>NW_026526766.1:91147478-92347478 GCF_024362965.1 Panthera pardus
TTGACATCGGGGTGCAAGGCGGGGCTGCTCTCAGCAGCACAGATCGCCAGCCTGCTGGCCGGCCCCGGCTCCCCGGTCTGGCCCTGGAGACCGGGGCGGGTCTGCCAGGCCCTGCTGGAGGCTGGTCGCCGTGGTGACACCCCTCCACCAGCATCACCATCCTGGGCCATTCGGACACACCCGCATTCGAGTCCTGTCCTCTGTGCTAGAACTCCACCCCCTGCAGCATGACGAAGGGTTCCGGAAAGGATCCCCGCACATTGTCACATGGCACATGGTCCCCCGGAGGATGGCGATGGCGGCTCCCTCCAAAGAGTCTGTGTAGAGCCAAGAGTCCCTGTCCCCATCAGCCTCGAGGGGCTCTAAACTCTCCTGACTTCCTTCTGCATAGACCTCAGCACGGTTCCAACTACACAGGTGCTGCCATAATTGGGGTTTTAGGTCTCTTTGCCCCTCTCCAGGGCCCCCCTCCCATTGCGTTCTCCAGAACGCCCCGGCCCCCGCCCCCGCCGGAGACAGAGCAGCAGCAGCTTGACCAACCGCTCTTTGCCGGACAGAAGGGTGGAGAGTTGTCTTACGAACACTGATTTTACTCCCGGTGTCCTTGCAGCACTGCGTATACCGGAGGCGCTCAATAATGACTTACCAAGGGGTTAAGTTGATCAGCCGAGAGTGGGTGTGACAACTTTTGAGCATGTTGCAGCGCCAGAAAGTGAAGGAAGCTTCTGGAAATAGCAAAAGGGTGGGTCGTGTCACAGGGTCGTGGGGGGCCACCCCCGCTGGGGCGATTTGAGGGGGGAAACCTCCTTTGGTTTATGACCCAAAGCATGCAATAGATACACAGGGGGTGACACGGATAGACAGAAGCAGCTGTTCCTCAAAAGGGGGTTCCCGTCTGCCAAGGTGGCACCCGGGAGACACCCGGGTAACGAAGGTACCTCCCCGCTGACACCCCCTCCCCCCAGGACAGCGGGGCCCCAGGGAGGGGATGGTATGGGGTGGGAAGGGCTCTTCACCTCTGTGGCCTTCTTTCCAACACCCATAATCCCAGAGTCCTGGTGAGAAGACACATGAGCAGCCCAGCCTGGGGGGCATTCTACGAGATAACCTCGCCACTGCCCCTCCCAACTGCCCCGGTCCTCCCTCCTCCCGAGGAGCAGGGACAGACTGACGCGCTGTCACAGATGGGAGGAGACGACCGCAGGTCGCGTGTGGCGTCCGGGTCGGGTTCTGAGCAGGAGGAGGAAGCTGACGGACGGACGGACGGACGGACAGACGCGCTGGCGAAAGCCACATACGGTCGGTGCCGAGGGCGCCTTCTTGTTGTGCAGGCACCTTGACCTTGGTGATGCGAGGGGGTGATGATGGGGAATCTGGGAGAAGGGTCTGCGGGAGCCCCTGTGTTACCTGCAGCTTTTCCGTAAATCTAAGAGCAATCTTAAATAAAAAGTTTATTTAAACAAAGAACGGGCACACCCCTTGTCCCCCCCCCCCCCACCCCCGCCGCAGAGAGAGATGGGGTGGGGGGGCTTTGGCTCATCAGCGTGGACCAGACGGAGGCGCTCCACGCGAGAGGCAGCCGCCGGCCTTCTGCCACTCTTTTTGTTGCCCTGGATGGCCCTGGGCACAGGCGGGGGCCGGGGAAGCCTGGCACCCGGGTGACCAGCAGGGCCGCAGCTCCCTCTGCGGTGCTGTCCCGGCCCTGCAAAGCTCTGGGGGACCCCTCCCCACTCCACCCTCTGACTCGTTTCTTGACCTGGGGTTCCGGCACCCCCAGGGCCTCTGTGGGCCCCCTGGTGTTGCGTGCAGAGCTTTGGAAGTCTGGGCACGAGGCAGGGGAGTCTAGCGGTTCGGCCCATGGGTGTTGGCCAGTCCTGGCTCTGACCCTCTGGACGCCTGTGTCCTCTCAGCCTCGGTTTCCTTGTCTGTAAGGCGGGACAGCGGCAGCACCCAACGCAGGGCGGGCGCATGCGGGGCCAGGGACGGGGCAGGGCTGGAGGAGGGACGTGCCATCTGGATGGGGAGCTGTGGTCCCGCATGTGAGGTGGTTCAGAGGGAACAGACAGGTGGGAGCCGGGACGGAGGCCCTGAAGGGAGTGGCAGGTGTGCAGGCCCCCCCCCCACCCCAGTTTCACCTTCCCTCCCCCACACCTGCTTTCTGCTTCACCCCAAGGCTTTTGGGAAGACGACGTCTCAAGAGCATCACACACCATTTTCTCCCTCTGTGTTTTAGAGAAGGTCAACTTGGTGTCACAGGCCTCTCCCCCCGCCCCCCCCCCCGAAAATGCAGAGGCTCACTGGGCAGTTGTAGATAGACTAGAACTTCTAGATGGACTTTTCCTGTTCCAGGAAAGGGATGACCTACCGTTTGGACCAGACTTAAAACACTGACTCAAAGAACTCTACACATCTTCTTTCTAAAACGAGCACCTCGGGGCGCCTGGGGGGCTCAGTCGGCTGAGCGCCCGACTTCGGCTCAGTTCACGATCTCGCGGTTCGTGGGATCGAGCCCCATGTCGGGCTCTGTGCTGACCGCTCAGAGCCCGGAGCCTGCTTTGGATTCTGCGTCCCCCTTTCTCTCCGCCCCACCCCTGCTTGTGCTCTGTCTCTCTCCGTCTTTCAAAAATGAATAAACATTAAAAAAAAAATTTTTTTTTTAAATGAGCAGCTCTCAGCAGCGCCTGGCTGGCCCAGTCGCTGAAGTGGGAGAGTCCTGATCTTGGGGTTGTGAGTTCGAGCCCCTCGTTGGGTGTGGAGATCACTTAAAAAACTAAAATCTGAAGAAAAAATAAATCTAAGATAAATAAAATGAGCAGCTGTCACAATTAAAGCAGCCACAGGCCACCGCTTGGCAAGGGCCCTGCGTGGAGCCCCGCCCCGCCCCGCCCCGAACTCGCAACCCACGGGCCGAGAGCCATACCCAACGGATCCATCCAAACGTCGTTTGTCCAGCTCATCTGTGCTAAGCACCAGTCACGGACGAGGAGATTAATACAGCCGCAGGGCTGCAGCCCTTGGGAGCGACACACAGCTTAAGAGTTGTTGCCCCATGGTGGGGGAGACTCCTGTGAGGTGTGGGAGGGATAAAAAGACTGGGTATGATCAGGCAGGCTCCCTGAGGAGGAGACCCCTGAGAGCCTGAAGGGACATAGGAAAAGTGAGCAGCAGGAGCCAGGGAAAGCCAGGCAGAGGACAGGAGTGTTCCCAGCAGGAAGAACAAACAGCTTATGCAAAGGCCCTGTGGCGGAAGGTGTTTGGTGAGTCTGAGGGCCAGGATGCGATCGGCCGGAGCGTGTGGGAGCTGCAGGCCACGCTGGAGACGTGGCGCAACCTTGAGTGGCTGTGTCCCGTCCCGCTGCTCTGTGGAAGCCGGAGGCTGCTGTGGTTTTACAGGAAGAGACAGGGAGTGGACACAGTGGGGTGATATTCAGGAAGCAGGACCCGCAGGAGATGGTGGCCAACTGAATGTGGGGAGTAGGGTGCTGCTGGGAGTCAAGGTCATGACGCCGGTTCCTGATGGGGCATTTGGGGAACGGGGGTGCCTGTGCCCGAGGCAGGGAGCCCCACGGCTCTGCCCCTCCATCTGCCACCTCTCAGGACTTCCTCGCTGTCGGGTCCATTGCCAGTGGCCCTGTTCAGTCCTCAGCTCATGTCTCAGGGCTGTGACCGGGGCCCTTCTGCTCCTCTGGCTGCACAGGCACCGCCTCCTTCATCCCCCAGGACCCCGCAGTGCACTTTCCTTATCATCTCCATTTCACGGCTGAGGAAACCGAAGCTCAGAGGGGTTTAGCAACTAGCTGGAGGCCACACGACAAGGGGGGCAGTTGGGACTCAAACCCAGACCCGCGTGACGCTGAAACACACGCCCTCCGCGATCACCTGTGCTGGGCCTCAACAGCCGGTGCCCAGGGGCCACTGTTGCGAACCCTCACTTGACCCCCCCGCGCACACAGCGTGGGGTGTGCAGGTGCGTGGGATAGAGGACAACTTATTTTCTGGGGCCCTTTTAATGGCTTGTAATTCTTCCGCTGCTATTATCTTTGTGGGAACCTCTCCAATTTCATTTATTATTTATATATTTTTCTAGTATTTATTTATCTTTGAGAGACAGAGAGACAGAGCCTGAGCAGGGGAGGGGCAGAGAGAGAGGGAGACACAGAATCGGAAGCAGGCTCCAGGCTCCGAGCCATCAGCCCAGAGCCCGACGCGGGGCTCGAACTCGCGGACCGCGAGATCGTGACCTGAGCTGAAGTCGGACGCTGAACCGACTGAGCCACCCAGGCGCCCCTACTTTCTTTAGTGCTCTTGGATGCATGAAGGTTTTTATTTTTTTTTTTAACATTTTTGAAAGGCAGAGAGAGACAAAGCGTGAATGGGGAAGGGAGAGAGAGAGAGAGGGAGACACAGAAACAGAAGCAGACTCCAGGCTCCGAGCTGTCAGCACAGAGCCCTACCCAGGGCTCAAACTCACGGACCGTGAGATCATGACCTGAGCCGAAGTTGGACGCCCAACCGACTGAGCCACCCAGGCGCCCTGAAAGTTTTTTATTTTGATGAAGTCAAATTTATCTCTTTTTTCTTTTGTTGCTCATGTTTTGGCTTAGTATCTAATAATTCATGGCTAAATCCAAGGTCTTGTAGATTTATTCCTATGTTCTCTGCTAAGAGTTTTTGTGGTTTTAGTTTTTACCTTTAGGCCTTTGATCCATTTGGAGTTCATTTTTGTATATGGTGTGAGGAAGGGGTTCGTTTTTATTCTTTTGCATGGGGATATCCAGTTGTCCCGGCACCATTTGCAAAAAAGATGATTCTTTCTGTGCACTTTGGTGCCCACACTTTTTCTTTTTAGGATGGCATCTGTCATTTTTGATTAGGGTCCACCCTAATGACCTCATTTTAACCCAAATACCTCTTGAAAGACCCTATCTTCAGCTAGATCATCTTTTTCTCCCCAGTTCTTTTTTTTTTTTTTCAAACGTTTATTTATTTTTGAGACAGAGAGAGACAGAGCATGAACGGGGGAGGGTCAGAGAGAGAGAGAGGGAGACACAGAATCGGAAACAGGCTCCAGGCTCTGAGCTGTCCGCACAAAGCCCGACGCGGGGCTCGAACTCACGATCCGTGAGATCATGACCCGAGCCGAAGTCGGACGCCCAACCGACTGAGCCACCCAGGCGCCCCTCCCCAGTTCTTTTAAGATGGTGCACTGCATTCATTGATATTGATGTGTCGAACTGCTCTTTCATTCCTGGAATAAGTCTCAGTTGTTGTGTGATCCTTTTAATATGCTGCTTGCTGGTATTTTGTTGAGGATTTTTGTGCCTGTACCCACAAGGGATATTGGTCTGTAGTTTTCTTGTGGTGTCTTTGTCTGGCTGTGGTACGAGGGTAATAATGGCCTCATAAATGATAGGGGAGTGATTCCCCCCTCCTCTATTTTTGGGACGAGATTGAGAAATACTGCTGTTAATTCTTTAAACGCTTGATGGAATTCACCAATGAGGCCATTTGGTCCTGGGCTTTCCTCTGTCGGAGGTTTTTGATTACCTATTCAACCTCTTTTACTCATTTTAGGTTTTTTTGAGATTTTGTGTTCTTCTCTCTTTTTTTAATTTTTAAAAATGTTTTATTATTTATTTTTTGAGAGAGAGAGAGAGAGAGAGAGACACACAGAGTGTGAGTGGGGGAGGGGCAGAGAGAGGGAGACACAGAACCCGAAGCAGGCTCCAGGCTCTGAGTTGTCAGCACAGAGCCCAACGGGGGTCTCAAACTCATGAACTGTGAGACCATGACCTGAGCCGAAGTCGGATGCCTAACCGACTGAGCCCCTCAGGCGCCCCAAGATTTTGTGTTTCTTCTCAAGACAGTTTGGCCAGTGTGCACATTCCTAGGGGTTCATCCATCTCATCTAGGTTATTGAATTTGTTGGCAAACCCTAAAAAGGAAGTAAGCCCAAGTATCTTCACACAAGAAAGTTAACCTCCCATTCTGATTCCTGCTTCTACTCATATGAGCTTCTCTCTTGTTTTCCAGGCCAATCTACCTAAAGGATGGTCTATTTTGTTGATTTTTTTTAAAAAATGTTTATTTATTTTGAGAGAGAGAGAGAGAGAGAGAGAGCAGGGGAGGGGCAGAGACAGAGGGAGACACAGAAACTGAAGCAAGTTCCATCGAGGCTCTGAGCTATCAGCACAAAGCCTGATGTGGGGCTCAAACTCATGAACTGTGGGATCATGACCCGAGCTGAAGTCAGATGCTTAACTGACTGAGCCACCCAGGCACCCTCTGTTTTGTTGATTTTTTTCAAAGTAGGCTCTATTCCCAGTGTGAAGCCCAATCCAGGGCTTGAACTCACGACCCTTAGATCAAGTCCTGAGCTGAGATCAAGAGTTGGACACTTAACTGACTGAGCTACCCAGGTGTCCCTGTTGATTAAAAAAAACAAAAAATCTTTTAATCTTTTAATTTAGTTGGTCCTCTCTCTTGCTTTTCTATTTATTTTATTCATATCCTCTCTAATTTATATTGCTTCCTTCCTTCTGCTAGCTTTGAGTTTAGTTTGCTCCTTTTCTAGTTCCTTTTGGTGGGAGTTCGGGTGATTGATCTGAGATGTTTTCTCTTTTTTAACATAGGCACATATAGCTATGACTTTCTCTCTAGGTGCTGCTTCTGCCAAACCCCATAAGTTTTGGTATGTTTGGATTTTTTTGTTTGTTTGCTTAGTATTTTCCAATCTCCCTTGTGATTTTCTTTGACCCATTGGTTGTTTCAGAGTGTGTTGTCTGATTTCCACATGTTCATGGATTCTCAAATTTTCTTTCTGGTAGTGATTTCTCGCTTCCTTTGGTTGTGGTCAGAGGAGATATTTTGTATCATTTTAATATTTTTAAAATTTTGTTTATTATTTATAAATTTTTAAATGTTTATTCAATTTTGAAAGAGAGAAAGAGAGAGCAGAGGAGGGACAGAGAGAGAGAGGGAGAGACAGAATCCCAAGCAGGCTCCACGCTGTCAGCACAGAGCCTGATGTGGGGCTTGAACCCACATACTGTGAGATCATGTCCTGAGCTGAAGTCCGATGCTCAACCAACTGAGCCACTCAGGTGCCCCTTATTTTAATCTTTTTAATAAGTTTTTGAGACTTGTTTTGTGGCTTAACATGTGGTCCGTCCTGGAGGACGTTCTCTGGGCCCTTGAGAAGCGTGTGTGTTCTGCTGCTGTTGGGCAGAGCGATCTACATAAGTGTTAGGTCTGGTTGGCTATAGTATCATTCACGTCCTCTGTTGCCCTGCTGATCTTGTCTACTTGTTCCATTCATTATTGGAATGGAGGTGTTGAAGTCTCCAACTATTCTTATTGAGCCGTTATTTCTCCCTTTGATTCTGTTAGCTTTTGTTTCATATTGCCCCTTGTTGGGGGCTCTGTTTGTATGGGCATACATGTTTATTATCGTTATATGTTCTCGTTATGTTAAACTTTTTATCATTATATAATGTGTTTCTTTGTCTCTTGTAACAATTTTGGTCTCAAAGTTTAGTTTGTCTGATATTAATATAGCCGCTCCAGCTCTCTTTTGGTCACTGTTTATTATTTTTAAAATGTTCTTATTTTATTTTTGAGAGAGAGAGAGAGAGAGAGTGAGCATGAGTGGGGGAGGGGCAGAGAGAGAGAGGGAGAAACAGAATCTGAGCTGTCAGCACAGAGCCAATGCAGGAACGCTTGAACCGTGAGATCATGACCTGAGCTGAAGTTGGGTGCTTAACTGACTGAGCTACCCAGGCGACTCTGGTCACTGTTTAAATGGAATGTGTTTTCCTATTCTTTTACTTATAACTTATTTGTTTCTTTGGTTCTAGTCTCTTGCAGACAGCATATGGTTGGATTATGTTTTTCCCCCTTTCATCCATCCTGTCAATTGCTGCCTTTGAATTGGACAATTTAATCCATTTACATTTAATGTAACTACCTACACAGAAGCACTTCCGCTGTTTTGCCATTCAGTTTTGATATGTCTTTTATCTTTTTTGTGCCCCAATTCTTCCACCAGTATCTTCTTTTGTATTAGATATTTGCTACTGCACCATTTTCTTCTCTTTGACTAAATATTTTTTAGTTATTTTCTTACTGGTTGCCCTGGAAATTATAATTAACATATTAATTTAGAATAAACTATTTTGTATTGGTTTCACTGGTATACAAAAATGATGCTTCTGTATCAGGCTATCCCTCCCTCATGTTGTCATTGTTACAAATTATATCTCTATACATGATCCACTGACATAGATTTATAATTATTGCGTGTGTAGTTGTCTTTTAAATGACATAGGTAGAAAAAGAGGTGTTACTAACTAAAAATATATTAATCTGACTTTCATATTTACCGAAGTAGTTCCCTTTACTGTTCTTTATTTCTTCATGTGGATTCAAGCTACTCTCTCCTGTCCATTCATTCCTCAAAGGGCAGGTTTCTAGCAACAAACTCTCAGTTTTTGTTTATCTGAGAATGTTTTGATTTCTCTTTCTTTTTTACAAGATAGTTTTGCTGGATATGGAATCTTGGTTGACAGGATTTTTTTGTCTCTTAGCACTTTGCATATGTCATCATGCTGCTTTCTGGACTCCATGTGGTTGTGGTTTTTTTTTTTTTTTTCTCTAAGTTTATTCATTCATTTTGAGAGACAGAGAGAGCATGAGCAAGGGAGAGGCAGAGAGAGAAGAGAGACTATCCCAAGCAGGCTGCACACTATCAGCACAGAGCCCAACATCGGGTTTGAACTCCCGAACCATAAGATCTGACCTGAGTTGAAACCAAGAATCGGATGCTTTACCAATTGAGCTACGCAGGCGTGCCACCTCCATGGTTTCTGATGACAGATAAGCTCTTGATCATACTGAAGCCCCCTTGTACATGATGAGTGACTTCTCTCTGCTTCCAGGATTCTCTTTGTCTTTCAACATTTTGATTATAATGTACAGATCTCTTTGAGTTTATCCCACCTTGGATAACTGTTTTGAGCTTCTTGGCTACGCAAACTTTTGTCTTTCATCAAATTTGGGAAATTTTTGGCTGTTATTTCATAAAATATTCTTTCTTTCCCAATGAGTCTGTAATTTTCCCATTGTACATACATTAGTATGCTTGATAGCATTCTGCCGGTCTCTGAGGCTCTGTTCACTTTTCTCTCTTTTCTCCGTTTCAATCATCTCAATCAACGCATCATTAAGTTCTTTGTTTCTTCTGCTTGCTCAAATTTGTTATGGAGTGCATCTAGTGAATTTTCTGTTTCAGTTATTGCTCTTTTCAAGCCCAGAATTTCTATTTGGTTCCCTTTCATTATTTCTATCCGTTTTATTGCTGTTCTCTATTTGGTGAGATATTGTGCTTATGGTCCCCTTAATTCTTTGTGCCTGGTTTCCCATAGCCCTTGAGCATATTAACAGGGTTGATTTAAAGTCTTTATCCAGGAAATCTAACATTTGGGCTTCCCGAGGGACTGTTTCTATTAATTTCTTTCCCAGTGTGCTGGCTACACTTTCTTGCTTGTTTGCATGCCTCACATTTTGTTGTTGTTGTTGTTGTTGTTGTTGTTGTTGTTGTTGTTGGAAATTGGACATTTTCAATATTATAACGTGGCAGCTCTGGAAGTCAGATTCTCCTCCCTCCCTAGGGTTTGCTGCTGATGGCTGCTGTTGCTTGATTTTTCTGAACTAACTTTGTAAATCCAGTATTCTGCGTTGTGCATGTGGCCAGCAAAGTGTCTGCTTAATTAGCTCAGTGGTCAGCTAGTTATTCAATGGAAATTTCATGCAACACGGACATTAAACTGCCTCTTCCTTGATTGTTTTTCCAGTTTATGTAAACCTTTGACTAGTTTCCAGAGTTCAGATAAAGTATATTCTGACAGTTTTTTCCAGTTTATTTGCTGTTTCTGCAGAGTTATGGGCCCTTGAAGTCCTCTGCTCTGCCATTTTTGCTGACTTTATCTCAGCCGATTGCCAGTCAGATCTCGTTTTCTCTGATGGCTTTTGTTCCTCTGTGATACGTTTAGGGGTGCACTAACTCGTTTATCCTACTTGTGCTTGAAGGATTCATTTCCTCCATCTATTTTGCTCAAGTTTCATCTATTATCTGTACAAATATTTCTTCTCCCCTTTAATTCTTAATTCTGTCTATCTGGAGTTCCTATTAGAAGTATGACATAACACCCCTTTCCTGTTTTTTAAATGAATTTTCCAATTTTCATATTTTCCACCTCTTTGTTCCTCTAACTAATTCTCTCTTCAACAGTGTCTAAGCCACTCTGTATCCCTTCCTCTGAGGTTTAAATTTCCATGTAGCCTGTATTTTTGTTTTTTGTTTTTTATTTTTTAGCATGTATTTTTGATTTCTAGAACTTCTAAGATTTTTTTTTCAAAATTTCAAAATTTTTGTTAGCCTTTTTTTTTTATTACTTATTTTACATTTTCAATCATTCTGAACATACTTATCTCGTCATCTTGGGATTCCTCTTCAGAGGCAGGGGATAGGAGGAGGGAATACAGACAGGGCCATGATGTCACAAGACGTCAACACAGATAGCTTTCCTGCAGGTGGCAAAGCCAAGAGGGGTTGTCACCATGGCCTTGTAATGCCAAGGGCACCTCCACCTTGAGCGAGGATTCCAGGAGACCAGAAACCGCAGCACTTCCCGGGCCAGCCCGTCTCCGTTCTATTACCATGATTGTTTCTGCAAACAAAACGTAGGTTTTGGTTCATAGCAATACCTGTTTGCCATGGAAGAAAGCAATGATTGTCAAGAATAAAGTAAAAGCACTCACAATCCTGGTTCCCTCCCACGCTTCGCTGCCACAACCACCCGAGCCCAGCTTCCCTGGCTTCCTTCCCGGCTTGATCTTTCCCCACAGCACCGAGCACCGTCAGGCACCCTGCATATCTTACTTACTTATGATAGTCTGTGCGTCCCCAGGAGCAGGTCAGCTCCACGGCAGCTCGTGCCCTGTGGTACCTGCCATGCGAGGAAGCGGGAGTTAGCGTGCCATGCCCTCGGCCAGGCCCTCTGCGGCGGATGGAGGGGTGGACGCGTACGCTGTCTTACGAATGAGTACTTTCAGCACCCTTGTCCTCACGGCAATCTTCTGAGGCAGGTCTAGAGAACCCGTCTTACAGATGAGCAGCCTGAGACTCTGGGGGCCACCGCCTGTCTTCCCGCCCTGCCTCCTGCTGGCTGTGACCATGCTGCTGTGGCTGCAGCCCACTCCTTCTGTTCCCCTGAGCCCCCAGGTCGCCCCAGAGACCTCCACCGTGTGCTTTTAAGGACGTTACTATTACTGTCAAGCAAATGGTCTTCCGCGGGGGGGGGGGGGGGGGGGGGGGGAGGGGGGGGGCCAGGGAAAAGAGGGAAGTGAAAAGACTCACCTCCAAGCTCCATCCCCTGACTGAGGCTCCTCCCGCTTTTCTAAGAGAACCACCAGTTAAGAACAGGAGCCTCCGGTTCCCCAAACGTGCCCCTCGCCTCCCCTACCAAAACGCAGCAGGGTCCTAGAAGGCGCCTTGCGGGTGAAATGCGAACCCTCACCTGGCTCAGGCTAGTTAGCAATTGAACCTCGCTGTGCCTCCCTTTTCATCTGCCAAGCGGGCACGGTAACCCCTACCTCATAGAATTGTCTGCGGATTCGGTGAAATTACGTATGTAAAGCTGCTCACACCGTGTGCTGGCACACAGTAAGTGCTCATCAAATGACTGTGCAGTCAGAAACCTCTGCCCTTCACCCCCAAAGCTCTCTGCAACCCAGCCTTTGTAGAGACAGATAGTCCTTTCTTAAAAAAAAAAAAAAAAAGTCAACATTTATTGATCGTTGAGAGACAGAGAGAGGCAGAGCGCAAGCAGGGGAGGGGCAGAGAGAGGGAGACACAGAATCCGAAGCAGGTTCCAGGCTCTGAGCCGTCCGCACGGAGCCTGACGCGGGGCTCGAACCCACGAGCCGAAGTCGGACGCTTAACCGACTGAGCCACCCAGGCGCCCCATGTGGGGCTCAGAAACTTTTTTTTTTAATGTTTATTTATTTATTTCGGGGGGGGGGGGGGCGAGGGAGAGAGGGAGACGGAATGAATCCCAAGCCGGCTCCGTGCTGTCAGTGCAGACCCCGACACGGGACTCAGACTCACGAGCCGAGACATCATGACAGGAGCTGAGATCAAAAGTCAGACACTTAACCACCCAGGTGCCCCCCTCTTTTTTTTTTTTTCCTTAAGTTGTTCTGGGGGCTGATGAGTCTCCTGGGAAGCTGGAGAGGACCCACAATAACTATTTATTTATTTATTTATAAGAGCAAGGAAGCGTGCCCTCATGAGCGGGGGACAGGTAGAAAGAGAGGGAGAGAGAGAATCCCAAGCAGGATCCGGCTGTCAGTGCAGAGCCTGATGCGGGGCTCGAACCCACGGACCGTGAGATCATGACCTGAGCAGAAATCGAGAGTCGGATGCTCAACTGAAGCGCGCCATCCAGGCGCCCCACGATAACTAAACTTTTGAGAGACTCGTGTAGAAACTGTAATGCAGGAATACAAACTGCCCGATGCCTCCAGGGTCATGACGGGTAAAGACCGCATGAAAGCGGAGGAGGCAGTTGAGGCCCTGGGCCCCGTCCTGGCCTGAATGTGGGTTTAAGGCTGAGGACAAGCTTTAAGTCCATGGCCTTAAGGCTTCCCGCAGGGTTCTGTGTGGGGGTGAACAGGGCAGCGGCCTTAGCTGGAGGAGGTCTGGCTGTCCTGAGGTTTCCAGATGCAGGCTGCAGGGTGGGACAGGAGCAGGAGAAAACAAGTCATTCCTTCATGCCAGACCCCCCATGGGCCCTGGGGACAGAGCCCTGCTGTCACAGAGCTGCCACACTGGAGCGGGGACAGCCGATAAATGGGCCACGCGAGTAAGAGACAGAGGTGGAGAGGGGAGCCCCGACCAAGTTGGGGCCACAGGCCCAGCCTTTTGCACACACCCTTTTCCCTCCCACAGCAGAAAGCTCAGGCCCTATTTCTGTACTCCTTTGACAGATGAGGAAACCAGGGTTGGGGAGATTAAGTGACTCCATTCCGGGCACTCAGCAGTCCCCAGAGGCCCAACCTCAGTGGTGTTGAAACTCCAAGAGCCTGGGCTGATTAGGGGACGGTCACTGGGGCCGCTGTGGGTTTCTTCCCAAGGCAGCCCAGCCTCTCAAGAGGCCCCAGGGAGGGGCCACGGCACCAGGCCTGACAGGTAGTTAGCCAGGGGCTGGGATGCCCAAATGCCAGCCTCTGTCACATTCCTCTTACAGATTCTGCTCCTAGAGACTTCCAGCCTCACGGAAGGTTACCCCACCGAGCCACCTGGGCAGCACAAGTGAGCACGAGGAAGGGAAAGGTGGGGACCCGCGTCCTTCCATCAAAGCCAGGTCCCCAGGGAGAGCCCAGGTTCCTGCTACATTCCTCGCACGGGTACTCTTTGGATCAGCAGGCTACCCAAGGAGGGTCCTCAGGGTCCTGGACATTCGGTCAGCAGCCTTGACAGCCTGGCTGGTCAGGGGCAGCCTCTGTGGACTCCAACCAGGCTCTGCAAGGCCAAGACCAGGTGGAGAGGATCTTTGGTTTGGCCCGAGGAGGAGTGAGGTGGGATCATCCTGATGGCGCGTGCCCAGGCCGTCCTAGAGGAGGAGACCCAGACGACAGGAAAGGAACGCAGCCTTGGAGATGACTAACACAGGAGTCTGTAAACCCGGGCTTCCGGAGGGGTGCTATGAGGACCACAGGTCTAAGGTGTCAACCTGCAGATTCTCATCATCCACTCCTTGGCCTTCTCCCACTTTGGAAACTAGAAAGGCAAGGTTTTCCCCACGGGCGCCTTGCTCTGGAGTCTTGCCTGGGGTGTGTCAGGGGTCCTGGGCTCCCAGGGAAGGGGCAGCGTGGATGGTCCGGGAAGGTGTTGGCCTGTCCTGCAAACTGTTTTCCAGGCCCCCAGGCTCTGGCATCTCAGCTCTCCCACATGTTAGCTCTGTGACCCAGGGCAAGTCAGTCCACCTCTCAGAGTCTCAGTTTCCTCACCTGTAGGACAGGTGGCACATTCTGGAACCACAGAATGGCTGAATGGGCTCAGGGGAGACCGCAGTCACTGTAACATTAGTAAGATGCGTGCATTTCCGCGGGAGAACGCCTGAGCACCCTGAAGTAAACCCAGCGACCCCAGGGGCTTGGGATGGGTCCAGCCCACACAAGCAAACTTGACCTTGCAACTGGCAGGTTCAGCCAACACAGAGGAAAACCTGTCCCTAGACATTTTTATGGGGGTCTCACGTACGCAAGGTGCGTCCACCTTATATTACAGCTGGATAAAACTGTTCTCGTGTATACACCTGAGGAATGGCCACCCAAAACAAGACCCGAAACGTGTCCATGAGCTGAGCTTTTGAAAACACAGAAGAGCCAAGGGTCTCTGCTGTTACCTTTGTGGCCCACTCCTGGAATCTCAGGATGGGGACCTTTAGCTCATTCCTGCTCCTCCCGGCGCAGATGGGGAAACTGAGGCTGGCGGACCGACCAGGGCTTTGGGCAGAGCCGTGAACACCCCCTGCTCCCTGCCAGCTCCGGCGGTTCGGCGCCTTCTCGCACGCCAGCGGCATTGCGCTCTCGACCCCCCGCGCCAGGGGGACGCGAGCTGGGCGGCGGGGCCCAGGCGGAGAAGGGTAGACGGAGGGGGCGCGGCCGAGCGCGGCTCCTCCCCGGGCGGGGCCGCCCCTGCGCGCGCGCGCGCGCGCCGAAGCCCCGCCCCCGCCCTTCGCGCGCGCCCCCGCCGAGCTAATTAGGCGCGCGGTTTGTTTACAAACACGGGGCTGGGCAGGTGCGCGCCGCCCCAACGGCGCGCGGCTGGGGTTCGAGGGCGGCCCCCCACCCCCACCCCCGGGCTCCGGGGTCCCCGGGCGGGAGTGGCGGCGGGAGGGCCGCCGCCGGCCGCGCTCCTGCCTTTTCCACGCCTCCCGCGGGCACCAGGAAATTCGCCCGTGGGCCCGAGTCCCCCGCGCGGCGGGGCGGGCGGCGGGGATGCAGGGCTGGCCACGCGGGCCCGGGCTAGGGGCGGCCGCCGGGGGTCCCCGCCCCGCCCCGCCCCGCGCGCCCCCCGGGCCGGGCCCGCTCGCGGCCGGGTCGGCGGGGCGGGCAGCGGGCGGGGGCGCGCGGGGCGGGGCGCGGCGCCGGCGGGGCCGGGACATGTAGTCCGCGCGCCGCGGCCTCCCCTGGGCGGCCCCAGCGCGGGCCCGGCCGCGGACTACGACTCCCGCCAGGCGCCGCGGCGCAGCGCATGAGCCCTGCTCGGCTCCGGCGCGTCTATTATGCTGCCGGGGCCGGCGAGCCAAAGAGGAGCCGGCCGCGCGGGCCGGGAGGGACGGCCGCTGGAGCCGCCGAGGCCAAGTACGCCTTTCTCTTGCTTCCTTGCGCGCGCGGGGCGGCGGGCGGCGCGGGCGGCGGCGGGCCGGGCGGGCCGGGGAGCGCGGCCCCGTGCGCCCCGCGCGGGCCGCCGGCGCGTCCCGGGAGCCGGGCGCCCCGGCCGCCGCCGCCTTTGTGCGCGGCCACGATGCAACAAAGCGCGGCGGCCGCCCGGGGTCGCGGCGGCGGCGGCGGCGGCGGCGGCGGCGCGGGCTCCCTCCCCTCCGCCCTCGCCCGCGCCCTCCCGGCCGCCCGCGCCCCGGGCTGGGGGCGTCACCGCAGCTGGGGCGCGCAGCCCGGAGTTGGCACGGCCCGCGCGCCCCGCGCCAACCCGGCCTCCCGCGCCCTCCCTCGCGGAAGGGATTTTTTTCCCCCTTTCCTCTGCCCGCCATCTTTCGGAGGGGGGAACGAGGGAGGACGCGGAGGGGAAGGTGCGCGGCGGCGTCCCGGGCCCGCCGTGCGCGGCGGCGCCACTTTCCCGGCGCCCGCCCGCCCTGGCTGCGGCCCCTCGGGGCTCGCGCTGGGGGCCCGGCGCCGCCGCCGCCGCCCCCGGGGCGGGGGGCGAGACCAGGCCGGGCCCGCCTCGGAGTGGCGCGGGGCAGCTTCCTCCCAGAGTTAGGGGCCCCGCGCTGACTTTGAGCCCCTTTGAGTTGCTGGGTCGTTGCGGCCAGGCCAGGAGGAGACCCAGTTCCCGTTTTGAAATGAGCCTGAAAAGCGCTTAATCCGGGCGAGGTCGACATGGAGCGGGAGGAGCGGGGTGCTTCTCCCCTTTCCCACTCGGGGTGGGCACCGGCCTGATGATGGCACAAGCCCATCGGGGAGGAATGCCCGCCACGCAGACCTCGAACGTCCCCGTGGCCCTAGTGGGCTCCTCCGTGAATAAAGCTGGGGGCCCCGGGGAGCGCGCGCTCTCTCTCTCTCTCTCTCTCTCTCTCTCTCTTTCTCTCCCCCTCTCCCTCTCCCTTTCCCTCTCCCTCTCCCTCCACCGGTTGCTCATATGGGGGCTGGGCTAGCGTGGAGCCTTGTGCGGCCTCCGTTCCCTCGGGGGCCCAGGAACGATTTTGGAAAGCTGGGAGTGG
The DNA here is from genome assembly GCF_024362965.1 of Panthera pardus. Taxonomy (NCBI): domain Eukaryota; kingdom Metazoa; phylum Chordata; class Mammalia; order Carnivora; family Felidae; genus Panthera; species Panthera pardus. The sequence continues at coordinate 91,164,002 of NW_026526766.1, forward strand.
GGACGCAGAATGGGGTCTGCTAGGTGGCCCGCTTGGGGCGGGTTCCTCCTGTGAATTCTCTCTGTTGAGCCCATTCCCCCAGTGTCCCGCGACCCTTCATTTTGGCTGAAAGCTTTCTGCCCAGACCTACAGAACTGGCGTCCCTCCCCCCTCTGCTAACTTGGTTATTGACTGCAAAGTTAACGTGGTGGGTGTGGGGCGGGTATTGTACATCAGTGGGCAAACTAACGGGCAAGAGGAAAATGAGGGAAACAATCCCTCCGGCCGCTCCTCGTGCTCCCCCACCCCACTGAGGACGAAGAAGGGAGTTTTGTTCGCTATCTCCCTTACTCTTTTTCTTTAAGATGGGGATTCTTTTCTTGGGTCTGTGGCGTGGCCCTGGGAGATCCTGAAGACTATGCAAAGTTGCCTGGCCTGGCATTTTGGTGGGGACAGGGGAGTAGTTTTGGCTGCAAAGGGGTCAAAGAAGTGTCTGAATCTGTGCAGGGGGTCAGTTCTCAGGAGGTAAGGACCTCTTCTCCTTCCCAGGGGCCCTTCGCAGCAGCCCTAAAGGTGGCCTCTCATTTGCAAATAAAGCTCTGTGTTTGCCCTTTTCTGTCTTGAGGCCTTGACGTGTGCTGGTGGTTACAGATAAGGAAAGATAGGGCACACAGCGGGGAGGGACGGACAGGAGGTGACGTGGGCAGCGGAGGGGCATTTCTCTCTGACCTTTCTGGTGACCTGGGGGGGCCTGCCTCAGCCCCTGGGCATCTGGAAGCTACCTCCAAGCAGCTCCTCAGAGGCCTAGATCCTGTCCCAGCCCTGCCACGGGGACGTCCAGGGAAGAGGGATTTAAGACGCTTTTCTGGGGTGGACATTCGACACCGTTTTGATCTTTATTTTGTTTTTAGGAAGTAGAGTAATTGATTTCCTTCAGCAACAGCTTGCCCGTGCTTTGGAAGCGCGCTTCGAATAAAGGACGGGATTTGTAAACACTGGGCTCCCGCCTTTGACTCTCAGGCAGTCCTGGGCAGAAAGTGAAAGTGGAGGGGGGGGGCCCCCTCCAGCGCACCGCCCAGCCCAGCTCGCTGCTGCAGCCCGCGGCTCCTTCCTGTGCCCGCCTCCTGCAGGCTGGCAGCTTGCCAGCCGCCAGAGCCGGGTGCCCGGCAAGTGGTGAGGTGCACGGCCACTTCCTGGTTCTAGGTGGCGGAGCTTTCCTGGGGGGGCGCTGTTCTCCCCCTCCCCCCGCCCCGAGCAGAGTGGTTCTGGTCCTTCTTTTTTTTTTTTTTTCCTCCCTAACTGGTCTTTGAACTGTAACCAGGGGCACCCCAAAGGCAAGCCCCGGATACCTGGCCTCAGCGGGTCGGGCGCCAGTTGAGGCAGTCTTTGTTTTGCAAGGAAATTTTAGTGGACCATGGCAGAAAGTGGCACCCTGCTCGTTGCACACGTGCCTCTGGGAACTCGGGGTGCCCCAGGGACTCGAGTCTTCTTGGGAGTGCGCCTCCCCTCCCGCCTGAGGCTTTGTCCTTTTGTTTGAGCAGAAGAGACCAACAGGTGTCCCCGCAGTGGCTGGGCCGCCTGGCGTGCTTGGGCCGGGAGCACCGGTCACCACCCAGGTGCCCAGGTGGTGCCCGCTGTGTCCACGAGGCCCTTTGGTGCTCACACCCCCGCTCCGGGCACCTGTGCTCCTGCCATCCGAGAATCGTGGAGTGGGGGGGGGCGGGGGGCGCTTAAAGGCAGAGTGTCATATTTGGGGATCATTCACACAGTGGTGGTTTGCATTTGAAGTCTGGCTCCTGGATGCACGTTTGCGGTGGAGATGGTGGGGACTGCGTGTGTGTGTGGCCGGGGCTTTCGGCTCCGCTGTTTAGTGCTACCGGGGAGTGTTGATTTCTTTTGCCAGCTTTGAACTGTTCTAGAACAGTCTGCTCTCAACTGGCTCCTTCCTAGGCCCTTTACAACCCGCAGCGAGAGCCAGCTGAAAGATGTGTTTTGAAGGAAGCCCCCTCCTCCCCGCCGCAGGTCCCAGAAGTACTGGGGGACCTCGTCAGAAGTTAGTGAGGTGTTCGGAAGTACTGTTCCAGCCCCTCAAAAAAGGTCACCTGGAGTGCAGTGACAGTTCGGGTGTTCCTCGCTCATTTTCTCTGTGTGCGGTTGAAGTCGGGCTCGGTGGCTGGTGTGGGACCGTGATCAGGACGTGTCGGTGGCTGCGGTGGGGGCCCCGTTGGGGTCCTGGGCACCAAGTGCCCCAGGACATGGAGGTGGGAATGCCTTCACCTGCTGGCTGCTGTCACGGTGGCCGCTGCCCGCAGACAGGAACACGTTCCCAGGTGCGTGTGGCCGGACCCTCGTAACGTGTTACTAGAAGGAAAAGGAGCCATTTCAGGTCTGTGACTAAGCCGAGGGGATGCCTTTCCCGTACAGGGGCAGTGACCGGAGGGTGTCACGGGGGTGCAGCGTGCGTGTAAGGGGCAGAGAGTGGCACGGGCCTCCCGAAGGGGGGTGATTCCCCCAGCTGATGGCCGGCTGCTTCCAGCACCAGCCTTGGCGTGGATGGGCACTCGCGGTTGAGAGCTCCGGCTAGGCTGGCCGTCGGCTCCCGGGCAAGGTCCGCGCCCGCTGGACTCCGTCCTCACTGCCTCCGGGCTGTCCCGGCCGGGCCGGGTGTGGGTCTGGGCTTAGAGACACAGATGACCCGGCCACTGTCCCCTGTGATGGCAGAAAGCCCCCACGGGCCTGTCAGAGAGGCCGAGGAGCGCCGGGGAATAGAGCTTGGGGTACACGCAGGCGCTTGGGCTGCGGGAACTCCAGCACCGCGGGCGGGTTCCCAGGGAGCACAGGGCTGCGGTGACATCACCACCGTGGGTACCGTTCCCAGCGGGCACTAGGGCGGTGGCAGCATCTGCGCTGTGGGCAGTATTCCCGTGAGTCCTGGGTTGTAGTAACACCTACGTGATATCCCAGCGAGCGCCGGGGCCGTGGTGACACCGCTACCGTGGGTACCGTTCCCGGGACCGCCAGGGCGGCGGTACTCCCAGCGCGTGTGGGCCGTGGTGACATCCACTAGATGCCGAGGGTGGCCAGGGGCTCAGGAGGTCCCTGCTCCTCACGCCGCGTGTCGCTGAGCGGCCTTGTTTGGGGAGCGGAGGCCAGGCCGTGGTGGGCGGCAGCCTAGCCTGGCGTGGGGCGAGGTGGGGTCGGGACCCCGTCAGGCGTGGCGGTCAGCTCTCCGGGCTCCCTTGGCGGGCCCTCAGAGCTCCTGGCAGCCCGGCACGGCCGCGGTTGAAGCGGTGCCCGCCCGTGACGTGGTCTGGTTCCCGTCAGGCGACTGGGCGCTCCCGCCTCCCTTCCCGGGATGGAACACGCCGGGGCCCGTGGGCTGCACCCCACACCGGGCAGGCCCGCCACAGCCTCGTGGTAGAAAGTCGACAGGCCAAAGGAGTGGCCAGGGCTCTGAACGCTGGTGCTCATGGGGCCGGGCCCCCGCCTCTGTATGTGTGCGGGGCCACTCGGCCTCCAGCGTCCTCGGGGAGACCAGCTGTCCCGAGCGGACGGTCCTTCCCTCCCCTGGACGAGTGTGGATGCCAGTCACTCTGTCCTCACGTTGTCTGTCCCCTGAAGACATTTCCCTTTGAGCCGCGGGTCACTTGCCCCTTCCCGGCCCCATGGAAGGTGTCATTCAGTGCGGCCTGTGGCCTGGCCTTGGGGGGTGCCCTGCGGGGATGCATAGGGGTGTTGCTGGGCTCCCCCACCGCTGACACCAGATTCTGGCCCGCCAGGTGCCTGGGCCAGGGCTCAGCGTATCCGAGCATGTGTGTGTGTGTGTCTGTGTGTGTGTGTCTGTCTGTCTCTGGGTGTGTGTGTGTGTCTGTCTGTCTCTGGGCCTTCACACCTGTTGAGAGGCACCCTTAGTATGGTGGGGGGAGGTCAAAAGACATATGGAGATGTACGGAGACAGAGCCTCGCAGCGGCGACGGGGTGCGGCTGGTGAGCCGTGAGCCCCACTTGGCAGTGGGGTCTCAGGTCCGTGTCGAGGCCGATGTTCGGCCAAGAAAGCAGCCCTTCGGAGGCGGGCTTCCCCAAGGAGGGCCGGCGGGGTGGGGAGAAGTGTAAGACCTTAGCAAACAGCAGGCTGAAGAAGCATGAGGTGGGCCAGGGGCCCGGGCCCCGGGCCCCCAGGTGCTGTGGGTACGGAGCCCAGAGGACAAGGCGGCGGTGGGGGGGTCGTCAGGAAGGTCAGGGCCGCAGTGCGGGTTGGTCTGCGGGCCAGGCACGGGGCCTTGGGACAGTCCTCCAGACCCAGTGGCGTGGCTGCACGTCAGATGGGCCTGGGCCAGCCGGGGTCGGGTCCCGTGCTTCGGGAGAGCAGGTGTGACCTAGACCCAGGGCGCGCTCCCTGCCTGAGCGGGTTGTGACAGGCCCAGCCTCCCGGTCTACTCCCCTCCCCTGGGGTCCCCTCCCCTGGCCCCACAGGAAGAGGCAGTTGGCTCTGTCTGTCATGGGAGCCGACCCTGGCCTCACGGATCCCGTTTCCTGAGACCTGGATGGCCAGCCCCAGGGCGGCCGCCTGTCAGCGTGTGCCGCCTGGGGGCACAGGTTGTCCGGCTCTGGGGCGGCACTCCGCTCCCGTCTGCTGGGCGGGGAATCTGCCTCCTCCTGGCCGGGTGACCTTGTGCCCCTTCAGCCCTGAGCCTCCGTCCCCCCTGGAAGACGGAGCTCACACGGCCTCCCACGGGTGCCGTGAGTGTGGCCGTGGGGGCCCCCAGGGGCACAGAGAGAGAGAGAGAGCCCTCCCGCACCTCCCTCAGGAGGCCGAGTGTTTGAAGGCCGTCCTCGTTGCTGGTGGGAACTGTGGGTCTGAGCAGGACAAGGCAGCATAGGCAGTCTCCGGCCCTGCCCCGTGTCCCCTTCTCTGGCTGAGACTGGGGACAGACCCCTACCAGTGACCTCCCCCTTCAAAGACAGCGTCCTCGGTGCCTCGTCTCCTCCCAGGACGTGCCACGGTCTCCGCTCAGATGCTCCCCATGCCAGGGTCCCGCCGAGGACCTCCACCGACCCCTCCCCTATGGTCCCTCGACCCTCCCTTTGAAAGCTGGGGCTCCTGCCCCCCCCCCCCCCCCCGGCACAAATAAAGGCTCCTTGCTCTGGGCCAGGCCAGCCCGGAAATGCCCCGTGTGGCCCCTGCCCCCTCCCGGTCTCATCCCCCCATGGCTGAAGGTGCTCCAGGGCCACCTGCAAGCGAGTGTCCGCGTGTCCCTCGTTTCTGTCCCCCGCCAGCCTCCGTTCCGGCTGCCCGGGAGCGGCCAACTCTGCCTGCCTCCGGCGCCACCTGTGGGCGGCCGCTGCCCCGTCTTGGGGGTGTTTTCCAAGGTGGCGCCTGGACCGAGGATCCTACTCATTTGTCCGGGGACCCCGAATAAGGGGTCTTTCCTGATGCCCCCGTGGGCTGAGTGAGCCTCCGGTGGACTTCTGTGTTCTATCCGGGATCCTAGTTCCCCGTGGAGGAGGGAGGTGGGTCCCAGAGGCTGGGTCCAAGCCCCTTGGGAAGTGGTGGGGGGCCGGCCGGCCGGCTCCGGGCCAGCCCCCACCTCGCCGCCTGCAGCCCGGGGCCCGTCTCCCCCCTCCCCCCTCCCCCCTCCCCCCCCCCCCCCCAAGGCCCGGCACAGAGCCCCTCACAGAGTGGAGCGTGTGTAGCCCCTGAGGGTTGGTGGCCAGTCTGCCCCCTGCCCTCCCCTGCCACCTGCCCACTTTGGGGACTCCGGATCTCTGGCTTTCACTTGTGTTTGAGGGTTTTTGTGGTTTATCTGAGTTTCCGCTCTGGGCAGTTTCAGATCCTCCAGAGTTGAAGGCGGCCTGTCTGCACTTTGACCTTCACCCGCTTTGCACGTGCTGCCTTCCTGCCCTGGCGGGCATCCTCTGGGAAGTGGGGCAGGTGCCCTGAGCCTCCGTCCTCCCCCTCCGAGGAACCGGGCTCCCTCCCTGCCTGGCGGTGCTTAGCGCAGAGTGGGCACTTGGCGGAGGCTTCCTGGCTGTCCCTGGAAGGAGTGCCACTTGCCTGCCGTCTGCAGGGCCGTGTCGGAGTGGAGTCCCCGCTCGGTGAACGGGAGGGCTGCCCGTGCAGACGGGGAGGGCCGTCTGTGCAATAAATAGCTTTCCGGGGTAGAGCGGCTGCCAGCGGGTGCGTGGGGAGCCGGAGGCTGCTGGTCTACGGGGAGGCTTACACGTGAAATTAATCGCTCCCACGTCATGTGTGCTTACAAACCTTCAGGCCCACGTTCTAGAAGAACGGTTTCCAGCCAGCTGGCGGGCCCGCGGGCCCTGATGCCGGTGAATTGGCGCCATGCGTTTTCTTCCTGTTTAGCCCAGAAGACGAGACCCTTACCCTGTCCCCTGGGAGCGGCTGGGGCGGGGGCAGGGCAGACTTCGCAGCTTACAGATTCTACATGTCCCGTGTCTGAAGGTGCTGGGGTCTCTTTGGCACCCACACTTCCCGCGCTTTGGACCTGCATGGGGGTCCTCTTCCTAGCCAGGTGAGGGGGGGGGGAGTGGGGAGCAAGGTCGTGTCCCCCAGATCTCACAGCTGCTGTGAGCGGGGTGGGGGGGGGTGCAGGGTCCTGAAAACCCAAGGAAAAGGGGTTCACCCTGTTCTGGTGCTGTAGGAGCTTCCAGCGCAGTCCATAGCCCCCAGGGTGCCCAGCTTCTCCTGGTTTGTCCTGTCTCCAGACCCCCACTCATTTTCAGGCTCCACCCCCACTATCGGGAAGCAAGCTCTGGGCGCGTTTCATTCATAAGACTCTGAGCGCCTGTCTCTGGAAGATAGTAGCCCCAGAAGACTGAAAGCCGCAATGCCTCTATTGCCCCCAAAGTCCTAACGCTGAATCCAAAAGATTACCAAAGAGTGCTGAAGGAAACGCCCCTCGATTCACTTTGCGGCAGGCATTTCTAGCAGCCTGGCTCAGGCGCCAGAGTCCGGGGCCACCTCCCAGCAGCCCTCGCCCACCCGTGACTGCCAAGAGCGTGCAATGGAGCAGCACAGGCCGGTCCCCTTCCGTGCGACCTGGGAGGTCCCAGGTGGGTGTAGAAGTTGACCCCGGGGACGGGCAGCCTTCCGTGTCACGCGGATCCACCCAGCTACAACGGGGTTGGACCCCTTCTGGTGCCCCAGTCTGCCTTTGTTTCCCCCTCGATTTGGGGGCCCCAGGGCGCCCCCACTGGAGACTCCTCGAGGAGGTGCCGGAGGTCCCCAGCAGTAGATGCAGGAGCAAGCCGAGCCGGCAGTTTTCTGTGTCTTCTGTCCCCGGCCAGCGCAGCAGGGCGGGCTTCTGCCCCGCTGTTTCTCCCCGGCCTGGCGTGGCCAAGGGGCGGGGCTGGGGTGTCCCGTGTTCCCGCAGGGAGCTCAGGCGTGTTGGGGCAGAGAGGGGCTGGCGCCCACCCGAGGGGCAGGCCCGGGGGAGAGCGGTGGGTGCGGCAAGAGCCTCCCTGCTCCTCTGACACGTGTGATGCTTCTGTGTGCGTGGCTGGCTGGGTGGCTCATGGTCATAACGTGTGGGGTTGGGAGGACGTTGAGGGGCCTGGTCCCGGTCCGCCGGGACACGGAGGTGAGGTGCAAGGCTGTGTTTACCTTAGGCGGACATGTTTTCAATGTCTGTCCCACGTGTGACCTCCTGTGTGTCCACACAGCATCCCGTAATGGGCGTACAGAGACTCGCGGCTGTGGTCCCCGGCCCTTGGCTGTGCTGAGTCCCCCTCCCCGGGTGACTTGGGAACCGGGGCACCTCATTTTCTTCCAGCCCAACATGCCAGAGTCACCCAGCTCCCTAGCCGTTGCCCAGGATGTCCCTGGTCTCCATATCCTCGTGGGTGGGAAGCCATGCCGCCCGTGTTTCTGTCCGTGGGGCTGGGTTGGGAGCGCTCGGTAGGGCGACGGCAATGCTGGAGGTCGGCCAGCGAGGAGAGCCGAGTTTTGAACCCTGGTGTGGAGACCCGGGCGGGTGCTCCTTGCCGCCCTCTGGGCAGCCCCCCTGGCCTGGTGCCCTTGATGTCGGTATGGTGACAGGACGGTCACCTTCTTCGGCTGCCTGGGTCTGTCCCTCGAACGCCCAGCTCAGGAAATACGCCGAGGACAGGGAGCCTCAGCCTTGTCTCTGTGAGCCTGCACGGTCACTGACCTCATAGGTCACACGCGCGTCTCGGCACCAGCAGAGGGGAGGGGCTCGTGGCCGCGGCCGACCGCTCCGCGTGTCGCTCGGTGTTTTCTCTGCTCGCCCGGGGTGGGGGGGGGGGCAGCCGTGAGGGCTGGGCCTGAGGGTGGTGGGTGCTGGCTGGTGGGGTCGGCCCTGCTCCTGGACACGTCCCAGGGAGAGGCTGCTCGGGGCGCTGTAGGCGTCCGGGGACCGGTGGCCACCCTGGGAGCTGTTGTCGCGGGATTCCACGGCAGCCGACCTTCACAGCACGTTAGACCTCCCTGTCATTTTGCGCTTTTCCATTACAGATTTTTAGTTCGTGGCTGAACCCTGTGAGGGGGTCGGCTAGTGGTCTGTGTAAGTTTTTTTTGTTTTTTGTTTTTTTTTAAATGTTTTATTTACTTTGGAGAGAGAGAGAGAGACCTGAGTGTGAGTGGGGGAGGGTCAGAGAGAGGGAGACACAGGATCCGAAGCAGCTCCAGGCTCCGAGCTGTCGGCACAGAGCCCGACGTGGGGCTCACGCTCAGGAACCGTGAGATCATGGCCTGAGCCGAAGTCGGACGCCTAACCGACTGAGCCACCGAGGCACCCAAGTTTTAATTTCTTTCTGGAAGCGTCATTTGCTTCCTGGTCTCAGAACGCAGCCCTGATCCCACCCAGGGAGGCTGATGATAGCGTGCCGGCTCCGTGTGCCTCCGGGCCGAGTGGCAGGAGCGATGCTCTGGGTCTTGTGCCTGTGCTTTGCCCTGAGGGGTGGGCTGGGTCCGGGTAGCCTGGGTGTGGCCGGTGGGACCCCAGGGGCTGGCCACGCTGCTGGGTGCCACCCCGTACTTTGGGGTCAAGGTGGCCCTGGGGTTTCCCCTCCCGGGAGCTTGCTGGGCTGCTCAGCCCTTCCCCTGACCCCAGGTCCGCGGCCCCAGGCCTCGGAGGAGAAACGGGCGCTCCGAACGCTTGGCCGTGAACCGAGTGCAGGACTGGGGTTGGCTGGTGCTCGAGCGGTGTTTCGAAATAGAAATTCCTTTATGCTCTTCCTTTTGCAAAAGAAACGGGTTTTAAACACAACCTACCTGTTCAGAAACCCAAGCAGAGGGGAGAGCCCCCGTCCTCGCGGGCTGGTGTGCAGGTCCTTGCCCATCATCCGCCTCCCGGTGGGGGTTCCCACGGTGGCCTGTGGCTCTCCTTCGTCCTCGTCAGCGTCTGTGAGGCCACCGCCTGGCCCGGAGAAGTGTCCAGGGGGAAAGGCAAGGCCAGGCTTCCAGTGCGGCCCTGCTCGTCCTGGACCCGCCGTCCACCTGTGCTTTGAGCAGAGGTGACCGACGCCCAGGCCTCGGCTCCATCTCGAGGGGTGACGGTGTGCGTGCGCCTGCGGGGCTGCGGCCACTCACGCTGCCCGCCACGGCGGAGGGGATGACACCAGGTGCCTGTGCGGTTTTATGACCAGGACCAGGGGCCTCTCTCCCTGAGTCCCCCTCCCTCCACGGGCGCCTCCCAGGCATCAGGTATTGGAGGTGTGTGGCCCAAGTTCTCTGGCTGTCCCCTTGCCGGTCCAGCCTCCTCTGGAGAAGTGGGGTCCTGGCACCTGGGCTGGAAGGGCTTGTGGGGGGTCCCCAGCCTCTTCTTCTCTGGCTGCCCTTCCTTCCTCCCCGTTGAGCTGGTGCCTGGGCTGCCAGGGAAGGAGGACTGGCTCCCGGGAGGCGTGAGAGGCCGAGGGCTGGGTGCTGTCACCCTCAGGTATTTGCAGGGGTCTGGTGGGGGGGTGTCCCCGCCCGGGTTCAGTAGAGTGTTTGCAGGAAGGGGGAGGGCCCATCGCCGTGCACGGTCCCCACAGATCGTGGGGCGTCATGGGCTGGACGGTGCTGGGCCCCTCCTGCACGTCTCACCGGGCCCCTGAGCGGAGCTGGAGGCGGGCTTCACCTCGGGCCACCGTGGAAGGCCTCCTGTGGCCCGTAGTGACCGCTGACCTTCACCGTCTGGGCCCCAGGTCGCGGCGGCTGCTGGTCTGCCCCTGGGCACTCCCCTGAAGGCAGGGTTGGGGACGCGTTCCAGTGTTTGTGGCCGGCGCTGGCTCCCTGCTCAGCCACGGGTTTGGAGCAGCAGTGGTAGGAGGAGGGAGGGAGGGAGGCCTTGGGGCATTTCTCCAGTCCTGGTGGCCTCCTGAGCGTGTCCCTGCAGTGAGCAGTGCCCGTCTGTCCTCCTGCTTGGGGCGGGGGGGTTGGCCCGTGTCCCCCCAGGCCCCCAGACCGTGTTTTAGCCCCTGGCTGCATCCTGCTTGTTCCCTGGCTTCCTGGGCCCAGTGGCGGCGGCAGCAGCAGCGGCCCCGGGTGGCCTGGGCCCACCCCCCTGCCAGATGTGATGCGCGGGGAGGGCTGGCGGGGAGGGCTGGCGGCAGGGGGTTCACAGGGATCCCAGCAGGTGGCAGTGGTGCTCAGGCCAAGCGTGGGCTGGCCTGCCAGGAGTGAGGGTGGGGCCGCGGGGTGTGAGCACGACCCCAGGTTTGCGCCCGGCTCCCACACCTTCTGGTGGTCAAGACCCACCCTCGTAGCCATTAGCACGAGCTGGCACGGCCACCCTCCCCGCTGAGCCGCTGGTGGGGGCCGAGGACACCATGCCGACCGTGCTGCTGCCCGGGCTTGGCGACCCGGAGGAGCGGGAGAGGCGCCAGCTCACCGCGGAAGTGCGTGGAAGGGGGGGTGGGGCTGGGGGCTCCCCAGGGAGCTGGGCGCGGCACTCGTGGTGGTGGTGGTTCCAGGGTGTCCCTCGAATGCACCGCAGGTCTGCTTGGTGCGTCAGAGCTGCCCCTGCTGCCTGTCTGAACCCCCTTCGTGCTGCTCGCGGTGGTTTGTAGTAGGTGCCCGTTACTTTGGCGTGAACACGCCCACGTGGCAGGCGGCCAGCTACCCACAGGGTGCTAACCAGCTCACAGAACTCCCCAGGTCTTAACCATCCGCTTTTGCAAGTTGTGGGCAGGGTGGCTGATGGCGGTCACCGACATGTGCCGTCCCGGTGACGTCCCCTGGTGCCCCCCGGCCCCTCATGCAGAGGGCACTGCCACCCCGCCCCGACCTGTCTGGATATTGTGACGCGGACTGGGACACACAGAAACCTGGAGTGTAGCAGGGCTCAGAAATGTGGCCCGGTGCTCTCATTCCACAGGCGGTCAACAGTCCACTCGTAAAGTAAACAGTCCCCTCGAGAGTAAAAGCGAGGCCTCCGGCTGCCCCCCGGGATATGTTGGGGCTTTGATGTCGGGGCCGGCCTGTGTGTTCTGGGGTGTAGTTAATCATCTTGGATTCCAGCCGTGAGCTTGGAGGGCATCCCTGAAAGTTGGCGGGGGGTGGGGGGGAGGGAGGTCCACAGCAGCCCTCATTTCCTGAGACAGGAGGGTGGGGCGTGCCCTCCCCTGCCCTCCCGATTGGCCCGGGGCCGGGCGTGTCATACCCCCGCCCGCCATCACAAACCAGCACCCGTTCTCGTGGTTACATCAGAACCTCGCTGCCCCGGGGGCCCAGCTCCACACGCCGCGCGTGGTTCCGCACACGTCCTGCCTGCCCGGCTCGGCTCTGCGGGGTCGATGCTGTAGCCCTGTCTACGTGTGAATCATTCCCCCAAAGGTGCCACGGCCAAGAACAGTCAGAGTCAGCCCCCAGCAGGCAGGCAGTTGGTGGGCAGTGAGCCAGGAGTGGCCGCGTCCGGGGCCACCGCCTCCCACCGCTGCCGTGTGCCCGGACGGCCGCCTTCCCGCCCTTGCGTTGCCCGCGTGGCCAGGTGGCCCGTGTTCGGTTACCTCCCTGCCCCAGCCTGAGAGCCGTAGTTAGAACGGTTGGGTGACAGGGGAGGGCTGGTTTGACCAGGGCGACTGTCGTGAGCAAGATGAATTGGCCTCACTGCGACCACGCGGGAGCCCGTGGGGCTGGGAGAGGCGGTGGGGCCTGGGTGACCGGCCCGTCTCTGCTGTACCTCCTCCCCCGTAGGTGCTGCCCAGCTGGGCCCAGAAATGGGACGTCAGGCCTCCGAAAGGAGCACAGTGGAAGCCAGGGCGTCCCCGAGCCGCTGCTGTGACGGCCAGTGAGCGAGCAGCGGAGGATGTCCACCACCGCGACGGTCGCCCCCACGGGGATCCCGGCGGCCCCGGGCCCTGTGAACCCGCCCCCCGCCGGAGGTCTCCAACCCCACCAAGCCAGGCCGCAAGACCAACCAGCTACAGTACATGCAGAATGTGGTGGTGAAGACGCTCTGGAAGCACCAGTTCGCCTGGCCCTTCTACCAGCCCGTGGACGCCATCAAGCTCAACCTGCCTGTGAGTACCCGCTCGTCCCTGCCCCCCGCGGCCCCGTTCCTGGACGGACCGCCCCTCGGGCCGAGGCAGCGGTGGTGCCGGTAAGCCAGGCACAGCCCGTGGCCCTTGGTGACCAAGGAGCGGCGGTGGGAGTGGGAGGGCCGTGTCCCCGAGTGTAGGGAGACCTGAGCCCTACGGGCCGGAGAGGGCGGGAGCAGGAGCCAGGACTCACCCGTCTTCCTCCTGTCCCGTGGACCCTCCTGGAGAGCGCTGCACCCGCCCCTTGGGGTCACGTTCCCGGCGCGGGCCATCCATCCGATGGGTTTCTCATCTGGACCCAAGTAGAGAAACCCTGAGCGTTTGAAGGCGAAGCCCGGGGCCAGGAGTTGGCGGCCCTGGGTTCTGGGCCCGGCTCGGCCCCGGCCTCCGGCGGACCCTCGGTTTGGAATCCGGGAGGGGGCTTGGCCCCGTCTCTAGAGTGCCGATCAGCTCTGGGGCCTGCTCCGGCTGCATAGTCGCGTGCGTCTCTAAGAACCTCCCACGCAGGCAGAAGCCGTCGGGCGAGAGGCGTGGAGGGCTTTGCGGCTGGCCGGGCGCTCGCCCCACATCCCGCCTTTGACCCGGGCCTGGCGCCTGACTCACCTGAAGAGACTGCGCGGCGTGCAGTCACTGTCCTCGGGAACAGCAGAAATGACCACGCGGCCGGTGCTGATGACGCCTCTGAAAATCTCTTTCCTAGGATTATCATAAGATAATAAAGAACCCGATGGACATGGGGACTATCAAGAAGAGACTAGAAAACAGTTATTACTGGAGCGCGAGCGAGTGCATGCAGGACTTCAATACCATGTTCACAAACTGTTACATTTATAACAAGGTAAGGGCACACGTGGCCGCGGGAGGGCCCTCGGGGCCGGGCACGTCACCCCCTGGCCCTCCGCCCTTCTGGCCACCGTCCCCACTCAGGGTCCCACACGCTGCCCGCACCAACCCCCCCCCCCCGGGGGGAGGGGAGGTAAAGGTGGGAACAGCCTTTTCAGAAGGAGTTTAGGGAACCAAATGCTTCAAGCCGTCCGCGCCCTTGGACCTAGACACCCCTCCCGTAGAGATGGCGGGCTCGCGTGTGCAGTGCAGCCGCCCGAGACGGCGAGGACTCTGCACGATGAGGGAACGTGTCCACGCAGTGGTTTCCAGCGGGAAGAGTAGATTAGGGAAGGTCCATGGGACCCTACATTCGTGGGGGTTTCGCCGTTTTCAAGAGCGACGTGATAAAGCAGAGACGAATTGAGTGGGAGCGGGTAGAAGGTTGTGTTTCCTCCACGTGATGGGCTGAAGGGTGGTTGTTACCCTTCCCGTCTCCACAGCGGGATGCGCCCCTTTGGCCTCCTCCCGCCTCCCGCCCTAGCAAATCTCTTAACAGAGTCTCGAGTCAGTGTTTTCTTGAGCTGCAACCAGCGATGTCTTTGGTGAACGCGTGGTTCCTTTCCCGACAAGTGACCTTGGCTCCCCCTGTGTCTTCAGCCCACAGATGACATAGTGCTAATGGCCCAAGCCTTAGAGAAAATTTTTCTGCAGAAAGTGGCCCAGATGCCCCAGGAGGAAGTTGAATTATTACCCCCTGCTCCGAAGGGCAAAGGCCGGAAGCCGGCTGGCGGAACCCAGAGTGCAGGTAAAGGGGCGGACGGGCACGGTCCCTTTATCCTGACACCCCCCGGGGACTGACAACAGCATTTCTCGTGCGGGTCCCTCGGCCCCTCTGAGCTCAGTTTCCCTGTCTGTCGAGTCGGGGCTGTCTGAGGTCCCGCCGGCCCTTGGTGGCCTGTTACTGTCTGCCTTCGAGCCTGCTGTTGTGGGGAGACTGTGGTCTTGCCTTGTCCCCATCCTCTGAGACCAAATCTTCCAGCAGTCTGGACAGGAGGTCCTTGTGTCCCCCCAGGACTTTGCCTCTCTGGCATGTGTTGCGTTCTCTGTGACAGGAGAGGGGCTGTGTGCCTTGTCGAGAGGGCAGTGGGGATTAGCACTGGGAGCCCTGGGGGTCTTACCTGGCCGGAACCCGGAACCCGGAACCGAGGTGCGCCCTGATGGAGAGGCTGACGGGGGAGGCCGCAGTGGGTCCCCCACACCGCCGCCCATCACACTTTGCCGATGGGACCGTGGGTGGTTAAGGAGCTCCGCCTGGGTCTCTCAGCTAGTTAGAGGTGGAGTCTGAGTTAACCTCCGGTTTCGCGGTCCCACGCCCGGCCCTTCCTCCCAGGCTGCCCCTTGTCCAGCTTCCTCGTTGAGATTTTAGTCTCTAGCCAGAGGGAGAGCCTGGGGAGGTGTGTTCCGTGGAGGCAGCCAAGGTTCAGGGCCGGGGCCTCAGGGGGAGGGGCTCCCTGGCGCCGGAGTGCTCTGGCTGGAGGGGATGGTCCAGGAAGCTTCTAGAAGCTTCTAGAAGCTGGCTGGCAGGTAGAGCCTGGTGTGTTCAACGTGCTTTCCTTGCCTTCAAGGTACGCAGCAAGTGGCGGCCGTGTCCTCTGTCACCCCAGCAGCCCCCTTTCAGAGCGTCCCCCCCACCGTCTCCCAGACGCCCGTCATTGCCGCCACCCCTGTGCCAACCATTACTGCAAACATCACGTCGGTCCCCGTCCCCCCGGCCGCCGCCCCACCTCCTCCCTCGACGCCCATCATCCCCGTGGTCCCTCCCACACCGCCCGTCGTCAAGGTGAGCGTCCCTGGGGACGAGGTCAGCCGGCTGTCTGATGGCCAGGCCGGGGTTCCTGGATTCGGGCAGGTGTGGGGCGGGCCGGGGGGGTGCACGGCCACCTGTCCCTGGGCACCGACTGCTTGTCGGGTGTTGGGTACATGTGACTTTGGTTCTCTCCGTGCTCCTGATGCAGACGGGGAGACCGAGGCTCGGGTGGCCTTAGGTCACACAGCTGGTGAGGGCAGGCTGTGCTGAACCCCCGCTTCTCTGGCCCTGAAGGCTCGGTCTTCACCGTGCAAGGGTCCTGTGGGAAGGTGTGGGGAGAGCGTGGAGGGGCCCGCAGCTCCCCCGCTCACGCTTGAATTTAGGGCAGTGGCCCGGGTGCGTCACGGGGGGCCTTGCACCCGCCCCTGCTGGCGTGAGCTCCGGCGCCATCCGTCCCCCCGGTGTGGCTGGCACTTCCGTGGCGGGGACCGTCCCGGCCGGGTCTGGGCTCAGAGCCGGTGCTCCCCGTGAGGTCTGGGGCAGGCCGCGTGCCGGACGCTGACGTGTGTCTTCCGTTTGCCCCTCACAGCGGCCCTCTGGGGCAGACAGTATTTCCCCCATCTTACAGATGAGGAAGCAGGAGCTCAGAGGGGTTAAGTGGCTCCCCCAAGGTAAAACGCCCCCTCCGTTGCTTTCCCTCCCCCGTGGTCTTCACCACCTGCTCTTTCCCGGGCGGCGCCTGGCCAGGCTGCCGAGCACAGTGCCCGGCTGTTTTTGGAGCGTGTCCTGTTTGCCATGGCCAGATGAGCTCTCCGCCGGGCCTCTGTGGCACGCGCTTGGCGTCCTGTGGGTGCCCACGAGTGTCTGTGGACCGCCAGCTCGTGCCCCTGCCAGCCGGGGGGCAGTGGCTTGGCCGGGGCGGAGACCGTGGCGGCGCCCCAGGGAGCAGATCCCCGTGAGGCCGTCAGCCCGGGCGCTGAGGCTCCGAGGGGTGCCTCTGCCTGTCTGGGAGGCGGGGAGCTGGCCGAGCCGGTCTCGGGGACGCACTGAGCCCTGGCTGTAGCACACACCGTGATGCCTGTGGGCCCCCGGGCCCGGTGCCTGAAGAGACGCGCACGTGCCAGGACTCCCGGGCTTTAACAGGTTCTCCCTCACCGGGCACAGCCCGTGTGAGTGCCCTGCACACGCCTGCAAAAGGCTCTGTTGGTCGTTTTAACATTCCCTCTCCTCGGGGAAAAGAGCTCTCTGTGGCTCCCGCTGCCTTTCGGGTGAAAGTCCCGACTTGCCCAATCAGCCCCTGGGAGTCCTTGGTCCGAGACCCGCGGCTGCAACCCTGCCCTCCCCGCTCTTCCTGCCTCCGGGCCTCGGCCTGCTCCACCGTGGCTGCCCCTGGAGCCCCAGCTTTGAGGCCCTGATCTGGGGCTTTCCCACTGGCCTTTAAGAGCCGGGAATCCCGTTCATCTCTGCTGTCCCTTAGCCCGAGTCCCGCTTGGGGACGATCCCGGTCCTGGGGTCATCCTGGTCATGCTGGCCTCTGGAGCCAGCACGGCCCCCGAGGTCAGACAGATGGCAGCTGAGTCGCACGTGACACCTCACGCTGCTGGGGTGTGACCGGAGCCTCGGAGGCCGGGGGGCAAACGGACAGGGCCCTCGGAGGGGCGGCTCGGGGGGACGGTTTCTGAGTCCAGCCTCACCACTACCAGCTGTGTGACCTTGGGCCTGAAACGTGGCCCCTCTGAGCCTCGGCGTCCCGTGTGCCGCGGGGGTGGGGGGCAGCGGGGAGGACGGGTGTGGCTGTGCATGCGCGTGCGCGCGGTCGCTTTGCTCGGTGCCTGGCCGATAGCGCCCTGGGAGCGCGGCCGCAGCCACCCGCGTCCTCGTGCCCGGGGCTCACCGGTCGCGTCGTCGCTGTCGCAGAAAAAGGGGGTGAAGCGGAAAGCAGACACCACGACGCCCACGACGTCGGCCATCACCGCGAGCCGGAGCGAGTCGCCCCCGCCGCTGTCAGACCCCAAGCAGGCCAAGGTGGTGGCGCGGCGAGAGAGCGGGGGCCGCCCCATCAAGCCGCCCAAGAAGGACCTGGAGGACGGCGAGGTGCCCCAGCACGCGGGCAAGAAGGGCAAGCTGTCGGAGCACTTGCGGCACTGTGACAGCATCCTCAAGGAGATGCTGTCCAAGAAGCACGCGGCCTACGCCTGGCCCTTCTACAAGCCGGTGGACGCCGAGGCCCTGGAGCTGCACGACTACCACGACATCATCAAGCACCCGATGGACCTCAGCACCGTCAAGGTAGGCGGACGCGGGGCCCGCTCAGGGCGGGGCTGGCGCGTTGACCGCTGGCCGCAGGGGGCCCGCGGGCCTGGGGGCGGGGGGAGGGGGGAGGCGCGTTCTGCCCGCTGAGCCTGCAGCTTCGGGGTCCTCGTCCCGCTTGCACCCGGGTCTGCGCGCTCCTTCTCGCGTCCCGTGCCGGCCCGTCTGCGGTTTCCGTGACCTCAGCAAGGGGGCCCTTTCGGGCGACCCACGCCCTCACTGGCCAGACCGGGGCCTCGGAGTGGGGCAGGTGGCAGAGCTGAGACCGAGAGCCCGGGCCCCCGCCCCCCGTTCCCGTGCCAGGGCCTCCGCCCGGGGCTTTCTCGGGTGTTGCGCCAGGCCAGGCTGGTGTTACAAGCGGAGACCGGGGAGAGAAAGTGCCCGGGGGGCGGCCGCAGCCGAAGGGCAGCAGACCCAGGGCTGGGATGAGCTCCCAGCGGTCTTCCCTGAGCACACACAGGTGGGGTTCCTGACCCCCTGTCTCGATCGGGCTCGGGCCCCAGCACACCTGCCCCCCTCCCCCCGTCTCCGGCCTCAGAGAGCGCTCCGAGCCGGCCCGGTGCTGGTTCCCGAGGTTCCGAGGAACGCCCCTGGCAGTGGGGGACTGTAGGCCACCTCCTCTGCAAGCTGCCCTTGTGGCCCCAAGAGCCACCCCACAAAGGGGAGTGGTGGCGCCTTTGCACGGATAGGGTCTGGCCCCGGAATGGCTGGTCTCCGTCGTTCTGCCTGGTTTCCCACTGTTGCCGGACTCGGGCAGGGTCTCCTTACTGGAGCCTCCTCCCCCCGGCGCGTGTGGGTTTCAGGCAGGACAGACCTGGCTGTCCGCCACTCCCCCCCCCCCCCCACCACGGTGGTGGCGCTTGGTGAAGCATTCGAGTGACCAAGCCTCTTCCTCAGATACCTTAGGTCCTGCCCCCACTGGGAGCCTGGTAACCTTGGCTTTGGACGGTTCGTGACCAGCACGAGTCAGTACAAATGCAGGACGAACGCAAAGGTGCCAGCAAGGCAGAGGCCGGTGGAGAGCAGATCCCAGCTCTGTGGCTGCCTCCCTTCCCGGGGAAGATCGCTAACCGTGCTTCAGATTCGTGCTTGGCCGAGGCCGGCTCTTGTCTAGCCAGTCTTGACCGTGGGGCGGCGGGAACACGCGCTCCCAGGTGCAGTTCTCGGAGGCCGAGCGCTCGCCTCGTGGAGGCTCCCTCCCTCCGTAGGGTCTGTGGGGTCCTGGCTCCAGGCTGACGGCAGGTGGCTGCCCCCTCAGTCCCAGATAGGGCCGTCTGCCCGTCTCGTTCTCCCCATGCAGTGACCTGGCTGGGACTTGGGTCGGCGGGGTACTGGGGCTGGGCCTTTTCGTCTGCACGCGCCCCTGCTGTTTAGGGACCGGGAAGCTGAGGCTGGACGGGTGGGTGCGTTGTGGGCGGAGCCAGGCCCGGAACCCAGGCCTTTGACTCTTCGAGCCTTGAGCTCGGCCGGCAGAGCTCCTGTCACCCAGATCAGGGCGTTGTTGACAACAGGGACGCCCGTGCCCTTGTTAATCCCCAGAGCCTTGAGGGGCACGTGAGGCCTGACGCGAGCAGCCACACGTCCAGGCCACACGGCCAGGGAGAGGCTGAGTGGGAAGCGCTGAGGCTGTGGGGAGGGGGCCGCGTCTTGCGGGGACCTGGGCGGTTTGCTCTGGCGCTCCCCTTGAGAAACACCCATCATCCGGGAGCCCCCGAGGAGCCCCAGCCAGCGGCCGACTCCCCTTGGGCCCCCAGTGCACTTAGGTTTAGCCTGTCTTTGCCTCAGCCCCGCCCAGGCGGCCAGCGGTCAAGTTAGCACCAGAGCCTGAAAATCGTACAGAAGTCAAGAGGGTCTCGGGTGCCCGTTTGTGCCCGGTAGCCGGGCCTCCCGCGGTAGGGAGGCTGTGCCGAGGGCTGGAGCCATGCAGCCTGGGTGCTGTCCGCAGCTCTGCAGCTGGTGGGAGACGGGGCATGTATCCAGGGCGCTAGAGAGGCCGAGGGTCCTGGAGTCAGGCTGCACTCAGCCCACCAGAGTCCGGGATTCTGTTCGTCTAGGCTCAAGTGAGACAGGTGGTTGGGCTCTAACCTGCAGGGTCGCGCTGCAGTGGCGCTCAGCGCCCCGGGAAGAGGGGCAACCCTCGCCGACAGGAGGTCGCTGACTGATGATTTCTGCTTGGGCCCGGGAGAGCCAGGGAGCTCGCTCCCTCACCGAGTCTCCCCTCCATCCGCCCTGACTGGCAGCTTGTGCCCGTCCGTGGTGGTGCCTCTGTGCTCGGCATACAGCCTGCCTGCGTCTCACCCCTGCCGGCCCCACCTTGTTCCACTGGGTCGGCCAGGACTGTCCGGTGCTGCTTGTGGGGGGGCGTCTGGGTCCTCAGAGAGGTGAAGTGAATGTCTCAGTCCATGACCTGCAGAGCCCCCCCCCCCCCCACCCGGCCAGTGTTGGCAGTGACTTTTACCGGAAGCCCCTCGTCCCCCCTGAAGCTCCCCCCGTGTATAATGTCACACAATGTGTGGAAACCAGGGCAAGGAGAGCTTACGTGGCGGCTGCAGGAGCCAGGATGCCTCCTTTCCTTCCACCCAGGGCAGCGGCCTCTCTGGGGTGTTGTTCCGGGGGGTCCCAGAGCCCCCTCCCAAGCCCTCGAGTCCTGCTTCCTCCCCCTCTCCCTCCCCCTCTCTCTCCCCCTCTCCCTCCCCCTCTCTCTCCCCCTCTCTCTCCCCCTCTCTCTCCCCCTCTCTCTCCCTCTCTCTCTCTCTCACTCTATTTATTGGGCTTGCTGCTGGCAGTGGTCCATGCAGGCGGGGCCTGGCGGGGAGTGGGGTTGCTGGGCGGGGGGGTGGCGCCCGTCACACCCTGTCGCTCGTGTCTTACAGAAGAAGATGGACAGCCGCGAGTACCCAGACGCGCAGGGTTTCGCAGCTGACATCCGGTTAATGTTCTCCAATTGCTACAAATACAACCCCCCGGACCACGAGGTGGTGGCCATGGCCAGGAAGCTCCAGGTAACCTGAGGCGCTCCCGGGCAGAGGGGCCTTCTGGGCACAGGCGGGACCCAGCCCAGGGTGGGCACTCGGGAAGGACATGGGCATCGCAGGGGACATCTGGCCAGGAATGCCGCGGGACACGTTTCTCCCCGGGGGCGGACAGGCGAGCCGCGGGCACACGCCCTCCGGGACGGGCGTGCGCTCCAGCTGGGCCGGGGAGGATGAGGGGGTGTCCATTCTCCTGCAGCTCTCCTGCTCTCGGCTCCGTGCCTGGGGGTGTGGGGGGGGCCTCGCCGCGAGGCTGCCGGAGGTTGTATGCGATGGCTGTTGGCGTGGCCTTTTCTGACGCCGAAAGCGGTTTGTGGGACGAGGTGTGGGAACCGTAGGGAAGGCGAGCCTGACCTTTGGTGCGGGGACTGTGTACCTGTGCTCTCACGCCTCGCACACACAGACGTGTGTGTGTGTGCACGTGCATGCGTGGGATTTTTGGCCAAAGTCTGGGTGCTGCGCACACGTTTCTGCGGGGGCCGGTACGCTCCCTTGGTGATGGGCGCTGTTGCTGTTAGAGTTAATAGCAGCGGAATTTTAAATGTCGTGTGATTGGAACAGTGTTTTGGAGGGAAGAGTAAAAATCGTGGACCTCTACTCTCTCTCTTCCAGCATTCCGTGTCTCCAGGACGCAGTATGTTTGTCGCGTGAGATGTTCCTAGTCTTTTGCTTAGAACGCTTTTTTTTGTTTGTCTTGCTCAGAACCCTTGACCACCCGAGACTCAGGGAGCGATGGGGGAGAAGCGGAGAAGCTGTCTTTGTGCCGCTGGGTCCTCCTGTGGGGGGGCCGTGCTGATGCCTGGCGGGGGGGGGGGGGGGGGGGGGGCACGCCCTCCGTGGACCGGCTCCCGCTGGGGAGGAGGGCGGAGTGGCCTTGGTGGTCCCAGGATGCCCGGAGAAAGCCCGCGGGATCTGCGGTTTCGTACCGAGACCACGCCCGCTGTGCCTCAGAGCAGAGTTCCCCTCCGTTTGCCCTGTGATGCTTCG
Organism: Panthera pardus; assembly: GCF_024362965.1. Classification (NCBI taxonomy): domain Eukaryota; kingdom Metazoa; phylum Chordata; class Mammalia; order Carnivora; family Felidae; genus Panthera; species Panthera pardus. The sequence continues at coordinate 91,185,440 of NW_026526766.1, forward strand.
GAACCCGGTGCAGCCTAATAAGGGAGCCAGGCGGCCCTGGTGGCAGGTCGGGTGTGCAAGCAGAGGCCGTGAGGCCCCACTTCTGTCCTGCAAGAGGTGGTTCTCGGCAGCACAGCCACAGAGGCCGAGAGCCTTGGTTAGCGATGGCCGTTTCGCGCGTGCGCTGCCACAGTGGTGCGGGGGCAGCTCTGGGGTCCGCGCCCCTCCGGGCCACGTGCCAGGGCCCGGCCAGACCCTGGCTCTGCGCCTCTGTGTCTTTGGGGCGGTCTTCACCCCAGGAGGAGAGTCTGGGTCCAGAACCCGGAGCGGGTGCTTCTGGAGCCGGATGGCTCGTCACTGGGGTGGCATCTCATGTGAGTCATCTGGTGTGGATGCAGCCGGCTGAGCTCTGCAGAGGGAGAGCCCCCACGTGGCTGCGCGCCCCCATCTGAAAGGGACCTGGGCGGCCGGGAGGTGCTCCTGAGGGCCCGGGTCCTGCTCTGTGGGGGGCTTTTCGAAAGCCAACTTTGACAGGACGACTTTTTTTGGGCCTGAGTCGGAATGAGATGCGATGCTGCGGTAAAAACCCCAAGGTGACCCCAAGGGGGAAAGTAAACCAGCCCCCAGGCCCAGCAGCTGGGGGGCCCACAGAGGCCACAGGTCAGACGAAGGCAGGCACTCGGGCTGCTTTGCAGGGGGGGCAGCCTCGGAGAGCCTCAGACCCAGAGGCTAAAGGGAGGCACCGGTCTCCAGAAGGTTTGCGTGCTTGAGAAAGGGGGCTTTCGGACCAGTTCCTAGAAGGCTGTGTCCGTGGCTGGGGCCCCGTGGCACCTGTCCCTGGACCTGCGCCCGGGGCCTGGGGAGGGGGGGCCTTCCAAGCAGCCGTGGGTGTATCTCCGAGGGCATCTCAGGGGCCCTCGGGTGTGGGTGCCCCGCCCCGAGGGGCCGCCTCGTGGGCGTCCAGGACCTCAGGCGGCCCCCGCTCTCCCACAGGACGTGTTTGAGATGCGGTTCGCCAAGATGCCGGACGAGCCCGCGGAGGCGCCGGCGCTGCCCGCCCCCGCGGCCCCCGTGCTGAGCAAGGGCGCCGAGAGCAGCCGCAGCAGCGAGGAGAGCTCCTCGGACTCGGGCAGCTCGGACTCGGAGGAGGAGAGGGCCACCAGGCTGGCGGAGCTGCAGGAGCAGGTGCGGGCGGTCGTCTGCTCCGGGGGCCCCTCGGCCGCGCCCGCGGGTCGGCGTCGCGCCCGCCCGGCTTGCGGTGGCCGTTCCGGGGGTCCCCGCGGACCCCGGGTGCCTCGCCCGCCGCGGGAGCGTCTGAGGGGGGCCGGCTCCCTGGCCGCTGCGGGGGTGAGGCGGCCCGAGAGCCGAGTGCAGGTGCCCCCGCGGTCACCACGGTGGGGCTGGCGTTGGACTTCGGCTTGAGCCTCGTTAGAGGCGGCGCCACAGGGAAGGTGGCCCTGGGTGCAGCCACCGGGCAGCCTGGGATCCGCGAGGATCCGTTTCCTCCCCTGTGAGGTGCAGCCTACGGTGGCCCCTCGTGGCCCATGTTGGGGGGGGGGGGGTGTCCCTGAAACGACATGGTAGCTGCTGGCGCTGGGTCAGTCTGTGCTTCTGCCGCGTGGCCTCCCTGTGGCTTCTGAAGGAAGCTGTGGAAAAGCTCCTTCGTGCAGACGAATAGACCTCTACCTAACAGGCCTCTATGTAGACTTGCCTTCGTCTGGAAGATACCTGGTGAGAAGAACGTCAGCTACCATTTAAGGTTTTTTTTTTTTGTTTTTTTTTTTAATGTTTATTTGTTTTTGAAAAAGAGAGAGAGAGAGCGCAAGTGAGCAGGGGAGGGGCACAGAATCGGAAGCAGGCTCCAGGCTCCAAGCTGTCAGCACAGAGCCCGACGCAGGGCTCGAACTCGTGAACCGTGAGATCATGACCCGAGTCAAAGTCGGAGGCTTAACCGACTGAGCCCCCCAGGCACCCTTGGCTGCGATTTATCAGGTTGTTACTATGCACCTGTCCTGGTCTGCACGTGTCACCAGGCTCACCTGCTGGCCTCCTGGCCACCCGTGAGCCGCGTTTCCGGTGAGGACGGCAAGGCGGCTCTTCTCCAGCCGTCACGGGGCAGTGAGGGCAGAGCGGAGCTCGATGCCACCTGCTCTGGGACCTGCCTGCCTTTCCACAGCAGGGTGTGGCCCCGGTGGCCCTGGCTCACCTCCCCGCAAGGTTGAGGTAGCTCCAAGGGCACCCCAAAGCCCCCGCCACCACCTGTGGCCCCCTTGGGCCAGCCCCAGGGCAGCCTTGCTCAGCCACCTGCTATCTTCCAGCTGAAGGCCGTGCACGAGCAGCTGGCCGCCCTGTCTCAGGCCCCAGTGAATAAGCCAAAGAGGAAGAAGGAGAAGAAGGAGAAGGAGAAGGAGAAGAAGAAGAAGGACAAGGACAAGGACAAGGAGAGGCACAAGGCGAAGTCCGAGGACGACAAGAAGGCCAAGGTGGCCCCACCTGCCAAGCAGGCCCAACCGAAGAAGCCTCCCGCCAAGAAGGCCAGCAGCACGGCGGCGGCCAGCAGGTGGGCTGTAGTGCCTTCAGACCCCCTCGAGCCCAGTGCCCCACGTCCTAGGTGCTTGTGTGGTGGGCCGGGTGCTGGATCTGGGCCTTTGAGCCTTGGGGGCAAGTCCCGGTGATGCGGAGACTGGGCTCTCGTCATCCAGCGGGATGGGAGCTGGGTGGTCCTGTCTCTCCCGCCTTTTGGGGAGACTAGGGGGACAGATGAGGCCCTTGCTGCGAAGACTGGGCTCTGGGGGGCCTTGCTCAGCAGTCCGTGCAGCTAGCCTCTCGATCTCGGGCACCATCTGGCACAGACCTTGGCATCTCCAGGCTTTGGGGATGTTTTCCTGATTTGATGTGGGGGCACCGCACCTTGGCAGAGGTTCGGCTGTCTGGTCTGCCTACCTTCTGTCCTCTCTCTTGCCACACCAGCCACTGCCCTGAGGAGTGCCTGCCCCTCCCCGGACAAGGGGGACAGTGGGGGACGGGGGGAAGGCATGCCTCTCCCGCAAGGTAGAAGGAAGGCTTCCCAGAGGTGGGGTGACCGCTGTGCGAGAGCAAGCTCGGCAGCGGTCGGGTCAGGGTTCCAAGGGTCAGGAACAGTGGGGACAAAGCCATGGAGCCCAGCAGAAGCGTTCTAGAAACTAGTGGGAATCAGGACGAGGTCGGCTCCAGTGAGGAACAGAGACTGGGTCGGGAAGAGGAGTGGCTGAGGTGGGCCAGCTTTGTTGAGGCTTCTGGTTTTATTCCCTGAGCAAGTGAAGGGGAGTCAGGAAGTGTTGGAGCTGGAAGTGGTCAGATCCTGGTCCATGTGGAGAAGGGGTCAGTGGGAGGCAGTAATGGGAGAAAGGACGCCCTGGGAGGTTTTGTGGTTCTGCAGGCAAGAGAGGTCCGGTGGCTGTGGAGGTGGGAGGCCAAAGGGACAGGCCGTGGTGCCTGGAAGCCAGAGGACAGAGGCATGTGGACTCTGGCAGCTGGGTTGACGGCAGCATTGTCCAGAGGTGGTGGTGGGAATACTCGGGTTTTGCCCTGCCTCCCTCAGATTTTCTCGTACTCTCTGTCTGGATTTGGTGTCAGTATAACACTGGCCTCAAAAACGAGTTGGGAGGTGCTCTCTCTTATTTTCTGAGTAGATGTGTACAGTTGGTGTTTATTCTTAAATATTAAGTAGAACTCCCCAGCAAAAACATCCAGGCCTGGAGTTTTTGTTGTTAGGTTTTTAACAGTGAACCCAGTTATTTTTGTAGCTAGGGGACTGGTCATCTTATCAGTTTCTTCTTGGGTGAGTTTTGGGGATCTGTGCCTTTTGGACACATTGCTCCTTTCCCTGAATTGTGGAATTTATGGGCATTGGTTTGTTTGCTGTGTGCCTTTGTTATCCTTGTAACATCTGTGGGGTCTGTAGTGATGTGTCCTTTCTTTTATTCCTGGTGGTGGTAATTTGTGTCTTTTTTCTCAGCGAATCTGGAGATTGATTGGTTTTATTGGCCATAGAAACAACTAGCTTTTACGTCATTGGTTTTTGTCTGCTTTCGCTTCCTTTTGTTTATGGTCTTATTTTTATTACTTCCTTTGCTTGCTTTGCACTTAACTTGCTCTCTTGAATTAGGAACTTAGGTTTATTGATTTGAGATCTTTTGTAATGTAAGCATTTAGTAATAACTATTAATTTCTATCTAAACACTATTTCAGCTGTACTCTATAAATTTGATATATGATTTTATTTGGTTCAAAATATCTTCTGATTTCCCTTCAGACTTCCTCTTTGACCACAGGATATTTAGACGTGTTAATTTCCAAGTAACTAGAGATTCTTCTGGACATTTTTCTGTTACTAGTTTCTGGTTTAATTCCATTAGGGTCTGAGAACATACATTGTGTGATCTCAGTACTTTTGAATTTCAGATTTATTTTATGGCCAAGATTTGGCGATGCTCCACGTGGACTTGCATATGTGTTCTCCCACTGTTGGGTCTAGTGTTGCCTAAATGTCAGGGGGAAAAAAAAAGACAAAAACGTGTCAGTTGGGTTAATTTGGTTGATGGTGGTGTTGGTCTTCTGTCTTCTTGCTGATTTGTTGTATTATTAATTAACGTGAGGGAGAGAATCGTTGGGTCCCCAGCTGTAATCGTGGATGTGTCTGCCTCCTTTGGTTCTACCGGTTTTGCTTCGTATATTTTGGGGCTTGGATTTTAGACACACGCACACTGAGGACGGTGATGTCTTCTTGGTCAGTTGATTCTTTTACCACGTGCTGTTCCTTCCTGACGATATTCCTTTTTCTGAAGTCTTCTCTGTCTGATGCTAATACACCCACTGCAGCTCAGCTTTCTTTTGGTTAGCCTTTGATTCCCCCATTTCTTTACTCTTAACCTAGTTCCGTCACTGTATTTAAAATGGGGCTTTGTGGACCACATGTAAGTCGGGTCTTGTTTCTTATCCAGCCCGACTTTGGTTTTCTTTTAGTTGGTGTCTTTAGACCATTTACGTTTAATGTAGTGATTGTTACAGTTGCATTTTGGTCTGCCATTCCGTGTCTTCTGTCATCCCTCTGGTTTTTACTCCTCTGTCTCCGTTCCTGTCTCCTTTTGGATTATGTCAATATGGAGGTCAGTTTTTGACCTGCCGAATTTGAGATGAATTTGAGACGCCTGTGGGGTGTTGAAGGGAGCTGACCACTGTAGTCCTGTCCTGGCTCAGGTGTGGAGCACCTTCTGCTGGAACAGGGTGTTCTGTATCCCTGCAGGTACACATGCAGCCCTCAGCCTACCTGGCTTCTCTGCCTGGGGCACCACTTTGGGCTTGCCCCTTGGTAAAAGAGCCCGGTCCTGGAGAGGAAGAAGGCCAGACAGAATGTGGGCAAGGGGCTGGGGCTTCAGGGGGGCTGGAGGGACAGGGGCTGGAGGCTCCACGGGGTGGGGGGGGGGGGTAGGGACATGGGGCAGGGCCTCCATGGGGGCTGGGGGAACAGGGGTAGGGGCTTCACAGGGGACGGGGCAGGCGCTCCATGAGGCTGGGGGGACAAGGGGCAGAGGGGATGAGGCTGGGGCTTCATGGGGGTGGGGGGATGGGGGTCGGGGGGCAGGAGACAGGAGGATGGGGCAGGGGCTCCCTGGGGGCTGGGGCGACGGGGCAGGGGCTCCACGGGGGCTGGGGAGACGGGGCAGGGGCTCCCCGGGGGCTGGGAGGACACAGGCAGGGGCTCCACGTGGTCAGGGGGACGGGACAGGGGCTCTGTGCCACGGTGTTCTTTGCCTCGTCCCTCAGGCAGCCCAAGAAGGGCGGCAAGCAGGCGTCGGCCTCCTACGACTCGGAGGAGGAGGAAGAGGGCTTGCCCATGAGCTACGACGAGAAGCGCCAGCTCAGCCTGGACATCAACCGGCTGCCCGGGGAGAAGCTGGGCCGGGTGGTGCACATCATCCAGTCCCGGGAGCCCTCGCTCAGGGACTCCAACCCTGACGAGATAGAGATTGACTTTGAGACTCTGAAACCCACCACGTTGCGGGAACTAGAGAGATACGTCAAGTCTTGTTTACAGAAAAAGCAAAGGAAGCCATTCTGTAAGTTGTGGGGGGCAGAGCACCCTACTTGCCATCTCTGTCCTCCTCCCCCCTGCCTCCCCCGCTTCCCTCTTCTGTAGGCCCGGTGGGGGGGGGCGGGAAGCTAGGAAGTGGGGTGGGTCACTCTCCTCCCCCCATTCCCGCCACGTGCCCCAAAGACCGGTGCTGATGGCTCAGCCGGGCCCTCCTCCCCCGCCCTTGGGCAGGTGGGCAGTGCGTGCATGCCTCGACGGTCACAGGGACAGGCAGGACCCCTGGGCCGGTCCTGAGCCTCCTGCATTTGAGTGCCAGCCAAGGCCTTCTCCACAAGCCTCCCTGAGGCTCTGTTTGGAGCAGGGCTGCAGGGAACCTCTCGATGGTCCCCGTGCCGGGGCAGACCAGTTTCCTCTTACTGGGAGTTGAGGGTCCAGAGGCCTCCCAGGACGGACGTTGGCACCGGACGGGGACGAGGCACTGCCTGGGGCAGCGGGTGCTGGGGAGTGAGGGAAAGGACAGGCCCGAGGAGGCAGGAGAGCCGGGCAGCGCCCGGCCCCAGGGAACAGCCAGCGTGTGCCTACACCTGCGTGCGGCCCGCTCATCGGGCTTTCTCCCTCACTCGGAGGGGTCGGTTGCTTCCCCCTGGACGGAGTCACGTGACCCCCGCAGTCACGCACTTTGGGCCCTCGGTAAGCTCCCCTTGGACTCCGAGGTGGCGGCACAGGCGTGCGGGGCGGCCGAGCCGAGGGAGAGCTGCGCCCGTGAGGAGAACTGTGAGTTGGAGGGTCAGCGTTCAGGTCTCGACTCTGCCCTCCGCACGGGGGACGGGGTCGCCAAGCGGCACGCGCCCGTCTGTGCGCCGTGTGGAGTGGGGATGGCGTGAGGTCTGCAGAAAAGGCTGTGCCTGTGGCGAGGGAACAGCGCATGCGGGCCGGGGTCCGTGTCCCGGCAGGGAGCTCGGGCGGCGGCCCTGCGGGGGGGGCCAGGCACAGCTCGTGAGCGTCTGGTGGGGGGGGGGGGGGGGCTGGCTGGCACCTGGAGGCCGCCCTGCCGAGGGCCGGGTGCGGCCTTGGCCCCAGGGGTGGCTGCCCGCCCTCTCCCCGCCCCGCCTTCTCAGCTCCGTGCTCTTCTGCAGCCACAAGCGGGAAGAAGCAGGCGGCCAAGTCGAAGGAGGAGTTAGCTCAGGAAAAGAAGAAGGAGTTAGAGAGGCGGCTGCAGGATGTCAGCGGACAGCTGAACAACAAGAAGCCTGCCAAGAAAGGTACCTGTGCGTGGGCCACGCTGCTGCTGAGGCGTGGGGTCCCCCGGCGGCCCCTGCTGCTGCTGGCGGGGTGGGAGGGTCGGCGGCAGGGCAGTGGCCGGCGGACCCAGGCTTCGGTCTGCGGCGCCACCGGCTCAGGGGCAGCGTGTCCTTAGGTGAAGCTCTCGATCTCTTGAACCCCCGAGTCCCTTGCCTGTAAACTGGGGACCCCGGTCCTGCAGGGAGGTCGAGCAGATGGGAGGCATGGGTGGGAGCGCCCCAGGCCAGAACCCCCGGAGAGGACTCTGTGGAAGGGCCTCAGTGTGGTCTTTGGGGGTGGACCCCGTGGCTTGAGAGGGACTGGGGTCCTGGCCCCCGGCAGCGGGCTTTCTTCCCGGCTGCCCCTGGCCAGGCCCTGTGCTTTGTGGACCGCGGAGCCTTATTTTAGGTGAGCAGGTGATTTGACTCGTTGTCTCTTTCCTCTGGAGCCTGTAAGAAAGGGCAAATAAGTTTCTCCCGGCCCCAGGGATGGTGGCGCCCAGGTGGTGATCAGAGTCGGGGTCCCATCTGCACGATAGTGTGGCGGCTGGGTGCCGCCGCCTTGCCGAGTCCTGCTTGCCCTGCCCGCTCCCTCTGAAGCCTGGGAGGGTCCCCGGGATCGCCCCTGGGAAGGGCAGAGTAGGCGGCACGTGACTGGGGGATATCTGTATACTGCTGACCTCCCCCCACGCCCCGTCAGATCCTCCTAGCAGATCGCACCTGTGTTTTCTAGACTCAAGTATACTTAGCTTTGTTGACCTCTGAGCTAGCTTTACTCCCACTTCTGTCACCAAGTGCGTGGGCTTCTGCTCACGCTGACTCTGCAGTGCCAGCTGTGGGTGGGGTCCAGCCATCCGGTTCGGTCCGGACACTATTTACGTAGGGTTCGCTCAGACCCCAGTGGTGGGGGGTCCACCCCCAGAGACCGCCCTTCTCTTAGATGCCAGGTGCAAGTCCTGGGCCTGCCTTACCACCGACCTGTCAGCTGGGGTTCCCGAGACCCTCTGCTCGGATTTGATAATTTGCTAGAGTGGCTCGCAGAACTCAGGAAAGTGCTTTATCTACCGTGTCGTTTATTGTAAAGGGCACAACTCAGGAACAGCCGAAGGGGAGGGGTGGCAGGGGTGAGGGCGTGCAGCTTCCCTCCCCTCGCTGGGCACGCCACCCTCCCCGCCCCTCCGCCCGTCCGCCAACCTGGAAGCTCCGGGGAGCGAGAACATTTCAGCGCTCCGCCTCCCCTGCCCTCCCTTCCCCGGAGTTAGGGGCCGGGGGGTGGAAGTTCCCAGCCCCCTCCACACGGTTTTCCTGGGGACCAGCCGTACCCTGAGTCGCTCACGAGCCTAAACTCGGGTGTGATGTAAAGGGGGCTCCGTGCAGATAACCAAAGACGTCCCCGTGCGGGGATTCCCGGGGTTTGAGGAGCTCTGTGCCCAGAACCCGGCCAGAGGCCGAGCGCGTCTCTTACCGTACAATGATCTCATTAACGCGGTCATTCTTTTCAACAAACGTTCGTTAATGTCGACCGAGCTCCGGGGTGAAGAAATGGGTGGGTCGAGGCACGGGAAGTGGCGGTGTGACGCCGGTGGACGTTCCGGAAGGGCTCGCCCGGCGGGTGCGGGGGTGTGCAGGGGTGCGCGGGGGAGCGCCTCTCACCTGCCGCGTCTCCCTCAGAGAAAGCGGGCTCCGCGCCCTCGGGAGGGCCGTCCCGGCTCAGCAGCAGCAGCTCGTCCGCGTCCGGGAGCAGCAGTTCCAGCGGGTCCAGCTCCGACAGCAGCGACTCGGAATGAGCTCTGGACTCCCAGAACGGCACAAAACCAGCAACGTCGCACACGCCCCAACTCTGCAGTGTTCCCTTCGTTCCCTTCTATGGTTAATATACTACTTTCGTTCCACGGTGTGCGGGCTTTCTTCTTAACTCAGTGTTATGGTAGCTTCCAGTTTTTGCTTTAATAGGTCAGAGACCTTTCTCGTGGGTACGTGAGGCTTTATGAGACGGTGCGACTCTGCATAAAGCCTTTGTAACCGAACTCGGTTGCTTGGAGACGGTAACTTCGAACGCTGACCCGACGGCCGTAGAAAAAACATGCCAGATGCGGTCTGAGGTTTCTCGCGAAACCCCTCTCTTACGCCCCACCTGGTCTCTAGCCCCGGAACGCATTGTTGCAAAGGAAGTTTCTCTGGATGGTACCGTGTGGAAAGCAGTCAGCTTGGCAAACAGGTGCTGTCTTTGTCCTTTGGGCCCCGAGCTCAGCCTCGCGGCTGGGGTCGCCTCTTTCTGGGGGCGCAGAGAACAGCCAGCCTGGCGCGGGCTTCGGGGGCCCCGTCCAGCTCCAGGCAGGGCTTCTGCAGGGGCGGGGAGAGAGGCAGGCGGGCGCGGAGAGGAGGGGTGTCCGGGGCTCCCGGAAGGGAACACGGGGGCTGCGTGTGCAGTTCATAGGTTTCCATACACTGAAACTTTTACCTCAACTTAAGAAAAAAAAAAAATAACAAAAAACAAAACAAAAAAAAAAGATTAAAAAGACAAAAAATAAATAAAAAAATAAAAGGAGACCTTTTTGTAAGGTTCAGCAGTTTTCTACGAAAGCCCAGCCCGACGTGTGTCCCCAACTCCTTAGCTGCCGCACACCCTGGAACCGTTTCCCCAACTTCATGTATATATGGATACTTTATTTATTAACATCATTGGTCATTTTTTTAAAAAAAAGAAAAGAAAAACAAAACTGCAAAAGAAATGCATTAAAAAAAAAAAATATCGCAGAAGTGCAGGCCTCGTCAGTGGTTGGCAGGAGAACCCCGGACTCCGGCCTGCAGGTGCTCTTGCCCCACCGCCCGCGCCGGCCCCCCTCCCGGCTCCGCTGGGGTTCCGCGTCTGTTCTTCGTGTGTGTGTGTGTGTGTGTGTGTGTGTGTGTGTGTGTGTGAGAGAGAGAGAGAGAGAGAGAGAGAGAGAGAGACGTTTGCAGACGTACAGGCAAGTTCCAGCTGCAGCACACCCCCAGTTTTTATTATTTTGTTGAGTTCTTTTGTATTCGCCTCTGGTCTCTTTAGGACTGTTTTAAAAGAAATCAATTTAGGGAACCCCAGTTATATAATATAAACTTTGTAATCTGAGAGAAAAAAAAATGTATAGTAAATCTAAGTCTTGATTTTTAACTTTCTATTGTAAAAAAAAATAATAATAATAATATACAGAGTTTAACAGAAGGTTATGTTTTGGTTTTGTTTCTTCCAGAGGCCGCCCTGCGGCCTTTGAGTACAGGGACGCCCCGCCCCACACTGCCTGCCTGAGCTCTGAGCGTGTGGCTTAGGCCAAGAGTGCCGGGGTCAGCCGTCCGGGTCCCCAGACGGGGCACCCCTCACCTCCCAGCCCCGGGGGCAGGGGCAGCGGCAGCGGCCCCCCGCTGCCGCCTTTCAGCCCACCCCCGGGCTCGCCCTGGCTGGGCTTCTCTCTCCAGGGGTGAAAGACCCCCAACTCCCTGGCCGCAGGAGGGTTCGCTCCCCAAGACCACACAGGGCATTTTCCCATTAGCACAGAAATGACTGACACAGGGCATTCTCCCAGGCCTCCCTGTGAGGACTTCCTGGAGGCGGGTGCTTGGGGGCGGAGCTGCGGGTGGCCTGGCCTTTGGTCTGGTGGCACGTTTCCAGGCAGACGAGGGGACTAGTCCTCAGTATCCTAATAGGGGGGCAGTTTTTTTAAATCATAAAATGCATTCAGATTCCACCGGCCCTTACGGTCACGGATGCCCTCGGTGGATGTGGAACTCTGACTGATGGGGCAGTGGATGGGTTACCATTTTTCTTACTGCTGGTGATTCTGACGCTAGGTGAGTTTTGAGCCAGTTAAACTTTTAATCACGTTTTGTTTATAATCAAAATATATGTGGATTTTAAACTTGCCATTTTTTAAAGTTACCCTTGTTTTTCAAAGGTGTTTTCTAAGCAGATCTTTAATGGAATATTTAAACTAGGACTTTAAGGAATTAATACATGACACGATGGATGGGTCTTAAAGCAGGATCTCTCTGGCAACGCACGGCGAGCGCACCTCCGGGTGACAAACGGACCCCGAACAGAGGGTGCCGGGAGTTGCACGGGGCCGAGGGGGGCTCCCGGGGAGCACCTGTCCAGCCGCAGAGGTGGCGAGGGGCCTGTGTGAGCCGGTAGGTCGGGGAGCCCGCGCTCCTCACACAGCGACGCGTTTCCGAGCCCTTCGGTACCCGCCAGCTCTGCGGGAGACCGGGTTCTGGAACGCCTCTGCCCCTCTCGCCCCGGGAAGAGGCTGCCGGCCGCGATGGCGCGCAGGGCTGCTGTCCATCCAGAACAGTCGTAGGCTGTCGGTGCTGCGGTTTTCTTTTTTAAGGCTTTCTGTGCAGACTTCAAAGCTGGTTTCTCTTTAGAGTTTGGGGGCACGTCCTCGGCCCCCTCGAGGTCAGCCTGCGGTGGCTGCCGTCTCTCCACGTCTCTGTGCTGGGGAGGCTGCAGCGGGACGACGGGCAGGGCCGTCCCGGCGCCGAGGACCCGAGGGCAGCCCCTCACGGCCTCTTCTCGAGCGGGAGGGACCCGTGCGCTTAGGAGGTTGGCCTCACGTGAGCCCCGGAGGCCGAGGGGGCAGAGACCCTTGCTCCTGCCGGGCGGCCGGCGTCCTCTTGCTTACAAACTGTAAGATATGTTTTCCTTTTGTTTGTTTTTGTTCTGCCACACCCACGTCTGTGACAGCCCTCTGGGAGAAACACCGCCCAGAGAAGGGACGCATTCCACCCGCTGTAGCCTGTACCTCGATGCTGGCGTAACGCGTCCAGGAAGTTTTTCTTTTTTATATTTAAAATGTTACTTTTCTGTATGATGTGCATGCAAGTTTACCGTAACTTTTCTTAAACTTTTTAGTGCCGTTTCTAGTATATTCCTGTAAATGTCAGTTACTGAAAATGAGTCCAATGTAAGTAGTTTTAGCTTGTTTATTGCAGTGCTGGCCTCAACACAACAGAATAAAAATGGTAGAAAGTACTCTTGGATGTCTCTGGTAATCATGGACCCTTCTCCTGGGGCATTTGTTTTGTTTCATAATAAAACAAACAAAAAAAAAAGAGGTCCCGTACGTGCTGTTTCCTGTGCTTTCGGTGGCTCCCAGCCTCCTGTGCGTGTGTGTGGAGGTGCTCGGAAGGCGGCCCAGTCCCCTTACTGCTGCAGAACGAGGGGCCGGGCAGAAATACCCCAAGCAGCTCCGGTCCTCCCCCCGGGCAGGAAGGCACCAGGGTTTCGGGAGCATCGTTCGTAGCCTTTCCTGTCCGCTAACTGTCCTCCAGAGCAAGCTGTCCTCCATGTGGAGGCACATCTGTCACGATCCCGTCCTCCTGCGGCCATCCCTCCTCTCCGGGCGGATCCCCCCTTCCCCGCCGTGCCTCGGTCCCCACGGGGGCGGGTTCCGGGACAGCGGGCATCAGACACTGTCGCACGTTTGCGGAGCCCGGCGCAGAGTAGAAGCTTCGGCGAGGAGCGGTTGACGCGGGAGCTCGGACGCTGTTGTGCAAGCAGTCTGGCCGTTTGAGCCGGGCCTTGTGGAGCCGTCCTCCAGAAAGCTGCCGGTGGGCCCAGGTCCAGGCCTGGCGCCCCGCCCCGCCCCACCCCACCCCCAGGCTGTCAGCAGGCACCCTCCCAGCATCCCCTGCACCGGCATCCTTGTCCACACTCTTCCCCCCACCCCCCCCCCCCGCCCCGCCTCATCCAGGCCAACCTCCCCAAGGACGGGGGCTGGGCCGTGTCCACCTCAGTGGCCCCAGCCCAAGCCAGGGAGACCAGCAGTCCGGGCTTCCCTCGGGCAGACGGTGGCTTCCGATGCTCTAAGCAGCTTAGCGCCTGCTGTCCTACAAGCAGCCAGTGCACGTCGGTCACCTGCACACCCTGACCCGTGCAGACACGGGCGGTGGCCGGTGCCGGTCTTCCCAGGCGCTACCCCTCCATGCCTGGGGCCAAACCGAACTCAACCACCACCTGTTCTCAGGTTCATCCGAGGTGCGGGTCAGCGTGTGGCACAGAGGCATTCCCGATGAGTCTCTGAAGTCTGCTTTCTTCCCAAGCAGGACTTTAACGGGAGACCTGCAGAGACATTGACCCAGCTGTCCACTGGGTTAATTCCCGTGTCAGGGCTGCTCGACAGGCCAGCCCTCACTGCAGAGGCCTCACTTGGTACCTGGGACCAGCCTCCCTCGTCCGCTCCGGGAGGCGATCCACGAAATGTGACTTCAAGCCTCCCAACCCACGCAGCAAGCCGGCCAAGGGTCCGTCACAAAAGACCAGGCCGGTGGCTGGACACTAACCATTTGGGGAACGCACTCGGACCCAGCAGTCCCAGTTCCGGGATGTTTGCCAGTGAACTTGGCACAGCCACAAAATGAACCACGTACGACGAAGCTCGAGCTGTGCTGTCTGCGCGGCACCATCAAGGAGACCCTCTGCCCACCTGCCGGCTCACCGGAATGCTGATCAGACATTCAAAGCATGGTGGAGACGTCCATCTGTACAGCAGAAGAAACTCCCAGAACAAGGCGCACGGCGCAGGCCGTGCCTTTAAAAGCATGCGCAGTTGTGCGCGCACACGCACAGGGCTGATGCTTTGGGGTTGCTTTATGCGTTCCTGTAACGGGGTTTGTAGCAATCATTAGATTCTCCTGGTATGAACACACACACACACACGCACACACACACACAGAATCTGAAGCCAAGTTAAGGTGCTACGAACAAACATAAAAGAAAAAAAAAAGTGAGGAAGGAAGGAGTGTCCCAAAGGGTATTTATTTAGAAAAACCAGCCTTGACAAAAGATTCCCACAGCTGCATGGCTGCATGGCTCACAGCATTCAGTCCCAGCAGACGGCAAAGCCTCTGAAAACGCCTCCCGCGGCACGCGCCCGACCCCGCAGAGGTGGCACACCGCGAAGCCGCACCGGCCTTTTCCAGCCACGCGATTCCAGACCCGTAGTTCTGGGCTTCCGCCCTGTGTTGGGACGTACTCGGCAGCTGGTGCGGAAGCTGCCCCGCGCCTTGCACGCGATGCCCATCTTGTAACAAGACGCGCGGCGTCAGTCCCTCCCGCGGTGCCGCCGCTGGCCTCGGAATCCAGCTTGCCCCCCGCAGACGCTGCCTGCCCACACGTGGCGCTAACTCCTCCACCGTTTTCTAGATCTGTCTCCAGACCAGGCAGAAGGGACAATGCTGACGACAGCCTAGAAAGTTTTGAAAAGGTGGTTTGTAGCCAGGGGAGTCCCCCTTGCTTGGTTCGTTCGGAAGCGTCAGAGAAAAGCGGCGTCTGGCCGTGCCCCGGCCTGGGCTGTGCCCGCAGTGCCAGCGGACCGGGCACCGGGCCCAGAGGCCAGGTCCGCCAGTCACTCGATCCCGTGAGAGAGGGCTTGGGCGCCACCGGCCCGGCTTCGTCTTTGCGCTCACTATTCGCGATCTCCCAGGAAGGACTGGAAATCACCAAGGCCCCTGAACGAAACGTGGCCTGTTCTCCCCCCCGCCCCAGCCTGGTGCCTGGGCCCCGGTCTTCAGGCTGGAGTTACATGACCGTACAAAACTTGGACTGGCCCGTGTCCCGGGAGACCTCAAGCTTGTTTCTGTCCCGGACCAGGATGGCCTCGTTTCCGTACTGGGAGTACCACATGCTTCGGCTCCTGCTCAGGTATGTCCCAGGGGGCACGGATTCCAGCGTCTGCTGCTGCTGCTGCCAGATGAGCAAGGAGGTGTCCCGGTACCGGAGCCGGGCATAGCTCTCAGACAGGGCCTTCTCCGCCAGCGGCACGCGGCCACTCATCACTGGCCGCAAACTCCCCTCCTGGGCTCCTGCACACCGGGCCTCTCTGAGCCAGAACTCGCGTGGCGTGGACAGCTGCCCGCTGCCTTACGCTAAGTGCGCTAACTAACTTTTTCGGTTGTTGGGTTTCGGGATCCCCTATCGAACTCCGTGGTGAAAAGGAGGAATCCGGGCCCTTTGTAGGCAACACCCTCAGGACGACTGCATCGCAAGGAAACTTGAGAGGAGCCTCTGAGCATTCTGGAAGCACACCTGAGAAGCACACGCGAGACAGCAAGCTGGACGGTGGCGCCCCGGCCACAGAGTCTTCTGCTGACAGCTGTGCGCACCTTACCAGATGTGCGGTTGCCAGGGACGAGGCACCCACCTTGGGGGGACTTGCCGGGGGTCTACTGTGATTCTGACACCATGGCTGGACCCACTTCACTCGGAAAGGTATCTCTGGTGCCCTGCGTGAAAGGACACCGTGCAACTCGACGGAACTTGACCTCATTCCCCGTAGCTGCCCTCCGCTGATCTGGGCCTGGGCGGGCCTCCCGCGCTGATGCACGGCGGGGTTTGGAGACAGGCTTTCTTCAGTGCTTTGTCCTCAGCTCTCGCCCAGGGTGATGCTACAAAGAAACGACCATGTCGTCAGGGGCGGGGGAAAGCACCCAGCGGCAAGCGGGGCCTTGACGGCTCAGGATCTTAACTCTTTTTGGATCTGGAGCACCAGGCCAAAGTACTGACACGTTTCACGATCTCAGTCGCCGTCCAGTGGCCCAGACTGTGAGCCTGGGTTTGAGGGGCAGGCCTGTGACTTATCCTAGTTCTTTTAGGAGCTCACGGGCAATACCGGGGAACTGCCGGTTGGAGCGCGTGAGTCTGCATCTGTGACGGAAGTCCTGAGAACTTGAAAGAGCACAGGTTTTGGGGCTCATCCCTCGGCGCCTGGCCTGGAGGGTGTTTGCCTGGGCTGCCCGTGCTGAGGATGGCTTGGTACTCACCCCGCCACCAGCACCTTCTTTCTGCTCCAGGCATCTGGGAGGCCCCTGGGCTGGAAAGAGAAATGACGTCATGTGGAAACCAAACAGGGAAGCATCCACAAGACCCCCCCCCCCAAAATGCTTTCCCAGCCATGCAGAATTTTCCTTCTTTATGGCCAGAGTCCCCATCACTCAGCGCTGCCCTCATTTCTGGCGGCAGAGTCTCCCTGACTTTGCCCAGCCAGCGGGCATCCTTCATGGCACGGGATCCCTTCATGGCACGACCCTGTTGCCTCCCCGGCATCCTGGGCCCTCCACCCATCACTGCCTCCTACGAGGAATCACCCTGTTACTGGGCTCTTCCCCCACTGCCACCCGCCCCAGTCACCCCTTCCCATCGCCTTCTCATCCCGTCGCCTCCTGCCCGGGTCACCCCTCCCCATCACCTCCCGTCCCAGTCCCCCGCGCCCCCCCCCATCGCCTCCCGCCCGCCCCGGTCACCCCTCCCCGTCGCCTCCCGCCCCAGTCCTTCGTGGCCCCCATCGCCTCCCGGGGGCCCCGATCACCCCTCCCCGTCGCCTCCCGCCCCAGTCACCCGCCCCCACCGCAGACCCGCGCCCAGTCACCAGCGCCGAGGGGCCGCGGTGACGTGCGGGCGCGGGGGCGGGGCGCTCGGAGGCGGGGGCGGGGCCCGTTGGCCTCGGGGCCGCGTCTCCATGGCAGCGCCGCAGGCATGCCGAGCCGAGCGCCGAGGCCGGGCAGGCCCGCGCGGCGAGCCGGAGCCGCGGATGCTCCGGGGGCGGGGCCGGAGCGCGCGACTGGGGGCGGGGGAGCCGGGGACCCGGAGCGGCCCTTGTCTCCGCCCGCCACCGTCGCGGTTGGTCCCAGCGTTTTGTTGACAGTAGTTTCGTGTTGCTTCTCGTGTACTTTTGCCACTGCTGTTGCTATTGCTATCAGCATTCTGACTCCTAAGGATCGATATGTTTTTTAAGATAATTCAAGTTTGCTCGCTGCTCACTGCGTCTCAAAATTAGGTCTTGAACTTCCCTTGCCCCGATGCTGCCCCGAGCATTCCGCACCCCCTCCAGTCATGCCCCAATAATACCCTCATGTGGCATCTGCTCGCTCCCTTACCGAGTGTATTTTACGGTTTCCCCAACGGTGACAATGACACCGGTCCTGGCGGGGGCCCCCCGGGGCGCTGCGCCCGCACCGCGAACCCGCACCGCGAACCCGCACCGCGAACCCGCACCGCGAACCCGCACCGCGAACCCGCACCGCGAACCCGCACCGCGAACCCGCACCGCGAACCCGCACCGCGAGTGCACGCCCCGCCCCTGCGCGGTGAGCGCGCGTCCTGTACCTGCGAGTCCTGCGTGCGCACCCCCTGTGCGCATCCTGCACACGGACTCAGAACATTCAGGAAACTGAGCATGTGGCGGCTGTAAGTTAGTTTCGACATATTTCAGAGTATTCAGATCATATATAAATAGGGTCACGGGAAAAATGGTCTATAAAACAATAAAAAAAAAAACCAACTAGAAGAAAGCATATTTAATGATCATTAAGAAGTCTATTTCTAGGGGTGCCTGGGTGGCTCAGTCGGTTAAGCATCCCACCTTCGGCTCAGATCATGAGCTCATGGTTTGTGAGTTCGAGCCCCCCTTCCAGCTCTGTGCTGAAGGCCTGGAGCCTGGAGCCTACTTCGGATTCTATGTCTCCCTCTCTCTCCGCCCCTTCCCTGCTCATGCTCTGTCTTTGTCTCTCAAAAATAAATAAACATTAAAAAAATTTTTTTTAAAGAAACGTATTTCCAAATTTCTCATGGATCAAAGAGAAATTCGGAATATAAATTGTAAAGTACTTTAATGGAATAATGATAAAAATGCAACATATCAAAGCTTGTAGGATGCAGTAAAAATCATGCGGGATGGGGGGCCAGGTTTCCCCTGGGGGGCTCAGTTGGTTAAGCGTCCTGGCTCTTGATTTCAGCTCAGGTCATGATCTCACAGTTGTTGAGTTTGAGCCCTGAGCCAGGCTCCCTGCTGGCAGCACAGAGCCTGCTTGGGACTCTCTCTCTCCCTCTCTCTGTGCTCCTCCCGACCTCAAAATAAATAAACTTAAAAAAAAAAAAAATCATGTGTGGGTTGGGGGTGGGGGACTAAGAGCCTTAAATGCTAAAAAATATACACATCTATGGTGTATATGAGGGGAGGGTATATGGTAACTCTGAACTATCTTTGCAATTTTTCTGTGAATCTAAAACTTTCCTAAATTAAAAAGCTTATTTTGCTTTATTTTTTTAAATGTTTATTCATTTTTGAGAGACAGAAAGAGACGGAGTACAAGCGGGGGAGAGGCAGAGAGAGGAGGAGACACAGAATCTGGAGCAGGCTCCAGGCTCCAAGCTGTCAGCACAGAGCCCGACGCGGGGCTCGAACTCACGGACCGTGAGATCATGACCTGAGCTCACGTCAGATGCTCAACCGACTGAGCCACCCAGGTGCCCCGTGAAAACTGATTTTAAAAGTAAGTGGAAAAAGTGTTAACTAACTGGAATTAAAATAAAAACTTAAAGAGTGCCTGGGTGGCTCAGCTGGTTGAGCATCCAAATCTTGCTTTTGGCTCAGGTCACCATCTCATGGTTGGTGAGATTGAGTCCTGCGTCGGGCTCTGCACTGACGGCACGGAACCTGCTTGGGATTCTCTCTCTCCTTCTCTGTCTGCCTCCCTACTCCTCAAAATAAATAAATAAACTTAAAAGAAAATAACAACTTAAAACAATAAGTGAAAAGGAAAGTCACGGACGGGAGAGGAAATTTGCAGTACATATCATTGATAAGGGACTCAGGGTCCCGTTCAAAGACAGAAATCCCACCAATGATCTGACCAGAGAGAAGTTAATAGATGTGGTCGTTCATGACGTCCAAAGTTAACTAGATAACTGTCCAACAAAATAAAAACGTCTAGGGGCATCTGGGTGGCTCAGTTGGTTAAGCGCCCGACTCTTGATCTCAACTCAGGTCACGATCTCACGGTTTGTGGGATCGAGCCCCACATTGGGGCTCTGTGCTGACAGCGTGGAGTCTACCTGGGGTTCTCTCTCTCTGCCCCCCTCTCTGTCTCTCACAAGAAATAAGTGAACTTAACAAAACAAGACGTCTGAAGTCTCTCTGAGGCATCAGCTGCAGGAGGCAATGACCACCTCCAGGGCTCGGGGCAGAGAAGAGGGTCCTATAACCAAGTAATATTATGGAGATGGTAGAAACACAGAAGAGGGACAGCACGGAGCTGAGGTCCGACTTTGGAGGAAGGAGCACTGGCAGCTTGAGCTGGCGTCTGTGCACCGAGCGTCCCAATGGCTGGGGACCCAGACCCCGGGGGAGGGGCACCCGCCGGCTGCCGCCTCTGAGGGCCGGCCACATGATAAAGTGGATTCTGTGCTTGTCGGAAAAGCCACGGACCGGATTCGGCAGCTGCTTCAGGACAAAACCGTGAAGAATCTTTACACGCTGGCAGGAATTCCACAGGAAGCAGAGAGGAAGGAGCAGGGCTCCCCAGTCTGCCTCCCAGAGCTTCCCAGGGAGACGCCGGCAAAGGGCAAAATGAGGTTGGCCGGGGCCTCGCAAGGCACAGCGTAAAGGATGTTTGAGATCACGTTGGACGTAAAGGCGGCGGGCGATGAGCCAGAAACTTCGGGACCGCCACAGTCCTGCCCTTTGTTCATTCAGCTGGCGAACGTTCATTTCTGAGCGGATGGGAACTTCCTGTAACAGAAGCAGAAACAGAACACCCAGCCCTACGTGCCTGCCCGAGAAGATGAAGCGTGTCGTGCTGGAGCCAGGCGGTTGAGCCTCCCCCGGCCCCGGCGGGACGAGACGCCGTCCCTGGCGACCCTTCCCATTCCGTCTCCTTCTGTCGGAATCTTCTGCCTGAAACCAGATTGCAGCGTCCACTCCCAACAGCGCTCCCCGAAAACGCTAAGGGGGACGAGGAGATCTTAAAAACCGCAAGATGCAAACACGTACACACGTAACAGGCATCGGAGCACAGACAGCTGTCACCGCGCCCGCTCCCGTACCGTCCCCTGTCGGGGGTCCCTCGCCCGCGGCAGCATCTCCGCTGGGCACGGTTTCTTTAACTAACGGGGTGCCTTAGACCTTCGTCCCCGGGGGGGGGGCACAAACCTCCAGTTTTCCGGCTATTTATTTACTTTTGGTTGTGGTAGCCCTCTATTTACTTTGGGCGGCAGAAATACCAAAACGCACCTCAGATGACTCCCTGGGTTCGAGCCTTGCCTCTTCCTGCTCTCAGCGTGAAGCGACAACCCACCTTGTCCCTGGTATGAGGGCTCCACGGCCCCAGCCGGTGAGGTCACCCTCTCCTTAGTGTTTCGACGCGGCGGCACGAGGGCCCCCACGTTTCTGGGTGGGAGCCTCGTCTTCCGAATCGAAGGAGCCATTGCGGATTTCCGGGGGGACTTTCCTCCCTCGAGAACCAAGACTTCCAACCCGGTCGAAGCTCAGAGGTGGGGGGGGGGGTGGTGGGACTCAGAGCGCCGTGAGGTGTTAGTGGAGGTCAGA
This sequence comes from Panthera pardus, assembly GCF_024362965.1. NCBI lineage: Eukaryota > Metazoa > Chordata > Mammalia > Carnivora > Felidae > Panthera > Panthera pardus. The sequence continues at coordinate 91,206,127 of NW_026526766.1, forward strand.
GGAGCCATTGCCACGTCTACTCTTTGGGTCCTTGACGTGCGATCGGGCCGCGGGGGAGACAGCACCGTGTATCTGTCTCTGGTTCGAAGCACGCGCTGGAGTCTGTAAGCGAGGACCCCCAGCTTCCGTGGTGTTCCTGCTGAGCGGTGCCGTCACCATGTCCTTCGTGGGCCGCCCCGCCCGGTGTTCGGTGGGCACGTCCGGGTGACGGGGCACGTGAGAGACCAGTGACTTCCGTGAGTACGCGCCCACTGCTCCGCTTTTCTTGCTGAGGACTGAGCTCCTGGCTCAGGAGCCGTGCGGGAAGCCGTGATGGTGAACAAGGCCCTCCCCAACTCCATGGATCGTCGGGCTGGCGGAAGACTCAAGGGCAGGGAAAGCCAGTCCACGTCCAGAATCCACATCTGTTCCAGTGGGACGGATAGAACTTCCGTCCCCTCCGTGACAGAGGAGTCCAATGTAATACACGTGTCAGGACTTGGCTGGCCGGCCCCCGTGTGGTGGTGCCATATCGAGAGGGGTCAGCAGCGGCTTTGGCCGTTGGCCGGCTAGGCCCTCAGCAGTGCAGTGGGCCGATCGGCTTTGGTGGCGGAGGTACGTGGAGTGGCCGGGCCGGGTCTCCGTCCCTCTGACCATGGACGCAGGGGCCATCGAGTGAGCGGAAGAGGCCGAAACCTTTACAGAAGGATCCCGTGTGTCCGTCTGATTCTTGAGAGCCTCCTCCTCAGGGGACGGGCCATGGAGACGTCCACCCAGGATGCAAATAGCTTCAGAGCCTGCGTCCTTTCCAGGACATCCGTCCACTGCCTCTTCCCCAGACCCCCTTGCCGCCAGGCTCCAAGCTCCCAACGCGTTTCTCTCCGGTCCTTAACCAATCCAGCCAAACCATGAGCATTGAAAGCCTAGAACGCTCAGCTCCATGGAGGTGACGACTGCAGGAAGCAGATCGCCCTCTAGGACGGAGGGAGCCAAGGGAAGAGGTGGGGATAATGAAAGGAAGAGAAAGAAAGAAAGAAAGAAAGAAAGAAAGAAAGAAAGAAAGAAAGAAAAGGAGAGGGAGAGAGAGAGAGAGAGAGAGAGAAAGAAAGAAAGAAAGAAAGAAAGAAAGAAAGAAAGAAAGAAAAAGAAAGAAAGAAAAAGAAAGAAAGAAAGAAAGAAAGAAGAAAGGAAGGAGAGAGAGAGAGAAAGAAAGAAAGAAAGAAAGAAAGAAAGAAAGAAAGAAAGAAAGAAAGAAGAATCTTGGAGACGGCCCCTCGGAGCTCTGAGGTGACCCCGCAGGTGCCGCCTCCAGGACTGTCCCGGGAGCCCGGACTTGCCGTGAACTGGACTCAGCAGGTGCCCGGTCACTGCCGGCGCCTGGTGCAGAAGCCCGGCAGGGGCCCTCCTGGGGGGGGTGGGTGACGGCAGAAAGAAGCAGGACCCCGCTGCGGGCTCCCAGTAGCGCCTGCCTGCAGAGCCCCAGGGAGCCGCGGGCAGAGTCACCCCAGCACCGCCAGGCTGGTACCGAAGGCTGGTTTGGGGTGGATGGAGGTTAACTTGGAAACCGGTGCGTGTCTGACGTCCAGAATATAGGAGGAATCCCTGTGACTTAATAAGAAAAAGAATAGACCGATAGTTTAAAAAAAAAGTATCAAGACAAAAAAATTTTTTTTTCTTTTAGAGAAACAGAGAGACAGAGCACGAGTGAGAGAGGGACAGAGAGCGAGAGGGAGACAGAACTGGAAGCAGGCTCCAGGCTCTGAGCTGTCAGCACAGAGCCTGATGCGGGGCTCGAACTCACGAGATCGTGACCTGAGCCGAAGTCAGATGCTGAGCCACCCAGGTGCCCCTTAATGTTTCTTTGTTTTTGAGACAGAGAGAGAGAGAGAGAGAAAGTGCGAGCTGAGGAGGGGCAGAGGGAGAGGGAGACACAGAATCCGAAGCAGGCTCCTGGCTCTGATCTGTGAGCACAGAGCTCGATGCAGGGCTCAAAACCCACAAACTGTGAGATCATGACCTGAGCTGAAGTCAGAGGCTCAACGGGCCGAGCCACCCAGGCGCCCCCAGAAAATCCAAATTAAGGGGTGCCTGGCAGGCCCTGTGGGTGGAGTGTGACTCTTGATCACGGGTTTGTGAGTTTGAGCCCCATGTTGTGTGTGGAGATGACTGAACAATAAATTCTTTAAAGAAAAAAGAGAAAAGGAAAGCAAAGGGGAGGGGAGGGAAGGGGAAGGAAAGAAACAGAAAGAAAAGAAAATCCAAATTAAGACAGTAGTGGGAGGCCACCCGTATCCACAAGAACATCCGAAAGCAAGAAGATTGACCCAACCACGTGCCAGCGAGTGCAGGCCTGTGCAGCATTGCCACCTGTCTCTGCGGCCAGGGCCCACGGTGTAACGACCCCGAAGGCACTGCCCCACGAAGCTGGCGGGGCCCACAATCGCGAGCCCGCCGTTCCCTTCCTGGGGGTGGGGCCAGCGGAGCTCTGTGCGCGAGCACGTGCACCCGGACGCACGGGCGCGCGCAGCAGCACGGAGGCTTGCAACCGGAAACGGTCCCGCGTCCCTGCCATCAGAACGGGGAGATGAGGGGCGCCCGGGGGGCTCAGTCGGTGAAGCGGCCGACTTCAGCTCAGGTCACGATCTCATGGTCTGTGCGTTCGAGCCCCCGCGTCGGGCTCCCTGCCGACGGCTCGGAGCCCGGAGCCCGCTTCGGATTCTGTGTCTCCCTCTCTCTCTCTCTCTCTCTCTCTAACCCCCCGCCCCGTTCGTGCTCTGTCTTTCTCTGTCTCAAAATAAATAAACATTAAAAAAATTAAAAAAAAAAAAAAAAAAAGAATGGGTTGGGGCAGGTCCCCGCGGAGGAACCCGGTACCGGGGAGCGCTGGAGATGAATGGACCGTCGTCGGCACAAACACACGAATGAATCACGGAAGCAGACCATCAAAGGAAAAGAAGCCAGCCCACACCCTAAAGCGCTCCACGGAAAAACACGAATCCTCTGCGGAGGGATCGCCCTTCTGTGCCGTTCGGGAAGAGGCGGCCCCGATCATAGCACTTACGGTGGCATATTTCGATGGCAAAACTACAAAAGATGTGCACGAGGACGTGGGTGTCAGCGTAGCCGCGGCTCTGGTGGGGGGAGAGGAGACTGCAGGGTGGGGGGGAGGCCGAGGACCTGGGGGCCTGGTGGAGGTGCTCTTCTGACCTGCTGCTCATGTCCGCCCTTCCTTTATAACGTGGCCTGAAGCTGTGTGTTTGCTTTGTGCATATTCCCGCATGTGTATTTCACAGAAGAAGAGTTTGCAGAGGAAGCTAATTATAGATTGTGAGGAAATACACATCAGCTAAGGCCAGACCTCATATCATTCCATCTATAGATACGTGGGTGTTTTTATACATAGCCGCAGTAACAGATCACATCTTTTTAACAAAATTCTTTTAGTGCTTATTAATTTTTTAGAGACAGAGAAAGAGAGAGAGACAGGGTGTGAGCAGAGGAGGGGCAGGGAGAGAGGGAGACGCAGAATCGGAAGCAGGTTCCAGGCTCTGAGCTGTCAGCACAGAACCTGACTCGGGTCTTGAACCCGCAACAGCGAGATCACGACCCGAGTTGGACGCTTAATCGACTGAGCTACCCAGGCGTCCCCCCTCCTTTTTCAAGTGTTTATTTTTGAGAGAGAGAGAGAGAGACAGAGCACAAGTGACAGAGGGGCAGGGAGAGAGGGAGACGCAGAATCGGAAGCAGGTTCCAGGCTCTGAGCTGTCAGCACAGAACCTGACTCAGGTCTTGAACCCGCAACAGCGAGATCATGACCTGAGTTGGACGCTTAATCGACTGAGCTACCCAGGCGTCCCCCCTCCTTTTTCAAGTGTTTATTTTTGAGAGAGAGAGAGAGAGACAGAGCACAAGTGACGGAGGGGCAGGGAGAGAGGGAGACGCAGAATCGGAAGCAGGTTCCAGGCTCTGAGCTGTCAGCACAGAACCTGACTCAGGTCTTGAACCCGCAACAGCGAGATCATGACCTGAGTTGGACGCTTAATCGACTGAGCTACCCAGGCGTCCCCCCTCCTTTTTCAAGTGTTTATTTTTGAGAGAGAGAGAGCACAAGTGACGAAGGGGCAGGGAGAGAGGGAGACGCAGAATCGGAAGCAGGCTCCAGGCTCTGAGCCATCAGCACAGAGCCCGACCCTGGGCTCGAACTCGGGGAATGGTGAGATCATGAGCTGAGCAGAAGTCCGACGCTTACTAACTGAGCCACCCGGGCGCCTTCCTTTTTTTTTTTTTTTAATTTTTTTTAATGTTTATTTATTTTTTAGAGACAGAGCACGAGTAGGGGCAGAGAGAGAGAGACACACACACACAGAATCTGAAGCGGGCTCCAGGCTCCGAGCTGCCGGCACAGAGCCCGACGTGGGGCTTGAACTCACGAGCTGTGAGATCATGACCTGAGCCAAAGTCAGACGCTTGACCGCCTGAGCCCCCCAGGTGGCCCTCCCTTGTTGGTCTTTACAGGATAATTTTGACTGCCATTAGTGATTGTAACTTAGGACCATTGTTTCATTAAGGATTGGAACTTGATGATTTTTCTGATTCTAGCTTTACTTCTGGAATTCTTCCATAGGGAAGAACTTGGCTCATCCACTGTTTGGCTACCGTGAAATATGGTTCATGTGGGAAAAACAGAAGAAATGCCCCCTTCTTTCCCCTTCCCTGTCCGTTTTCAGAAAAGGGGGCTGGTGATCTACCAAGCTTCCAAAGGGATTTTGTTTTTTTTAAGTCAGGGATTTAGCAAAAAAAGAAAAAAAAATAGGAATATGGCCTCGTGAGTTTTAGTGTCCCCTATTTTTCGACCAGTTGCATTCACTCCGTGTCTGAGGCTCCAGTGTCCCCACTCCTGGCCAGCAGGAAAGCGGGCTGCTGGCGGGGCCCCACTCTGTCTGGAAGCTTTGGGGGAAGGAATCCACTCTATGCCTCTCTCCCAGCTTCTGGCGGCCACCAGCTTGCTCCGCCTTCCGTGGCTTGTGGCTGCCTCACCCAGGGTTGCCTCAGCCTTCACATGGCCTCTCCTCCTCTGTGTCTCTAGTAAGGACACTTGTCACGGGATTTAGGGCCCGGATAATCCAGGATGATCTCCTCACGTCAAGATTCTCTGTTAATTATACCTGCCAAGACCCCTTTGCCGAATCAGGTTAGGGGTTTTAGGGATGTGATGGGGACATACCTTTCGGGGGTCCGCCATTCAGCCCACTGTAAACCCTGACACGAAAGTCGGTGCAGGAAAAAAATGGAGGGAATCTAGGATGGGTTATTTGGCCAGACTGTGGCTAAAAGCAATGAAAAGGCATCCTGTCTCAGGGAACAGGACAAAAGGGGCCAGGCAGCTAAATAAACTGTCTCCTCTGGTCCCCTGGGCTGACCTGCCCAGCGAAAGGCTCTAGGGGACCGAGGGATGGCGTCCCAAGGCAGTGACTGGCGATGGCGGGTGATACTTTTAAAGTGGCTTTTCGAGGAAGAAAATAAAAAGCTAAGATTCGCACATTTTAGTCCAAGGCACAGACCGATAGTCCAAGGCAGAGATGTGATGTCTCAGAAGGCAGCAGAGAAGGCTAGCCTTCGCCGGGCGGGGGGAGTGGCCACTTCTGCCAGCCCCCAGGTTCCAGGGGGAGCAGACGTGGACGGGTTTCCAGCGGGCTGACCCAGCTGTCCCCACCCCCGAGTCTCTTGGCCTCCTCCTCCCCGTCGGGCCCCACTCCGGACACGGGAGCTAACTGGCTGGGGCTCTCGGCCTTCCCTGGGGCACCTCCTCGTTCTCTGCCCGCAGCTACAAGGATGGCTGGCTCCTGATCTGTGCTCTTAGATGCGGCTCCGCCCCGCAGACTCAAGTGGCTGCCTTAAGTGGTCGGCCGGTCCCCCTCCGCCGTCCATCGACTTTCTCCAGTGGGTTCACAGCCGCCCGCCTGCATCCACCGCCGTGGTTCTGATAATTGCTCTCCACCCCCCGCCCCCATTCAGGCCTCTGACTTACCCCGTACATTCTCTTCCATAGGTGCCCCGTCCCAGTTCACCACTAGGGAAAGTTCTAGCAATCACTACCCTGTGCCAGGGACTCTCAGTACAGTGCTCACGGCCAGCCGTGGGGTCCATGTTGCCGGATGGCTGGGGTGGGACGGTCCATAATACGTGCTAGAGTCTGCTTCCCGGGACCCCTGCAGGCAACTAGCGTTGGGCGCAGGGGTGGGGAGCGGGAAAGCCCTGGGTGTCGGGGGAACGCAGCAGACGGCAGGGGCTGTCTTGAGATGAAAGGCAGGTGGCAGTGGCTAGGAAGTTGTCAGGCCACTCCTGGACCTGGGCTCAGCGATGCTATTGTCCCTCTCTGGCCACGGCAGGAGGAACCGGGCACGGCTGGGCCAGGCCTGGCTGGCGCCTGTGGCTGTCAAGGCCTGTCGTGATGGCAACAAGAAGGAAGATCAAGGCTCCCGCCCCTGGAAGCCGGGGGGAGCCGGTTCACGATGTCACATGCTGCTGAGACGGGATGGACGGACGGTGAAACCTTGGCCCCGTGTCTTGACCCCGGAGGGTGGGGAGAGAGGAGGCGTCGGGCCAGAGGTGGGAGAGAAGGTGGGTACCCGGAAAGGCAGCAGAACAGGTGGCTGGTGAGGCTCAAATTAAAGGTTCAGAGGAGGAGACGCCAGCTCTCTGCTGACCGACAGGCCATTACTGTTTAGGTGGCCGAGGCCAAGGGTGTGGACTCGGACTTCAGAGCCCACGGCAGGGGCAGCAGGGCCTGGGAGGACCCTCGGCTCTGAACCACGGCCCCCCGTGAGAGGAGTGGCTGCGGTGCCCGGGCACAACCAGACTGGCACCCATCAGCGCCCCCTGGCGGGCGCTGGGAGTCGGCCCTCTGTGCCAGGCCAGTCCCGAGTGCCCTGCTAAGAGCCCTCTCGCTGACTCACGGTGCAGCCTCTGCCCTGGGGGCCGTCCTGTCCATTTCACAGATGAGAAGACTGAGTCTCAGAGACTTAAATGTCACACCCAAGGGCACAGAGCATGGCCAGGTGGGACTGGAGAGTCTTTCTCTCTCTGAAGGAGGCCTGGTGCTTCCAGCATCAGCCCAAGCACTTGTGAAAAACCAGAGAGGCAGGATCTTGGGGGTCCACCCTAGGGGCTCGAAGCCTGAGGCTCTATGGCCTTCTCTTGCCCTGGCTGAGCCCGGCCTCCCCAGCCCAGCGGGAGTTGCCATCCTGGACCGTTGTCTTTTCCCACCAGATGAACCCTGAGAAGGCCCATCCTGGCAGGCAGTGAGCCACGAGGTCACTCGGCCTTGGGGACCTCGCCTGAGCCTGGGCCGGTCACCACGTCGCATCCGGATGAAGAGCAGGAGCGTGTCTTGGGGGTGGGTGGGGGCTCAGGATGTCTGCAAGAGGGCTAAGCTCCGTTCAGAGACCCCTGGGACCCTCCCCAGGAGGCAAGAGGCCTTTCTGAGACCTCCCTTCTGGCTGTGTCAATCCCGGGCCAGATCTGTTTTCCCCCTGGGGACAAGGCACGTGCAGGGTGGGTACTCAGTGTTTTCCGAACGGGGGGTGGGTGGGTGGCTGGGTAGATGGGTGGCTGGGTTGGGGGATGGTTGGATGGTTGGGGGGTGGGTGAGGGGTTGGGTAGATGGGTGGGTGGGGGAAGAAATGAATTCATGCCGGGCTCTGTGCCAAGCACTGGGACATGATGGGGCACTGAGGAGGCAGGAGATGGTCCCTGAGGGAAGAAGTGGGTTTTAGGAAGCAAACATCTCCTGAGTGGACCATGGTCCCTTGGGCTCATGGCTGGAGACGGCTCAGTGGTGGGCAGGGGGGGGGGCTTGGGGGGGACACGCAGTTCAAAATTGCAGGAGTGTGAAGTCTGGGGCTGGGGTTTGCAGGGGTGGCTAGGAGGGGGCACAGATCAGACTGAGGGGCTCCGATGGGGGCAGGGGCCCTTGAGCATCGTGCCAGGAGGCTGGCTGCGCTCCGAAGGCGGGGGGAGCCAAGGGCGTTTTGTGCTTTTAAATGTCATAGCTTTATTGAGATATAATTGTGTACAACCCGCCCATTTAAAAGGGCACAATGTGTGCCTTTAGCGCGTTCGCAGAGCTGTGCGGCCGCCACCACGGTCAATTTTAGAGCATTTTCCTCAACCCGCAGAGAAGCCCTGTGGCCACAAGCAGTCACTCCCCATTTCCCCGCGGCCCCAGCCCCAGACAACCACTGACCTACTTCCACTCTCTCTGGATTTGTCCGTCCTGAACACTTCCTGTAAATGGAGTCATGTAACACGTGGCTTTTTGTGTCTGGCTTCTCCCACGGAGCAGGACTTTTCTTTTCTCTCTTTTTTTTTTTAACTGAGAGAGAGAGAGACAGAGACAGAGAGAGAGAGGGCTCGCGCAGGGGAGGGGCAGAGAGAAATGGAGAGCGAGAATCCCAAGCGGGCTTCGCACAGTCACTGCAGAGCCCGGCGCGGGACTCGAACTCTTGCCCCCTGAGGTCGCGATCTGAGCTGAAATCAAGAGTCGGGTGCTTAGCGGACTGAGCCCCCGGGCGCCCCGAGCATGACGTTTGCAGCTTCATCCGTGGCGTAGCACCAGGACGCCATTCCTTCCCGTGTATGTGCGTGCGCACAGAACATGAAATATCCCGTTCAGTGTACCATTACGGGGACAGTTCAGGGACACGAAGCACATTCAGAGTGTCGTGTGGCCTTCCCCACCATCCGTCTCCAGAACTTTCTCACGGTTCCAAACTGAAACCATCCCCGTGAAACCCTGACCCCCTCTCCCCTCCCCCCGCCCCTGGTGCCCACCGTTGGTTCTCTGTGTCTACAGAGTCACAGACTCAAGCCATTGCATGTAAATGGAGCCCTGTCATGTGTCACCTTTGGTGTCTGGCCTTTTTTCACTTAGTATATAGCTCTTCTAGAAGTTTGTCCACATGGTAGCAGGTGTCAGAACTTCACTCCCTTTTACGGCCGGGTGACATTCCGTGGACACGTACGGATACGCCGTTCACCTGCGGACGGGACCCGGGGGCTGCGTCTGCCTTTTGGTGACTGTGAACACGGCCGTGCGAGTTTTTGTGTGGACACGGGCCGGGCTGTGGGCAGCGGGGAGCAGGGTCAGCCTTGCACAATCGAAGGGTCTTTCCGGCTGGGGTGTGGTGGGGGGCCTGCAGGGGTCAGGTGGGGAAGAGAGATCGGAGAGCCGTGGTCAAGCCTCGGGTGCTGTGACGCACAGCCCTGTGCCTCGGCTCCTAGCACGCGCACCAGAGCCCGCGCGTGAGTGACAAGTCCCCCGGGGACGGGCAAGGTGTGCCTGCTTCCAGATGCCGAAGGGTGTCCGTGCTGCCAGCACCCGCACTCACTGATGCCGGGAGGGGGTCTCACGAAGCCCACCGGGCAGGGGAGGAAACGGAAGTCTCCCCCCTCCCGCGGTGTCACAGCGCCGGTGGGGGGAGCGGGCCGGGCTTCACAAAGACCCCTTGCTCCCACGCAGCAGCAGCCACGAGCCACGTGTGGCTGCGTGCTCTTTACCCGTGGCTCATCCCACTGGGTTGGGGGGGGGGGTGGCTGAAGTTTTCCTGGCGTGTAATTGTCATTAACTTACAATTTGACGCCTCAGTTTCATTTTGGGGAAACCTTTAGGTATATTCGAGGCTACTGGGTAGGTGAGTCTACTCTCTGGATGATGAGCCTTCCGGAACCTACAGACAGACGGGGTGTTCTGAGAGCTGTTGGGCGTTCAAGCTGATGGGCTGAGGGGCCAAGTATACATCGGAGCTGGTTAGGTTGGTCGCATGTTGAAATGATAACATTTCAGGTATATGGGGTTGATAAAATGTGTTATTAAAACGGATCCCTTGGGGCGCCTGGGGGGCTCAGTCGGTTAAGCGTCCGACTTCGGCTCAGGTCATGATCTCACGGTCCGTGAGTTCGAGCCCCGCGTCGGGCTCTGTGCTGACAGCTCGGAGCCCGGAGCCCGCTTCCGATTCTGTGTCTCCCTCTCTCTCTGCCCCTCCCCCCTTCATGCTCCGTCTCTGTCTCTCAAAAATAAATAAATGTTAAAAGGAAAAAAATGGATCCCCGGTTACAGTGAGCTGACGTTCAGCTGTAGGAAGGCATAAGGCCACTGGTACCGGCCACGGCACGGGGAGCCTTGACACTGCTCAGAGAAGCCAGACACAGAAGCCGCTCTGTTGACGCGGACCGTCCAGTGGGTCCATTAACGTGGACCGTCCAGCACAGATACACCCACGAAGCCAGAAAGTAGGTTAGCGGTTGCTGGGTCTGGGCCGGGCAGGGTGCTGGGGATGACAGCTAGGGGGATCGGGGCGTCTTTTGGGGAACGTTCTGGGGCCCTGGCCCTTGTGGTCTACACTGGGGTCTAGCAGGCAGCTCCCCTTCCCACGAGCTGGCGGGCCCGCGGGAGGGCCGGAGGGGCCCCGGGCAGGTCTGCCTCCCGCTCAGGTTGGAAGGCAGCGATGAACACCAGTAAGGGCGGACGGACTTTGAACTGGGCCAGCGTGCCACGCCCGAGCCTGCCGAGAAGCACGGCTGGGCAGCGGGCACCCCACGTCAGCTGCACGGGTCCGCTAACCCAGCGGCACGGGGCCGGGGTCTGCCCCGCGGCGGCCTGGATGCCCACCTGCATCCTCGTGGAGGGAGCCTGTCAGCGCCGCGACGGGGGCTCCTGCAGAAGTCTGGAACCCCCTCCCCAATCCCTACGTCTCGGCTTTGTGCCCACAGATGAATTAAGTCCTGGAGACTCTTGAAGCCCCGAGCCACCTGCCCCCTGAGCTCACAGCACCTCTCAGGAGAGCCTCAAGCGATGCACAGCAGGCGGGCAGAGATCAGCTTGGGGTCCGATCCGTGGCATTTGACTTAATTTGGGTAGTTGGAGTAGTGAAGAGTGCCAAGTGTCTGTTTTGCCTTCTTGGTCACACTGCAAAAAGCCCACACCCAGCAACCCGGTGGGGCGTAATCTGAGTCCACGGCGGGCCAGATGGTCTTTGTCTACACCTCTACTTGCCCGGGAAATCGTGACAGCTGAATTTGCATGATGTAGCTACAAATGGAATTTGCAAAATGTGTGTGTTCGTGTGGTTTGGACGTGACAATAATTGCTTCACCCAGTCGTTTTGGGAAGAACCAAAACCTTCTCTGCCCCTTCCTTCCCCCACGAACGAGGCCAGTGCTCAGTAAGGAGGATGTCCTCTGGAAGGAGGATGCAGGAGGGATGGCTGGTGGAGGGGTGGAGGGGTGGAGGGGTGGAGAGAGGGACGAGGGACGGATGCATGCACGAGGGGAGGGTGGGCAGACTCAGCTTCCAGGGAGACCTTTGCAGGAGAATTTCCATATCCCTGGGACTAAGGGCCCCCTCAGCCCTGGCCCCGTTGAGGGCTGGCACCGAGACCCCACAGCAGCTCTTGATGTTGGCAGGGGAGTCGGGCTGAGAAAAAGCCCCCGGTCCTGGCATCGCCCTGTCCGAGCAGAAGTGGGAAGCCCAGGCTCACCGCCCGTAAGGCCTCTCGGCCTGACCTTCCTCCCAAGGCCTCCCCTCTGCGACGCCCGGGGACCCGACAGCCACCAGGCTTCCAGAAGGCCGAGGCTGGGTGGAAGCATTCCCACCCGCTTCAGCCCAGACACAGGCTGTTTTCCCCAGCAGCCGCCTTCCGGCCGACTCTGCCTCGCCTGCCGTGCTAACGCCCCACTTGTGCGGTGGGGAGTGTGTGTGCTTCTGTTGCTGAGTCAGTAGCTATGTGTCGTAGATACCACAGCATTTTCCCTTCTCCCCCATCACCCACCCGTCCGAATCAGCTTGTCGAGGAACAGCAGGAAGGTCCCAGGCACGAAAACCCCTCTCGACAGCAGTCACACTTTGCCGGGCCACGCGGGCAGCTCACCACGGTGCTCAGTGCATAGGTGTCTGCCTTTAACCACTCAGGACCATAATGGCTACTGTGTGAGGCTTAAGGGAGGCCGGGTGAGCGTCCGAGGCCCCCGGGCTGGTCACCTGGCACCCAGGAAATGGGACTGTCTGTTGCGATCACGATCCCCGTTAGAACAAACCGAGCTGGGAGGCCATGTGCTACGTGCAGTCTTATGGAACATGACATTACACACTCACGCAAGGATGTCAAAATTCGTTATAACCATTGCTAGAACAGGCTGCACATCAATGGGTCCCGCAGTCTATTTTGTGCTTCAATTCACCCCATTTCTGTGACTTCCAGGAGAGAATATATTGGATTTTATTTAAAAACATTTTTTAATGATTATCTATTTAAAAAAAAATTTTTTTTTTAACATTTATTTATTTTTGAGACAGGGAGAGACAGCATGAACGGGGAAAGGGCAGAGAGAGAGAGGGAGACACGGAATCCGAAGGAGGCTCCAGGCTCCGAGCTGTCAGCACAGAGCCCGACGCGGCTGGAACCCACGGACCGTGAGATCATGACCTGAGCCGAAGTCGGACGCTTAACCGACCGAGCCACCCAGGTGCCCCAATGATGATCTATTTTTGAGAAAGGGCGAGAGAGCAGGGAAGGGGTAGAGAAAGAGGGAGACAGAGAATCCCAAGCAGGCTCCACGCTGACAGCACAGAGCCCGACATGGGGCTCGATCCCACAAACCAGATCATGACCTGAGCGGAAATCAAGAGTCGGATGCTCAACCGACTGAGCCACCCAGGCGCCCCTGATATATTGGATTTTAAACTCGGAGTTGTAGTGCCTTGCCAAGTTGTTGATTCATTCATTGGCATTTCGTTCAGCTACTATTTTTTGACCACCTACCACCGGCCGAGTCCACTCTGCAGTGCTGGGCGTGAACGGGGACAGGACAGAATGGTCCCCTGCTGTCACGGAGCTGACGGTCTAGAGGGATGAGACTGGGCAGACCGGCCAGCTTACGCGGCAGTGGCCGGTGCAGAGAAACGTGAGTCGGGTGTGGGGCAGAGGGTAGCAGAGGATGTGAGGGTGTGAACCACGCAGCTGTGTGGGCAAGAGTCCCAGGCAGAGAGATGGCAGGTGTGAAGGGCCTGGGGTAGGAGCCCGCTGGGCGTGGCTGGAGAGCTGCAGGAGGAAACGAAGTCATCCAGGGAGGGAACACTTCATGGGGGACTTTCTAGGGAAGGAATTCGTTTTTACCTCTAGGGAGGTGTAAGCCAGAGGGCCCCTCTTTGGCCATGAGAGGGACAGGGTGTCACCAAAGTTTCACTGGGTCCTTGCCGGTGGCTGAGGTTGGACTGAAAGGGCAGCGGTGTGCAGGTGAGGCAGGGAGAGGGGGCTGTGACCTCCCTTTCCTACTTTGGGGTATATGGCTGGTATTGGCACTCCCTACCCCCTGGACGGGGGGCCCAGCTCCCGCCTCTCCTGTGGACTGCCCTGGCACTTAACACAGAGCCTTTCCCGCTGAAGAAAACGGCCATCAGGGACTGTGCGAAAGGCGGGCCAGGCTGAGGTGCAGCCTCGAGGGTACCATTCCCTCCAGGGTGCAGTGTCCCTAGGATGTCATGGGAGCTGCCCCCCCGGAGGTGTGTCACAGGCAGGTGTCCCTCTCTCTGATCCATGCTTTGAGTTGGGACAGTCTGGGCCTGCTCATCGCACCCACACCAGTGTCGGGAGAGAGTCTCTGCCAAGTTTCCACTCATTCATTCATTCATTCATTCATGTATGTCCAGCCTGCCTACAGAGCCTCCCAAGGACCCTGCGAGATACACATGTCCCCAGTGTCCAGATGGGAAGTCGGGAATGCCGAAGGGGCTGTGACTGGCTCAGGACTGGACAGCAGCGAGGGCTGGGTCTCCCGCCTTGACCATTCTCAAGGCTAAACCCCAGATTCCCCCCTGGGGGGCAGCTGGGCAGCAGGCAGCCCACCGAGGGGCAGTGCCCTCTGCACCCACCAGGGGGCAGCAGACGACCGTCTGCACGGCCGGCTCTGGGTGCCTGTGTCCCCTTCCCGGGTTCATCATCTGGGGTTGGGTCTCTGCCCAGGCAGGAAGGCCATGAAGGGCAGTGAGGACAGAGGCCCTTTTCTTGCGGACGCGGTTACCTGTGGGAGAGAGAGAGACACACACACAGGCATTAAGGGGCTACCATGAATAGGGCGCCCCAAGTGAAGGGCTGCGGGAGCCCCGTTCTGCCCCAGGCCCTGTGCAAAGGCTCTGGATGGTGTCCTGTTTGCTCCCCACAAGCGATTCCGGTGGGGTGCGGGGCTCCGCGTTCTACAGAGGGGTGCCGCAAGGGGAAGGTGCCTGCACAGGCTCTCCGAGGTGGGGGAGCTGGGATTATCCACTTTTGCTTCAGCCCCAACAGGCTCAATCCTACCCTGTGAGGCAGGTTCCTTCCGCACGGGTTCATCAAGGTGCCTGGAGGGTTCCTCGGAGGAAGGTCACCCTAGTCCCCAGAGTACTCCTGTATGGCCCCTCCTCACAGGTCCTGGGCTGTGCCCCAGAGGCCAGCTCCTCCCCTACTTGTCTCCGTGGGCCAGACCCCCGGCCTGCCCCTCCTCCCGGGTTGGGGAAGGGGCAAGTGTGACTTCTGCAGCAGGCCTGGGGGGGATCTTTGCAGTGAGGTGGGGTTGGCGCCCAGTGGAAGAGGGGGGCGGGGCCATGGGGCAGGGAACACGGGTCCAGAATTCCACCAGGAGAGTCCAGAGTGGGTGGCCTCTCAGAGACTGCTCCCCCCACCCCACTGATGGCCGGGCGGCTCAGGGAGGGGCTGTGACTTGCCCAGGGTGGCCCAGCACATCCTGAGCTGAGCCAGGATCCACATCACTTCATCGGCCGATTGGCTCTTCAAGTCCTTGAAGCAGTGTCGCTGTCGCGGGAGGCCAGCTGCTGACAGCGTGGGGCCCCCACCCCAGGGCGTGGCTCAGGAAGGACTTCAGGGCGGGGTCAGTGGACCCCGCAGTCAGCGAGTGGCCTGCCACGACCCAGATCCCAGGCAGCTCCTCGGGCCTCATGACCAGCCCTCCCTCACTTATCTCGAATATTCCATCTTGGACGCCAGGATTTGCCCTTTGGGCCGCTGCAAGTGGCCAGGCCTCTGGGTCATAAAGCAGGGGAATCCCGGCCTTTGTGCGGAGTCGCGGGTGGGGTGGGGGGACTTCTTGCGGGTCCCCGGCCGGAGCAGAGGATGGGACGGGGGTTCTGGGCGCATCCCCGGCCCGTGTGCCTCCGGCATCGAGTTACCCCTCGGGGACGGATTGGTGGGCCGAGGGGACGCGGGGGGCCTCGGCCTAGTCGGTGCCCCCTCCTGGGTCTGTCCTTCTCGAAGGGCCACGCGGAGGTCCCCAGCGCGAAAGGGGCCACAGCCTGGTCGCCACGAGCGGAACGTAGGGCCAACGCAGAGACCCAGACCCGGCCATCCCTCTACTGGCTAGGCCGCTCGCCCGGGGCGCAGAGCTCCCCAAAAGTCCCGGCGCCCGCGGACAGAGTGGGCGGGCCCGGGGCGGTGCCGCAGCCCCCGCCCTCCGCAACTTTGGCGGGCGGCGGGGCAGGAAGTGGGGGAGCGGGGGCGGCGCCAGGCCCTCGCGCCGGCCCCGCCCCCGCCCCGCCCCGCCCGTGGCCGCGCCCCCCGCGCCCCCCCCACCCTCGCGCCCCCTCCCCCCCCTCCCCCCCGAGCCGCCGCGCCGCCGAGTCGGAGCGCCGGGCGCCGAGCGCGGAGCCCGCAGGCGGGTTGAACAAAGCGGCGGCGACGAGGGTGGCCCAGGCCCCGGACGCGCCGAGCGAGCGACCCGCCGGCCCTTTGTCTCGGGCGGGGCAGGAGCGGCGGCAGCCGCGGGGCGGCCGGAGCGCAGCATGCGGCGCCCCGAGGGGCGGATCGCGGGGCGCTGCGGCGGCGGGCGGCGCGGAGCCCGGCCCGGGGCCCGGGGGCGCTCGCGCGTGTGAGGGGCTCCGGCGCGCCGCGCGGCGCCCACCCCGCGGCCGCACGTGGGCGGGAGCGGCGGCCCGCGAGGAGCCGGAGGAGGAGGAAGAGGAGGGGACGCGCGGCGGCGCAGCGGGGACCCGGGGCCGCCCGCGCGAAGCCCCGCCCCGGCCGCCGAGCCCCGCGCGGGCGGGCGGGATGCCCCGCGGCCACCGCACTTTGGCCGGAGCGCTGCCCTGAGCGGGCCCCGGCCGCGCGGCCGCCGCGGGCGCCATGGAGCAGTGGCGGCAGTGCGGCCGCTGGCTCATCGACTGCAAGGTCCTGCCGCCCAACCACCGGGTCGTGTGGCCCTCGGCGGTGGTCTTCGACCTGGCGCAGGCGCTGCGCGACGGCGTCCTCCTGTGCCAGCTGCTGCACAACCTGTCCCCCGGCTCCATCGACCTCAAGGACATCAACTTCCGGCCGCAGATGTCCCAGGTGAGGGTCCGGGCGCGCGGGCGGCCGCGGGGAGGGAGAAGGGCGCGCCCCAGGAGGCGCGAAGTTGACCAAAGTCCCCCAAGCCCGGGGCGCGCCGCCGCCGCCTGTGGGCACGGCCGGGGAGCGCCCCGGGCCGGTCTGCGCCTCCCTGGCGAGGGGAGACTCGCGGCCGGGCGGGGCGCCCGCCCCTGCCGACCCCTCTCCGCCCGCCCCTGCCGACCCCTCTCTGCGTCCTTCCCGGCCCCGGGGAGCCCGCCACGCCCGGGGGCCTCGCCCGGCGTCGCGCCCTCGGGCTTCGGGTCTGGTGGACTGGACCGTGGGCGACGAGCGGGCGCGGTCGCGGGGGTCGGCGGGGCGGGGAGCGGGGGCCGGAGGGCGCCGGTGGGCTCCGGGCGCCGCCTCCAGGACAGGGCCGCACAAGTTGGTGCGATCGGGGGTCCCCGTCGCTCCCCCGGCACCCTCGAGTGTGGCCTTTGTCGTGGCCGAGCGCGTGTGGCTGCAGGCCGGCAGGAAAATGTCTGCGCAGCCGGCAGGAGCTGCTTTTCTTGGCCCCTTAAAGGGAACTTGGCTGAGACTTTAGCAGAATGAAGCTCCGGTCTTGCCCTCCTGGAGTCCCAGAGCTCCCACCTAGCTCCGGTTTGAAGGGGCCCAGGGGGCCAGCCTGGGTCTGGCCAGCGCTGTTGAGGATCCACCTAACTGTTAGCCCCGAAGCCCCCTTCCTCCGTGGCCCTCTGTGGCAAGTCCGCGTGGACAACGGCCATTCATGTGTGACATCGGAAAACAGACTAGGGAGAAGGAGGGATGGAGTGAGTCACGGCTTTTCCAGGCTGGGCTGCATGGCCTCTGCCCTTTGGCTGTGACTGCGTTTCCAAGGAGATGGGGGCCCCCCTCCCCCAGGGAGAGGAGGGGGGTGGCTGCTGACAAAGAGGTGCCCTGAGAGGGTAAGGGGGCTGCGCTCCCACTCAGCCCAGGATCAGGGGAGGCAGACGGGCTGGTGAGGGAGCCTGGAGGTGGGGGCATGAGGTCTTAGGGCCTCCCTAAAGCCAGCTCTCTTGCTAACCAGCCCAGAGTGGGGGCCAGGCGCCCTGCTGCAGAATGCTTTCATAAATCCCTTCCCCTCCATCCACCCCTTGGGGGGGGGTGCTGGGAGGGAGAAACTGAGGGCAGGAAGTGTTGCCGAGGGCAGAGCCGGCCATGGGCGAGAGTGTGTCTGCCTTTGGCCCTGACACTGTCCAGGCTTGCTGGCTCCTGACGGGTTTCCTGGCTGATTGGCAGGGAGGCTGGGGCACAGACAGAGCCTGGGGTGGGTCCTGGAGCTGCCCTTTTCCAGCCGTGGTTTGGGCAGGGGGCGGGGGGGAGGGGGCACTGGCTGAGGCAGGTGGCTTGGCTCAGCCCCTGTGCTGGAAGCACACAGACATCCCGGGGTCCACGGAGCCGTCCCTGGGACAAGGACACTGACACCGGCACAGCCCCTTTGTGCCCCAGCCTGGGTGAAGGTTTGAATGTTAAGGGAGAACTGGGAGGGCCAGTGTCTCTGTGTCTTCCTGGGCATGTCCTGATTGACACCTGGCACCGTTGCCTTGCAGGTAGGTGACCGCCTTCGGGGCCTCAGTTTCCTCATCTGGTTGATGGGAACAGCTGTGGGAGCCACCACATAGCCACATGGTGAGGATTCCACGGGGGAAGGCGGAGAACGTCCTCTGTGCAGTGCTGAGTTAACGTTAGTGATTTTAGGAGGGCCCTCTGGGCACTGGCAGGTATCGCTCTTGGCTGAGGGCTGGTCTCCCTGACCTCGAGCCCACCGGTCACCTTGTGGGGGAGGGGGTGGGTCACCCCTGTGTTTGTGTGTCTGCTGCTGATGCGGGGACGGCCGCCGGTGCTCCTTGAACCTGCGTTCGCTGGGTCAGGGGGCTGGTCAGATGGCTGTATCTGTATACTCATAGGTAAAGAAACGGTCCTCTTTACCAGGTCTGGCTGTGCGTGGTTTGGGAAAGGAGCTTGGGGGCCTCTCTGTGTGGCTGCTCTTTGTTAATCGGGAAGCTTCCGGTCCCTGGAGGTGGGAGAGGTGTCCTGTCGGCCCGGCCCACGGTGGTTGGATCACAAGGAAAATCGAAGCTTCCCTTTCTTACCGGTCCTGCCCTGGGCGAGGCTCGATCCTGGGGAGGGTACACCACCCCTGTTTTATAGACGAGGCCGCCACAGCTCAGAGACATCGACTTGGCCCGGATCACACAGATCAGAAACCACGAGCTCAGCTCTCCCCTCTCGGACTTGAAATGAAGTAGGTTCCGCGAGACTTCCCGAAGCTGTCGGGCTGACTTTCGGATGGGCGCTCCTGGCCTGCTGGTCGGTTGCTCCTGCCGCGTGTCTGCTTCTACCGCGTGGACGGGGTGTGGGGTGTGCGCCTGTTTTCTGTGGGGGGTCTGTGGAGGTAAGTGGGTCTGCAGGCCCTTCCCGCGTCCCTGCCGCCCCGGAGCGCCAGAGACCCGTCCAGCCCAGAGGCCTCCACGATGCTCCCTCGTTCCAGAAGGCCGTGCTGGCTGCTCGTGGCGCCGTCGTGGTTTGGGGGGGGACAGCGTGTGGAATGCCCCCTCCACTCTGAGTTGACCTCGGCTGGGTTATCGGCCCCAAAGGAGCGTCAGAGCATGTGCACTTACGGAATGTCGGCTGGGTACGGAGCTGGAAACGAGGAGGTGTTCGCAGAGGATCCAAGTTGCCCCTTTGTCGTGCCTCCTGGAGCTGGCAGGTCGGGTGCTTTCGTTTTTTTTTTTTTTTTTTAATCCAAAATGCCCGGAAGCCGCCTTGGATTTAATTAAACTAATTAGGTATGGCCACAATCTGCTGATCCCAAGGAGAGATCACGTGTGTCCAGAGCCGCTTTGGCCGTGAGGGCCTGAGGTGCCGATGCCAGGAGCCAGCCCTTGCGTTGGGTCTGAGCCTTCCGGGCGCCACCCAGCCCGCCCCGCGCCCACACCACCCTGGCGGGCCTCCTCCCCGGAAAACAGGTTGGGAAGCCCGTCGGCGGGGACACGGCACAGAGAGGGCGTGGGACCCGGGGGCCTACCAGGATTCCTCTCCTGCCCACGCCTCCGTCGTCGACTCCTTCCCGACCCTGCCTCGTGCCCTTGCTGGTAGACCTCGCCTCCTCTTAGCCTGATTCTTCCTGGAGGCGCTAGTCCAGAGGCCCCTCCTCTGGGAAGCCTCCTCTGATGGCACTGTCCTGTCCCGCGGCGTGGCGAGCCTGGCCATGGCCCCCAGACCTGGGTGCGTCGCTAACCTCGAACTTCCGCGCCCTTACTCCACCCAGCCTGTGGGTGCCACGCTTCTGCTGCGCACTCTGCAAAGCCCAGGAGCTGTGTGTTTTCTGTCGCCCTCCAGACTGGGCCGAGCCCCTCCAGGAGGTCATCTCGGGGTCCCACGGAGCCTGCGTCCCTCTGTTCCTTTGCCGCTGTGTTGCATCATCCCAAGGCAGGCTCTGTGCTTGCTGGGGGCCCCGGGGGGCCAGCTGGGCGGGTCCTGCTCTCATGACGCCCCAGGCGAGTGAGGGCGCACCGCAGAGGTGTCGCCCAGTTGCCTGGGGCCGCAGAAGCGGCCTGCAAGTGGCCTGGGTCCTGAGGCCGAGGCGTGCGATGCCAGGGCAGCGGGGAGCAGAGAGGAAGCCTCATACTCGTGGAAAGAGGAAACCTCTTCTTTTTCAATTTTGAAAACGCGTTGGACTCACGGCAAGCTCTGCGTGCTGCACACACAACCTTTTTCGACCCAGTTGAGGTGAATGGGTCATTTGGTCCCTCACCCCGAGTGTGTCAGCGCGTTGCCCCCAAACAGGGGTGTTGTCCTCGTGAACGCGGCGCAGCCTCCCCGTCACGTCCCACCGTGTGACCCAGTCACGCCTCAACGGGTGTCCCTGAAATGCCGGTTCAGCAGAAGGGGCGACCGGGAGGGTTGGCTGCTCTCCCTCTCTCCAGCCCCTCCGTCTGGGCCGGCCCCTCAGCCTTCCCTTGATTTTCAGACCCCGACACCCTGCAGGTACCAGGTGCCTTTTGTTGCAGAACGTCCCTCCGTTGGGTTCCTCTGCGTCCCCTCGGGACTGGATTCGGGTTGTGCGCCTGCGCGGGAGACCGGCCACGATGCCACCCGCTCCCGCCCCTGTCCTGCAGGCAGCAGGTGCTTCAGCTTCGACCCCACTCCCTTGCTTGACGGAGGCGGGGTCTGCCGATCCTGTCCTTGGCGTCACTCCGTCCCCCGTCATTCACAGCTTTTCTCCGGAAGGGACTTGGGACAAGGTGCGACCCCAGTCTTTCCTTCCTCCTTCTTCTCTTCCTTCCTCTCTCTCTTTCTGCCAGTTTGGATCGCGGTTTCCTGTTTTATTCCATGCATTAACGTCTGTTACCGTCATCATTTGTGTTTGCGCTCACGCTCCCTCGGGTTCGACCCCGGGAACTGCTTCTGTGTGTCTTTGACACGTTCCCAGTGTTTTCGGTGCCCTGCCCTCCTTTCCGGCGTGAGACGTCCAGACTCCTTTTTTATTCTTCTTAGTCCCTGCCAGGAGTCAGCCGTGTGCTTCCATCTTGGAGAGGGGTGTTTAGAAGCCAAGCTCTGGGTGCAGGGGTGCACACCACAGCAGGGCGCTCTCCGTGGTCAGAGCTGGCGGTCTGTGTGTGTGCACCCAGGTGTAGACGTATGTGCTGTGTGCATGTGTGTGTCTGGACACGTTTGCATTTGTCTTTATTTTCCAAGTGTATCAGTGCCACCCCACAGAAATATGTGAGCCGGTCTGTGTTTAAAAACTTCTGGTGATCGTATGAAAAAAGTAAATAGGGACGCAAAACTCTACTCTTAATGACACATTTAAAAAAAAATTTTTTTTAACGTTTATTCATTTTTGAGACAGAGAGAGACAGAGCATGAACAGGGGAGGGGCAGAGAGAGAGGGAGACACAGAATCTGAAACAGGCTCCAGGTTCTGAGCTGTCAGCACAGAACCCGACGTGGGGCTTGAACCCACAGACTGTGAGATCATGACCTGAGCCGAAGTCGGACGCCCAGCCGACTGAGCCACCCAAGCGCCCCCTTAATGACACATTTTATTTAATCCGTGCATTCTCAGCAAGGGGCGATATGGCCCCCAGGGTGGTGGAAATCGGATCTCTGGGGGTAAAGAAATCAAGTGCTTTTTATGTACACGTGAAGCAGAGACGTACATAGAGTACAAAACAGATACACGGTTCCTCTGTCGTATTAAAATTTGATAGCGGGAGGTCGATTAGGAGGTCGATTATGCAGAGTGCCTGGAAAGGCTCCCAGTGGGGACAACTGGAGAAAGAAACCTGCATTTCGCCAGCACTGGTTTTTCCACGCGGCAGGGTTGTGGCTCTGAGCGGGTGGGTAGCGATCGCTCGTCCCTAAGGGCGGGGCTGGGAGGGGGGGTGGGCTAGCAGAGGCCCATGTGCCGGGGTCCCCTCTTTGGCACTGGCCTGACCAACGGGGAGGAGGGGCCCTTGCCGGGCTGTGTGGAGCAGGGTCCTGAGGCCTGGGTGTGGAATCGGCGGGAAAGGCCCGTGGCCGTCATCTGCCCGGGTCGTGGGAAGGCACAGCCTGCCGTTGGTGGACAGCGGGTTGTTTGTGGGGGACGCGCTGCTGGCACCGGTCTGGCTTTGGCCTCGGTGGGCTGGGATGGAACCTGGAAGTTTGCCGTGCGTTTGGCGGGGAGGCCGTCCTGAGGGAGGACCCGCGTCTGTCCACGGTCTGGGCCCTGGAGATGGGCGTCTCAGTGCTGGGAATGGGGGGGGCTCTACTGAGCCCGGGGCCAAGTGTGGGGGCTCCAGCCTTGCTGGAGGCTTGACCGAGATGAGTAGCCACGGTGAGCCCCCACCCCAGCGCCTCGTTTGAGCTCTTTCTTGCACGCGGACATGGTGGCCAAGGATGTCCCCTCCCTGGAGAGCGACTCCCTCGTCCTTCCCAGAGATGCACTAGGTCCCGCTCTGGGGGTCAGCAGTGTGATGCCCTCCAGCCTCTTCCTCCCGGCTCCGTGCCCACCATGTTGGTGCCTGTGGCTTCCTGAGTTTGAGGGTGGGACGCCCCCGGGGCAGACAGTGCGGGTGGGGCCCTGGTTTGGGCAGAGACCCAGGCTCAGCCCCACGGCCGAGGCCCTGCCAGGTCGGCCTCCGTCCCGACTGGCCCGTGAGTCCACCCCTGTCTCCCCCAGCAGGGGTGGACCCTCGTCTTGTGTCGAGGGCCAGACGGTACATATTTCAGGCTTTGTGGGCCAGACGGTCTCTGTCGTGACCACTCAACTCTGCCCTCCTGGTGTGAAAGCAGCCGTGGTCGATCTGGAAATGGGTGAGCGTGGCCGTGTGCCAGTAAACTTCACGGAGACTGAGATTTGAATTTCGTATCACTTTCGTGTGTCGCCGAATATTATTCTTCTGGTTTTTTCCCCCCCGCAACCGTTTAAAAACATGGAAACGCGCCTCAGCTTTGTGGCCCGTGCAGAGCCAGGCAGCGGGCTCCCTTGCCACGCTTGGGGCCTGTCCTGGGCCTGTGAAGGAGCCCTGGTCCCTGGGCTCGGCCCTCCCGGAGTGTGCCGTTCTCCCTTTGTACCCGGGGCCCTTGGCACGGGCTCCCACAGCAGGAAGCACTCAGTAGGAGCAAAGCTTCTCCATGTTGCGCCAGAAATCGTGCCAAGTGCTGGGGCCGTGATCACCCACTTTGTAGGTGAGGCCGCCGAGGCCGCCGGGGCTGGGCCCCCGGGGTCTGGACATTCGGTGAGCGAGGTGAGGGCCCTGATGCGGCGTCATCGGCCACTCGGCTCCAGCGGGGACCTCAGTGGCAGCGGGGTCACTGGCCTGGCCGAGTCTCCGTCTCCTCATCTGAAAAGGGGACGCCCGTGGGCCCCCTGCAGGCTGCCGGGGGCATTTGATGGGAAAACGCGGGCCTGGCGCTGTCCCTGTCTCGTGCCTGGCGCCTGCTGGAAAGGTCTCACACCCTCTCTCTGCTGCTTGCCTCCCAGAAGCTCAGTGCTGGTGGGCGCAGGAGGAGGGGACAGCTGCAGGGTTTGCTGTCACCTCGTTTGGGGCTGTGTCAGTCCTTAGCTGATGCAGATATTTGGATTGGTGAGGACAGGGATCGCTGAGGAGGGCATGGAGGAGCTGACCTTGGAAGCCGGATGGCTTTAGGTAAGTGAAGGCTGGAGATGGGCAGTTGCTGCAGAGATGGCCCCCATTAAAAAAAAAAAAAATTTTTTTTTAATGTTTACTTTTGAGAGAGAGAGAGCGGGAGAGGGGCAGAGAGAGGGGGAGTCACAGAATCCGAAGCAGGTTCCAGGCTCTGAGCGGTCAGCACAGAGCCCCACACGGGGCTCGAACTCACGGACCATGAGATCATAACCTGAGCTGAAGTCAGACGCTTAACCGACTGAGCCACCCAGGCGCCCCGGGGGATTCTCGATCGTTGCTGCCAGCCGTGCCCCGTCCTGGGAGGGTTTGTCCCCTGACTGCCCAGCACTGGCCCCTCCCCTGGGCCTTAGGAGACCCCGTGAGGCACCGGGTTGGGCACTTAATGGAGAGGTTACGGGGGCTGCCCGAGGTCACACAGCTGCGTGCAGCGTGACGCCTCTTGCCAACCCGCACAACGGCCCTTGGACGGTCCCCACTGGTGAGGAGGCTGGGGGCTGCCCAGGGCCTGAGTCCAGTGGTGGCCCCGGGCTGCCCGGCCCTGCCCTTGTGGCTTCATGGCTCTGGGCCCGTCCTTACCTGCTCCCTGGTCCTGGGAGGGGGCTCACTGTGTCGTTGCTCCCCACTCGTGCTGACGCGCTCATGGGCATCGGGCGAGAGAAACAGGGACCTCTGACACTGTGTCCCTGACCTTCCAGAAGAGGAGACGGCAGGAGGGGTTCTTGATGAGACGAAAGGGGCACTTTCCAATGCAGAAAGCCATCCAGCAGGCCCGCGAGGGGCTGCCTGTCGGGACGCTGGGGAGGTGACAGTGGCCCTACTCCAGTCGTGTGTTCTGACCTGTGTCCCCCCGGCCCTGCCTGCTCTCCCCAAATGCCATTTCTGGAACTGGGGAATGCGCTGCTTGGGGGTGAAGTTGAGGCCTGTTTGGGGGGGGGTGGGGGTGCCTGAAGCTGGGGTCTCAGGGTGAGGGGGCCTCCCTGTCCCCGCCCGGCCGTGGGGCCCTGCTCAGTGCCCCTCCTCTACCGTCAGATGACGTCAGGTCCCTGCCGAGCTGTCTCCCGGCGCATCCATGGCTCTGCCACGCAGATCAGTGCGTCCCTGAGATGTGGGAGGTGGCAGGGAGGGTGCTGGTCCGCGCCCCCAGGAGTCCCTATGCCGGGGACAGGCCTGGGTGCCAGGTGTCGGCCTGCTCCCGCGCCCCCCCGCCCCCGCCCTGCCTCTGGGTGGTCTCCTCCCTCAGCGCACCTCCCTTTCTGTGCCACACGCTTCCAGGTTGCCCAGATGTCCACTTGATCGTCGTAGCTGACCTGTAGGCGCAGGAGGCTGCCAGGCGAGGGTGGTGTGGGCACCGGTCGCGTGGCGGCCAGTGGCGCAAGGGCTGAGCCACCTGCCGGGGTCCCCACGGCCCGCCCCGCCCCCGCCTTCCTCACGTCAGAGCGGAGGCCCACGTTCAGGCTTCTCTGGCTTGTCCCGGCAGGGGCTGGCTGTGGTCTATGGCGCTGCTCCTGTTTGCTGGCCCCTGGGGCTGGCAGGCGGCTTGCTGAGAGGCCTCAGTGCCCCACAGGAGTGGGGGGTCCCAGCTTGTAACTGTACAAGCGGGCGTCTGGTTCCGGGGCCATCGCCACCTGTCCCGGGCACACGGGGCACCTAGGGCAGTCTCTTCGCAGCCCGTGTCGGGCCCTCGTGCTCCCGGCAGCCACATCCGGAGACCCTCCCTCCCTTCCCTAAGCTCCTCCCACTCTTCCTTTACCGCTCCCTGCCAGAGGTGGGCATCTGTGTGCCCCCCAGCCCCCCGAGTCTCTGGCCGCAGGGACAGGAGAGAGGACAGCTGACGGGCATTCCGGTGAGGGACGAGACCGCTCGGGTCTGAGCCGTTTTCCTGCGCGGGTGATGGCCTCACACAAGAGCTGCCACGGAGACATTTGGTGTTACTTGTTTTCACCCCAGAGCTCGGAGGAAGCAGGCTGGAGGCACGGCAGCGGGTGTGACCGCACGGCTGCTCCCCCCAGGCCTCTGTGCTCCTGGCTGCAGAAGGGGCCCCCGTCCCTCGAGGTGTCTGGGCGTAGTCGGTGCGGTGAGGGCTCAGGGCCGGTGTCCTGGCTCGGCTGCCGAGCACCGTGGGCCGTGGAGCTTGACCGTCGTGGGGCCTCGGTTTCCTCCTCTGTAGGATAGGGGATCTTTCTCGGCGGGTGAATAGATAAACGTGGGGGTCTCTCCAGACGATGGAGTAGGAGGCGACCAGAGGGAGGAACGAAGCCTGACAGGTGTTGCCGTGTGGACGAACCTCGGGCACGTGTGGAGGGAGAGAAGGCAGACACGAGAGGGTAAGGACTGTGGGACTCCAGCGATAGGAGGTTCCAGGGCAGGTGAATCCACACACACAGTGGGGGGGGGGGGGGGGAGGGGGAAGGGGGGAGGGAAACCGGGCGGTGAGTGTACTAAATCACCAATCGTAATTTTGTTCCGTGTCCTTTTTTTTAAATGTTTATTTTTAAGAGACAGAGACAGAGAGCGAGCAGGGGAGGGGCGGAGAGAGAGGGAGACACAGAATCTGAAGCAGGCTCCAGGCTCCGAGCCGTCAGCACAGAGCCCGACATGGGGTTCGAACCCATAAACTGTGAGATCACAACCTGAGCCAGAGTCGGACGCTTTACCTACTGAGCCACCCAGGCGCTCCCCCCCTCCTTTTTTAAATTAAAGTTTACTTATTTATTTTTGAGAGAGAGAGAGAGAGAGAGAGGGGGGGAGGGAGTGCGAGTGCATGCGAGCAGGGGAGGGGCAGAGAGAGGGAGAGAGAATCTCTAGCAGGCTTCACACTCATCACAGAGCCCATCATGGGGCTCGAACTCGTGAACTGTGAGATCATGACCTGAGCCCAGGTCAAGGGTCAGACGCTTAACTCACTGAGCCACCCGGGCGCCCCTCTGATGTGTCTTACCGCACAGGAAGAGCCTTGGGCTGGCAGGGGATTTGAGCAGGTGAGGGGAGGTGAGTACCTGAAACCCTCACTTGCTGTGCTGGGGGGCCTCGGGGCCACCGTGTGACTCCCACGGGCCCCGCACACTTTGCCTGTGGCCTCCCTCTTCCACAGAAGATGTAAAGGGCCCAGTTTTATGACTGTGCGGATGTAAAGGCATATCTTGAAATGTGGTCTTTGACCTCACACCCCTTTGGGCCCCTACAAGTGCTGGCCCGCCGTGCCTGGGGAGTGGCTCAGCCCTGCGTGGTGGCAGGACACCTTTCTCGGGCCTCTTCTTGTCCTGGGTCCGTGATGCTGCAGGACTCGGGGCGCTGAGGCAGGGCTGGGTGCCCCCGGGGGTTCCGCGGGACTGACTTCTCTCTCTGGGAGTGAGGCTTGAGTGGAAGCCGGAAGCAGCTGCCTCTGCTCCAGGCTCCTGACTCAGTGCCTCAGACAGGATGGCCCAGGAGAGCTCCTGAGCTCATGTGTCAGGAGAAAGTCCCCCCTCCTCCCCACCTCCTGTGCACCCGATTCAGAGTGTGTGATGAAGGAAGACGGGTGCCGGGAGCATGTGAGAGGTTGCGTCTCAGTGGCCCCACCTGTAAAATGGGACCATCATCTCTAGGTGCCTCCAAGGGTGATGGGAGGAAGGCTCCTGGGGCATGTGATGTCCCCCGTGAACAACGGAAGCCGCTCGGGGTCTGGGTGTTGGGATCTGTGTTTGCGTAATCCCTCCCGCGGGAAGCCGCCCTGCCTCTGACGCGGGAGTCTGTGCTCTGGTTGACAGGTCCCGGACCTTGTGCCACTGGGTGAAGGAGGGGCGTTTTCTCCCTGCCCTGCAGTAGCCCAGCGGCCCTGGAGCCGCGATTGCCCCCCGGAAGCGCACCCGGGGGCAGCATTGGCGTTCAGCAAGGATGTGGGTTTTCTCCGTGTCTCTGGCAGATTCGGTTTTCCTGCATTGGCGGCCACGCTCCTGGAGCCTTCCCTGCCGTCCCTCCCGCTGACCTTCCCGGCCGGGCGTCCGTGTGGGGGCAGTGGGCTTCCTGAGGGTTCCATCGGGGGAGCGGAGGGGTGGGCTGTGGAGGACGGGCGCCTCGTCTGGGAGTGAATAAGGGCGTCAGTAAATCCAGGCTCTAAACCTCGCCTTCCACAGGCGGCCCTTGTGTGCGGAGCTCACGTCTGCTTTGGCTCTGCGGTGCCGTGAGGCCCGGCTGCATTTCTGGGACTTGTTTCTGGAACTGGGTGCGTGTGCGGACGAATCCCAGTGGACCTTGGGGTCAGGAGGCCGGTGCCACCTGCCGTCTCTCTGTGCATCCCTGCATCCCTGACAGGTCTGTGTGGTGCTGGCCGCCTCCAGTAGGCGGAGAGTGGGGGGGGGGGGGGCGCGGTTTGCGTCCATCCTCCCGGCAGTGGCTGAGGGTTCTGGGGTTTGGCCTGCAGAGCTCCGTCCACCCTGTGCACCCCACTCTGGCCAGGGGGCAGGGTCCAGGCGTCGATGGCCGTTGAACGGCTGGTTCTGTTCATGCCAGGGACCACACTCTGGACCGGCTCTGGATCTCCATCCCGAGGCCTCCCCCCTGCACAAGTGTCCGGCTGGTGGTGGTTGTGTCCTGCAGGGTGGGAAATGGCCCCGGCCAGGCGGCCGGCACGTCACCGCCGTGTCTCGCCTTGCCCAGCGGAGCGGCTCCGGTCTTCAGCCTTTCTGCCGCTTCGCCATCTGGCGGCCGTGGGGACGTGCAGGCCAGCACGTGGCCTGCCTCCGGGGGGTGGATCCGGCCGGAGTGCTCAGCCCCTTCCTGCGTTCCTCGGGCGCGGCGGTGTCCCCTGCGTGCTGGGCTGGGTCTGGGCTGCTCCCAGGCCGCCCGGCGATGCCTGGATGATCCTAATTAGTCACAGTGCTGGGGGCGCCTGGCCACGGACCTGACCCCGGCAAAGGACGGCCTCGGGGAGCGGGGGTGACCGGGGGCCGTTTGATAGCACTGGAGGCTGAGGCTCAGGGCGTCCGGGAGCGGGTCGGAGTTCACCGGGAGGGGTGGAGGCGGGACTCAAACCCGTGGCCTCCTGTGGCCACGGGCCCACGCGCCGTGCGTGCCGTCGGATGCACCGCCGCCCGCACGCTCTCGCGGTAATTCACGCGCTGGCAGCCCCTCTCCTCTTTTTCTAAACTCGTGTGTGTGGAAAAAAAAATTTTTTTCCTCCTTCTGAAAAACGAGAAGATAGAATCTTCACACACCACTCCCTCCTCATGCAAATACACCTTGGGAGAAATCGGCCTGCCATCTCCATGGGTGTATTTTGTGGTAATTTAGCTGCTTAAATGGAACATCTGTTAGCCAGCGAGGCTCCGGGGGAACGGAGCGGTAGATCGCAAGACTGCTGGGGAAGCAGTCTGTTTGCAGCGGGAGCTCAGGCCCCTCCTGCCCCCCTGCCCCCCCCCCCGCATCCACGCCCGCGCGTGGAGGGGCGCCTGGCACCGAGGACCACGGTGCGACAGGCTGCGGGAGGCTGGAGTGTGTGTGCCCGCCCCGCTTGGGTCCCCGAGGACAGCTGTGCAGGCTCAGCGAGGCCGGGGCTCAGGGGAGGAGCCCCTCTTTGCAGCCTGCCCGTGCCCGAGGGACTCTTACACCCAGGCCCCCCACCGGCCGCGTTTCCCCCTTCAGCCGAGGAAGGGGGGTCGTGGCGGTCAGGAACCAGGCTGGGCCTGAGCTCAGACCTGCCCCCTGCTGATGGGGCCACGTGCGCCCCCGGATGCGCTTCTCAGTGACCCCTTCCCCCCACCCTGCCTGTGCCTCCTGGACTCACCTGTGAAATGTGCTGCCGTGAGATCGGGTGAGGTCCCCAGAGTCTCCTGGCCCCCAGTAGGCACTGGTTTCCATGTGGGTTCCGGCCTTTCTGTGAAATGGGTGGTGGTCTTCCCGGCAGCCAGATTCTGGGGGGAGGGCTCCTTCCTTCCCTGCCTCCTGTCGGGTCTCCTCTTCCGTCAAGGGATCTTCCCGGGCGCCCCCAGCTCCTCCTCCAGCCCCCACAGGATCTTCGGAGCTTCCAGCTCCACGTTTACTGAGCACCTACTGCCCGTGCCTGGCTGGCCCTCAGTGCGAGGGAAGGACGGGTGAGGCCTGGCGATCCTTCCGGGAGCTCAGAGTCTGGGGGGGGAGGGGGCGCCGAGGGGAGCAGCGGTCACCTGGAAGGCGAAGCTAGAGGAACCCAGAGCCCCTGCCTTCAAGGCCGTAGGGAGGCGGGGTGGTGGGTGGTGGGTGGCTTGGTCCGGGGTGCAGAGGTGTCACAGAAGGGGGTTGGAGAGAACGTGATGTCCTGGATGTGGCTTCAGAAGGCTCTGTCTTGGGGGCACCTGGGTGGCTCAGGCCGGTTAAGCTTCTGACTTCGGCTCAGGTCATGATCTCAGGGTTCGTGAGTTCGAGCCCCGCGTCGGGCTCTATGCCGACGGCTCAGAGCCTGGAGCCTGCTTCGGATGCCGTGTCTCCCTCTCTCTCTGCCCCTCCCCCACTTGTGCTCTGTTTCTCTCTCTCTCTGTGTCTCAAAAAATAAATAAACATTTGAAAACAGAATTAAAAAAAAAAGAAGGTTCTGCCTTGGCCTCAGTGCTGGGAGTGGATTGGAGGCAGACGCAGTCACCCCAGCAGGGAAGTGATCAGGCCTGGCCCGGGTAGGGTAGGGGGTGGTACGGGGGAGGGGAGAGAAGCTCCCGGCTCCAGGGTGTGGGGGAGGCGGGGTGATGAGGAGGGTGCCCGGATGTCAGGCTTGGGCAGTGGTGTAGACGGTGGGGCTCGTCCATATCCCCCCGTGGGGCTCAAGGTCTGCCGTTGGCCGTGGCCCAGGGAAGGCCCGGCTCGCCCAGCGGTCTGTCCGGAATCTGCCCTGCACGGGAGTTGCGGGACGTTTCGGCCCCACCCGGTTGTGTTCTGTGTCTGGCTTTGAGCTTCCTGCCTTTTTTCCGGTCTCTGTGTGGCTGACCGCATCGGTGTCCAGGCTGGACTTGGGGGCGGGGGGCCGGCCCCGGCCTCGCCGTGCTAAACTCTGCGACCTCTCGTGCGGCCAGGGCCTCGGCAAGAGACCCCTTCCACGAGCACCGGGCTTCATCCTGGACTCCCCTTCCTTGATGATGACGTTCTCTCGTCTGCTAACAGCTTTGCCTTCGCGAGCACGGGATTGATCAGGTCGTAAGCAGGTGAATCCAGCTCCCTGGGGAAGCACAGATCCCAGCACGTGCGATTCCCCTGCAGGTGACACGACGGCCTTCGCGGAGACCCAGCGAGACGGCCGCAAACCCAAAATCGTGGCGTGTGTTACTTTTAAGTGGTTTTTGCCTGTGGGAAGAGTGTTTTTTCTTAAAAAGGGTTCCGCTTTCCGTGGATCTCTTCGAGACCGCTCTATTGCTATGGATTCAGCGAAGCTTTAATCAGGAGACAGGCTCGCAGTGGGCTCTGTGGACGGTAACCTCCCAGCCTCGCCGGTTCGTTCAGTGGGGGAGAATTTGCCGTGGCTCGGTGGCCGCACGGGAGCAGCTGACTGACGTCTCGAGCTCGAGGCCCGCGTTCGGGCAGGGCCGGACCCCAGGACTTGGGGGCTGTCAGAGGGTGGAGCATCACTGTTGGATACCGGGTGGGACTCAGAGACCCAGGACGGTGTCCCTGCCCCTCACCCCCTTCCTCTGCAGTGAGGGCCCCCAGGCTCTGTAACGGGGGGCAGCGCGTAGCGTGGCATGACATTGGCATGGCTGTCAGGAGAGGGGGGACGGTGTTTGTCTAAGGTGTCCCTTGAGGGATATCCGGGCCTCCCAGGATGGCGCTGTGGGTAGGGACCCCGGACGGTCACGGCCTGTCCGCGAGAGGTTTCTCCCCTCTGGGCCCCCGCGTGGATGGCACCAGACACACACGTACATACAGAAGGCTTGCGGGTCTGCCTGCCGGCCGGAGGGCACTGTGCAGTTACCTGTGCATCCCCGGGGCGTCCCTGGGGCGTCCCCGAGGAGCCGGGGCTGTTGCCTTAGTCCCCACGTGGCAACCTGCTTTTGTCCCTGCTATGTCTGCCCCACGCGGCTTCCCGTTCACATTAGTTCATCCGTTCCAAGGTAGGTATTTTCTTCGTGTTCTGACGTCTCCGAAATGAGCGTGGGCCTGGGAGCCTTGTGAGGAGGTCCGCGCGGTGTGTGTGTGTATGTGTGTGTGTGTGTGTGTGCAGGGAGGGCATCTTTAGTCAGCAGGGAATGAACGTTGAGACAAACAGCCCCAAACACCGACTTCTAGAGAACCCGGTCAAGGAAGTAATTGACCTGGCAGCACTCTTTCCGAAGGGCCTTCTCCGATTCCTCTGTGTTGACAAAATCGTCACGGAGACAGCGGTGTGTGCAGTTCTGGGAGCCTTGCAGGGTCGGGGTGGGGCCGGGAGGGAGGGCCTGGGCGGGTGTCCCCCGGGGGGTGGGGAGTGTGGGGGACGGAGCCCACTCTGCACCCAGCCTCTGGGTCCTGGGGGGCGACGGGAAGGATTCCTTTTGTCTTCAGGCCTCTCTCTGCGCAGCCTTGAGTCCTGGAGCCTCCGCCCCCCAGGTGCCCAGGAGGGTCAGAGAGTGGGCACAGTTGAGATGGGGGTGCCCACATGGTCTGCCTGTGCCCCCTATCCTCTGGCACTGGGCTGCCATGTTTTGCCGCACCTTAGCCCAGCCTTTGAGTTCCATGAGGCCGCCGGAGTGGGGACACGGGTGGCTGGGGGCCATCAGGACGGGTGTCCCAGGACCGGGTTGTCGGGAGGCTGGGGGATGAGTAGCCAGGGGCAGGGGCGGGTCCTTGGGGCGGCACCCCTTTCCCGTCCTAGGGGTGGGTGCGGAGCCAGGGGCGGCCGCCTCGGAGGACCCGAGGCCGCCCTTCCGCCTCCTTCAGACTCATCGATCCGAGAGTGTTTTCCTGGACGGGTTTCAGCGGCTGTTCCCAGAGCAGCTTGTTAAGACTCGTCCTTGCTTCTCAGCGAGCAAGGTGCCGCTGGCTGAGCAGTGCTCCAGACCAGCCATCCTGGGGGTCGGCCGTGGGACGTGCGTCCCCGAAGCTCCCCTCTGGGAACCAGAGGTCAGGTAGCCGGCCCTCAGCTTGCTTTTCTGGCTGGTGTCCTCTCAAGCCAGCCGTTTGGCTCTGGGGCCAGAAGCGGGGGGGGGCAGCTGTTGAGGACCCCCGGGCAGTAAAAGGAGCTTATTGCCCTGCCTGAGTGTGGGGCCCGGGGAAGGAAGGAGCTGGGCGCCGGGCCACACGTGTCCTCGGTGCCTCCTATCCCAGATCTCCTGAGGTCCAGCCAGAGCGGAGAGGGGGTTCCAGACCCTTGGGGTGGGGTCCGCAGCCCCAGACAGCCGCGTTCGGCCACTCTGCTTGTCTTCAGGGGAGCGGTGCTCTCCATTAGAGCACCCCGTTTCCTTCCTCTCTGCTGCCCTTGGCTTTTCGGCCACAGACTGACCCCCGGGCATCGGTGGAGGCTTCCAGATGTGGTCCTGGGCCCGGCCTGCCGGAAAAGCCGTCCCGAGGACAGGGAGGGGCACCCGGTGTGGCTGCTCGGTGTGGGTCGGTGGCTGATGGATCGGGACCTTCTGCTTACCTGCCCTCCCTGCGCCGGCATCTGCAGCCCTGGATCCGCCCTGGGGTATCCAGCCTCGTGACGGTGACCGCTCCTCCCCTCTGAGCACCTGCCTCCTGCTCCCCCTTCCTTGGGCTCAGGCAACCCCTCCCCCTTCCGTGACCTCCCCTGCCTGGTGTTCCCACAGCTCTGCTCCTACTCAGCCGGCATTGGCCCTGGGGGCTTTCCCTGCCCTGCCCTGCCCTGGCATGGGGGCAGGGGGCAGCCCGTGAACAGCCCTCTCCCATCTCCCTGGAGTTGGACCCCGTCTCTCTGAATCCGAGGCGCCTTCTTCCTGGGTGCCAGACTCCGCGACAGAGGGTGTCGCAGAGTCAGGTTGACAAAGCGCCCCAGGCCTGGGCCGGCAGAGCATCCCGCGTCGTCAACCGTCTGGAGGGAGGAAAGAGCCTCGCCCTGAGGGGCGCCTCCCTGCGCTGCGGCTGCTGGTGTTAGCAGGCTCCCGGCCGAGAGGAAACAGAAAGCACTCTGCTTCCACTTTCTTCTTAGGCTGGTGCTTGGTTTCCCGGCTTGAGGAAGTTGTTGGCCGTGATGCTTCGGGGTTTGGGGCGAAGCTTCCGGAGGGATCCTCCCGGTGGGACGTCCCTTTGGGCCCGAGCTCAGGGCGAGGCTCCCTGCTGGGTGGCTGTACGCCCCGGGCCCCTGGGCCACCTTGGCCTTTGCTCAGCGGTTGGAGGCCTCTCCAGGGACCTGGGGAGGCGGGGAAGGGAGCCTCAGTGTCGTGGTTAGTGTTTTAGCTGCGAGTTGATGAAATTCCCCACGGACCAGAACTTTCTCAGCCCGGCTTGGGCCTGGGAGGGGCAGCTCTGACCTCCCCCGTGCACCAGCGGCAGGCCGTGTCTGTCTGTGGTGGGGTTGGCATCACGAAGCTGGTTTTTGTGTCTGTCTGACTCTTCCTGGAGACAGAGGAGCGGTGGGTCTCCCGGCGACCGGGGCCCCAGGGCTTGCCAGCTCTTCCCGGCACGTGTGTCCTGGGGCGGCCCCTCAGCCTGGAGGCCTTACAAGGACAGAAATCTCTCCTGTCATCTGGTAGAGGCCCCAAGGTGTCGTCGAAGGCCCCAGGGCACGGTCCCTCCCGGCCATCCAGGGGACGCCTCTCTCAACGCATCATCCAGTCTCTGCCTCTGTCTTGCCTTCTCCACCCTGTGTGTCCCCACCAGGCTTCCGACCTGTGGGGCCTGCCTTTCTGTCCCCGTGCTCTGGCCCGCCCCCGGACGCCCCTGTGGTCTGCAGCTGGTGGGCCCCAAGATTCCCCCCCACCCGGAGCCGCTCCACTGCTCTCTCACTTCCCTTGGCCGCCCCCTCCCCGCCCCCTTCTCCCGAAAATAACCCCGGGGTGGGCGGGCACCTTGCAGGCCCAGCCTAGGAGCCTCGGTTTAACCGTCTCTTCCCGTGGGGGGTGGGCAGAGGCTCGCACTTTCCTCCTCGGTGCCCTCGTGCCTGGCACCGTGCAGGGCCGGGCAGCCGTTTGAGTGATGCAGGGGTGAATCATGAATGAACGAAGCAGGGAAGGCGGGTGGCCTGCCCGGGGCTTCCCGAGGCCCTCGTCCGCGGAGCCTGCCCGTGCCTGTCTGTGCCCAAGGCCGTTGGGCTGTGACCGTCGTCCCCTGCGGCGGCCCTGCCTCCACGGGCCCCGTAGCGGACAGGGGCTCAGTTGTGGGAATGGCCCGGGAGGACAGAGCCAGTTACTGTCACGTAAATGTGATCTCGAAACCCTGGAAACACCCGGAATGCCCGACGGGAGGCATCGCTGGAGTGTGTGGCCCGCGTCCGGGGAGATTCCCAAACACCAGTGCCACGTGTCACACTGCCAGGGAGGAAATGCCAGGGCCCAGAGCTGTGTGCTGTTCCCAGCAGTGAATTTGCAAACGACGCAGAGTCAAGAGGCTGGACGACAAAAAGCCCTCGCGTGGCCGGTGGTGCTTCGGGGCCGGAGCTCACGTGGGGTTTCGTTTTATTCCAGACTTCCGCCTCACGGAGGAGAGGCTGTTCCTATCTGGGGAGAAAAGACCAGCACCCTGAGCAGGTGGGGCCGGGCCCCCGGGCTGGAGCTCGGCTGCCTACAGCTGCGATACCAGCTCTGGCCAGCTTCCCTCTGCTGGGACAGCTGGGGGCGTGCCCGCCCCTCCCACCCCCTGCCCTGCTGGCCTCTGCCCCCAGGCCCCTGCGGCCTCCCTCCCCCGCCCGGCTCCCACCGGCTGGGGGGACGGGGGAGGGCGGAGGGTGGAGGGCGAGTCCACAGCTGCGAACATTCGAACATTCCTGACCCCGGTTCAGGGGAGAGATCTGGGCCCAGCTGCTCCTGGCAGACAATGGAGCTCCTTCCCCCCCCCCCCCCCCCCGTGCCCCCTCCCTGTGCCCCCTCGGCGCTCTGCCCTGGGGCTGGCGCTGGCGCGGCTGGAATTTCCAGTGTGGAGAAGGTTAGGCGGCTGTACGGTTCACAAGAAAGCACTTCTCCCAAAGCCAGCCCAGAGTGCAGGGTCTTTTTAAGAAATCCTAAAAGTAATGCGCAGTCATGGGAAACGTGACAGGAGGCCACTCAGGAAAGTTCCCCGGACTCCCGCCCCGGGCAGGCCCGTGTCACTGACTTCGAGGCCCCCAGACCCACAGTGGCCATCAGAGGCTGTTTTTGTGGCTCCTGAGAGAGCCAGAGACCCTCCCGCAGCGGTGGCGGCTTTGGGGGGACCGGGAGGGTGGGGGGGGGCGGCGCCCAGATGCATCCACGCAGGGGTCCCATGCTAGGGGGACCGGGCGAGCCATCCAGTTCCCGAGGTCTCCCAACCGGTTTCTTTTTTGTAGTGAAATAAGCAGGAAGTCCGCTGTCTCAGGCGCTTTTTGGGGCACAGTCCAGTGACAGGCCGTCGCCTCCATCCGACTCCAGAATCGTTTTCACCTTGTAAAACCGAGGCCACCCAACACACAAGCCTGCACTCCCCGCTTCCTGTGGCCCTGACCCCACCGCTCTTTCTAATTTGTTTTTTTTTTTAATTTGTTTTTAAAATTTTTTTAATGTTTTATTTATTTTTCACATAGAAAGAGACAGAGCATGAGCAGGGGAGGGGCAGAGAGAGAGGGAGACACGGAATCCGAATCAGGCTCCGGGCTCTGAGCGGTCAGCACAGAGCCCGATGCGGGGCTCGAACTCCTGGAACCGTGAGATCATGACCTGAGCCGAAGTCGGCCACCTGACCGCCTGGGCCCCCCTGGCAGGTGCCCCTCCACCGTTCTGCCTTCTGTTTCTATGAATGCGGCTTTTCTGGGGCCTCACGGGAGCAGACCCTGTATCCTTGTCCTTTTACATCTGGCCGTTTCCGTTGCGTCCTCCAGGCCAGCCTGTGTCAGGATCTCCTTCCTTTTTATTTTTATTTTTATTTCTTGTTTGAGAGAGAGAGAAAGAGAGGGAGAGAGGGAGAGGGAGAGAGAGTCGCAAGCAGGCTCTACGCTCAGCGCGGAGCCCGATGCGGGGCTCGATCCCATGACCCTGCGATCACGACCTGAGCCGAGATCACGAGTCGGCCGCTCAACCGACTGAGCCGCCCGGGCGCCCCGGGATCTCCTTCGTTTTTAAGGCCGGGTGCTGTTCCGTGGTGCGGCTGGCCCCCGTTTTGCTGGTCCGTCGCCTGTCGGTACGCGGACGGCTTCCGCCTTCTGGCCACCGCGAACACAGCCGTGCGCGTCCTTCGGGCCTCTGCGCTCAGTTCTTCAGAGAACGACCAGAGGTGGGATCGCGGGTCATGTGGCAATTCTGTTTTTAACGTGTTTTGGAGCTGCCGAACTGCTTTCCAGAACAGTTCTTGCCTACGCTTGTGACTTTCCGTTTTGTAGCGTCCACCTAGTGGGTGTGAGCTGGGGTCTGGTCCCCTCCCCTGTCAAAGCTGCAGACCCCCCACCCGCCCCCCACCGGCTCTGCCTCCCCGAGCCCCAGGGGCTGCGGTCAGGCTCACTGGGTGGGGAAACCGAGGCTTTGAGCGGGGCAGAGACCTGTCCGCCGTCCCCGGCAAGCTGTGCGCCAAGAGTCCGTGCGCCTCCAGTGACCTGCCCGCCCTGGCTGACGGGGCGGCCGCGACGGGTCCGGGGAGACGAGGCCCTGCCCCCGTGTGCCCTCTCCCCAGTGGCTGCAGCTCCTCTCGGAGGTCAACGGCTGGTCTCTGTGAGCCCGTGAATGGGCAGCGGTCACGTGGGAAGAGAAATTTCTTCCGCACGTGAATGGGGGGAGAAGTGACTTGGGAAGCCGCCTCTGAGATTTTGTGTGTAAAGAAAGGGCGTCCCTTGTGTGAGGGAGGCTGGGGGGTGGAGAGGAGGTGGGGGCGCCTGGTGTCAGCCTCAGGAGTTGGACCCTCTCCCCGGCTTCTTCATGGAGGGGTGGCTCCCTGCGGGGCCCCTAATCTGGGCCATCAAGGGCGCGGGAAGACGCGGGGCATGGGTGGGTGTTTGATCGAGGGAAGGATTGTGTCCCTGAGGGACCAGGGCTCCCGACGGGCGGAGACCCCACTGACGGGTATTCAGAGGAGGGGCCCTCAGCGCCGCCCCCGTGGGGACGCCCCCGGGCCTGGCAGAGCCTCCTGCTTCCGGGGCAGGCGTCTGTTGGGGCAGCAGGACGCGGTGCCCCCCCCAGGCCGAGCTTGCGTGTCTGGTGCCGACGGCGGTCGGGTGGAAATGAAGCGCGTCTCGAAACAGAAAAAACCGTGTTGACGTCGGAGCCTCCACCTGCTTGGACTTCAGAAACGTTTCCCCGAGTCCTCGTCCACCTGCAGACGTATCTGTGCCTGGTTTTGTTGGTCGCGACACAGACGCACCCACACCTGCACACGCCCCCCGGTGCGCCCCGCCTGGCTGCACGTCCCACACAGGGGGGCTGTGGGGTCAGTGGCAGTGACGGGGGCACAGTGAGCTGTCAGCGGCCACTACTGCCTGACCTTCTGTTCCCAGACGAGGGCTGAGCCCCTCCCCCCCGGAGCCTTCGGGGCCACTCTAAGCACCTGCTATGGGCCGCTGGGCACTTGGGGTCCTTTCTGGCTTCTGGGGAGAGGTGGGTCTTTAAAAATTTTGGTTTAGCGTTCACTTATTTTTGAGACGGAGAGACAGGGCCCGAGTGGGGGAGGGGCAGAGAGAGGGAGACCCAGGATCTGAGGCGGGCTCCGGGCTCCGAGCTGTCAGCACAGAGCCGGACGCGGGGCTCAAAGCTGTGAACCACGAGATCGTGAGCTGAGCCAGGCGCCCTGGGGAGAGATGGCTCTTGAAAGGGCCTGTGGCACTTGCAGAGCGGGAGGCAGCCCAGAGAGGCCTGTCCCCAGTTTGGGCTCCTCGTAGACACCCACGGTGTCCCCCCCACGGTGACAGAGCTGACTCAGCAGCTTTGACTCTGGGTGTGGGGATGGGTGGACGGACGGGCTGTGTGTGTGTGTCTCTGGGGGAAAGTGGCAGTCCCTGGGGCTCCCCTCTCGTCTCTGACCTCCCCCCCCCCGGGAGCTGTGGGGTCATAAGCGGACAGGACACTTTGCCCTTCTCGAGATGACGTGTGCCCACTGGAGGAGGGATTCTCCACGAGCAACCGCGTGCTGTGTTGAGGGGTGCTTCCTGCAGCACGGCTGGCACGGTCGAGGAGGACGTTTTGTGTCCCTCTGTGCTCGTGGCGGCCGGACCTCAAAGGTGCTTCCTGTAATGCACTGGGTTGCCGTGGGTGGGAGGTCACGTGCATGACCGGGCTGTAGTGGGCAAGCGTGAGGGGCTCTTAGCTGCCCCCAGGTGGGCTGCGGCCCCTGGGTGAGAGGGTGGCTTTCACAGCGGGGGGACATCAAGGGGTGAGTTTTGGGGTGCTCGAGCTGGGCGCCCTCCCATAGCAAGATGGAGGCAACCACTGGATGGGGGGTCTGGGGCCCCCGAGAAGTGCACTCAGCCTGGAGCTAGGGTCCTGGGGACGGGAGGTCCCCGGGAGGGTGCGGCAGCAGGAAGGCTCCGATTTGAACCCACATCTGTCTGCCTGAGAGCTGGCTGGGTCTGCCTGGGCCCCACGCCTCGATTCAGCGGTGTCCGGGGCTGGACCAGGCACCGCGATGTTCAGAGGGAGGTGGCAGGGAGGAGGGTCTGCGGCCCACCTGGCTGAGAGCCTTTTTTGGGGCCCTTGTCCCCAAAGAGCCCTGAGTCACAGCCGGAGGATGCGTCAGTGTGCCAGCCGAGCGGGGCCATGGGGGGCCCCGCGGGCAGCGTGAGCGGCGGAGGGCCGGGCGACAGCTAGAAGAAATGGGGATTCTTCCCTTAGGTTTTCCTCCGAGCCCACTTCATCCACCCGTCCACGCCTCCCTCCACCCCACAGCCCTTCGCCAAGGACACGAGGGCTCTGGCATCTCTGGTTGTGCTGAGGTCACGTAGCAGGTGGTCCAGGGCATGGGGGCGGCCTCTGCCCGGCGGGCGGCCCAGGGCTGCCGTGAAAAATGAGTACACGCTGGGGGTTTACAGCCACAGAAACTCCCACTCTGCCAGCTCCAGAGCCCGGGACTCCGAGATCGGGTCTGGGCCGTGCTCCCTCCGTCCTTCCCGCCTCTCCTGGTGCCCCAGATAGGTGCCCCTTGGCTCGGGTCAGTGTCCCTCCTGTCTCTGCCCTGTCCTCACACGGCCTCTCCTCTTCTTCCTGTGACTCTGCTGTGTCTCTTATAAAGGACACTTGCCGTTGGATTTAGCGCCTCCCCGACCCAGGAGCATCTCACCTCGAGATCCTTAATTACATCTGCCTGGACGCTTTGGCCGAATAACATCATATTCACTGATTCTAGAGGTCAGGACACAGGCATGTGTCTTTGGGGGTCGCCGTGCAACCCCCTACACTTGGTAAATAATGTTCTCAAGCCTCAGTCTCCTCATCTGTAAATTGGGGATCACGTCCGTGCTTCACGGCTCACGTTAACATCAGCAGAGCTGATTGGCCTAATGGCCCGAGCGGGCTCCCTGGTGTGGGGAACGCGGCTCGCCCCCGGTGGCGGCTGCTGTGGGTATCACCCTCTTTGACAGGGAAGGAAGCCGAGGCTCGGAGAGGTGAAGTGACAGGCCCCGTGTCCAGGCTGGGCTCCTGGCCGTGGGCCTCATGGAGCTCGCCGACTGCCCGGGGAAGGAGGTGAGGCTGCCTGATTGGGTCTGGACCCTGCCCCGTGGGTGACTGCTGCCCCCCATGGTTGGGGCTTTGTGCGCACCCCCAGAGCGGGGAGGGGCTCTCCAGGGGGCGCATCGGCAGGCCCCATCGGGGGCCCTACCTGGGGACATGGTGGGAGGGGTCTGTTTCAAAGGAAGGAGTCCTCAGAGCCCCCTCCCCCTGCACTCTGACTTTCCCCAAGTGCCCACTCTTGTCTCCCACCCCCACCACCCCCCAGAGAAGGGTTGACCATCGGGCAGCCGTCCGGGCAGGGTTTTGACACTTGGTGGCACACGTGGCTGGCGAGGGGCCTCGTCCTCTGCCCGTCCCCACCATGCCATCCTCCCAGGGAAGGGCGGCGTCTGCCTTGGTTCAGGGCGTGGAGAAGCTTCTTGCCGCCCTCTTGTCTCGCCCTCTTGTCTCGGAAGCTGTTTCCCCTCAATGTTTTCAGCACAGCAGGAAGGGATAATGAGATTCGCTTGTTCAGCCGGGGGTGCGATAATCTGGTGCGTGCTGGCCATTAAGGGAGGCGTTTGGCTCTAATTTCCGCGGGCAACAGGAAAACAAAAATAGCGGAGGCCGCTTTTCTAGAAGGAAGAAGACGGGGAAAGGGAGGTGGCAGGGGGACAGGCGCCATGTCGCAGAAGGCTTGCCAGCCGGTGGTGGTGGTCTGGGCCAGGCTGCAGGAGAGAGACGGGGGGCCGTGGATTCGGGGTGGGGGGCGGGGGAGGGGGCACCGCTCCAGGCAGCGGCTGAGCTAATCTCTCTGAGCCGGGCCTGCCTGGACCGGCCAGGCAGCGGGAGGGCAGGATTGGAACCCTCCGGCCTTCAGAAGCCGGCTCAGGGAAGACGGTCGGCTGCACAGGGAAATCCTAGAAAAGCAATTTCCTGCTGGCTTTGTAGAAAACCTTTGGTTCCACCCTGACCTTGAAGTCTCCATAACACCGGCCACTCTTTATCCCTCTGGCTCACACAGGCCATTAGCCGGAGCGGCGGGTCTTTTGAGGACTGCTGGGAACAATTTCCATCCAGGTATCGGACGGAAATCACAGATTCTTTTCTCAGACAGCTGTGGGCCCACAGGCGTGTCCTCTGGGCCTTGGGACCCCGGGGCAGGGCCTGCCATACAGAAGGCGCCTATTAAGTGTCTGCTCACTAGGTCTGAATGGGCGTCAGCTGCTTACCCGCTCTGCCGAGGCCTCCGAAGTGGTACTCGTCCAGGATTGTTTTCCGCGGGGAGTTTACTCCCGAGCATTGGCGAGCAGGTGCGTGAAGATCGGGACAGAGAGGTAGCACCTGGCAGCTGACGCTGGCCCCACGCAGCCCGGCTCTGCCTGCCACCAGCACACCCCTTGTACTTCCTAACCTTTCAGAACCCGCTTCCCACAGCTCGGGGGCTGCAGACAGACTGGCGTGGCAGTTGGTGGGGA
Organism: Panthera pardus; assembly: GCF_024362965.1. Lineage (NCBI taxonomy): Eukaryota > Metazoa > Chordata > Mammalia > Carnivora > Felidae > Panthera > Panthera pardus. The sequence goes on from NW_026526766.1 coordinate 91,247,793, forward strand.
GCCCGGTGCATTGGGTTTCGGGGGCTTAGTCTGTACGGGGGCCTGTTGACTTGCTAGGAGCCGGAGGTCCCCGGGACCAGGCCCGTGCGGGAATCAGCCCGAGAAAAGCCCGAGTTGAGCCCCCCACACGGCAGCCGACCCTCCCTGGTCAGACCTGGGCCCTCTCCCGGCCGCCTGTTGGAGAAGGCGGTCCTCACGCTGTGTTTCCACCTCGGAACGGCGTGCGGCCCGTGTTGAGAAGGGAGGCAGACAGGACCCATGCCGGGCTCCGCGCAGTGCCTGGCGGGGGCCCCGCGGCTGTTTGTTGCTGGAGAAAGCGGAAACGCCACCTGGCGATGTTGCGGCCCATCTGTGTGTGACATACTTAGGAGGCTTGCCACACGGTGAATTGAGACGCTGCTGCCTTGTGTCCTTTCTGTCCCTCTGGTTGGTGACAGGCTAGCGGCCGTGGGTCAGGCTGCCTGCCCGCGGGCTGAGGTGGGGTGAGGCCCGGGCCTCGGCCCACCGCCGCTGCACAACGGGGATGCCGCCCCCACTCCCGGCGGGGAGCCCGGCCTGGCCCCAGTGCCTCCAGCAGCCCGGTGCGTGCGCAGCCCGGGAGGTGGCCTGAGCGGAGGCAGAGCTCCTGTTAAACCGAGCAGACGTAACCGAGCCCCAGATGCCGCACAGATAAGTCCCCGCTGGGCCTGCACTTTCCCTGCGTGGAGCCGGGACAGTCACCGCGGCTTCGGCCCGGGCCGGCGAGGGAAGCCTCTCGGGGTTAATGCTAACTAGCCGCACGGGCTGCGCCCCCCATCTGACGTCCCGGGCCTCAGCGTCCCCATCTGAAATGGATGATAAATGATCTCCGTCCCCAGAGTTGTTGGCACAGCGGACCCACACCGGCTGGCGCGGGGAGGCCCGCGGGCGGTACGGACGTGTGCAGGAGCAGGTGGTCAGGCCAGCCCCAAATTCCACCTGCCTGCTTGTTTTTGGAAGAGACGCTTCGGGAAGTGAGGGCTTCCCCCACGCAGTGGCACCTGCCCAGGGGGCCCCAGATGCCGCTGAAGCCTTCACGGGTCATGGCTGCTGGGGGGAAGCAGGGCCACTTTGGAATGCCAGCCCTCGGGACACCCAAGCATGCTTCATAGTCCCGTCTTCTTTCCTTCTTTCACTAGATAGTGAGCCCCGCGTGGGTCATTGACCCAGGTGTTTGGGACCCGCGGGGACACTTGGCCTCCGTTTCTATCCCCACGGGAAGGTCTGACTAGCCTGTCACCTCAAGGCCACCTGTTCATGTACCCCAAGGGCCCCGAATTCGAAAGATCCATTCCAGCGAACTGCACCGATTAAATAGTAATGAAGCCATTTTAAAAGGTTTTTGGAATGAGCGTGGCATAAATAAAGCAGGAAATTAATTCATTTTCCCATTTTTTATTGATCAAAGACGTGTCAGCTGCCAGTCAGGGCGTCTGATCCGCAGGCCTCAGCAGCGTGGCCCCGGGCGGTCGGTGTCACTCCAGAGGGACGGCATGTGATTTGTCATCGTGAGGTGCAGCTTTACTGTCCCGTGTTGGGACGTTTCAGGAACACTCCGCGATGCCCGTGGAAAGTCGAATACGGAGCCCCGCCCCCGCCCCCGCCTCCGCCTGCCTCAGAAAGATGCAGGGATTTTGAAAGGAAATCTGTCGTGTTGATGAGGTCGACACACCCCATCTCCCTCGGGGGCTGTGCTGTCCCGGCCGTGGGGGGCGTGGGAGACAGTGCCGTGTGTCTCCTCGTGGTCCCTCCGTCTTGACTGTGAGCCCAGAGCCTCAGACACACCACCCCCTGGAGGCCTTTGGCCCCCTCCCTCCCTCTCCCCCAGCCTCTGGGCCGCAGCTTTGAGCAGTGAGAGGCCAGCAGAGGTGTGGACCAAGGGCCCGGGTCCGTCTGGGGTGTGGGTGCTCCCCAGCTCCAGGAGGGAGGTTGGCCCTGAGCGCAGATCACAGGGCCCTGGGTCGTGGGGGCCAGTCGTCTGCCTCCACTCTCCCCGGGCGCGGCGTCACAGGGGCTCTGGGAGCAGGGACTTCAGGATGTCCCGAGGGAGGAGCCCCCAGTGTCCGCTGGTCCCGGAAGTCAGAGGGCAGGATTTTCTCTCCCCGTTTTACAGATGGAGGAACAGGCACGGAGAGGACAGGTTGAGCTGGAACGGCCTGGCCGGGGCTGTCCCCACCAGAAGTGCCAGCTGCGGGTCAGGAGCTGGGCCGCCGTGTCCTGCCCCTGGTGGAGGGCTGGAACATGGGGAGCAGCCTCTCCGGTCAGGGACAACTTACAGGGGCCAAGGGAAGGTCAGGGGTCTCTGCGGAGCCCAACCTGGGGCTTTCCCGGTGGAGCCCCACGTCGGCTGAGCATCACCGTGGGGGGCAGCAGGGCCCCTGGCCTCCTGACGCAGAGGGCGAGGCGGTCATGGGGCTTCCCCTGACACAGGCCCTGCAGGAGGAGGTCAGGGGGCACCCGGAGGGGTGTTCTGCGAGCCTCACTTTGTCTGTCTGTGGAATGGGGTAATCACATCCCACGCTTTCCAGGGCCCCTGCAGGCGTCCAGTGGGTTTTTGCAGGGGGGCGGGGCACGTCTGGTGCCCGGGTGCCGTGAGCTCCCTCCACGGAAACCCCGCTCAGACCGACCGCACATCCCCGGCCGCAGCCTGCTGAGCAAGAAGCTTTGCCTCTCTGGGCCTCAGTTTCCCCCCGTGCACCTGCTGAAGTACACAGGCAGCCCCTGAGGGACGTGGGGACGACACAGAGTCCCCGGCACTGGGCGTGCGTGGTGGACCTTGGGTGGGTGTGAGTTCTGGGGGCAGGGTGTCCGATTTGCGATTCCAGCTCGCCTTCGAGGGGTCACAGGAGAGGCCACGGAGGTGTGAAGGCAGCCCCGCCCGGTGTCTCCTCCGTGTGTGGCAGGCGGTGGCTCCCCGATCAGCAGGTTGGTGTCAAAGCCACCAAAGAGAAGTGGCCATCGTGGGTCACACCGGGGGGCGCGCGGAGGCCTCGAGGCTCAGATGCGGGGTCTTGGCTCTTGGGGTCGACTCTGCCTCTCGTGCCCGGGATCCCCTCGCTGGGGCAGGCCTTCCGGGGGCTGAATGACGGCTGACAGTGGGCAGCAGGCCCTGCGAGGCTGGCGGAGGGCGGCTGGGCACGGAGCCTGGGCGTTCCGGCTAATCTGATCTCAGCCTGACGAGTAGGCGGGACGGAGGGGTCGGGAGTCCGCTGCGCAGGCGGCCCGCCTCTTGGCACGGTGGCCAGGGCCCTCCCCGTGGGCCGGGGTTGGGGAGCAGCGGGCAGGGCAGTGCCCTAAGCAAACACAGCGGGGGCCTACTCGGCTCTGGGCCGCCTGTCACTTGTCACAGGGCCAGTTGTCCCGGGACAGACCCTTATTGTGGCCGCTAAGCAGGACTTCTGGGGCCGTGCGCTCGCCTCCAGATGCCAGGGAAGCTGTGTCTGGCCGTCCTTCGTCCAGGGCCTGGAGGACCAAGCAAAGAGAAGAAGGCCACTCGCCCCTGAGGCCACAGGGACACGGCCAGCAGCCGGCCCTTCTCGGGCCTCAGGACAAGGATGGGCAGCTTCCGGCCTGGCACTGGCCGCTGTCTGGGCCCTCCCTCACCTGCCGTCGCTCAGCCTGTGGCTGGGATGTGCCGAGACGTTCTCTCCCCGTCTCGCCCTCGGGAGCCTCTTTCCCAGAGTCTGAAGCTGTCTGAGCGAGGGACCGTGAGCTTCTGGCTGTCCAGGCCTCGGCCGCCGCCCCTCCTGGGCCCAGGGCGGTGGGGAAGGAGAGGCCGGCCATCGGGCGATTGGACTGGAGCTGCAGAAACAGCAGCTGCCCCCGCTTGGTGGAAAGAGGGAGGAGCCACGAGTCCGGGCACGGGGCCGGCCCGCCCTTGCCGCCCCTGTCCGTGGCCGATGAGGGGGGTGGAGGGACCGTGCGCCACTTGCCAAGCACATTGGCCAAGAGGAAGCACCGGGACTCTCGGACACCCGTCCTCTCGAAGGACGTCCCTATCCCAGAGCAGATGTGGGTTCCAGTCTTGGCTCGGGAGCCTCAGTTTCCTCTCCTGAGAAATGGGTGACTGATTGGAGGGTGGGGAGTGAGGGCATCATGGCAGAGCCGCAGAGGTGGGCGGACATAAGGGGAGGTCTCCGTGAAGGAGGCCCCCTCCTCCCGGTTCTGCCGTGTCCGTCTCTCTGGGGTCAGAACCTGTCTGTGTGCCTCAGTTTCCCCAGGGCCGGCCTTTCGTGGGCCCTGAGCGGCACCGGGCTCGCCGTGGAAGGCTGGGGCCCACGCGGCTGCCGTTGGGGAGGGGCCAGGCGGGCAGACGCTGTGCCCACAGGGCAAGGGGCGCCCGCCCGTCCTGAGCCCCGAAAGGAAGCCTGGCCTCGCCGGCTGCGATTATGGCGAGGAGCTGTGTAATTAACTCTAAAAATGGGAGGCTGAGGAAATAAAGTGGACGCTTCGGGGAGATTGGAGTCAGGCGATGCTCAGACAGCAACGGAGCCGGCCGAGGCCGCAGGGTGGGCGGGAGGGTCTGAGACCAGCGGGGACGAGCGGGTGCCAGCTGGGGCGGCGTGTTGGCGGCCACAAACCGGGGGGCTTAGGGCAGTGAAAGTGTATTTTCCCGGCCGAGCCGTGGGCCTGGCTCTCTCTCGGGGCCCCTCCCAGCTTCCGCGGTTTTGCTGGCCGTCGCGGTAAAATACAGGATGTACAAGATTTACCATTTTAACCATTGATATTTTATTTGTTCATTTATTTGTTACTGTTTTTTTTTTAAGGGAGAGAGCATGCAAGTGGGGGAGGGGGAGAGAGAGAGAGAGAGAGAGAGAGCGCGTGTGCGAGGGAGGGAGGCTCCCAAGCAGGCTCCGTGCTGACGTGGGGCTTGATCCCACAACCCTGGGATCATGACCTGAGCCGAAATCAAGAGTAGGACACTCAACCGACTGAGTCCCCCAGGTGTCCCCATTTTAACCATTGTTTTAAATGTTTATTTATTTATTTTTATTTATTTATTTATTTATTTTTTAATTTTTCTTAACGTTTATTTATTTTTGAGACAGAGAGAGACAGAGCATGAACGGGGGAGGGTCAGAGAGAGGGAGACACAGAATCTGAAACAAGCTCCAGGCTCCGAGCTGTCAGCACAGAGCCCGACACGGGGCTCGAACTCACGGACCGTGAGATCATGACCTGAGCCGAAGTCGGACGCTTAACCGACTGAGCCACCCAGGCGCCCCTAAATGTTTATTTTTGAGAGAGAGAGAGAGAGAGAGAGAGAGCAGGGGAGGGGCGGAGAGAGAGGGAGACACAGAACCCGAAACAGGCTCCAGGCTCCAAGCTGTCAGCACAGAGCCCGACGCGGGGCTCGAACTCACGAACCGCGAGATCGTGACCTGAGCCCCCCCAGGCGCCCCCATCTTAACCATCACGGTGTCACGGTGTCACCTGACAAGACCTCTGTCATTTCCAGAACTCGTTCATCACCCCAGGCTACATCCGTCCCCGTGAGACACTGACTCCCTGTCCGCCCCGGCCGGCTCCACTGTTCTTTCTGTGACTCCCTGTTCTGGGTGCCTCGTGTAAGTGGACTCCTAGCGTCCCTCCGTCCGAGTCTCGATGCTTCAGGAATGGCAGACAAGGCTGTCCACCCCAACAGCTATGGCTGTGCAACTTAGATTGATTAGAAAAAAATTAAAAATGTAGTCTCTCGGTCAGATTAACCTCATTTCAAGTGCTCAGGGGGCACATGTGTCTGGTGGCTGCCCTGCTGGACAACACATACCTCGAACTTATCCATCCTTCCAGAAGGTTCTGTGGGGGCGTACTCTTGTAGGCTCATGGGGATGAAAGAGACGTGAGCAGTAGCATCAGGTCTGAGCCGGGATCGGGCCTCAGGCCAGAACGTGTTTTGCTGTTGGACGCATCTTGGTCGTCCTTTGTCTACTGAAGAAATGGGAGTCCGTGCCGTCTGCAGACCAGGGCGTGTGGGATCCACGATGGTTCACGGACACGGACGCTGGTGCTGAGCTCGGGGAAGGGGGCCTCCTTGTCCTTAGGGGCACTCACACGTTTGGGGGTACCGGGGTCATGTCTGCGGTTTGCTCTCGCACATTCAGAAAACCCCCACACAGCCGGTGCGTCAGCATCGGCCGTGACCGGTGACCCACCCTGGCCAGGACAGGAGGAGCGGCCCAGGGTGGAGGGCGCCCGGGGTGGGTGCTAGGCCGGGGCGCCGCGTGCCTCGAGGGCATTCTCTGAGCAGCTGGTTCCCCAGGTCGACCGTACCTTCTGATTCTGGCCTGTCCTTCCTTCCATCTGTCCCCGCGTCTGCGTTTCCGGGGGGCTGGCGCTGGCCCTGTGATTCTCTTGCCGTGGAGCCCCCCGGGCCCTTAGTGAATGGTTACTGGTGGGGACGACCGGTCTGAAGTTCCGGGCCCCTTCAGCCCACACGTTGCTGTCCTTGCCTCTGACGCGCCCTTGCTGACTGGACGGGTGGACCGACGGTCGTCGCACGGCATGGCTCTCTCTGTGCCATCACGGTGCACGGCCCAGCCAGGCACGTCCTGTTCGGAAACCGGGCCACAGGCGCCGAAGCCGCTGTCCCTGGTCCTGTAAGTTGGAATCAGTGGACAGGACTCGAACCTGGGGCCAGAACAACTCCGGATGGTGCTCTCCAGGAGGCCCGGCCCGCAGCCCCCGTGTGTCCTTCACCAGCAGCTTCTCCACAGGGACCGCAGCCGGCCATCCCGTTCACCCCCAGCCCCAAGCCTCCAGCCCCCGTCACTTTGCCAGGCCCAGTGTCGCCGGGTCACCGGGTGGAGGAGGTGCCCCAGTGCTGATCGGGAACCCTGGCCCTGTGCGCCCCCAGCCTCCCACCGCGGCTGGCGTGTCCACTCCCGGGGTCCGCCACGGACGGCTTCCACGGACCGCTCCCGGCCTTTGGTTTCATCACATCTACGATAATTGGGGCGGGCCTGCGCCAGGGAAGACCGGTGTGTGTGCGTGTGCATGTGCATGCACGCGTGTGTGTATGTGAGGGGCGCACGTGTGCAGGTGCCCGTGTGTTCACATGCTGGTGTTGCTGATTCGAGACTACATTTGCAGCCGCGATCGTCAGTGCTGGGTCCCCCTGGGCAGGGAGGCGGGACAAAGGGTCAGGAGTGGCCGGGGTGAGCTGGGGGCGCCTGTGACCTCTGGCCCAGCGGGGCAGCGGTGGTGAGGCCCCCCCCAGGTCAGGAATGTGCGTCCGGGCACCCGCCGCTGCCTTGACGCTCTTCTCACAGACCCTGGGGGCTCAGTGCTCTTGTCTTCTCTCCTCTAGTTCCTGTGTTTAAAGAACATCCGCACCTTCTTGAAAGTCTGCCATGATAAATTCGGACTCCGGAACAGCGAGCTGTTTGACCCCTTCGACCTCTTCGATGTCCGAGACTTTGGGAAGGTGAGTGTCCGGGCACGGTGGCCGAGCGCCGGCTCTGTGCGGGGGGGCCCCGACGGGACAGGCCTGCCTCCTCCAGGTCTCGCCACACCCAGGGTGAGGTCAGGTGTCCAGAATCCGGGAGGGCAGAGGGAAGGCAGGGTGTGGACTAGGACACAGCCGGGGGCGGAGCCCTGGCCCTGCCTCCCTGGCCGGGGCATCTGACGTACACTTGCTCCCCCGAATCTCCACTCTTCACGGGAAGTCGGGCAGGTGTCACCGCCAGCCCGCCTGGGGGTCGCCTGAGATGCTGCAGGGGCACGTTTACTCGTGGAAAGATCCGTGGCGGTTACGCTCAATGCCAGGAGAGCAGCCTGGCTCCCAGCACGTGTTGGGCGAGGAGGGGGTGATGACCCGAACCCCCAGGGTTCCTGGAGGTGATCCTCGAGGCCTGGGCCAAGCAGCTCAGAAGTCTCCCCGTGTTCTCGGAAGCGCCCTTTGTCAGCTGTCCCGCAGAAGCCCTGTGGGTGCGGGTGAGAAGGTACCTGGGGCCGGGCAGGTACGAAGGCCGGAGGCTGGAGGGGGGTTTCAGCTCGTTTGTGAGCTGGCTCCCTGGTGAGCCTGCCTTCATAGTGGCCAGAGATGTCACCTGCCATCTGAAAGCACATCCTTTTAAATGGCTGGAGTCGGGACCATGATACCGTTTGCTGGATGGAGGCCGAGGGCTTGAGGGAAGGCCTTGTTCTGTGCTGCCTGGAGTCGGGTGGCCCCCCGGCCCCGTGGGCTCTCAGAGGACGGCACCGGGGAGCTCTGCCCTCGGCTGCGCTGGCACGGGCTCTGTGAGACAGTCGCTTCCCGGACTGCCCAGCGAGCCACTTTCCACCTGCTGATGGGAAGTATCGGGAGATGTTTATTGCTTAATCTATCCGAGGACCATTACCGGGGACTTGGTGTTTGAGGAAACGTTCTACGAATACGTGATTTACGAAACGCAGGGAGAATTTTGTATTTGCAGTCACAAGCGCTGAGAAGTCCGTTCGCAGAGGAACCTTCCTTGAGACGCGATGAAGTGTCAGATTACTGTCAGTAGCTAGGATTTTCCCATAAGCCACCTGGCCCGATGGTGTCCCCCCTCTTCCCTGGTCCTGAAATCCTCTAAGAAAGAGATTCAGGGACCGGCTCAAGAACCCATGTCTGTGTGATCAGCACCTCATAGAGGTTTCCGTTTCCCCTTGAACAGCTCAGTCAGTTCCCTGTGCCCCGGGCCGCGTGTGTCCGAGCGGCAACCGAGGCTGGGGTGGGGCCAGGCAGGTTTCCTCTCCTAGAAGTGGGCTTCCCAGTCCGCGGGGCTGCTTTCCAGTGGATTGGATCTCCTCTCCCGTTCTCCTTTCTCCTGGGGAGCGGCAGTGCCCTGGGCTCTGGAGAGGGGCCTCCCGGACATACACCCACGCTCTTCACCTGTGTGCACACTCACGCAGAGACACTGCTTTGCACTCACATGCTTTCATACGCACTCGTGCATCCACACTCGGGATCACACACACACACACACACTCAAGCACACAACCGGTAGTTAAAATAACCATATGGAGAAAAAGACGGGATAAACCTCGGCCAAGTTCATTTCTTGGCGAATAGTTAAAATGCAAATGACCCAGGCTGCAATTCCCTTTTGCTTTTGATTTGCCACAGCCGAATGCGGTGATGTCAGGCGCACGTAAATTCGGATCAAACTCTCATCCTGCGACTCGCCAGCCGTGTGGCCACGCGGTTTGCCAGGGGGCACCCCTCGCGCTCATCGGCGGTTCCGGGGAGGCGGCTTGGGTCCAAGGTGGACGTGCCAGGTCCACCCAGAGGGGCCGCGAGGACGCCGCTTCCGAGCTGGCCTCCGGTCCGCCCACGTGCGCTGTGACGGTCACTGGTGATGCTTCGCCACACCGTGGCATCTGCTGTGGGGAGCCAGGCGTGGTGTGGAGGTGGTGTGATGGCCCAGACCCCGGCGCTGAGCTGTGTGCAGGGGGCGGGGGGGGGGGGGCCTCGGTTCATGCCCTGCGCCGACGACCCTTTGCTCCAGGAGGGGCAGGGCTCGGGCAGAGCTCCCCCATCCTGCCTCTGCTTTCCGTGTGTGACCCTCGAGTCAGACCGCTTGAAAATCTCGCCCTGCTTACTGGCTCGACCACTGGGCCGGTGACACGGTGCCTCTGACCTCGGTTTGCCTGGCTATGCAGGCGGCGTGGCACCCAGCCGTCAGTAGCTGCTCCTGAAACGGCGGGCATGTGTCGCTGTCCAGCCCCCGCCCCCAGGTCTGGCCAGGACAGAACTAGAGCCTCACAGATCAGCGGCAGATCTCCTGCTTTTTCCCTTGTTATTTTCCTCGTAAAGACGTAAGTGTGCATCTTTGGAAGACGGGGCCGGATGGCTAAGTGCACAGACTCTGCACCCTCGCGGGCTGTGTTTGAGTCCAGTGAGCGGCTGTGCCCGGGTCGCTCAGTTTCTCCATGCCCCCCCCCCCCCCCCCAGTAAGGCCTGTTGAGCAGAAAGTGCAATTGGGTTTGTGGAGTGCCGACACCTGGCGCCCGTCCCGGGCAGCTCGCCCTTGTTTTCACCTCCCTTCCCCTCGTGCCTCTGGCCTCTTGTTGGCTGCGTGGGAGCGTGGGAGGCACGTGGGGCTCCGGGCAGAGCCTGGCCTGCCCCTTCTGCCCGCTATGCATCTGGCCAAGCGTCCTCCTTACGGGTCTCCTGCCCTGCACGTGATTCTCATCGAGGGAAACCTGTGAGTGGGTAGCAGCACTTCCAAGCTGGGGGCCAGTGGAGGCTTGGGCCTCTGGGTCGTGCTCTCCCCATAGCGGCCCTGGCCTCTCCTGGTGTCCAGGGAGGGGGATACCCTGCGAGAATAAATCGCCAGCAAAGCCCCAGCGCCTGCGGCCTGCTTTGCTTGGTGCACGGACACACGGGGACTCTCCTGCTCCTGGACCGTGGCGCTGGGCAGGGCAGGGCAGGGCACAGCCGCAGGCAGACTGGGCCTCCCGGGCTGGTGATGATACGGAGCTGGTCTGGTTTCTCATTCACTGTTTTCTGAGATGGGCCTGGGAAGGTTCTTGCACAGAGTCCCTCTGGGCACAGAGACACAGCCAAGTTTCTATGCGTCTCTTCAGGGACATCTACTGAGATTTCCCATGGGCCTGGATTCGCCTTTTGGCCTCCAGGAGCCCAGCCAGGACACCACGGCTCTTCCCGATGGGTCTGGCAGCCATCATTGACGTCAGACCGTGAAGATGTGACCGCATGCTCTGCCCTCCCTCTGGCCCCCCGCGGTTGGCCCTGGAGCGATGAGAGTCCCAGCCAGCAGGGAGGCAGCGTCTGTCCCGCTACTGAACACCGAGCTCTGTAGGATCAGAACCGACTCGTCGTCTCCTGGGCGGGTGAGGCCAGTGGGGCAAAAGGACTGATCTCTGTAGCCGGGCGATTGCTGCCGACCAGAACCTTCTGGGAGCCTGGGTTCAGGGGGATGCTGAAGCTTCTTCTTCCGGGGCACAGGTTTGGGACTGGGGGGGTGGGGTGTAGGGCCAGGGATTGGAGGGACGGGTTTCTTTCTCACTGGCTGCTGGTGTTCATGGCGTCCGGGTGGGGAAGGGATCCTTACGGAGACGCCGGTTAGTCTCAGGCTGCTTTAGAAATTTCCAGATTTTTTAAAATTTATTTTATTTGTTTTATTTAAGAATGTTTGTGGTGTTCAGATCCTGTCCCTGTCCTGGGTTTTGTTGTTCCTTTTCTAAACAGCCACCTCTCAGCTTCCCAAGCCTTCATATTGTTGGAGTCGTTGCTTCGGGAGAAAAAGCATTCGTTCATTCATTCATTCACCCATCCACTCACCCACCCACTGTCTGTTCACACGTCCATCATCGTAGCCACTCACCACTCGCCCGCCCCCCCCCCCCCACACATCCGTCTACCATCCCCCCATGTACCCAGCAGTTAATTTACGGCACGTTTGTGGAGCACCCGCCGTACCAGAGAAGTTGCATGGCCTTTGCCCTCCAAGGGGGAGCCCAGATTAGCTGTTGTGCCATCAGCGGTAGAAGAAAGGAGAAGGTGAAAACCCTGGGACTTCCCCAGGAGCTGCCCGGCCCTGGCCCCTCTCTCAGCCACGACACCAGGAGGATTTCCTCCGCGATCGTGCCCTAGGGAGGATCACGCACAGTGAATGCACGGCCCGTGTTGCTGAGGAAAGCGCTGAACCCCTCTCTCCGGGGATACCGCTCGGAGCTGGGGCTGATTCCCACGATCTTCCCGTGTGCAGACCCAGCCCGCCCCCCAGTTCCTCGGGCTTCTCCTGCGGCCTCCGCTGGGGCAGACTGGGCCGAGCAGGGCACGTGCAGAGGGGAGCTGGTGTTTTGGGGCCCTCGAAGCTTCAGAAGGTGTTTTCTTAACCCAGGAGGCGTGCCGGGAGGGGCAGACCGCGTCGGCTGGGTTCTCTGCTTCCTGGCTTAGGGCACCCGGGCAGACCCTCAGCAGAGGCCTTGGTGGGGTGGTGGGCAGGTGGACCCCTGGAGACCCTCGAGGGCGGCGGGAGCCCTGGGCGCAGCCAGCCCCCCAAGGAGCGAGCCCTGCTCACCGGGGGGAAGCCACTGTGCCTTCCTTCCAGCACCTTCTCTCATGTGGATTCTTTTGGAGCGAGGCGATGGACGCGGCCAGCAGGAGAGGGAGGGGCTTCCTGTCCGCTAGGCCTGGGTGGGATCTGGGCTTTGCAATTACTTGGGCTCCTCGAGCTTTCCTTTCCACAGGGATGCATACAACACAGATGCTGTGACCCACTGTGTGGCATCGATACGAGGTCTGAGTGAGGAAGTGCGAGACGGGCCCCAGTCGACTTGATCGAGTACTTTGTCCCTCTTCCTGCTGGGTCACCCGGCAGGCTCCGGCAGGAGCTGGCAGACCCGGAAAGTTGGTTCCGGAAGTCTTTCCTTTTTCTGGTTGCTTCCTGGGTGTTTCTTGCATTAAAGGGACTAGGTTTGGTGGGCGGGCGTGGGGAATGTGGGGCTTGCTGGTGAAATCCTGCCACAGGCGGACCCTTCCCTTCTCCCTGCGTGCCCCCTGTTGGATGCACACGGCCCAGCGTGGGAACAGGTGGCCCGCATCAGCTGGGCCTTCCAGAGACGCCGTTGCCCCGGCCTGGAAGCCAGTTGGGAGTTTTGGGAAAGAAGATCCTGGTGAGACTGCACTTTCTGTGGCTTTCTGCTGGCATTTTGGTCCCTGGAGGTGGCAGAGTGGTGGCCCCACCTCCTTATTGCGCGCTGGCCCCCGGGGTGAGCTCATTCCTCAGCCCACGTCATGCAGCAGGAGGCGAACCCCAGGCTGCAGGGAGTCGCAGAGGGCTGGCTCTGGGCTGTCCTTCCCTCATCCGTCAGGAGTGGCAGTGGTCATGTGCGGGGCTCCGTGCTGCTGTGCTGGCCTCCTTAGGTCCACGAGCTCCGGCCGTCCCTCAGGGACCTCATGATATAGGGAGGGAGCCGAGGCCCAGAGAGAAGACGCATCCTGATGGGGGAACGGGAGGTCTCTGTTCAGGTCCTGCCGGCAGAGGTCGGTTGTTACGCATTCCGCTGCCCCTTCCCTCCCGCCCGGCCGGGCCGCTGTGTGCAGGGACAGGGCGAGGTCAGCCCTGTGGAATTCTGCACACGGGTTGGGGAGCTAGGCCAGAGGCCAGTGTGGAGGCTGGGGGGGCAGATCGATGGCCAGGAGGTCGGTGTGGAGGCCCACAGTGCTGTCTGGGGAGAGGCCGTGAGAGGCTTAAACCAGGATAGAGCTGACCGTTAGCCCTTTAAAAGATGCGGGGCAGTGAACGCATGACTTTCGGAATGAAGGTCAGAGCAGGTGCCGGTGATTCCCTCCTGCAGTGGCTCTCAAACCACTTTGGGCCCTCTCAGGAGGCAGGGAGGAGGCAGGGAGGGCAGGGGCTGCTGCATCAGGGTGAGCCTACTCTTACCTGCTTTCCTGGGCAGCACTGGTGCTTCTAGAAGCCAGGGGGAAGTGGGGCCGCTGAGACAGCTTTCGGGGCTCGAGACGGAATGTGATGCTGCAGGGCCGGGGCTGGTATCGGGGCCTGGGCGGCACCGGTCGCCTCACCCCCTGGGGCCATGGTTTCCCCGTCTGTAAAATGGGTTTGCAGCTCGGCCCACTTCTGAGAAGTGTGGAGGAGGACGTGGCAGGGTGCGGCTGTGCGGGCTGGGTCTGGAGCCCTCGTCCCCACCCCGCCGAGCAGGTGGCTGGCAGCCTTGGCCGTGGGCCGGGCACAGCGGTGGTTCCTGCGGGAGCACCCGCCTCGTCCGGCCCCCTCGTCCGGCCCCTGCTGCGCCAGCCCCAACATTGATTTCTCTGTTTAGCGCCCGCATCGACCAACACGTTCCCCCGGGTGCCGTCTGGCCAGGGAGGGAGGCAGCAGGCAGCCGCGGGGTATCGATCGGACCCCTTATCTCTGCACCCAGGCCCCGCGTTGCCACGTGTCTGTCCGTCCCCTCTTCCTGTTTGTTCACCAATCTGCACAGTCCTTGGTGTTCTCTCCAGGCCTTTGCGTCGCTCGTTTGATGAGCCCCAGGCGCTGACGCTGCGGCCACCGTGACGTCGTGGGCCAGGCGCTCTGGTCCCACAGAGTCCACGGCGCACTAGTTACTTTTAAGATGCGGCCGCTGGGGGGCGCTCGCGTGCACACGCACTGGGGTGGGCGTGGTCCTCTGCTCCCTTCCCACGGGAGCCGTTGGCCGGGGGTGGGGGCGGTTGGGTGTTGGTCCCGGAGTCCCTGCAGGTCTCACCACCCCACCCCCCCCCCAGCGTGGGAAGGTCTTGGGTGTGAGGCAGAAGCGGGGCGGGGGGGGGGGGGGCGGCGTCCTCTGGGCCTTTGTGTTGGGCGGGGCCCCGGGCAGGTGGCGGCCCCCAGACGCGGCCAGGTCTCCGAGCACCCTGTGCCTGTTGACTCCGTCTTGCCGATGACTCATTTCTGGGGAGAGAGGGGGATTCGGGACCGTGGGTGTATGTGGTGGAAACGGTCACACCTGACAGCAGAGAAGCAGGGGTGTGGAGGAGATGGGCTCGGGAGGGGTGCGCCCAGGCCTCGCTGCACCAGGGCAGAAGGCTGCCCGCCTCTCTGGGCCTCGGTTTCCCCATCTGGGGTCAGACCCCTGCGGGGATGGCCTCTGGGGCGTGGTTGCCGGGGGTGGCCCTGTCGTCCCCCTGGGTGTCGGGCAAGCCGGCCAGTGTGTGTCGTCCTCTCCTCTGGGTCTGCTCTGCCCTGCAGGCCCCACCCAAGCGGCTGAGAGCGTTTTCTCTGCTGGGTGTGGTATGGCTCATGCCTGCCTTTTTTCCTCTGTCCACAGTCAATTAAATATTAATTGGCTAATTGTTTCTCCCCGGTGCCCCCAGACATTGTTTCTGTGGAAGCCTGACAATTTGATGTTTGCAGCAAAAAATGCTGGATGAGAGTAAGAAGGAGAGAAGAGAAAAAAAATAGCAAAATGTAAATAATTAATTGTAACAAGGTGTTCTTTCTTGGCACCCTGGGAGGCTCTTCTCAGGGGGTATTGATTCTTGTAAAGGCACTGAGGGGTCTGCAGTGCTGGCGTCAGCGGTAGGATCCGGCCTGAGAGTAGGGAGCGGCTCCCCTGAATCACAGAGAGTGTGGCCACGACCTTGTTGGCGGGGAGAGACCTCACCACTGCCCCTCCGAGAGCTTTGCCTCACCCCCCGCCCCCCCAGTGCTGCAGGTGTGGGGTACAGGCCCCCCCCACCTCCCCCCGACTCCAGGATTAGGGAGCTTGGGCCGGAGCCCGTGGATATTTATCCTGGGCGATCCTTTTTGACTTTCATTTTTTTTTTTTTTAATTTATTTTTGAGACAGAGAGAGACAGAGCATGAACGGGGGAGGGTGAGAAAGAGGGAGACACAGAATCTGAAACAGGCTCCAGGCTCTGAGCTGTCAGCACACAGCCCGACGTGGGGCTCGAACTCACGGACTGCGAGATCACGACCTGAGCCGAAGTCGGCCACTCAACCGACTGAGCCACCCAGGCGCCCCTTGACTTTCATTTTTTAAAAGCAATTTTGTATTGTGATAAAATGGACGTAACATATTATTGATTGTTTCGGCCATTTTAGTGCACAACCCAGTACGTTCGCGGTGTTGGGTGGCCGCCACCTCCTTCTCATTCCAGAGCCTTTTCGTCACCCCAGAAGGGAACTCGGCCCTCTCCCGTCCCGCACCCCGGCCCCTGGCCACCACCCACTGGTTCCCTGTCTCTGTGGGTTTGCCTGCTCTGGACATTTCATGTGCCTGCAATCAGGTCACATGTGGCCTTTTGTGTCTGGCTTCTTTCGCTCAGCGTCACGGGCCCCGGGGATGTCCTTGTGGCGCCTGCCAGAATTCCATTCTTTGTGGGGCACCCCGGTGGCTCAGCCTGTTGAGCGTCCAACTCTTGGATTTCAGCTCAGGTCATGATCCTAGGGTCGTGGGATTGAGACCCTTGTCGGGCTCTGCTATGAGTGTGGAGCCTGCTTGGGATTCTCTCTCTTTCTCTCTCTCTGTCTCTCTTTCCCTTTGCCCCTCCCCCACTTGTGCACTCTCTCTTGCTTTCAAAAAAATATATATACATATATAAGTTAAAAAGAACTCAGTTCTTCGTAAAGGCGGAGTAGCGTTCTGTTGTACGGATACACCACCTGTTGTCTCTCTGTCATCTGTGGGTGGACGTTGGGGCCATGCCTACCTTTGGCTGTTGTGGACAGTGGTGCTGCTGTGAACGCAGGTGTGCAAATGCCTGTTTGGTTCCTGCTTTCATTTCTTCTGGGTAAACACCCAGAAGTGGATTTGCCGGTTCCCGTGTTCAGTTTCTGGAAGAATTGCTCTAATAGTCACAGTGGCTGCACCATTTTGTGTTCCCGCCAACAGGGCACAAGCGTTCCGATTCCCCTGTATCCTCGCCAACATCTGTTGTTTTCTGTGTGTGTGTGTGTGTGTGTGTGTGTGTGAGACAGCCACTCAGTGGGCGTGAAATCCTACCACTGTGGTTTTGATTTGATTTGCATTTTTCCCTCACGGTTGGTGACGTTGAGCACCTCTTCTTGTACTCGTTGGGCATCCTTGTGTCTTCTTTGGAGAAATGCCTGTTCAAGGCCTCTGCCCACCTTCGAATCCAATCCGTCCAATCCTATTGAGCTGTAGAAGTTCTTTATGTATGCTGCATACTAATCCCTCGAGGTGCGTGGCACACGGATCTTGCCCCCTTTCCACCGGTCACCTTTTCACTCCCCTGGCAGTGTCCTTCGATGCCTAACAGGCTTCGATGAAGACACATGTGGCTGTTTTTTTCTTCTGTTGTCTGGGTGTTTAGCATCCTCTCCAGTGAGTCACTTCCAAATCCAGTGTCATGAAGTTTTTCTCTTGTGTTTACTTGTAAATGTTTTATGGCCTTAGCTCTTACATCGAGGTCTTTGATCCCCTCTCGAATTAATTTTGGGATATGGTGGGAGTAAGTGCGCAAACCGTACTTTGTGGACGTGGAGGTCCTGTTTTCCCAGCGCCCTTGCTTGAAAAGATCGTCATTTCTGCAGCAGACTGTCTTGGTATATTTGAGGGAGGGCGGGTGTTGAAGACAGGGCCTCCATGGAGGGTTGGCCAGAAGCCCCCCGCCTCAGGGCAGTGAGGGAAGCGTTCATCGTCGGTTCGTCCGGGAAGAGTCTGCCCAGTCAGGCCCAGCTTCACCCGCCTCAAGATCCCCATCTTTAGAAGCCCCCCGCCGCCAGCACCGCCCCTGCTCGGGACAGGTGTCCACCAGGCACCTTCCTGGGCCTTCCCTTGGGGGTGTCAGGCCCCTCCCCAAGGGGTGTGAGCCCAGGCCCCTCGGCAGCCCCGGACGGGGCCAGGGGCCCGTTCTGTCCCCGCTGGCCATCTGGTTGGAATCGGGGAGGCACACGTGCGTGCCACGTCCTGCCCGCTCCACCTGCCGGCAGGTGGGAAGCGCCCAGGTGCACCAGTCCGTGCAGACGTCATTACAGCAGCCCTCACGTCCGGTGCCCTCACGTCCGGTGCCCTCACGTCCGGTGCTCGTGGCTGAACCTCCGAGAAGAGCGAACATCTCGGCAGACGGGCTCTGTGGAGACTTGTATAATCGGCGGTTGATTTCTTGTCGGCGCTCGGGCCCCGGGCTTCCTCCGGATTCAGCGCCGAGCCAGGTGGGGTGGGGGGAGCTCGTGGGAACACGGTGGGGCCGGCTGAGAAGTCGGAGCCCGTTCCCCAGGGTGGCCGCCGGGATGCTGAGGGGTCGCCTGAAGGAGAGCTGCTAGTGAGCAGTGGCCACGAGGAGGCTCGGCGTGTATGCGGGGCGAATGTGGACACGGGCGGATGCGGCCGATTTCACGGGCGAGGAGGCCCGGTGCGTGAGGTCAAGGCCAGCCCCCTCACACTGGCCCGGGAAGGCGCGCCCCTGGCCTGGGCCGTCCACGCAGACGTACCGGGCTTGGCACGGCCTTGCAAGCGTGGTGGACGTCGCGGGGCCCTCCTGGGAATGAAGTGGCTGCGGCCACAGCCCTCGTGGCACCACCACCCTGGCCCCTGGCTGCTGGCCGTTGCACGGAGGGCATTGACACCTTCGATCCTGGTCTCGTTCTCTGTGCAGGTCGGGGCAGGAAAGGCGAGCACTCCTGGGGTCTCTGTTGTTTTATTTATTTATCTCTTTAAGCAGGCTGCACACGCCGCGCGGAGCCCGACACGGGGCTTGAACTCACCAGCCTGAGATCAAACCTGAGCTGAGATCGAGAGTCGGACGCTTAACGGCCGGAACCCCCCGGGCGCCCCAGTCCGGGGTCTCCTTAGACCGGAGGCACCGTGCTTGCTCAGTGTCACTGTCGAGAAGGGGTGAGCTCAGAGCGGGGCCCGGCTGCAGCCCTCATTCTGTCCGTGAGGCCGTGGGAGGCAGCGGTTAGGAGCTGGGTCCTGCCGTGTCTGGGCTTGAGACCCAGAGGCGAGGGACCTTGGAGCAGGACACAGCCGGCTCTGGACACTCGGTGCCCCCCACCCCTTCCTTCCACAACCACTTAAGGAGCAGTGGCCACTGCTGGGCCAGGTGCAGGGGACAGAGTTGCGAGCGGGACGGACCCCGTGTCGTCTGCTGCTGTGTTGTCTGGGGGGGCGGGGGTTGCTCTCTCCCGCACGTAGGAGTTTGGGGTCTGAGGGCCGAGGGCTCCAGGGAATCTGCTGGGTCCACACGCCCGGCTTTGGTCCCCCAAGGACCCTTTTGAATACCCTCCTCTCCTCTTAGGGCCGCACGTTTTCAAATATTACGCCAGTGAAGCCAACGACGTTTATTAAGTAATTAGTTTTCCCGTTTTTAATTAATCAAAGGCTAATTATGAGTTACATCTCCAATTAGAGTTTCTGGTCCACGCCTGGTGGCGGTGCCCCACACGGAATGTGCTCTAGCCAGCCGGAAAGGGGGCGGCAGGAAGTCAGGGGTTGGGTATATTCAGTTTGGGGGTGTGCGGGGTGCTTGGAGACTGTGGGGACGGTGACCTTCAGGACCCCGCTTAGGGCCCCTATCTGTGCAGAGGGCACAGCCGGTCAGCACCGGGCACCGAGGCAGGTTGGCAGGCGTGGGGAGGCAGGAGAGGGAGCTCAGAGGGTGACGGGTGACGGCAGCCCCAGCCCCAGGCCACCCCAGGGCTCCTCGGTGTCATGGGGTCCCGGAGGGTCAGCCGGGGCGTTCTGAGGGCGGGCATCCGGGGAGGAAGGAGCAGTCTTCCGGCCCAGCCCTTGTACAGACGGGGACACGGGCCTGCTTTGTGACCTGCTGTGGGTCCGAGACAGAAACTGGCCTTTCTCTTCTGGCCCCGGGAGCCCAGGCCCCAGGCGATGGGGGGCTGAGTACAGCCTTTCAGGACGACCCGATGAGGCCCCGGGCTCAGCCTCGGACGGCAGACCCCCTCACCCGTGGGAGCTGCTGATGGCGTATCTCAGGGGGCACCCCGGCTCCCGGCCTGTGGCGTGGTCCCTGCATGTTTGTGCTTCTCCTGGCCCGAGGGCGGGTCACGCTGGGGCCCCTTCGGGCGCCGGGGCCCGGGGATGACAAGAGCGGACTGTTTGCTTTGCTTCCCCGAGACAGACTGCGTGCATCTGGCTCCGAGTTCTGTGCTGTTTCCGGTTTGCATTCCTCCTTGATCTGAGACTGAAATATTTTAGCTGGTGGCAAAAATGGCTCAGTGCCCTTCCTCCCTCCCAAGTGGAAGGAATGTTCAGGAAGAGTCTGGTGTCCTGGCGCGTTTCCTTGCCGAGTGGGCACACTCTCTGACCTGTGGATGAGGAAGGCAGGGAGGGCAGCTCACTCTCCTGGCCACTGGGGACAGGGAGGCCCTGGGCTGGGAGTCTGGGTGCCTGGTTTCCGGGAGGCCGCCAGCCGGGGCTGCGTCCGGGGCAGGTCACGGGGGAACAGCTCCGTGGTGCCTGCAGCCTGGCCTCCGCGGGCCGGGAGGTCTGGCAGTTGCTTAACTTTCCAGAGGCTTCCATTTCTCATTAGTCCTGCTTTGCAGCTTGGTAGTGAGAACGCGGGAAGGTGGCCACAGTGCTCCTCCCATGGAAGGTTCCGGAACTGGCACAGGGGTGCTTTTACCCTCCAGCAGGTAGTCGGGGAGCATTGGAAATGCAGGAGTGTGGCAGCAGGGGAGGCCAGGGAGGCGGCCGCTATGGACGGGGAAGCTGTAAACCATGAGGGCCACAGGCAGGTCAGGGAAACGGGCAGGATAAGAATGTTAAGTAGTGGAAATGATTCAGAAACACGACCCCAGACCCCAGATCTTAGGGAGGCTGTGGATCCCGGGGGCCAAGGACGGGACGGGGGTCAGACAGGCCCAGGCTTGGGTTCTGCCTTGTGCCGATTCAGTGGGTGAGCTTGGTCATGCTACAGAAGCTCGCTGGCCTCAGTCATCTCATCTACAAAATGGGAGTGGATAGGACACCAGCCTCGTGGGGATCTGAGGCTCGAGTGAGACCCACGTGTGGGACCCACGTCAAGGACCCCAGCCAGTGAACGCACAGAAATGCCTCCCAGCAGGTGCCGTGGAGGGGTGCACTCTGGAGGCCCTCGTCTCTGGCCTGGATTTCTTTTTTTTTTTTTTTTCCAATCAAAAAATATTTTCATTGTTCATTTACTTTTGAGAGAGAGACAGAGACAGAGTATGAGCAGGGGAGGGGCCGAGAGAGAGAGGGAGACACAGAATCTGAAGCAGGCCCCAGGCTCTGAGCTGTCAGCATGGAGCCCGACGCGGGCCTTGAACTCACGAGCCATGAGATGGTGACCTGAGCCAACGTCAGACGTTTAACCGACTGAACCACGCAGGCGCCCCTCTGGCCTGGATTTCTAGATGGTTCCTGGTAATGGAGGTAGCCCGGGGCAGCTGGAGGTGGGTTCAGTCGACAGACAGAGGCACTTGAAAATGCAGGAGTAAGACGATTACGAGCGACAGGCTTTCTGCCCTGTTTTGTCCTTCTGCCGCAGCAAAGACCACACGCCTCCTCGGTGTAAAAGTAGTTGGTGCTGAGCTGGAGGCACCGATTCGTCTGTAATGTTTCTAATGGTTTCCCTATTAATTTAACTGGTGGAAATCACCCTGAGATGTCTTTCAAGTGGAAAAGGAGAGATGTCCTGATACTGTGGGCATATCATTAGGAAAAGCAAATTAAATCATGTTTAAGGGTGTTAGAATCTCAATCACTTTGGAAGATAGAGCCAGTGAAGCAGGGAAATGAGAAATTCTGACGCCCTTTGGAAGGAGGTTTGGGAAAGGAGCGCCTAGCCGTGCTCCTGGGAACGGCGGTGGGCCGGGCTTGGGGGGGGTGGGGGGAGTCCCAGCCGGTGGGATCCAGCCCTGTCACGGTGCTGGGTAAGTTCTCCGTCTCACAGGCTCAGTCTCAGCCAGCAGGTGTGGGGCCGTTGTGGGCCGGGGGTGTGTCTCCCCCCAAAGTCACCCCGAGGTGGAGGTGTTAGGATACGGGGCCTTTGGGAGGGGAGTGGGTCGTGGGGTGAGCCTCGGGGGAGGGACCCCAGGGCGCCGCGAGAAGTCGGCCTCACCCAGCGTCAGGATCCTCTGTGGTTGTCGGCGGTCGGTGGTGTTCTGACAGCCGCTGGTGTGGACCAAGGGGTCCAACCAGCACTCTTGTGTCTCAAGGATTCTCTCCTCCAGGTCTTTTGGGTTCTGTCTAGAATCGGGGCGCAGAACCAATCCAGCCCTTCATTTTTTAAAGTTTATCAGAGAGAACGAGCAGGGGTGGGGCAGAGAGAGGGGGGCAGAGGATCTAAACTGGGCATCGTGCCGACGGCAGAGAGCCTGACACGGGGCTGGAACTCACGAACTGTGAGATCGCGACCTGAGCCGAAGTCGGTTGTTTAACCGACTGAGTCCCCCCGGCGCCCCCAGTTTGGCCCTTTCGTGGATGCCTGACCGGGCAGATTGCTCTCCTCCGTAAGCTTCAGTTTCCTCATCAGAGAAGGGTGGGTGGCCCTGCCTCGGGACCTTTGTGGGTACGTGCAGCCCCGTGGGGCTGGGCTCAGAGTGGGGTCTGATCCGTCTGGAAGAGCCGTGGCCCCTTTGTACGGTGTGCATATTTTCAGTGGGGCCAGTGTTTTGTTTTTGAGTCGCTAATGGCACTTCGGAGATTATGTCTTTGCAACTTGCTAGAAATGATATCTCTAGCTCTTGTGAACATAAAAAAGCCTTTCTTGCGTAAAAAGAAAAAAAAACAGAGTTTCTCTTTCTCTCATGGTAGGTTCTCAGTTCCCTGATATGTCATAAAACATTTTCAACTTGACATTCTACCATTAGGGAGTCATTCCTTTGACTTTGTTCCTATTGATGTAGGTAACGCGTTAGGCTTTATCACTCGCTTCTCAGCACTGAGGAGTTTGTTGAATCCTCTCTCGAGGATGGGTTCTGATGAGGAACAGAAAAGGAGCTTGGGCTCTCCAAGGGGAGGACCAGCTGGGGGCCCCTGAGGCAGAGAGGCACAGAGCGCAGAAAACTGAATGAGCTCTCCGGCGGGGCCAGCTGGCCTGCGGCCTGCTTGGGTTTGGTGAGGAGAGGTAGTCAGGGAGGGAAGCAGGGGCGGGGACTGCGGGGCATTAGGGCCCCTTGAGAGGAGCAGCCCCTTCTTGATACTCCGCGAGCTTTTGCTGGGCACCAGCCCCGAGAGAGGTAGGGTGACTGGCTCTGGGACACACGGCTGACGCTGTTGGGGATGCATACAGAAGGCACTTAATAAGCGCCTTAGCACGACTGGAGGCATCTGAGGCGTGTTTGCAGGGGAGCGGACAAAATGGAGGTTGGTCCTGGGAAGCCAGCTGTACTGGACAGGTAGGCCTGTCCTTCTGCCACGGAGGCCGATCCCTCAGCATCCGCCCTGTCCCTCTGGTGCGGGGTCTTCCCCCCCCCCCGGCTCTTTCTCCCTCTCCACCGGCCACTGAGACTCCCGCTCACCCACCCCTGCGTCTCAAAGCACCAAACTCCCTGTTAAAAGTCGTACTGTTTCCCGCGCCCGTGTGGCCCGTCGGGGGCCCGGGAAACGGGGCTCCGGAGGTGGGAGGCAGGTGTTCTTGCATTTTCCAGGCTTGAGCTGGCAGGCCCCGCCCGGCCTTTGTCAGCGCCCACAACCCTCCCTTTGTGGGAGGAGGGATCTCCCCAGGAGAGAAACTTCGGAAATGAATCGCTGTCCGTTAGCATTGTCCTTTACTCCGCCTTATCTGAGCGAGAGGCTCCCGCCGGGAGGGAGAGGCCCCTCCTTCCCTCCTGTCCCCGTGGGCGTGGCTGGGGCCTCTGCCCCTTTCCCACCAGCCTTCGGGAAGGGAGAGCGTGGCCCGCGTGTTTTGTGTGTGTGTGCGTGTTGTGTCTGCACGCGTGTGCATGTGCGTGTGCGTTTTGCGTCCTCAGTGTTGTCCCGTGCGCCTCTCTGCGGAGACGAGGGGCTCCCTGAGGGCTCACGGTCTCGGGGTGCTTTGCAAAGGGGGCAGGGCTCCCCCCCCCATTTTGCATTTCCTTCAAATGAAAAGTTCCTCGTCGTGGGGACTGTGTCTCTGGGCAGACATTCAGCCGGAAGCTGGCGGTGGGAGCCGTGGAATCCCAGGACGTGTTGAATCCCCTGGAAAACATAAGGTTGGGGGGTGGGAACGGGGGGTCCGGTGATGACCCCCATCCCAAGGAGCGGGGCCGTGGAGCCCCTGTGCCCTGCCCCGGGACCGTCCTGAGGTCATGGAGCCCTCGAAGACGGGGCTGGGCCCTCGAGCGGGCATTGCCGAACACTCTGGTGCTTGCGAGGCTCGTGCACACAGCACCCGCGTGCCTCCTCGCGGCCCCCTCCCACCCGTGAGCCCTCGGCCTCCTCTTTCCTGGGGCGGTGGTGGTACAATGCCCACGGCACAGAACTTACTGTGGCAGCCGCTTTAAGGCGTGTGACCATTGCCACCGTGTAGTTCCCGAGGACGTCCATCAGGCCGGAAGGAAGCCCCGGGCCCGTGGCAGCCACCCCCAGCCCCCAGCAACCGCCCGCCTGCTTCCGTCCCTCTGGACTCCCCTCTTCCGGATGCTGCGTGGAAATGGAATCCCGTGCCACGCGGGTTTTGTGTCTGGCCTCTTCCACTCGGCGTGACGCTTTCAGGGTTCATCGATGGGGCCAGCGCTTTGTTCCCGTTTATCCTCCCGTGATGTGCCACAATCTGGCCGCTGTGGACTGCGCTGTTGCGAACGTGTGTGCAAGGATCTGTTTGAACGCCTGCTTTCGTGTCTTGGGGGCAAGTGCCTCGGAGAGGAATTGCTGGCTTCGGGTGTAGTTCTGTGTCTAACTGGCGGGGCCGGGGCCTTCCTGGCTGGGAAGACAGCGCGGTCGCCTCCCGGGGTTTGGGGTCTGACGTATTGAAGCAGGGTTGTCACTGTCGCTTGGTCGCGGCTTTGTTTCAGGACCGCTGTGACGCTCTAACCGGCTGGCCGTCCCCGCCACGGGAGGCATGTCTGTGCACCGTCCGGGCTCCAGGAGGAGGGCTTTCTTGAGGGGGGTCACGTTCTCCCCGGGACCCGCCTGGCGCCGTTGTGTCCTCTCTCTGTCCCTTTCTACCGAGGGCTCGCTCTGTCTCCTCCCTCATCCCCACAACCCGCCATGGCCATCCCCAAATGGCACTCTTAGCTGCCGCCCCATCTCCGTGACCATCCAGCGGCCAGTGTGGCTGGAGAACGTGGTCTCTGTATCCCGGCTCCGGGATCTGAGCATCTCGGTGGGGCCAGGCGCTGTCCCGCCCCTCCTCCGCTGTGGCTGTGCTAGGACGTCTGGGGACAGGAGGGACAGTGAAGGGATAGGGGTGGGTAGGATGTGGGAGGGAAATGTGTCTCTGTCAGGAAGGACCAGTCAGTGTCCTCAGTAGCCATTGGATTCTGTGCACCCTTGTGCGTGGCTAGAAAGCGGGTTGGGGTCGGGGTGCCGGTGGGGGTCCCTGGACCGGCCGCAGGAGCTGGGGGGGCGGCTGGGGGCATCCGCGGCCGGCTGGACAGGGAAGGAAGGTCGTAGAGGGATGGGGTTCTGTTAGGCGGGAAGGTGTGCTGGGCACTGTGGGCTGCAGGGCTGGGGTGTCTGTGCCGTGACCGCGGGGCCGGGGGGCTTCTTTGGGTCAGACCTGGGTGGCTTTGCAGCTGGTCTGCAGCTGATTCCTCTGCCCGGTCCGTTCTGCGCAGGCCTCTGTCCCCGCCATGCCACCGGCGTGGCCCCTTCCGTGGCCTCCACGGCGCTGAATCCGTGGTCAGCTCTCTGCTCTGTCCTTCTGACTCCAGAGCGCCGTGCACCCTGCCGCCCTCCCCGGGTCCCGCGGTTTTCTCCTCGGGCCCCGTGTTGGCGCTTTCTCTCTGCCCTCCCCGTCCAGAGAGAGCCTGGTGGGCACGTGACGCACCCAGAGCGGTGTCCCAGGATCCTGGCCTCCCTCCCCGGCTCTGCCCCTCCCAGAGGCTCCCCTCCCCCCCCCCCCCCCCCCCCCCCGGTGGCACCTGCTCCCCCTCAGTTGGGTCTGACCGGGCCGCTCTCAGCCGGGCCATCTTTGACGTCTGGAGCCAGTTTTTGGTGTGGTCACAGCTGGGGCCCGGGGATGCTCCTGGCATCTGGGGGTAGAGTAGAGGACAGCCCCAGAGGCCACTGGCCGAGGCTGGGGAACCCTGAATGATAACCCAGACCCACCGCTGCGCGCCTCTCTTGTTGGCGGCCGGGTCAAGTTCGCAGCTGGGTCATTTCAGCCTTTTCCGGTCTGTTCCCTCTACTGATGCCCTTGATCCCACTGCTGTCTCCAGCCTGTTCTCTGACCGTGCCGGATCTAAGTCTGATTGTGCCCCTGCTCTGCTCAAACCTTGCCTTGGGTCCCCTCATCCTCAGAGGAACGGCCACGCCCCCACAATGGTCATCATGGCCCAGGGGGCACGCCTGTCCCTCAGGCCCATCGCTCCCTGCATTGCCTGCCCTTGCCCAGCTCTGCTGGCCTCTCGCAGCTCCTCCATCAAGCCAGGCCACTTTTACCCCAGGACCTTTGCACGTGCCAGTCCTCTGCCTGGATCGCACTTTCCCCAGATGGCTGCTTGGCCTGACCCTCACCCCCTTCAGGTCCTCGCCCGCTTCCCCTGTTCTCACCACCCCTCCCCCACACCCCGTCCCCGTCCTCTGCCACGCTCTCTCTTGAGCACTGAGAACTATCCTACTTGCTTATGTCATTCTCCCCGGAGAACGCGGGTCCCACGGGGGCCGGGCTGCGTCTCTTGTCCACCCGTAGATCCAAGGAACCAGCGCAGCGCCTGGCACGTAGTTGCGGCCCCACAAACGTTTGCGGAATGAATGACGTGGCAGCACTTTCTGGAGATGACCTCAGGTGTCTTTCTTTCCTCCCCCAAATACACGGGGGCATCCTTCCGGGGGCCTGGTTCTTTCTGGAACACAGCTGGCATTTATCGTTCATTCTCGGGGCTCATCAAACGGACCCACAGCTCCCGGCAGAACAGGGAGGTGGGGCCGGGCCCCAGGGGGCTCACACGATCTCTCTGGAAGCAGGAAGCGCCAGCAGACCTTTTCCTGACTTCTGCGTCTCGCCCTGGAGCCTCTGCACCGTGCCGAACGCCGTGTGGACGCTGCTCTCGGGGGCTGCCTGGGACCTCCCCGAGTCACCGGGATCTCGTCTCCGTTGGCTGTCGAACGTCAGGCAGCTCGGCGGGGACGGGATCTGGTCCACTTGGTCTTGCGTCCCGGCAGCGGCATTCAGAGCCTGCGGTTCTCAGGGGACCCCTGCGGGGACCGTGTCCCCTGGCGGTCACTGTCGGCACATGTCCGTGGGGGCTCTCTCAGCACAGAGGTGAACGCCACTCTCCGCACGGGGCCCGCAACCTTGACCCCACCCAGGGGGCATTTTTTGGTGGAGAATTGTGGTGGGGACAAAAGTCACAGCGGGGACAGCATGCCCTACAGTGTGCAGAGTTCCCACGAGTGTGTGCGTCTGTCAGCAGCCCCCACGGGTGGGGGGCTCACTCCCACAGCCAACCCCCCCACCCCCCACGTGCCAGTCGCAAGTTCTAGGTTGTCACCTGTGCTTTTGACGGACCGGCTGTAGCTCAGGGCTCCCACCGGCCCCTCCTCGGGCTCCATGACTTTCTAGAGTGGCTCCAGAACCCAAGAAGACAGTCTACTCTAGAGTCTCGGCGTATCACCAGGGCGCGGGAGCAGCCAGGGGCACAGGTCCCCAGGGGGCGACGTGGGGAGGCCAGGGAGCCTCCGTGCCCTCTCGGACCCCGTCGTCAGGATCTGGTGGAGGCTCCCTCACACACGCACCTGCCGGGAGGATGGGAGCTGGGGCTGCAGTGTCACGCTTCTGACCACGGCGTGGTCTTTCTGGTGGCCAGTCCCCATCCCGAGCCATCCAGGAGCCCGCCCCGGGTCACCTCATTAAAACAAAAGGTGTCCCTATCACCCAGGAAGTTCCAAGGGGTTTAGGAGCCCTGTGTCAGGATCTGGGGTCAAAGACCGAATATGTGTTTCTTTTAAAAAAAAAAATTCTTGGGGCGCCTGGGTGGCGCAGTCGGTTAAGCGTCCGACTTCAGCCAGGTCACGATCTCGCGGTCCGTGAGTTCGAGCCCCGCGTCAGGCTCTGGGCTGATGGCTCAGAGCCTGGAGCCTGTTTCCGATTCTGTGTCTCCCTCTCTCTCTGCCCCTCCCCCGTTCATGCTCTGTCTCTCTCTGTCCCAAAAATAAATAAAAACCGTTGAAAAAAAAAAAATTAAAAAAAAAATTCTTTAATGTTTATTTATATTTGGGGGGGGTGTGTAGAGAGACAGGGAGACACAGAATCCCAAGCAGGCTCCAGGCTCTGAGCCATCAGCACAGAGCCCGATGCGGGGCTCGAACCCACAAACAATGAGATCAGACCTGAGCTGAAGTCAGACGCTTAACTGACTGAGCCACCCAGGCACCCCTGGATTGGGGCCCCAGGCTCCGTATTTCTTGTACCAGCACCCAGGCTGTGCAACAGTCTGGGCCTGAGAATCAGTCCTGGGGAAGCCCTGCCGTGAGGCTTTGGGCTGCAGACGTTTTCCTCCACCAGGAGGCTGGCTGGGGGCGAAGGGCCAGCTAAAGCGTCCGCTGGCCCTGGACTGGGGGCCGTAGGACCCTCGGGACCACCCTGTTCGCACAATTGGGAGGGGTGAGCAAAGGGCAGGAGGAAACGTTTGGGGTGATGGATGTGCTCACTGTCTCAGTTGTGTTGGTACTTTCACGGGTGTGTAACTGTCAGAACCGATCGAATTTAACGCTTGAAATACGTGAGGCTTGTTGCGTGTTGATCGGACCTCAGTAAATCTGTGACAGATTAGCCACAGTTGGATGTTCATTTTCTCAAGGGCCACGCGTGGCCGGGGAACCCGGTATTCGGCAGTGCAGACAGACCCAGCATCTCCCTCATTCCAGAAAGTTCCGAGGGGTGGTGCCACTCTGGAGCAAGGCTCTGGGAACAGGTTTGTGAGTGAGGCATGCTTTTTGTTGTTGTTTTTTCTTCTTATAAGAAAATTTACCTCCGGGGGCACCTGGCTGGCTCGGTTGGTGGAACGTGCCACTCTTGATCTTGAGGTTGTGAGTCTGAGCCCCATGTTGGGCGTAGAGATTACTTAAAAGTAGAATCTTAGGGGCACCCGGGTGGCTCAGCCGGTTAAGCGTCCGAGTTCGGCTCAGGTCACGATCTCCCGGTCCGTGAGTTCGAGCCCCGCGTCGGGCTCTGTGCTGACGGCTCAGAGCCTGGAGCCTGCTTCTGATTCTGTGTCTCCCTCTCTCTCTGCCCCTCCCCTGCTCATGTTCTGCCTCTCCCTCTCGGTCAAAAATAAACAAACATTAAAAAAAATAAAAATAAATAAGATCTTAAAAACAGTTTGCCTCCAGTTACACTGATGGTTTGTGAATACGCTCCTGTCATTAAGCGTCAAGACAGTAGAGACCAACCCTGTGCTCCTGAGACTCGGCTCTGCCCTGCCCGACCTCCCACAGCCTCCCACCAGCCCACACTGGATCCTGACAGTCCGGGGACCACAGTCTGTTTCTGGCTGTGTCCCGCCGGTGCCGCGACCCCTAAATAAGCACGCGGATCTCAGATGTCTCAGGATGGCCTTGCTCTTGGCGGGAATTTGTTAGGCTTCCCCAGATCTTCTGTGCTCGCGGGGGCTCTCGTCAGACGTCTTCCACTCACTTCCCCTGTTTTCTTGTGACTTTGGGCAAGTGACGCACTGGACCTGGTTCCCTCATCTGCAAAGGGGGGGGGGGTTAGTTCAGGTTAAATTAGGGAGCTCACAGCATGGTGCTCCTTTGGTCCTGTGTCTTCACATGGAAGTCCCGAGCCTGCCTCTTGGCCGTATCAGTTAGAATAGGCTTGGCTGCTTATAACCAGGTCCCTCCCAGCAGTAGCCTAAACCCACAAGGATTTCCTTTGTCCTGTGAGGAAGTTTGGGTGTACATAGTGCAGAGCGGGTATGACGGTGCCATGGGATCATCAGGGACCCGGGCACCTCCATCTTTCTTCCCCACCTCCTCATCACTGGTTTCTGTCCTCAAGGTCATGGTCTGAAGTGGCTGCAAGAGCTCTAGCCGTCTCTTCTCTATTCCAGGCAGTATGGAGGATGGTGAGGGGGAAGCCGGCTCATTTAAGCAGACTTTGCAGAAACACCCCTCCCCATTCTAGCTTCTCCTTATTGGCCAGAGGGTGGTCACGTGGTTACAAGGGAGCAAGGGAGCCTGGGAAATGGGGTCTTTCGTGCTGGGCTGTCCCCGATACCGCGTGCGTGCACCTGGTGAGGCTGAAGGCGAGGACAGAGCTGGGAGGCCGCCAGCTGTCCCTGCCCCACAAGCAGCTGAGTTTAGGGGGGAGAGTGATTTATGAGCTCGTCCGTGTTGGCGTCCACGAGGAATCTAGAGTTAACGCGTGTTTGGACATGTTAATAAACAGAAGTAGATCCGTGGAAGCAGCTTCGGAGTCGAGGAGAGCAGGTGTGGTCCGAGTGTTCCTGCGGCCCGGGCCCCCGCATGCCCCCCGTCCCCCGCCCAGAGCACGTCCGCCGGGGCCGGGATTGCGGGCCTCCGTCCACACGTGCCGACGTTTAGTGAGCACGCTCGTGCCGGGCACTGTGCTGTGCACTTCTGTGTGCGTGTAGCTTGTTGAGGCGGGTCCCCTCGCGAGACCGCGTTCCCAGAGACGCATGGCCGTGGGCAGGCCGGCGGAACCTGCACGGGGGCGGTTGGGGGGCGGGGGGGACACGCTGTGGCCTGCCCCCTCGCCCGTGCAAGGACGGCAAAGAAACTGGGTTGTGTGTGGGCAGTCTCGTTGTCGGTGGCAGCCGGGCGCCCTGACCCGTGTTGCAGGTAACGACACGGAGACCCGGGGGTTATCGACTGCCCTGCCGGTCCGTGGGTCACACAGCTCAGCAGCAGGGGAACCCGCTTGGGACCCGCTGGTGGGCTCTAGGGCCCCGACTCAGCTCCGTGAGCGGCCTTCCGGCCAGGAAGAGGCGGCCACCTCACCTCACCCTGCGGAAGACAGACGAGACGAGAACGCCCGACCCGGCTTCCGAGCGTCCAGCTCGTCTCCAGCGGGAGATGCTGGTCGGCCGATTCGATAGCCAGTTTTTTTTTTTTTTTTAAATCTTTTTTTTCAACGTTTTTTATTTATTCTTGGGACAGAGAGAGACAGAGCATGAACGGGGGAGGGGCAGAGAGAGAGGGAGACACAGAATCGGAAGCAGGCTCCAGGCTCCGAGCCATCAGCCCAGAGCCTGACGCGGGGCTCGAACTCACGGACCGCGAGATCGTGACCTGGCTGAAGTCGGACGCTCAACCGACTGCGCCACCCAGGCGCCCCGATAGCCGGTTTTTATAACGTGCTTCCTTCGCAGGGTGGGGCCCGGCAGGTTTGACGGTCACCGCGATCCCTGCAGGTGCCTGGATGTGGGCGGGACGTCGCCGTGCTCCCACTCGAAGTTGATCCTTGGAGTCCGGTGTTCGCACCAGCTCGTGTGCTTCTCCTGTGTTTCTACTGAGCCCCCTCCCGCTTGGCGTGCTCACCTCGGGATCCCGGAGGCGGTCCTTTGTCCCGTTACTGGTGACCGGGCCCCGCACGGTGCCCTTGGAGCTGCGGGGGCTGCCGAGCCAGCCCAGGCGATGTGGGCGCGCTGCTGCCGCGAGATGCAGGCTCCCGCCACCCGAGCTGCCGATGTGCCGCCCCAGAGGGACCCAGAGCTGGAAAGGGCGTCCGAGCGGCCCTCCCCACGGTCCCCTTCAGGGCTCAGAGTTGACTTGAGGCCGCCCCCTCCCCGCGTCCTCCGGGCCATCAGGTTCAGAGGTTCCAGGCTTTTCCAGGAAGGCGTTCGTGCGGCTGCACGGCTCTCTGGGGGTTTGCTGTTTCAGGAGCCTGCTGGCCCCGCTGGGGGAGGTGACGACCGAGGCGGTGTCCCCCCCACTCGCTCTCTGGCATTGCTCTTGGTGGGGGCGGCGGGGGGGGCGGGGGAGCTCCGCGTGGACGCTGATCCCCACACCCGCCACCACAGCGCCGGCTTTTGGGGAAGTGCCAGCAGGCGCTTCTCCGCGACGCCACGCGCACAGTGCCCACGCAGCAGATCCGACGTGGCCTCTGGAAGAAAGTGGGACTCGGCAATTCACGGATTAGCACCCCCCTCGCTGTGCAAACGATCTGAAGTGGCCGTGAAGCAACACACAGCGTAAAAGGAAAGAAACCGACCAGGCGAGTGACGCCTCGGGAGAGACGGTGGGGGTGGGGGGACACGGGACCCGCCCGGGGGCCCTTACTGGCACTCCGTGCTCACCGGGTTCTGTGCTCCGGACGGCGGATGTGGAAACACAAAGCCGGTGTTCCTGGTCCCAGTTCCTCCCGAGGGGACGTGGCCTGGGCTCCATCAAGGGTCCGACCGGGCACCGCTTTCCCATTGTCGGGGCTCCTGACCGCACAACCCTGGGGGGCGCTCTTCCCTCCTGGGCCCTGTCGGCGTTCTCTGTGAGCGGCACGCCCAGCGCCCTGCTTGTCCTTCTTTGTTTCCTGCCATTTCCGTGTTGAGATACGTCCTGCTCAGCAGAAACCGTTTCAGAAAGCTTCACCCTCCGTGGCAATCGTGGGCCATGGGGCCACAGGCCACAGAGGGGACGGAAAAGGGATTAGCCTCCTAGTCGTTTCCCTTCTCTGGGCTTGGGTTTGGGTCGTGTCCTGCTCTTAGACTGGACCCGTGCCTTGCTCTCCGGGAGCACGGAGTGGGGAGGAGAGGTCAGTGGTGCAGTGACCGCAGAGCGCTGGCGTGCCAGGGGGGCTGGGACAGCCTGGGGGCATCAGGGAGGGTGACAGGGCAGCGAAGAGGGTGTGAGGGAGGACACGGGGCTGTACCTCCCATTTTCGGGTGGCTTTTCCTTCTGCCTTCCACACTGTCGGGCAGGCTCCCCCCTCCTCCCTGCCCACTGGAGCAGGACTAGGGAGCCAGGGGACCACGGGCCCCTCTCCCTGGCCTCCGCCCTCCTCTGCTCCCTGGGGTGACGGTGAGGGGGTGGGAGGGAGGCGTCCCCCCGGGCGCTCCCCGCTGCCTCGTTTGCGCCTCTGTGATCACCCCGAGTGCGGGACTGCCCGATGACTGCCCTTCTCTTTGTTACTTTCAGCCTGGTTGTTTTGAAACTCATTAAGCCTGGCATGTATTTACAAAGGCTGGCGCGGCCCAAGCCGACAGAGAACGCGGACAACGGGAATTGGTTTCCGAGGATGGCGGTGGGATCTAGGAAATGTCAGCCTTCCCTCCAGAGTGTATAAATCAGTTCTGATGCCTGCGAGGCTTCTCCCATCCCAGAAATCCTCTCCGAGGGGCTCTGCCGCTTGGGCAAGGTTGGAGTTAGCCACCTGGGACCCGGTTAGTCTCTTGGCTTTGCTGGACCAGCTGGGTCAAAGAGCCTCCCCCCACGTCTCCACCTGCCTCCTCGTCATCTGGGCCAGGAGGGGCACGAGGCCGCGGGGACTTGAGCCCTCTGCTTGGGGGACAGGTGCACGGCCACAATCAGCCTGAATTTGAAGCAGTGACCGGGGATGGGTGGCCAGCCTCTGGGATGGCACACGGGGTGGGGGTGGGGGTCTTTCGTTGCTCCGGGGGAGGAAGGGTCCTCCTCGGACTCGGAGGTGGGTTGGTGGGGTTCCTTGGCCCCGAACGTGGGATTGATGTTTTTGTAACCGGCAGAGGACACGCGTGCAGGCTGTGCCCCGCGCCCTAGCTGGGCAGGTGGCGCTTGTCTCCCCGGTATTCTTCGGGAGGCATCCTATCCGTGGTGGAAGGAAGGGTGTGCGTGAGGTGCGGGTACCCCAGGAGCCAAGCCGGGCCCGCCCCTCGGCCGCTCACTGGCCAGCCAACCTGGGGTGGGTCCCGGGAGGGCGGAGCAGAGCCTTGCTTACCCGCATGGAAATCTCCCAGATTCTGGGTGCAGGAAGTGTTTGTAGGTCGAGGCCCAGAGAGGCCCTCTTCCTGCAGCTCCGTGTTCCGGGGGTTTCTCGGGGAACTGGGCTTCACGGGCCCTTCCGAGCGGCTGACTCAGAAGTGGCCTTGGGGACGAGGCCGGCTTGGCCACACCACACAGAGCTGTGGCGGAGAGGAGAGAATCTTCATGCAGGGGTGGGGGGCACAGGCCCCAAGTGGGGAGCATCACCGGGCAGGGGGTGGCCTCAGGGACCGCAGAGGGGACAGGGGAGATGGCTGCCCGGCACGCGGACCCCAGGGGTGGGGAGTTCAGGTCTAGAAGCAGAGGTTCTGGCTGCCTGTGATCCTGTGGGCCTCTCACCGCCCAGGCTGCCCTAACCACGCACCGCAGACCGCATGCCCTGAACACAAGTTTGTTTCCTCAGGCTTCTGGAGCCCCTAAGCCCCCCAGCGGGAGCTGGTGCCTTTGTCCTAGGTTTGCAGACGGCCGTCTCCTCCCTGTGTCTTCACGTCTTCCCTCCGTGCGAGTCTGTCTCTGTCCAGTCTCCCCTCTTAGGCAGGACACGGTCCCGTTGTCCTGCCCGAGACACCTCATATCACCCCGCTGACCTCTCTAGAGACCCTGTTTCCAAATCAGGTCGCGTCCTGAGGACCTGGCAGTAGGACCCCGACGAACCGTGAGATCACGACCCGAGCCGAGATCACGAGTCGTCAGTCGCTCGACCGACTGAGCCCCCAGGCGTCCCGGCTCCGGCCTTTCGAGCCCCGTGTTTGTTTGTTTTTAATTTTTACAACAATTTTTAAATGTTTATTTATTTTGGGGAGAGAAAGAGAGTGAGCGTGCATGCACACGGAGCAGGGGCAGAGAGAGAGGCAGACACAGAACCCGCAGGAGACTCCAGGCTCTGAGCTCTCAGCGCAGATCGTGACACGGGGCTCCAACCCACGAACCGTGAGATCGTGTCCTGAGCTGAGATCATGAGTCAGTCGCTCGACCGACTGAGCCGCCAGGAGCCCCGGTTCCGGCCCTCCAAGGCTGTGTTTTTGCCACGTCTTCGCTCTTTAAAATAACGGTTTTGCTGAGGTGTGATTCACATACCGTGCAGTTCGCCCCTTGAAAGCGTGCAGCTGAGTGGTCTTTCGTATCTTCTCAGAGTTGTGCAACCACCCATTCCAGAACGTTTCCATCACCCCACAAAGACACGCGGGACTCGTTAGCCGTCCCTACTCACCCCTCCCCCCCGGCCCCCGGCAGCCACGAATCCGCTTTCTGTCTCCGTGATTTGCCTGCTCTGGACGCTTCCTGTAAACGGATTCCCACAGCACGTGGCCTTTCGTGTCCGGCTTCTTGCACTCGGTGTGGTGATTTCGAGGTTCGTCCACGTCGCGAGGCGTCCGTGCCTCATTAGTGTTGAAGGCTGTGGCTGCACCACCTTCTGATGTGTGCATCGGCCGCATTTCGGGTCTCTCTTTGGGCACGGATGGCTGTTGGGATTCATCACGCAATTTTTATTTACGTTGGTATTTTTATCCAAGTAATTATACCTGCACGTGGCCAAAAAACCCAATCCACGTGTACGGAAAGGCTTGGGGTGAAAAGCAGGGTCCCGGTCCCCTCCCCCTTCCACCGCCAGCACCTCCCCCGCCCCCACCCCCTCCAGGGGCTGCAATTTCAGCTTGTCTTCAGTTCCCCTTGGGTCCCCTTCGTGACCCTCAGTGATGTGCTCGTCGCCCTAGCTCTCGATTTCTTGACCTCAAGCCTCTCGTTGTTGCTCTAGAACATCAGCACCTACCCTCCTCCCTTCCCCAGCGGCTCTGCTAATGTGGGTTCCTCTGTGGTCTTCACAGTGTTGCTGCTTCTCTTTCGTGCCCCCCTCCTCTCTCCTGACACCCCCGTGCTGTTTCCAGAACCTCGGCCCCCATCCTCCCCACCTCCCCCATCTGACCCACGGCATCGATTGTCTTTCGGTTCTGACCACGGGGTCTTCTGCACTTTGCTCTGGGGGCCAGTGCCGCTGACAGCGCGGGGCTCTCTCAGAGCCGTGACCGCACCTGCCTGTACCTGCCATCGTGCAGACCCGGGTGTCGTCCTCCTCGGGGTCCCGGGTCCTGGGCTCTTTCCCTCCCCGGGGGCCGGGGGCTGGGGCCTCCTGAGTGTGCTGTGTTCGTGCGGGGGCTCAGGATCTGCCCGGAGGACGTGGGGACGGGGTGGCCGTCTGCCCCTCTCCCGGCCGCACCTGGCCAGAGCCCTGGCCTTCCCCGTACTCCCTCCCTGCTTTGGAACTTGGCTGGGCTCAGGTGGATTGTTCTCACCTTGGGAGACCTGTGTGTGGTGGCGGCGGGGGGGGCGGGTGTCCTAGAAGATCCTCCACAGATCTGGTTCCTACAGCAGCTGCCCGGGGAGGCCCCAGCGGTATTCGGGGGTCCCTCTGGGCTCAGATGGAGTGAAGCGGCTTCTGCCTTGGCGGGGCGCTCCGGTCCCGTGGCTTGCTGCTGGCCGCGTTGGTGGCCTTTGGTGACAGAGCTTCAGTGTCCTCTGTGGGTCAGTTACAGCAGGCCCGGGCCTGGCCGTGGCTGGCGCTGTGTCAGCAGTGTCCCCTCGGGCAAGGTCACCTTTGCCTTGGCAGCCCCTGTGTCCTCCTGGGGGGCCGTGAACTCTACAGGCTGTGGCTCCCGAGCCAGCGGGGTGGGAGGGATAGAGTGGGGGATGGGCGAGACGACCCCCCGGGGCCTCCAGCCGTCCCGCTTCCCAGAACTCAGCCCAGGTCCCTCCCGGCACGAGGCCCCACAGAGCCCTGCCAGGCACATCGGGCAGGGGTCCCGGCACCGACTCCCCATCTGCCCCCGTCCCCGCTCTGCCCGGCACGTACTGCCCATCGTGGGGGGGGGGGGGCCCAGAGGGACTCAGTGAGGACCAGCATCGGGACAGCGGGCTCCTGGTTCAGACACACCCCCGGGCCGGTGACCTTCCCTGGACGGACGGTGGAGTGGGGCCGGTAGGATGCGGTCCCCCTTTCCCGTCGATCCCGCTCTACCGAATGTCACCACCGCGGCTGGTGTCACCACGGCTACCGTCGCTGCCACCACGACTGCCACTGCCAGTGTCACGGCGGCCACCACTGCCCACGCCGCCACCGTTCCTGCTCATCTGGACACGGCGGCCTGGGTGGCAAGGGAGGGCCGCACGGAACGCTCCGTCCAGCGCCGTGCGGGTGGTAACTCCGGGGGGCTGTGCGGGCGCCCCGCTTCTTAACTTCCCTCCTTCACAGAACCGAGAAGGGTTTCCCGAGGGCCGAGCTGGGCCCGGCCCTGGTGTCCGCGCCCGGTGGCCTCCGAACCCGACCCCGTGTGGCCCCGTCTCTGGCTCCTCCCCTCCGTCCGGCCTGTGCCGTGGTCCTGGGCCCCTGTCCTCCGCGCCTGGGGTCTCGCTCAGGCCCGGAGACCCGGGACGGACGTCCACGCGGGACGTCTGGCCGCCCTCCGGTCGGGCCCCGCGTCGGGCGGGGGGAAGCGCTGGGAACCGGGAAGAGTCAAAGGCTGCCTTTTCGGGACCCCGGGGCCGACTCACCGAGTGACCTTGGGCAAGTGGCTTAATCCCCGTGGGAGTGTGTGTTTATAGACCGCGATGCGAGCCTTCTCCAAAGGTGTCCGTGTTCCCTGCCCGCCTCAGCCTCCGCCACGTTTGCAAAATAAACAGTGGCCTGTTTGTGTTCAGGGGACACTCCCAGCTCTCAGTCCGCTTGCCCTGCTCACCAGCCAGACTGCGCGGCCCCTTCACTCACCCTGGGCCTGCCTCCCGGTCCCACCCGAGCTCTCCCCTAGCCGGGCCCTCACACAGCGTCTCCCTTCTTCCCCCGCCCTCCCTCCCCTCCCCTCCCCTTCCCTCCACCCCACCCCTGCATTCTCCTCACCCTCCCCTGCATCCCTCCCTTCCACATCACCCCTGCATCCTCCCCAACATTTCTCCCCTCTACCCCACCCCTGCATCCTTCCCCACCCTCCCGTCCCTCCCCTCCACCCCTCCCCTCCACCCTCCCCTCCACCTATCCCCTCCACCTCACCCCTGCATCCTCCCCAACATTCCTCCCCTCTACCCCACCCCTGCATCCTTCCCCACCCTCCCGTCCCTCCCCTCCACCCATCCCCTCCACCCCACGCCTGCATCCTCCCCACCCTCCCTCCTCCCCCCCTCCCCTGTATCCCTCCTGTTTACCCCACGCCTCTGTCCTCCCCGGGCATTCTCTCCCAGCCCTCCCCTGCATCTGTCCTCTCCATCCTGTCCTCCTCCTCTGTACCACCACCCCTTGCTCCCTGCACTGGCTCCCTGCTGGTCCTCCCTGTATCTCCCTGCTGCTACTCCCGGGCCCTGAGTGGGGGGGTGCAGCCCACTTACAGCATGGCTATGGCTCCCCTTCTTAAGGCCACAGGGATCTCCTCCTGCCTCTTTGTTTTGCTTCTGCTGTGGCTCCTGGCCCCCGAGAAGCCGAGTCCTGGTGTGAGGTATGGGCACTGCTTCCAGAATGTTCTCCACTGATGGTAGGACCAACAGCCTTTGGCCCTCTGGGCCACCCGCATGGAGCTCACGGGCACGCTGACCACGGGGGAGGTCTTAGGGAGTGGGCTGGTGGGTCCAGACCCCAGGAGGTGGCTGGTGGTCCCGGGGTGCCCCCTTGCAGGGACTGCCTGGGGTCCTGCTGGGGTCCCTCATCCTGCTGGTGAACTTCTTTTCAGACTGGAAAATGTCCAGACGGGTATTAGGGGATCTGAATATTTTTGTGCTTTGGATAGAAGAGATGGGAGGTCTTTGCCGACTGGGGAGGACAAGGGGCCAGCGGGGAGGAGGGCGAGGCCGCTGAAGCAGGAGACCCTGTAAAAGTGGAGGGACAAGTGGGGTGCCGTCTCTCTGGTACAGGAGCCCAGGCAGGGGCGCGGCTCAGCTCCCAGCATCCCCTCGCTCCGCCGCCCCGTCCCCGGCACGTGGCCTCCACCTCGCGGTGCAGGATGGTTGCTCAACCTCTGCCATTGCATGCACCTTCTGTGCCGTGCGTCAGGGAAGAAAAAGGGTGCGGTGGCGCTTTTGCTGGAAGCGCAGGGGTCTTCCTCACGGCCTCGCGTCCTCACCTGCTGTCCAGAACGCATTTCCGAGGCCGCACCTTGCAGCGTGGACGGAAGTGGAGTCTTTACCCAGGCAGCCGAGGGCCCACCTGAACTCGTCTTCCGTGAAGAGGGAGAAGGGCTGTGGGGGGCAGTGCTGGCCGGTGTCTTTGCCACGGGTGGGGACAGTTACACTCCTGTAGAATAGAATTTTTCCCATTAGAATTTTTTCCCTGCTTTTCTCGAAGGGAAGACACCACGTCAGGAGCTGGGAAACCACACTGTTCACACTGCTGGGCTTGTTTGCCTGTATCGCTCCTCGAAATGGTGCGAGGTGGGGACCCGCAGCCCCTTGGCACAGACGGGGAGCCCGAGGCAGAGAGCGCCCCGTGTGGTCGTGCAGGGGTGGATTCAAGGCCAGGCTTGCCTGACTCCACGGAAGGAGCCGCTGCCTGGGCTCCTGGCTTTGGCTCACGGCCTGCTTCATCCCCTAAAACCTCGGCCTGTGCCCAGAGCTCCGTGGACGCACGGGGCTCCTCAGGCCTCCCACGGGCGTCCGCGCCTGCCATGGCTCTCGGGGGCGCCCTCCCCGCGAATGCACGCCCAGCTGCCGCTCATGAGCCGCAGAGCACCCCCCCCCCCACCAGGCTGGCAGCTCCTTCGGCTGCAGAGATGATAATTTGCGGGGCCGTCCCAGGAGTGGCCCCTCTGGGTCACATATTATTCACAGACAATACTAATATTCCAGCTCAGGCTCTTTGGCAGAGGCCGCCGGGTCGATGCCCGGCCTTGCATCGATAGTAACATTGGAAGCTTCGGTAAAGCGCTGTCACGTCTGGAAAGCCTGATGAGGTTTAACGGGGACAGGAAAGAAACATTTTTTCTAAATGAAATGCCTTATAAACAGATGTCTGTGCCTTAGCGCCTCGGGGACGCTCTGGGTGTCATATTCCCGAACCCCTTTGGTCCTCGTTGCGTCCGAAGAGGTGAGGGCTGTAGTTGTTCCCATCTCCCGGATGAGGAACCGAGGCCAGGAGATGGAAAGCCGACTTCTCCAGGGTCCCGGGGCATCCGTTCCAGGCTTTTCCGGCCCCTGGTCTGTGCCCTTGCCTCTCTGGGCCTTGACTTCCCAAGTTGAGGGCAGAGTGTGGGTGATGGTGCTGCTCCTTCTGGCCCGCAGTCCAGGCCCCCCTGACCTCACCGGGGGAAGGTCGGAGGTGAGAAGAATTCTCCTGGGGGCCGTGGCTCTCAGGCTCGCCCCCCTGCTTGGGGCCGGCAGGGACTTGCCCGGAACGCACCGCAGTTAAATGCGGGTGACAGTCTCCTTCCTGAGCAACTCACCATCTCGCCAGGGCCCCGCAGCCTTTTACTGGGCAAGGGGTCACTTTTGTTTCTCTGGGGGTGGGGCAGAGAGGAGGGACGGTTAAATTGTGCACACCTACAATTGATCTCACTAATGGCGCCTCTCTGGGTCTGGAAATCAGATGTTAAGTACCTCGAAGCCAGCTGATGGGACGGCGCCCTTGGAACGAATCAATTAGCTCAGGCTCGTGATACCAATTGGGGACAATCCGGGTTTGTTCAGCTTTGACGCTCCAGAGGACGCCGGTCTCCTCTTGCTGCCGAAAGCCTGGGACACCAGGGAAGCCCGCCCTCGCCTCGCACGCGGACGCAGTGGTTTCTGCAGAGGCCGCTCCGGGAGACCCCGAGGGACACGGGAGGAGGGACAGTGCGTCCCTGGCCTTTGTTCAAGAGCCAGCGCGCAGGGAGGCGGGGGTGCGGTGGTGTGTGTTCATTCGCGGCGGCCGCTTCGTGGCGCGGTAAGA
Organism: Panthera pardus; assembly: GCF_024362965.1. Taxonomy (NCBI): domain Eukaryota; kingdom Metazoa; phylum Chordata; class Mammalia; order Carnivora; family Felidae; genus Panthera; species Panthera pardus. The sequence goes on from NW_026526766.1 coordinate 91,288,158, forward strand.
GACACTGAGGCGAGGTGCGCCCTCCCGCCCCGTCGAAGTGCGCAGTGGGGCGGCCTCGAGCACCTCCATGCCCTGCAGCCCTCACTGCCGTCCACGGGAGAAGAACCAGACCCGGGCGGTAGTTACGGTGGTAAAAGCTGGTATCTCGGGACTATGGAAATAAATAGTGGGCAAGAGACCTCAGCGTAGCACCGGGCTCAACCCCGAGTACAGCACGGGCGGCTGGGGAGTTAGAGCCTGGGAGCAGGTGGGGTTGGGGATAGAAAATCGCCAAGAGACATCGGAGCCCAGCCAGGGGACCAGACGTCACCCGGGGGATCGTAGGGCTTGAGGGCCCCGTCCATACGTTCAGGGTGTCTCCCCCTCCTGGGGAGGGGACCCCATGATGTGCTCATCCCAACTCAGCGGAGAACCAGAGGCACAGAGGGGTGAGTGGCCTGCGGGTGGCACAGCCAGGACCCGAGCCCAGGTGTGACCGTGCTCCCCCTGGGGCCGATCCGAATAATCGGATAGTAGAATAACGGGGGGGTGGGGTCCACACCTCACCGACTTCCCTTCTGCCTGGTCTCTGGGGGAGCCGCAAGGGTGCACTGTCCATTCTCTGCCTCCGAGGGTCTCTCATTGTTTCCGTCCAGGACCGGGTGGCAGGAGGCAGCCTTCCTCTCTAGGCTGCGTCTGGGGCCCATCCCGGGTGGGAGCTGGGGGTCCCTGGTGGGAGCTGGGGGTCCCGGGTAGGGACAGAGCATCCATCGCCCCCACACCCAGGATGACCTTGGGCTTTCGTATCTGCTCTGGCCTCAGTCCCCTCGTCTTCCAGTGAGGGCTCAGCCCACCCCCAGGGGCTTATGGGGACTTCAGGGGATTGAGGACAGCCCCCTTGCCTGTGCTGAGTACGGTCACGGTGCTGCGGGCTTGACCAAGGGATGTGGACCCTCTTGGCATCTCCCGGGACATAGGTGGGGCGTATGTGTGTGTCTGGGGCTGGCACTGGGGTCTGGTGGGGCCGGGGCTGCTGGCTGGCAGTCGCTATTGTTAGAGAGGTGTGTTCATAGGACCCAGAGAGTTCCCTGGGCCCAGATGTCCACATCTCTGAAATCCTGGCTTCTTCCCCGGCGCCCCCTCCCTGGGAACGGTGGGTGGGTGGGCTCCGAGCAGCTGAGGCCTGCTTTGTTCCCCGTTCAGGGGGCCTGTGGGGGCCTCACCGTCCCGCCCCCACGCTGTCCCTGGGGCGTGTTATTTATGCTTCCAGGCAATTAGTTTCTGCAGGGAATCCTCTGTGGGACGGAGAGGTCACTTCCCGCAGAAGGGCGGCAGATGGGCCCGCCCCCGCCCCCACCCAAAGGAGGGCGTGACTTCACGGACAGGGCCCTGCTGTCCTTGGCCCCAGCCAAGGTGGCTACCGGCTGGCTCTCTCCTGAGTGTGCCTGAGCCCCAGCGACCCCCTTTGTGTTGAGCCTCCCCCCGCCCTTCCCAGGTGCTGGGGAAGAGAAGGATGGGCCTCAGGGTCCTTAGCATCTGCCTTGGTGGCCCCCATCATCCGTGCTCCCCCCAGTCCCTGCTGGAGCCCACCCTCTGTGTGACCTGGGGAAGAAAGGCTTGTTCTCAGCACTCAGCCCCTAAATTGGTCTCTGCGGTTTTTACTTTTGTTTGCTTTTGTTTTTAAACTCAGGAACAATGGCATCCCACTGTTTGGACTGTAGCCTTTCTTTCTCTTTTCTTTCTTTCTTTTCTTTCTTTCTTTCTTTCTTTCTTTCTTTCTTTCTTTCTTTTCTTTCTTTCTTTCTTTCTTTCTTTCTTTCTTTCTTTCTTTCTTTCTTTCTTTCTTTCTTTCTTTCCTGCTTTTGAGAGCGGGCACAGGGTAGGGAAGGGGCAGAGAGAGAGAGGGAGAGAGAGAGAATCCCAAGTAGGCTCGCGATGTCAGCACAGAGCCCAACACGTGAGGCTCAAACGCACCGTGAGATCGTGACCTGAGCCGAAATCAAGAGCTGGACGCTCAGCCGACTGAGCCACCCAGGGGCCCCGACCTTTGCATTTAGAAAACCTGACCACATCCCCGCACTGCCCCTTGCCCCAAGCCACGTGGCTCAGAGACCCCAGGAGATCTCCTGGAGTGTTTGCATGAAAACAGGCTCTGTATTTGGACAGTCCACCTCTCTAGGTGACTGAAAGCTACTCACGGATCCACTGGGTTCTGGACAGCGTGTTGCCAGCTTTTCCGATAAATGCAGTACGTGCTGCACCCCGGGAGCCGAGCTGGCTCCTCCCCAATTCCCATGGGCGTCCAGGGTCCTTGCCTCCAGTAGGAGACTCGGGATCTGCACCAGCCAGACACTCGGGCCTTGCAGACCCCGACCCAGGGCCCGGGCCGAGCGGCGAGAGAGGATGCCACACGGTGTCTTTGCATCTGGCACTGCCTTTTGCCTGCAGTCAGGCCTGAGCTGGGTCCCGGCCAGAGTGCGGACAGGGTTTGAGTCCTGGATTCGCTGCTTTCTAGCTGGGTGACCGCAGGCCATTTATCACCCTCACTGCATGTGACTCAACCGTGCTAAGGGGGCTAGCCAGTGCCCTCTCCACGGGAAGCCAGGGGGTTAGCAGGGAGCCCCATCCTGTGTGTTTTCCTCCCGATTCCCCCTTCTGGCCAAGGTGGTGCTGGGACACGGGGATCCCGTGCGGGTGTTGGCCTGAGGTGGGCAGTGGCCTGGCTGCTGGCTGCCAGGATGGGGCCCCGATTTATTTCTGCATCTTCTAGGAGCCCGTGCAGGTAGTTCGGGGCCTGTTAGGACTCAGCATAGCACTGGCCCGTCTGTTCATTCAGCCGGCCTGGCGTCTCCTGGTGGCGGGCAAGCCCTGGGCCGATGTGTCAAGTGTGGGCCTGGGGGCCGCTGCCTCCCCTGGGTTCCGAGGGCCCATCCCGGGAAGGGGAGCCTCCGTGCCAGGCGGCAGGAAGGCAGGATGCAGATAACTGGTTCGGTCAGGGTCCCGGGCCCCCGTGGCCTTGTGAGCACAGCAACTCTGGAGGCAGTGACCTGGCCCTTCTGGGTCTTGTCATCTCCGCAAGGGGTCGTTACCGCGCCCACCTGGGCAGGCGGGTGGCTTGGAGATGGAGCGGGTCCGCTCGGTATGTGGGGGCCAGCAGGGTACTCGGAGGCTGGACAGGTGTCACGGTCTCTTCCACCCCACAGAGCCGTAGGTCAGCCTTGTGTTGGGTCCCTGTGCCACGCCAGGTCGGGCCCGCGTGGGGCACATGCTTGCTTGCACCTCTGGGCTGCTGGCGGACCACGAAGGCCCTTTGTCTCTGAGCCGTCAGGTGGCTGTGGGGCACAGGGCGTGGAGGAGACACGGGGGGACGTCACCTGTCGCTCACGGGCCGTGCCTCAGGAGGAGGGCCGTCCCAGGTTGCACCTCAGCTGCACCCCAGTTAAACGTTTAAACGAATAAAGCCAGTTAAACATTTCTGGAGTTTCTAGATTCAAAGCTGGAGGGTGTTTGTTTTTTTTTAAGGTAAACTTCTAATGAAGTATCCTGCTTGCACAGGAAAAGGCGTCTGTCCTCGGTGGACGCTTGGTGACCTGTCACTATGTAACCTCCCCCCCACCCCCCCCTTCCCCCGTACAGGGTGGTGGCTGCAGGAGTCCGTCCACTCCGTGTGGTGGGACGACAGCAGGGGCGGTCAGCCCCCCAGGGAGGGGCTGAGGAGCACTTTGCAGGAGGCTGAGGTCGGACCGGGACGGGGTAGGGGGGCACTCCTGGCCAAGGGGACAGGAGGCACGGGTCCAGTGCAGCAAAAGGCAGGTGCACGGAGGAGGTGCGGAACCCGCTTGGGCTCATTTGGTGCCTCCGTGAGCCCCCCTGCTGGCTGGGTCGTGTGTGTACACGCGCACGTGCACGTGTGTGTCTGTGTGTGTGTGCTTGGCTTGGCTTGGTTTGGCTTGATTACTTGTGCCCTGAAAGCTTCCCCTTCATTTTGAATTCTCTTTCCTCATCCGTGCCAGCTGCTAGAACCCGTTTAAGCACGTGGGCCTCAGGTGAGGGCTTGGGGTGTGCTTGACCTTTGGAGGAGCACTGGCCCGGGAAGTCTTCTCTGATCACCCGTGCGGTGCCAGCACCGGTGCCTTACATACCCCCGGTGACGGGGTGCTCACTACCCAGACTGCAGCCTGCGCCCCTGACGGACTGCTCCGACAGAGCCCGAACTTGCATCGTGCACGGCGGCCCCCGCCGGGCCAGTCGGCTGAGTGGGTTGCTCTTGGCTCCACGTTATTCCGATATGTTCCTCTTAATTTTTGAGTGCCTGAGCGTCCGCAGCTGGTCCACAGCTGGCTCTGAGCTCCCCCCCCCCCACCCCGCTGACTCTGCCAGATCCTCTCCCCCTTCGTGTTGTTCGCACCCGTTAGCCCCGAGCCAGCTGCCCCACGGGGCAGGGGCACACCGTCTCCCTGCTTGATGTCTCTGGGTCTCACCAGCCATTGGACTTTGTGCAGAGTGACATTATCAATCAGGAGGGCTCTTTTCGAATCATTAGGGGAGCATAACATGAGCAAATGATAAAGGGCCCCTCTGCTCGAGGAGTGTTGTGTGGGAGGTCAGGGCTTTTGCGGGGTCAGGGACCGTCCCCTCCCTACCACGACTCGGGGAAGGATCCACAGGGTTCAGAGGGGTGAGGGCGCAGGGACGGTGCTGAGGGAGATGGTCCTGGCGAAGGAGGGTCACCCCGGCGTGGGGCGGATGTGGGGACGCTGCTCAAACTCAGGGTGCCAGGAGCCTCCGGGAAAAGCCGAGTCGATGTTCAGGGTCGTGGTGATGTGCCGTCCCGTCCCGTTCCTGGGCAGCGCTCTCCTGGTCTGTCTGGGCCTCGGCCGTCACCTCTTTGGGACCCCTGCCTCGGTGGCTGACCGCCCTCTGCCGCTGGGGGGTCCCCAGGGCCCCCGAGTGTCGCCTTGTGGCGTTCTCTCCCTGAACATTTAGGAGCCCATCCTCTCTGAGGGGCCGAGCGTCCTCAACCCTGGCACTGGGGCCTGTGACTGTCAGCCTCGGATGGGCGCCCGGGTCTGGCGTGACCAGTCACCACAGCTGGGGGGCTTGCAACAGAAATTGCTTCTCCCCAGTTCTGGGGCTGGAAGTCCCCCCCGCCCACCGGAGGTCACAGGACCGCTCCCTCTGGAGGCTCCTGGGTGGGGGGTTCTGCCTGCCCCTCCCGGCTCCCGGCCGCTCTCGGCACTCCGGGCTGCGTCTGCTCCCTCCCCCCCTCGTCTCTGCCTCTCCTCTTCGCCTCTCCTCTTCTCCCTGTGACTCTTGTGTCCTTTCTCATAAGGACACCAGTCACGTTGGATGAAGGGCTCACCCTACTCCGGAATGACTTCATCCTGATTGTGCCCGCAATCGTCCTTTTCCCAAATAAGGCCACTGCTTGAGTCGGGGAAGGACGTGAGTTTTGGGGACCCTCAAACCTTCGTTGGCTGCAGTGGCAGTACATTCGGGTGACCCGTCTTTTGTGTCAGGCACTGACAGGCTGCCCCTCGGGGGCCCTGAAGACGGAGCGGACGGGGTGCTTGGGCTTGGGGAGCCCGCACTCTTGGGCTGAGCGGGGGTGCAGGATGCATGGGCTGTCCTCGTGGCGGGGTGCCCCAGGAGGGCCTCGCCCTGGGTGTCTCTTCCATGCCACATCCTGTTCCTCCCTCGTGACCTTTCTTGCCTTCCCGTGACCTCCAAGGTGAAGTCCGGGCCCCTTAGCTGGTCGTGTGCAATCCAAGCCCGGCCCCATCCACCCGCACCCCTACCCACCCTCTGGTCCTAGGGAGGTCGTCGGAGAACGGCCGGGTCTCTTTCCTGCCTTCTCCCTCCCCCGTGCTCCCAGCTGTGGGTCCTGCGGGGGCCCCTCGTCTCCACCTGCGTCTCCACTGGAGCCTCCTGGGAACTTGTTGAAGGAGAATCTCGAGCCTTAGAGGCCCGAGCCGTGGCGTGGACCCATGGAGCTGGTGCAGAGAACCGCGTCCCCCGGCGGTGTTCCCCAGGGCCGCTGCGTTGTGGGTTGTGCTCGTGAGACCCAGAACACATTTACAAGGGTCTTTTCATGAGTCGGCAGGCAAGGGCTTGGTCCCGCGAGGGCTCTGTCCCACCGTGTTCTGGAGCCCGCATCTTGGTGGTGCTTTGACGGACGTAATTCTTCCAGCTGTGTCAAGGACGGGAGAAGCCGGGCTGCCTGGCTCGGTCACTCTGGGCCGTGGGCCTGGACAGGCTGCTGGCTCTCTCTGGGCTGCTTGGTGACCAGGGTGAACCTCCTCTGCCTGGGATCCCGTCAGGTCCCCACACTACATCTCGTCATCATGTCCCCTGGGGCGCCTCTGGGCTGTGACAGGTGGAAACCCCCATTTTTAATTTAATTATTTTTATTTTTATTTTTTTATGTTGTATTTTATATTTGAGAGAGGGAGAGTGACAGAGCATGAGCAGGAGAGGGACAGAGAGAGAGAGGGAGACACAGAATCCAAAGCAGGCTCCAGGCTCCGAGCTGTCAGCACAGAGCCCGATGCGGGGCTTGAACTCGTAAACCACGAGATCGTGACCTGAGCCACTCAGGCGCCCCCCTTTTTCTTTAAGCATTTAAAAAATAAAAAAAAAATTAATATTTTTATTTACTTTTGAGAAAGAGAGAGAGACGGAGTGTGAGCAGGGGAGGGACAGAGAGAGAGAAGGAGGTGAGCAGGGGAGGGACAGAGAGAGAGAGGGAGACACAGAATCCAAAGCAGGCTCCAGGCTGCGAGCTGTCAGCACAGAGCCCGATGCGGGGCTTGAACTCGTAAACCACGAGATCGTGACCTGAGCCACTCAGGCGCCCCCCTTTTTCTTTAAGCATTTAAAAAATAAAAAAAAAAATTAATATTTTTATTTACTTTTGAGAAAGAGAGAGAGACGGAGTGTGAGCAGGGGAGGGACAGAGAGAGAGAAGGAGGTGAGCAGGGGAGGGACAGAGAGAGAGAGGGAGACACAGAATCCAAAGCAGGCTCCAGGCTGCGAGCTGTCAGCACAGAGCCCGATGCGGGGCTTGAACTCGTAAACCACGAGATCGTGACCTGAGCCACTCAGGCGCCCCCCTTTTTCTTTAAGCATTTAAAAAATAAAAAAAAAATTAATATTTTTATTTACTTTTGAGAAAGAGAGAGAGACGGAGTGTGAGCAGGGGAGGGACAGAGAGAGAGAAGGAGGTGAGCAGGGGAGGGACAGAGAGAGAGAGGGAGACACAGAATCCAAAGCAGGCTCCAGGCTGCGAGCTGTCAGCACAGAGCCCGACGCGGGGCTTGAACTTGTAAACCATGAGATCATGACCTGAGCTGAAGTCAGACGATTGACTGAGCCACCCAGGCGCTCCTAAATTTTTTTTTGTTTTATCTCTCTTTTTAATTTTAAAGACAACACTCCTGCTGGAAAGGTCTCCTTGTGGTTGGTGCCCAGTGAGGGGCAGAGGTGCCCAGAGCCCATGTGGGGCAGCAGGTGGGTCTGTCCCCTGCTGTCCTCCCCAGGCCACATCACTCTGCTTTCTCCCCCGCCTCGGACTGGCCCGCTTCTTACGTGTGCTCTCCCCTGTGGTCACAGAGAATCTGTTCTGGGCGAAAGGCACGTTTGAACCCTACCCTTAGGTAGGAGAAACTCCAGGGGGCGACTGGGGCGGGAAGTCCCTCGATGGGCCAGGATTAAGCCAAACTCCTTTTCTCGGAAGCAGCCTGGAGCTTTGTCTGTGGCTGTTTTCCATCTGTTTCTGGAAACACAGTGCACAAAAGGAAAAATCACTTTAGACTTTTTCCTGGTGAGGGCTAGCATCGCACAAATCGGGTGTCTGGGCCCGACGCAGTCACATTCTTGGGCCGATACGGCTTTAGAAAGGAGAGGGTGCTGTGCAGGGCCAGGTGCTGAGGGCACGGCAGGGCCCTGGGGCCACCCCCGAGGCCGTGCTGTGGGAAGGTTGCCCTCATTTATGATGAGTCCACTGTGCATGTGCTGGCATTCACCAGCCCGTCACCCAGCTGACCCCGTTCATCCCTCAGGTTGACCTCCTCCGGGGAGCCTTCCCTGATGCCCCCCTCAGTTAGGCCCTTCGCCCCACCGGCTCATCCGTCCTGTGCCCTAAAGCATTGAGGACACAGCGGGTCCTGTGAGCTCCAGGAAGCCACGTCTGGCCTCTCCTCCGCAGGGCTCAGTACCTAGATGCTCACTGAATGCTACTGAACACACAGGTGAGCAAATGAGAACCGTCCTCAGGGTACTCGTCCCCACGTTACAGGTCAGGGCCCGGGTCCCCAAGGGTTTTAGGGCGCTGCCGAGATCTCGGGGACAGTCTGCAGCTGGGTGCGAGCTGGGGTTAGTGATGCCAAGCTGGCTCTCTGTACCCCCTGGAAGGCGGTGCCACGGGGTGCCCTGGGATGGGACGGGCAGGCACCTGGCTCCAAGACGGGGGAGACCCCCCCCCACCTGAATCCTCATGATTCGAGCAGAGCAAGGTGCGTGGTCCCCACCCAGCCGTCGGCTGCCCTGCTGGCCCTTCCCCACCCGCCCCGCCCCTGGGGCCGCTGGCCCAGGTGCGGACTCCTGCCACGGGCGGTGAGAAGTCCCCCGAGGTGTGGCTTCCTGGAGATTGTACCGGGACCGGTGGGGGGGCAGGGGCCGCCTCTCCAGGGTTGCGTCCGTCCACGGGGGCTGTTGCCGTGACAGACCAGGCGGCTGCAACAGCAGGCATGTATCTCCCGCGTGTCTGGAGGCCTGGCGCCTGATCAGGAAGGTGCCGGCACGGTCGGGTTCCCGTGGGGGCCTCTTCCTGGCTGGCGGGTGGGGGCCCTCTCCCTGCAAGCTCACAGGCAGGGACAGAGAGATCGTGCCTCTGTGTCACTTCCAGCAGGGACACCGACCCCGCCCTTGGGGGCCCCACCCCTGTCCCTCCCGCTCGCCCCCAAATACGCCACCTCCTAAGCCCTCCCCCTGGGGTTAGGGCTTCAACGTAGGAATTTGGGGGAACACGTTGAGTTCATAGCAAAGGTCGGCCTCTGTGTAGAGACAGCCACAGAGGGGCCGGATGACAGTGAGGTCAGGGTGCAGCCACAGGCTGTGGATTCATGTGGTCTCCTCACCACGTGGGGCTCTGTGGCCCCCACTTCCCAGGTGGGGAGACCGACTCCGTTCCGTTCCGTGGCCGGGGATGGCAGAACTCTTTCTGATGCTCAGTCCCGGCAGATCTTTCCGGAAACACCCACAGCGTGTCACAGCTGTGAAAATGCCCAGTTTGCAGCTTGTCCCGTCACGTCCGTGGCCGCTGTGGTGTGGATGCTGTTCCTGATCCGGCCTGAGCCCCGTTCCCCTCCTTCCGAGCTCAGTGGAGATGCTCGCCCGCCTTCCCCGGGCGCTGCCGGGAGGGTCCTGACGCCCCGGGGCCGCGCCCCCCTCTGCCGTCAGCCCGCGGGGTGCAGGGTGCTGGAGGTGCTCCCAGGCGCTCCGGCCCAGCCCCGGAGGAAGCGAGCTGGCAGAGACAGTCCCCTTACTCGGTGCGCTGAGGTCATACTCGCACTTAGTAACGGAGTTAACCAAGTCATCGCTCTAGAGATAAGTGTGTGCGTTGGAAAATTATCGCCGCGGTGCGAGAGGTACGGGTTTTGTTCCTCTTTCCGTTACGATGGCCATTAATCAGGGAAGGCAGTGGCGCATCCTGAAGCCCGTCGGCCCCCTCCAGGTAATGGCTGCTGTCCCCTCTTCCCCGTTAACAAGCCGGGGTTGACGGATGGTGGGGGCCCAGACCGGAGTGGCTGAGCCAGAAGTGCTGCGGGAGGGGGTTCCGGGGTGAGGCCCAGACGGGAGACTGAGGCTGTTCTTCTGGATGCTTCCTTCTTAGGCGCGGTGAGCACAACTCAGCCATCCGAGGTCTTGGCCATATCTGCCACTGTGGACAGGGGACCACTTTGATCCTCTGGTTTTGACAAGGGGCACAGGAGCACTGACTGCCTTGGGTGGTTGAGGATTGAGTGAGGCAGCAGGGGAACTTCGGACTGAGCCCCGTGCTGGGCTCACGGCGGTCGGGGCTTAGGCTCCTGGTCAAGAATCAGTCTCAAAAACAAGACTCGGGCTCAAAGTTAGGCTTCAGGTTCATGGTCAGGGCTCAGGCTTGCGTTAGCATCGGCTCATTCAGGCAGGTTCTGGGGAGTAGTACTGTGTTCCGAGCACTGCTCCTGAGCTATGGCGGAGTGGGATGGCCAGGTTGGCGAGTAAACACTTGAGAATGCGGATCCCAGCCTGTGGGGGCTGTGGCTTGGCATCCCTTGGGGTTGTACCTGGAGGACTGTCCCCATCCCAGCCCCCAGCTGTCCCCGGGGCTGGTCGTGGGCACCCTGAGGAATCCGTTCCTTGTGTCTGGCAGATCGTTATTTATTTATTTTTTTTAAAAATTTTTTTTAATTTTTTTTAATGTTTTTTATTTATTTTTGAGACAGACAGAGCATGAACGGGGGAGGGGCAGAGAGAGAGGGAGACACAGAACCGGAAGCAGGCTCCAGGCTCCGAGCCATCAGCCCAGAGCCCGACGCGGGGCTCGAACCCGCGGACCGCGAGATCGTGACCTGAGCCGAAGCCGGACGCCCAACCGACTGAGCCACCCATAGCAGATCTTTAAATCCAAGGCGGGAGGCAGGTCACTTCTCGGTGAGAGAACGCGGAAGGTGCTCAGAAAGGGCCGAGTCGGAGAGACAGGTTCAGTCCTGGACCCGCCGCTATGGTTGTGTCGGGGCCTCAGTTTCCTCATCTGGGAAATGGGGAAGATGGCCCTGACCCCACACCACTGGGGTGGAGCCCAAGGTTGGACGCGATCAGTGGAAGAGGCAGAGAGGCTGGCGTGGGCTGACGGGGCACAGGGACCCGCTCAGGCGCGGGCTGTGGAGACGCCTGCTCTCTGACCCTCGGCTCGCCGTCTCTGCTGCAAGGAAGAGGGCTAGGAAGCGTGTGGCCAGAGCCTTTCAGACAGGGCGAGGTTTCCACGTGGGGCTGGGGCTCCCTCCTGCCCCGCCCTGTGGTGTCTGTAATGCCGTTGGCATCTGAAGCCCTGGGCCGTGGGGATTTTTGCACCTTCGGGTGGTGATTCACAGCACTGGGCAGCTGGTTCGTGGCCCCTCCTCGGATCAGAGGGGAGATGTGGTGCCGCTTGTCTGTCGGAGGCGCCTCCTATGTTTTGACGCACCCTTGTCCCACCTCTTACCTGTCTGGCCGGGGAGAGGAGGCGGTCGGTGCTCTCCCGCGGCTGCAGTGGGCGTGCATTCACAGGTGACCGGTGGCCCACCCCGCCAGCTCCCGGAAGCCCCCGTCGTGGCTGGGGGGGCTCGCTGGCCTCCGTGGAACTGCAGGGCCCCCCTTGATCCCGGCCGCCGCTGTCAGCCCACGTCCGGAGCCGTCCTTTCCGGGGCAGGGCTGGGCCAGAGAGTGGGGGCAGGGGGGGCCCAGACGAGCCGAGTCTGTCTCAGGTCGCTGCTTGTCTGCCTCGAACCCCCGGGGCCTCAGTGACTCCTCCGTAAAATGGGGGGGGGGGTAGAGCAGAAGTGTCTCGTGGAGGGCTTGGGGGGATAAAATGAAACGGACCTGGTAGAGACCCAGATACCAGCTCTAGTTGTTAATGGAGCCGTGTCAGGGAGGCCAAGAGCCTGGAGCTCCAGAGGGATCTCGTGAAAGTTCGTGGGGGGCCCTCGCAGGTCACCTGCAACCTCCTGGCTGGGTTTAGGTTTCCCATTTGGGCCGGGTGGCCACTGCGCCTTTTCCACCCAGGATTTTAAGTTTCCCCGACTGGTTCCTGCATATCTTCCTGGTCAGGCACAGCTGAAGTTCACGCCGTCTCCCAGCCCGGTGACCACAGAGCATTTGACTGATGTCACGGATCAGGGACAGTAGACAGTCAGTGCTCAGAGGGACTCTGGAGACCTCGAGGTCTCGGTGTTTCCCCGGGTGGGCTCGAGTCTCTCCTTGCATGTGCTGGATCTTTCTGGCAGGCAGAGCTGGCTCAGAGCACCGCCTGTCAGCAGAGAGAGCTTCAGAGGCCGCCTCTGGCTTGAGCAGGAGAGAGCGCTGCGTTTGATTAGTGACGTGTGGCAAGCATTTGCCGCCTCCTACGTATCGTGTTCCCCCTTATTCCGTAGATGGGGACACTGAGGCTCAAGTAGTCAGTGGCGGGTTTAAGACTTAACCCCCGCCTCTGGCATTTTGTCCTGGTTTGTGGCTCTCTGCCCCGTACCCACGATTACAAGTTAATTAGAACAACTTCTCTAACTTGCCCGGCGCAAGTCGGCGCTCAATGTGTGAGTCCCATTAGCATCATTCGTTCAGTTCGTAGCTACTCTGGGCATCGGCTCCTACAGAGTCCAGGATCCAGGGCTGCTGGTTCCTGAGGCTCAGGACGGCCTCTGCCGCTTGCTTGTGAGGTCTCCATCCTCCCGTGAGCACAGGACGTGCAGCTAGATTGGGGGTTTGTTTCGAGTCGTGCGGAAGCCTCAGTTCGAGCCCAGGAAAGAGGAGAGGGCCGGTGCCGCAGTGTCCACAGACTCTGCCTCTCTGTCCTGTCTCTCCTAAAACTCGCTTTTGAGCTCCGACCCTCTTTCTAGCACGGCCAGACCCTCCTTCCGTGCGTTCCCCTCCGAAGTTGCCGCCTTTCACCGGCTCCCGTGAGTGGCGCTTTTCGTTCTGCCGCTTGGGCGTCTTGGGGCCTGCGGCCCGGCTCACCCCTGTCCCCTGCGCGCACTCGGCCCCTTGCAGGAAAGCTGTGTCGGCTGCTGTGCGGGACGCAGCGGCTGACAGGCGGCCGTGTTTCCCGTCTGCTTTGGTTTGTCTGGCTGCTCCGGGCGGGGGGGCGGGGGGGGGGGGTGTTGCAAAGCCTGACTACGGGGTTTGTGACGAATCACACCCCAGCGGCCGCTCCTCATCCTGAAGGCAGCAGCGCTGAGTTTGTTCTGACCTTGCTGTCCATGTGAACACAGGAAAAACCAGAAGGGCGACGGCGGGGCCGAGCGGGGCGGCGGGGGGAGGGGGGACGCAATTCATGACGATTTGCTTCTGCATATGCAGCAGCGTTAGCCGCAGATTTCCCAGGCAGATAGGGGAGTTTCCGGGGCAACGTGTTTAAATGAGGTTCGCAGTCTTGCCGTTTGGCTCCGTTGAGCCGTGTGTGTGCGTGTGTCTGCGTGTGTTTCCAGATGTGTGGTAATGGCTGATAAGGAAGGCCTGCGGGCTTGAGCCTGGTCTGTGCGATTCCTGCTTATTGACTCCTAATGACAGCAAGTGCCTTGGGGCCAGGAAGCCCTCCTGACCAGTACGGGCTTTGCGAGCGAGCTGGGTGTGACGGGCACAGACGTCCGCCAGCTCTCGCCCACCTCGTCGTCGGCACGAAGAAGCCCCGGGTCCCTCTTAAAGGCCGGCTCGCATCCGTCTTTGTTGTCCTTCTGGATCCTTCCTGCCCGTGCTTCTTCATCGAGGACCTCGGGGAACCTAGGTGGCCTTGCTGGGTGCCACCTCGCAGTGCCAGCTGAATGCTAGCCGTGACACGGTCCCCGTACTGTGGTTCCTGAGCGTCCCGTTCGTATCGCCTTCCCGTGGCACTGATGCGTCTGTTCTCCTGTTTCGTGGCGTAGGCGTTTGTCAGCTCTGCAAACTACTTTTTTATGGTACGTGTTAGCGTGTCAGCCTTTATTCCGAGGGGTATTGATTCTCACGCTTGCAGAGAAACAGCGTTTCCACATAAAGAGCTCATACCCTGGAGGACTTGTGTCTTTTACGTTCGGGATAATAGAAGACTTGAAAGCAGAAAACAAACACGGAAAACCTTGGCTCACGTTTTGAGTCCCAGTGGAAAAGGGAGGTGTGGTGGAGGCTCGCCCGGGAGACAGCAAACCTTCAGGGAAGTTCCGGGTGGGCAGAGCGTGTTCACACGTGCGTGTGTGTGCGTGTGTGTGTCTGTGTGGTCTCTGCCCCAGGAAGGCCTTCAGGGACCCGGCTGATGGAGGCCTCACCACCTTTAACGTGGGCACTGTGAGGTTGCCCGGAGGCGGGAGGTTTCGTGAGCCAGGCCCGCAAGCGGCCCCCTTGACGTCTGCTCCCATCCACTGCGTGGCCCTCGGGAACCGCAGGAGAGGCTGGCAAGTGTCCAGCCAGGCTCCAAAGGAGGGCTATGAGGTCTTGTGCCCAGCTGCAGGCTCCGGCGGGGTGGTGGAGGCGCAGGTTTGGGTCATGTGGATGTAGGTTTGGTTCCTGAATCGGCCACTTATTGCTGGGTGACCTGGGACAAGATCCTTATTCAGTCCAGTCCCCAAGGTCTGTCTCTAATAATGGGGAGTTGGGGGAAGGGAAGAACACATACGGGAATGATGTTTGTGTCGTGCGTATCTTAGTGCACAGTATATACTAAGTGCTCAAGAAGTGGTAGCTCGTGTTCTGACATTTAAGAGGTGGGAATAGGGAGGCAGGTTCTCTTTGGGTCCTTTGCTGCTGATCCTGTCTGTCCATCTACCCGTGTGTCCACCCATCCATCCATCCATCCATCCATCCACATACCCAGTTTATCCTCATCCACCCATCCATCCCCAGACCCATCCATCTACCCATCCACCCATCCATTCACCCACGTACGCATCCATTCATCTACACACCCATCCATTCACCCATGCACCCATCCATCTATCCACGCACCCACACATCTACCCATGCACCCATCCATCTACCCTCAGACCCATCTATTCATCTACACACCCATCCATCTATCCACGCACCCACACATCTACCCATGCACCCATCCATCTACCCTCAGACCCATCTATTCATCTACACACCCATCCATCTATCCACACACCCACACATCCACCCATCCACCCATCCATTCACCCATTCACCCATCCATTCATTCACACACCCATCCATTCATCTACACATCCATCCGTTCATCTACACACCCATCCGTTCACCCATGTACCCATCCATTCATTCACACACCCATCCATTCATCTACACACCCATCCATTCACCCATGCACCCATCCATCTATCCACACATCCACACATCTACCCATCCATTCGCCCACACACCCATCCATACGTGTGTGCGCCCATCCATTTATCCCCGCACCCATATCCCCAGACATCCTTTGAGCATTCTAAGGTCATTCTGTGTCTCAAGCCCGTCATATAAACTCAGTAGTGGGCTGCAGTTTTTCTCACCCATGAAGTGAAGAAGCAATTCAGAGCCTGGTTTTGAAGGTCAGATGTGATGCTAGCCCCAAAAGAGCTTGGAAAAAGCTTCATGAGGGACATGAGCTGTGTCAGGTGCCCAGAAGGCCTGAAGAGAGCTGGAGTAGCCGTGGGCATCCTCAGCAGAGGGCATAGCCCGCCAGGTTGTGTTCCTGTGCACCCTTGGAACCTTCTGCTGTGACCCCCTGCCCCGCCCTGGGCACACCTTCCTTGGCCCCAGTGAAGTGGTCGGTGATCGCTGAGCCCAAAGGCTTGAGCCGGTTGTGGACGGGGAGGAGGGGAAGCCGTTCCATTCATTAACAGAGGCAGGCGAGAAGTGGAGATAAAAGTTGGGAAAATGTCATCCTTTGACATTTACGTTTTCAGGAGAGCTGGAGGGGCCGTGGGCTGGGAGGTGTTTGATCATCGCCCAGCCCCTCCGTCCCGGGACGGGGCCGCCGGCCAGGGGC
Organism: Panthera pardus; assembly: GCF_024362965.1. Lineage (NCBI taxonomy): Eukaryota > Metazoa > Chordata > Mammalia > Carnivora > Felidae > Panthera > Panthera pardus. The sequence goes on from NW_026526766.1 coordinate 91,303,852, forward strand.
GCTGTGGGGCCCACGCAGGCTCCTTGCTCCCCTGCAGGGAGGTGCGTCCTGCGCCCTGTCTTTCCCCGGGGGGCTGCCGCCACCCCTCGTCTGACCCCACGACTGTCTCGGGAGGCCCCACGCCTGCTCCCGGCAGCCCCTGCCCTCGGTCACTGCAGTGGGGGTCCCTGCGGTGGGCTCCCCCCCGCAAAGCACTCCTGTTTCTGCACAGATGCCAGCAGGGAGCACGCAGCCCAGGCAGACCCAGGACCAGGGCACCTCCGGGAGAGATGTTGACCCTGGCTCGACGGGAACCCAGAGCCGAGTCCCTCACAACTGCCGATGACAGATTCCAGCCTGGAGCAGAGTGTCTGTGGGCTCGGGGCGGAGAAGCCACTGTGTCTTCTGCTGGGACGGTGGGCGCGTGGACACATCAGAGACCTGTCCCCTGGCTTTGGCTCGCTCCCCTGCGGCAGCCCCTCCACGCCTGGGGCTCCCTCTGTATGGGGCAGAGGCTTTGTGCTAACTCCAGGTCAGGAGACGGGTTCCGTCTCCTGGGCCAGGGCTGACCGATGGCTGCCGAGCGTGGGATCTGCCAGGAGGACTCTGGCCCCTGTCCGGCCGGCTGGGGAGGAGTGCGGCAGGGGATTAACAACGTCAGCCGTGGAGGTGTGGGAGCGGGTGGCTTGTGCCCCCGAACCCTTCAAGCTCTGCCATTCATTCCTAGCTTCTAGCAAATAACCGTAAGCACATAGCAATAATGCTTTACGTTTTGTTCTCCCTGAACGCCTGGAGCTCTCACGAGCTGAGAGTAACAGCCAGAGCCAGGAGGCTCATTACTCGCGAAACACCCTTGGAGCACACGGGCGCGGGGCCGTGGCCGGGCCAGCCGAGTCCTCTCTGGGGAGGCACAGAAGGACCCCGACGTTCTGCAGTTTCCTGACTCCCACGGCCCGGCCCCTCAAGCGTGGCCACCTCCGGGAAGACCCCTCACAGCACTTACCTCGTTGGCCGAGGTCGCGGACTGAGCAAAGGGGCTTTCTGTACGGCTTGGGTTTTTCCCTCCCGTTCAGAAAATTGCAGCTAAAACAAGTCTGTGAAATGCGTCTCAGCTGGGGGCTTTAGGCAAGAGACCTTGCCTCAGTTTCCCAGGCTCCCAAATGTGCATAGCAGGCCTGGCCGGGTAGGGTGAGGATTCCCCAGGACGGTGCCCGTAAAAGGCCCAATGGGCTCGCTTCCTGGGGCAGCCGGCAGCCGGCAGGGGTGTGCGTGGCTTTAGCCGGTGGTCATCGTGGGCCATGTTCATGGGCCCTGTCGCCAGACACACACAGACTGTACCCACGCACACACACACTGTACCCACGCACACACACACACACACACACACACACACACATAGGCGGGCCCATGCACGCTTACACAAGGAAGCCTCAAAGCCCAGGCTTGCGTCTGCTTCATCAGCATGTGACGTCTGGCACAGCAGGTGCCCCGTGAATTCTGTAACGAATCGTGAGCAGCTCCATGCGTTTTATTTTATTTTACTTTTATTTTATCTTATTTTATTTTATTTATTTTTAATTAACCAATTTATTTTTTTAACGTTCACTTATTTTTTGAGAGAGAGATACAGTGTGAGCAGGAGAGGGGCAGAGAGGGGGAGACCCAGAATCCGAAGCAGGCTCCAGGCTCCGAGCTGTCCGCACAGAGCCCGACGCGGGGCTCGAACTCACAAACCGTGAGATCATGACCTGAGCCGAAGTCGGACGCTTAACCGACCGAGCCACCCAGGTGCCCCGTGGTTTTTTTTTATTTGTTTAAAAATATTTATTTATTTTTGACAGAGAGAGAGTGAGAGAGAGCGCACACAAGCAGGAGGGGCAGAGAGAGAGGGAGACAGAGGATCCCAAGCAGGCTCTGTGCTGAGAACAGAGACCCTGACGCAGGGCTCGAACTCACAGACCGCAAAATCACGACCTGAGCCGAAGTCAGATACCTAACTGACTGAGCCACCCAGGCGCCCCTCATGCGTTTTATACTCTGTGCTCCGGGGCGGCCACTCCCCTCTCTCTGCCTCAGTTTCCCCGTAACCCTCTGTGGAGCCTCATGCCTGCTTGCTGCCTGTTGGGTGTAACTGTGTTGGGGCTTCTGAGGCTGGGGGACAGGCGGGCCCCATGTGTCTGGAGGGGGCTGCCTGGGGCACAGGGCAGGACGGGTGTGGCCGGGGGCAGCCAAGAAGGAACGGCCACTGCTCATGGTTCAGCACTTGAGAACCTCTGCCCTGACAAGCACGTTGGTCTGGGGAGATAGCGCTCGGATCCCCTCATGCGGGCTGAGCCTGGTTCCGTTCGCCCTGACCCTTTGAGGGGGCCAGGCATCAGTTTAGAAGGTCAGATGGAGGGAGGAGGGGCCAAAGGGGAGGGAGCACCGCGTCAGCGCTGCGCCCCAAGCTGCCGTGTAACTTCGGGCAAGTCGCTTGACTTCTCTGGACCTCTCCCAATCTCTGAACTGGGTCAGCACCTACTGGGAACATGCTGTGAATCATTCGGTAGCTTCCAGAACAGCAGCATGGGATGAGCACTTTGTAAGCGTGATGCCCCTTAGGACTGTCAGCGGCCCCGACGAGGTCAGCCCCGCCCCGTGTGGGTGAGGACGCAGCCCTGCCTGGGGTTAGTAGCTGGCGCCCGGAGGGCGGAACCGGTGAGCCCGGCCCCGCTCCTCCGCACGGCCCTCGGCGAACCTTAGTGCGAACACATCTTGTGCCATGCGCAACATAGGTATCCAGCCCGCAAACGTTACACCGTGTGTGTGGGAGTGTTCTTTTGCCAAGACGAGATGTGCTTAGTGAACAGCTCTCTGTGCACAATACCCTTCGTTGTGGTTCTGCGATGACTTCCTGGTTTCTCGTGGAATGACAGAAGCGTCTTTCTGGTCTCCCCAGGTCATCTCTGCCGTGTCCAGACTCTCCCTGCACCACGTGGCCCAGAACAAAGGGATCAGGTGAGCTCATCGGCGCTGACGAGTGCCGCCCTCTCGTCCTCCCCGCCACCCGCGTGCCTGGCCTCAGATATTAGAGTTTTCAGCAGATATCCTCAGCCCGTGGCCTTATCATGAATTTTCAACGTGGTCTCGTGTCGCCTGTTGGCAACAGGAAGGGGCGGTGGCAGGGGGCGGGGTGGGGGGGGCCCTCCGCTTCCCACCAGGGAGATCTTGCACGCGTGTTCGACTGATGGCTGCGAAATCCCTTTCGATTTCGGTAATAAGATCAGCAAATTAATCCTTTCACAGATCATTGCCTACCTAAGCACACTCCCCACGCATCACAACCCGGGGGGGGGGGCTCTGCCGTGAGGGTGGAGACCCGTCCCGCGGGGTGGGGGGGCCTCAAGTCCCTGGGTTGGACTTCTCACTCCCGGTTTTACTGCTTTCAAAGCTCAGCCTCAGAGAATCCTGTCACCCCTGCGGTTTGGCCTCTGGTCCCCGACACGGGACTGGGCACGCAGGCAGCCGGGACAGGGGAGGGCAGCCCCAGTGAGATTCTGGCCCACAGGCATGGGGTCAGGGAGACGTCTAAATGGGGATCAGGTTCCAGGTCGGGTGGGGACAAGCAGAGGACGTGCCCTTCCTCAGTGTCCCTGGAGGACATGGGCCCAAAGGGTGGGGATGAGAGGTTTGGGAACCCGAAACAGCCCCATCTGAGGGTGGAGGGCCGTGGGGTCACGCCTGGGTGCCAGCGACATCGTGAGGGTGGTCTCTACGGGAGGGACTTCCAGCAGCTGTGTGGCCTGAGTCTGGGGTCCCAGGACCAGGCCAGCCCGGCCGCCCCTTGGTGGGGCTGTTTGCACAGATTCAGAGAGTCACCGGGACAGATGCAAAGGTTAGGGCCCCCCCCATCACTGGAATGTCATTTGTTGTATTGTCAGAGAGAGAGTCCTTTGAACTGGGGGTTTTTGTTTTTTGTTGTAAGTCAGAGACAGGATAGGCTCTTCAAAAATGCCTCTAGACTCTCCGCTGAATGCATACAAAAGGGCATCTATAACACGTTTAGGGTAACGCCATAAGACAAGGCTCACACCCTGGGACACCAGTGACACCTGGACGCCCCCCCCCCCCCCAGCATCACCCGCTGGTATTCAGGGTCGCTTCTGTGAGGTCCGCAGCAGGGACAGTTCAAAACCGCTAACTCAGAGTACGTGTGGTATTTCTGGATAGGAAGGAGCACGTAGGTTTGGTGTTTCGGCTTTTTTCTGGAAACGATCATCTGTCGGCTCTCCCGCTGGCGGCCCTCCCGCTAGCCCGAGCCGCCACGGGTGTTGCTGTCGCACTTCCAGTGTGTTTCTCGCCTGGACGCGTGTCTGCGTGCCCACGTGGGCGCGAGTGACGTCCGTGCACTTGGTCGCGTCATTTGCTCGTTGACGGAAGGCTAGAGCCTGATCTCTTCTCTGTATCCATTTGGAGCCCGGTTACATCCGGGGGCATGCGGACCCGCCTGGCTTTGCCCTGGACGGGCCACCCTGCTGCCTTCCAGGCTCTCCGTGCCCGTGCCTCCAGAGCCCGAGGCCGAGTTAACCCTTCAGGGCACCGGGAGGAGGAGGAAGTGAGGGGTAGGGGGGAGGCATTTGCAGCGCAAGAAAGGTCAGGGCCTCCCCCCCCCCCCCCCCACCTCCGTGGACCGGCACCCTCTGCAGAGAGAGCTCCCGCCTCTCACCTGCGCGCCCTCCTGCCCTCGTGGCCCCGGGACGGTGGGGCTGCCTGGGCACAGCACGCCGAGTCCCCCGCACAGGCTGGGATTCCCACAGGTGACTGGGGATTCTGGGAACCACCGGTGCTCTGCAGCTCCTGTGAATTTAGGAGCAATTTCACAGCGTTACTCATTTCCTGAGGTTTCGGCTTGGCCAGACCCTTTCCCTTTTTGAAAAGCCAGCCACCAAGCCCGCAGCCCTGAAGAGCGTCTTCCCCGTTTGTTTCGTGGCTGGATAGGAGCCCAGCGTGCTCCTTTAGAAAAATGATCATTTTTACAGCCGTTGCACTTTGCATAATGAGCTGATTTTCCGTAAAAGCCCCGATTATACTTCTCAGAGGCTGATGAATAGGGGACTTAATCTGAGGGCCCCACCCTGGGGCCGGCCGGAGGACCAGAAGTGAGGTTGGGGTGGGGGGGGGGGGGGGCGCGTGCAAGGCCTTGTCACAGCCAGAGCTGGCCGTCCAGAGTGAGGAACGTCCCGTGGGGGGTCATCACCGGATGGGGGGCAGAGGAAAGGGCAAAGGGCAGAACTCTCCCTGTTACTGAAGCCGGCAGGTGAGGCCAAGGAACCCCCAGCCCACGAAGGTCACCTCTGCCAGCCACCTGCTCGCCCAGTGGCCTTACGCAGGGATGTTCTTGGGGCCTCTGTCTCTTCTTCTGTAGCTGGGAAGGGTCCCCTGCTGGGCAGAGTCACCGTGAGCCTACTCACTGCATGGCACCTGACACCCCGTGGATGCCCAAGGCGCTGGCCGGGGTGGTGGGCTGACAGGGGGCCCCCAAAAGCTACACCCCCCCCCTCCTGGCTCCTGGCCCTAATGTGACAGGGAAGGGGTTCTCTGCAGGTGCAATCAGGTTGTTATAGATGTGATTATATCGTAAGGAAAAGAGGGGGGCAGGAGGGTGGGAGCAGAGCAAGGAGACGAGACGACAGAGCAGAGGTTGGGGCAATGTGGCCACAAGCCGAGGAATGCTGGGGTCTTAGGGAAAGGCAAGGAGCTGCCAGGCCACGAAGGGGGGCGTGGCCACTGCCACCGGCCCCGTGGCTCCCCCAGCACACTGCCTCCTGCCTGTTCTTGTGACCCCACAACTCTGCTTTTGAAGGTTAATATAGGCTGCCTGGGGGTCCTCATGCTTGGTCTTTTCCTCCAGTCTGAGAGACCCCAGACCCATTTGAGGGGGGCTGTCCCGTGGGCAGGCTGCAGGGTGGCTGGGTGGGTGGGGCAGGGACAGGGGTGGGAGAGACGCGTCTGCCCCCAGGCCCCAGTGAGCTGGGACGTCCTTTTTCAATTTCAAGTGAATTCTCAGAATGTCAGACACACCGGATCCAAATCTGAGCGCGGGAAAGTGTTCTGGAACTGCAAAGAAGTCCCTCTTGTCCCGTCGCTGGCTGCAGAGGACCTGTCCTTGGTCTTCCTGCGTCAGGGGAACGGGGAGTGAGCCTTCACCCCGGATGCTCTCCTGGGTTGCAGACATAAGGCGAAGGAGCTCGGGCGGGGGTCAGCCTTGCTGCCCGAGGGGTCTCCCGAGGGCGTGTCCTGTCTTGGCCTGAAGCCAGCGTCTCTGTGGGATGGTGGGGGATCCTGTGCACCCTGTGTTTCTAGGGAGGAGAGGCAGGACCTCCCTCCATCCTCGAAGGGGCTCCTCCCCAAGTAATGGTCCTGTCCTGCCGCGGGGCTCCCTGTGTCGGTGACGTCGGCCGTGGCTCTCTCGGGCACAGTCCCCAGCTCTCTCCGCTGTCCCCCTCCCTGCCGATGTCCCTTTCTTATCTGGTGCCACCTGGCTAATTCCAGGTGACGGGACTGTGCACGAGAGAGGCTCGGATGGAAAGCGGCGATTTTCACATGCTTATAGCTCATTCTGTGGCAAGATGGTTTTAATGGTCCCACCTGGTGACACCAGGCACCTGGCCACTTGTCGTCAGTGGAGAGCCGCGTTCCTCTCCTTTCTTGATGACCGCGGGGCTGGCACCGTTGCGTTGGCCGTGGGGGAGTCATCGGAAGACACGAGACTCCTTCCCGAGAGGGGCTCCCATGAGGCCACCTGTGGGCTGTTGGGGGTCTCGGATGCACCCGGCCTCCCCTGGCGGCTCGGTCCGGCTGGTGCCTGCCCCGCACCCCGTGCCCCACTCGTCCCTCCCGCCAGGGTGAGCGAGGTCGTCGGTCGGTGTCACGTGCAGAACCCCAGCCTGGCCTGGTTGCTGCCTCACTCCCCGCATCTGCCGGGGCCGCTGCTCAGGTCTCCAGGCTTCAGCCGAATGAGCCGTGTCAGTGCGCGCGTGTGTGTGTGTGCACGTGTGCCTGGCGTGTTCCCTGCGTGTTTTCTCGCACACCGCGCTGGGACTGCCCACTCACGTGTGCATCCTGGTGTCTTGTCCATCGGCGTGCCGGCAGCTGAACCTGCACGCGGACGTGCCAGCTGGGGCGGCGGGGGCCCAGAGTGCTCCAGATCCTCCCTCGGGGCTCCGTGGAAGGTTCTAGAAGGGATGGCACGCCTAGTGTTGAAGGCAGGGGTGGGAAGAAAGGTGGGCAGGCAAGGAAGGCAGAGGTGTTTGGCCATCCTGCCTGGGCAGCGTCGGAGGAGAGAGTGTGGGCAGGGGGAGGGGGGGACCTTCTGGTTTAAGGGTCCCGGAGCTGGTCTGGCAGCCGGGCCGATGACAGGGCCGTCACTGCAGGGGTGGGGGTGCTTCATGCAGCACAGGGGGCTTGTGTTGTGTGGGCCAGGCCCCAGCGTGGGCAGGGGGGCAGATGTGGCTGTGGTTCAGCTCTGGCCTGGCCCGTGTGTGTCACACAGAACCTGCCTCCGAGAAGGAGGGGCTGCCAGGACAGGGCCCATCCCAGTGGGGACGAGGGCGCCTTTTCCGTTCACCTGACAAAGTGACACCAGCTTGTCCTGCTTGTCCTGCTTCAGAGCCCCTCCTGGGAAGGACTCTCACGGCATTCCCTCCAGCCTCCTGTCCCCTCTCTCCCCAACTTGGTGACGGTGGCCCACTGTCAGGGACGAGGGGAGGCCTCGGGGCAGAGAGGAGAACGACACGCTGACCTTGGTGGCACTGAGGCCGTGTCCTGTCCACACCGGCCACCAGGACAGAGCTCCCGGGCGGCAGCCCACCGTCCTTCCTCTGGACACCCGAGTGGTTGTCACCTGCAGGTGAGATCCGGCCACCATGTCAGGACCAAGTGGAAAAGCCGGGCAGCCGGGCATGGTGGCTGGCGCCTGACGAACGGCAGCCAGGTGACTTTTGCAGTGAGTCTCTCCCAAGACCCCGGGAGGGACCCTGCCTCCTCTTGTCACCGCCCCCCCCCCCCGCAACGGGATTCCCGGGGAACCCTCGGTGCACTTGTCTCCGCCACTCCACTGTGGGCACCGGGGCTGGAAGGACACACGCTTGTTCAAAATGTATTAACGGGCCGTCTTGTGCCAGGACAGCGGGGAGCTGATTCACGCTGGGGACAGTCAGGAGGAGCAGGCCGGCTGCCCGGCGGGAGGGCCGTGAACCGCCAGCTGGAGCCTCCACGGCCGGCAGGGTCTCGAAAAAGACAGAGGGCCGCCGAATGCGCCCGCTCCCCTCCAGGATCTCCGGTCCTGGTGGCGGGGCTCGCGGGGTGGGGGTGGGGAGCCCCCGTGCCGTCCGCTCGCCCACAGAGCGCACTCAGCTGGCTGATCTCTCGGCCCTCCCTCCCCCACCCCGCCCTCCCATCCTCTCTTCATGCGACCAGTCGGCTCTGCATCTGTCCATCTGTCCCTCTGCCCCCCATCCATCCACCCATCTGTCCACCTGTCCCTCCGTCGATACGTCGTCTGCACGCTTACCCATCCTTCTACCCACCCGAATGTCCTTCCATCCCCCCTCTGCCCATGTCACATGAACGTGGGTAGGCTGGTCTCAGTGCGGTGCTGTGACGTGGTTAAGGTCACAGCCTCGTGCCGTGGTCCAGGCCCGGCAGCGGCAAGGCGAGGCCCGGGCTGCTCCCCAGCGCAGACCAGGCGCTCGGCCGTGTTTCATCCGGGGAGGCGGACAAAGGGGTGACCCAGCTGACCTGGGCGGTGGCCAGATGCTGGGCCCGTTTCCTGCTCCTGAGCCCATACGGACCCTTTGGTAAAGCAGCTCACAACCCCCCTGGGCCGTTGTGAACATTCAGACGACCCCCGTCGAGCCCTCCACACAGGCCCTGACAGGCGGTAGGCGGAGGGGCCGCCTCTTTGTGTCTCAGCTTCCTCGTCTGTAAACAGGGGTCTGCCCACACCCACCTGGAGGGCTGAGTGGGTTAAAGCAGGTCGTGCGCGAGTTTCCTGCTTCGAGATGGGTGGAGGGAGCGTGGGCCCTGCCTGCGGACGATCTTGGCAATGCTCACGCCTCCGAGAGCCCGGGGTCACTGCCGCGCTCGAGGTGCTCGTGGAGGACAGTCGGGGACAGCGTGCACCCAAGCCCGAGCGTCTGCTCCGGTGTGTGGCTCAGGAGCATCGCCCCAGTCCCCGCCGGGCCTTCCTGGGGCAAGTTCAGAGTCATGGCCGGGAGATGTCACTGGTGGCTGCATCGGCCTGTCCTCGCTGACAGACGTTCCTGGTGCCAAGACAAGAGACTCGCTGCTTGAGGAAAACCCCAGGAGCGTGAGCTGCCTCCCTGGCCGAGGACCTGTCTGCGCCAGGCGGTGAGACGGAAAACAAGGACGGGGGGGCCTGGCATATTCTCTGTGACCCTTGCAGATTCATCAGGTCCCCAAGGACAAATTTCAGACCTTTTGCCCGGCTCCCACAGCCTGGCACCTTCACGCTGGAGGGGCCCTTCATCCCTCCTTTTACATGAGGGGAAACTGAGGCCCAGAGGACCTTTCCTAAGGTCCCTTACCCGAGGAAGTCAGCAGTCATTCATTCATTTGCTCATTCATTCATTCTGTCTGTGCCTCGTGATGTCTGCCCCCAGGCCAGGTGCTGGGACACAGCCAGAACTGACTGCTGTCAGGCAGGGAGTTGGACACAGGGCCCCGGTCACAGGCAGGTGACCGTGCCACAGCAGGCCGCGGGGCAGGGCGGGATGAGTGGGGAACGTGATCTGAGACCCGGAGGCACAGGGTGAAGGGCAGGCCTGAGTTAGTCGGGTCCAGGTGCCGGTGGGATTTTCAGCAGGTGCATTAGCCCTGAGCCTGTTTCCTGGTCTCTGAAAGGGAGGCTCGTGTTGGCCGATGGTCAGAGCCCTTGGTGAGGCCCAGGGCCCAAGCAGCCCCGAGCAGTGGTTCTCAGGTGAGGCCTGAGGACGCCTTCGAAGGAGAGCCCAGACCGGGTGGGCGTGGGCCGAACGGTGGCTTTAAAAAGATACACCCCGGACCTGTGAATGTGAGCTCACTAGGGAAACCCAGGGGGCCCTAATCCGATGGCCAATGTCCTTATAAGAGACGCGTGGGAGAGAGACGCAGGCAGAGGGGCCGTGTGCAGACGGAGGCAGGGACTGAAGGCCTCTGCCACAGCCCAGGGACACCGGGGCCCCCCCGGGAGCTGGGAACGGCAGGAGGGAGCCCCGCCCTAGAGCCTTGCCCGGCCCTGCCCACATCTCGATGAGGATTTCCGACCTCTAGCGCTGAAAGTATGGCTTTCTGCTGTGTTCAGCCTCCCGGTTTGTGGTACTTGGTTACTGGCAGCTGCAGGACTCTCACGCAGTGGGTTTGGCTGGGCAGCGGGCTCTGGGGCGGGGGCCAGGTGGGGGCCCCAGCCTCCAGCATGCCTGGCGTGTGGAGCTGCGAAGTGCCCTTCCCAGAGGCTGATCGGTGTCCCCACCGGCCCCAACCACCGACACCTGCCCACGGCGGGGACGGGGGGGGGGGGGGGGGGGGGGGGGCTCAGAGACGCCCCTGTGGTTAGCAGGGACGGGAGGCTGGGCCGGCACGGACGGCGGCTCCTTCTGCAACAGCGTTCGTTGTTGGGGGGCGGTGAGGATCTCCACCCGTACTGGGTCCAGAGCCCTCTCAACTCCTGCCCTTCCCTCTGGGGAGCGAAGATGGCTTCACTCTGCGGCAAGCCAGACGATAAAAGCCTGCCTCTTCGGCAAATGTCACCATTAAAAATTTATCGGGGCGGCTGTGCGACATTATCGGCGCGTTTTCGGAGACCAAGCAGCAAGCGTTGTGCGGTGGGATTTACGCACGTGCAGAGGGGAGGTGCGGTCGTCAAAAGTGCCCGCGGAGCAGAGCGTGACGTCCTGACACGGTGGCGGTGTTGGGACTGTGGCCTGGCCTGGGGGCGGTGGCGGGCGGGGGGAGCGCTGTCGTTAGTAGGGTCCCCCAGCCCAGCTCCGGGGTGACGTCTGTCGTGCTCTGTACAGCCGTGAGCCCGGCTCCCAAGCATGGGGACAGCCCGCACCTGTCCTCACCGGCAGGGGCCCCGTTTTCCCCCAGACATCACCCGGGGTGTCCACCTCAGGAGGGGTTCTCGTCTGTCCTGTCCCTCCTCGCCACCGGCTGCTTCTGTTAGGCTGAGCCAGGTTCTGCAGTGGCAACGGAGAGCCCCCGAGGCCTGTGACTCAGAGCAGCCAGCGTTGGTGTCTTGCCCACGCGTTACCACGTCACCTGCTCCCACGGCCAGGCCGGCGGGCGGCCTCCTGCTGGAACAGCGCGGCCGTCACGGCAGGGACGCGGCCCCGACGGCTCGTGCGCCGGCCCCTGCGGACCGTGCCCTGTCGGCGAAGCCATGATGCTTGGTGACAGGGACTCAGCCTCTCCCGCTGCTCGACGCTGCTCGTCCCCGGGGTGGGGGACAGTTGCTCCCCTTTCACAGAGGAGGAAACTGAGGCCGGGAGGCTGGGGCTTGCTGGAGGGGGTCTCGTGACGAGGGAGCCGGGGTGGGGGGAGCTGAGCCGGGCCCTGAGCCCGCCCGGTCGCCCGTGGTGATCTCGCTCACCTGCTGTTCATCGTGCTGAGATGCGCTGGTCCCCCCCACCACGTGGCCCCCCTTTTGACCAACACGTGGCAGTAAGTATTCTGACAGGAGAGAGGGGGGTCTTGGAATGGACCACCTTTTCTTGGCCTTCTTAGTCCCCATTTGTTCTGATCTTTTCCTCTTCTGTTTATTTTTATTTACTTATTTATTTTTATTTTTGAGAGAGAGAGAGAGAGAGAGCGCGTGCGCGCGCGCATGTGTGGGGAAGGGGCAGACAGAGAGGGAGACACACAATCCGAAGCAGGTTCCAGGCTGCGAGCTGTCTGCACAGAGCCCGACACGGGGCTCGAACTCACAAACCGCGAGATCGTGACCTGAGCCGAAGTCGGATGCTCAACTGACTGAGCCACCCGGGTGCCCCTTCTGTTTATTCATTTAACTTTTGATTATTTTGAGCCCTCTTGAGCCCACCAGTCAACCCAGGGAGCTAGAACATTCCAGCTCACGGGGCCCCAGGAGACTCGGGACCCGGCCCTGCTCCTGCACCCACCACCTGCCTGCTCCTGCCTAGTTAGTTTCACTAAATCTCACGTGTAGTTTCGTCTCGTCCTCCTCGTTTTGGATGTTTGACGAAGAGAGTCCGTCAGGTTGGCTCCGGGGACTCGCTGTTTTCTCTGGCCGTCCTGTGACGCATCAGGTCGCGGTATGCGGCCCTGGGCCCTGTCCCCCGTGCCACAGCTCCCTCCGGGTCAGCGCTCCGAGTGTCCACCCCCACCCGGGAGTCGGGGGTCTCGGCCCCGCTTTGCAGAGGGGAGACCCCAAGGGAAGCCTCCGGCCCGGTGTCCCAGCCGGTCGGTGGTGGGGCCGGGACCCCGTCCCGTGGGAGTCAACGGGGCGTTGGGGGTCCCGGGGCCTGGCCCCGCACTGGCCCGGACACCCCAGCCCTACCAGCCTCCGTTCCCTGCAGGGCTCCATCCCCGCTTTGCGGACACTGGGTGGGAGACCTGGACGCGTCTCTACCCCGACCTGGCCTGGAGGCTCTGGCGTCCCTGATGCCGAGCTGCTCGGGGCACAGGTGCCTTGCTGGCTCTGTCCCCTGTCCCCGGTGGGGTTGGTGGCTGCAGAAAGCTGGATTTTCTGCCATTTGGAAGAATTCCCTCCTCGAGCACCCCCGGGTCCCGGGGGCCTGGACGTCACTGCGGCCTGGGAACCCGGCCGGCAGTCCTGAAGCAGGGTTTGGGTGGAACAGTGTCCAGCCGTGGCCCCTCTGATTATTATTTCCTAAAGCTGAGGCCTGGAGCCCGGCCCCGGAGCTCGGCTGGGCCCTTGGCCCTGCACACGCCAGGGTGGGCGATGACCCACACGCGGCTCGACACCCAGAGCCACCTTCAGACCCAGGGCTGGCGCCATCCGGGAGGGCTGAGGCCCGGTTCTGATCCAAAGTGGCCACGCCAGAGTCCACGGGGCACGGTGGGAGGGCTGCGGTCCGTCCTTGTCCTCGCGTGGGCCCAGGGCAGCCCGCTGCTGGGGACGCAGCTGATTACGGCTCTCCCCTGTCCTGACCTGTCACCCTCTTGAGGCCCAGGCTCCAGGGGGAGAGGGGGGGGCACTCAGATGCCCTGGGCAGGGCACCTCGATCCGGCTGAGCCCCAGGGAGTGAGCAGTGGCAGGCCTGGGGCAGCGGACGCCCCGGCAGAGGCTTCCAGAGGGAACACACTTGGTGTCCTGCGGGATGGAGAGGGGCCAGGGACAGTGGGAAGGAGACCTCTTGGGGAGGGATGGGCAGGGCACAGGGTCTCCGAGCCTCTGAGTGGGAGGGGTTTCAGCCGGGCCGTGGCCTCTGAGATCTTGTCTGGAACCCTCCGGCCAGGACCGGTGAGGGGCGGCCATGGCCGGATGCCCGGGCACGGGGTGGGGGTGGGGGGCATGGCTTGCTCCTGCCTGTGTCTCCTGCGCTCTCTGGCCCCTCTTGGGGGCAGTCCTGGTTCCAAGCCCAGCTTTGTTCACCTCCCTGGGCCTTGATGTCCTCGTTTGTGATGAGATGGTCACCCCCGTCTCGTGGACAGTTGTCATGACTGACTGGGAGCTTGAGGACGCCCCCCTCCTTGTCCTGAGGCCTCCCGGGCCCCTTGTTTGTGAATGGGGGGGGGGGGGGTTCGGGTTTCACGCATGCCCCACCTCACCCACACCCCCGGCCGGCAGGTGGAGGCTTGACCAGACTGCTCTGGACCGGCCCTGCGTCTGGGCCGTAGGTGCCGTGATGGAGGGGTGGCCAGAGCTCCCCGGGACGCTGACCTGCTTTTCTAACCAGAGCCCACGGGTCAGGCTTTCCCCCGGAGTGCGATCCACCCCACCACTGACTGTGGCTGATCAGCGATGCCGTCACGTGGAGGGGGCGCCGGCAGGCCGGCCGTGGTTTGGCCTCTCCGCCCAGGGGGATCCACTGAGGGCGGGGGTGCTGGCTCCGGGGGGCCTGCAGAGGCCTTCTTAGGTCTCGGTGCTTTGGGGTTCGCAGCTACCATTTCTCAGGAGACAGGCAGGAAGTGGGAGGGGCACAAGAGTGCCTCCAGCTCTGTGTCACCCCAGTGTCACCCCCCCACCCTCCGCTCCGCCCACATGGTTTGTTCTTGGAGAGGAGAGAATGGTGGCCCAGAGAGGGGAGGGATCTTGCCTGAGGTCACACAGCGACTTGGTCAGTCCGATTCCCCAGTAGGGTCCCCATCTAGTCTCCCAGCTTTTGCGTATTTCCTGAGGAGATCTCGGTCTGCTAACCTACCGACTTGGCCTTCTTCCGGAGCCAGCAGCGTGCATTTGACCCCCGGCACGGCGAATGAACGTTTCCGTGTCTTTCTGACCCCACTCCCACCAGTGCGTCCGCCACAGGCTCGGACAAGCTGCCATTTTCTGCGTGCCAGTGCCACTGGGTCACATAATTAGGGAGCAGAGGGGGGTCGGGGAGGGCCTGAGCTCCACCCCAGCATTACAGACCTGTGCTGGGACCGGAAAGGTCATTTCAGAGAGCCACGTCCACATTCAGATGTGGACGTGGCAAAGGAGAAAAGGGAAGAGTCTCTATCTCCAGTAGCTGCCAGAGGATTCCGCGGGGTGTGGATTTCAATTTCAGTCCGTGTTCCCAGCTGCCCTGGTGGGAGCAGTTTGGTAAAGACACCATCGGAGCAGGGGGCCTATCGAGCTTCCGGCCTGGAGGCTGGTGGGCTCTGGAGCCTTCGAACGGCCACCCCGCCAGGCCTGCTTGCTCCTCGGGAGTCGGGCCTGTCGTCCGTCTGCCCATCCCTGACTACAGTCCCGCCCCGGCCGGCCCCGTGTGTCTCCCACTGCCCGGCGTGTCCGAGCTGGGCACGGCTTCCCCAGCCAAGGCCAGAGGACGTTTAGGGGCTCTGGGCCACCCGTCCCCAGTTTGGAAACTTTGTGCGGAGCGGGCACGCTGGGTTTCTGTTGGCACAAATGGGGGTGTGCAGAGGCCTTAGCCCACAGACTGGGAAGAGGGGCCGGGCAGGCGGTGGCTCTGGGAACCCCCTCTCTGCGGGTCTGCGGCCAGTTCCGAGGCGCTTCCCGTCCCCTGGTGGACACGGCCAGACTGTCCCGTTCGGGCAGGGCACGGGCCGCGGGGATTTCCTGCCCCCCACCCCCCAGGCATGGGAGGAAACAGCGGAGTGGCTGCGGGGGCTGGGCCCTGCCGACCCAGTGGCCTTTCCGCTTCTAAGTGCTGCCGTTCCGAGAAGTGCGCCGGAAAATAAAAAATACACTGAGTTTCAGGGCTGCTGAGAAGTGGCCGCTCCGGACCCTGCCCTCCCGTCGGTGGGATGGCCCGGCCGGGACGAGGTCAGAGCGTCTCCCTCCGCCCTGCTAGGGTTTGGGAAGCAAGGGCGGAAACAGGCTGGGACTTGGGGATCGCTTGGGCTTCCTCTCTGGCGGGGGGGGGGGTGCTTGCCATCTCCCCGGGTCGCCCCACTTCCCCGCTCAGCCTGGCGTCTGCTGGGCCTGCCGCGGCTGTGATGGACATGTGGCTTCACTTTGGTGTCCCTGCTTCCCAAGCCCCCGCCACACGGGAGGCAGAGAGGGGGGATTAACCCCCATTTTACAGCCCAGTTCATCGAGGCCGGGGCTCGGACCCTTTGGCCAGCTCTTGGGCTAGGAGACCGGCCAGTTCCGACCCCCGTCCTACACGAGGCTGGGACCCTGCACTCAGCATCAGCATCAGACTTTGCTCTCCAAGCCAGCTCACCCCCCGCCACCTCCTGTGAGCAGCCCTCCTGATTGCCCCAGGCCAGGACTGCCCTTCCACCCAGACTCCCTCCTGCTCTCTGCGCCTCTGTGGCTCCCTGCGCCCCTCAACCCCGTGTGGGTCACCCTCGTCTCTGACACGGGGTGTGGCCTGCACCGGCTGCGGGCGTGGACGGGGTGCACGGCCGGCGCTGCCCCCTGACGCGAGGGCCCGTCTGCGCTGGGCGGCGGCCGGCTGAGAAAAGAAACCGGATCGTTTTGACAATCGGTGCTGTGTGGCGGGAGGGCCGTTTTTTAATAAGGAACCCTGGGTGCTTCAAGGCCTCGCAGCCAATTAGCAGACGGCACCCAGGTGACTCTCTCAATAATTAAACGGGCCCGTCGCGTCCTCCAGGCTGCTGTTCTTGATGTGCCGTTCAAGTGTGCCCGGCCACCGCTGCCCTGGCAAACTGGTGCCAGAGGGGGTGTTGTCCCCCCCCCCACCCCCCATGCTGGCCGCTTCCTTCTCACCGGCCCCTGGGCACACCTGCGCACACCCGGGCACACGTGGAGAGATGTGGCCAGACCCGATGGTGTCCTGGTACCAGGCTCTCCCACAGCCCCACTACACCCAATTTGAAGGCCAGCTTCAGAAGAGGAAACTGAGGCCTGGCCAGAGATGTAGGCTGCCCAGGACCCCTCAGGTAGTGCCCGCGTCCCAAATGGAAGCACCGTTGTCTCCCGCGTGCGGGACTAGGAGGCCAGCACTGAAATTCCCTGGTTCCGGGCAAACCGGATGGCGGTCGCCCGCTGCAGGGCAGTGCTGGGTGCCGGGTGCCCCTGGGCCTCTGGGGCCCCGTCCGCCGGTCTACCCCTCCGGGGTGTGGACTCAGGGCTCTGGCCCCCACCCTTCCCTGGGGCGCAGCGGGCCGGCCAAGGAGGACTGAGCCATCCGCGACCCTGCCAGTAAACCCGGCCCTTGGAGGTCACTTGCAGGGAGTCAGAATTGTGCTTTCTTCTGGAAGGCGCCAAGTGAAAGATGAAGTTCGGCTGTGTCTCAGGCCCTGGGTCCCTTTCATCTGAACGCCCGCAGAACGTGGGAAAATGAACGCCGTGTCCTACGTTCTCTGAGCAGTGCTGAGCGACCCACGTCGGAGCCAAACGCTGACCCGGGACGTTCTTACCTTCCTGAGTGCCAACTTTTGTTTCCAGACGATGTCCTTTGTCTGAGGCACGGGGTGGGGGGTGGGGGGTGGGGGGAAGAGCTCTGGGGGTGGGGTGCAGGGCCCGGTGACGGTGCTGACCTTGGGCCAGGGGCTGCCCGCTGGGGCTGGCTCCGGGAGTCAGCACCGGGAGCTGTTGGGCAGGAGGCCGCGGGAGCCTTGGGGACTGGACTGTGTGTGTCCGAGCCCTGGACTGGGCAGGTGGGCTCTCGGGCTGGGCCACCCAGAGGGGAGGAAGGGTGACCCCCCCCCCCCGTCAGATACTCACCGGACACTCGCCGGGTAGAAGGGCCTGACCTTGGAGGCTCACGGTGTTAACTTGTTTCAGTGACTGGGACTCCCATTCTACAATTAGGGAAACTGAGGCAGAGAGAGGGTGCCCTGCTCGGGGCCACATGGTGAGCCTGCAGCAGAGTCAGGATTCGAACCCGGATCTTCGTTCTTAGCTCTGCCCTCAAGGCCTCCTCTGAAACGAAGGTGATAGACGTGGCTTTCTGTCTTGGCTTCCGGGGTGTTGGGGATAGAGCTGGGGGACGGCGCATCTGGGCCCGGGGCTGGGCCATCTGCACACACAGCTCGGTGAGGAGAGGTGCACCTGCCATGTTCCCGGGCTTCCTGGTCTGGGGTGAAGGACCCTCCCCCCCGCCCCCCACCCCGGGAAGCAGGCCCAGGAGCCCCCGTGTGGCCCTGCACAGTGGAGTGTGGAGTAGAGGTAACAATGTGGAGGAGGTGCCACCTGGCACCAGCCGCCAGACGGGCCACAGACGCGTGCCACACACACGGAGAAGCCAGGCAGCGGGAGGCACACCAGCCCTGGGCACAGCCCCGCGTTCCCTCCCGTTGGCTGCTGCCTGGACAAGTACCCAGGCAACTCGGACAGGAGGATCATTTCCCCCGGAGCCCCACGGCCCAGGTCCCACCACCCAGGTCCCACAGCCCAGGTCCCACCACCCAGGTCCCACCGCCCAGGTCCCACATCCCAGGTCCCACTGCCCAGGTCCCACGGCCCAGGTCTCACGGCCCAGGTCCCACGGCCCAGGTCCCACGGCCCAGGTCCCATGGCCCAGGTCCTACCGCCCAGGTCCCACCCCCCAGGTCCCACGGCCCAGGTCCCACTGCCCAGGTCCCACAGCCTAGGTCCCACCGCCCAGGTCCCACGGCCCAGGTCTCAATGCCCAGGTCCCACCACCCAGGTCCCACTGCCCAGGTCTCACGGCCCAGGTCCCACGGCCCAGGTCCCACGGTCCAGGTCCCACATCCCAGGTCCCACTGCCCAGGTCCCACCACCCAGGTCCCACAGCCTAGGTCCACCGCCCAGGTCCCACATCCCAGGTCCCACGGTCCAGGTCCCATGGCCCAGGTCCCATGGCCCAGGTCTCACGGCCCAAGTCCCACCACCCAGGTCCCACAGCGCAGGTCTCACATCCCAGGTCCCACGGCCCAGGTCTCACATCCCAGGTCCCACGGCCCAGGTCTCACGGCCCAGGTCCCACCGCCCAGGTCCCACATCCCAGGTCCCACTGCCCAGGTCCCATGGCCCAGGTCTCACGGCCCAGGTCCCACGGCCCAGGTCCCACCGCCCAGGTCCCACAGCCCAGGTCCCACTGCCCAGGTCCCATGGCCCAGGTCCTACCGCCCAGGTCCCATCCCCCAGGTCCCATGGCCCAGGTCCCACTGCCCAGGTCCCACAGCCTAGGTCCCACCGCCCAGGTCCCACGGCCCAGGTCTCATGGCCCAGGTCCCACCGCCCAGGTCCCACATCCCAGGTCCCACGGTCCAGGTCCCACGGCCCAGGTCCCACGTCCCAGGTCCCACGGTCTGGGTCCCACCACCCAGGTCTCACGGCCCAGGTCTCAATGCCCAGGTCCCACCACCCAGGTCCCACGGCCCAGGTCCCACCACCCAGGTCCCACGGCCCAGGTCTCACGGCCCAGGTCCCACCGCCCAGGTCTCACAGCCCAGGTCCCACCGCCCAGGTCCCACGGCCCTCACCACAGCACAGGAGGATGTGAAGCTAACTGGTCCTCCTGTGTCAGAGACCCGGAACCTGCTTCTCAAGGAGGGTGTTGTGTCTGGAGGTCCTCTCTTTGGCTGTTTTGGGCTTTGTCTTATAAAGCAAATCTGGCTGCCCACTGCTCAGGTCCTTCCCAGAAGGCAAACCTGAACCATCTGCCTGAGCTCCTGGAGTCCCAGCCGGCATGGACCTGAGCCCACCACGTTCAGCTCCAGGACCCCCAGGGCGTGGTCTGCCCCCCTTTCGGACCACGCATCCTCTCCCCATGGACCTGTAGGCACGTGGGGGGCACGTGTCATGCCCTTAGAGGCCATAGTTTTTTAGCAGATTCTTGGAGAAGTCCTGAGGACGAAGACCAGAGCCTGATGTCTTGATTCCAGAGCTAGATTCAAGCTGCACCTTCTCCCTGGAGCTCAGAGCAGGTGCCCAGGAAGTACCAGTGAATGAATGAAGGAGAACGAAGCAGGAGGATTTAGAAACGGGAGTCGGGCCCTCGTCCGTTCTTTGTTCAGGGGTTTCGGTTCAGGCCCCCTTAGGGTGCCCTGTTTTCAGTGTCCCGTCTCTGGCTGGTGACCCCCTGTGCCCCCAGCACCGGGGCCGTGATTGTCCTGGGTGAGATGTGGCCATGCTGGATGCGGACATTGTACTTGGGGCGGGGGGAGGTGTCATCTGAGGGGGGTTCCTCCGGAAGCAGCGGTGCGCACCTGTCACCGCCTGTCCCCGGGAGGGGGGTGTGCTGGGTGGGGAAGCCTGGTGGGGTGGAGGAGACATCGCCTGACGCTTCTGGCCCGGCCATCCCCTCTATCCCCTTGGTGGTCAGGTGGGAAACTTGGCTTCCCAGAAGCTGGGCACCAGGAAATGTGGTCTCAGGAAGGGCCCGATGGGACGAGAGGATCCCAGCCTGCCCCGATAGGCTGGCGGGGGGGGGGGGGGGGCTCGCCATCATTTCTGTGCTTCCGTCTCATTTCCTCCTCCTAAAGCGCACACGGGCTCTACTGTTAACGTCTGGGTGTCTTGTTGAGCTGGGAGGGGGATGGGGGGCAGATGCGGCCCGGGGGATCTGGGTGGTCAGCTGGTGCCTGAGGCAGAAGGGACAGAGCACTGGGGGCAGAGTGCCTACCCAGTCGCCCCTGCTCCAGCCCCGCCCGAGCTTTAAGGCACAGCTGGGACGTAGCCCCAGAAGCAGCTCAGGTGCTCTCTGTGTAAATGGGCGTCCCCAGTGTTAGACCAGGGTCAGTGCTGCGGGGTCACGACTCGTGGGTGACGTGAACACCCGTGCGTGGTTTCTCATAAGCTCCCGACGGGGCTTTCCCGCATCTAATTCACCGCTGCCCTTTGTTGTTGTTTCCCGGGGCGAAGAGCAGCTCGAGAGCACGTGACATCTGTCCGTCGTCCACCCATTCGTCCGTCTGCCCGTCCGTCTGTCCATGCCTTTCTAGTGCCAGGCTCTGTGCTGGGCGGACGTGCACCCGGGCTGAGAGCGTGGTCAGATCTTCCCACCTGAGGTGGGGCTTGAGTTGAACCTTGAAGGGAGCTCAGCTTCAGGGGGACGGGCTGGGGCAGGGGACGGAGGGCAGAGGGCGCGCACGAGGGCTGGGGGCAGGGCGGACGGGGGTAAGGCCGCCCCCACCCTGGGTACTCCTGTCTCAGGGCCAGCCCCCCGCGGCCAGGTGGCTGCCCCTCCCTCTCCTGCTCTGGCCCACCCTGGCCGTCGCCGGTCTTTGCCTGTGGCAGAAATGAAATGAACTTTCGCAGCCCCGTTCTTGAGGGGGTTTGTGGCCCGGGACGGGGACGTTAGAATAAAAGAAGCAGATTCTGTTCTGCCCAGGTGGACACCTGGGTGCTGAGGACCACAGCCGGCCCTGTCCCCCCTGACCGCCCCCCCTGCTCTCCTAGATGCAGTTTGGGAAGACAGTTGGTAGGGACCCTGGGGGTCCCCCCCCCAATACGGAACTATGAGAAAATAAAGGGCCTCAAGTCCAGATAAGCTTGGGACTCACGGCCCACTCTGTCTGCTGGACAGATGTGAGAGGCCCTGACAAGGCCCGCAGCAGAGAAGCACAACCCCCCGGCCCCTGCCAGGAACTCTGTCCCACACCCTCCAAAAATCAGGGGTTCACCACCTCCAAAATCAGCCTTCGGATTCAACGGTGTCAAGATCTCTCTCACCCTTGTCGGGAGGAGTTTCGTTGGGGGAGTGGATGCAAGTTGAAGGGACAGAGAGGAGGTGATGGGGGGGCTGTCGGTAGAGACAGATGGACTGTTCCTGAGGCACAAGGCCGAGGGAGGGGAACGTGGCAGGTGCTGGGGGTCCGGGGTGTGGCACCAAGGGACTGCGTACCCAGGGGGTGACCCAGGAGGGAGGGAGCATCGGTGTGGCCATCGAGAAGACATTAAAGAGACTGCCGTGCTCCTCTTGGGGCTCCTCCCCTCGTGGCTCTCTTTCCAGAAGGGAGGCAGGGCCTTTGGGAAGGCAGCGGGGACAGGAGGACACGCTGTGGCCCCGAGCCAGGCCCCGGGGCGCGGGCGAGCACCAGCCTTCTTACAGGCCACGGCGCGTGCCCAGCGTGATGGGCAGCCTCCCACACGGCACGCTGGTCCTCGCCCCTGTCCCTGTTCCAGAAGCTCCCCCGTCCCCACCAGAATCCCGTCCTTCGTCCTGTCCTCCGGGAGGATGACGCTGACAGTCCTTCCGGCCGGTGCTAACCACGAGGGCGCCTGGAGAGCCCCAGCGCTGTCACACCGGTGAAGGCTCCCTGCCGTCCCTGACGCTGTTCCCTCATTTGCCAACAGGGCCGCGGGGGCCCATGGAGAGTGACCGACCACCAGTGTCCCAGGGCCAAGCTGGGCACGGCCGTGCTCACCCCTGACGCCTCCACCTGGCTGGTCCCGATGCACGTGCCACCGTCGTGCGGACCCTGCTTCTTCCGCGAAAGCAGACGGAAGCCCCGCGTTGCAGACCCGTGGGGGATTTGAGGCTGGGCGCCCGGCGGGCCGTACAGACCTGCTCACCCCTCTCTCGTCTCTCCACAGGCCCTTTCCCTCGGAGGAGACCGCGGAAAACGACGATGATGTCTATCGCAGCCTGGAGGAGCTGGCGGAGTAAGGAACCGGCAGGGAGGGGCGGGTCGGGGCCAGGGAAGTCTCGCCCGGCTGCCCTGCCCAGGGCCTCTCTGCTCGGGCTCCCCCAGGCCAGAGTGAGAACTTGGGCCTCCGTGAGAGCTCAGACGGATGAGCACATCTTCACTTCATGCCCCCCTCCGGGTTCTGGAGGCCTCCCGGCTCCCGCCGGCCGTGGGGAGAGCTGGTGTTTCCAGAAGCCGGGGCCCCTGGAGCACAGGCTACAAGCAGAGGCGGTTTGTGGGCTCAGGGCTGTCTCGCGGCCCGATGGGGGTGGGCGAGGGGCTGAGACCAGGTCACCTGAAGCCACAGGGGGCGTCCACCCCCTGCTCCGTGGCCCCGCCCTTGCATTGCTCTGTGTCTGCTTCCGGCCCGGCCCCCCTGTCCCGGGGACCCCAGGGACCAGCTAGGAGCCCCGGGGCGGTGGCTCCTCGTGAGGAGGTGGTCCGGCCCCGCAGGGCCAGCTGTGGCCGAGGGTCACGCGGCCGCTGCTCAGAGAAGGGGGTGGGCAGCTTCCCCGAGGAGGGGCCGTGGGGTGGGGGAGCTGGGGTGCCCCGACCGCGGGCGAGGAGGCCCGACAAGCGATGGGCCCGCCCAGTCCCTGGGGTGGCGGCTGGTGGCTTCTGCCCCAGCCGGCCTCCTGCCCTTCCCAGCTCCTGCCGGCTGACTGTGCCCCTCTTTCCCCTTCGGTAGCAGACATCGCCTTGTCCGGGGGACTCCCCATCTCTCTCCCCTCCTCTTACAACAGACTGAACCCGAAATCCAGTGAGCACAAGAGCCGGGGTCTGTCGTGCGCCTGCCGCGTGGGGGCCCTGTGTTTGCCGCCCTCGCTCGTGTGTGGGGCTGCCTCTAGGGTGAGGGGCGTGGCCCATGTTTTTGCAGGATTCCCACGGATGTAAGCGATCTGAGTCACCCAAAAACCAGCGTGTCAGCACCATGCTGGTGGCCCAGCCTCATGGGAGTCTGCGAAGGAAACACCTCGCCGGCCTGTGGGAGCAGCGCCCCCCCCCCCCCAGCCCACCTTCTTGAAGCTGGGCTGGTCCCCGGGGCCCTGGGGGGACCCCGCAGTGAAGTGTGGGGCTCCTGGGGGTGCCTCGTTGGCCCCATTCGGGTTAGAGGTCTGGAGAGTGCCCTGAAGGAGACAAGCGGAGGTCAGGGCCCACACGAGTCACATCCAGATCCTGGACCACCCCCCCCCCCCCCCCCCCCCGCATGCCACTGGTCACCCTGACCGGTCTCAGGAATCGCAGAGGGACTTGGCTGTCGACTGCACCCCGCCGGCTTCTTGGGGTGCCGGCTTGAGTGAGAGGCTGCTCCCCCGACCCTGTAAAGGGTGGGGAAACCGAGCCTCAGAGAGGCACGGCTGGAGGGAGGGCCCCCTGGGGGTGAGGGCCCAGCCCATCCCCCGTCTCCCACCTGCTGATGGCAGGCCCCCTTGCTGCTCGACTCAGGGTTACAACTGCGTCTCGCCCTCCCTTCCTGGCTTTTCCTGCCTTGGAGGTCCTTCTCGTCTGCCACATCTGGGCCTAAGCGTCCCCCACTTGGGGAAGCCTCTCGTACCCACCCCCCCGACCCCACGGGGCACCCACAGCCCTGTTTGCCTTTGGGCCGTCCGTGGGGTGCATCACAGTTGGACAGTGAAATGTCTGTCTTCCGTAGACTGGAAGGTTCTGCGGTCAGACTCTGTGTCTCTTCCTTGCCCCCCACCTTCCGCCCCCAGCTGCACACGCCTCCCGCACGCGGTGTGACGGCAAGTCCCGAGCGGTAACGACACTTCTGGCGGGGGGTGCCCCTTTGCGGAGCCAGGCACTGCTGGGGCTTCACCTCCTTAGGAAGTCTCTGTGAGGTCCGCGCTGTGGGCTCCCCATGTCACAGACAAGGAGGTAAAGCCCGGAGCCTGAGAGCCCCGTCCAGCGCCGAGGGGGTGGTCCTCATCTGTCCCTTCTCCAAAGTCACCAATGTGAGGCGGAGGGTCTGTGCCCTCCGGAAACATCCCCCCCCGTGGTCAGCAGAGACTGAGGGCTCCAGCAGGAGCCGGCCGCGTGCGGCCCAGGCCAGGCAGGAAACACGTCCTCAGACCAGCCCGGGACCCTCCCCTCAGCATCCCCCCCCCGCCAGGATTCCTGCCTATCTCTGATGGCTGGCTTTGCATGTTCAGTATCGAGGGTTCCTGTGCGCGAGGTCCGGCGGCGGCCCTGGGGTGCCCGTGGCCGCCCTTCCCCGCCCCGCTGCCCCCCGACCTCCAGAACCAAACACGGGATGCGATCCCTGTCCCACGGAGAAGCCGGCGCGGGGGACACGTGGCCTTGCGCAGTTCAGCAGGGTGGCTCTGTGACGTTAAGAGCGGACCTCCTCAGTCCACTGAGCTCCTTGTGAACGCAGTTGCTGCCAACGAAAGTCGTAGGTCCCAGGGACAGGTTGACCCTGTGTCTTTAACTTGAGGTTTGGTCCCAGCTTCTAGTTTAATCAATTTTTCTTGCTCCTTTCCCCCCCTTCTCCTTTCACCGAGAAGCACGTTTTCCTCGCATCTCGTCTCTGCGGGCTTGGGATCGATGTGGATCCGTTATGGCAGTTGGCAAGACCCAAGCCGACCTGCCGTTTCCTACCTGGCCCTGCTGGGGACGGCAGGTGGCCACGCGTCCTCCGGGCTGGAGCCGGGGCAGTGGCTCGGGTCCGTCCTGACAGTGGCGGGGAGCAGGCGGTGACATTTGGAGTGGAGCCGGCTAATTCCTTGCCTTGGGCTCTGGGCCAGGTGTCCGAAGGGATGATCTCCTTGTGCTGCTGAAGGGCCTCCCGGCCGCCCGACCGCAGACGCTTGGCCGCTGTTCGAGGTTGTCAGAGAACCCGGCGTGGTTCTCGGGGCGCGGGTGAGGGGCCGCCATGTGTGCGTGGCCCCGGGTACGGCTTTCATTCCGTCGGTCAGCCACGTACGTGTTCAGTGGTCCACCGAACACAAGCGCTCCCTGTGTGTCAGCTCGGGGCCAGGAGCTGGAAGTACAAAGGGGAGGGAGACCCAGCTCCTGCCTCCGGGACCCCGGGTTCGGCAGAGGGTGGCGTCACTTACGAGCTAATGGGCCATTTTGGGGTCAATGTGGTGAGGGTGGCAAGAGGGGCGAACCTGCCCCTGGCATTGCTGGAGGAGAGAGGGGGGCCTCCCGTGTGCGCGGCCTTTGGGAATACTCACTGGGGGCGTCCAGAACCTTCACTGTCCCCGGTGTCCCCAGGAGGTTCCTGAGAGCCTTGCAGCGTCAGCCCAGGCTCCGCAGCGAGAGCCCCCTTCTGGGCCCCCTGAAACAGGTGCATCAACTGTGTGGGAGAATCTGTCCGTCCGACGGGCCTGGGAGCCTCGGCTCTGGCACCTACTTGCGTGGTCTTTCCAAGTTACCCGCCTCTGTGCCTCGGTTTCCCTCTGTGTACGACGCGGTGTCAGGATCTGCTTCGGGAAGACCGTCAGTGATGTTGCGGGTGGCGCCGCGCCCCGGGGGCACACCGCGAGCCCCCCCCCCCCGCCCCCCGTCTGCCCGTTTCACCAAGATTGTGGCTTTTTTCCCCCAGTTTCCAGATGGCTGTGGCAGTGCTGTCCGGGAGAATGAGGACACAGCCACACGCACGACTGACCGCAGCTTTTCCAGTAGCCGCATCAAAACAGAAAAAGGCGGCATTAATTCCAAGAACGTGTCTTTAACCCCACGGGCCCAAAGTGTGTGGTCAGCGAGACCGATCGTCAGGCAGCTTGCCTTCTCTCGTGCCGCACAAAGTCCAGGCTGGTGCGTGTTAGACGCTGACGGCACAGCTCAGTTTACGGGGCCGCGTCGGTGAGCTCGCAGCCACGTGTGGCCGGTGGCCCCTGTGAGCTCAGCACGGGTCGCGGACCCAGCACGTGGCTCCAGGAGCCGGTGCGGAGCCCTCCCCACGTTTGGATGGACGGTCGTCGTGCTCTCAAGCGCTCTGAGCTCACTTTCGAGATCCCTGAATAATGCATAATCAAGTGATAGAGCAGCTCGTTGCAAAAATTAACACAAAACGTTGCCACTCGAATGGCCTGTTTCCAGCTCCCGGGGCGCCATCACTGACCGCGGGGCTGGGGGCTGTGCTCTCGGGGTCCCCCGCCCCACATTCGGACACGGCAGCTTCGGGATTTGGAAGTACACGTTCCCTGCGCTTTGGGACTAGGAGCGTGTGGAGGGTTTTCTTGGCCCAAAGGAGGCGAGGGGGGGGTGGCTGGGTCACAGCCACAGGACACCCCGGCTCTGCTCAGCGGCCCTGCCTGAGGGAATGGGGGTGGGAGGCAGGGACGGCGTGTCAAGCCCCACGGTGACAGATGGCGGGCCAGCCACCCGGGAGATGTGCGGGAGGGTGAGGCCGAGGTGCCCTGACATGTGCGGGCTCCCACTGGAAGGGCTGTCCTCCTGCCCCCGCCGGCCGCCTCCTGAGCCCCTGGGACAGGAGCTCGGAGAGATCACCGGCGCGGGGCCTTGGGCTCCTTCTCTGCTGTCCCCTGGGACTCGGGACCGGGCTCTGGCTTTGCTCGGTGACTTTCCCTGTCCTTTCCAGGGGCCTCCGTTGCCCCAGTGACTTGGTGCCGTTGACTCCCGCCGTGTTGGCGAGCCCCGGCTCGTTCCAGCCCGAGAGGAGCAGCGAAGGTGCTGTTCTGTCTTACTTGGGACACGTTAAATCCTTCTCAGGGCCTCAGTTTCCCCACCTCCGAGATGAAAGCAGCCGGCTGGTGTGCGGGTCCGTTGGAGCCCGAAGGAGCCACGGCTCTGTGACCAAGGACCCCCGTGCTCAGCCCCTCATCGCTTCCCTGGGGGTGGTAGTGACTTTCAGGCGTGAACAAATGTAACTGTGGCGTAGGGACAGAATTTACCCGAAAACGTATAGCTGCGTGCTTTGCCGAATCCTAAAATCACTTTGCGGCTTTCAACGTGTCATGTTGGCATCATTGGGATAATTTTTTTTAATGTTAACTTATTTATTTTTGAGAGAGAGACAGAGTACAAGCAGGGGAGAGGCAGAGAGAGAGAGAGACACACACAGAACCCGAAGCAGGTTCCAGGCTCTGAGCTGTCAGCACAGAGCCTGACACGCATGGGTCTCGAACCCATGAACCATGAGGGCATGACCTGAGCCAAAGTTGGATGCTTAACCGACTGAGCCACCTGGGTGCCCCAGGGGATCATTTTTTTAAATGTTTATTTATCTATTTTGAGAGAGAGAGAGAGAGAGAGAGCAAGCAGGGGAGGGGCAGAGAGAGAGAGAGAGAGAGAGAATCCTGAGCAGGCTGCATGCTGTCAAGTCAGAGCCTGACTCAGGGCTCAAACTCATCAACCATGAGTCATGACTTGAGCCGAAATGAACAGTCGGACGCTCAACCGCCTGAGCCCCGCTGGTGCCCCTGGGGTAATTTTTTAAGATGTGTAAAATGTAGGCGTGTCCCAAGTTGATGCTCCTTCAATGACACGAGGATGTCTTTTGCAGCAGGGTCTTTCCCGTCCTCGGGAGGAAGGTGGGGCGCACAGGGGTGGGGGGCAGACGCTGTGCTTCTCCTGCCCCACCCTCAGGTGCCCCTTGTGGGCAGGGGATGAGAACAGTCGCTGTGCCCGACCGAGACCTTCACCCGAGTGACAGTGCATCCCCACCCTCTGTCCTCGCCCGTCCGCCTCTCCCAGCCACAAAGAAAGCTTATTCGAAACCTGTCCCCAGTTCACGGACGTTCAAGCCACCTGCGTGAAAGTTCCGTGTCTCGTGGACAGACCTGCACGTGTGGGGACGCCCACCTTGTGTCGGGGGTGGGGGCGCGGGCTTGGGGACGTCTGCTGTTCACCCCAGAGGATGGCTTTTCCAGAGGGGACAAGCTTGGAAACAGACTATGTAGGAACAGTCCCGTTAAAAACAAATAGCAGCCCCCAGCCCTGTGGGGCAGCCCCTCCCCAGCCCCTGTCCCCTGTGGAGGACCCGGAAGAACAGCCCCACAGTCTGGAGGAGGTCGAGGCAAAGCCCCCCAGGGTGGACGTGTGGGTGGACGCCCTCCTGGGTCATCCTGGGAGGCCGCCGTCCTTAGGCTAATACAGGAGCCTGGCTGGAGGGGGCGGGGCGGGCAGGAGGGTCTGTGCAGGTGTCTCACTGCCCCAGGGCACCTTCCAGAACTCAGTGCCCTGGCTCTGGGCTGGGGAGGCGGGTGACAGCCGGGCACAGCCCTCTTTCGACAAGGCCGCCTTCCGTGCTGGCCGAGCCTCCTCTCACCTGGCCGTTCGGGCTTCCTTTGCACGACTGTGTGCCAGGCACGTGCGGCCCCAGCCGGGGTCTCCGGGGCAGCACGTGGCTCCTCAGACCCTGCAGAGGGTCTCCCCGTGCTCCTGTGAGCTCCGTGAGGCCTGGCCAAGTGGAGGGTGCGAAGCCATCATCCCTGGGGTACACGCCGGGTCTGTTCCCATGCGCAGCCCCGCAGGTGGGTCCTGGAGCCTTCCCTCTGGACGCAGAGAAGAGGCAAAGGTGCCCGGATGCAGCGACTAAAGGGCAGAGGTTCGACTTGAACCAGGTCCGACCCCGAGGGCCATGGGCCTCACCGCCCTCCCTGCCCCAGGGCCGTCTCACGGAGCCCGCCTTGGACCTGCTGTTGTGACTCCCGCCGAGCTATCCAGGTTCTGTCCACGGGGCCCCGGGACACTGGGAGGGCTTCTTGGAGGAGGTGTTGCTGGAAGTACACCTTGAGGGAGGGAGCATAGGATTTGCTGGCGTGTGATTTAGGAAACCTTCCCCCACCCCCACCAGGCTGGTTACCGCCTCGTGTTGGGCCAGGGTCCTGGGAGCATCTGGGTCTCAGCCGTGTCCGTCTGTCACTTAGGAATTGAGGGCTGGCAGTCCTGTCCCCAAAGTCACCCTGTCTGAATGTGTGGCCCGGTGGTGGGACAGGCAGCACTGGGGCCCTGGCCTCTCTCTCCTGCCCCTGTGGTCTGGACAAGCCGCCTGATGCCCCTGCCCCCCCCGGCCCTTCCAGAGCTGGGCAGAGGGCAGTCCGTCTGAGCCCTGCCCGGTAAACAGGCTCCAGTCCCTTCCTGTCATTCTGGTGACAGAGACGACTGGCCACAGCTGGCGAGACTGGCCGCCCAGTGCCGTGCTCCCCGCAGCTCTGAGGTTTCCTGCTCTGCCCCCGGAACACCTCGGTCTCTCCGTGCACGGGCCTGAGCTGCCCTGGCTGGCCTGGGCCTTCGGTGGCCTTGCAGCCCTGCTCCCCGACCCCAGCACTGCGGGAAAGAAGTCTGCTCATGCTCTATGCTGAAGCGGGCCGGGGGGCCCTTATCAGTCAGTGCCGCCCAGCTGCCCCATTGCCACCCTGCCCTGCTAGAGACTCATGTATGCAGGCCAGCGGATAGAACACAGGCTTCTGTGAATTTCTGTTTTTAATACCTCATTAGGCCCGGTCTTTTCAGGACCAAGGCGGTCGTAGCGCTTCCGTGGCCTGATTTAACAGTCTCTGCAGGTGGGGAGGCCAGTGCAGAAGGAAAGCTTTCGAGATGTGAATATTCAGCTTGGTCCCAGAAGGAAGCAGGGACCAGCTGGGCTTGGCCGGAAGGAGAGGTTCACCTTCTGTCTAACAAGGGCCTTTCTCAATCACTTTCATGGTAGTGTCTTCTGGGACGCCATGAGTGTTAAAGACTAGGCCTCTTTGACATTATGTCTCTTGTGTTCAATCATGCCTGACACAACGAATAGGCCTAACATCCTGGATTGCATCATAAAAAGTCCTGTCGTGTGGAGGTAACTGCTGTCCCCGATTATAAAACTGCATCCCGCAAAACCCAGCCTAGAGGTCACCTCCTCCAAGAAGCCACCCTGACTTTACTCGGCTGAATGAAGTCCTTCTTCCCTAGAAGATTAAAAACCACACCAGGATTTCTTTGCCACCGTGTTGTCGTGGCCTCCCCGTGTTTGTCCCCCACCCCTGGAAGCGAGCTCCCCTTCAAGGGCGGGCAGCTTGACCTGAGCCCTGCACGCTGGCACAGAGAACGTGCCGGGTGGTAGTGGGGGGGTCCCGAGCCTTTGCTCTTTCCGCTCTGAGGACCGGAGCGCAGTCCCCAAGTGCTAGGCCCTGGTCTTTCACAACACTGCAAAGTGGGTGGTCCTGTCCCCATTCTGCAGTTGAAGAGATGAAGGCTCAGAGAGGGTAGGTGACTTGGCTGTGGTCACACAGCACACTTGACATGAGCAAAGTGGGGATTGAAACCCTGAGCCATCTGCTGCTGTGGCCCAGGACCTTCCTCTGGCTTCCCCTTATGACCCAGCTCAGGGGGTGGGGATGCTTTTGTATCCCTGGAAAAGAGAGAGAGCTTCGGTCGAGAGCACGGTGCTGGTGAACTGGGCTTCCCCTGGGAGCCTGGGAGCCGTGGTCTCGTCTTCGTGTGCTCCTACGTGGCTTGGCAACCTTGGGGGACTGTCTCGCCCTCTCTGGGCCCTGGCTTCCCCACCTGTGGGAACGGCAGCGTCTCCCACGCAGGTTGGGGTGAGGGTCTGCCGAAGGCGCGCAGGCCGGCCTTCCTCGCGTGGGAGCAGCGTCTGGTCCCTTGTCTGTCTGTCTGTCTGTCCCTACAAGCAGCCGTGCAGCCCACAGCTCGGAGGCCCCCTCTCTCTGCTGCCCGGCGCAAACCGGGGTCAGGAAGTGTCCGATTCGATTTCCAAGTAACAAGTTCAGGATGGCTCGGGATCCCTGCTTCCCAGCATCAGACCGCCCGGGGCTGGCGCACCTCCGCGCCTGTCAGCAGTGTTTTATGTCCGCGTAAACACGCGGGCTCGCCCGGGGCGGATGGCGGAGAGTTTGTTCACCGTTCTTTGATTTTCCTCAGGCGGCGGGGGCGGCGGGGGCCTCTCGGAGCAGCTGACTTTCTGTAACAAAATCGGGGCGGGCGGGCCGGGCTTTGGGGGCCAGACCCCGGGGTCTGAGGCGGGAGGGGCCGCGCGGGCCATTGTGAGGACGAAAATAATTGCCGGGATTTAGCATCTGTCAGAGCAGCTGCCCGCTGGAAAACTGCAGAGCAAAAAGATGGGGGGAGGGGAGAGAGGGGAGACAGGGAGGGGGCGGGGGGTGCAGGTCACTGGCCCCGGGGGGGTGGGGGCCGGGGAGGCCGAGGGGAACCGGGCAGGTCTCTCTGGGGCGTGGGGCCCCGAGGCTCACCTGCCCTTTCCGACTTGGTCCAGGATCTCCCCCCACCCGCCCCGTTCACACCGTCCTTGGGCTCGCTCGTAGGTGCGGGGACAGAGAAGGGCCATCTCTGAAACCCGTGAGGCCCAGGTCAGCACTGATGCCTGAGGTCTGGACCCCCCGCCTCTGTGTTTCAAAACCTGGGCGTATTTAATGCCCATGGCGTCTGTTCGTTGAGTGCGGGCCCCTGTGCCGAATATGGGCCCATCCAACCTCCCCTCCCACCCCCTGCAGAGGCAGGCAGGCCGCAGCCACCGCTTACCGAGCACCGGCTGGATGCTAGGCCTCAGCTAGCCATTTGCATCGTGGTTGATCCTTCCAACGAGGGGTGGGGTTATTCCTACCTCACGGATGGGGAAACTGAGGCTTAGGCTCTCCTGCCCAGAGTGACAGAGCCAGGCAGGGCTGAGCATCCAGCTGGGACTCGCCTGACTGCTTCACCTCGGGGTCGGGGAGGGGGTGTGTGGAGGGGGGACTAGTGAGAGTCAAGTTCCCAACTTGAGTAGGGAGACCTGGTGTGCATCTGTCTGGCCTGAGGAGGTGGGGACCTGTCGGCTCTTGTCCAGTGCCGATCGAGTGCTGTTAGCCACACGGTCCGGCGTGACGGACGCTGAGTTTGTCCATGAAGTGTAGCCTCTGGTGACTTACAGCCTCCACAAGGTACATCTCTGTTGGCCCGAGGGGCTGATGCGCAGAGAATTAAGGTACAGTCGGAACCCAAGCCAATCAGAGCTCGGTGGAATGGCCCTCTGCTGAGGCACAAGACGCTTCCGGGTTTTGCAGGACTGGGGGCGGTTGGGCTGGGGCTGGGTCAAGCGCTCCGGGCCCAGGTGGGAGGCCCCCTCCCCCGTGGGACCGTGTGCAGGCCCTGGGTCATAGCCAGACACTCAGGGAGCGGTGTCACCAGAGAACAGAGGCCAGGGTCCTCCCACGGGTGGCTCTGCGTGCCGGACACTCAGACACTCGGGGGACCTTCCGCCCCCCATTCCCCAACCCCCCATCTGTCGTTTCCTTTTCCTCCCCTCCGACAGCCACGGCCGTCAGGTGCACTGGGCCCAGCTGGTCATGACATAAACGAATCTGTTTCAACAGATGCCTGAGACTCGTAATCTGGCCCCTACCCTGTTCAGGAAGCTCACTCTTGGAGATGATGCCTTTGCTAAAAACCAAGGTGATGGTAGGATGTCCGTGCCAGCGTTGGCCAGAGGAACTGAACTGTTGGGATCCAGAGCTTGTCACCCCTACTGTATTCTAGAAGCATCTGTATGTCAGACATGACTGCTGCCCTGTCAGTCTCCCCACCTGGACCGTGAGATCCACGGCGTAGAGTTGATGCCTTCATCGAGTTGCTGGCACAGAATCGGTCTTAGGATAGGTATTGATTTAACCAATCGAACCTGATAGGTGTTTTCTCTTAGTTGCCGAGTTACACGAATGTTTGATTGTACTTTCATAATCGTTTAAGGTTTATTTACGTAATTTCTGTACCCAACATGGGGCTCGAACTCGTGACCCCGAGATCAAGAACCACGTGCTCTGCCGACTGAGCCAGCCGGGTGCCCTCATCACTTTGTATTAAGAAGAAACCCTCTCTCCGCTTTGCTGTTTCGTGTATTCCCCTCCCTTCTCCCATAACACGGAGCATGCTTGAAGTGTCATTCTAATGCCGCTATTTTGTGGTTTCAGATAATATGCACGGACCTTCATTGGCCTGCATTAAACAGCGTTTGGGAGAGTGTTTTCGTAAGTGAAAGGAAGGTAAATGTAGAAAGCGCGGGGTTGTGAGTGGTCTACGGCCGTAGGACGAGGACCCTTTGAGGAGGGGAAACGGAGGCCAGTATAGTCGGGTGACCGACAAGTCACTTCCCCAGTCTTCAGCAGGCTTTGGGTAACAGACATTTTGCACAGCGGAGACAAGGGACGGTGTCTGCATTTTTTAGATCTTTCTGTCGCAAGTTAAGACACAAGTGTACAGCTCTTCGTCTCGGGTTTCCAGGGGCCTGTTTTCAGCCGCAGGGCCCTGAGTGAATCAGAAGAGGTGAATGGGAAAGGGTGTGGAAAGAGGGGTCCCCATATGAATGAATGCTCCTTGTCTTGGTTGATTTTGAGAAAGGAAACAGGCTGAGAACCTGGTGGTGGCCACGTGTTGGGGTGACCGCCCTGGGTGTATTCCCAGGGCCCTAGTCTGTGCCGTCTTGTCCCTTCTGAATACAGGGAAGTAACTGTGTCCCGTCACGCTCCCCTGGAGGAACCCCAGGTTCTTCAAGGCGCGCACACTGTGGGAGGGAACGGGGAGCCTGTAGCCTTTGCCCAAGGGTGCTTCCCGGTCCAAGTAGAAAGCTGCAGTCAGGCCGGCTTAAGGTGTGAGAGGAAAGACATGGACGCTGGTAGAGTGGCCAGAAAATTAGGAGGAAAATGCTGGAAGGGAGGGACCCAGGAGAAAAGGAGCCCCAAGCCGCCAAATCTAATAATCCGCCGAAAGCCTTAGCTGGCCATTAAATCTCATCACACAAGAAAGACCCTGAGGTTTCCAGTAAAAAAGAAGGAAAGAAAGAAAGAAAAATGCAGCAGCCAGAAGCTGAATTCAGCAGCCATTTGGGCTGGCTGCTCACTGCTCACTGCTTGGGAAGACAGAGTTTGAAGTGTGAGTCCGGTTAACTGTCTGCTAGAACATGTATTGATTGGTGGGAACAATGGAACCTCCGTGATGGGTCACCGGTCAGGTCTGATGTCCAATAGAAAGTCCTCAGACTTGTGAAGAAACAGACGAGAGTCATATTCAGGAAGAAAAAGTCAACGTTGAGATGACTCGGATGTTACCGTTAGCAGTTTTGTAAACATGGTCGGGAACTTCAAGGAAAATATGTGCCACATGAATGAACAGATGGGGAGCCTCAGCAGAGAAATAGACAGCCCTATGAAAAGGGCCAAGTGGAAACGTTAAAACTGAAAAGCATGATCGCTGCAGATGGCAGAGGAGGGAGTCACCGACTGCGAGATCGCTCGGTGGAAGTAATACACTCTAAGCAACAGAGAAAAGAAGGGTCCAACGCAGGTGTAACTGGAGTCCTAGGAGAAGAGAAAGAGAATGAGGCAGGAAAAGAAGTTGACAAAACCTAAGAAATGGCAGTGTATATACCATGTTCATGGATCGGAAGAGTATGTTGTGAAGATGCTTGTCTTCCCAGGGGGCTTTTTGTGTGTGTGTGGTTTTGTTTTTGTTTGTTTTTAAATTTTTTTTTGGCAAGATGATTGTAAAGTTTATACAGAAATACAGAGGACCTTAGAGTAGCCTTAAACAATCTCATAAAAGAACAAAGCTAGGAACTTAAACCACCTGGTTTCAAGACTTTCTATAAAAAAAAAAAAGTAATCAAAACAGAGTGCTATCGCCATAAGCACAGGTGAATAGGTTGATGGGATAGATTATAAAATTCCAAAGTAGACCCACACTCATGTGGTCAGTTGGCCTTGGTCAAAGGAATCCAGTGGGAAGAAGAAAGTTGTCAACAAATTGTCCTGAAAACTCCCGGGTATCCCTGAAGAGAAATGGACCTCAATTTCTACCCCATGCCATACATGAAAATCTGAGCCGGATCAGAGGTCTGTAAGTGTAAGCACTGAAATTATATAGCTCTTAGAAGAAAATATAAGCTTTGCAGCTTAGAAAACGAAGATTTTGGAGCACCTGGGTGGCTCGGTCAGTGAAGCGCCCAACTTCGGCTCAGGTCATGATCTCACGGTTCATGAGTTCGAGCCCCGCGTCGGGCTCAGTGCTGACAGCTGAGAGCCTGGAGCCTGATTCAGGTTCTGTGTCTCCCTCTCTCTCTGCCCCTCCCCGGCTTGCACTCCGTCTCTCTCTCTCTCTCTCTCAAAAATAAACATTAAAAAAAATTTTTTTAAAAGTTGGAGGCAACCCAAGCGTTCATCGAAAGGTGGATGGAGGACAAGTTGTAGGTTGTTCATACAGTGGCTGGTACTCAGCAATGAACAGGAATGAGCCTCTGCGTGAGCAACACCATGGATGAATCCTCAGACGTGACGACGGTGGCGAAGAAGCCAGACACAAAAGTGATCCTGACACAGGATGCCAAGGATGTCCAGTTCGAGAACAGGAAAGGCTAGTCTTTGGGGAAGAGTAGTCTGAAGGGTGGTCACGGGGAAAGAGGAGGGGACTGATCAGGAAGAGGAGGAACTTTCCGGGGCAGATGAGAACGTTCTATAAAGGGACGGGTGTGAGTTACACGGCAGGGTGTGGTGAGCGTGCATCTTGATCTGTGGAAGCCGTAGCAAAAACCCGGTGGAAAGCCGTTGTGGGGCGTTGCGGCCATGCCTGAAACACGGCAGCGCTCTGTGGACGTGGGGTGTGCCTGGGCGGGCGAGTGAGCTCAGGCTTGCGGGAGGTGCCAGGGGAGAGAGGGGCGGAGAAACACGTTTTCCGGGACCCAGCTGCGCAAAGCATCTTCAGGTTCAGCCTGTGCAGGAAGCTTCCCCAGCCCTCACCATCCTTTTTCCCCTTAGAACGCTACCGCTCATCTTAGGGCTCATAACGGGGCTGGCGCCTACTTCACTTTGAGATCCGTAGGTCCGCCCTCGTTTTCCCCTGAATGCGCCTCAGTGCCGACTCCAGAGCTTGGTATGTCATCAGTCACTCGGTGAAAGAAAGTGTGGTGACCGGTCCACCTGGCCGGGAGGCAGCACAACGCGACGGTGGCCTCCAGAAGATCCGGAAGGTCTTGGCAAGGTCCCCGGCGCCATG
Organism: Panthera pardus; assembly: GCF_024362965.1. NCBI lineage: Eukaryota > Metazoa > Chordata > Mammalia > Carnivora > Felidae > Panthera > Panthera pardus. The sequence goes on from NW_026526766.1 coordinate 91,339,975, forward strand.
CACCCTGGCTCACTCGTCTCTGCCACAGAGAGCCCTGGGCTCGTTGGCGAAAGCGAAGAAATTGCGTCTGAAGCTCGGGTTGTGGCTGATCTGAGGTGGGACTGCGCCGAGGTCTTCCCTTCTGAGCGGCTGGGACAGAGAGTCCAGGGGTCCGTTAGGATGTCCCCCTCAAACGTGGGCCGAGGAGGGGGAGCCCTGTGCTGACAGCTGGCTGTCCCTGAACCAGGTGACCTCGAGGCCCCTCTCCAGGCCTGTTTTCGGTCTTTGTTATCGTTGCATCAGCGCTTAGCGTATTTAACTGTCACGGTCCCCCCACCCCCTTCCCCCAGCCCATCAGAGCAGAGCCGAGGTCTGTCTCCAGACGGCATGGAGGGCCTCAGCTGCCTTTGAACTTGTCTAATTTAGCAGCCCGCGAGCTTCCCTGTCTCTGCTCTGTTCCACGCCGTCAGAATTCCCGACAGTGGCTTTGTCACCAGCCTCGCTCTGTTGTGCGACAAACATCTGGGGTGGTGGGCACCCGCCAAAGAGAACCCGGGCAGGGCACTTGCCTGGACACCCAGTAACCTGGCGGGCACAGCTGCCCGAGCTGTTTCCTTTGGGGACAGAGTCTGGAGAGGCACGGGAGGTGATTTGTGTCTCCGCGAGGGGCCCTTCCCCGGGCCCACCCAGGGCAACGGGCCTCGGAGTCGGTGGGTTCTCACCCGTGAGTCGCAAGCACCCTTCCCGGCTTTGCTCCCTGCTGGTTCCAAGCAGGGCCTCTGTCACCGTCTGGGCACCGTGCTGCCGCGTGAGGCCTCGGGACAGCCATCCAGACCCACACAGGGGTCGGCAGGGCGGGGCGGGGGAGGGGGTGGCGAGGGTGCAGGGAGGCTACGCCTGGGCGAACCCTCCCCTCCCATCCTGCTGCGGGGCCTCAGGGTGTGTCTGTCATCTGTGAAATGGCCATGGTGTTCTCTGTCTCCCAGGGTTTGTGAGGTTAAAAAGCATAAATGCTTTTCAAGGGCCTCGCAGGGCTCACCAGGGGGCAGGTGTCTGTTGGTGTAGTTAACGAGTCTGTTAGCTGGTCTAGCCCCAAGTGACCTGTCCCCGGCCAGCTCCTTCCCCGGCGTATGGGCTGCTCGCGGGACCCTCGTCTAGTCCGGAGCTGATTCACGGCCCCCCCGGGCCCCCCAGAGGGAAGCCCAGACGTGTGGGCCTGGTCGTGCTCGGTCTCAGGGGGAGGTACCCGGGTCTTTGGCTCTAGAGGCCTTTCCTGAATACAGGCGCTGCCTCCCTAACTCCCAGCCTGTCCGATGACAGCTAATATTCACAAGCCGGGTTTGAGACCTGGCGAGCCGCTGGGTGTCATTTCTGCTGTCTCTGTCCCCCGCCGTTGTCTCTGTCGCCTTGAATTCTGGCCGCCCGGTGCCGTGGGGGAGGAGAGGTGCTTTACTGGGTCTCTGTGCCTTCCGGAAGCCAACTTTGCCAGGTGCCGCTCTGAGCCCAGGCTCTGAGTCTCCGGTGTCGGGCTTCCAGGGCGAGCTGGCCTGTGAACACGACCTGCCCCGAGGACGGGCCCCACGGCAGCCGACGGAAGGGCCGGTCAGCTCTGGGCCCGGGACAGAGTGACCCGCCGCACGTGGTTGGACCGGCTCGTTTGCCGATGCGTGAACACCTACCGCCTGTTAGGAAGGGCGACCCGACGGGGTTAAGCAGTTGGGTTTTGTCCAGGGAAGAGATAGGTTCACCCTCAGGCACTTACAAGATAACGGGAGCTGCAGCGGGAGGGATGTACCTCGTATGAGAGGAGGGTGGGGGGTGGGTCCTGGGTCACAGACGGGGCTGGGAATCCCCGGAGGCCTCCTGGAGGAGGTGTCCCATGACCTGAGTCGGGGAGGTGGGGGAGGTGGGGGAGGACAGCTTGTTAGAGGGGAATCAGAGCATGGTCGTGCACTGAAACGAAGTTCGGTCGCATTATAAAGCGAGTCGTGGCTTCCTGGCACTCGTTCGGGAAGCTGCACCCCAAACTCTGTGTCCGTCTCCACTCGCTCTGCTTCCGCACCCCCTGGTAGGTGCGAGCTCTGCTCCTTGACCCCCACACCTGGGCTGACCCGGGGAGAGGCCCCAGCGCAGGGCACTGCGGGTGACGAGCCACGCGAGAATTCCCCTTCAGGCAGTGACTCACCCCGGGCCTCTGGCAAGAGTCCCCAGCACTGACCAAAGGGTGGAGGAGTTGGGGTGTGATCACGGTAGGTCCTTCTAGAAGAACGGCAGGCACGGCACGAGGGGATGCTCTCTGTGCTGCCTGGTTCAAACTCCGAGAAACCCCGGGGAGGCCCCCTGCACCGCGTCCCCGGAACCTGCCTTCCACCCGCCTGACCCGCTTCTCTCCCGCGCAGCGAGCATGACCTGGGGGAAGACATCTATGACTGTGTCCCGTGCGAAGATGAGGGCGACGACATCTACGAGGACATCATCAAGGTGGAGGTACAGCAGCCCATGGTAAGCCGTCCGTCGCCCGCAACCCAGCCCCCTCTCTCAGCGCTCCCAGCTACCGGGGTCGGGCGGGGGCACTGCGGGAGCCCCAGAGACCTCTCGGCCCCCGCGGGGTTCCTCCCCTTCCTTGGGCCCAGTCCTGCCTCCGGAACGTTCTAGGAGACCGGGGTGTGACCCCCACTGCCACTGAGCCCCCCCCACCACCCCCCGGAGGCGCTGTCGCGGAGTTCTCCCAGAGGTGTGCAGGATTCCAAGTCCTTCCTGCCTGGGGAGTCTGAGCATGGCGACTGGATGCTCAGACGTGCACAGCGCGCCTCATTTTACGCCTTTGTGCGGAGAGCGAGGAGACCGCCACTGGCTCAATTAGCCAGCTGTGCGTCTTTTATGTGGGAGGATATTTATTTCCGACCGGCGCTGGCGAGCACTTTCTCGGACACCAGTGTGCTGCAGGGCAGATTTATTGCCAGCAGCTGCTGTGTGGAGGGTGGGGTCCCGCAGGGATGGGGTGGGGGGGCCCTGGAGGGGACAGCCGCAACCCCCTGCGTCCCCGCACTCCCGGGGGCTGGTCGAGGTGCCAGTTGCCGACTGTGGAGGCTTTTTGATGCTTTCACTAAAGAAGTGGGAGGAATTTCTCAAAAGGCAGATTTCAGCGTTTTCCTCCAGTGTGGGAGTGACCAGTTGGTGGCGGGGGCGGGGGCACGAAGCGGGGGCGACGGCTCCCCTCCAAGGCCTTTCAGAGAGGCCTTTCCCACACTGGGGGCGCCTGCCCTCCCCCGGCCTCATGCCAGGAGAGGCAGAGAAGCGTGGCTGCGGCCCTCACAGCCCCCAAACTCTGCTCTTCAGAAAGGGTTTCTCATTCTGTCCCTGGAGGGTCTGAAGGGTCCCCGTCTTTACCAGGGGTCTCTCTCTGTGACCCCGGGTCTGCCCAGGGCCAATTCTGCCCTCCCCCCCCCCCCACAGCCTTGCAGTGGGGCGGCTCTGCCCCTGAGCCTTCCCGGGAGGTCAGTCACGGGGCTGGAAGGCCAAGCCGTTGCCCCGCTGACGGACGTCCTCTGCCTTGCCTAGAAGCCGAGCCGGCATTCTGGGTCTGGGGCCAGCTCACTCCCAAGCCCTTAGAAGTCCAGCGTCCTGTGGGTAACGCGGGAGCAGTGAATGCAATGGCCCTTGCCCTTGGCTGGAGGATCCCCTGCCTTCGGGCCGGAGACGGCCCTGAGAGGCCCCCGAGCGCCCCTGAGAGGCCCCCGAGCGGGCAGTCCCCAGAGCCTGCTGCTGTCCCTGGTCCTGAAGCACACTTGGCCGGACCCTGGCTGTTTGCAGGACCCGCGGGGGGGCTGTGAGGGGACAAGCTGGCGTCCCACCTGCCCTACTCCGTTTAGTGTCCGAACAGCGCTCCGTGCTGCTGCCCTCGAGCTGTCCTGTCGATCTGGCAGGGCGGGCCTCCTGCCCGTCCTCTGAGATAAAACAGCTGGCTTTATTTCCTCCCCGGTCATGTCTGGAGCTGTCCGAACAGTCTAAGTGGAAGGTAGACGGAGACCTTTCCAAAGGAAGATAAAGCCAAGGGATGGCAGGTGTCGCTCCCCACACGTGAGGGAGACCCTGGCAACGTGCTGGGTCCCCGCGCTGTCCCTCGCCACCCGGCCAGGCTCCTGCTGGAGCGGGCGGGCGGTTGTGATGTGTCCCTGGGGCTCTTGGCTTGCCCCCACCTCCCGAGTAGGGCCCGGATAACGAGCACTGCTAACTGGTTCTGTCTGTGGTTTGTTTCCTCCATGCGTTCAGATCAGATACATGCAGGTAAGTGGCAGGTGGAGGGGGACCCGGGGTAAGTTCTGCCAGCACCGTCTTCCCCCACCTTTCGGGGAAGGTCTCAGACCTCTTGGGAAAAGCCTCCCTGTCCCCAGGGAGATGCTATCAGGCACTACACTTTTGCACCTAGTTTTAGGGGATCGTGGGCCCCCAACATCCCCCTGAAGCCCCTACATTAGCAGTGTAGCACCCCGGCCGGTGGGACAGTGGGCTCGGGAAGAAGCCCCTGGGTGATGAAGGACGATGGCGTAAGGGCAGATATGAGTCCAAATGGCATGTCACGTGGCCCAGCACCGTTTCCCCAGAGCCTCACTTAGGGACAGATCTGGCCCTCTCAGCCTAAAAGAACGTAAGGGGGGGTGTCTGGAAATCCACGGCTGCCTCTGAACAGTTTCCCCCGCCTGCGGGCTCTACCCCCTGTGGCCACACGGTCTCCTGGTCAATCCCGCCTCTGGCCACATCCCCCCCCATAGGAGCTGGGGAGCAGGCTCTGCCCCGAAACGTGTCCCAGTGACCCCTGCAATGAGCTGTTCCCTCACTACCCCGAGTGGAGCCCAGGGGACACTGGGAAGGCCCAGGCCTGCAGGGCATTGGCATCTTTGTCAGAGGCCCTCGCAGGTCGCTCAGCTGGTGGGCATGGGTCCTCGGAGCTGGTCAGAGCCTTTCCCTGTGCACAGAGTGGGTGCTTTAAGCCATGCCACGCCCGCTGTATATGCTGGGGGGGCTGGAGCGTGCTTGGTCTGCTAGGATTCACAGAGGGCAGCGGGAGCCCAGACTCTACAAGGCCCTGTGCCTTCCCCGAGCTGTCGCCAGCCCCCAGGCACATGCCCATCCCTTCCCTGTGCCTCAGTTTCCCCATCTGCAAACAGGAGGGGAAGGGCTCGGGCCCCCTTCTGTCTCCTGTCCGGCCCCTCCGTTTCCCACTTGGCGGCCAGGCCTCGGCAGTCTGCAGGCAGTGGGCCTGGCGGGAACCCGGCTCACGTCTTGTGTCCTTCCTTTAGAAGATGGGCATGTCCGAGGACGACAAGAGAAACTGCTGCCTGCTGGAGATTCAGGAGACCGAGGCCAAGTACTACCGGACCCTGGAGGACATTGAGAAGGTGGGTATGGGCCTTGGTGCCGTCCTGGGACCGCCGGTCCCCTGGGGCGGTGCTGTCCCCAGGCAGGGACACAGGGCAGCAGTGACAGGTTCAGAGGCTTCGTGGCCCTCTCGGCTTTGCCGTCAGGCACCCCTTGGGCTCTGCTCCCCACACAGGCCAGTGTCCTCGTCGGCTGTCACCCTTGTCCCTGATCCCACCTCCCACCCCTCGGCCCTGGACCACCCCGAACTGGTCTCTGCTGCTCTTCCTGGCCTAAACTGGGTATCGTTACAGCTTCTGTTCCCGATTGCACTGGGCTAACCTCCTTCTGTGTACTCTTTCATGCAGACTCAGCGCTAGGTTAAGTGCTTTCTGTATTCCTTCTCACCCAAGACATTCTCTGTGAGATCCCACTCTGTGAGCTGGGATCACAGCAAGGCCACCTCATAGATGGCTGTGCGTGTCCTGCCCCTGGGGCATGGTCAGGCCCACTGATGGGAGCCTGCAGAGCCCCCATGGTGCACCCTGTGCTCCCCTGAATGGCTGGTCAGTCGTCTCTCCCCGGCTGGCCCCCTGAGCTCCCAGAGGACCACGGATGGGCCTCCTCCTTCCCCCCGCCCTGCTCTGGCCTCCCGTGCATGCTGGCTCAGTGACATTTCCCTGTCGCTTGAAGGTCCTTGTTGCCAGCTGCTGGTGCTTACTGGGTGAACATCCAACATTGTTTAAGGGTCCTCTGTGGCTCTTTGCTTGCAGCGTAGGGCAAGTGTGGCCATGATGGCGGGGCCTCCAGCCGGGAGTCCTGCGATGCCCCTTGGCCCCAGGCCCCCGCCTCCAGCCTCAGCCAGGCCTGTGTGCCCGCCCTCCCACCCCACTGGCCACCGGCCTTGCCGCAAACACACCAGCCCCATCCCTGCTGCACGCCCTGGCCCCCACTCTCCATCGGCCCCTCCCCGGGCAGTCTACTCCCCCCGCCAGTCCCAGCTCCCAGGCCAGCTCGCTCCGGGGCCCTGCAGACCTCTGCAGTCCCTCCGCACAGCCCAAGTCCTAAGCTGCGGCCGTCTGTCTCCACCCTGGGACGTGGCCAGCCTTCGAGGGCAGGTGCTGCTGGTCCCAGGCGTGATGCACGTAGCGGGTTAAGCAGGGAGTGTGCTTGACCAGGGCACGCGGTGTACTGAGCACTTGGGGGGACAGTCACATTTTAATCTTCCCCTGGCCATCGAGGTCATTGTTGCTACCCCCACGTCCCACGCGAGAAAACCGAGTGCTGGCCCGTCCTCGGCACAGGGAAGAGGCTTGTGCATTTGGATGGTTCTCGCCTGCTCTGCACGGCGGCCGAGGAGGAGCCCAAGGGGCCAGGACCCCATGGGGAGAAAGGTGGCAGGTCCTGCGCCACAGGGCCTCTGGGGCACCACCTGACGGTCTCCCCCGTGCGCATCTCCTCGGAGGCCAGGCCCGGAGGACTCCGGAGAACCACTCCCTGCCCCGGCGGGGCTTCCGGGTCAGGGAGTATCTCTTTTGATGGCAGGTTTAGGGCCGTACCTAGGCTCAGGTGGGAAGTGTGGCCCTGTCACTGTCCAGAGGTGTACCCACGAGTGATGGGCCCTCACCTCTCTGGCCTCCGTTCCCGGAAATGTCTCGAACAGCGGTAGCATCTCCCACCCCGGGTTGCAGCAGGGGTCAAGTCCGATCTGCCGGACGCCTCGGAGCTTTGCCCGTGTGGTGGGCGTGGGTGCTTAGGCCAATCCCGCCCGCCCCTGCACATTCCCGTCCTGCCACCACCCTGCACAATGGAGCACACCCCCCCTAGGATGCACACATTCTCCAGCAACACTGCACCAGGCCTGCATAACCACCCCGCGGAGAACCCCCATCCCCTGGACCCTGGACCCTGGACCTTGGCGAGGTGGTCTGAGCCCCTCCCGTCGGTGGCTCTGGCCTCAAAGGGGGCTGGCCCCCTCCAGGCGAGCCGACGGTGATGGGCTTCTCTGTTCCAGAACTACATGGCCCCGCTGAGGCCGGTGCTGAGCCCGGCGGACATGACGGCCATCTTCATCAACCTGGAGGTAAGGGTCCGGGCCTGCGGCTCACCGTGTGCAGGCCCAGGTCTCCAACCGGCTCGGATGTCAGGCAGGCTCCAGCCCGACTGTCCCCATGGGTCCTGGAGAGCTGCGTCCCTGCCAGCTGCATGGCTGGTCAGAACTATGGGTGTTTTTAGGACAGATGCGTAAGAGGGGAGTAGCCACCCTGCCCTCCGGGAACTTTGGTGCTCGGAGACCAGAGGACAAGGTTTCAGCAGAAACCTCTCTGTCAGCAGGGTGGGGAGGGTTGGCATGAGGCCCCAGAAGCTACATGTGGGTGGGTTTTGTCCAGGAATGCCCAGTGGGTGCAGCATGCCCCCAGCTGGTGCAGCGGCTCCTGCCTGGCTCCCTCAGCCCCTTATCACCTCAAGAGGTGGGTGCTGGTCTCCTGGTTGAGGCTGAGCCAGACTCCAGACTCGGGAGGCTCTAGCTCCCTGTGCCCCCTACTCAGAGTCTATCCTGCCTTGGGTGGTGGCCAGCACAAATGGCCGTGGACAGAATGGGAGCCTGGATTGGGGACCATGGGGAGCCCTGGGGGGGCAGAAGCCTGGATCAAGGGACGTGGGGAGCCCCAGGGGGCCAGGAGCCTAGATCGGGGGCCGTGGGGAGCCCCGGAGTGCTGGGAACTTGGATCGGGGGCTGTGGCAGCCCTGGGAGGCCAGGAGCCTGGATCGGGGGCTGTGGAGAGCCTCGGGGTGCTGGGAACCTGGATCGGGGGCCATGGGGAACCCCGGGGTGCAAGGAACTTGTATCAGGGGCCATGGGGAGCCCCAGGGGGCCAGGAGCCTAGACCGGGGGCCGTGGGGAGCCCCGGGGTGCCGGGAACTTAGATCGGGGGCTGTGGCAGCCCTGGGAGGCCAGGAGCCTGGGTCGGGGGCTGTGGAGAGCCTCGGGGTGCCGGGAACCTGGATCGGGGGCCGTGGGGAGCCCTGAGCTGTTGCCTGCCGGTTGCCCAGCCGCTCTGAAACGTGGAGGAACACCTGTCCCCATGGAGGGACTCCATCCCGCAGAACCTAAGATCAGGGCAGAGAGCCCCTCTGTCCCTGCACACAGCAAGACGGTACAAGGATGCTGAGTGGGAACAGCCCCCCGGGGGGGCCATCGCTGTCACTCTGGCACCAGGGCTTGTCCCCGGTGGGCCACCCTGTGTCTGAGCCGGCTGAGAGGTCCCTTCACACGTCTGGCACCACAGCACCTTCTAGTGTTTGCGTGGGGTGCACGCCCAGCGCCCGGGCCTCTCTAAGTTCTCCACCACGGCAGATGGGAACCGTTCTAGAGGGCGGCCTGGTGTGCCCGTTCACGCACCGACGGCTTTCTCTCCCCAGGACCTAATCAAAGTGCATCACAGCTTCCTGCGGGCCATTGACGTGTCCATGATGGCAGGGGGCAGCACTCTGGCCAAGGTCTTCCTGGACTTCAAGGAGAGGTGAGTGACAGGCCTGCCCCTCGCTGTCCGCGGGGCCTCGGGAGCGTCCGGGGCCTCCAGTTCCGGCCTGGGGACGGTCACAGGTGCCGGTACTCAGGTGGGAATCTCACGGCGAGGCCCTCGAGGCAGGTGGCTGTGCCCCTGTGAGCCCCTGTCCTCACTGGGACACGGAGAGAGCTGCCCACCCTTCCCGCCGTCACAGCCTGGAGGGGCGACCTCCCCCAGCAGGGCCTCCCGAGGACTCCACCAGCTCCCTCTGCCTCTGTGCCTGGGGGTCTTGGTGGCTGGAGGCCATTCTCACCATCACGGTGCACCTGCTGCCTGCCAGGTCCCCCGGGAACCTGGCACCTGAGAGACTCTGCCCCTCGAGCTGCACGGGTGGCGGGTGGCAGCTGAACGACAGGACCCGAACCGGCCCCCGCAGGTCCGAGGAAGGGGCTTCCGGGCTCTGGGTGCCCAGGGGTGAGGCCAGTTCCCTGCTTCCTCGACGGTGTGTGTCACGGGGCCGGGACTTCCTAATCTGTCCCTGAGGGACGCTGATGGTGTCTGTGCCATGTGGTGCCCCGAGGGTAAACTGAGGCCAGGCCCGTATCGCCGACGCGGCTTGTCTGTGGCCATTGAAGGGCTCCGGTGGCCGGGACCCGGCGGACAGGCGGGCGGGATGGCGGGGAGGCAGCAGCAGCTGTGGGCACGGGCACCCGGCCATCCTGGCCTCCGCCAGCCGCAGCCCCCAGCGTGGGGAGACGGGGCCCCGGACAGGCACGCGCAGGCCTGGGTCCTCCGATCGTGTGTCCGCGGCGTTGGGGCAAGTGCCCGTGAAGCCCGAGGGGGCAAAGATTCTGCCCGTCAGCCTCCGAGGCAGCATCTCTCCTCCCCTTGGCGCCCGCGGGGTCAGGCTGAGTCTAGACGCACAGACGGTGCCAGCCTCCCCACTGCCAGAAACATGCAGAATGTGGCTCCTCCCACCGTCCGGGCCCCTCGTCCGGAACCGGTATCGTCGGGGCAGGAGACTGGCAACTCGTTAGAAACCAGCGCAGGAACCTTCTCGAAGAATTACGTGGCTGTCGGGAGGCCTCCACGAACCTGTTTTGTTAAGCTTCTCTGCCTGTAAAACCCAGTGGATGGAAGAGTGTGGAGATGCCTTCCATGCCCCGAATGTCCTGCTTGAGCCCGGCAGGGGAGGACTGGGATTCTGGAAGCTTCTGTGGCTCTGCCGTCCCAGCGAAGGTCTCAGAGGCCGCCTTTCTTCCTGGAGCCCGGGCAGCGGCATCTTTAAAGCCGGGCACGAAACGAGATGATGCAAGGACTCAGCCGGATGCCCGGGGCTGCGGGAGCCCCAGAGGACTGTGTTCCAGTCTCTGAAGTCTCGGGAGGCCCATCGGGAGGCGGTGCCCTGGCTCCTGCCCCTCAGACTCTGGAGAAGGCGCCCCCAGCTTCTGTGCTCACGGCTCCTCTGCCTGCCTGTCGTCCGAGCCACCTGGGAGCTTGTTAAGAACACCAATTCTGGGGTCCGCTCTGCAGGGTCTGAGGGGGAGGCCCCAGGGTGGCTGGTGGGCACCCTGGGTCCACCTCGTCCTTATCTGCAGGGAGGTCCCCTGCCAGGTGACGGTCAGCTCAGCTCACGTGTCCTCCTGGCCAGGCGGCCCATCCCAAGGCTGGATTCCAAGGCCTCTACGAGCCCCTGAAGCGGCTTCCCCTGCGTGCTCTGTGGCTCCGGGCAGGGAGCTCTCTCCCCTCCGCACGGGCAGGGGTCCCTGAGCCCCCTTTCTAGGGGCCATGGGTGAGGCCCCAGGCAGGCACGAGGGAGCAGGCAGTGCCTGAGGACAGGCGGCAGATGTGGCCAGAGGGCGGATGTGCTTTTTCCAGGCACTGGCAGACGTGGGCATGCTGGCAGGCCCCGGGGTGGGGGACAGGCGGCTCCCTTACCCGCCCCCTGCCCCCAGCAATGCTTTCTTCTCACCTGGCTACAAGCCTGTGTGCCAGGGAAGCCAACTCAGACCCGACCCTCATCCTCACGGGTGGGGGGGGAGGCCACGGACCTGCTGGACCAGGCCTCTGAGACCTGTGGAGCCACCCCCAGGCCGAGTGGCCAAGAGACAGACCGCCCTTCCCCAGGAACCCCCTCCGGCCCAAGAGCCTGCCCCACGGTGTTTGCCCTTTACAAGGCTGCCGTCCTCTGTGCTCAGCTTTGGGCCTCACAGGGCTCTCGGGCCTCGTTTCTGCCGGGATGACCGTTGTTTCTACGGCCAGAGCGGCTGCAGGGACTGGATCGTGTTCCGGCACCGGGAGCTCGGCAGATGGGCTCTCTGTCACCGCCCAGCAAGGCTTTGGAGGCCAGGCCCTGGAGTCTGGGTAGTTTGGGGAGGGGGCTGGCTGCGTCTCATCAGAGCTCGTTTTCCAGCCCTCGTGATCTGTCCCGGCGTCGATCTTTTCTGCCCCTTCGCCTCCTCGTCTCTGAGTCAACACCTGAGGTCCTGACGTGCGATTCGGCGAGCATTTATAGAGTGCCTGCTGTGTACCAGATGGGACAGGCTCTGCTCTCACTGGGCGGGGAGGTCAGGAAGCAAGTTCACAGGCAAAGGACTTGAGAGCACGGGGAAAGGGAGAGGGTGGGGGCAGTAGGGGCTCGTAGCAGACGAGGGGGCGCTGAGGACCTGGCGAGAGCCCACCACCCCTGAGGTGGGGGCAGGGTGGGGGCAAAGGGACAGGGAAGGCCCCGGGAGAGGCAGGAGCGGGACTGTTTGGGAACTGGCAGAGGCCGGAGGAGCAGGACTGAAGTGAGCAAAGCAGAGACTGTCCAAGGAGTGACTTGTGGCTTCTGCAAGAGCCTAGAAGATCAAGATAGGGATTTAGATTTTATTTATTTTTTTATTTTTTACAAGGGCAGGAAGAAGCCCCTGAGGAATTTTAGTGGCAAGATCCTGGCAGCTCATCACGGATAAAGGAGGGACTAGCGTCCAAAGTGGCAGAGGACAATCCCCTCCCTCTTTTTGGAGCGAATACTTCTGTTCATACAGCCTTAGTCCTCAGACAAAGCAGATGTTCCTCTTAGCCTTGCCTTGTGGACCTGAGGGGACAAGTCCCACACAGTGGGACCTGGGCCTTGGGAAGGGTTTGCATTTTGCAGATGTGGATGGAACAGAGAGCCACGTGGTTTATCTGTGGCTGGGGGTGGCCAAGCCAGGTCAGTGGGGCAGGACTACAAAGGGAACCAGCCACAGCGAGTTCGTGTCCCGGAGAGAAGGCGAGGGTCTGGCTCTTAGGAGGAACTCTCTGGAGCTTTTTGCACAAGTGCTTTTCGAAGGAGCAGCCGTCAGAGTACGACTGACGGCGTCTCCACCCGCCCAGACCCGTGGGCGCTTCGAGAGAAAGGCTGGGCCGGAGGCGGGCGCCGGGTGCTTTGCACTCTGCGGTTTCTGGCTGCTCAGGGTGTTGGGCCGGGTCGCGCCGCTCTCTGGTTGTGGTTCCCGCCGCAGGTCTGGGTCTCGGGAGGCTGGGTGGCTCCTGTCGGTCTGTCAGCGCTTGCAGGGGGGGAGCCCGCCCAGGGCCGAGCTCCTCGAGCCCCCGCGGCAGGGCTGCCTGGGACCCTCCGACCCCGAGAGGCCTTTGCCCGCCTCCTGATCCTCCTTTCCCAGGCGGGGAGGTTGAGGGCGGGAGAGCATTGGCCACCACCTGGCCGTGGTCCCGACTCGTGCCTGTGTCTCCGGCGTATGCCCGGGAGTGCCACCTGTGTCCGGGACCTGCTCTGGCCTTGTCCCTGGGCCCTGCGTCCCTGGGGTTCTGTGACAAGGGACAGAGTGACGCGGTCACCCGGGGGGCAGGTGAGGGTCCCCCTGATAGATGCATCTACTCCCCCTCCGTAGCGGGGTCCGAGTTGCACGTTCAGGAAGTTACGTGACGTAGCCCTCGAACAGAGAGACCCCAGCTCGTGTCAGATACCTACCGACCGGCGTGTGAGGCGCCCGTGCGCCGAGTCAGCGGGGAAAGAGGGCAGCGCCGAGGCAGCGACGCCAGCCGCACACCGTTGGGGTGTCCTCTCCGACAGGGCGGCGAGCGTCTGCACCCCGGCAGTCTCCCGCCAGGCCACGGGGCGCCGCCTGGCCCGGGGCCCCGGTGGCCGAGGCCGGCTGCTGTTTCCAGGGGCCCCACGGAGCCCCTGAACCGTGAACGAAACCCCCGTGTGCGTGTTGCGTGACTTCCGAGCGTCGGATGGTTTTTCTCAGCAGCAGAGAGATGCTCGTGGTAAAAAGGAAGGCCTGTCAGCTTTCACTTCCTTAAGTGACTTCCTTCTGTAGGCTGAGCGTAAGGTCCGCGGCCCACGCCGCCCAGGACGGGGCAGGGCATAGACGCAGGCCAGAGATCTGAGTGCGTGTGGGGCGGAAATGGATTCTCGCAGTTTCACGGGGCCCAAATCCAGATGTGGGCGGGCGGCGCTCCCTCCGGAGGCTCGCGGGGGGGGGGGAGGGAGGCGGGGCCTTCCCCCCCCTTCCAGCTGCTGGCGGCCCTGGGTGTCCCTTGGCTTGGGGCCTGCCCCTCCGGTCTTTGCTCTGTCCTCATGCGGCTTCTGGCCTATGAGGCCTCTTCTCTTCTCTCTGACAAGGACACTCTTCGGTGATGCTATCTTCTGCGTCCTTGCCGTAACTGCAAAGACCCGGTTTCCAAATACGCTCGCTTTCTGAGGCTCCAGGGCGCCTGCATTTCGGGGTCACTCTTCAGCCCGACAGGCCATCTCTGGTCGGTCAGCCGGGCCCTCCTGCGGCTCCCTTCCCATCCCAGGCCGCCCACCGGGTCGGCGGAGGTGAACGAGGGTACAGCCCCGGGGTAGCCTGGGACTCCGGGATGGGGGCCTGGAAGACTGGTCTGGGGGCCTCATGGATGCACTTTGGGGTCTTGCTGGGCCCCTTGAGAAGTCACGTCGCCTCTCAGAGCCTCAGGGCCGCTGTCTTACAAGTGGTGTTTCACGAGGACAGGCTGAGCTCGGGTGTCAGTGCCTCCCGTGGCCCGGCCTCTTTAGGTCCTTAAAGCTTTGCTCTCTTCCCTGCAGTGGCTCCCCTGCCCCCCCGGAATCGGCTGCAGCTGCTGCACTGCCGATGGTCAGGCCCCTCGCAGCCAGGCGTAAGGCCTCTGGGCGGGCCAGGCCCCCGGGCTCAATGCTGCGGTGTGGGGACAAATGAGACCCATCTCTGGAGCTCAGAGCCGGTGCAGAGGGTAGATTCTCACTCGGCTTTGGACAGGCCTCTACCCAGAGGCTCCCTACCTGTCCCCTTGCTTTTCTGTCTCACCTCCCTGGACCCCGGGGGCAGGGTTGGGAGGGGAGAGGTCGCAGAGCTGGAAATGATGGGGCGGGGGTTTGAGGGATGAGTAGAAGTTCACTGGCTGGAGGAGGCCGGAGGAAGTGCAGTGTGTGGTCTGGGGATGGGAGGCGTGCCGTGAAAGCAGGGTTGGGACCCGCTCTGTCCACGACCTTGGGCCGGGATGAGCCCGGGGGGTTCTGAAGTTAAGGAGGGGAACCCATAGGGCTGGCTTGGCCCGCCCAGAGCTGTGAGCACCCGGTGCTTAGGAGAGGCGGCTTCGCTGCCCACACAGACTTCCCTCCACGGGGGCAGCTGGGCCGTTGCCAGGTCTGCTCATTTAAAACAATCTGGCAGAAACCTTGGAGTCTCTAGCCACCACCCCCCCCCCCCCCCGCTTCCAGAAATGATGCGTTTTAATCAACTTTTGTACTAGAATTCTCAATTCAATAACCGGCTCATTTAAGTGGAAACCAGGGCTCGGGTTCTGATGCCAAGCGATGTCCAGTCAGCGTGTCCCAGGGCACAGCCAGGGCCGGGTGCTCTGTGGGGCTGCGGACACAGGTCCCGGCCGTGGGGCGTTCTCCTTTACAGTGGCCGGGAAGGTGAGCTCCCGCGTGAGGTCCAGGACTGGATCGGTCTCGCACTAGAGTCGCGGAATCTCAGTCTGTCGATGCCGGAAGCTTCCCTGCAGGCTGGCACCGGCCAAAGTTCTCAGGGTGGCTTGAGAATGTGGCTGCAGCTTGGCCGAGCGTCTGCGCCCTGGAGCCTGCGAGCACGGGCCGGCACGGCACAGCCCAGACGCCTGTCGGGGGCTGGGAGACGCTGCCCACCTCGGGGCCGCTCCGGGATCACGGTTCGCTGGGTTGGAAACGTGCTCTGGGCATGTAGCTTTGCCCTTCCGGAGCTGGGAGGAACGTGGGGGTCGTCTGTCCCCAGGCCCCTCCGGCCCCACAGCGGGAGCCTGGGGAGCCCCCCAGACCAGGATGCTTCTTCTCAAGTACCAGCCGGCAATGGGCCCAGCTGCCGGCCCTGAGCGCCCGGCCAGGGGCCCCGCGGTGGAGCAGTGTCCACGGTGGACAGGCCCGTGTGTCCCAGCGTGTCTTGACGTGTCCCAGAGACTGCCCCCAGCTTCCAGAGCCCGGCCAGGAGGGGCCTCCAGCCGTTTGCCGTGACACAGAATCTCTGGCACCTGGCAGGGCGTCACTGGAGGGCAGGGCCGTCACCCCTTATCAGCTGGTGACCTTGTAGCGCGTTCACTGAGGCCTCGGTTTCCCCGCCTGAGGAGTGGGGCTCACTGCTCCTCCCTGTACAAGTGGGTGAAGGGGTCCCGATGTTGTGCGTGTAGCACCGGGCAGGAGTGGCTGTCATTGCTTGTCACAACCAGCGTCGTCACCTGTGTGGTCCTCTCGGGGCCGAGCCCGTAGTCGGGTGACAAGGCTTTCGGAGATGAAGTTTCAGGCCGGTAGCCCAAGGCCCAGAGAGTGCCGGGGGCTCCGGTCTGTGAAGTGGGGGGGGGCGGTCGTGGTGTTGGAGGGTGTTTGGGGGGAGGAGAGAGGGCCCGAGGCTCCTCCCAGCATCCCGAGGCCCGGCGGCCATGCCCATTTTCCAGGTGTGGAGCAGGGCGTTTGGGGCTGACGCCACTCTGCCCTGAGAAAGGGGGTGCCTAGGACCCCGGCGGAGAGCGTCGGCGTCACATGGAAACAACAAGGGTTGACCTCAGGGGCCACCACCCCGGGCAGGTGCAGAGCCAGGATGGACCTCCGTGCTCAGACCTACAGGCAGGAGGAGTCTGAGCCTTCCTGGGGTCCCCCAGCCCTGGGTGGGGGGGAGGCAGGGGGCTTCTCTCCTGTCTGACTTTGGCCTTTCCGGGGCAGGATTGGGGTGGCAGTGAGAACCACAGAAGGGGGCTTCCTTGGGTCCCGAGAGCGTGGGGGAGCCCCCTGTCCCCAGCGTCTTGGCAGCCCCCTGGCCTGGCAGCATTTCGGGAGGGGGAGGAGGCAGCCACACGGGAAGAACGGAACCACGAAGCAGGTTACCGAGTGAGGAGCTGCCTCGTGGGGGGGGGGGGGGCAGGTCTGCCGATCCCCTGCTGTGCCTTCCACGGGGATCTAAACCCAGGCCCCGGAGCCGCAGCGTGTCGCTAACTGTGCACGTGTGTGTGTTCACTGCCCAGGCTCCTGATCTACGGGGAATATTGCAGCCACATGGAGCACGCCCAGAACACGCTGAACCAGCTCCTCGCCAGCCGGGAGGACTTCCGACAGAAGGTCGAGGTAATGGGGGCTTGGCGGTTGGCCCCCCCCGCTGTCCCTGCGTCTCCAAGGCTGCAGCTCACCGGCCCCTCGCTTGCCCGTTTTGCGGGAAGGTGGACGTGAGGGCACTGGCGGGATGGTGGTTGTTTTTCCTCGGCATTTTGCTGGGGTGGGGAGGGCAGGGGGAGGTGCAGCAGAGGCAGACCCCCTGGGGCCCGATCCGGCTCGGCGAGGGGCTGTGACTGAGCCCCTGTGCTGGCCTAGGCAGACCCCTCGGGGACCCCAGGTGACAGACGTTTGCTGGAAGCCAAGGAGACCCCCTCTCTCGTCACCTGCCCCCACTCCCCGCCCAGGCTCAGGGCCAGTCTCTGGCAGTTGTCCACTTTCCCACGTGAGCCCCTCTCCAGGCCCCCTCCCCCTCCCCCTTGTCAGGGGCACCTGAGCTGCTCCCCGAGGCTGGGGGTCCCGTGGTGTATTTGGCCAGTCAAACCCTTTCCAGAGTGAATCCTGGCTCAGGGTCCCTTTGCTGTAGCGACACTGGGAAGGACGTCCCTTGGAGACGCATGGTGCCCCTGTGTGTCCGGGAAACCGGTGGGGAGCCCCTGGTTCCTGAGGGTGGCCCCGCGATGGTGTGAGCTGGCTTCCCTGGGGGTCTCGGGCAGACCCGGTCAGCGCCGGGGTCGCTCAGAATCCCAGAGCCCTGGCGTGGCCACTGCAGATTCCTGAGGCTGCAGAGAGGGCTGGGCCCCCCGCCTGCCTGCTGTGAGCCCCACCCCTCTTCTGCACACACTTGACTTGGGAAGGGGCTTTGGGAGACGCTGCCGGGCTGGGGACCCCGGCCAGGCCAGGACCAGACACTTGGCCCCAGTTCAGGGCTTAGTCTGCCCCCCACCGCGGCTGGGGGTGGGAGCGTTGGGATCGCGGTCCGGGCCAGGATGTCGGTCATCCCCTCGCTGCTTCCCCCGCTGCCCAGGAATGCACTCTGAAGGTCCAGGACGGGAAGTTTAAGCTTCAGGACCTGCTCGTGGTCCCCATGCAGAGGGTGCTCAAGTATCACCTGCTCCTGAAGGTGAGACGGTGTGCGAGCTCCGCGGCCGCCCCCGGGGAGCGGGATTGGGGCCCGGTGGCCGGCAGGGGCGTAAATGGGGCCCGGGTGGGCCAGCGTCATGGAGAAGCCAGCAGGCAAATCTGTCCAGACGAGCCGTGCGGCTGTATTAGGAACGTTCATCACAGTAAACGTGCGAAGGGAAACTGGGATTGGAATCAGTAAGAGAACCGGGAAACCGAAACCAAAGAATGTCCTCGGACCAGGACTAGGAGATGGCCTGTCCTTGATGCCTTGACCCAGACTCTGAGCTTCCTGGTAGGCAGGAGAGCAGTGGAAATAGGAAGCCCTTGTGCACAGACTCGCCAGAGAGACTGGTTTCTGTGCCGTGTGAGGCTCTTCAGTGAATCAGCCAGTTACCCTGCGGCCTTAAAGTCCCTGCCATTCTGCACAAGATTTGGGGACCCCTCACCCTGAGGCAGTGTGTCAACTGGGAGGGGCCTTGCTGTCTGTCTGCCGGGCTGGGCAGCCGAGCCAGAGCAGAGCCTGGGGCCAGGGGGGGGTGGCGCAGGGAGTCTGCCCCGAGGGTCTTGCTCTGTGCCCACACCCTGTGCCCGGTGGGAGCAGGGGCGGAGGCCGGCACCCCCCGAGCGGTGACCCGTGACTCCTCTCCCACACATCCAGGAACTCCTGAGCCACTCCGCGGATCGGCCCGAGAGGCAGCAGCTCAAAGAAGCACTAGAAGCCATGCAGGTGGGTGGGTAAACTGAGGCAGGGAGGGGCCCGGCCAACCCAGGGCTGCAGGTACCCGGTCTGTGTCCTTTGACTGGAGTCGGGCTCACTCACAAGCCTTGTTCTGGGACCAGAGATGTAGCTTTTCCTGGAAAGACAAGAGGCACAGCGGGGGCAGGGCGGTGGGTGGGACGCACCCATGGGCAGGGAGGGTGGGTAGAGGGAGCCTCAGGCACTTGCCCCAAGTGTCCAGATCCCTAACCTTGTCCAGCCCACGGTGCCTTCCCTGGGCCTGCCTTCCTCCTGCTTCCCGACCGTCCATCAGAGCTGTTGCCAGTTCCCAGGCTCTAGACTCGCTCTGGGCCATCTGGCCTGGGCTGCCCACTGCCCAGTCCTGTGGCTTTTGCTTCTGAAACGCCCATTCCACCCAGCCTCCCTGGAAGGAGAGCTCAGCTCATGCCACCCCCTTGCTCAAAAGCCTTCTATGGCTCCCAGTGCCCACCGAGTCGGGCTCAGGCTCCACGTCCGGGCACACGGGCCTCCACAGACACGCACGCCTAGCTTTGCGGCTGTGTTTGCCACTAATGCCTGAAATTCCAGGTGAGTGTGGCCACTCCCAGGCCAAAATGACGTTTCCCATCATTTTCTATCTCTGTTGGCTCAGGCTGGATCTTCTCCTTGTCACCTGGCTATGGCCTGTACATCTTTAGTCTTTGCAAGGTGACATTTCCCGGGATGATTGCCCCCCCCCCCCCCCCCCCGCACACGGTTCTGACCCCTGGGGACGGCTGTCACCCCTTTTGTGCCCGTTTGCCCCCTGATCACGCTCACCTGGGTCCCCAGGCCGGGCACAATACCCAGCACGGGATGGGTCCCCCTCGGCACTGCGGCTGGCCAGGGTCGGGGGACAGTACCCCCAGCACCTCCCAGGGTGCACACCTGACCTCTGTCTCCTCTGGGCTTTGGGCTTCCTTTTGCCTTCTGTCTCCATCTGTGGCTTCTACCCCCGTCCCCTGGCCCTTGGGTGGTCTGTGCTGGGGGGTGTCGCTGATGAGCCAGGCCTATCCTGTAACGTTTCTGCCTCGGGGTCTCAGATTCTGCCCCGCCAGTGGGGTCCTTCTAGGAGCAGGCAGGAGGTGCTGGAGGCTGGATCCGGCTCCCCACCTCGGCCTGGCTCAGGGATTCCACCCAAGGCGGCCCGTCCCCCTGCTGGGCTTGGGTCTCTGGCCCCCAGTCAGGGCCGGCTGCCTGGATTGCAGCGGGCACCGCCCCCTGGTGGCCATTGGGAGGACAGCAGCACATGGACGGCCGGAGCTAGACCTCGGGGTCACCCAGTTCTGTGAGGCTGTGCGGGAGCTCGGGGCCTCTCGGGGCCTTGCCACTTCCCAAGAGCTAAGAAGCGGGCTGGTCAAGTCTAGGTCACTGACTGTTTTCCTTTTGTCCGAGCTAGAAGGGGGTCGAGTGACAGGGCAGAGAGACACTGTCCTAAGAGGCAGGGACTTGGGGTTCTTGGCCCAGGGACACGTGCCGTTTGGGGTCAGTTTTACCTCTCCTGCCTTAGTTTACTCGTGTGTCACCCCCGTGGGGTCTCGAAGGCCTCCAGCTGCGGTGGCTGGCAGCCCGCCAACCCCTCCCCCGCCTCGTTGTTTTCAGGACTTGGCGATGTACATAAACGAAGTTAAGCGGGACAAGGAGACCCTGAAGAAAATCAGTGAATTTCAGAGTTGTATAGAAAACTTGGTAAGTGTAGCTGATTCTCCAAAGCGTGGAGATTAATTACGACCGTATACACGCATTTTAGAAATTACTTTCACGATCTTGATGTTCAGTATGCAGGTGGGTGAACACACTCTGTCCGTGCACACTTCACCCACCCCACACGCTCTGTGGGGCACGAAGGTGGCCCGCTCGCTGAGGGGCAGGGTCTGGGGAGGAATGGTATTGACCCCTCCCACCCACCCCACCCCCGGCCTGGACCAAGGACTCTCTGGGGTCCAGCCTAGAGCCCAACGCGGGGCTCGAACTCACAAACCAGGAGATCGTGACCTGAGCCAAACTCGGACACTCGCTTAACCGACTGAGCCACCCAGGTGCCCCGAGATCTGCTGAATGTTTAAACCAGGCTCTCTGCACCCCGACAACTGTTGACATTTGGAAACATTCTTTGTTTTGGGGTCTGTTCCGTGCGTTGTAGGATTTCGAGCAGCACCCCTTGTCTGGGCACTCTGGGTGTCAGTAGCACCCCTCCCTTGGGGGGCCCAGACGTGGCCAGATGTCCCCCGAGTACAGAGTTACTCTGGCCGAGAACCACTTTCACTGTCGGGTTCCTGAACTGGGCACAGTCCGGGTGAGTCCGTCAGGGGCAAATCAACACAGAAACTTTTGCAAGAGCAGCCCCTGGATGCCTTTGGCCCGTCCGTCACCCACCAGGCCACCTGTACACATGTGTGGCATGGGACACGTTCCTGATGTGTGGTCAGCTGAGAACAGATGTTGCCAAACAGCGTTATGGAGCAACCCCACCTTTCTGTCTTTTCAGAAAGAGAAAAATGCCGAGGGCCGAGGAGGTGAAGGGTAGATGTGCCCCAGCCCATTGGCAGTGGTGCTAAGTGCCCAGCGGGGTCCTCCCCTGGGATCACCTGATCACCGATGTTTTGGGGTGTTTTTTAAAGAGGTTTTACATGTGATTGATCGTGTTCCTTAAATAACAAAAATGAAACAGCGGTGCTGAGCAGCTTGGAGCGTCCCCTGGGCCGGGCGCGTGCCCGGCCCTGCGGTTCTCCCGCGGACCCCGTCACCGGCAGGTGGATGTGGTCTGTCGGCTTCGGCACATCAGAGGTGGGACGCGGGCCGGGGCTGGCAGCCGCGTGGGTGCTCCCTCCCCCCCGCCCCCCCCCCCCCCCGGGCTCTCCGCCTCGGCCCGGCAGCTCGTGCAGAATTCAGGAATCTCACAGAGAACTGGCCGTCGTAGCGCCAGGGCCACAGCCCCGCCAACAGGCCGGAGCGCTTCCCTCCTCCCCTCTCCGGCGTGGGTAGACCCTTCCTCTGTGAGCCACGCAGGGAACGCGTCACGACGCGCCCTCCCTGAATCAAAGTGGGGTGGAGATACAAGCCCAGCGAAATGAGATCTCGGCAGAGCGGAGAGGGCTTCCACTCGAGGCCTCTTCCTGTGGCGGACGCGGCGCTGGCCCCCGTCTGATAGGCGCCGTTTGTTCTCTTCAGCTCGGTGTCCCCGGCCCTCCCTCCCAGGGCCCTGCTCTGGGCCGCACACAACAGCAGCCTGTTCCCGTTGCCCTGACCCACGCCGTCAATGGCTCCTTGTTCCCGCCGTGCTGAAGGGAGTGCTCCATGGGGCCAGGGGAGGGCCCGGTCCTCCCCCGCCATCCCCTCCCACCCTGCCCCACACACCAGCCGGGAGGCACAGGCTCCCATCCCTCGGTTCTGCCTCCCGTGTCCGTGGGAGGCAGGCCCGCCTGGGCGCCCGCCCCGCTCTGGCGCTGGGGCTCACAGCCTCGCCCTCTCTTTCCAGCAGGTGAAACTGGAGGAGTTCGGGAGGCCGAAGATTGACGGGGAACTGAAGGTCCGGTCCATAGTCAACCACACGAAGCAAGATAGGTGAGCGGGCAGGGTGGCAGCCCGGGGTGGTCGGGCACCCGCTCCCCAGCGGGCTGGAAGCGGCTTTTCCCGGGGAAGGAGCGCGTGCCCGGTCAGCCCTGTGTCCTGCCTCAGTCGCTTCCTTCCTTCTCGTGAG
The DNA here is from genome assembly GCF_024362965.1 of Panthera pardus. Taxonomy (NCBI): domain Eukaryota; kingdom Metazoa; phylum Chordata; class Mammalia; order Carnivora; family Felidae; genus Panthera; species Panthera pardus. Next base: position 91,361,910 of record NW_026526766.1, read on the forward strand.
ACCGTCCACACCACACCAGCCAGTGGCCGCCCTGCCCGCGGCCGGCACTGGGCTGGGCTAGGCTAGGGGGCAGCCAGAGGCCCTGGCGCGCGAGCTCCCTGCTGCGTGACTGCAGGGGAGGGCTTAGCTTCGCATGGCCCCTGCTTGTTCAGAGCCCTCCACACCACCTACTCTGTGCGAGGCCTGGGGCTGTGGCTGGGGTCACGGTAGATAGGGATCCTGCCCCCACAAGGCTTCCGGTCTGGTGGAGGATGGAGCGTGGGGGCCTCAGGACCCGTATGACCCTTGGGCCATGGGGGCAGGTAGCCAAGGAGGGCTTCCTGGGGGAGTTGTATGGAGAAGCTGAGACCTGCCAGTGGGGGAGCGGGGGGCAGGGGGCGGTCAGAGATGGCAGGTGAGCCAGGCGTAGGGGTGGGGCTCCGGGTCGGTGAGGGATCAGCCCTCCTGCTGCCCACCCCGGCCGCACGCTGGCTGTCGGGGGCCTCGGAGCACGGGGCGCTGGCCGCACTGACGGGCCCCCTGGCTGCACTGCTGGGCCAGGTACTTGTTCCTGTTTGACAAGGTGGTCATCGTCTGCAAGAGGAGGGGCTACAGCTATGAGCTGAAGGAGGTCATCGAGCTGCTCTTCCACAAGATGACCGACGACCCCATGAACAACAAGGACGTCAAGAAGGTGGGCCCTGGGCCGCCTGGTGGCGGTGGCCGGCAGCCTTCTGGGCTGAGGGAGGAGTCGTGGGGAGGCCTTGAGAACGGCGTGAGCCGGGGCGGAGGTCAGCACTGATGCCGACTGGGTGGCTCTGCAGTGCGGACAGGGGCTTCCCTTCTGTCACCCTCTGGTCACTCTGACTTGTGAGGACAGCACGCTCACTCCGTGCCAAGTCCGGCACCTCCCTGGCCCTTTGACTTTTCTCGGGGCGGGGACGCCCCTGGGATCATGGTTCCCGGGTGAGGGGAATGCAGAGGGGCTCTGGAGAGAGCCAAGCTGAGACCATGGCCATCTGACTCCAGCCCACCTTCCCCCTGCAGTAAGCAGGCCTTCCCTTTGGAGGAGGGGTCCGAGCGGGCCTCACTGTGGGTCCTCAGACACGAAGACGAGCCAGGGGCTGTGGTAGCTGAGGCGGGGCTGTGGCTATAGGGGGTGGGGGTATGGCTTCTGGAGGGTGGGGTCGTGGCTGCTGGGGGTGGGGCTTTGGCAGCTGGGGGTGGGGCTTTGGCAGCTAGGGGCGGGGCGGAACTGCTGGGGGTGGGGCTTTGGCAGCTAGGGGCGGGGCGGGACCGCTGGGGATGGGGCTTTGGCAGCTAGGGCTGGGCTGGGGGTGGGGCTTTGGCAGCTAGGGCAGGGCGGGGCTGGAGGGTGGGGCTTTGGTAGCTAGGGGCGGGGCGGGACCGCTGGGGGTGGGGCTTTGGCAGCTAGGGGCGGGGCGGGACAGCTGGGGGTGGAGCTTTGGCAGCTTGGGCAGGGCGGGGCCGCTGGGGGCGGGGCATGGCTGCTGATGTGGGAGCCACGACTGCTGCTAGGGGCAGGGGCATGGCTGCTGAGGGGTGCCATGACTGCTGCTAGGGGCAGGGTGGGACTGCGGGGGGGTGGGGCTTTGGCAGCTAGGGGTGGGGTGGGACTGCTGGGGGTGGGGCCTTGGCAGCTAGGGCAGGGCGGGGCCGCTGGGGGCGGGGCATGGCTGCTGAGTGGGGCCATGACTGCTGCTAGGGGCAGGGGTGTGACTGCTGGGCGTGGGGCTTGGCCTTTGGGGGTGAGGGCATGGCTGCTAGAGGGTGGGGCCATGACTACTGGGGGCGGGGCCGTGACTGCTGGGGTGGGGCTGCCACCCGCCCTGGTTCAGTCTGGTTCGGAGGCTATTGCATTCAGTGTTTGAGCACCTACTGTGTGCATCCCAGGCTAGATCTGGGGACCAGGAGCCAATGTGCTGAAAATTCCAGACTCTGGACTTCAGAGCTTGCAGTACAGAATGTAGATACCTTCTGGAAGGGCTATTGGGGGTAAACCACTCATCCCCACCCGAAGTCTGAAACAGTTCCCCAGGGTTCGGGGCTGAAGGCACAGTCCCCGGGCCCAGCCCCTGGCTCTGGGAGGCAGGACCTTGCCCTTGGCAGTGGTGGGCCCAGGGCTGCGGTGCCCAGCACAGGTCCAGGCTGAATCTCTTAACCATCTGTCTCCCCTTTTCCTCCTCATGCTTCCTAGTCTCATGGGAAAATGGTAAGCACCCGGGCTCTCTTCCTTTGCCTTCCTTCCCTCAGGGCCCAGCCGGCCCTTCCTTCCTGAGCCTGAGCGGGAGTGGGGGCCCCAGGTGGGCCTGAGCAGGGCCAGGGCCAGGCTCCTGGCTTTCTTCTTCCTTGGTCAGGCCCTCGGTGTCTTCATCAGGAAGGTGGTGTGCATTCATGATGAAGAATGCCATTACAGAGGGTAGGAAGGAAGGCCCACCTGCCTGCCCTGGCCCCGCCCCCCCCCCAGGTCCCTCCTGGTGAAGGACCACAGGTGGTCTTTCAGTGGGCGGGGCTTTTGTGTATTCTCAGTCTGTGTCTGTCCTATTTTCTTCCCCTCTCCTCCTCCCTTCCCTGCTTCCCTCCTTCCCTTCCCCCCTCCCCCCTTCCTTCCTTCTCTCCTTCCCCTCTCCTCCCTCCCTCATTTCTTTCTTCCTCCATTTTTTCTAACACAAATGGGTTCAGACTTTCCGCACTCTTTCTGGGCCTCTTAGAAAGCCCCTAGAGATGGCCAGGCCTGGTGGGTGGTCAGGGCAGCTGTGGGCTGGCTCTGCTGCAGCCCTCCCCCGCCAGCCCACGGCCTTCTCCAACCTTCTGTTTTGTTTGGTTTCTGTTCTTTTACTTCAGAGCAGTGAGTTTTTTAGCATCACATTTAGGAACTGAAAGTGGGCAGGCCCGTTCTGAGCACAGGCTCCCTGGGGACCCAGCTCCAGCCTTAGAGACGGCCCTGGCTGAACCCGCCGAGAGTTCAGTCGAGGGCACACCTCGGAGGGGGTAGGAGAGGGGTCCTGGACATCTCGTGAGAGGGGTGTGCACATGCATGTGCACGTGCAGACACAGGCATGGGTGCACCATACACGTGCACGCAGGTGCGGGAACAGGCAGCCTGGACACGCGTGCGTGTGTGTCCTCGTGCCCAAGCCCATGCCAGTTGCGAGCTGGTGCCCCGTCTCCTCCCGCAGTGGTCCTACGGCTTCTATCTAATCCACCTCCAAGGAAAGCAGGGCTTCCAGTTTTTCTGCAAGACAGAGGACATGAAGCGGAAATGGATGGAACAGTTTGAGATGGCCATGTGAGTTCAAGGGCGGCCGCGGCGGAGCCCCAGGTGGGCTTTATCCAGGACCCCCGCAGACCGGGGTATTGCAAACACCCAGAGACTGGGGCAGGCTCTGTCACACCAAGACCCCAGGCGCACCTCGGTGGCACCCCAGCTGCGTTAAACTCTGCCTGGGGCAGGAGAGCCTCCCTCTGGGACAGCCTGAGGCCCCTGAGGCCCAGCCTGGCACAGGTGCCCAGCAGAGCAGTGGGCGGCCAGGGACGGCTTCCGTGCCCAATGGACTCCCGGTAACCCGGGTCCTCAGGGCCTTACAGGCTGGTGGATGGTCACTTTTTTGTGAAGGCACGGGGCTCTTTCTCCATGAAATCTAGAAGGAGCCTCAATACGTCCAACAGAGAGAGGTGATCAGGGGGTCCCCAGACACAGCAGACCTGGAGGCCAGAGTGGCAGGGTCCTTCTGCACGTGGGTCCTGCAGCCAGGCAGGCTGGGGGCCCCCGGGCAGGTGCGCTCCCCTCCCTGTAAACAACTTCGGGCTCCGTCTCGAACACCTGGCCTTACTGTGTCACATCCCGTCGTCCGTCTGTACTTAGGTCAGTACACCGTTCAGACCTTCAGTTTTAGGTCTGCGTCCAGCAAGGCCTCTGAGTATACATCGGGCTGAGCTGTGGCAAATCCCGCACCTGCCTACAAACCCTCGCCTAGACACAGCCCCTTACCATCCTCCCAGAAGGCTCTCGTGCCAGCGCGGCCCCGTTTTAAAGCCCCCACTCAGATCCTCATTCTGCCCGGGGTGTCGGGGCCGATCCGGGCCGTGAGTCCTGGCCTCCCGCTCCGGAGCCTGGCTGGTCCCCAGGTAGGCACTGCTGCCTCGGTGGAGCTCAGGGAGCCCGGCCCTCTTTCCCTCCCGTCAGGTCAAACATCAAGCCAGACAAAGCCAATGCCAACCACCACAGCTTCCAGATGTACACTTTTGACAAGACCACCAACTGCAAAGCCTGCAGGATGTTCCTCAGGTGAGGCCCCTGGCCCAGCCCCAGCCCGCCCCCCCCCCCCGTCCCGGCCCCTCTCCCCCTCCCCCAACCCCAGCCCGCCTTCAGGGGAGCCTTGTGCTGTGTCCGTCCAATGTCCCGTCACCCCGACCACCTACCACCCACCAGGCCAGTGCCGTGCTGGGCCCAGAGGGGCTGGGGAGTGTCCCTTCAGTGTCACTAGATCCGTCCGTCGGGTGTTCCGGATCGAGCCGGGAGGGAACGTGGCTGTCCCTGTGGGTGCCCAGGGCCTGCTCTGCGGCGTGGCAGGAACAGGACCGGGAGCGGTCTGGGCGGAGAGCCAGCACCAGGGTGTTGGGGGCCTGGGGTTTTGAGGGACGACGCGTCGTGCGAGGGGCAGATGGCAAGGCGGGCAGGGCAGGCCTGGTGGACTTCGGGCCTTGGCCTTGGCGCTGTGTCTGACTCACGCCCCACCCTCCCCCTGCTCAGGGGTACCTTCTACCAGGGGTACCTGTGCACCAAGTGTGGTGTCGGGGCACACAAGGAATGTCTGGAAGTGACGCCTCCCTGCAAGATCAGTGAGTAGCGGCCGCTGCCCTGCCCCGGGGGCTGGTCCTCGGGGCCCCCTGCCCGCTCCCAGCGAAGGGCCCCATGGCTCACAGCTGCCCTGGTACCTCCCTCCGGGCCCCGGCTGCCTTCACACGCTCTCCTTTCCCACCACGGGGACCCCCTGGGGCCGGGACCAGATGAGAAAACCGGGGCCCAGAGAGGAGAGGACACCTGCCCCGGGTCACACAGTACGAAGAGGCCCAGCCGGTGGGCTGTCCCCTGCCGGGGCCTTCCCTCCTGGGGCGCTCCAGAATTTCTCTCCGCCTCTTTGCCTCCCCCACCCCACTGCCCCACTCGTTTACAACTTGGAGACTCTCTACCCCAAACGGGCACAGAACATTCGTGGCAGGTGCGTGCAAGTTGCCTACCACAGGGAAACATCGGTCATGACTGTCCCTTGTCCCCGGTTCTCCTGCACCCGGAGAGGACTGGCATTCCGCAGCCACAGCGACAGCCCCCTCAGCAGACGGTTTACGTGCACACGTGTGCACACACAGGCACGGCACCTACAGCACTCTCGTTCTCTCCGTGCCCGTTAGTCAGGGGGGAGCCTGAGGCTCAGGGAGGAGAAGGGACCAGAACCTGCCCAGATATCAGCCGGACTCCTGCGGGGGGTGAATTTTGGGGAGTTCCCAGCCTGCAACCGCTATGGCCAGAGTCCACAGGCGCAAACTACAGCTTTTTAGCTTTGCCTCTCGATACCGCCCTCTGGTGGCAGCGTGCCCATCACATTAGTCGACGGGACAGTTCATGTGTTCTGGCATTTTTTTTTTTTTTTCTGATCCTAAAAGTAACATATTTACTTACCAAAGATTTGGGGCGGGGGGGGGGGGGGGGAGAAAAAAACACAATAAAGAAGAAAGTAAATATCGCCCCTGAACTTATCAAGAAAAAAACAAAGGTGGTATCTTGATCTATTATTTCCTTCTAACTTTTCTGATTTAAAATGAATCTTTCTGGGTTTTTAGTCTCCTGGTTATTAAACAGTCATTTCCCATAGAAAACGTGGGAAAAGTAGAGAAGTGTAAAGCAGAAGATGACCTCCTCACGACCCCACCAGACAGACTCACCACCGTTCACGGACCCCTTTTCCCTCTGCAGACGCACGGCCGCCCGCCTGCCCAGTCTCTTCTTACGTGTGTGTGTTTTTCATAACGCCTATAGTTGGGGTGTCACCAGATGGGCAGTTTCGTATCTTTTGCAAGCCCAAGTTCTCATGACCAGCCACCCCATGTCATTAAAAGCCTGCGGTGGGTGCCCGGTTTTATTCCGGAGAGTTCCGAGCTGGGCTGGTACTCGGGCCTTTCGTGCCGGGCCTGGGCTCTGGACAGGACTCTTTGGCCTTCGTCAGCTCTGGCTCCGGGCTGGGCCCCTGACCCGAGGAAAGGCAGATTAACTCTTTGTTGCCCCAGGGGCCAGGATGTCCCAGAACGGTGCTGGCCACTCCCAGAGGGCCTCTCCCGTGGGAAGCCTTGCTGGCTCCTCCTGTGTGGGTGCCAGCTACGCATCACCCGCTCCTCCCCGCCCGATGCCCACGGGGTCTGTAGCCTCTGCTCTGCAGAGGCTGTCGGCGACTGTCCACAGCAGTCGGCCACGTGCGTGTCGGGTGGCGTTGAGGTCACCATAGCCACGCACTTTAGGCATCGTGGTCCCTGCTTTGTCCGGTGGCGGACTGGTGGCCCAGCTTGTCAGATGGCTGGGGTCCAGCCTGGGACTACTTCCTCCCCTGGGGTCACCCCGAGGCAGGCAGAAAGGATCTTGGGAACACCTGCCTTCCATCTGACATGCCCGTGAGCGAGCACACCGGCCACTAGGTAGCATGTGTCCTGACATCTCTTGTCACGCGGCCGTGGCGGGCATCACTGATCGGTGGTGGGAACTTTGCCTCTGAGCCCAAGTGGGCCCCAGTGGTTCAGGCAGCTTCGGCCGTCGGAGCAGACCTGGCCCACGCAGGAAACCTGTGTGCCAGGCTGGGGTCCCCCGCGGGGCCCCTAAAGCCAGAGCTCAGAATTCGCCAGCGGAAGGAATTGAGAGACTTTTGTAGTCACCTGCTGTGTGCCTGTGACCCATGTCTGCAACCAGCGGCCTTGACCTTTGCCTTGCTTACACCTAGGCACCCCGGGCAGCTCCTGCTATGCGGGCGGGAGTGCCCCCAGGGCTGGTGGCTTGCCTGCCAATGCGTCTCCCGCTTCCTTTTCAGGTTCTCCTGCGGACCTGGTGAGTCTTCTAAGACTGTTCTCCTCCCGCTGCTCCGTGCCCCACACGGCCCGTGTGCCTGAGCCCAAAACACCCTGTGGTTCCTGATATCATCCCTCCCCCACCCCGGGGCCACACTGGCTAGCACACAGGCCACTGTTGGTCACCGGGGGCCTTTGATTTCCTTCGTGGGTCCCCGGGCACAGCCAGCTGGAGGCCCCTGACAGCCATCGCCCTGGCCGGGCAGCGCCCCCCTCACTCTGCTTGCCTGGTGGCTTGTGACATGCGTCTGCCCACCTGCCCCCCATCCTGGCTTAGAGCCCTCTGTTCAGCTGACTTAAGGATGACGTCCCTGAATTCACTTATGGGGTGTGGACATCACGTCTCGCCCCAGTTGTGGGATCTGGTCAAATTAACTAGCACTTAGAGGGTGCTTACTAGGCCTTGTGGGGGGTACAAAAACACCCTCCTGGAGGAGGAAAGACATAGCATTTAGTCTCACGCAGCAGGACATGTCCCAGAGAGAGATGACAAGCTCCAGGCTCAGAGCAGGGAGGTCCCAGGGCTGGCGTGGTCAGGGCGGGCTTCCTGGAGGAGGTAGGAATTAATGCAAAGGGATGGGAGAGGAAGGGATGCATGTCCCAGGGCTGTGGAGGGGCACAATGGTGGAGGGTGTAAGTGAGAATGGGGGGGGGGTGTCCTAGTGAACCAGTGTCACATCTACCTGTGGGTGTCCGGATGTGTCCCTCACCTCCCCCCCGCTTCCTGCCTCAACCCTTCTCTCTGGGGGTGTGGGGGGCAGGGAGTGGCGACGCTTGGCCGCCCTCCCTGATCACCGTGGTTTGTCCTTGCCCTCACAGGACGCCTCTGGAGCAGGACCGGGTGAGTCTGTGGGACCCGGGCCCTCTATCAGCGGTCACTCTGGGAGCCGGGCCTGGCCACGGTGACCTGCCAGCCTCCCCCAGCCTGGCCCAGCCTTCCGGACTCCAGGCTCCCAGGGAGTGTGCTCCCCCTACCGCCCGGTCTCCGTATATAACTATATCCCTCCGATCAGGTTCCGACGAGCCACAGAGCTGCAGAGAAGGGTTGGGGTCCTTTCAGGAGGGAGGGGCTGTAGCCGGAGACCCCCTCCCCCTCCCTGTGCAGGGTGGGCCTCAGAGCACCTCCTCTGTCACTTGGCCGTGTTCCCCATGTGCCCCGTGTCCTCATCCCCCCTGCTTTGCGCCGCGTGATAGGAACGTGGCTTTTAGCCGTTGAGGGCGGGAGGCCTCGCGAGCGGTGCAGCCGGAGCCGTGATGGGCCAAGTTGCTGAGCGAGGGTCCCCCTCCTGCCCTGTATCAGCAGGTCCCAAGATGGTGGCCGTGCAGAATTACCATGGCAACCCTGCTCCCCCTGGGAAGCCAGTGCTGACCTTCCAGACGGGTGATGTGATCGAGCTGCTGAGGGGCGACCCCGAGTCTCAGTGGTGGGAGGTGGGTCCTGGGGACCCGGAGGGGGTTGAAGCCCCTTGGGGCAGATGCGCAGAGTCCTGTCACCGGGGAGGGGCAGGTGTGGGGGTGAAGGACCGTCCCGGGGAGAGGGAAGTAGGCTGTTGGCAGGACCGCGGTTGCCTCCAAGGCGGGAATTCTGGGGGTCCCCAGCCCTGCGTTCCTCCTGGCGTTTGCTTTTGCAGGAAGGGAGTGCTGTGTCCCCTCCCGTGTGCCGGACACCCTCCCCAAGGCTGCGCCCACCCTCCTGCCCACCCCGCCCCAGCTCTGCCCCCCACTATTATCATGAGGCAGCCAGGCACCAATTGAGGTCAGCCCTAGGGGGACGTCATGCCCGAGACCCTCCCACCACTTTCCCCCCAGAAGTGCCACCTGGTGGAGCAGAGACAGACGGGGACACAGTGTCCCGTGATGATTCACAGTTCTGAGCCACAGAACTGTTCTGGTTAAAAGGTCCGCAAAGGAGGAGCGTTTCTTCGCCCGCCTGCCCCTGGGCACCCTGCCAAGCCCCAGCGCTCAGGGGAGCCCGGGACACTCGGCCCAGCCTGGGCGACCAGAGGTGTGGCCGAGACCTGCTTAGAGCAAACGTTTGTCAGGGTTCCCGTTACTATCACGGCTGTTATCGTTGTTTTGTGATGGTCCTTGTCACTACATACTTACTTATGAATTTGTTGTACTAGACCGTGGCTTCACAGAACTGGAGATTCGGAAGGTGCAGAAGGGTGTCTGTGATATAAAGTCTCTGTCCCACTCTGACCCCAGCTGCCCGGTTCCCTGCCCCGTGTGTCACCAGAGCCATCGGTTCTGGGTGGCCTTGCAGACGGGCTTTGCTGAGGTGATGGGGGCGGGGGGGGGGGGGTGAGGCAGAGCTGCCTGGAGGACCATGGGAGGCTGTCCTGGGCAGAGGGGAGAACAAAGGCCGAGCCCCGGCCCCTGCAGACCCTCCCAGGCAGCGTCTGCCTGCCACCGGTCCACGCGCCCCTTCCGTGTAGAAATACCCTTGTAGAGCAGAGAGCTGGGGGCGGGGCTCTAGCCCCAACCCCGGGCCTCAGCATTCCCATCTGTGAAGTGGGGACACCACGTGCCTTCCTGCCTGACAGTCATAAGGTCAGCTGAGGCTACGGCAGAAAGTGGTACCAACGCACGGTCTTCTTGGGAACTGTCCTCGCCCAGTCCTTAGGCTAAGCCACTCACCCCACGCACTCCTGCTGGCCAGGCCCGGCCCCCATCATCTGTCTCCTTCCAGGGTCGGCTGGTGCAGACCAGAAAGTCAGGCTACTTTCCTAGCTCGTCCGTGAAGCCCTGCCCCGTGGATGGAAGGGTGAGCACTTTGCACAGAAGCTTCTGGAACTCAGTGGCCAGGAGACTGGGGGCCTCTGCGGGCTGTCTCCTCACTCGGAGCGTCTGGGCTCGTTCAGGACGCCCTTGCTAAGTGGCTGTTGTGAGCTGGCCCCAGAGCTGAGGACTGGGCCCGGAGAGCAGATGGATGGGTGGGGGGGGCCAGGGGCAGGGGGCTGGGTGCTGCTTTTCTCGTAGTTTTAGAAACACAGAAACGGGCATTTCAGCAGCAGTCGTAATGGACAAAAGACCAAGAAGGTTGCCTTTCTCCAAATTTTGGGGACTCTGTACGTCTTCTGGGACCATTGTACAGCCCCCAGGGAGCAGAAGACTCCCGCAGACGTCAGAATTCAGAGCCAGACTTTAGGGTGTTTAGAAAAAAGGCAGTATGGCCTTTCTTTCGGCCGAGTAGTGTGGACCACGCCTTCCTCTGCTACAGAAGACATCACGCAGTCAGCCTTGAATAATTTAATTACTTCCACCCACCCCCCAAGAGGGCATTTTATTCATTCATTCATTCATTCATTCATTCATTTTATTTATCTTTAGAGAGAGAGAGAGCAAGTGGGGGAGGGGGCAGAGAATCTTAGGCAGGTTCCAGGCTCAGCATGGAGCCGGACACGGGGCTCGATCCCACAACCCTGGGATCATGACCTGAGCTGAAATCAAGAGTCGGACACTGAACTGACTGAGCCCCCCAGACGCACCCCCCACCCCCCGCCAAAGGCATTTAAAAGTACAAGAGGGAACTTTCTCCAGAGGGAGCAGGAGGCGGGTCCCAGACAGCACAGGAGCCCTGCTGTGGCGTTCAGGCCCTGTCCGGGGCCTCAGTTTCCCCATCTGCGTGGTGAAGGGTCTTGCCCAGCCTGTGGCACGGTGAGGGGAGGCCAGGCGTGGGGTCTCGGGCTGCCCGGCCTGCGTGTGGCCTGCCGCCTGGATGCCTTTGGGGCTGTGAACCCATCTGTGGCAGAGAACTCAGCTGTAGGCTGTACCCCCGTCACTGCTCTGAAATTCCTGCGGTCTTTGGTCACCCCTTCCCTGGGGGATAAGTGCCTTGTCGGTTGGTTGCTGTTCATTCAGTCTCATCAGTCAGTCAAACCCCCTGAGCGTCTCCTCAGGGACAGCGAGTCCCGGCTGCTGCCCTTAGGGACGTCCCCATCCAGTGGCTCCAGGGCTGAGTCCACAGACGCCCTGGTAGCCAGTGCTGGGCTCGAGGGTCGGGTCACTGATGACAAGCGCCCTCTGGCCCCACTCGGGGCAGCCCCTGGGGGGACATTAACGTGTGTGTTCTCTCCTGCCAGCCGCCCGTCAGCCGACCGCCCTCCCGGGAGATCGACTACACGGAGTACCCCTGGTGAGTGGGTCAGCCGCGGTGCCCTCCCCCCTGCCCGCGAGCAGGCTGGGACGCAGGGCCCCAGGGTGGCTGAGCCCTCTCTCGCTGTGTGTCTCTGGGAGCCTGGCGGGGGGGGGGGGGTGTTCTGTTCCCCAGGACAGGTGTTCCTATCGGCTAAAAGGTCACGGAGAGAACGAAGCTTTTTTTTTTTTTTTTTTTTTTTAACGTGAGTTTAATGGCGCTTCGTCGTAGAAACTATACGAAAGCGGTGTATTTAAGGCTGTTGACAATTGCACGCTGACCCATGTTGTCGCTCCGGGAGAACAGTGGGGCCATTTGGACGAACAAAAGCACGAAGCCGGGTTTTCTAGGGTTGGGGCACAGACCCCGGTCGGCCTCGGGGTCCAGCTTTTATCGCTCTGCCCACTGGGCGCCCCGGGGCGGCCTCGGTGGTAGTAGGTCCCTGTGCTTTGCGCCCTGTGGTGGCCTCCGAGCGGCGGGCAAACTCCTACCCCGGGAGCATCTGGCCTTGGGATTTGCATTCGGGGCTCGCCCCACGGGCCCAGCGGCGTGACGTTTGCGTGCGTGGTGTCCCGGCCTCTGCACGTGGGCTTGGCCTCTCCCTCCACGTCGGAGATGCCGCGGGTCCACCCCACGCGTGAGCTTTTATGTGTTACCGCGTTTTCAACGGCGAAAACCCAGAAATGCGCTCCAATGCACGTGCTGCGTTGGGCGCCTCTCGCAGGCCGGGTTCTGCAGCAAAGCCCTCGGGGCCGGGCTGAGGTCTGGGGTCCGGAGATCCCCCCCCCTCGCCAGCCCCTCCTGCAGGGGCTCAGCCTCGTCCCCGGACGGCTCCTTATGCAGGTCAGCGCTGTCGCCGAGGCCTGGGCGTCCTCGGCTGTCCCGGTGTTAACCGTCCACTTCCTCCCACCCGCCAGGTTCGCAGGCAACATGGAGAGACAGCAGACAGACAACCTGCTGAAATCGCACGCCAGCGGGACCTACCTGATCAGGGAGCGGCCGGCCGAGGCGGAGCGCTTCGCCATCAGCATCAAGTACGCGGTGGCCCCACTCAGGGAGACCCCCCGCCCCGGGGCCACTCTGGACCACGGAGCCCACGTCCCTCTAGGTCCTGTGCTCTTTGGGTTTGGGAGTGGCCATGGACCGTATTGCCCAAAGCAGGACACTTTAGAGACGGGAGAGTGTCTGTGGGTCTGCACCACGTGGCTGGCCCGGGACGTGGGTGAAAACGTCCCGCCCAAAGCCACCCCGTGGGCTCAGTCCCCCGTTGTTCGGGTTGCGGGGACCACGCGGGCTCAGGTGCAGAGTGGGACGGGGCCGGGGCGGGGATGCCATACGAGGTCGGGGACTTCCCGGCACCAGTGGGCTTCGGGGGAAGGGGAAGGTCACACCGCTGCGGCCTGTGGCCTCAGCCTTTGGCCTGGGTGTCCTCCTGCCCAGCGGCCGCCCCCTCGTGCACCGTCTGCCACCGCCCCCTCAACAGATGGAATCTGACCGGTGGGCGGCCACCTTCGGCCTAGGACGCCCACGAGATGGGCATCTTGGGTCAGGCCCCCGACGGCCCACAGCCCAGCAAATAGAGGGGTCTGTCTGCCGTGGTGACCCCCAAGGTCCAGTCTGCTTTGTGTGCTGCCCCACAGGGTGGCCTGTGTCCAGGGGCAGGCCCCTCCCAGCCTCACACCCCAGCGTTAGCAAGCCCCTTCCTCTGCACCTGGACCCAGTGGGGGCCGAGAGCCCGGCCTGAGGGGACAGCCCTCACATGCGGTCGGCCACCGCGCCTGTGTGCATGTGCGTGTGCGAGAATGCCCCTCCCCTGTTCCAAATCCAAGAGAGGACGGTGGGTGGGGACCCGTGCTCATCCAGGGCCGGGGTCCCCCTGTGCAGACGGGCGCTGAAGGCCCCCAGAGGTGGGATTGCTGGAGGTCGGAATCTGCCCCAGCCTTTCCCCAAATGCTTGGAGCCGGAAACCAGCACGCTGGTTCTACAGTACAGAGAACAAGGAAGACGGGCGTTGGGAGGGACAGACGTCCGGTGAAACAGGCGGACACGGCCCAGGCCACCCGCTAGGCAGGGCCTGCTCCCCGGCTGAGGTTGCGGTGCACCGCGGTGGCCAAGGGGGGCCTCGCGAGGTGTGACCGTGCGGTGGGGCTGTGACGGCCTCAGCAGGGCCCTGGGAGGAAGTGGGGTGTGGACCGTGTGGCAGGTCTGTGGTGGAGGTGACAGAGATATCACTCGCCAGATAGGAGTGATAGGAGTTCACCTGGCACCTTCTGTGTGGCTGGCCTGCAGGGCTCCCCCTGGGGCTGAGACCGGCCCAAGGAGTTGGGGTGCGGTGAGCGTGCACGGCCGACTTTGAACCCTTGAGAAACAGTGGGCAGTGGACGGAGGCCCCTCGGGAGAGGATGCTGGCCAGCCGGCACCTGATCATTTGCTGGTTGTTTATTCCATTAACTGATTTCCGGTTGTGAAACCGGCCTTGCGTTCTTGGAGTGTCCCATTTGGCTGTGGTGTGAGGTCCTTTTAACTGTTCGGGTTATATAGACGTACGCGTGGGGAGAGATTGTTTGCTGAGGACTTTTGCATCTGTAGAGGTGTTGGTGTGTTTCCTTTTCCCGTGATGTCTTCGTCTGGAGTGGTGTTTGGGGGGGAAGGGAGGCTCTCCGACAGGGTCACATTGGAACTGAGACCTGAGGACTCGAGCTCAGGAGGGGAGGATGGCGGGAGGGTGGGCCTTCCCGGCAGAGGGGCAGCTCTGGCGGGCGTGCGTGTGGCCTGTCTGGGGGTGCCCGTCGGCTGGAGTGGAGGGTGCAGAGGACAATGTTAGGCGGCATCGGAGCTGGGCGGGCTGCTCCCCTGGGGCCTCAGGGGGCCATGGTCAGACCTTGGACTTTATAAACCAAGCTGTGAAGGCCTCGCCAGGCGACGGGGAAACAGGGAGAAGGATGACGTCCCCCGTGCAGAGAGGGGAATGAGCAGAATCCCAGGACAGGAGGCCCCCGTGGGCTGGATGGGGCCTGAGACCCTGCTGGCTGACCCTGGAGGGGCCCAGGAGGGGGGGGCCAGAAGGGCTGGGGGTAAGAAGGCGAGGGCAGACAGGTAATAAGCCTGGACCCCTGGGGGCCACGTGGCCCGAGTGGTGACCCCAAGGCCCACGCGTTTGCCCAGGTTCAATGATGAAGTGAAGCACATCAAGGTGGTGGAGAAAGACAGCTGGATCCACATTACAGAAGCGAAGAAGTTTGAAAGCCTCTTGGTAGGTGATCCCGTGGCTCCCTCGGCCTGGCCTGCAAGGTGGTGGGAGGGCCCGGGTGCCCCACCGCCGCCATGGCCTCTGTAGGCTGCACTTTCCCGCCACCAGGGAAGATCCAGGGAAGTGGGTTTGGAGGGCACCTTGGGACACTTAGGTCACAGCCCCTGCGTTGAGGCTTCTGCCCCCAGAGGGCCCGGTGGGTTCACCGCGGTGCACAGTGAGGGGAGGGCCTGGCCTGGCCTGCCGTGCGTCACTGCAGCCACCCCCCCCACCCCCCCACCCCCCCCCACCCCCCCCCCGCCAGCGCCTAGCCCCGCAGCCCGGCCCCCAGGCGCCCCAAGGCACAGTTCTTAACGTGATTTTTAAATTAGGCCTATTGTGTCTTTCCTAAATGACATGAGCTCTTAGACGAGGCCGCTGTGGCCCCAGAAAAGCACAAAGTAGAGAGACATGTCCCCAGTTGCCCCGCCCAAAACCCCGTGTTCGCATTCAGGCGGGGCCCCTCGACCTGTCACAATGGCTGGGGTGTGGCTCGTATCTACGGTTTTGAAACAGAACTGTTGCCCATGACGTTCGCATACTTTCCGCGAGGTAGCCTTCCCCGTTGGCACAGCCCCCTCCTCCCCACGCCGGAAATCGCAGGGCATTCGGTCTCTGGCGCGTGCTGTTCTTTCTGGAAGCCCTTCCCTGCTGTCGGGGCATCCCGGCGCCATCCTCCGCGTCGGCCCCTGGTTTTTCTGTAGCAACAGCTGGAGGGAAGCTACTGGCTCGGGGGCCCCTCGGGTTCTGACCGCCCACCCCGGGCGGGCGGCGTGCTGGGCCGAGAGCAGGAGCGGGGAGCCCTCGGGGGCCCAGAACACAAGTCCCCCAAGTGAAACCGAGGTGGGAGAGGGAGGCCAGGGCGCCTGGGAGGACTGCCTGGAGGCGGTGACAGCGGCAGTGAGCACGTGTGTCCCGTAGGAGCTGGTGGAGTACTATCAGTGCCACTCGCTCAAGGAGAGCTTCAGGCAGCTGGATACCACGCTCAAGTACCCCTACAAGTCGCGGGAGCGCGCGGCCTCCAGGGCCTCCAGCCGGTCCCCAGGTAACGCCCGCACCCGCCCGGCACACCGGTGCTCACCCGGAGGTGCCCGTTCTGCCCGCTTCCCACGGCCCTGGCTTTCGCTGCCCACCTGCCCTCGAGGAAGGCTTTCCCGGGGGACCCAAGCCACTGGCCCAGGTGCCCCCCCCCCAGGCCATCACAAGCACCCCCCCGAGCCAGGGTGTCCTTGTGGTCCCTGTGACGGGTAGGGAGTGCCAGCTCTGGACTGCTGCTCCCTGTCCTGGCGCCCTTGCCCGGGGGTCGGCGTGGGGTGAGAACGGGGCAGGTCCCACCTGCGCTCAGATCCCTCCCTGACCCCCCGCCCCCCCCCGGGGTCCTCACTGGGAGGGAGCCAGATCTGGCACCTCGTTTGCGGGCAGGACTCCACGGGGACAGGGCAGCGACTTGCTTGAGGCCACCTGGAGTTAGAGGCGGGGTGGGCCCAGCGTGTTTGAAGTCCCGCCCACGACGGGCCCTTGAGTGCGCACCTCCTGAGTGCTGGACAGGTGGCTTCAGACACGCCGGAGGAGAGGTGGCGGGAGGGGCAGCCCCGCCCGGCAGGCCTGGCCCCGCACCCCTGCGCTCTGCCTGCGTGCCCCTTTCACGTTCTCTCTCGCCTCTTTGCAGCTTCCTGCGCCTCCTACAACTTTTCTTTTCTCAGTCCTCAGGGCCTCAGCTTTGCCTCCCAGGGCTCCTCCGCTCCCTTCTGGTCAGGTACCGCTGGTGCCCGGGGCGTGGGGGGGCCCGGCCTGCCGCCCGCCGGCCTGCAGCCCCCGCCGGAAGGCGTCCGCAGCTGCCCGTAGCCCGGCACGGGACAGGGCCGAGGGCACAGGCACAGGGAAGGGACGGCCTGGCCGGCGGGGACAGGGCAGAGGACGCGGTCAGGCTCGGTGCCACCCTCCTCACCGCCGTCACCTCTCTCACGCGCTCACCCCGACGGCCACCCCCCAGCTTGTCACCCCCTAGCCCCCCCCTCGCTCGCTGAGGGCTTTGCCTCTGGGAGCGGCGGAGAGCCGGGTGGCCGCCCCCAGGGTGACGGAGGGATCACCCCGGCGCACCCCCCCCGGGCGGGCCCTGGAGACAGGGGCACTGGGTCTCAGCTGGGCCCGACTGCTTGGCCCTCCGCTGCCAGAGTCAGAGCCCTTCCCTGGCCGCTGCGTCTGTCCCCTCCACCACGGTCATTGTCCCCTGCCCACCAGGACTCCTGGGTCCCCAGCCGAGCTGGCCCAGCCCCGTGTCCAGTTTGGTTT
Source organism: Panthera pardus (assembly GCF_024362965.1). Classification (NCBI taxonomy): domain Eukaryota; kingdom Metazoa; phylum Chordata; class Mammalia; order Carnivora; family Felidae; genus Panthera; species Panthera pardus. The sequence continues at coordinate 91,378,739 of NW_026526766.1, forward strand.
GGGGACCTGGAAGCCAGGCACCGGCACCCTGGGGTCTGGCCCCAGGTGCTGCGTCAGCACGCAGGCTGGGTCAGCTGAGTGACCACTGGGCAGGTGACACTCGTGCACCGGGCATGCAGGGGTGGGGCCCACGCGAGTCGTAGTGATCAGAACCTCAGCACCTGCTCTGAGCCCACGATCACATTTGTTGGCCGTGACGCGGCGTGAGTGCCTTCGCGGGAGGGTCGCGTGGGCCATGGCCTGCAGGTCTGGGTGGAATTGGAGAATAGCCTGTCCCTTCAGAGCCTTTCTGCCGGACAGCCCTCCTCTCTGGGCACGGGGCCGGGCACCGGGGGGACCAAGCTGGCCCCCCCTCCCCCGCCGGCTGTGTGACGCTGCCCATCTCCCCCAACAGTGTTCACACCCCGCGTCGTCGGCACGGCCGTGGCCAGGTACAACTTTGCTGCCCGGGATATGCGTGAGCTCTCGCTGCGGGAAGGCGACCTGGTGAAGATATATAGCCGCATTGGCGGGGACCAGGGCTGGTGGAAGGGCGAGGCCAACGGACGGGTAAGCGGCTCAGCCCGGGCCAGGCTGGGGCAGGCTGGCACCTCAGCGTACCTGCCCCAGCACCGTGACGCCCCCTCTGAGCCATAGACCCGAGCTGCCCGGGTTGGAGCCGGATCCAGGCCTGTCTGGCCCCGTATCTGTGCTCGGTCCCGTTCTGTGGTTGTGGCCACCGCAGGGGGACGTGTTTTACACACACGCTCCACATTACCTGCACGTACTCAAGCCCTCTTTGCAGGCAGAGAGGCCGCAGGACCACAGCAGGGCGCTCAGGTGTCCTCACTGGCCTCCCTTACACGCTGGGGAGACGGGAAGGGGCACACTGTGTTCCCACGCACTCTGCCTGAGGACGCCCTTCCCTGTCTACCCCATGACCTTGCAGCACTCCATGGCCCCTTATTCCTGTACCCCTTCTGGACCCCCTGGCTTTGACCGGGTTTGTCAGCACTCACCCAGCAGGGTACTGGAGCTCGTGTGGGGCAGCTGCCCTCGGCAGGCACACCGGGCTGTGCAGAGTTCGCCTGCCTTGGCTCCCATGGCTCATCATTCCATTGTCAGGTGGTGGAGCTGGTCTGCTTCCACCTAGCGTGTTGTCTGCCCCTCGGAGGCCTCGGGTCAGATCCATTTTCCACCCGACAGCCCTTCAGAAGCATGAGGACACCGAGTCCTAGGTGCTGGCCTGGAGGGCCGAACCACTGGTTTTCAAAATGGCCCTAGGGGCGCCAACATTGGAGGCTCCTGGGGCTGTATACTTAGGTCCTCCTCACCCAGATCATGAGTAAAGCAGTTTCCCAGGTGATTCAGAACTCCTGGTTTAGAGTGTGACTAGATATTCCTGTTGCTTTGGCCCCATTACGAAATGATTCTTTTTGTCTCTGGCAGTTCTTGCTTCCAAGTCTACTTTGTCTGCTCTTTGAACAGCCCAGCTTGTTTGGGAGGAGTTAATGTTTTGCGTGGCAGACTTCACTCTCTCATGCTTTACTTTCAACTTTTCTGTATTCTTAAATTCAAGGTAGAGATAAGATAAGATGTTATGTTATACACATTTTAAAGCCAGTCTGATCCGACCATCTCTGCCTTTTAATAAGAGCATTAGCCCACTTACGTTTAATGTAATTACTGAGCGAAGATTTAAATCCATCATCTTTCTGTTTATTTTCTATTTGTCACATCCATTTCTTCTTCTTTTTCTTCTTTTTTTTTCTTCTTCTGCCTCCTCCTCCTTCTCCTTCTTTTTGCCTACTTTTGAATTGTCAGTATTTTTTTTTTCCTATTCCACTTCCTGCCTCCTTGGCTGGTGAGTTACACATTCTTTTCCTATTACTTGAATGGTTACTTAGGGATTACAGCGTGCACTCTGACTTCTGAGAGACTATTTTAAATTAGTACTTTTACTGCTTCCCAGATAATGCAGGGACCTTACAGCTTCTGACTGTACTCATCCCCTCCCAAATTTGGTACAGGTGTTGTCGTGTATCTTAATTCTACATATTTTTTCAGTCCCATTAGACATTATTTTTGTTTTAAGCAGTTAGTTTCGTTTAGAGTTCCCACCTGTTTACCTTGCCCCAGGCTCCCCATTCTTTCCTGCTTTGTTGTATTTCCACCCAAAAGCATGTTCCTGCTGCCTGAAATTCCTTCTTCTAAGTATGTTTTCTAGGGTGAGTCTGCTACTAATAAATTCTCAGTTTTTGTGGAATCTGAAACCTCTTTGTTTTACTTCCTGTTTTTCAGTGTTCTTATTAGGAAACGTTTACAATTTTTTTTTAAGTTTGTTTATTTTAGGTGGGTGAGAGACACAGGGAGAGGGAGAAAGAAAGAAAGAGAGAATCCCAAGCAGGCTCCGAGCTATCAGCGCAGAGCCCGACGTGGGGCTTGAACTCATGAACCGTGAGATCATGACCTGAGCTGAAGTCAGACACATAACCGACTGAGCCACCCAAGCGCCCCTCTAATTTGTTTGGATACAGTTTCAAGCTTAAAGAAAAGTTGCTGTAGCTCTTTGTGCCCAGAGTTACCAATTAAGAGTCCTTTGTGCATTTATCACTTACGTTCTCCTTTGCTCTCTGCTTGTTTTTCTCTTAACCATTCAATAGTCAATTATAGAAGTCCTATCCTTTCCCCCACTGAAGCCCTAAGTACTTCAGTGTCCTACAATCAAGGACATTCCCCTTTAATAGAATATGAGTCTCTAACCCACAGTCCATATTCAGATGTCACCGATTATCCCATGTCTCGTCTCCCCAAAGGAATTGCATTCACTTGCCATGGCCCTTAACTCTCTTTCTTCTGGAACGATTCCTCAGCCTTTCTCAGTCTTATATGACTTTGACCTTTTTGAGGAGTACAGGCCAGTTGTTTCTGTAGGCTATCCGTCAATTTAGGTTTGTTTGATATTTTCTTCATGATGAGGTTGAGGTCGTATATCTTTGGTGGGAACATAACGTGGGTGTTGTATCCCTTTCAGTACCGTACTGTCCCATCCAGAGGTATATGAGGTCAGTGTGTCCTGCTGTTGTGACGTTAATTTTGATGACTTGGTGAAAGCGATTATCTGCTGAGTTTCTCCACCATGAAGTTACTGTTACTCATGAGTACCTTGCAGGGTAACACTTTGAAATCAGGTAAACATCCTGTTCCCCATCAAACTTTCATCTACTGGTTCTATCACTTACTGATGAATTTTGTCTGGTCAATTCTTTCTATCATGGTTGAAAAACAGTGATTTTCTGGCCGTTGTTTCTTGAACACTTATCGAGGGACGTTCTATGCTAAGAGACAGTTTTCCCCTCTCCTGGTCATCCCCCGAGGGATCAGTCGTACCTCCAGCGAGACCTGCTTCCTTTTTGTGAGGAATTGTGTCGAGTTCATTTTGGGATAGTGTTGTCCAGGGGATAAATTTGAGGCTACCAGGTGTCTTCCGTTGGCACTTCGGTGATGTCATTCCATTGTCCCTGGTTCCATCGTTTCCGTAAAGAAGCAGCCAGCTTCTTAGTGTGGCTCTTTTGCAGGGAATGTGTCCTTTACTCCCCAGGGGGTTACATGTAAAAAATAAATAAAGTCTGGTTTTCATCAGTTTTACTCTAATATGCCCGGATTCTTAATTTCAGTCCTCTTTCCCAGTTCTTTGATTTCTCTTTGATTTCTGATTTCAGTTCACTGGTAAAGTTTTATTCTCTCTCATCATTTTTCTCAAACGTACACGTCAGAGTCACTTACATTCCCTGATGACTCTCATACCTGCGGATTGCTTTCCGTTACCTGCATTTTCTCCTACTTTCTGTCACCAGGTCCTGATTGAATAACGAGCCTGGGTATAGAACAGAGGCTTGGCATGATGTTATTTTCCTCCAGGGAGGATTTAATTTTTTTCTGGCCGGCAGGTAGAGGGAGAGTATGTCATCTTGAGCTGCCGGGGGCGGGCGCATTTGAGGGTCATTCCTACCCCGGGGCCGCAGCTCCCCCAGGCTCCCAGTCTTTGCCAGGACCCCCCGCTTGGGGTAAGCCTGGCTTCGAACTCCAGTCTTTTGAAGGATCCCCCATTTCCGGGAGCCTCTGCTGACCCTCACCCCGACACGTGTGCATACGTGTGCAGACACACGCAGACCCGTGCGCACACGCTCTCTCATGTGACCCCGTCATCTTTTTCAGATCGGCTGGTTTCCTTCAACGTATGTAGAAGAGGAGGGCATCCAGTGACGACAACAGCACGGACGGGGCTCATGGCTTTTCTTCGAAGAGTCCAGCTCTGAAGTCTGTCTCTAGCTCTGTGACTCAGAGGGGACATGCCCGCCAACCTTCCAGTCTTCAGCAGCCCGTGGGGATGGGGAGGGTGTTCAAAATCCTACATGCAAACCGGCCCACCTTCAGTCTGCCCTCGGTGGCCTGTCCTGGGTACGCTACTTGTACATAGAGGAGAGCCGGGCCAGCCCTGTCGTGACGGCCACCGCCAGAGCGCCGAGGGGAGGGAGCGCCTGGGGTGTCCTGAGCCAGGCTCTGGGTGACAGCTGAGGCCAGAGCTCACCTGGCCCCTGTCCTGTCGAGACGGCATTCATTCGGGAGCCGAGGTCTGAACAGCAGGTGCTCCCGGGGACGACCGGGACGGCAGAGGGGGCCTTCCCCCAGCCCCTTCTGCTCAGCCCCGGACCCTCAGCCTGCCTGCTTCCTGCCGCTCCCGGGGGGCAGCCTCAGGCCCAGAGAGTCAGAAGGGACCGGAGCCAGGCCGTTTGCCGCAGCCCGTGCTCAGCACCAGCTGTGCTCAGGTGTGGGAGAAGAGAGCATCGCTAGGGGGTCCGCGCGGGCCCCCTTGACTCCTCGTGGCCCTCCGCGTGAGGGGTGTGCAGGCTCCGCCCGGGGAGGGGGGCCCTCTCTCGGGAGGGGGCCCGAGCGAACGATGGAGGGGCCGGCCCTCCTCCCCAGTCAATGGTACTGTTCCTGCCCTGAACCCCAGGAATGCGTCTGTCCTGTCCTGCTGTCAGGTGGATACACCTTTTGTAAACCCTGATGTGGGTGAGAAGAAAACAAGAGTTTTCCCCCCGCTCGGTCCCTGCTGTTCACATTCCTCTCCAGAAGGAGCCCCCCCGCCCTGCCCCGGTCCCCCCCACCCCGGAGTCTCCTGTGTCGTGCGGGGTGGTTCCTGAGGGGCCTCCCAGCCTCCCCACCGGTGCCGGTACCGGCCCTTGCGAGACTTCCTCCTGCCGGCCCGAACTGGGCCTGTGGCCAGCTCGAAATAAGTGCTCTTGGGGGTGGCCCCCCTGCCCCCAACTCCCCCTCCTGACTCCCCCTGGCCTTTGACCTCTGGCTCTCTCGTCGAGACCCGCTCCCTCCCTCGGCCTGGATGTTGCACGAGACCTAGCGGTGCCACCTCCCTGCGAGCTCCGTGCCAGAGCTGCTGGTGAAAGCTGGGCTGTGTGTCCCCTGCCCCTCGGCCAGCCGCCCTGCCCTCTGCAGGGCGCGGGGACCGGGCAAGGCCGGGCGTGGGGAAGGCCAGCCCCTGCTGCGGTGGCTGCTGTTGCCCCGCTGCACCCCGGGGTTCCTCTGAAGTCAGCCGTGTGGCCTCCAGGCTCAGCTCACACGCGCAGTGTCCCGGCCCGGGGAGGAGGCAGGGAGGGGTCAGGGACGGTCAGCAGCCAGGGGAAGAGGGAAGGTGGTCCGCAGAGGCTTGAGGCGGGAGGGTGAACAGGATTGCGTTGGGGGGCAGAGGGACAAGGGGAGGGAAGCAGAGAGTTGGCCTCGGAGAGAGCAGCCCCGAGTCCCCATCATCAGGGCACATTCAGCACTTTGCACACTCTGCCGATGGCCCAGCCACGAGCCTGGGGGGTGTGGGGGGGTGGGGGGGACCCAGCCGGCCCCTTTCGTGTTTACTGTTGTCAAAAGGGTTTTGTTTCTCTTGTTTCGATTGTTCTGTTTCCGGTTTGGCCTGTTTGTTCTTTAAGGGAAAAAACAGTTTGTAATTATTTCCTCCAAAGCTCCCGTTATATATCTGTGAATAAGAAGGAAGATATTTTATAAGAGCAAGAAAATGATGTATATTTGAGGTTATCGTGAAACGAGGCGTCACGACAACGCAGGATACTGAGAAAACACAATTTAGAACGCTGGTTTTTGTGAATGTTTTGTTTTTGTTTTTCGTTTGTTTTGAAACGTGTTTGCACTGCATGAACCCGGAGGGGAGGCAGGCCGGGGGCAGGCTGGGAAGCGGGGGTGGGGGGTTTCGGCAGGAGACAGGACGGGCTCCGGAGGGGCTTTGGACCCGGGGCCTGACATTAGCTGTGAACACTTAGGAGCCCGGTGCATGCGGGTCAGGGGTCTGGGGGTCCCACAGCTGGTGACGACCCCCCAGTGGGACGCAAACTGTACACTTGCCAATAGGTTTTTTCAGACCACGGTTTTTACTGCAAATAAACCTAAGTTCTTTTCTGCAGGAGTGGCTGGCCTTTCATGCCAGGGAGGGGGGAGTGGCTGGATTCTTCTGTCAGTGTCCAGCAGAATCTGCCCCACCCGGACCCTGTGAGCCCAGGATGCCGTGGCCTGGGTCAGATAGAGGCCTTGGGGAGGCAGGAGGCTGTGGGTCTGGAATAGATCATGATGCCAGGGCCACTGCCCGGGCGCCTCCTCCCGGCTGGCCCCGTGCCATGGGCTTCCCACGCCGTGTCCCACAGAATCCTCCCGCGGCCATCAGAGACAGTCTTCCCATTTGGGTGGGATTCAGCCCTAGCCCTGCCGCCTCTCGGGTATGTCCCTTCAGGCCAGCCAGTTTCTTTTGTAGGTATATGTTGGAGATAAAAAATAATCTCTCCAGAGAGTGGGTCTATGGCCTTCGACAGAAAATCAGAACAGTAAGGGAGAGATTCATTTCTCCCTCATGGAGACGTAGTCCAGACAAGGTTCCGGGGACGGTTTGGTGCCCCATCCCCAAACCCAGGCCCCTCCCCTCCTCAGCATTGTGCGTCCATCCTCGCTGTGGCCTCATGGTCCAAGGTGGCTGCTGGAGCTCCTGCCATCGAGGCCATGGGCAGAGGCAGAGGCAGAGGTTGGCACAGTGCTTCCCTTTCCCCTCCTTACCCAGAGCCGAGGCACGTGGCCACTCCTGCCTGCAGTGGAGGCTAATACTGACTGCAGGACTTGAGCGGGACACATGGCCTCCCTGGAGAGTGTTGGGGTCCTGTTACTGAGGAGACAGGGGCATAGCTGACGGGGTGGGTGACCCGCCCCGGGACCCACCTCAAGGTGGTAAGGATCAAGTGAGACTTGGAGCCTGGTACACAGCTGGCACTCGGATTTTGTTGCAAACCAGGAGGCCAGTGCCGATGTTTGAGGTGACACAGATAGAGTGTTGGAGCTCACCCAGCCCTGGTCTCCAGGACCCACAGCCCCGGAGTCTGGCTCGCTGTGATGCCCCTGAGAACCCGATGGGAGGCCCGCCTTTTCTGGACCAGCCCTCTCTCGATGAGTTTCTCAGGCCCGAGGCCCCGAGAGGCCTGGTTGTCCCAACCCCACCTCCCGAGAGAGCCGGCTGCAGCTCTGAACTCTCACGCCCACGTGGGGGATGGGCAGGCACAGACGCTCCCTCAGCAGCCCTGGGGTCAGCGGTCCCCGACTGCCCCGAGCAGGGCCGAGCGAGCTGCAGAGAGCCACGGTGGCGTGAGGGGAAGTGCAGGTGGAATTGGGGGTGCTAGGGGCAGGGAAGCTTCGAGGGAGGGCCTCAGAGCACCTGCTGTGGAGCCCAGACCCAGGAAGAGTGGGAAGCCCCAGGCCTGTTCGAGGGCCCGCGCGTGGACCAGGGTGGAGGCCTGGAGGGAGGAGGAGGCTGCCGCCTGAGGTCACCCCGGGATGTAGGAAAGCTGATGGGAGCCACGCACCCCTGGTCAGAGGGCTTGCTGCCCGCAGGGCTCTCGGGGTGCCAGGGCGCCATGTCCCTTCATCTGACGGTGTGGGCACTCCTGGGTGGGGCAGCCGCAGAGGCCGCCCCGTGGAGCTCTAGGAAAGCTCCCTGGACGAGATGGGAACCACCCACTTTCTGAGGTCAGGAGGACGCCTCTCCCACCGCTGCACCACAAACAGGAACGCCATATAAAACACAAGAGAATGCAAGACGGAGCTTGGAACAAGGTGGCCTGTCCCAGAAAGGAGAGACACAAAACCAGAGCAGATACGGGAGCTTATGCCAGGGCAGCTTCTAGGATCTCAAGCCCTCTGGGGTGGAGACCAGGGATTCCAACACTCAAGACACTGGCCCCAGGACCTCGGAGGCCAGGAGCCGGAACTGGCCTCCTGCGTAAAGCTGGGCATCTCAAGGAGCACCCCCATCGTGAAAAGGAAATTAACACACCAAATAGGACAAAGGTTTCAATCAGTTTGTTAACTTTCCAGAAGTAAAACAATGTAAAGGCATTGGTTTGCCCCAGGACAAATTAACACAGTGTAGTTAACCCTGGACTTCAAAAATAAAAAATAGAAATTCACAGCGTAGGGGTGCCTGGGTGGCTGTCGGTTGGGCATCCGACTTCGGCTCAGGACATATCTCACAGTTTGTGAGTTCAAGCCCCGCGTCGGGCTCTGCGCTGACAGCTCGGAGCCTGTAGCCTGCTTTGGATTCCGTGTCTCCCTCTGTCTCTGCCCCTCCCCTGCTCATGCTCTGTCTCTATCTTTCGATAATGAATAAATGTTTAAAAAAAAAAAAAAGAAAAATTCACAGTGTAGTCAAGTTAAAAGTCAATGTCATACCAAACAGATTTTAAAGCAAACCAAACAAAAAAAGGCATCACCAGAGTTTGAAAAGGCTTGTTACCTAATGAATTAAAATTGTTTTAAAAGGCTTGTTACCTAATGAGTTAAAATTCTCATTTATTAGAAAAACATGACAGTTTTAAAGTAGTATGCTCCTTATAACATAACCTCAAAATTCATAAAGCAAAATTCACAGAAGAACAGAAAGAATGAGACAAACCCATCATCATGCATGGGAAGCTCTAATACAACTTTCTCTTTCTGTCTCTGTAACTGAAAAGTGAAGCAGACATTGAAAAAAAACGGTAAGAGTAAAATAACCATTAGCTATTGCATATGCAGAATGTTGTGACCGCTTGGAGAGTACACATCATCTCCACGAAGATTTACCTCGTACCGGCCCATAATGCAGATCTCAAAGGATTTCAAGTCACCTTACAGACTAGTTTCTCTCGCCACAATGAGCGAGGGTAGAAATCAGTAATAATACACAAGAAACTTACATATGTTTGCAAATTAAGAAACGTAGTTCTAAATAAAAATCAAAAAGGAAATTATAAAATATTTCAAATTTATTCTTAAAGGATAGAAATATTTGATAGCACAACTTGGAATATACTACTGAAACGGGACTTGACCGGAAACTGGTGACCTTGATAGCTCGTATTGCAAAAGCCGAGGACTGGAGGTAGGCTTTCCCTCTTCCGGGCTGAAACAAAACATGACTTCCTTGAACAAAAGCTTTAGGTCTCCATTCAAATTATCTATTTAAAATGGGACTTTTCCAAGTACAAATTACAATTTGTAATTGTAAAACTACAAATGTATTAAATGTGCACAAATCACAAGGTTTTATAATTGCAGCTCTCGTTTGGACGGCTCCGACTGGCCACGGGGACTGGCTGGCCCCACCGCTGGAGGAGGGGGGTAGCGGCGGGGGGGGGGGGAGGTCCCATAAGATTTTACATTTGTGAGTTAGACTCCTGTTCTTTAGTCGTGATTGCTGTATTTCTTTTCTTAACAATTTAGTGTTGATCCTTTAATTTCCCTAGAAAAAGAAAGCCTACACGTGCATATAGGATCTGCATGGGAGTTTTGTTCCCCTGGATTCTCTCTGGATAATCATTCCACATCTTGACACCTATGTGCCCTTGGGGCTGTGATGAGATGGCTGAAGCGAGACCCCCACCCGCAGTTCTCTGAAGTCGTACCCCAATGCAAGCCTTGGGCTGTTAGGGTTACAATCTGGCCACGGATGATGGGCAGCCTATAAGACAAGAGATGGAAACAGCCATTTCTTGCTCACCTAATAGTCTGGGTAGCGACCCAGGCTCACAGTGTCAGGGACCTAGGTCTTTCCGAGTTTTCTTTTTGGTCTCCTGGGTGTGACTTCACATGCTCCCAGATGGGACTTTAGCTCCAGCCTTGGAATCTACCTTCCAGCCAATAGGAAGGAGAAGGAGCAGGGAAGGGGCATGACCATCTTTCTTTAAAGCCATAACTTTCTTCTGGCCATAACTTGGCTGCCTAGGAGGCTGGGAAATGCAGTCTTTATTCTGGTCTGATTACCAGAGAAAGATAAGAGAATGGGGGGAAGCAGGAGGTGATAGCAGCCTCTGCCAACGGAGACAGAGACCAGCGGCCATGAGGGGTCTGTGGGGCAAACACAGGCTGTCAGGCCCCCTCGAGGCATGTCTTGGTGGCGGATGGACAATCTTGATTCATGGGGAAAATGCACAGAATGCTGAACTTCCTCAGACACTCCACAGTCCTTTCCCACTCGGATATGAACAACACCCTGAATAGCTCAATTCACACAAGTGAGCTACACAGTAAAACACACACACTTGGGAGAGAACGTAAGTTTCTATTTCAACTGCCCCAATGGCTTTTTGGTCTGACATGTTTTTTAAAAACCTTTTTTAATGTTTACTTGTGTGTGTGAGAGAGAGAGGGAGAGAGAGAGAGCAGGGGAGGGACAGAGAGAGAGGGAGACACAGAACCCAAAGCAGGCTCCAGGCTCCAAGCTGTCAGCACAGAGCCCGACGCGGGGCTCGAACTCGCAAACCGCGAGACCATGACCTGAGCTGAAGTCGGACGCTCAACCGACTGAGCCGTCCAGTCGCCCCTGGTCTGATGTATTTTGTTTCTTAGAACTGTCTTCTGACACCCCCTCTAAACCCCAAACCCTAACCAACGTGCCAAACGCATGCTTGTATTTCTCTCCCCGATTGGGGGGCTCAGCGAGTTCAGCAGAAAAGGGACAAAGTGTGTTCCCAGGGTGGAGACCGGCAGCCGGGCCGGGGGAGAGCCTCTTGTCTGTGGGCCCCGCGCTCTGCTCTGTCGGCTCCCGGGAGAAGCCGCTGTCCCCAGTGGTGGGAGGTCACAGCTTTGTGTCACACTCTAAAGTAGGAATGTGCTGGGCACCACTGAGACATCACGTCACAGAAATACTGAAAGCGGACGATGGGAAGAGATGCACCAGGCAGGTGTCAGAGCGCAGAGAACAATATTGGTATCAGACCAATATTTGCTTTGGGGCAAAAAGCGTTCTTAACGTGTAAAAACAGTGGTGGTCACAAGTGGCTCGTGCTAGGTCCTGTGGGCCTCTTTCCGGCTCTGGGTTCAGCGACTCCCCGCTGGCAGCTTGAACTTGGTGCTGGCGGGAGTATTTACACCAAAGGGATCAGCCAACGCTCCCCACCTCGAGCCAAATGTTAAATATTTAGCAGCACCCCCCCCCCCCAGATAAAGAGGTTCATTATTTCATGATAAAAAGGGACAATGAAATGATAAGCTAGAACAATCCTGGAGCTTAATACACTTCACAACAGAGCCTGAAAATCGATAAGAGGAAAGCTGGCCGAATTATGGGGAGAAATGGACACATCCCACGAGGAGAGGGCGCGTCTAAGCTGATCTCGGAAACTGAGACAAAGCCGAGAGCAATCAGGAAGGAAGCTCCCTGCCAGGGGCGTGTTCCGTGAGGACAGCGTGAGAGCCCGAAGGAGCCCAGGATGCCAGTCCCAGTGGGGGGATCCGCCTTCCAGTCTGCCTGTGGGTTCCCTCTTGGGGCAATAGTGCCCATCCTGGGGCCGGGTCCTGGTCTGGGGTCCAGCTCTCCCAGGGTGTCATACTCACATATGGACACCAGGGGGCGGTGTTTCTGTAAAGATTCAGCCTCCTGAGGCGGGGGCGGGGGCGGGGGCCAAGCCCCCCATCCCGGGAGCTGCTGCCCTCGCCTAAGCGCCCAGAGGCCTTTCAGATCCCAGGGCTGAAGACAGCACCGCACAGCCCCCTCACCCTCTGCTCACTGCAAGACCCCTGTTTCCCTGAGTGGGTTCCTGTTTCTGGGAGCTCTGGCCCCCTGAGCTGGAGAGAGGAAGATTGTCTTTGCCTCGGGCAATACCTGGGGGCTCCCAGTCTTCGGGCAGAAAAGCAAAGCTCCCCGAGGCCAGCAGGAAATGTGAAAGGGCAAACTGGCAGGGTGGGGACAGTGGCCAACTGGACGGAACAGGCCCATCTAAGTGCATCTGGCTGGGGGGGAGGGGGGGTGGCCCGTGTGGCCCAGCCTCTCAACTTTTCAAGAGGAGCTTGGAAATCTCCAGGGTAACACATACAAAGCCGTAAGCACAGCCTGAATCTCGTGGGCGGGTGGGGGGTGGGGGAGGCCTCCTGACCCCGGGGGTTGTTGATGTGAGAGCCCCGGGGGTTGTTGATGTGAGAGCCTAGAGGGTTTGGCTGACCTGGCAGGGGGCCTGGCTGGTGTGTGTGTGTGTGTGTGTGTGTGTGTGTGTGGAGGTGGGGGGTCTTCTGTCCGTGGTCACTGCTTTTCCATCTCCCGCTTCCAACAGCCTCTGCAGGGTCTCCCTCCGAAGCTCCGTTCTGTCCCCCTCCCCTGGGCAGTGTGGTGCCTGAAGCTCAGTGTGGCAGCCCCAGGTGACCCGTGAAACCCTCAGTCGGCCTGGCCCCGCAGAAGGAGCAACCAGTTCCCCGCCCCCCCCCCCCCCCCCAATACACACACACTATTTCGCTCACAAATACTTTGCGGAACAAATCAGAGTGAAGCGGGAGCCTTGGGGCCCTGCACGGAGCCGCCCACACCTGCTGTGTGGGTCCCAGGGGTGTGGAGGGACTCTTCAGCCTCCCACTGGTAGGAACAGCTGTGCCCAAGTGGCCGCAGCCCTGAGTGTGCGAGGCGGGGAGGGGGCCGCCTGCCTCTGGGGGGAGGACCACCCCTTAGCCCCGGATGAAGAAACACCCTGTCGTCATGAAGCCATGGGGGGAGTTGATGTTTTTGTAGGGTCTCTCTTGGAAAAAAGAAAATCTTGGAAGCATTCTAATTCCAGCCCTCAAAGTCTTTCTGGAAACTTCCCTGCTCCCTGGATTGCCCTGCCTGACACCCCTTGGCTGTGTTGTGCCTCAGTCAACGGCACCGGTCTTTTCTTTTCTCTGAGGTGACACGTGTAGAGCGCTCGTGGCTTGTCCCCCAGTAGGCCCCCGGAGCACCTCGCAGAGGCCACTGGGGCCAGGCTGGGTGCCACCTTCCTCGTTGGATGGCAGCCAGTGCTGCCCTGTTGTCATTCAGTGTCCCTCTTTTGCAGGGCCACGCAGGGAGCTCTCTGGAGGAGGCTCCTCCCCCCGCCCATCCCCCTGCTCCACCTTGGACTTCTGCCCAGTCAGAGGGCGGCCTGCAGGCGCCTCCCTCTGTCCTGGAGGCCTGGCCAGCGGGTGGGGGCGGAGGGCCGGCCAGGGCCTGTGGGGAGGGCCGCCCGGGCAAGGAGGGTGCTCGCCCAGGTGCATGCAGGCCATGCGGGCAGGGGGCAGCCCGCCAGGGTGTCGGTCCAGGGACAGGGGGAGGGCTGGCACTGGGGGTGACCCCTCACCCTCAAGGGTCAACTGTCACTCCACGTTGCACCACGGCTCTCTTCAAAGTGCACTGGAAGTAGAAGGTAACATAGGCAGGGAAATTTACAAAACTTCCCTAAAACTGACACGACAGGGGTTATAGTCCTTGCGCCCCAGATGGGGAAACTGAGGCTCGGCCAGAGGAGACAGCCCTGCCTCAGCGTCCCTGGCTGGAGCCTGCCCACCTCTGGAGCTGTGCCGTCCAGCAGCCTGGGGAGACGAGGTGGCCCATCCACCTGTCCCGGACCCGAGCCGGGCCTGACCAATCACCTATCCTACAACGCTGACCCACGGCCAGGCCTGGCCCGCCAGCCACCACCCCTTGTCCAAAGTCCAGGGCAACTCTGCGGCTCGCTTGGCTTGGGACAATTTTGCAACCGCTGCTTGTCTCTGAGTGCAGGGCCAGGAGAGGCCCGGGCTGCCTCGGCCGCTGCCTTGGGGCCACAGCAACCGCTGTGTCCCCGGTGCCCCTCATGTCTAGTGGTCTGAGGACGCTGTGGCCACGCTCCGTCTTCACTCTGTCTGACCTGTCCTTCGCCTCAGAGTGAGTGCAGCCTGGCCCCAGGCTGCTGGCCTGGCCCACCGTGAGCTGAGTGAGCAGGCTGGGCCCCCTGCCCTTGGCCTGAGCACCATCCAGCGAAGCCTTGCACCTGCGGGGCGACCTTCCTTGGTGGGGGGCGGGCGGGGGGAGAGAAGGACGAGCAGGGGAGTGAGTGGTCTCTCCTCTGGGCAGAGACTGAACGGCCTAGGTCCAGAGTCAGAGCGAAGGCTTCTGTGTGGCCCAAGGCAGGCTGACGCCCCTCCTCTCTGGGTCCCAAGGTCCCCAGCAGTCACATGGAGGCAGGCATTCCTGCCCAGGGGAGCTGGGCACTGTGCAGCTGGCAAGCCAGAGGCTCAGGGACATCTCTCAAAGCGACGGAGGGATCCAGGAGTTCTGGAGGGCAGGGTGCAGACAGCCAGACTTTCTGGCTTGCCTCTGAAGGCGGTGGGCACCCCTCCCCCGGGACCAAGCAAGCCGGAGCTGGACAGGCAGGTGCTTGCGAAGGCCCTGGATCCCCTCCCCAGGGGCCCTCACGAGCCAAGGGGCCTGGCACAACCCTGTTGCTTACCCAGCACTTTTTGCCCACGTCACCTCATTTGGGGGCATTGGAGAGCACAGACAGGCACGGGCAGGCAGGGGTGCACGGGGGCACCGGAGCATACCTGTAACCCCTGTTTTAGAGATGAGGTGAGGTCACCCGCCCCAACACCCAGGGTTAATGGGGCCTCAGGGTCCACGGGACTGCTCTGCCGCCCACATGCTTGCGGCCCTGGCAGCCAAGAAGCCAGAGGCGGTGGGCGGTCCCTCCCGGCGGGGTGGTGGGCGGCGACAGGGGCTGGCGGGGCGGGCTGGGGGCGGGCAGCCCGGTTCCGGCTGGGAAGCAGCTGAGGAGGAAGGAAGGGACGGCACCCTGCAGCCCCCGGGCCGGGCACTGGCAGGGGGCGCCAAGCGGAGCAGTGGCCGGCTGGAGGTCCCCCCCCCCCCCCGGGAGGGGCAGGGCCCGGGCCCTCCCCTGGGCGGGCGGGGTTGGGACAGATCAAGACTTCTCTCCGCCTCTGGCTGCAGGAACCTTCGGGCTGCGAGGGCGCGAGCCCTCCTTCACCAGGCGGAGGCTCCGTCAACCTCCTTCACCCCACAGCCTCTGAGGAGCGCTCCTCTGGCTCCGGCTTCACAGCTCAGGTGACAGCGTCGCTCAAGTCCCCACCCCGTCCTAATGCCCCCGTGCCCTGGGCTGCCCTGCGCCCTCACCCCGGGGAACGCACGGGCCACGCTGCTGACCGGCGGGAGAGGGTCAGCGGGGCCGGAGAGCGAGTTCACGTCGAAGCAGCTGCTTCGGGTGGGGGGAGCACCGGCGGCCCCCCCGCGGCCCTGGGAGAGCCCCAGGCCCCGTCCCCGCCCCCTGGGAGACTCCGCGGGCCACCGGAGGGTGGGGAGGGGGCACGTGGCGGCCCCCGGGGCGGGAGGCACTTGAGCTGGCCGGACGGGAGCGGGGACGGGGCAGCGCGGGCGGGCGCGGGGGCGGATGCCCAGCCTTGAACGTGCCCCACAGCCACGTGACGCCGACTTTCCACTGGCAGGGCGCCACTCGCTGTTGGGGGTTCCTGGAAGATTAGGGCACTTTGGAGACAGAAGGTAAGTTCAGATACGTGGCCGGGGAGCCCCTCTGTGGGCAGGAGGCAGGTGGGCCTTTAGACTGGGGGGCAAAGGGGGGCAGAGGGACTGAGATGCCTTGTCGCCCCCACCCCGCTGGGGGGGGGATGGGCGCCGGGGCAGCCCTGAGCAGCTGGAGAGCTGGGCCCCCCACCCACGTCCCCACTGTTGAGGTGGAACAGGTGTGGCCGCGAGGCTCCTCTCCCCCAGACCAGGTCCCGGGAGAGCCTGCAGGCCTGGGCTGTGCTCGGCCACTCGGCCGCCCTGTGACCTTGGCCACCTTAGCCTTCTGGCACCTTGCTCTCCTCCCCTGTAAAATGGGGACAGCAGTCATACTGACCCGAGAGCATTTCTCGGTTGCTGAAGGAGGAAGTTTGGCACCTGGCACACTCTTGGAAACAGGTCTACTTTTTATTTTATTTATTTGTTATTTATTTATTTTTAAATTTTAATGTTTATTTATTATTGAGAGACAGAGAGAGACAGAGCATGAGGATGGGAGGGGCAGAGAGAGGAGGAGACACAGAATCCAAAGCAGGCTCCAGGCTCCGAGCTGTCAGCACAGAGCCCGACACGGGGCTCGAACTCGCAAACCACAAGATCGTGACCTGAGTTGAAGCCGGGCGCTCAACCGACTGAGCCACCCAGGCGCCCCAGAGGTCGACTTTTTAAATTAAATTAACGAGGTCATAAATATCAGTCATGACTATGACTGTAGGTGGCACCCGTGCACCTCACATTCGCCACTAAATGCCTCTTGCTTGTCCTGCTGACCCCAGAAGGGGGCCCGGGAGGCCCCTCCCCATGGCGGGCAGGATACATCCCCAGGGAGACGCGTCTTGGCCCCTTTGCTCCTTAGGAGGTGGGCCTCCTGTCGTGTTCTTGTAATTATGTGACTTTTCTGGTTGGGAGGGCTTCCTGAAGGAGGAGGGATTTGAGGTGAGCCCTGAAGGCCCCTGGGGGACACCGAGGAGGAGGCAGAGGGGCAGGGAGGGGGCTTCCCCTCCCCCCACCCCCACTCTCCCGTCTGTGTGCCCAGGTGACTCCTTCACCATGGCCCCTGCCCCAGGCCCTCTGGGGACTGACACCTCCCTCGGTCTCCCCCCCACTGCCAAACCTGTCCCATCACCACACCGCGGTGCCGGGGGCTCTTCCTGCAGACCTGTGGGACGCGGGGCGCGGTGCTCAGGAAGGTACCCTGCCCAGTGTCCTGAGCCCCCTCCCCCTGCAGCCTGCCTCTCCCCCCTCTGGAGGTCATCTCTCTGGGTCCTGGATCCCCCTGACACCTGAGCTCCTGCTTGTCCTCAGCGCTCGGGTCCCCTCCCCGCTCCCTGCCCTCCCTCACCGGTGACCCTACTTCCCCAGGTCTCCTATCGGCCCCCTGCTCCCCACCTCCCCTGTGCCCCCGACACCCCCACCCCCCCAGCCCAGGGCCGGTGCTCTGTCACAGCCCGGTTCACTGTCCATGTCCGTCCACGGAGGATGAGGAGAGACGGACAGAAGCAGGCCACTGTCGGTGGCAGGTGGCAGGGTTAGCAAGCAAGGGGCCTCGCAACGAGGCCCGTCTCGGGGCCGGGAGACAGTGGGTCTCTGCACCCACCTGCCAGATCTTAGTTTCTGCAGCGGCCTTACGGGGCTCAGTCACTCGAACTGTCCAGAGGGTCTCAGCGACGCTTTGCTCCCTCGAGCCTTCGTTCCTGAAAACGGCTCCCACTGTGGGAACGGGGGCAGAATGTACGTTCCCGGGATGAGGGAGGGGGTGAGGGGCCTCTGACTGCCTGGGTCCAGCTCGTGGGTCAACCTGCAATCATGTCCCCTCGATGACCTACTCCAGCAGCCCGCCCCTGGGCTGGCAGGGACCTCCTGCCTCCCACCACGGTCGCCCTGGGCTCGCCAAGGCCCACAGGCCCTCAGTCCCTGAGCACTGGGCTGCAGGTGCACTCGGGTCCCCGGGGAGGCGGAGGAAGGAGGGCCTGGAGGGTATGGGAGGCTGTCCACCCCCCCCCCCCCCCGGTATCACCTGGTGCAGCCCCCACCCCTCCACGCCGCAGCCAGCCCTGGCTCTCTCCCCAGCTCCCTGCGGTGCTGAGTCTGGAGTCCCCATGGCCTCGCTGAGCAGAGCCCTGCGTGTGGCCGCCACATGCCCTCGCCGGAGCCGGACGCGGGGCCTGGGGCTGCGCGCCCTGACCGGCCAGGCCGGCCCCGCCGCCGAGAAGAGCGTGCCATACCGGCGGACCCTGAAGGACCCCCAGGGCCCCTCGACGGTGGCCCGGGGCCCAAGCCAGCCCCTGCCCAGCACAGCCCACGTGGTGGTCATCGGCGGGGGCAGCTTGGGCTGCCAGACCCTGTACCACCTGGCCAAGCTGGGCGTGAGCGGGGCAGTGCTGCTGGAGCGGGAGCGGCTGACCTCCGGGACCACCTGGCACACGGCAGGTAGGGGCCGGGGCAGGGGCGTGCTGGAAGGGGCTGATTCCGGGTTGGCAACCCGAGACAGCCGCGCTGGAGGAGGAGGGGCACAGAAGACGCGGGTTCATCCGAAGGTGGGGGGGTCCTCCTGGCCCCCCACGTCTCTGAAGAGCAGAGGTGGGGAGGAGGGAGCGGGGCCGTCACCGGAGCTGGGGGCCCAGACAGCTGTCTGTTCCGGGAGCAGACACCCCTCCCCAGACAGAGCCACTGTGGATGAGGGGGGTCCTCCGGCGGGTCTGGAGCACAGACGGGGAAGGAGCCATCGGGGCGATGCAGAGCGGTGTCCTCCATGGGCACCAGGTGCGTCCGTGAGTCTCAACCTGCTAGCTAACCAGTGGGCACGCACGAGGCACCTACGGTATGCACGCAGCCGACCTTCTGCCTTAATCCCGGGTCCTGGGTTAGGTTTGCCAGTTTCTGGGGGGTAAACACCCCCACCTTGGCTAACGTCATGCTGCCGGCGTGAGGCCACTGGACGTGGAGTCGGGAAGCAGTCCGGGCCTCGCGCTCAGGCCTGCACACCGCTGCCTCTGCCTTCCCACCGTCCCGTCGCTGTGAGACCGGCCTCAGCCCTGGCCACCCACGCCCCACACTCTGCTCTGAATGGAGCGGCTTTGCTGCTCGACAGCCTGCACCTGGGCTTGTCGGTCCTGGGTCGGGGTCCTGGCCCCATCGTCACCTGCTCTGCTCTCCCGAGAGTGGAACTGTTTGGTGCCATTTAATGTCACCGTAAACTAATCATGCTGACCCCAGGGGGCTGCTCTGTCAGGCTGTGACAGGCTGAGCCCTGGCACGCGGAAAGTGTTCATAAATAGGACCTTCGATAGTGCCACAATCTGAGGTGCCCAGGGGCCAGGAGCCCCGTCCCCAAATCATCTTGGACCCTGTGATTTGTTTTTAAATTTTATTTATTCTTAGAGAGAGAGGGAGCGTGCACAGTGGTGGTGGGGTGGGGGCGGAAAGAAAGAGAGAGAATCCCAGGAAGGCCTCTCGCTGTCAGCACAGAGCCCGACGTGGGGCTCAGGGTGGGGCTCGACCTCACGAACCACGAGATCGTGACCTGAGCCCCAGTCGGATGCTTAACCGACCGAGCCCCCCAGGCGCCCGGTGCTGTGAGTTCTTGCTCATCTGCCTCTCCAAGTCCCCCAGGGCCTTCAGAGAAAGACCCAGGCCCGCCGCCTGTTCTTTGGGAGCCCGGGGCCTGCCGGGAGGGAGGAAGGGGTGCCCCACCGCCTCGCCGGGAACTGATGGTGCCCTGCCCCTTCCCGGCCAGGCCTGCTGTGGCAGCTTCGGCCCAGCGACGTGGAGGTGGAGCTTCTGGCCCACACCCGGCGTGTGGTGAGCCACGACCTGGAGGAGGAGACGGGGCTGCACACGGGCTGGATCCAGAATGGGGGCCTGTTCATAGCATCCAACCGGCAGCGTCTGGATGAGTACAAGAGGCTCATGTCGGTGGGTGGGAGCTCGGGCCTGGCACCGGCGGGGTGGGGACGGGGCAGCACGGCTCAGGGAAGGAGCCCTTGCTGGCGGGCCACCTGGGACAGGCGAGCCTTGGCATGCTCGCCTTCAAAATGGGACCGTGTTGTGGAGCACGGTCGCCGAGCCCCGGACACGGGGGAGGCCCCACGGTGGAGCTGTTACTGTCACCGGGCTGTGCTCAGGGGAGGCAGGATCAGTAGGAGGTCGCATTCACCAGGAGGCGTCCCCGACAAGGAGAAAGCTTTATGCTGCTGAAGAGCCTTGTATTGAGGTGGGGACATGGGTGAGGCCGGCGTCTCCAGCCATCTGTCCCCTTATAGAGCACCGACTGAATGCCCGCTCAGGGCGCAGTGAGTAGTGTGGCCAGCAGGGGCTCATTGTCACAGGGATGCCGAGTCCCCTGGGACCCAGGCTGCAGGCAGGGGCAGCTGGCTTCACCAGGGCAGGTGTGGGTTCCTGGGCAGAGGCGCTGGCCCCATCCGGCCTCATCCTGCCCCTGGGCTCGCTCGTCAGCTGGGACCGAGGCCTCCAAAGAAAGCCCCAGCCCCAACCTTCCAGCCCAAGTTCCCAGCAGCTCCCTGAAGCCTCAGCCACTTTCATTCTGAGACAGAGAATCCGATTGGCTGAGCCTCTTTCTAGTTGGGTGGGGCGTGTCCCCTTGGGATACCTGGGGACACTTGATTGGCTGCCCGTGGGCCAATCAAATGTGCCGGTGTGGCCAGTCCTGCTAAGCCAGGGGCCTGGGACCCAGGATCGGGTTGGCCTCCTGGGAGCGGGTCCGACTGGGGAATCTGGTCCTCAAGCCCAAAATGTTTGTTTCTGGAAGAAGCCCCTTCCTCACCAGAGACTGGTCTGAGCCCGTTAGGGGTGTCAACCACATAAGCCATTATCACCCCATGCCCCCAGGGGAACTTCCTGGAGGAGGCAAGTTTGGAGCTGCAGCCCGGAGGCCCGGAGGCCCAGACCGGGAGGAGAGCGGCCAGAGGATATCTGCTCCCCGAGGGCTGACTTACTTGCCTTTGGGTCCCTCTAGTTGGGCAAGGCGTATGGCGTGGAGTCCCACGTGCTGAGCCCGGCCGAGACGAAGGCACTGTACCCGCTGATGAACGTGGACGACCTGTACGGGACCCTGTATGTGCCGCACGACGGTACGATGGACCCGGCCGGCACGTGTACCGCCCTCACCAGGGCTGCTGCTGCCCGGGGAGCCCAGGTACCAAAGGCCGCCTGGCCCTGTGCCCCCCGCTCCTGGCCCCAAGAACCCCAAGAGCCCAAGGAAAGGAAACAGGTGCCATTCTCCCTGCTGTGTGACCTTGGGCCGGGGACAGCCTCTCTGAGCCTTTTGATCTGCCCCTGCAAAGGTGGGTGGTGCCTCGGGGGATGTCGGCCCTCCTTCCTTCCCCGGGGCTCTGGCCGTGCTAGACAAGGGAGTCCTCTCCGGATGTCTTCTTGAGTTTCGTCTTTTATCCGAGATAAACCCAGAGTCGTAGAACTTATTGGAAAGGACAGAAAAGCAAAAGAGAAGAAATGAAAATCACCCAGAGGGGAAAAATGTTGAGATTTTAGTTTGACCCCAAATACGTGTTTAGGAAGATACACTTGTATACAACGTGGAAGGAAGCCACACTGATCGGTGGTGACCTTTTTACCGAAGGACTAGACCACAGACACCCGTTAGCGACTCGAGCCTTGCTTTTTAAAAGCCACTTTGTGAGAAAGAGCCCCGGGTCTGGGATCAAGTTCCCCAAGTCAAGGAGCTCCTGGGGCTAGTTTCCAGCGCCATGGTCTCCCCACTTCCCCGACGGTGCCCCAGGTCCCGTCCAGGCGAGGCGGGGGGACATCAGGGGTGGTCAGCACCCTCGGGGAGCCCTGCATGGCTCTGGAAGCAGCCCCTCTCGCCCCCAGGTCATCGAGAACTGCCCCGTGACCGGCATCCGTGTGCGGACCGACGACTTCGGGGTGCGGCGGGTCGCAGCCGTGGAGACAGAGCACGGCTCCATCCAGACGCCCTGCGTGGTCAATTGTGCAGGTGAGCAGGACTGTCCCCTGGCTCTCGGGTGGCCACGCTGGCTGAGGGAGCAGCCGGGCCTTTCTCTGGGGGCGGGGGGGGGGGGGGGGGGGCGGGGAGGGGCCTGGGTATGACGTAGAGGAATCGCCCCGGGACAGAGGTGCCTGCACAGGCGCCCCACCCCACCTGGCACCACCGCCGCCCCTCCAGGCACAGCAGTGCTGACCTTTCCCTGCTCTGCCCGCAGGAGTGTGGGCCAGCGCCGTGGGCCAGATGGCCGGAGTCAAGGTCCCGCTGGTGGCCATGCACCATGCCTACGTCGTCACCGAGCGCATTGAGGGGATCCAGGTACATAGACTGTGGGAGGCGCAGGGACCTGGCTCTGAGTCCTAGCACTTGGCAGGTGGCTCGCCACCCTGAGCCTCAGCCACCTCATCTGTGAAATGGGCATCATAACCCCGGGTGCTTGGGGTGGGGTGACGGTTAAATGAAGTAACACAGGTGTGACCCTGCTGGTGCTGACCCCCTTGACCCTCGGGGCACAGCCCCGCACTGACGCCCAAGGTTGTCCTGCCTGGTGCAGTCAGTCAGTGCTTTGCCATGTTCTGTGCCCCAGGTACCTCTTCGGGGGACCCCCGTGTGTCTGCGTCCCCCAGATATGCCCCGGGTGCCAGTCCTGGCCCGGATTCCCCACCCTCAGGTCCTCCCCAAGGGAGACCCCTCCACCCCTCCAGCCCTCCGTCCTTCTACCCCTTCATCCCTCCCCCCTCCTTCGCCTCTCCCTCCCTCCACCCCTTCACCCCTCCTTCCACCCCTCCCTCCAGCCCTCCAGCCCTCCACCCTCCAGCCCTCAATCCTTCTACACCTTCATCCCTCCCCCCTCCCTTTCTCTGCTCCCTCCCTCCCTCCCTCCACCCCTCCCTCCCTCCACCCCTCCCTCCCTCCCTCCACCCCTCCACCCCTCCCTCCAGCCCTCCAACCTCCAACCCTCCACCCTCCAGCCCTCCATCCTACCCCTCCACCCCGCCCCCCTCCCTTCGCCCCTCTCTCCCTCCACCCCTCCCCCTCCCCCTCCCTCCGCCCCTCCCTTCCTCCACCCCTCCACTCCTCCCCTTCCCTTCGCCCCTCCCTCCTTTCACCCCTCCCTCACTCCCGCCCTCCAGCCCTCCATCCTTCTACCCCTTCATCTCTCCCTCCCTCCCTCATCATCCATCTGTTTATTAACCCATTTACCTCCCATTCCATGTAACCCTCCCTCCTTCACCCTGCTCACACCCCGCAAACATTGCTGCGTCTCAGGCCCTATCCTAGAAACCGGGGCTGTGACGTGACGGAGAGAAGGACCCAGTTCTTGTCTGGGTGAAGCTGGGGGGAGGTACGGACAGGCAAAGGAGCAAATCCGGAGCAGGCTGATGGGGGCGCAATGGCAGTGGTGGGGCAGGGCTCTGAGGAGGCCGGCACAGGGCTTCTTCCGGGACTCCCAGCCCAGGGAGGGAGTGCGGGAAGAGGGCAGGAGGAGGGCGGTGCGGGACCCACAGGCAGTTCAGAGAGGGGCCTGACGGTGGTGGTGGGAGAGTGGGAGGTGGGACCCGGCAAAGAGGGTCTTGGGAGCCTCCTCCCTGCCCTGGAAGAGCCTGGCTTCCCTCGTCAGTGGCTGGCTGCTAGGTGGCCTCCCCACCACTCCTGCCCCTGCCCCTGTTCGTGGATGAGTTTAATGTGATCCCGCCGAGGCCTCCAAAGGGCTGCTCTGTGCCACGTGCTCCCTGATTCTGTGGGGAGGGCTCCCCGGGTGGCCGCCAGGGGTCGCCCTCAGGCCGCCGTGGGCTCAGACTACAGCTGGGGAAAGCTGGGGACAGCCTGTGGGCAGGACAGGGGCTGTGTCCCCGGGAGGGATCACTCTCCTTGGGTGGCCACAGGGCTGTGCTACCCTGGGCACCCCTGAGGGTCTGACCCAGGCCTGAGTCCAGGCCAAGCACTGCCCCCAGCTCCTCTATGACCTGGTGCCTTCCCTCTCTGGGCCTAGTGTCTGTGGCTGACAAACAGAGTGTCCAGTGCTCTCTGCTGGTCTGGCTTTCCCACCAACCTCTGCCCGCTTCTGCAGAAGCTATTCTGCTTGGGCACCGAGCGATGGGAAAGCCCAGGCTCGGGGGCTGCATTTCAGCCCCCAATAACGCAGCCAGGAAAGTCATAGTGCTGGGTGGGCCTCAGTTTCCTTTTCTGCAAAACAAGTGATAACCATATGGACTGCACAGGGCTGCACGAGGTGAAGGGCCAAACACGGTGCTTGGCCTGTAGCCGATGGTGAAGATGACGATGACCAGGACCAAGGGGGCACAGAGGGGTCTGGCCAGCTGGTGCTTCAGAGGAAGAGATTAGGGAAAGCTGGAACAATCCGGAAGGCTTCCCAGAGGAAGTGGCCAACAGGTTTTGGATGGATGGGGAGCAGGAGAAATAATGCAAGGGAGTGGGCTGAGGTCCGGAGGCAGAGACATCAGTGGGACGGGGTCATACCCGTGGGGGGGGGGGGGGGGGGGCTTCTGCGTGGAGATGGCAGTGACAGTGCCCAGAGGACGCCTTGGGGCTGAACTGAGCATGTGCTGGGCACTCAAGGCAGCTCAGTGTGCTAGGGCCAGGAGCTGGAGACACTGATCCTGCTGGAGCAAAAGTCTGGGACTTCCCTGGCCACCAGGTGTCCCCACTGTCCTGCTCTATGGAGCTCCAGAGTTTCTGTTTCGTTTGTAGAGTTGTAGTGACAATGGAAGTAATGATATGATGATTACTGTTTCCGAAGTGCTCCGTTACGGAGACCTTCTTACACGTTCTTGACAACAGTCCTTCGACTGTTGTCTTCGACAACAGTCCTCCTAGTTGTCCAGCCAGCTAGGAGACTGGAGTGGGAGGGAGGGGCATCCACCAGGTTTTCCCTTTTGGTCTCTGCGTGGAGACGGGGCAGAGGAGTCCCACATCATGTGCCCGTCTCCAGGGTAAGTGGCCCATGAGGGAAGGCAGCTCCTCCAGAGCCAAAGAGCAGCAGGGGACGTGGCGTCTCCTGACTCTTGGTCACTTTCTAAAGTGATTTTGGTTTGTTTTTGGTGAAATCAGTAGGCAGTGTTTGCAATATAATGACAATGTAAATATTGTTAACTCCTGAGCAAAATAGTGTCTGACTTTTGTGTTTCCTGGAGTTATTGTTTTCCAGTTGCTCAGTTTTCTACGTAACTGTCACTAATTCTATCTATCTATCTATCTATCTATCTGTCTATCAACATTACCTTCATCCCCCCAAACCCCATACCCATTTTCGGTCACTCCCCATTTCCCACCCAACCCTCAGTCTTAGATAATCACTAATCTGATTTCTATCTCTATGGATTTTCCTATTCTGGACATTTAATAAAATGAAATCATACCATATATGACCTTTTGCGTCTGACTTCTTTCACTCAGTATGACATTTTAAAGTTCATCCATGCGGTGCATATATCAGAATTTCATTCCTTTCAATGGCTAACTAATAGTCTATCCTAGACCACCTTTTATTTGTCCAGTCATCTGTTGACGGACATTTGAGTTGTTTCCACTTTTTGGCTGTTATGAATAATGCTGCTATGAACATTCATGTAAATGTTTTTGTGTTGACATACGTGTTCATTTCTCTTGAGTAGATATCATGGAGTGGAATTGCTGAGCCACATAGTAACTCTATGTTTAACTGTTTGAGGAACTGTCAGATTGTTTTCAAAGCACATGCACTGTTTTACGTTCCCACGCACAGTGGGTGAGGGTTGTGACTTCCCCAAGTCCTCGCCACCACTGGTGATTCTGTCTCTTTGATCCCAGCCAGCCTAGTGGGTGTGAGGTGGGATCTCACTGGGGTTTCGAGCTGCATTTCCCTACTGGCTAATGATGGTGAGCGTCTTCCCATGTGCTTACTGGCCATTCGTGCATCTTCTTTGGAGAAATGTCTATTCAGACACCTTGCTCATTTAAATTGGGTTACTGGTCTTTGTACTGAGTTATAAGAGTTCCTGTTATATGCTGGGTACAAGTCTCTTATCAGATTTATGCCTTCCAGATACTTCCTCCCATTCTATGGGTTGTCTTTTCCCTTTCTTGATGGTGTTGTTGGAGGCACAAAAGGGCTTGATTTTGGTGAAATCCAACTTACGGATTGTTTCTTTTGTTGCTTGTGTTTCTGGGGTCATATTTCAGAAGGCATTTCCTAACCCAAGACCACAAAGACTTACTCCCATGTTTTCTTCTAAGAATCGTATAGTTTAGCTCTTACTCTTAGGTCTAGGACCCACTTTGACTATGGTTCGTGTATGGTGTGAGGTAGGGGCCCAGCCTCCTTCTCTGCGTGTGGCTGTCCAGCTGCACGGGCACCATGTGTTGACGACCGTGGCTTCCTCCTCGCCCGGCCTTGGCATCCTTGTGGAAAAGCAGTGACCATAAACGTGCGGGTTTATTTCTGGACTCTCATCCCCATTCCAGTGATCTATATGCATATCCTTGTGTTAGTGTCTTGATTACAATGGTTTTGTAGTGAGTTTTGAAATCAGGAAGCGTGAGTCTCCCAGCTTGGTCCTTCTTTTTCAAGATGGTTTTAACTATTCTGGGTCCCTTGCATTTCCATATGAATTTTAGGATCAGTTTGTCGATTTCTGCCAAGAAGCCCGCTGCGATTTTAACGACGATCGTGTTGAATCTGGATCCGTTTGGAAAGCACATCATCTTCGCAATATCAAGTCTTCATTTTGTAATCATGGGATGTCTTTCCACTCGTTCAGACCTTCTTTAATTTCTTTCAAAAATATTGCTGAGTTTTCAGAGTACAAGTTTTACACTTCTTTTGTTAAATTTGTGGGTATTTTTAAATTCTTTTTGATGACGTAGGTGGAATTATTTTCTTAATTTCATTTTTTTTTTTGCTCGTCATTAGTGAAGTGAAGAAATACAATAATTTTTGTCTGTTACGCATTGATCTTGTATCCTGCCACCTTATTGAACTATTTTGTTAGTTGTAACAGTTTTTTAGTGGGTTTCTTAGGGGTTTCTATATGTAAGATCACGTCATCTGCAGCAAGCAAGTTTTACTCCTTCTTCCAATGTTAATGCCTCTCATTATTTTTTCTTGTCTAATTGCTGCCTCAGAACCTCCGATATGATGCTGAGTAGAAGTGGTGAGGTAGACATCCTATCGTTGGGCTAGCCTTAAAGGAAGAGCTGAAAATAAGTATGTTTTAGCTGTGGGTGTGTCTTAGATACCCTTTGTCAGGAAGTTCCCTCCTATTTCTAGATTGCTGAGTGTTTTTGTCATGAAGGGTGTTGGAAATCCTTTTTCTGCATCTATTGAAATGATTGGTTTTCATCCTTTAGTCTGTTGCTATGGTGTATCACAAGGATTTATTTTCAGATGTCAAGCCAACCTTGCATTCCTGGGATAACCCCCATTAGGTCATGGCATACACTCTTCTCGTATGCTGCTGGGTTCAGTTGGCTGGTATTTTGTTGAGGTTATTTGCATGTATGTTCGTAACTGTCACATTTCCACACCCCCCCCCCAACATTTCAACATGTCTGTCAACTAGTTCTCAATAGTATGTTCTGCACAACTCGTGCACACCAGAGAAATCACATATGGTCTCTATATCCCATTCTCCCCGCCCCGGAGGAAGCCTTCTGCTCTTCTGAGTGGCTCTTTTCTGGGCTGCCTGCCTCTTGGCCTCTGCTCGGCTCTGACCCTGGGGCCGTCTTCACGCCTCTTCCGTTTGGATCCTTGATGTGCATGCGCTCTGGTTGCTTACTGAGAAGGGGCACATGGGAAGTAAAATGTTTTTGTGTTCATCCATGTCTGAAGTAATCCTTATTCTTTCCGGACACTTGATTGAGGGATTGACAGGGTCTAGAATTCTCCATCTAAAATTGTCTGTGGATGGGGCGCCTGGGTGGCTCAGTCGGTTAAGCACCAGACTTCAGCTCAGGTCGTGATCTCACAGTTTGTGAGTTCGAGCCCCGCGTCGGGCTCTGTGCTGACAGCTCGGAGCCCGGAGCCTGCTTTGGATTCTGTGTCTCCCTCTCTCTCTGCCCCTCCCCCGTTCATGCTCTGTCTCTCTCTGTCTCAAAAATAAATAAACGTTAAAAAAAATTAAAAAAAATAAATAAATAAAATAAAATTGTCTGTGGAATTTTGGAGACTGTGCTCCAGGTCGTTCAGTCTCCAGGATGCTATTCCCATGTTTCACCCCAGCATGCCTCGGTGCCGGCCTGTCCGTTCATGGGGCGTGATAGGACTCCTTTAATATGGAGATTCATGACTTTCAATCTGAGAAGTTGTCCAGGCCCATTGCTCTGATGTTCCTCTACTCCATTTCCTCTGTTTGTCTCTCTGGAACCCCGATAAGGTGGATGTTGGACCTTTAGGGTTGACCTTGTGATTTCCTTATTTTTTCCTTTCCTGATTTCCATTTCTTCATCTTGTTTAGCTTCCTATATGGAAGATGGTCTTATCCAACCCGCCTGTTGCGTTTTTCATTTTGATGATCATCTCCTGTTTCGAGACCTCTTTCTTGATCTGGGATTGTTCCTTTTCCATGGCACCTTATTTCACGGGCCCAGTCTTGTCACAGCTCCGAAGTCCCCGGTTTCACTTTTAAGTCCACAGGCCGACTGGAAGCTTGGAGAGGGAGGGCATCTCACAGGGGGTGAGGGTGAGCCATCCTTTTTGGCGAGCGGCCCTGGTGTCAGCATCTGGATGGGCCTTAGCTGGGGAGGACGGAGGGGATCTGGGCCCACTGCTTTGAAGACACCCTGGCCTGTCTTCCCGTTCACACACATTCTCTTTGTCTCCCGCTCACACATGTGCACACGCATACACACATTCTCACATTCACACGTGTGTGCACACACACCAGGCAGTCTGCCCGTCGGCCCCTGCAGAGGGAGCTGGGTTGCCACAAGCTGGGTCTCTACTGACTGGAGGGGATGGAGGGTGGCACTGGCTCGACTTGTGCAGTCTCCCCGCCCTGAACCCGAGCTGGGGCGTGGCCTCCACTCCGCACCCTCCAGCGTTGGTTCCTTTCTCCTGCGTGCGCTTGTCCCCCCGCGGCTCTCCTAGCGTTGTGGGCTACACCTCATCCCTCCCACCTCGCTCTCCTTACGGCTGCTGTTTTATGGGGTTTGGGGAAGGGGAGACTTGAGCGGGGGTGGTTTGTCCACAGTGTAGCCTGAGACCCCGGGTCCACTCTGCCCTCCTACAAAAAGGAGGCACCATAGTCCACCGTGGGCCTGTGCCCCCTGGCGGAGGTACTGGACCCACGGCCCAGCCCTGGCTGACCCTGAGGCCTCTCTGCTCTGCCTTCCAGAACATGCCGAACGTCCGCGACCACGATGCCTCTGTCTACCTCCGCCTCCAAGGAGATGCCTTGTCTGTGGGTGGCTATGAGACCAACCCCATCTTCTGGGAGGAGGTAAGACACAGAGGGATCAGGGAGGGGGGTGGTTCAGGGCTGCGTCTCAGTGTGGAGAAGCCTTCCTCCAGGAAGCCCACCTTCCTGAAGCTCCTCGGGTGCACACCTGAGAAATGGCAGGTCCCTTGGCCCCAGAAGGGTCAACTCGGTTTTCTCTGAACGTGACACACAGGTAGACCCAGACCTGGGGCAGGGAGAGCGCTGGCCTCAAACAGCAGAATAGTTACAGGCTGTGGAGATGTCAAATCACAGCTTTGGAAGACGACAAAAACGTTAAAACCCTGTGTCCACAGCAAACAACCCTGAGCCCGGACCCACGGCAGTGGCGTCTGTCCGGGCCCCGCGGCTCTCCCGGCAGCTTCTGGGGCTGCATGGAAGTCGGGCGGCCCCCTCGGCCCCCTCGAGCACGCCTGGGCCGCCCTCGCTCCTGGGTTCATGCAGACATCGAATGATTAAGTGACAACCTTGGGTCAGATTCCGTTTTACTTCCTGGGGACAGAGGGAGAGCAGCACGAAAGCCCCTGTCCCGGGGTGCCTGTGTTTGGACGGGGAGACCCACAGTAAACAGACAAGCAGTGGTGACCTGTGCTGAAGGAAGCCAGCAGGTTGGGAACAAGCCTCGTAAGAGTGGAGGCCTGTCCTTCGCGCCGTGGTCGGACAGGGCCCCCCGAGGAGGTGACGTCAGAGCAGAGCCCCCCTGGAGAGAGCACGGTCGGTGAGGAGCTGCCTCAGACCGGGGGTGAAGGCCCCGAGGTCTGGCCAAGCTTGTCCTTGAACTGAAGGAAGGTCAGCGTGGCCGTGGGCCAGTGGTGGACGGGGGCAGGGCCTGCCCTTGTAGGCCTCGGTGGGCCACAGAGTCACGGGGAGCCACAGGGCTGCTGGAGAGCAAGAGAGGGCATGGTCTGACTTAGGAGAAGGTCGAAGGAGGGTAGGAAGGCAGGGTGACCAGGTGGAGGCCATTGCAAGAGTCCAGCGCAGAGCTGGGGGGCCTGGGTCAGCACGGGGGAAGGGAGGGGACGGGCCCCACTGATGGGTTGGTGCAGGAGACCTGAGGGGCCCAGCCCTGTCACCCCCCCAACCCAGGGGAGACTGGCCGGGCTCGGCTCCCACTGGGCGGCTCCCCCCACCCGCCTCCCCAGGTGTCAGACAAGTTTGCCTTTGGCCTCTTTGACCTGGACTGGGACGTGTTCACCCAGCACATCGAAGGTGCCATCAACCGCGTCCCAGTGCTGGAGAAGACGGGGGTCAAGTCCACAGTCTGTGGCCCGGGTGAGTGAGGAGGCTGGAAGCAAGGGCAGGCATGCTGGGTCCTTCTGCCCGAGACCGAGGCTGGCCTGTGTCGGGCACGGACCTGGGCCGTCCCTGCTGCGAGCAGGACAGAGACACGACACCCCCGTTGCCGTCCCAGCAGAAGCACTGGGACTCCCACTGGGTGTCTCCCCCACCCCCTCTTTCTTCCTGGCACACACAGGGTCCCTTTAATCCTCAGTCAAGGCAAAAACACGGGTAGGGCCGGCCTTGCCCCATATCAGGCCTGGGGAGATAGGTTCGGAAACACACAGTGTTGTCGAAAGAGGAAACTTTGTGTCTGAGGCTCTGGGTGCCTCAGTGTCCTCGTCTGTGAAATGGGTGACAGCGTACCTACTCAGCAGGAGTAGAGCAAGGAGGAGAAGCCACATGTGAGGTGTGGGGCATGGCCCAGACCAGCAGACTGCCGTCAGCCCTGAGGGGAAGGGGTTAGCCGGAGGCCGGAGAGTAACAGGTCATCCACAGCCATGTAGGGGGTGAGGGGCCGGCCAGGACAGGAGAGGGGAAGGTTCTGATGCCCAGGGGCCTGTGGCCTGCGGGGGGGGCCAGCCCTCTCCGCCCGGTGCCCCTGGAGCCGCTTGAATCTGTTTGGCTCGTGAGGCGGCCCAGCCGCGGTGGGCAGGATGGACGTGCCCCTGAGCGCTGGACTCGGGGTGCAGGGCGTGGGTGGGGGGCCGAAGGCTCTCTGCCCTTCCCCCCGCAGCTTCCCCGGGCTTGCATGGGGCTGGCAATGAGAAGCACGGGCCTGAAATGATCCCAGGGGCCCGAGTCACCCGGGAACATCCTCTGTTTAATTGGACTGGGGAGTCATTGCTCCCAGGGAGCCCTATCTGGGGGGGATGTGTGTGTGAAGACATCTTGTGTCTGGCTTCCGGCCTGTGGGGGAGGGTTCGTGGGGAACAGAGCGCTTCCCCTTGCCAGGGAGGACGAGAGCGGTCAGTGGCCTTTGGCTTCCAGAACAGAACTGGGAAGTCCCAGGCCCCCTTGACTCCGGGGCATCCGGGGGCGGGCAGAGCTCCCATTCCGGGTCCCAGGGGTCCCGGCCAAGGTGGGGGCCCCTGTCTGTGCTGCCCAAACATCCCATCATTCTGCATCCATCCCCAAGCTGCTCGGTCGTGAGTCATTGGCTGAACGTTCAAGAGACTCTCGTCCCCCCCCCACAAAGCTCTCTCCTCAGATGCCCCGTGAGGTTGTCCTCACCTTCCTGTCCGCCTGGAAACATCCCCAGCCCTCCCGAAGCGCTCCCTGGGTGGGTGACCCAGCCACACCACTGTCACCCTCACCCTGGCTGCCCCTGTGCCCCCTGCCACCACCAGACACCCCCCCCTTCTCCCCCAGGGCCCGGGAAGCTCCCGACCTTCCTCACACGGGGTCGTGTCCGTCCCCATCCCGCACGGGACAGACCCGCGCAGAGGTTGAGAACTCCGGCTGGGGGTCAGGCAGCCCTGAGCCGGCTCCTGGCTCCCTGCTTCACTGGCAGGGTGACCCAGTTTCCACATCTGTTCCATAGTTAGTGACCATGGTTCCTACCAGAAGGGTCACTCACACCGCCCCTCCTCCCGTCGTCATTTCTTCCCAGACATTCTCTGTTTTGCTTATTTGCGTATTTACCGTCCCCTCTTGTCAGCTGCCTGAGGAGTGGGAGCAGTCATGGTCAGAGCCGAGCGCTGGGCACATTCAGGGGGGCGGCAAGTATTTGTAGATGGACTAACTCACAGCCCTGTGAAGTCAGTGCCATGGTCCCCGTTTTACAGATGAGGACACTGAGGCTCAGAGAGGTGAAGTGACTCGGCCAGGGTCACAGGGCTACAAAAGTTTAAAGCAGGGTTCAAGCCCAGGATTGTGGCTACAAAGCTCAGCCCTTTATAATGATTTCCCAAGGGTCCCTTGCCCTCCGTGCTCTGGGTTCCGCCTGTGACACACCTTCGGCCAACAGAGCAGAAGCCCCCGTCCCTCTCCCGGAGAACTTGGGGTCAGCCCTTCATTCAGGGACATTTATCGAACACCTGCTGTTTGCTGGGCCCCATGCTAGGCCTTGGGACACAGTACTGAGTGGAGCCCCATCCCTGCCCTCATGCACTCATGGTCCAGTGGGCAAGAATGATCAGCAGTGACGCGGCAGGAAGGTGGTGCCCTGTGACGGGGGCTTGAGGGAAAGGCCCCTCCTCAGCAGGAGGCAAACCTGGATGCTGCAAAGCAGAACTCGGTCCCGGCAGGGTGGTTCTGGCAGTAAATGCTGAGGAGCTCGGGAGCGTGACAGAAGCAGTCAGGGAGGCCCCCTGGAGGAAGTGGGGAAAGTCTGGGTGAAGGGGCAGCGGCAGACGCCGGTCCAATCACTGCCCTCTCGGGAGACCCCGCCCCGGGTGCATATGGCCCGGGGAGAGCTTCAGGCCCCCCTCCCTTTCAGAGTCCTTCACACCTGACCACAAGCCCCTGATGGGGGAGGCACCAGAACTCCGAGGGTTCTTCCTGGGCTGCGGTTTCAACAGTGCAGGTGCGTGTGAGAGGCCCCTCCTTGACACCCACCACCCTGATCTTAAAGCTCCCCCAGGCAAAAAAAAAAAAAAAAAGGTTCCCCAGGCAGAGTGTGGGGGGCTCAGGAGCACAGCGGCCCCTGGCAGGGGTGAGGGCAGAGGAGGGCCGCAGGGAGGGGCGAGGTCCTGTTAGCAGCAGTACAGCACCCCAGGTGTGAGATCCAGGGGTTCGGGGGGTGATGCTGGCTGTGGACACGGAAGGGGCATGATATTGGGGTGGGGGCTCCGGGGCGGACGGCAGACCTCTGGCCCTACTCCTTCTAGGAATGATGCTGGGCGGCGGCTGTGGGCAGGAGCTGGCCCACTGGATCGTCCACGGGCGC
Organism: Panthera pardus; assembly: GCF_024362965.1. Lineage (NCBI taxonomy): Eukaryota > Metazoa > Chordata > Mammalia > Carnivora > Felidae > Panthera > Panthera pardus. The sequence continues at coordinate 91,412,200 of NW_026526766.1, forward strand.
CCAGAGAAGGACATGTACAGCTATGACATCAGGCGAGTGTGCACCGGAGACCGTGGGCGGGGCGGCTGCTTGCCGGTGCCCTGGGATTAGGTAGAGCCGGGTATATAGCGAGCGCTATTTAGAAAGGAGCCTTCTCTGAAATCCAGAGGGCTTCTTGGAAGAGGCGCCAGTAAGGGAAGAAGGGGAGAAGGCTGCCAGCAGGGGTGGTTCTGCAGGCGCCCGGGGTTTGGCAGATTCACGGCCCTTGACAGTTTCCGGGATTTCTTGTCCCAGTGTCCTCCTCGACCCGCCGGATGGCTCCAGGATCAGCAGCGGGATCGCCTCATCCCATTTGGCAGATGGGGAGACTGAGGCCTGGGGAGCAGGAGGGACCCCGCGCGTTGCCCAGGGAGTGAGGCTGAGTTGGGTGGTTATGATCAGTGGGTGTGCAGCAGCTGGGAGTCAGATGGCCCCGAGCCCAGATGCCAGCTGAACGTTCACGTCCAAGGTGGCGGGGATACATCAGACCCAGTGCCCAGCGCTCTCCTCACCATAGCCCCGGGTAATGACGCACGTGCTGCTAATGTCGGGGGCAGCCAGGGCGTCTGTGTAGGCACAACTCTCTGCGTCACGTCTGCAAGGAAACGCTAGTCAAGCCTGAGCCAGGGTTGGGGGCGGGGGGCGCTGTCGTCAGAGCAGGGGGAGGGGGTCCTGGCCTCCATCACCCTCTGCAGGCAGGGCGAAGGCACTCACTCCCAGGCAGGGTCCGGAGGGTGGGTGTTGGTGGGGCCGGGGTGTCGTGCAGGGGGCAGTCGAGGCGACGGCTTAGAGGGGCGCCCCTGTGGGCATGCAGCCCGTTCCGTTACTGCTCCTGGCAGACAGCCTCCCTGGGGAGACCCCAGCTGCCCGGGGTGGGGGGGGGGGGTGCTGGGGTGCTGGTTCCGCTCAACATGCCCCCTGCTCCTCTGCTAACCTCACCCCTTCCTGGCCTGATGAAGACATTACACCCGCTGGGGAGGGCGGGGGGATGTCTGGCCCCCACAGAGGCAGACAGACAGACACTGAGATTCCCCCACGGCCACCCCCTCCACGGCGCCTGGCACAGCTCTGCTCTGTGGCTGCCTCCGAGCCCGTCTGGGGCTGCGCCCACGCGCTCCCAAGAGAGGAATGTTCCAGAAATGATAGCTTCAAGGGGCCTCGGGGATGGGCCGGTCCAAGCCCCTCCTGCTACAAACGGCGAGAAGAGGCACCGATGCGGGAGGCCGCTTGTCTGAAGTCACCCGGTGCGGGCGCCAGAGCGGGCAGGGACGCAGCGCCTCGCCTCCCTCGGGGGCGAGGGCTCCGGCACAGGAACAGACCGCCGCGTCAGGGCTCACCCCAGGCCTCGGCGGGTGGCCTCCCGGTGCCGCAGCGTCCACGGCTGCAGAATGCGGCTGGCATGCCTGCCCCCCTCCTGGGCTGGGGGAGGCCTGGCGGGGAGGGGGTGCACAGTCCCGGGTTCAGCAGGAAGCCCCGAGGCTGCCTGTGAAACCCCTGCCCGGTTAGGAACGGGTCTGGGCCTCCCGTCGTCAGCTGCCTTGCCTGGCAGGAGTGTTTTGTGGGCTGGTTCGTGGCGGGGAGGCTGGGCCTGGGCGTCTCAGGCTGGGAGGCAGATGGTATGGTGGGGGGAGGGGGGGGCAGGGAGCCCCTACGAGCTGGCGCCTGGGGGGGCTGGGGGGGGGCAGTGAACTAGCCCACTCACCCTTGTGGCTCAGGCAGAGGGTTTCCCCATCTGTGAAATGGGGGTGATGACTCACCTCTCGGTGCAGCGCATCTGGGACTCGCTTGTACGCGTCACGGTGCCTGGCACGGGCAGGGTCTGGGGTGTAGGCCGGGACTGGTAGTGAAAGCCCTTGGGTCCGAGTAACCGGGAGGGGGCGTCATCGTTTGAGCGCGGAGGGTGGCCGGACCCTAGCCCCGGCTTGGGCCCCCTGCTCACAGGAGGAGTGCTGGAGCCAGCCCGCGTGGCCACAGGGAGGGGCCCATTCCCCTGCCGATCCCTGGTCGTGCTCTGGCTGAGCTCGAGCCCACGCCCCTGCCATGCACACGTGTGCACAGACGTGAGCCGAGGCGGCAGTCCCGGGCGACGGGGAACCTGCCGGAGGGGCCGTGGAGGGGCCGCGTCTGTGCGTGCAGGGATCACCCGGCCCCGCCCCAGATCCAGCTTCCTCTTTTGTCCTGGGGGCGTGAGGAAGGAAATGCAGGACTCCCTCTCCCCACTTCCCGCTCCCCACCCCCAGCCAGGACTCTCAAAGCAGCGGGGAAGGTCACCAGTCCGGTCCTGGGAGAACCATGCCAGCTCCTGGTGACCGGGGCTGAATCTGACCAGAGTGGCCATCAGCCTCCGAGCCCCCTTCCTCGCCGCCTCAGCCCCTCCAAAGCCGGCCAGGCATTTCCAAACCCCGCACCCCAGCACGCTTCTCCTTCAGGAACTCCCTAGACCCCTTGGCCTGGCTCCGTGGCTCCCTCCCCTGCCCTGCAGCTCGTCCCAGAAGCTCCTGGCTCAGTGCAGGCTGGATCGCCCCTCGTGTGCCAATGAGTCAAACCAGGGGCGGCGTGAGGCCGCGCTGAAGATGGAGGCAGGTTCTCGCACACAGCACTCGTCCCTGGGCCGGCAGCAGGAAGGGGCCCCTTGGACGATCGCCGCGACTCGCGATAATATCCATAACGATAAGCTCACGTCTGTAGCCCCGCCCCCTGCCCCCATCAGAACATCGTGCTCGCTAGAACTGTGCGCAAACTGAGAGTCAATTAGCCCCGGTGAGGCTCCGACAGGCGTCACGGAGGATGGAACGTGGATGGGGAGGAGGGCCGGGAGGGCGCGTGAGATGCCAGCGGGTGGACAGTGAGGGAAGGGACGGATGGGGAGGCTGGTCTGGGGGTCTGAGAGGTGGGTTTGTGTGTGGGAGGGGCCGGGGGTCTGTGACCCAGGTGGGCCAGCAGCTACGCGGTCGGCTCGGGCAGCCGGGGCCGTCGGAGGACAAGCCGTTGGGTGTCTCGAGCTGCTGGCTGGAGGAGAGGCCAGGTGACCCTGTGGGGGGGGGGGGGTGTCGCAGCGAGGAGGCCTAGCTGCCCAAGGCTCCAGGGCGGGAGACTAGAGCCCGGACCCCCTCCCGAACCCATGCCCCAGGGAGGACTCTGGTGGAGGGATGCGGGTCCGGTTTGGCCCCGGGTCCTTGGCCGGCCCTTCCCTCACAGCCCCCGAGGCAGTGACCGGCCCCTCCGCCCGCCACAGGCGTTTCCATCACCTGCTCACCGACCACCGCCGCTGGATCCGTGAGCGCAGCCACGAGTCCTACGCCAAGAACTACTCTGTTGTGTTCCCCCACGACGAGCCCCTGGCGGGGCGCAACATGAGGACAGACCCCCTGCACGAGGTACCACACCCCGACGAGCGGCCACTCTCGGGGAGTCCGGGGCACTGGGGCGACGGAAAGGCGTGCTCTGGGCCGGGTGAGGTGACGCGGTGGCTCGGCCATTCCCAGCTCTCACCGACGGAGCGTGCTCGGAGCGCACACCCCGGCATCTTCCCTAACCGCCGACGGCGGTCGTGGGGGGGGGGGGGGGGGCACCGGCCGGTGTGTGCGGTCACCCATCGGGGACGGGCGCTGACAGAGAGCAGCATAGCCCCAGAGACATGCGTCCTGCGCGTGGGGCCTGCTTGAGATGCCTTTCCTCCCCGGCAAGCTCCTACTCGTATGACGAAACCCACTGTCAGGTGCCCTCCCCGGAGCCCAGCCTTGGCACTCTCCCAAGCCCCTGACGGTCCCCTTCCTCGTGCTTCCAACCCACCTCCGTGTCCCCTCTCCCACCCCCATCTTGTGCTGCAAGTTGTGCTCATCTAGGGCCCCGGCAACAGGAGCTCTGCCCTAGTCTCTCCGGTTCTGAGCACTGAGCACGGAGCCTGACTTTTAATACGTGTTCGGGGGTGTTTGTTGAATGGAGGCAGGCAGGCTCATGGAGCAGGCAGCTCTGAGGCTGAATAAAGGAACCTCCTTCATCTGGGACTCCAGCACCTGGACCCCAGAGGGGCCCGGCGTCCATTGCCCTGCCCCTCAGCTGAGCCTAGTGGGCCAGCTGGGATCTCGGGCCACGGTGACCCCCAGCCCCCCTCTGCCGTCCCGGGTCACCCCGTCCCGACAGCCCCAGAGCTTCCCCGACAAACACAGGGGCTGCCTGACTTGCGCTGGAAGGAGATGGGCTCAGAAGCGCCCACCTCTTGTCTGCGCTGTCAGCCCTGCTCGTGACACCCCCCCCCCCCCAGCCACGGCCGGTTTTATTAGAGGCGGCTACGCCCCTATTTTCCCTCCCTGGGAAGGTGACCTCCTCCTCGACCCACGGGACCCCATCACTCATGCCGGGGGATTTTCTTGTGTTGAGAACTGCCCCTGTGCTGCGCCCTGGGGTGTCCGAGGAGGACATTTCTTGGTGCCACCGTTGGCAGTGTCCTCTTGGCCACTGCTCTGCCCGCTCAGGGTGTGGGTGGGTCCTCGGGGGGCAGCGGGATACAGCCCGTCGGGGGGCCGCGCGGGCGCCTGCGCACTTGCCTGCCTCTGCCAGACCCAGCTTCCGAGGCTGCTCGGCCCGGGGCTCTGGGCCCTCCTGCCAGTCCGACAAGGCTGCCCGTGGCCACGGGGCCCTTCCAAACTGGAGGGCGGAGATGATCGTTTTTCCCCAACCCGAACTCACAGTCAAAGAAACCTGCCCTGATGTCGCTTAATTGTGTCCGTGTGCTACTGTGCCTTATGATAAGAAATAGGAATTCAGTCTTCGTCCAGTCCGTTTCTGGCGCAGAGTTCCCCCAACCCTTGGAATTTCCTAAATGGCGAGGGCCACAAAGACGGAGGGGCCGGAGGTGGCCTCAGTCACCAGCGGCCACCGAGGCAATCAACTGTGCCCGTATCACGGAGCCTCCATAAAAACCCAAAAGGAGGGGCCCAGAGAGCTTCCAGGCTGGTGAGCACAGGGGGGTTTGTGCAGAGTGGCACGGAAGCCACACGCCCTTTCCCCACACCTGGGGCTACTTTCCTCTTGCATCCGGCTGTCCCTGAGCTATAACCTTCCAGAAACACCAGCCACGCAGTGGGTAAAACGTTTCTCTGAGCCTTGTGAGCGGCTCGGACAAATGCATCCAGCCCGAGGAGGGGGCCTGCTCTATAGCCGGTGGGTCACCAGTCTAGGTAACCTGGAGGGACTCGAGTAGGAGATGGGGGCAGCCTCGTGGGACTGAGTCCCCAGCCTGGGGCATCTGATGCCGTCCTCGGGGAGACAGTGTCAGAGTTGAGTTGGCTTCTGGGACATCCTGCCGGGGTCGGAGGATTGCTTGCTGCTGTGTGGCAGGTCCCCACACGCGGGCACGTGCAGACCGGGCCCAGGAAGCGAACTCAGTCCGTTACGTTTTCGTATTGCGCTGAAGCACACAGCACATAAAACTTGCCATTTTAGCCGTTCTTAAAGCCTACGATTCGGGGAGATGAAGTACATTCACGGTCCTGTGCGTCCCTCACCACTCTCTGGTGCCAGAACGTTTTCATCACCCCGAAAGGAAACCCTGTGCCCACGAAGCAGTGATCCCTCATTCTCCCCAGCCTAGAAAGGCCACTGATCTGTTTCCCGTCCGGGGATTCGCCTCCTCTGGGTGCTTGATGTAAGTGGGTCGTGAAGGGTCACGAGAGAAGGTCACAGGCGTGTTGTGTTTGAGGCTGGTCTGTGGTGCGGCACAGGTCGGAGCTCGGTTGCGTTTTAAGGCCCAGTCTCGCTGCACCGGGTGGGTCCACCGGGCGTGTTCGTCTGTTTTCATCGGTCGGTGGGCACCGTTGTTTCCAGCTGCTGGCGGCTGTGAACTTGGGTGTGCAGAGACCTGCTTCCTCCCTGTTCTCTCAGGGGTGCACCTGGGAGGGGGATCGCCGGGTCTCGCGCGGGATCAGCCTGCTCCCGCTGGAACAATAGCACAGACCGGGGGTGCGGGGGGGGGGGGGAGAAGCCATAAGAAATTCCTTGCTCCCAGGTCTGGACGCTGAGCGGCTCCAGCTGGGGCCCCCTCCCTAGCTGTCTGGAAGCCTGCCTTCTCCCTGGGTCCCCTGGGTCCCCCTGTCCTGGGATCAGGGCCCCACCCCATGACCTCATTCCTCCCTAATCGCCTCTTTGAAGGCCTCACCTCCATATTCGGTCACACTGGGGGCGTTAGGGCTTCAAGCAGGAATTTGGAGCTGGGGGTGGGGCTCTGGGGTAGGAGTTGCAGCCTGGGCTTGGGTCCTGGCTCCGAGCCTCAGGACCTCTTTGCCCTCTGCTCCTTGGGGTGTATCCCCTTGGGGGGAATCCGGTCACTCACTGCCCTGCATGGCGGGAGGCGGGGGGGTGTCTGGCCGGGCCTGAAGGGTGCTGGTTCCCCACCCCTACCCAGGAACTACTGGCCCAAGGCTGCGTCTTCCAGGAGCGACAGGGCTGGGAGCGGCCGGGATGGTTCACCCCGAAAGGCACAGCTCCGGTGAGTGGCCACCCGGGCCTAGCCCACCCCCACTCCCGTCCACACCACCCGAGGCGGGGCCCGCGGGGCGCATGAGTCACCTTGCGGGCGGGAAGGCCGAGCCCCCTGTAGATGTGCCCGTGAGCACGGGGCCCGTCCTCTGCAGATGTCCCCAGGGCCGTCACTCACCACCCACAGCAGCCAGGCCTTCCAAGGCCCAGATAAGCCCGGGGCCCCCGGGAAAGCTGGTGTTCCACAGTGAGGGGGCCGCGCGCAAGACTCCCCCGCCGTGCCAGAGAAATTAGCACATCTTCCCATAATTTTGCTCATATATTTTTGGCAAATGCCACTGTTATTTTATGTTAGTAGGAGCATTTAGCACAAAATTATGCATTCCGTGTTGGTTTGTAACTTGGGATTTCACAGCCTCCCGGCCTCTGGGTGCCCTCCTGGGGGCTCCCCAACTCCCCCAGTGCCTCCCACGGGCCCAGGTTGTCAGAGAAGAACCCAACCAGCCTGCTTGTGAAACTCGTGGGCTGGGGTCCCCTGAGCGTGCGGGGACAGAATTTGATCCGGATTTATGCAAATTAAAACCCCTCTTGTGCTGCTGTAATTTACCAGTCCCCTTCCAGGGCAACCACCTCCCATCTCCATAGCAACTTATGGCCCAAGGCGGGTCCCAGGGCATCATTAGGCAAGAGTGGGCTCTCTAAGACCACCAGGGGGAGCAGCCTGTCCCCAGGAGGCTGAGAGGCTGGAGCCACCAGGACAGGGTGGGGCTCGAACGGCCCCCTGCAAAGCCCTCCGTGTCCCAGCTGGCCTCTCCCAGGAAGCCCCTGGCCCCTGGGCGAGGAGAGGACCCTGGATCAGGGATCGGGGACATTCCCTTGGTCCGGAGATGGGCAGGCTCTGTGCCCTCTCACCTGTGAAAAGAGGCTGGGCAAGTCTGGCCGTGCTGGGGAGGGACAGTTGACTGGCTCCCTCAGTAGGGGCAGGGCTGGAGAAGGGCCCAGTGGCATGTGGGCATCTCAGAGCTGCTGACAGAGGACAGGACAGGCCACGGCCAGTGGCGGTCGAGGAGCCAGCCTCTGGGGCCCACGTGCCGCAAGGCCTGTGCCAGGCCTGTGACATCAGGCGAGTTTTCATCTCTCTGCCTCAGTTTCTCGTCTGTAGAAAGGATCTCCCTGCCTAGAAGCTTGAGGCACCCGGAGCAGGGCTCGGTCCTGACTGCCATGACAGTGCCATCCGGCCCCCAGCTCCGTCACCCTCTTCCTCAGAGAGCTGGTTCCGGGGTCTCATCCCGCTGCCTCGGCCTTGAGTTGAAAGCCCTGACGGTGGCCCAGGGGTCCCAGGTGACCCGCCCGTCTCTCCCCAGCCCGAGTACACCCCACTTTTTCTCCATCCTTCTGGGCCCCAACGGTCGCAGCCGAGCCTCCCCACCGGCCCTCAGCCGCATCACCACCACGGCAGTTAGGGTGTTATTTGTGCAAGGGTTTGTGGGCTGCCTGAACCCCTTCGCCGCCCCCCAGGCCGTGCCCCCAGCACAGCCCTCCCGAGGGCGGCCGGGTGAGGCCAGATCTGCTCCACCCGGCTCCCTGCCCGCCAAGCCGTGTGCGTGCGCGTGTGCGCCCTTGTGAACGTGTGTGCGCGTGCGAGCGTAGGGCGGGGGCGGAGGGAAGGAAGGACCAGGAGGAGGGAGGAAGGGGCACAGTGACGAGCGTGTCTCCTCCCAGGTCCTGCGGTACGACTACTATGGGGCGTATGGGAACCGGATGCACGAGGACCACGCCTACGGCCGGCTGCTGGGGGACGAGTACACGTTCGACTTCCCGCCCCACCACGACGTGGTCAGTGGCTGAGTCCCCCCACCCCCCATCCCTCATGGAGGAGAAAGTCGGGCTCCCGGTAGGGCTGACCCCCGGGGGCCCTCCGAGAGTCCTGCCAGAGGCTCTGTGGACTGCATCCAGTTCACCCCCCATTTCAGGCTGACTCAGTTTTGAGGAGCAAGCCGGTGATGTCTTCCTCTCTGCCCCGCTCTGTGCCGAGGCCTCGCCACGGGCGGTGGGGGCTGGGGCTGGCTGTGTGGCCGCAGGCCAGGGGCCGCCCCTCTCTGGGCCTCCTTCCCTCCTGCCCTGGATCTGTTCTGAGGCTCCTGTGACAGGCGTGAGTGACGAGCTCTTCCTTAGGGCTGCTGTCGGTGGCTCTCTCGCAGAGTAGATTCAGGACACACAGACCCAAGACGGGCCCCTCCAGAGGACGAGCAGGAGGTCTGTGGTCTGGGGTCTGCTCGCTGCCCCTCTGGCTCCAGAAGTGGGCAGATGAGGCTGGTCAGAGCCCCGGCCAGGCTGCCTGGGCCCGACTCCCGCCGGGGTGGGGGTGATGAGGCCTGGGGCCGGGCTGCCCCTCGCAGTCTGCCCCGGGCAGAGTTGCTCTTGAGGGCAGCTTCGGCAGAAAGAGCGACGCCAGCCTCCACGCTGAGCGGCCCCGCCATTTTGCAAAGGGGTCACCCAGCAGAACTGGGCTGAGCCGTGGCCTCGTGGCTGCCCCAAGAGAGCGAGAGAGGCCTCAGCTGCCCCCTGATGTGGGTGCCCAGCCCGGGGCCACCTGGGAAGCACTGTCTCGGGGGGAAAGGCAGCCGGCCAGCTTCCTGGGTGTGCGGCCTGTGAGGTCACCCAGGGCCTGGCTCAGAAGGGCCCTGAGTGGGGCTTAACGCTCCGCTGTCGCCACCTTGAAACTCTTAAGACTTTAGGAACCGGGGCCCGCGGTTTCATTTTGCATCAGGCCTCACAAATTCTGTAGCCGGTCCCCAAGGGAAAGAAACATTTCCTCCTGTGCTTTCCCCCAAAGCTGGCTCTGGTGGTAAAGGCACTGGGGGAGGGGCTCGGGCGGCGGAAGCAGGAGGCACGTGCGTCCCCAAGCTCCGGGGTCCCTGGCACCGCCTCGAGTCTGGCACCTCGGCTCCCGCGGCTCCCAGGGCCTGCAGGACGTCTGGCCCTCGGGGACGTGGGAGCCCGGAGGGGATGCCAACTTGGCTTGGTGGCTTCATCCAGCCTCCGCAAACGCGCCTGAACAGTCCCAAAGCATGAAACACACACTTGTTCTCAGCATTGGCAGCCTCCCCAGCCCGGGGAGACGGGGAGACGAGAGTCAGCCCGGAGACCGTGTCGGGTTTTGCTCTGCGGCCCCAGTGTCGGGGAAGGCCCTGCAGCGCCTGACGGGTCGCGGGAGCCCCACAGAGGACAGCGGTGTCTGCAGGGCGGTGGGGTCGCGGCATCTGGGGCTCCGGCGGGGTGCCAGCTCCCCCGGGGAAGCCCGACTGGGGCCTTGGCCGGTTTCCCCGGTGTAATTGCTCTCACCGCTCACACCGATACACCCACGCGGAGCTGGGGGTGGGGGGGTTGGGGCACCGCGACAGCACGGGCCGGATGCACGGCTCCGCGATCTTCTAGCCGCCTGGCCCCCAACAGACCGCGCGTCCCCTCCCCGGGCCCCAGAGGGCAGTGTCCTCGTGGGAAGTGGTGTTGGAACCTTGGGGTGGAGGAGGTGACACAGGTCCCCGACGCACAGCCAGTGCTCAGCAAGGGGTAGCTTTGCTGCCACAATTTTTCCTTCAATGAGCAGCAAAGGTGGGGCCTCCCCTCAGCGGCTGGGTGGATGTGTGTAAAACAAAGATGCAGTGGCTCCGGGACAGAAGACGGAGGAGAAAAACGGATGGATAATTTGGGACCTGGAGGGCCCGGCAGGGGCATCTGTTTACCGGCCAGCAGGCGTGCTGTGTTCTTTGTGTAAAAAAAACCAAAAAATACAGCTTTACTGAGATAGAATTCACGTACCACACAATGCATCCACTTAAAGTGTATAATTTGGTGCTTTTTAAAAATTTTTTTAATGTTTATTTTTGAGAGAGAGAGAGAGACAGAATCAGAAGTAGGATCTGGGCTCTGAGCTGTCAGCACAGAGCCCGATGTGGGGCTTGAACTCACGAGCTGTGAGATCGCAACCTGAGCGGAAGTCGGGCACTTGATGGACTGAGCCACAATTCGGTGGTGTTTTTTAGTGTCCCCCTGGGCCCGTGCAGCCGTCACCACGATGTGATGTTAGAACGTTTTGTCCACCCCCAGGAGAAACCCTGACCTGCCAGCTGTCACCCCCATCCCCCACCCTCTCCCACCCCATCCTCCCCTCAGGCAGCCACTAAAGCTCCTTCTGTCCCTGGAGCTTTACCTGCTGGGACGTTTCGTATCAATGGAGTCCTACAACGTGCGGTCTTCCGTGACTCATGTCCGTGCTTCATCCCTTCTTTTTCTGAGCAGTTTTCAGTCACGTGGATGCTCTGCAGTGTGTCCGGACATTCGAGCTGGCTCCGCGTTTTGCCTGTTAGGAATAACGTCGCTGCGATCATGCCCGGACGGGTTTCTGTGTGCACATAGGTTTTCATTTCTCTTGGGTAGATGTCTAGCAGGTGCATTGCTAGGTCATGTGGGACCTCGATGCTTAACGTTTTGAGGATCTGCTGACTGTTTTCCAAAGTGGCTGCCCTGTTTTACGTTCCCACGCACAGTGGGTGAGGGTTGTGACTTCCCCAAGTCCTCGCCACCACTGGTGATTCTGTCTCTTTGATCCCAGCCAGCCTAGTGGGTGTGAGGTGGGATCTCACTGGGGTTTCGAGCTGCATTTCCCTACTGGCTGATGATGGTGAGCGTCTTCCCATGTGCTTACTGGCCATTCGTGCATCTTCTTTGGAGAAATGTCTATTCAGACACCTTGCTCATTTAAATTGGGTTACTGGTCTTTGTACTGAGTTATAAGAGTTCCTGTTATATGCTGAGTACAAGTCTCTTATCAGATTTATGCCTTCCAGATACTTCCTCCCATTCTGTGGGTTGTCTTTTCCCTTTCTTGATGGTGTTGTTGGAGGCACAAAAGGGCTTGATTTTGGTGAAATCCAACTTACGGATTGTTTCTTTTGTTGCTTGTGTTTCTGGGGTCATATTTCAGAAGGCATTTCCTAACCCAAGGCCACAAAGACACTCCCATGTTTTCTTCTAAGAATCGTATAGTTTAGCTCTTACTCTTAGGTCTGGGACCCACTTTGACTATGGTTCGTGTATGGTGTGAGGTAGGGGCCCAGCCTCCTTCTCTGCGTGTGGCCAGCTGCACGGGCACCACGTGTTGACGACCGTGGCTTCCTTCTCGCCCGGCCTTGGCATCCTTGTGGAAAAGCAGTGACCATAAACGTGCGGGTTTATTTCTGGATTCTCATCCCCATTCCAGTGATCTATATGCATATCCTTGTGTTAGTGTCTTGATTACAATGGTTTTGTAGTGAGTTTTGAAATCAGGAAGCGTGAGTCTCCCAGCTTGGTCCTTCTTTTTCAAGATGGTTTTAACTATTCTGGGTCCCTTGCATTTCCATATGAATTTTAGGATCAGTTTGTCAATTTCTGCCAAGAAGCCCGCTGCGATTTTAACGGCGATCGTGTTGAATCTGGATCCGTTTGGAGAGCACATCATCTTCGCAATATCAAGTCTTCGTTTTGTAAACATGGGATGTCTTTCCACTCATTCAGGCCTTCTTTAATTTCTTTCAAAAATATTGCTGAGTTTTCAGAGTACAAGTTTTGCACTTCTTTTGTTAAATTTGTGGGTATTTTTAAATTCTTTTTGATGATGTAGGTGGAATTATTTTCTTTTCTTTATTTTTTAACTGTTTTTTTTTTTTTTGAGAGACAGAGAAAGACAAAGCAGGAGCAGGGGAGGGGCAGAGAGAGAGGGAGACAGAATCCAAAGGAGGCTCCAGGCTCCGAGCTGTCAGCACAGATCCCGACGCGGGGCTTGAACTCGCAGACCGCGAGATCATGACCTGAGCCGAAGTCCTACACTCAACCACCCAAGCCACCCGGGGAACCCTTCTTCTTCCGTCAGTTTTAATAACTTGTGTCTTTCTAGGAATGTGTCCGTTTCATATGTCACACCCTGGCATGCGGTTATGCATGGTTTTCCCTTACAATCCTTTTACTGCCGTAAGGTTGGTAGTGATGTCCCCTCTTTCCTTCCTGATTTTAGTACTTTGAGTCTCCTGTCTTATTTTCTCTGTCAGTCTAGCTGGTGGTCTGCTACTTTTGTTGATCATTCCAAAGAACCAGCTTTGTTTTTGCCGATTTTCTCCATTTCTCTATTCTCCATTTCCTCTATATCCTATTCTAGTCCTTATTAAGTCTTTCCTTCTGCTTGCTTCTGGTTTAATTCACCCTTCTTTTCCAATTTCTCCAAGTGGGAAGCTGAGGCATCGATTGAGAACTTTGGAGGCATTTGCAGGTGTAAGGTCTCTGTGAACAAGGCCCTGCCTTCCTTCCCTCCTTCTCAAAGTATTTCCCAACCCTCCCCCGACAAGTGTTTTCTTTGGTTCTTTGGTTATTCAGGGATGTGTTGTTCAATGTCACTTATATGCAAACTCCCCAAGTTTCCTCCTGCTGTGATTCTAATGTAATTCCATTGTGGTCCAAGAACATGCTGTTGAATCTGTTGTCTTCTTTTGTGGGGTATAATTCCCTGTGCTTCTGAAGAGTGGTCTTAGTTGTGTTCCCAGCTGGGAGTGGGGAGGGAGTCTCAGAGCAGGTGTGCCAGGGAGAGCCCAGCGCGCTGTGCTCTGCGGAGGCATAGCTCAGAGCCCTCATGGCGTCCTTCCTCCCTGGAACTTTTCAGATCAAGAAGGAATGTCTGGCCTGCAGAGGGGCCGCTGCTGTGTTCAACATGTCCTACTTCGGAAAGTTCTACCTGGTGGGTTTGGATGCGAGGAAGGCTGCCGACTGGCTCTTCTCTGCTGATGTCAGCCGACCCCCAGGTACGACCTCCAGAGGGCCATGCCCCTCTCCCACTTTGGTGCCAGGAAGAACTCCCTGGGCACAGCCCTGGGTGCTGAGACCAGGCGGCAAGCTGGCTCTATCCCCTCTAGGCTTCTCCAGCTCAGGGCTCTGCCCCCTGGCTGGCCCTGGGCCCCTGCGTCTAGATCTCTCTGCCCTCATTGCCACACCTCAGGCCCTAGGCCCCCAGCACCTTCCACTGTCCCTCCCCCTGCCCTTTCTTTCCCTCCTCCCTCCCTCCCTTCTCCATTTACTTTGTTCCAGAAAGGATACAAGGCAGGAGGCTCTCTGTAAATGTGGAGCCCCTTTGGGCACTCCCCACAGGAACACTCTCCCCAAAGAGGGTTTCCAGAATTAAATAAAAATACAGGAAGATCAGATAGATTTGAGTCTCAAGAATGGACGATGTTTTCCTACTAAGTGTGTCCCATGTAATATTTGGGATGTTCATCTCCTTTTACGTTACCCACCGCCCCCCACCCGTCTGTATTAGCTCCCTGGGGCTGCTGTAACAAAACACCGTAAACGGGCTGGTCCTAAACAATGGAAACGTGTTGTCTGATCATTCCAGAGGCTACAAGCACAGACTCAAGGTGGTAGCAAGGCTGTGCTGTCTCTGAGACCGGAGGTGGGACACTTCCTGCCTCTCTGGCTCCAGGGGGTGGGGGCGGGCACTAAGCTCGCCCCTGCCTTGACATCACACATCCCTGCGTTTGCTTCTCCTCATAAGGACACCAGCATCCCGGATTGGAGCCCGCCGTAATGGCCATCCTAACATGATCACATAGCAAAGCCCTGTTTCCAAATAAGCTCACGTTCACAGGAACTCGGGGTTGGGATGTCAACATGTCATTTCAGGGACACAGTTCAACCCGTGACACCATTTTTCCGGCAGTCACCCCACCTGCTCCTCTTAAACCTCCCCCTTCCCCACACCCCCCTTCCCCCCAACCCCGCCCCAGCACCCCTCCATCCACCTTCCCGTTCACCCCCTTTCATCCATCCATCCACATAGTCGTTTATGCGGACAGACCTCAGGAGCCTCTTCTCAGCAGGCAAGGGCGCACCAGAGTGAGCGAGACAGGAACCCTGCTCCTAAGAACTTTCTGGCACGTGGGGGGTGGGTGGATGGGAGGCTGGGATGGGGGGCATCCACGTCCCGGGCCAAGGTGTTTCAAGAAGAAAGAAGCCCCACTCTTTTTTTTTTTTTTTTTTTTTAATATTTTTATTCATTTTCGAGAGAGACAGAGCATGAGTGTGGGAGGGGCAGAGAGAGGGAGACACAGAATCCGAAGGAGCTCCAGGCTCTGAGCTGACAGCACAGAGCCCGACGCGGGGCTCGAACTCTCGAACCACAAGATCATGACCTGAGCCGAAGTCGGATGCTCGACCGACTGAGCCACCCAGACGCCCCGAAGCCCCACTCTTGACCCTTCCTCCTCCGGGAACAGCAGTGCTGGGTGACCTGCCCCTCCCGCTCTGGGCCGCCCGGTCGTGGTGACGTCGCCTTTTGAGGTCACCTGCGCTAGGGCATCCCGTCGAGCGGTTACCCAGACTTGTGCGTGCCGGGCTGTGCCGAGCGGCTCCCACACTCCGGGTCTTTCTCTTGCCCCCAGGCTCGACCGTGTATACCTGCATGCTGAACCACAGGGGCGGCACCGAAAGCGACCTGACCGTCAGCCGCCTGGCCCCCGGCCCCCAGGCCTCCGCCCTGACCCCCGCCTTTGAAGGTAGGAGATGCCCCACGGGCTGAGCGATGTTGTCACTGCAGCCCTTGTTCCGGTGACCGGCGGTGGCCGGGGACGGGCTGCCGAGGGCCGCTCTGTAATTACCTGTGGTGCCCGCAGCGGTCAGGGCTTGGGAGATTAGAGGTGTCGCTTCAGGCTGGAGGTCGGCTTTGTTCAGGCAGTGATGCGCGCTCTGAGTACTCCGTGATTCCGTCTTTGAACCTGTCCGTACCGCGGTGTTTCAGAACAGCGAGGGCGTGGGCATACTCAGCGTGCCTGCCCAGAACAGAGGGAGCCACGGAGGAGGCCGTGCTTCCCACTTGGACGTACCAGCTCCTTTCTGCCACCGACATCTATGCGGAACCGACTTTGATCTCTGCTGAATCCCGTCTCAGGCGGGGCAGGTCCTTAGAAGGTGTGCAGTTCAGTGCTCAAGCTGTTCCTGGGTTGCCCTCTGCAGCCCCTTCGCCTTTGCTTGCATGCCTCCAGTGACAGGTAGCTCACTACCTGTAATGCTTGTTTGCACAGCCCTGACGGCCACGTTGAGCCAGATGTGCTGCCTGTCCCTTCACCTCCCCGACCCTACCCCTTGGTTCACACAGAGCAAGGTCATCTCTAGTCCCGTAGCCGTCCCTGCTAGGGAGAAGAGAGACGGCTGAGATCCGCAGAGTGGGAAGCACCCTCCTTCTCCAGGGAGGCCCCGGTGCCGCTCTGAGAGACTGGATGTGCAGAGGAGAGGGTGTCTCTCTGAGAGCCCCTCCAGGGGGAGGGTCCGTCAGCACAAGAACTCAGCCCATTCAGAGAAGCTGGCAGCCCCCGCCTCCAGGGGCCTGGCTCCATGCTGCCCAGACTCGGTGAGGGTCCCCAGGGGTTGGCGGGCGAGCTCCCAGGGCACTGGGGGAGGGGGAGGCGAGTGAGAAGGAGGCCGCATCAGCCAGGCAGGTGCACTCAGTACCTGCTGAGTACTTGTCGCATCCCAGGCTGTTTGAGGCACCCAGGAGGTTCTGGCCCGTGGAGTTTATATCTCTGGGTGGGGGGTGCAGGGGCGATGGGACAAGGTTGCTTTGCCGGCCACAGACTCCTTTGGGGTGGATCTGGGGGCCGAGGGTGGGTGGGATTCCTGAGTCTCTGACTGACTGCTGAAAACCGGCCGACTGGAGGCTGTGGGCACGGGTGAGCGGTCTTACTGGCGGCAGCTGGGGCTTAGGGGGCCCTTCCCTCCTGCCACTGGTGGTGCAGAAGCCGGGAAAGCAGTGGGCTTAACCAGAGCGCCTGTGCTTTGTGAATGAACTTGTCCGCCCCTTCCTTCTCCCAGCGCTCACAAAGAGCCTTTACGGTAAGACAGATGCGGGCAGCCAGCGGTCACAGGAGGTGAAGGGGGCTGGGCGGGCCTCCAAGATCTCACGGTAGGGACAGACAGGGCCGGGAAGAGACCATTAGAACACCGAGTGGAAAAGCAAGGGGATGGAAAAGAGCAGGACTATGGAGGCTATGGAAGTAGCTGAGCCAGGGTGAGGAAGGCTTCCTGGAGGAGGTGATGTTCTGGCCTGAGCCCCGGTGGATGAATAGGAGCTGCCGGCTGGAAAGGTGCCTGTAAGGAGCTGGCTGGAGAGGAGCAGGGGCCATTTGGAGAAGGGCTGGTGTAGCTGGGGAGGAGGGACAGAGGGACCCCGGTGAGGGCACATGTCATCTAAATCCTGGGCCAGGTCCTGCCACTGCCTGGCTCTGCGGCCCACAGCCCTGAGCTTCACTTTCCCCATCTGGAGAACGGGGACCTTCCGGAAGGTGCCGGGGGATTCCTGGCCCTGACGGTTCGAGGAGCGCCCGCCTTGCCAGGGCGGGGGCCAGAACAGGCCGTGGAGCAGAGGCAAGGGAAAGGTGCTAATGATTCGGGAGGCGTTCTTCCCAGATTCTGGCGCCTCCCGGCCCAACCGCATGGCCGCCTGGGCGCGGGGGACGGGCTCTTGCTCGGCCTGCCAGCGGAAGTGCGTGTGGCGCGTCGTGAGGGAGGCGCCGTGACGCTTGAGTCACATCCCGGGAGGCGCTGGAACGTGCTGCCGGGCCCGGGGACACGGCCAAACACGAGAAGACCGGCGGCATGTGGACGGTGTTTTATTTTCGGCCTTAAAAACTGTACTGTTCCTGCCATGAATATGCATGCCTGTTAAATATGCATGTTTTAGACGCGGGTTAATTATACCCGCTGCGTCAGGTCACCACGACGTCAAGAGGATGTGGTGATGTGCACGCGAGCGAGGCTGTGTGCAAAGCAGCTGTCGATGCCAAACGTGATCTTGAACCATCGTTCGCCTCCCAAAAGGAAGACGTGCTTGTAGGAGAGAGACGTGCTGACGATACAGGAAGGCGCAAGGTCAACCCCGCAGCCCCCAGCTCCCCGGCTGGAGCCCGAGCCCCTGGACTCTGCCCACTGACCGCCCTCTCTGCTACGGCCATTTGCAGGCTGGGCCCGGAGCTGTGGCCTCAGGACCCGGCGCTTTGGGTCTTTGATGAGGACAGCTGTCCAGAGAACGCCGGGCCCGGCAGCTGCCCTGGCACCAGGCGGCCCCGGTAACCCCCGTCCCTTGAGGAGGGGCCTTGGGTGGCTTCGGACCCCTGGGGCTACGCGGAGGACGCGGCCTGTAAAAGGCCCAGGGGCCGGGGGGGCCCTTTTGGGGGCCGACTTGTCTTTTTGGCTTCTGTCTCCCTTTGTGCTCATCGGTTTAAGACGAAGGAGGAAGAGAGGAGACTTGATCATACCTGACCAGTGCTCTGGTAGACGTTTTAACCCAGTGGATGCTATTTAACGGTCCTATGGGGGCAGGTGTGGTTCAGCCCATCTTATAGATGAGAAAACGGAGGCCCAGAGAAGTAAGAAGTGAGGGCGTCGAGCCACAGAGCCACCTCTTGGCCAGGCCGGTCTGATGCCAAGGCCTATGTGATTCCCAGACGGTGTCCTCCGGGGTGGGGAGGGGTAGTATCCCTGCAGAGTATCCCCACAGGGATTTGGGGGGTAGCCTGTTTTCCCCAGCCCCACGGCCCAAAGGATCCAAAGGTGGGTGCAGGGTACGGTCCTGGCTGTAGGGAGATTGTGGACGCAGGATGGACGCGGGACGGCCGCGGTCCCCGGGCACGGGCAAGGGGGCAGGCCACTGCGGTGAGGTCGTGTCGGTGCTCTGCAGGGTGGAGTGGGTGAGCGGGCTTCCCGGAGGAGGGGATGTTTGAGCTGGGTCCCGGAAGGTGAGGAGGAGGGGCTCAGGCCCGGCGAGGCACCGGTGAGTGGAGGGCCTGGGTGAGGACAGACCCCCGCCCAAGAGCAGAGCCAAGTGCATCAGAGCCACGTGCCTTGTGGGCGGCAGGCTCTGACGGTCGGGGTGGGGGGAGTGCTTTCGGACCCTCCTGAGGGCCGTGGGAGCAAGGGCGATCGAGATGTGGTGAGCAGGACTGGGGGTGGGATTGGAGGCTGGGGCCAGGAGGGGACAGGTCCGGCCATCCAGCCCAGAGGTGCTGCTGCCCCGGGCGCTGAGAGGAGGGTCTTGGAGGCTGCTTCGGGATGTGGGGGTGGAGGAGACGGCGGGGCCGCTGGCCACTTGCCCTGGTATATTCAGGAAGGGCTTCCCGGAGGCTAAGGCCTCTGCGTGGGACCTAGGGGAGCACACAGCATGTGGGGTGACAAGGTGGGGAACGTCCCAGGGGTCACCTGGACAAGGGTGGGAGGAGGCAGCTGAGGACCACAGCCCCTGCTTCGGCTCCTTCCCAGGCGGGATTGGGGGGGGAGGCGGGCCCCAGCTCCAAGCTTCCAGCTGGTGGTCCCAGCCCAGCCCCACCCCGCCCGGGACCCCCCTCCCCCCCCCACGAGAGCCTAGCCAGCAGCTGCTCCTGGAGACGGAGAGAGCCTGGTGCCCTTTACCCTGAGCCCTCTGCCACCAGCCGGGCCCTCCTCTGCCAGGGAAGGGTAGAGTGAGGAGGGACTGCTTTTCGATGACGGTGGGCGGCTGCGTCTATTACCACAGCTGCAGGGTGGGGGGTGTGGGGGGGGGCGGGGCTGGGACACACCAGTGGGAGGCACCCAGGAGGGTTCTCCAGCAGGGAGCCCCCTGCCCATCTCCACCCGTGCCCACACGCTATGCCCAGCCCGCGGCAGTGATGCCCAGGCTGACAGAGGCGGCTGCCAGGGGACCCCAACGGGAGGAGGCCTTCTAGACCCTTCTGCGCCCCTCCCTGGGGCCCCGCCCACAGCAGCTGTGCGAACCTGGCCTGTGAGGGCATTTCCAGTCCCATATTCCCACCGTACAGACGGAGAAGCGGCTGAGGGGTCAGGGATGGCCTGGGGACGTCTGCTCTGGGGTGGGGGAGCCCTGTGAGAATTAATAAGGAAGGAGAGAGGGGGGATGCGAGGGGAGGTCCAGGGAAAGCTGAGAAGAAGGAGGCCTCCCGCCTCCCTCCCCACCCCCCACCCCCACCCCCTCCGGTTCCTCCAGAGATCATGGGCAAATGACGGGTGGGAGCCCGCCCACCGCAGGCACAGGCAGTGGCTGTATCTCACGGTACCCCTGCAGAGGAGCTACATAGACTCTCCATGAGAGATGAGAGCACAGGGGCTCAGGGAGGCTGTGTGATGGTCCAAGGCCACACAGCTGTCCCAGCTCCCCAGGGCAGTGAATCTCCCCGGACGCTGGGCCGAGGCGGGCTGCCCTCCGTTCACCCAAACCTGGGTGGCAGTGTGGCCCAGGCCATGACTCAGAGCTGGACAGAGTCTGATTTTCTACCACATGACCTTCTGAACCTCGGTCTCCTTTTCTGAAACCCTGGGGTGGTGATGAGAATCAGCCTCCTGTGTGTGTGTGGGGGGGGGGGGGGGAATCAAGGGGGTATTACTGGCAAAGCCCGGCCTGGTACCTGGCCCCAGCAAGTCCTGATATGGCCAAAGGGGGATCCAGAGACCGGGGGGCCAGGGGCATACGGAGTGAGAGCAGAGTCAGAGAGGAAGAGATCTGTCCAAGGCTGCCCAGCACTGATGACACACGGAGCCTCAGGCCTCGACCGGGTGGGAGCTGTCCCCCTCTCCTGGTCAGGAGCCCTTTGAGAAGTGGGTGAAAGCCTCAGACTCTCCCAGAACAGTGCTCCCTTGGCGTGTGCAGCCCCAGGGGTCCCCCACCCCGGCCCCCACTCCCTGCCCCCGGACAGCAGCCGGTGCCCCTGGGGAGGGTCACTGCCCTCTGGCTTGTGTTTTTCACTTTCCGGGAAAGAGCAGGTGCTTCCTCGACCCAGAGGCCTCCGGCTAGTCCTCGCCGCCTCTCTTCCAGGGGACGGCTACTACCTGGCCGTGGGCGGGGCCGTGGCCCAGCACAACTGGTCTCACATCAGCACGGTGCTGCAGGATCAGAAGTTCCGGTGCCAGCTCATCGACAGCTCCGAGGACCTGGGTCTGATCAGCATCCAGGGCCCGGCCAGGTGAGGACGGGACCGGGAGCCAAGCAGCCGGGTGCCCAGCCCCTGGGACCCACACCTGGGTCCCTCCAGCTGGCACCTGTGGGCAGAGGCAGCCGCTGGTCCTGCTGGTCCAGAATGGGACGTTCCGGGTAGCTAAAGGCTCTCGTGAACCCAGAGACGCCACGCCAGATAAATCACCTTCAAAGCCCCGGAGTACAGACGAGCCCTCAGTGGGAGCGCCAGACCCAGCCGGACAGGAGTCTGCGCCTGAGGGTTCACAGGGGTCACAGAAGGGCCTGTGTGTGTCGGCGGGGGGGGAGGGGGGCGGGGGGGGTGGGGGGGGTGTCTCCGGGTCACCGACGGTCTAGCAGTTGCTGATGCCACGTCCAAGTGGGCCCAGCCGGGCCGGGGTTCTACCTGACACCTGGGCTGAGAATAATACCGAACACCGAGAGGCCCGTGCCCCCCGCCCCGAACACCTCCGGGTGGATGAGTCGGTCGTGCGTCCGTTCCGTAAATATTTGCTGAGCTACACTCCCGCCCATGAGGAGTCAGAGCCTGCAAACCCTCAGACGCTGGCCTGTGCAGGGAGCCACGGTGGGGGGGGGGGGGGGGGGGGGCTAGGCAAAGGGGCACCTGGGCAGTTGCGTGCTTTGGAAAGGTCTCTCGAGCAGGGCTCCGGGAAGGGACTCGGGGGCGGGGGACCAGTGGGGAAGGATAATCGTGGTACCAGCCACCAGCTGGGCACCTGTGATTTGCCAAACCCTGTGCCAGCGTCTCCCGAAAATCCTGATAATAGCCCTTCGAGGCGGTCCTAATTGTTCTTATTCCTTGAGGGGGAGGAGACAGAGGCACACAGAGGGGGAGACGTTTGCCCAGGGTGGCACAGCTCACCAGTGCCAGGGTGGGTGGGCACGGACTCCCCCCGAGCTCTCAGACAGCCGCGCGCCCGCAACTGCCCTTCCCGGGGAGTTACACGCCCTCTGTGTGGCGACGCACCTGCTGTGGGTGCTCCGTCGCTGACCCCGGAGCCCAGGCACGCGTCAGTGGTGGGGAGACTCCTCGCGGGTGAGGGCCCCTGCTTCTGGGGGCCCCGTGTTCAAGGAAGGATGTGTTCCTGGAAAATGACGGGAAGAGCTGGAGGCAGAGGGAGGGAGGGGGAGGGGAGGGGGATGTGCCTGCAGCCAGATATCCCCAGGCTGCGTGCTCTGACAAAGCACGCTGTGTCCAGGTGACGTCCCTGTCAGCCAGGAGTCCCTCCGGGATCCCCGGCTGGCGTGCTCAGACCGGCCGCGGGGTCATTTTCCCCGGGGCCTTGGAGCTGATCGAGCCTGAGGCTCCCCGGCTGGGTCCTAGACTGGCCGGCCTCCCTCCCAGGCTGTGTTGTAGCTGGTTCTGTGTGGGCGTTGCTCAGGGGCACACGGCAGGAACGTGCTTGCTGAACGAATGAATGGAACCTGAGAACATCGTATACGTTAACGTGGATCGGCATCTGTCAAGTGTTTGCCCTCAGGCTGCCCATGAAAACCAACATCCACTAAGGGGACGTTTGGGCAAAGCCCTGGAAGAAATGAGGGATTGAGCTTTGGAGCTCTCTGGAGGGATGGTGTTCCAGGCAGAGGACACAGCAGGTGCAAAGGCCCGGCGGCTGGGATGTGCCTGTGTGGCTGAAGGAAAACAGGGAGGCCGGCTGGAGCAGGGCAGCTGGAGATGTGCTCGGGGAGCAGAGGAGGCGAGAGCCTGCGGGTCCAGGGGGCTGTGAGTGAGGGGGACTGAGCAGAGCAGAGACATGGTCAGACTTGGGCTTTCACAGGGTCTCTGATGCTGGGCCGGGCTAGGAGGCCAGCAGGTGTGTGAGGAGCCTCGGGGGCCGGAGAAGCCGGGATTTCCAGGAGGGAGGGACGAGCCGTGTCCAGGTGGCCAGTGGGGCCAAGTGGGATGAAGATCCAAAGCGGAGCATTATGTTTGGGGCTTCCGGTGGACTCGAGGGTGGTTTGCGGGACCGCTGGGCAGAAGCACGTGGATCCAGGAAGGGAGGAGAGGAACGCGGAGCGGAGCAGAGGTTGGTGGCCACGGCTACGGGGAGGGACGTGGGGCCCAGAGGGATCACCCAGGGCCCCGGCTCGCCCAGCAGATACCGTGGGGTGGTTTCCATGTCTCCCCAGGACCAGCCAGCTCCCCGTCTGTGGGCCCAACGGGGCCGGGGGTCCTGGCTGGCCCTCGGCAGCCTCTGCCCCCTTGCCACAGCACCCACGGGGGGGCGTGAGCTTTTTCTACTGCGGGGGGAGGCTGGTGGGCAGGGGAGGGAGGGTGCGGGCACTCGGATCAAGGCAGCGCCCCCAGGGGACAGGCCAGCCTCCTCTGCCTCATTAGAAGCCGCTCCAGGAGGGTGGTGGTGACGGCCACCTCACCCCCGCCCCCCGGAAATTTCTTTACTTACTGCTGCTGTGTGTCTTCTCCTTCAAGAATAGCCCCACATTCCTGTAGAGTAACAGCCTCACTGGCACCACCGGGGGCGGGGGGGTGGGGGGCTGGACCCTCTGAATTGTCAGGTGGGAAGCAATTTAGCCCGGCACCCGGACCGTGGGCGGTGCTAAGTTTCCAGCTGTCCGGTAGAACTCTCTGGAAGCGTTCCGCAATTGGGTGGGCCCGGGACAGCAGCCGCTAAGCTGTAGGTGGCCACTGAGCCCTCGAAAGCTGTCTGGAGAGACCGAATATTTCATCGTAATGAACTGAAACCCAAGCGGCCACAGGCGGCTAGTGGGTGCTCGCTGTCACGGTCATCAACGCCCAGATGCGCGGCAGGTGCTTTCTCGCCGATTCCCCGCCGGGGTCCTGGGAGGTGGCATCACTGCCCCTCCCGCCCCCCGCAGAGGATGGGGAGGCGGGGGGAGGCCAGGGGTGAGCAGGGGAGCCGGGACTTGAACCTACGTCTCTGGCCCGTGCCCTCCAGCGCCACCTGCTGTCCCTCTCGTGGAGGGACAGCCTCCTGCGCCCCCGCCCACGTTAGGTAGATTGGTGCCTGCTGACCCCCTACAGACCCTCGGCCCGGCCCAGGCGGCAGCTCCAGGCTCCCGCCTCTGCCGGGAAGCAGGCAGGGAAGACGCCGGCCACCCCCCAGAGCTACGGAGGGGCCGTGCTCCTCGAGGACCGGAGGTGGGCTCTCTGGGGGCTGGCAGCACGTGGGGGCCGGGGGTGTGTGTTACATAAGGCACTCGCAGCCTGCAGCGTGCTAGGCATCTCGGGCCGGTGTGGGTGGGCAGCTCCGGCACCGTGGGGGCAGGAGTTAGGGTGGGCCGCAAGCATTCTGAGCAGTGGTACCCAGCAGCCCCAGCACCCGCTGGTACCCCCACGGGGAGCCGTCTCCTGCCAACGGGGAGCCCACCCTGGGGTGCAGAGCCAGGCCGTGGTCACTCAATTCCGTTTACCGTGTGCCCTCTGTGCCGGGCACGTTGGGACAGGAGCAAGGACAAGCCATGTGAGAGGCGCCCTGTCAGATGTATCAGAGCCTCAGATTCAGGGAGGCGAGGAGGGCTTCCTGGAGGAGGTGGCAGCCAAGCCAAGACCTGGAGGATGACAAAGGCTTAACCAGGGGCAGGGCACCCGGGTGGCAATGCCGAGGAGCACAGGAAGGAGTGAACAGAGTCCTGGAGGGAGACAAGGGGGCAAGGGGCCCAAGAAGTGAAGGTTTCCATGGGTAGTGAGAGCTTTGGGCCCAGCGAGCTCTCAGGTAACCCATCAAGCACGAGAGCCGGACTCCCGGGTGCCGGTGCTGGGGTGCGGGAGGTGAGGCGGGCAGCCCCTGCCCTCAGGGAACTCCCAAACTAGGCTCCTGCCCCGGGACTTGGGGGGCACTTGGGGGCGTTAGCTGGTCAGGCCACTGCCCCAGGAGCTCGGGTGAGTCTGGTCTCTACCCGGGCTGGGCTCACCGCCCATCATCGTTCCCGCTGAACGGGCTTTCTCGCGGACTGGATTTTTGGCAGGCACTTCTCTTGGTGTGCTGTTACTAATACCTGTCCGTTGTCCGTCTGAGTCACGGCGACGGGGACTCGTCCTGCTCACTGCTCTGTCCCCAGTGTCTTCCCGGCCCAGAGCCCGCACCCACGAGTGCTCAGCAAGAGTTTGTTGACTGACCAGCCGACTTTGTTCTTGCCCACAGCCGGGCCATCCTCCAGGAGGTGCTGGACGCAGACCTGAGCAACGAGGCTTTTCCTTTCTCCACCCACAGGCTGGTGAGAGCCGCCGGGCACCTGGTGGGTACCAACGGGCGGCCTCTCCTGGGTTGTGGGTGGCGGCAGGGTGCCTGGGGCTCGGGCTTGGGAGCCTCTGTGCCCCACTTCGCCGTGGGGGGGCTTAGATGGTCCTGCCCACGGGCTGTTCGGACTCCAGAGGGGTGATGGGTCCAAGTCAGGCCTCACCGGTGCTCTGCCCAGTGCCCCGCCCATGCTGGGGGGCTCACCCCCAAGCTTCCACCAGGAAAGACAGCCTCGACACCCGCACAGCCGCCCTCAGCGTCCCCTCGTCAGAGGCACGGGGCATCATGTCCTCTCGGGTCAGGGTGGCACGTACTTCCTCCACCGCGTTGCAGACGACAGGACTGGGGACAGCAGAGCGGTTTGCTACCGTGGCTGGGCTCCGTGGCCTTTGGGGAGGCACTTGGCCTTCCCTGGCGTTCTCCACCCCCCACCCCGCGCCCACGTAGCGTTGTGGATGTGTGTGGGTGCTCCTCTCGAGCTGCTCCCCGTTCCAGAAAGTGCAAGTCCCGGGACCCGAGGCTTCCGGCACTGCGGCCGGTGTCGGGGCTCTATGGGACCCGGCTCTGGCAGGAGGTTTCTTCGGAGACCACGGGGGGTGGGGGCGGTGGGCAGGGGGGACCAGGGCCGGGTCCAGCTCTGGGCCAGCACGTCCCTTCCCGGCGCCTCAGCGTCCTTGTTGGAAATGAAGCATCCTGGTCTCCGTTCTGACTCCCCGAGGCCGAGGGAAGGAGCAGACGGTAAAGGGAGCCTCGGCCACTACTTGCCGGGGGCTTGCTGGGCACCAGGCCCCGTTCTGAGCACATGGCGTGCGCGTGTCCCACTTAATGCTCACGAGTACCCAAAGGTTCCATTACGAGGGTCCTCAGCCTCAGCACTGTGGACGTTCGGGAGGCCGGAGGCTGGCCCGAGGGGCACCCCTGGCCTCCACCCACTCGATGCCAGGAGCGCCCCAGCAGTGACCACCACAAATGTGTCCCGACGCGACCCAGTGTCCCCAGCGGGGCAGAATCGCCCAGGGAGAACAGCTAGTCTGGGATTATCCCGCGTGGCGGTCAGGGTCACGGCCAGGTGCGCTGGCCCAGGCCCTACGGCAGCTCATGATGTAGGGAACTGAGCTCAGAGAGGTTGGGCAGAGCGCCCCCGGCCCTCAGCTGGTGAAGCATTAAAGCACAGATGCGCGTCCACGAAACGGACAGGGCCCGGACAGGGCCGTCAGGCGGGGGCTGGGGGGTGGGGTGGGGGGGGATGGACAGCCGGGCGGGGGGTGCACCTCTCCCTTCCCTCTGCCTCCATGTTCGTCCGGGTCGTGGAAGAGTGGGATCCTGGCCTGCAGAGGGGCTGGAGTTCGGGGCCCAAGCTGGGTCCTGTTAGCACTGGGTCCTGAGGAGGCCGCCAGAGAGAGGATGGGGACAAAGGCGGGTGTGCAGAGCAGGGGAGCACCGACCTTCACTCCCCGGAGGCGGAGCTGAGGGACAGGAAGCTGGGGGGGAGGGGTCTCTGTCTACTCTGTCTGGCTTGCTTCCTGCCTCCTTTGTGCAGAGCTGCTTGCCAGGACCAGAGAGGGTGGGTGCTTTGAGAAAGCGGCACAGCTCGACCCAGGCCCCGGCAGGCGTCCAGCGGGCCTCGATGGCAGCTGGGCTGTGGGCCCCCATGGGGTCCATGCAGCGTCCAGCCCCATCTGGGATTGGGTTCTGGCTCGTGGAGGTGTGAAGGGGAGTTGAGAGGCTTGGTGTCCGCTCGGCCCGCGTGTGGCTGGGGTGGGGGAGTGGGGGAGAGCACCAGGTGGGAGCACTTCCCTTCCCAGCCCGGGCCGCTCCAACGAGGCACCTGGGGCTTGTTCTTGGCCAGTGTACTTCAGCCGTCTCCCGCCCCGGGGGCCGGCCCTTCTCAGCCCTGGCTGCCTCCCTAGGTCTGGCCCGTGGCCGTGTGGCTGCACTTTGGCCGGCAGGGCCGGGGAGCCGGGCTGGGTCAGGTCTCGGGCCGAGGGGAAGCGGGGCCAGACTCCGGGATGACACCCCTCCCTAGGGTCACAGAGGCCAGACCCAAGGTGAGGATGTCATGGGATGCCCGGGTCCAGGCACAGGACACCGATGGGGCGGCTTCTCACTGTCTCCTCTGGAACTGACCTCCTGGTTTTGTCAAAAAGTGTTTTATTACTTTATGAATGAATGTTCGGTGTGGTGGTTAAGAAGGAGGGGCCTGGAGGCAGAGCTCCCTTCTAGCGTGACCCCTCTGAGTGTGACCTTGGACCTGTCTGAGTGTCTTCCCTCCGCCCTTGGCCCAGGGGGGGCTGGTGCGTGAGCAGGGCCCTCGCACGAGGTGCCAGCCCAGAGCCCGCCTGCCGGAGTCCGGCTGAGGGGATGGTGGGCACCGCGTCTCACTGTAAATACTGGGGACGTTTGTAAACCGAGAGCAAGGACACGGAGGTCCCTGTGACTCTGCCCCCGGCAGAGCCGAGGTCAACAGGTTGACATCGCGTCTGCTTTCCCTGACCCGCGTCTGTAAGGTTTAAAACAGAAGACAGCGTGCACGCGCAGCTTTCTTCTCTGATGACAGTGGTGACAGTTTTCCGGTTCCTTTAAACATTCTCCAGGAGCCGCTTTGAAAACCCCTGTGGTCGTCTCTCGGCTCCTTGAGCAGCGTCGTGCTTGGGAACAGCCTGGGGATGAGCTCCCCTTGACGGTGGCCCTTTTAGGACTCTGATCGTTGACTTAAGGCAGGTCCCTCAGAACCGGAACCAGACCCAGACCCAGAGGCGTCCCAGGTACACAGTCCGGGCCCGCTGGGTCATTCCGTGGTGGGCTCCTTTGGTAGCTTCTGTCTCCTCCCCGTGCCCCGCGCTGTCCTAGGCCTCTGGTGGGAGGGGCGCAAAAGTTCAGAGCTTGCCAGGCCGGGTCCCGCCTGCGAGAGGCTGGCATCCTCAGCTCACACTGGCCAATTCGGGTTCTCCTCTGAGTCCTGACCAAACTGCAGGATCTAGTCCCGATGCTGACCTTGCTCCCCGCACCTCTGCCCTCTACCACCCAGCCCCTGCGCCCCCACCTGGCTCTAGAATTAATTCCGGACTTGTTGGCTGGGAGCAACCCCCTCACTGGTGCCGGGCCGTAAGCCGGACCCGGAGGCCCTGGGATGCGCCCCTCCCTCCTCCACAGCCTGGCTCGCAGCCTAGCTGGGGAGGGGGTGGGGGCAGAAAGGACTCGGCAGCACAGCCCCGCCTGCATTGGAGACAGGGCCTGGTCACTCCCCGGGCAGCGAGGAAGGTCCCAGGAGCAGGTTCCCAGGAGGGAGAATGGAGTTGTGGCAGGGCAAGCGAGGGAAGACAAGGGGACTCGGGCCTCTCAGCTGGGGAGGGGCCCGGCCCCGGGACAGGGGTCCCTCATCGCACGGCCCCCTGCCCCCCTTGGCAGGACGAAAGGAGCCCACACCCTGGGGGTGACCAGCACAGGCTTCTTTCTGTCCACTGCCTGGCTAGAAGCGCATGGCAGCTCCTACAGGGGACGTGACAGCCAGCGCCCAGGGCGGGGGGACGCTGCCTCACTCCTTAGGAAGAGCGGCCAATCTCCAAACACACGGATTTAATGTCCTGCGGGGTCACTCGTGTGTGTGTGTATGTGTGTGTGTGTGTGTGTGTGTCCTTGGATGCTCGGGGCCTTTAGGGGGCTGGGCAGTTGGGCGAGTGCAGAGCCCAGAGTCTGCCTGGCGCCTGGCTGTGTCACACAGCCCTCTTCTGGTCCCTCCTCCTCCCTGCTGCTCTGGAGGTCACGTCAAACAGCCTGGAGGT
The DNA here is from genome assembly GCF_024362965.1 of Panthera pardus. Lineage (NCBI taxonomy): Eukaryota > Metazoa > Chordata > Mammalia > Carnivora > Felidae > Panthera > Panthera pardus. The sequence goes on from NW_026526766.1 coordinate 91,440,741, forward strand.
GAGGTCACTGCAGCCTGCCCTGTGGCCTACTGGGAGGACCCCATCCTGCCCTAGGGGCTGGGAGTCCCCCAGGGGGCCTGGTGGGCCCGCTCCTAGACATGACAGAAACGGGGCAAGAACATTCGACGGGTGTGACGAGGGTGGGGTAGGTTGGTGCCCAGCTGGGGCCCCAGACGTGCCGAAATCCCACCTCCGGGTATCCCCTCCCTGGGGCGATGGAGGCCACACGGAGCAAAGGCTGAGCTTCCTTAGTGGTGATGTGACGGGGTTTGCTGACCTCAGAATGGCCCAGGCCCTCTGTTCCAGGATGGTCCAAGCCTAGGGTGCAATGGCCTCCCCATTCACTGTCCAGGAAGGGGAGTGGGGAAGTCAACCGCTGGCCGGGCCTCAGGCTGCGGGACCTGAGCTGCCCTCGGCCCCGTGGTGGTCTCACAGGCAGGGGGTGGGGGTGGGGGGGAGGGGCGGGAGCTGGGTCAGCACAGAACCCGAGGGTTCGGGAACAAAGTCACCCCAGTGCTCAACAGAGCTAGGAGCCTCTAGTCTTGCCCCGGCCTTCTGGGACCACCTCTCCTGGCCTCGGTTTCCCCACCTGTAGCACGAAGCCTGGACGGTGTCTAAAATCCTTTCTGGGCTGCCCTGCAAGTCTGTCCAGACAGCCTGAACTCTGTCTGAATCCAGGGGGATTTCATATTCTCCCAAATAATATCTTGCCCTGGCTTCAGCACGTACTGACGCCATATCCCTCCGCGTGAAGAGGTGCTGGGCCAGAGCGTGGGCCGGGCCAAGTTGTACGGGAGGTAATTGGGTTCCAGCCAACCAGATGCAGAAGAGGAATGTGTAGCCGGCAAGGCCTCCTGGTCACAATGTGCGGAATGTTGGGGGCCGGAGCCCCGACCGCAGCCGGGTCCCAGGGCGGTGAGCGGGACCCTGCCACCGCCCGCCGTGACCCACACTCACGGCCGACAGACGGGTCGACGACCCCGGCTGAGCCGCGTCCTGGTTTTGCAACAACTCCCCAAGAACTCGGGCCCCCAGCTTCCCTGAGCCTCGCATTCCTAGAGGAAGGGCAGGGAGGAGGGAAGCGTCTCCTTGGCAGGAAACTGACCAGATGTCCTTGCCTTCACATGTTGGCCTCGAGGCCAGCGAGGGTCCCAGTGGGAAGCACTCTCCCAGCGTGGTTACCGGGGGAGACGTGGTGTTCCTGGCGCCTCGGCCGAGGACGGGGGGCCCCCTCGGGAAGCTCATCACGAGGCCCGTCACGAGGCCCAGCGATAAAGTGATTGTCTTCTGAAAATTAATTTCAGGTCAAAAGGAAATTGGATTTCTCCTCCCGACGGTGCGAAGGGCTCACCGTGGCAGTGTTGGGATCCGATTAGCTCGGGACGGAATGTTCTCCCGCCTGCACGCGTTACGCGGACAGTCGGGGGCTCGGGCCTTCATACAGAGCCGCCCGAAGCTTCACAGAGCCTATATTCATTTGACAGTGGGGTTTTAGCGGCTGCCTAAGAAGTCGCCTCGCACAACATGCCCAGATTCGTCCGTGGCTCTGGGAAGCCAGGGGGGCGGGGGGCGGGTCCCGTGGGTGTGGTGGAGAAAGCCGCCGTGTGGCCACAGCCACTGTTCAAGGCACCCCCTGGGGGACCGGGTGTCTTCTTGCCGTGAAAGCGTGAGGTGAAGACGCGTCTGGATGGCGTCCGGGGCGTGAGCTTCAGAGGTTCTGGAAGCTCCCCTGGGGTAGGGCTCCGTCCTTTCTCTACAGGCAGTGAGTGGTGTTCTCGCTCTACTGTGCTCTGTGGTGTAGACAGCTCAGGGACTATCCAGGGTGACTTGAAATCTGAGGTTCCAGGGGCGGCTGGCTGGCGAGGTGTGCTTTCCGCTAAGGAGCACAGGGGGTAGGGTCGGTGGCGCATCCGGCCTTCCGGGGGCCTGGAAGAAGGACCCCGAGGGTCGGACAGCTTCTGTGGAGCTTTTCAGATCCTCAGAAAGGGTCAAGTTTTCAGATCCTCAGAAAGGGTCAACTTGTTGTTGACTTGTGGTTGACTTTGTTGTTGTTGTTGACTGATCGATTTTGAGAGAGAGCGTGCACATGGGGGGGTGGGGTGGGGAGGCGGGCAGAGAGAGAGGAAGAGAGAGAATCCCAAGCAGGCTCCACACTGTCAGTGCGGAGCCCGATGTGGGGCTCGGACTCACAAACCGTGAGATCGTGACCTGAGCCGAAATGAAGAGTCGGACGCTTAACTGAGCCACCCGGGCGCCCCGAAGGTCAAGTTTTTGACGTGTGATTTGAGCATCGTACCTTTTATTTATTCTTATTCTTGGAAATTGGTTTGCAAACATCCTCTCCCACCCCCCCACCCCCACCCCCTTCACCATGCCCAACTCCTGCCATCACCACTATCTTTGTTACCATAATCACCTTCCCCAGAGCCACCATAGCCACTGCACACCCAGCCTTCTGGACCAGACCACTGGGGGAGATTGCACATCCCCCCTGCAGATCATTATTAGAATCGAGGATGTCTTGGGAGCCTCCAGGGAGGTTGAAAAATGAAGATCCTTGAACCTATCGCCAACATTTTCTCCCCTTTTCCTGTGGGTTCAGGACGCCAGGCCCCTGCAGAGGGCCGCCCGTGCTCTGATCTCTGCCCACCCCCTGCCTCCAGGGTCCCTGGGAATCCTCATTTATGTAAGAGATGGCTGAGTTGGGAGGATGTGCGTGGTGTGTTGGGGGTGCTGTTACACAACCAAACGCCTGGAAACTTGGAAGACTGCCATGAGCTAATGTGATCTGAAAAGGTTGGACGTGCTGGCCTGAGTCCGGGGGCCCAGCTGCCGGAGCCCTCCTGCGATATTTACCCGGAAAGGCACACTCCGGGCTTGTTCTGGTGACGCACGTGCCCAGGGCATCCCACGGGAGCCACGTGGCCTCCCCTGCCCGGGGGCCCCTGCGTGGCCTTTGATCTGAGCCGAGGCGGCGGCCCGGCACCTCCCCGGACTCCCGTCCCGTCCACGGAAAGCCGGCAGGAGCGCCCTGAGGCACCAAGCATGGAGGCAAGCTCCTGGATCACGTCTTGCTAGAACCCAAGCACCCAACAATCTTCGAGTGAGTCCGTCAGGGCAGGGAGTGTGGATCTCACGGCACCCGCACGGGCTCTCCACTTGGAAACCCTGGCGGGCCCCCCCCCCCCCCCCGTGCTGCCCGCTTCCCAGTTGCGAGGCCTCCCCCGAGTACTGGGCGGGCTGGTGCCAGCGGGAGAGCCGCGGTGAAATCTGTAGGAAGACTAGTGAGCCACAGTGAAATCACCAGCAGCGGGAGGAGCACTTACACCACGGAAAGTGGTCAGTGCTGCAGAACACCCCCCCACCCCACCCCGGGAGATGATTATCAAACATTTCCCGGGACATCAGCGGGCCTGGGGCGAGCGACCAAACTCCCCCTGAGTCCCCGCTTCCTTATTTGGGCCGGTAACACCACTTCCCCCGTGGTGAGCACCCTGCCTGGGGCTTTATGGGGATGATTCTGTTGAGCGCTCCCGTGAGCCTATGAAGGACATACGGGTTTTTATTTTTTTTAATTTTTTAATGTTTATTTATTTTTGAGAGAGAGAGAGAGGGAGAGGGAGAGGGGGAGCCACAGAATCCAAAGCAGGTTCCAGGCTCTGAGGTGTCAGCACAGGGCCCGTCGCGGGGCTCGAACCCACGAACCGACAGATGGTGACCTGAGCCAAAGTTGAACCCTTAACCCACTGAGCCCTCCTCCCAGGTGCCCCAATGAAGGACATACTGTCATCATCCTGGGCTTGCAGAAGAGACTCAGAGGGACATCGGTCACCAGGGGACTTTTTATTTACTTATTTATTTTTTTATTTTTATTTTTAAAAGTTTATTTTTTTTGAGGGGGGAGGAGCGGGGGGGGAGAGAGAGAGAGAGAGAGGACGAGGGAAAGAATCTTAAGCCAACCTCCATGCTTTGCCCAACGCAGGGCTCAATCCCACGAACTGTGAGATCACGACCTGAGCGGAAATCAAGAGTCGGACGTTCGACTGACCGAGCCGCCCAGGCGCCCCTGGGGACTCGGATTTAAACCCGAGCTCGCGCTCTCGGCCACCGTGGTGCCCGCCGCTTCTGTGGGTGGCTGGCCCGTCATGGACCGCTGTCAGCACGAGCGTCTGCTGCCCTTCCCTTGCTCCTGGCACCCAAAATGTTAAGAAAGTAGTCACCCAGTCTCCCTGGGCGTTAGGCGCCCGTCCATGGAGAAAAGGGTGTTTGTTCTGTTCTTACCACTTGAACCTTTTTAAAGCATGTAGTTCAGTAGAATTAACTGCATTCACGTTGTTGGGCAACAGATTTCCAGGACTTTTTCATCTGGCAAAACTGAAACTCCATATCAATTAAACAACAACCCCCATTTGCCCTGTCCCCAGCTGCTGGTAACCACCAGCTACCTCCCGTCTCTATGAGTGTGACTAGTTTAATTCCATGGAAGTGGAATCATATAGGACTTGCCTTTTTGTGTCTGGCTTATCTCACTTAGCACGATGGCCTCAAGGTTCATCCGTGTTGTAGCAGGTGTCAAAATCTCCTTCCTTTTATTGGATGATAATATTCCATTGTGTGGATAGACCCCAGTTCTGTTTATCCTTTCCTCATTTCTCAGTCGGGTTGTTTTGTTGGTGTTGAGTTGTAGGGGTTCTTTATGTATTCTTGATATTAACCCCTTATTAGATACGTGGTTTGTAAATATTTCCTCCCACTCTATAGGTTGCCTTTTCACTGTTGGCTGTTTCCTTCGATGCACAGAAATTTTCGTGTTTGACGTAGCCCCGTTTGCCTAATTTTGCTTTTTGTTACCTGTGCCTTTGGTGTCGTGTGGAAGAAAGCATTGCCAAGTCCAATGTCATGAAACTTTCCCCCATTTCTCCTGGGAGTTTTACAGTCCTAAGACGTACAGTGAGGTCTTTAATCCATTTTGAGTTAATGTTTGTATATGGCGCAGATGCGGCTTCATTCTTCTGCATGTGAAGGTCCAGTTTTCCCAACATGTTTGTTGAAGAGACTGTCCCTTCCCCGTTGAGTGGTCTTGGCAGCCTTGCTGGAGATCGTTTGGCCACACACGTGAGGGTTTATTTCTGGGCCCACTTTTCTATGCCATCGGTTGGTTTCTCTGATTTTATGCCAGTACCACACGCTTTTCGATTATGGGAGCTTTGTAGTTAGTTTTGGGATCAGGAACTGCAAGTTTTGCGGCCTTACTCATTTTCAAGATTGCTTTGGCTGTTTGAGGTCCCTTGAGATTCCGTATGAATGCTAGGATGGATTTTTCTATTTCTGCAAAAAGCCTCACTGGGATTTTGACAGGAAAACACTGAATCTGCACATCGCGTTGGGCGGTATTGATATCATAATGATATTGTGTTCCAATCCATGAACATGGGATGTCTTCCCATTTATTCATACCTTTTTTCGTTTCTTTCGGCAAAGTTTGGTAGACTTCAGTGTAGATGTCTTTTACCTCCATAGTTAGGTTTCTTTTTAAGTATGTTGTTCTTTTTGATACTATTATAAATGGGGTTTTTTAAAAATTTCCTTTTTGGATTGTTCATTGCTGAGGTATAAAAACCCCATTGATTTTTGTGTGTTGGTTTTGAGCCTGTGTTTATTAATTCCAACAGTATCTTGGGGGGCCTTTAGGGTGAGAGAAGGGTCCTGATTTAAGGTCCTTCCTGATGACCTTCCATGATTTTGTGACTTCATCCAGGGCCTGTGGCTCCTGTAAGAGAGTGGGGCTCTGTTTTGCAAGGGGGTTTGCCTCGGTTTGGGGCTTGCTTTTGAAGTCAGTCCAACCCGGTCTTTGCTGGCAGATGACTGTGTCCCAGGCACCATGCTTCCCCTGAACTTGATGATCAGAAGCACTGTCCTCTCCCATCTATCAGATGGGGGCACTGAGGCAGGGAGGAGAGGCTGACCAGAGCCCATGATCCAGATATCCTCATTTTTAGCTTTTCCTCTTTATTGTGTGTCCCTGCTTAGAAGAAATGAGCACCCACCCCCCCAAATCCACGGCTTCAGTGGAAACAAATGAAGATGTCTTGAAAACCAGCAATTCTGTGAACTTAGAAATGCACCTGGGCTTCCCCAAACTCCCTCAATTTGCCAGAAGCAGAGGTCCATCTGCCCCTGTTTTACTCCATCGTTTGGGAAGTATTTATTTAGCACCTACTGTGTGCTGAACCTGAGCACAAGGGTGCAGTAGAGAGCCAGGCAGCCGACCCCTGGCCCGGGGAGTGGGGCGGGGGGTGGGGGTGGGGTTCCTGGGAGCCGTGGAAGAGGCTGGGAAGAGGCTTTCCACCGATGAAATCACGGAGCCCCAGGGCCTGACCCTCTCACTTAACTGGGACCGTGTGTGTCTGACACGAACCTGGGCCATTAATGGGGGAGCTTTAAAAATGATTTTTCCTATTTCAAAATGAGATTGGCTTTGAGCCCCAAGCTCCTCCGTGGGCTGTCTAAAATTAGAACCCCGTTGACAGGCAATCTTTGTCAGGGGCCCACGGCTTGCACTAGGGAAGCAGGGAAATGTCAACAGTACATTTTCTGTGTCGATTTTGAGTTTTTTGAGAGGCCTGGGCAAATGGCAACTCAGAGCAAATGTTCACTGTTTCCAGAGCTTTCAGAACCCAACCCCTCGGCAGCAATGTGATTAAAGTGTCAGGTTTGTAAGGAGCTGGGTCTGTGCTCGGGAGAGTGGCCTCCGCCCCCTCCTGTGTAGACAGTAATCCAGTCGGAGCCGCACAGGCTCGCGGCAGCGATGGGGTAGGCTCCTTCCTCCCCGTGAGCTCTGCACTTTGCTGTACTTTCCATGTCCCTCTTGTGACAAGGACGGTCCTGGAGCTGCGGGCTCAGGCCTTACCCCCGGGGACACCGTGGACTCGAGGATTTGCCCGAAGGCCAGGAAGCAGGCACTGTGGCTGGGTGGTAAATGACCAGTAAGCAAACCAACCATACAGGACAGGTCACGGGCCAGCGGGCAGGGTGCTGCCCGCTGCTGGCTGTGGCCCCCACACAGCCGCCAGCCTGGTACCCAGAGGCCAGCTGCCCCATCAGAGATGCGTGGCGCCTCTGGGCCTCCGTTTTTGCATCATCCCCTGGATGTTATTTACATGGGTCTCTGCCACCATGTGGGAGAAGTGCTCCAGTGACGGGATGTGTGTGCAGAACGTAGCCCAGGGAACACTGTGTCAACAGCACTGTCCTCTCCGGGGCGTTGGGGACGCACAGTCCCTTGCTGGCCCCTGGGGCCCAGCTGTCACTGAAGTGGTCCTCACAAAGGTCCTTTCGACCCCACTGTATGCCCCTCTCTCTCTGTCCTCCCCTGCGCACCTGCTCCAGCTCAGTGCCCTGGCCCCTGCTCTCCGGGAAGGCCCGTCTGCAGCGGGAAGCTCTGTCACCTGCCAGCCGGGCCGGGCCCTCCCAGGCAGGCACCTTCCTGCCCAACACTTGCCCACCCTGAGTGTGGTTGCCAGAGAACTGGCTTGTGCTTCTGGCTCTGGCCTTCTAAGACTCCAGGCCGGGGCAGGGAAGCGGGGGGGTGGGCAGAGGCTGTGTGTGTCTTCAGAGCCCAGCATCTGGCCAAGGCTGACCAGGCCGGGGAGCAATCACAGTGCCGACTCAGCACCGGTCTGCTTCCCCTCTTGATGTGTCAGAACCCATCGGGTGCAGCCACGGTGACCCCTGAGCTGGGCCACCGACCTCCCAGCAACTCCCCCTCACAGACAGACCTCAGAGACAGAGTGCAAGCTGGGGAGGGACACAGAAAAGAGGGAGACACAGAATCCGAATCAGGCTCCAGGCTCCGAGCGGTCAGCACAGAGCCCGACGCGGGGCTCGAACTCACAAACCGTGAGATCATGACCCGAGCCGAAGTCGGGTGCTTAACCGACGGAGCCCCCCAGGCGCCCCAGACCTCAGAGCTTCTTAAAACAGACAGAGCCGGGCTCCTGATCCCATTTACAGATGGCGAAATTGAGGCCAGAGGGAGGCCAGAGGGAGGCCAGGAGACTTGCCAAAGGTCGCCGTGGTGACCGAATGGTGGCCTCCAAATAGGTGGCTGTGTCCTAGCCCCCTGCCCAGAACCCGAGTGTGGCCTCAATGAGACGTAGTGTCTTTGACGTTGTGACTCAGGTAAGAATCTTAAGACAGGATCGTCCAGGACCAGGGTGGATCTTGGCTCCAGTGACAAGTGTCCTGATAAGAGACCAAAGTAGAGAAGACACAGAGGAGAAGCCGTGTGACACAGAGACTGGAGGGATGTGACCACAAGCCCAGGAAGCACCTGTGGCTGGAGGAGGCAGGAAGGACCCTCCCCCAGAGCTTCTGGGGGGAGCACAGAGTGCTGCCACCTTGATTTGGGGCCTCAAGCCTCCAGAACGGGGAGAGAACACACTTCTGCTCCTCTAAGTCCCCGGTCTGTGGCCATTCGGTACGGCTGCCCCGGGACACGTGCACAGTGACTTAGAAGAGTGAGGCCTGGGAACCGTGTGTCCGCTTTCTCCTGCTCCCAGCGCTGACACCCCTCTTTCCCCCTAGAGATTTCCAGAGCAGTCTGGAGCTCTGTCCTTGGAGACCCCATCCCTGGGTGCTGGGCGGCCAGGGCCGGGGCCAGCCAGTGAGAATGGTGACAGTAGGCACTCGACCTGGGTCGCCTGACCCTAGCCTGGGTCTGAGTCGTGCCCTGTGCCCCCAGGTGCGGGCCATGAGGCTCTCCTTCGTGGGGGAGCTGGGCTGGGAGCTTCATGTGCCCAAGCCAGCCTGTGTGCCCGTGTACCGGGCTGTGATGGCCGCAGGCACCAAGCACGGCCTCGTCAACGCCGGGTACCGGGCCATCGACTCCCTGAGCATCGAGAAAGGTGTGTGTGGGGCCCACAGGGCGCCCCGGGGCTGCCCGGAGCCACGCTGCAGGTGGGGGGGGGGGGGGTCGGCCCCTGTGCTTCTTCCCTGCCCCACTCCCCTTCCCGCCTGCCCCTTTCTGTCGGCCTCCCCAGCCTTCCCCCCACCAACCCCTGCACTGCCCACAGACCGTGGCTTCCACGCAGGCCTGGGGCCGGGGCTGGGGTCCCTGACAGCAGCACTTGGAGGGCGAGGGGGAGGGGTGCTTGCCCAGCCTTGGGGGGGGCGGGGCCGGAGCTGGATTTGGACTGGGTGCCTGGGTTTCCCCAGGGGGTTGGAAGGATGTGAGGGCAGGGCTGCTCGGGTCCCTCTCTGACAGCTCACCGGCAGGGCAGAGGCTGGAAGGGGCATCTGCTCCCGGGGCCTCGCCCAGGGGACCTTCTGCAGGTGCAGGAGGAGCCGGCCCCCCACGTCTGCTGGGCACCAACCCCAGGGTGTCCTCCCCGCAGGCTACCGGCACTGGCACGCCGACCTGCGCCCCGACGACAGCCCCCTGGAGGCGGGCTTGGCCTTCACCTGTAAGCTCAAGTCAGCGGTCCCCTTCCTGGGGCGGGAGGCCCTGGAGAAGCAGCGGGCCGAGGGCCTCCGCCGACGTCTGGTGTGCTTCACAGTGGACGAGTGAGTGGCCCATGGTCCTGCGTCCGTCCGTCTGTCCGTCCAGTAGGACGGGGTCAGCAGGGCCCGAGGGGACCCGGGGGGGATGGGACACACCCTGCTCACACACAGCTTTTGAAAGACAAAGGTGCTGCCAGGCCACCTCCCGTGGGTGACCCCGGGCTGAGGGCCCAGCTTCCCAGTCACCGTGTGGTGACTTCTCACCATGTTCCGGTTAAGTCCCTCCCACGACAGATGGTGGAGGGAAGGCCAGGCCGCGGCCTGGAGACCTGGGGTGCCAAGGGACAGGGTAACCCAGCCGCAAGAAGGAGAGCCCGTTCCGGGGACCCGACCCCTTCACTTGCCCCCGGAGTGGGGAGGGGGCTTTGAGCAGGTGGCTCAGTTATGTCCTCGGGATCTGGCCCGTGCTGTCCCAGGATTCCACCTGGGCAGAGTGACTCTGAAATGACAGTCCCAGGCTGGTGTCTTCTCGGGAACCTGGGTAGCCACGGTCTCCAGGACGGCGGCTCGACTTTGCTGATTTGCGGCTGACAGGCTCCCACGAACGCGGCCATTCTCCCGGATTTCTGGAGCCGTCAACAGAAGTGTCAGGAGACACGAGGGGGGGCAGAGGGGGAGCCGAGCTGTGGCTTGTCATCGCCCTGCTGCTTCTCCCCGGGCTCCGGTCAGACCGGCCCCCCCGCACGCCGCTTGTCCACCTGCTGGGGAGCAGCCCAGGCTCCAGTTTGGGGGTATAGACGGAGCAGAGCCCTGCGGAGCCCCTGTGCCACCTGGCCCCCCGGGAAGCACCTGCGGCCTGATGTCTGTCTGCCTCCGGGAGCCTCCGATGCACCCGCCACAGCCCTCCGGCCCCGCTCGGGTGTTCTCTGCAGGGCCACCAAGGCAGCCAGGGCGGTTCCGGTCCTGAGGAAGGGCACGGCTAGGATGCCCCCTACCCTGGCCTGTTGCCTCACGTGCAAACAGCATGTGCCCCACAGGACAGGGTGGGACGAAAGGGCAGGGATTTGTCGCGGAACCGCCGTCTGTCCCACCCTCTTCCCTCATTCACTCGGGGCCCAGAGCCAGAGGCCCCCGCGCCTCATCCCCGCGCCTTTGCCCAGGGCAGGATCCGCACTGCTGCGCCACCCTCTCCTGGGGGGCGGCCGGCCCCGGGCACCCGTCAGGCTCTCCACAGACACAGACCCAACACCCAGAGGCACGAGTCTGCAGAGATTTGCACTAAATATGCCAGGCACTTCCGGGCGCTGGAGCATCTGTGATTGTAGTTTAATCTCTGCGTTTTCTCTTCTGAATTTTCAGAAATGTTATAGTCTGCATTCATACTAAAGAAAAGTCCTTTTGATAGATAACGCAGCGTTCTGTGGAGAAAGAACCACAGTAAAACAAGCTTCGGGGGCATAAGGCTTTCAATTATTCAGAAGTCAAGGAAAAGCAAGTTAAAAGGCGGGCCTTTCCCAAATACCTGGGGTCTGTCCCTGCAGACGCAGAAGTCAGGGCCCGGCAGTCGTCTGTTCTCGTTCGGGCATCCGCTTGGACGCTGTGCCTGGCGACCTGGGGGCCAGGCACTGGGATGGCTCCGGGCCCCAGGGCGCGGGTCTCCCCACTGGGGTCTCCGGGGCCCCAGCTCTCTCTTGCTTCTTCCAGAAAAGTGCCCATGTTTGGCCTGGAGGCCATCTGGAGAAACGGCCAGGTGGTAGGCCACGTCCGGAGGGCTGACTTCGGGTTTGCCGTTGACAAGACTCTCGCCTACGGCTACATCCGGGACCCCAGCGGCCAGTCGGTGAGTCCGCCCCACCCCCCACCCTGGCTCTGCCCAGGGAAGCTCGGCTCCCCGTCCGGCTCCCTGTCAGCGCCCCGTGCCGCCTGCACCCCTGCGCCATGCTGGACCTGGGCGACCGGGCGCGGCGAGGTCACGGTTGATGGGGCCGCGTCTCTGGCGGGGTCAGTGGCTATTTCTGTATTTTCTCTCTGAAAAAATCCGACTTTGGGAGCTCCAGGCTTCTCTTGGTCAGAAAGAGGCTCTGGGCCAGGGCTAACGCCCTCTGCTCCTGGAGCCAGAGACCCAAACCTCGAGGCTGGGGTGGGCGCCAGGGAGAGCAGAGGCCTGGACCTCATCCTCCCAAGAGCGCATTCCTCTCCTCTCTTTCCTCGTCCCACGTGTGCCTCCACACGCATGTACGCACACGTGTACGCGCGTACGGACACGTGCAGCCATAGACACGTTTTGCCACGTGACCATTTGTAAACCCCAGTGACCCGCACTGAGCCCGGCTCCTCCCTGCACATCGGCAGGGGGCGCGGAGGCAGAGAAAGGGCCCGTTGAGGGCCTGCAGGGGTCAGAGCCCGGGGAGGGGGCTCGAAGCACTTGCCAGACTGGCTGGCTGCTCACGAGGGTGTCAGTGGCTTGGGCTGGACGCCGTGACGCGAGCGAGGAGGGGGAGGAGCTCACCGCCGTAGCACCTTTGTGGCCGGGCCCGCTTGCCTTGCTCCCTGGAGGTCTGCACCAGCCCCGTGGCAGCCGGGAAACTGAGGCGCTGAAAGGCTCTGGCCGTGGGGGCCGAGATGCTCACCCAGCCGGGGCTGAGCTTTCCAGCCTCAGCCTTAGACACTCGGAGGACCCCAGGCTGCAGCTCCCCCCACGTGCGGCCAGCAGAGGCCCCAGAGGGAGATCCACTTGGAAGAATGAGCAGGGAGGAGGCGGGTGTGAGTCAGACCAGCCCAGGCAGGGGTGCCAGGGACGTGCCGGGCCTGGCATGTAGGCCTGGGCAGGGGGCTCCCACCCTGGGCCTCTGGGGGTCCTGGGACCCGGGCTGCCTGTCCTGCATCGCTGGGAGAGAAGAGATCTCTAGGAGCAGGGCCCACGGTGCCTTGCCCGCGGCCGGCCCTGGGTGCGGCCCCTGTACTGAGAGGGCAGGATCCCCGTGCGGAGCCAGTGTGCCCAGGGTCTAGGCACACGGTCCTTTTCCCGTTCCCCGGTTTCGCAGGGATCCACACTTTCTGCAGCTGGAGGTGTCCCCACGGGCTGGCTGCCAGCCCGCGGCTCTGCTGGGGCCCCAGGCGGTCAAGTCCAAGTCAGGGCTCCTACGGGCTCAGGGCGGTTGTTGGGTTCACAGGAGGGCCCGTGGCGCAGAGATGGGTTCGCCCAGAGGGAACAGGTGAGGCCGAGCCCGCCCTCCGGGAAGCAGGTAGATAGGAGCCCAGCACCCGCCAGGTAACGGGTGACCCACACCCCCTCGTGTTCTGCAACAGGTCTCGCTGGACTTCGTGAAGAGTGGTGACTATGCTCTGGAGCGGATGGGGGTGGCCCACCCTGCCCGGGCTCACCTGAAGTCTCCCTTCGACCCTGACAACAAGAGGGTGAAGGGAATCTACTGACGCCCCCGCGGGGCGGAGCCTCGGTGCATCAGGAGGCTGAGACCTGCTCCGTCCCTCGCTGACCCTCCCCACGGGGCCCGCCGCCCTGGCCCAGGACCGGACCCGGCCAGAGCAGGGGCCTCCCCGCCCTCCTAGTGCAGAGCTGCTCGCCCCCCAAACAGATACCACCCGAGCGGACAGGAGACCCAGAGGGCCTGTCCTATGGTCACTGACCAGAGGCTGGCCTCTAGTCCACCCCTACCCCCCAAAACAAAGCTGCAAGGTCTTGGGCTCAGGGAGCGTGCCACGTGGCCCTCTAGAAGCTTCTGAGAAGGTGCGTAGTTAACCCCTAGTAAGCCCAGTATAAAAGCAGGGAAGCAAAGGGATCCGCCTGGTACCCCGGGCCTGCCTGACGAGCAGACTGTCCAGAGCAGAGCACCGCTGGAGAGTTTCCAGGTGCATCTGGAATTAGGGACAGAGGATTGTTTAGTACTGTCTGCCCCAGGCGCAGTTTAGAGGCAGAGAGCAGGGGTGCCAGCTTGGCTGGATCCCTGCGGCCAGGCCGTTGGGCACGATGGTCGGTTCCCCAGAGGCTGGCAGAGGAGGGGATCCAGGAAGCAAATTCTTCCTGCCTTGACCTGTTTCTCACACGGGAAAGCGTTCTGAGCACCACCAGCTGGTGAAATAGGTGAGCAGAAGCAGGGGGTGGGAGGGGTGGGTCTCACATCGGCGCCCTCCCTCGCCCATGCAGAAGCCCCACCTCCTGCCTCAGTTTCCCCAAGAGCACGTCGTTCACTAGGTTCGTGAAGGAGCGGCGTGTTGCCGGGTGAGAATCCGACAGACCCCACCTGCCTTGTGGCCTCTGTCCTTGCTTTGTGACTGCGACGCGGCTCCCGCCTCCCTGCTCTCTCCACTTGTGGCCCCGGGGAAGGGCCTCGCACAGGGTCTTAAAAGGGGGTGACTCCCCCGCACCCCTTCTCTGGGCCTTCAGAGCTCTCTAACATCTGCCTGTGTGATCCTCCTCCTTGCCTTCCTGGCCAGGATAAGCGTGTGTCCCGCCCCGTGCCCCTGTCCCCGGTCCCTCCTCTGTCACCTCTCCGGCTCACCCCAGCAGGATCTCGGCGCCCACCGAGCAGCCCCGGGGGGCCGCCCATGCGGCCTTGCCCGGCGTGCCTGACTCTCTGGGGAGCAGAAGGTGGCGGGTGTGCGGGGGACAAGGAGGACAGGGTCCCCGCAGACGCTCGCAGGAAGCCGCACGGTCGCTGGGGCAGGGGGCAGTCCCTGGCGAGCCCTGGCTGCTTTCAGATGCTCACGTAGTACACAGCCCCACCGTGGACCGCGCTGGAACAGGTCAGGCTAATAAAGTCGAAGTCGTGGGAAGATGTTTGGGTTTCACATGGCCTTTGGAAAGCTCTTCGGCCCCCTCGCCAGACCACAGGCTGCGGAGCTTGGGCCTCTGGGGCTTTGCGCGCCTCCGGCAGAGGAGACCCGGAGACCTGTAGCCTCCCGGCTCACGCAGGCCTGGCTCCCGCGTGAGAGAGTCTGGGGGAAGCCCAGTGGACCCCGAGGGGCCAGAAGTGGAGAGGAGGGGAGACGGCTTCCCAGAAGGCCTGGCCTGCTTCCCCGGGCTCCGCGGTTTGGCCCCAGAGCCCTGGATTGGGCCGGGATACGTGTTCCCCCCACAGCCTGTCCTGGGTAGGGGGAGGCTAAGTGTGAGGGGCGGGGGGCGATCCAGGTTCCCATCTGACCGCTGCCTCGGGGGCTGAGCTCAGAGACAGGAGCTTTGACTCGAGCCTTCGCTGTTGGTACGTTTGCGTCTCTGCCGCGGGGAAATAACCCGGCCCCTCCGGGGAGGGCATCGGGCCACCACGTGGGAGAGGCCAGGGAGCCACCTCCCAGGCTCTCCTGCCAGCCGCAGGAAGGTCCAGGCGGGGCCACAGCCCCGGGCGTGCCGCCTCGGTGGCTTAGGGCAGGGTGTGTGCGTTCCCACGCGTGTCCCCCGGATCAGTCCTCTCTCACCCCCGGTCTAGACACCTGTGGCCCTGTTTTTGAAGGTTTTACTGGACGACGACACCATGGCCCTCAGGGTGGCTGAGCACCGCCTTTCAGGAACTCTGGGCTGAGCTTGGCTGGGAGTCGAGAGGAGAGGGGCCCTCAGACTCAACCTGTGTGCTGGCCCCAGCCGTCCCTGGAGCTCAGGGGGCCCCGGGGGGGGGGGGGCGCGCAGTGTCCCCCCGGGAGGGCAGGTGGGCAGGCCCCTGCTTATGTGCCGGTCTTGCTGGGCTGTGCTGGGCTGCCGGAGACGGCTCGGGTCCGCAGCGGCACGTGCATCAGGCGGCTGGCCCTCCACCTCTGGTCTTCCAGGGGTGAGTGGGGAGGAGCCCAGCTGGCAGGGAGGAGGTGCCCGCCTCCCCAGGGGGGACCGATGGCCCTGGCAGTAGAATGCCCGGGTGACTCCCAGCTCACTCCATTCCCAGATGCCTCACGTGCCCGGAGCTGGCATGCGCCCTCCTCCCTCCAGCACGGCAGATATAAGGGACAACGGACGTGCTGGGGAAAGAGAGGCGCTAGAGTCACACCCCGAGTGACTGTGGACAAGCAGCCCATCATGTGCTAAGGTCCTGGGGTGGGTCTGACCTGCCGTGTGACCAGGGCCGGGATCATGCCTCATCTGGGCCTCAGCCATGCCATTTGGGGGAGGTGGGGGGGCAAGGTCCTTATGTTCCCCACCCTGCCCCAGCTTGGGGACACCCCCGGTGGGGCTCCTGCCTGCCGAGGACCCTCCCTGCTCCGGTGGGAGCACCGTCTAGTCCGGATGGGGCCTGAGTGCTCATCTCATCCCCACACCCACCATGAGAGGATGTGCAAGAGGCCAGGGGCACCTGGGCACAAGACAAGGGGTGGGAAGACAGCGTGTGCCACAGCATCAGGCCTCCGGGCTGCCGGCCTGGTTCTTCTGAACGAGTCCTGGTGTCCCTCACCGTCTCACTCAGTTTCTAGCATTTGCCGGTGAATCTCCTCGGCTCTCCCCTCTGGGCACATCTGGAGCCTGACCCCCGTCTCCCGCCCCCACGGCTACCACCTGGCTCCTGGTTACTGCGCCGGCCTCCACCGGCCACTGCCTCCCCCCTGCAGCCTCCCTGGCCTCTCGACTTCCCGTTGCCCCCCCCCACCCCCCGCTCAGCCTTGCCCGCCTCCCCCCTGTTCCCCACCGCACTGCACCTCGGGGCCTGTGCTCTCTCGGACTCCCCTCCTCACCTCCTTCAGGACTTTAGCGTCACTTTCTCCTTTCCCAACAAGCCTGTCCCTAATGGCCACCCACATGTCCCGCTCTACTCGATGCTCACTGCTATCTGCATGTTGTTCGCTTCCTTATTGTCTGTTGACCGTCTGTACCCTCCCCCCACCCATGAAAGCCGGGAGGGCCCCACGCTCTGTTGAGGGTCCAGCCCCAGGGCCTGCCCCACAGCTAGGACTGGATGAGTAGCTCAGACCAGAGGCAGGAGAGGGGAGGTTGGGGGGGTGGCGAGACCCAGGACCACGGGGACTGGGGGACAGAGGGGCCACCTCGGGGGCAACTGTGATGCTCCAAGTCCGTTCTGGGTCCAGACCTCCTCTGTTTATGAGCAAATGTGCCGAGGGCGGCTTCCTCACCCCATTCAAGTCAGGTTTTCAAGGGGGCCACCACGGCCCCCCCCCGAAGTTCCGAATATCAGAGGGAGAGCTTCCTGGCTTCTAGTCTAGAATCTTCCCTTGAAGGCTCCCCAAGTCCCTGTTAGGAATCTTCCACAAAAACCGAAGTTTCTGGCCTGGGACTCCCGGGACACAGCGGGCTGCCTTCCATCCCAGAACCTCCCAAAAAAATCAGGGGAACGTGGAGTGTGTGCGTGAGGCTGGTGGGTGTGCGTGGAGAAAATAGAACGGTGCGTGTCCCAGGGAGACTGTTGGTGGTTTTCAGTGCGTGTCGCAAGGGCTAGAGGGGGACTAAACGGGGGTGCTTTGTGATCAGAAGCTTTGTCTTTCGCTGCAGCGGAGCGGAGAGAAGGTGGGGGCACCAGCGATCCTTGGGACTCAGTTTCTCTGTCCGCACGACAGGATGGGGGGGCGGGGGGGGCGGGGGCCGGGGACCAGGAGAGCCATTGGCAGCCGGGGGAGCCTGTCCCTGCGGGGCATTTGGGGACCTGTGGGAACATTCTGCTGGTCACGACGGGGGGCGCTGCTGAGGCTTTGCACGGGGTGGGGGTGGGGGCCCGGGAGGCCAATCCTTCTGCAGCGTGAGGGACGATCCGGCTGCTCTTTGCAGAGCCAGCCGGGGCCGGGCCCGCTGCGGCCCATCGGGCGTGTGTCCCCCCCCCCCCCAACCGCTCAGTGAGGCTGGTGCTGTCTGGGACCGCAGCCCCGGGGGGCAGCGCAGCCTGGGGGAACCTGCTGCGATGAGCCAGTGCTCTCTATCCGTGCAGTATCGCAGCCACGGCCACATGTAGCTGAAATGTGGCAAGTGTGACTGAGAACCCAAATGTTCCCTTGTATATCATTTTGATTCATTGAAAATTATGCTTGAATAGCCACATGAGGCCCCTGGCCACCGGGCAGCACAGCCCTGGAGCGTCCTGGGGCCGGCTCAGGCAGATACACCCACTCTGGCTGGAGCCTGCAGACTGAGAACGCCCGCCCCCCCCCACGCCGCCCCCCTGCAGACCCTCTCAGCATCAATCCTGCGTGAGCACACCTCGGCCTGGGACTCAGGGCACTTCACAGCTGCCCGGTCATGCCACCCTCGCAGCCCCTGCCCCTCAACGGGCAGCAAGGGAGACGGGCCCAGAGAAGGAAAGCGGCTGGCCCAGGGCCACACAGCAGAGAGAGGAATGGGAACCCAGGCTGCTAGACCCTCACTCTTCCTCCACCGGACTGCTCAGAAGAGCCCCGAGGGTCATTCGAGGGACTTGGACCAAAGTAGCACCCTCGCCCTGACGGGCTGCTTTTAGGTAATAAACCATTTCTCCCAGATGCCCTTGCCGAGTCCTCGCGGGGCACAGGGATGGTGCCTGTTGCCCAGGGAAATGGAGGTGGAGAGGCCAGACTTGCAGGTGACGCATCCGGGCTGGCTGCTGGGCGGCACGGCTCCCGCTGGGCGACCACAGCGCCAAAGTGTCGGGCTCTATGCCTCAGTTTCCCTTCCTGCCAACGGGAGCAGAAACAGCCATGCCGTGGGGTTGCCGGGCGGGCTGGCACAGAGCCAGTGTGCACACGGTGGCGGCTCTTAGCAAGAACGGGGGTGCAACAATCCAGGCGGGGCTGGACGGAGGGGCGGGGGCGGGGCAGGGTGCACGCAGGGGTCCCTGCGGGAAGCGCACAACAGGCTGTCCCGGGGGCACGAGGCAGACGAGCCTGAGAGGGTGAGAGTGAGTGACGTGGTGGGGGGAGGGGCTGGCATCCGGGTGGCGGAAGGTTCTGGACGGGTGCGATTTCCCTATGGCCACTAATCCGCCGGGGACCCTGGGTGAGGCGTTTCTCCTCTGGGGAGATTGGGAGGCTGCAAGCGCTGTGTTGGGGGCTGGGGGCTCAGGAAGAAAGTGATGGTGGCCAGGAAGGGCCCAGTGGGGGTGAGGCTGTCTCACCGTGGTCTGCGGGTCCTCCTGGCACCCTCTCCCACAGCCCCGGGCTGGCCAGGACCCTTGTCCCCGCTGGCAGTCATCGTGCTCAGAGGGAAGGGGTCTTCCTGGGCCTGGGTGTGCTCCAGGCCACCTTCCCGAGGCCCGCCCTTGCAGGGAGGGGCCTCCCCTCCACCTGTCATCCCAGACTGTAAAGGTGACAGAGGGCCGGCCGGCCCTCCAGCCTCCGTCGTGCCCTGTGACTTACGGCGCGGGGAACCATGATTTATACGACGCACTGCAGTGTCTGGGCCCGTTTGTTCGCGTCTATAATGAAATGGCTCTCAGGAGGAGAGGCCGACGGGTTCTGAGCGGGGAGGACCGGGAGGCCCATCCATCACCCTCTTGCTCCCCTAGAGGCCGTGCAGCATTTTGCTGAACTGGCTGAACAGAGCCAAATCCGTTAGTCCCTGCAGAAACCATCAGGGAGCCAAACGCGGCCTCAAATGGGAGGCAGCGCAGAGGGGACGAAGCTGGAGACGGGCCCAGGACGCGTGGGGCGCGTACCGGCTCCTCCAGGGGCGGAGCGCCCGCCGTGGAAAGGAGGCTCAGACGAGGCCCCCTCCCGTGGGGGCGGTGCCCCTAGGCGCCGGCCCGCGTGTGAGTTTCATGGTCTCGTTCACCCAACAGCATAGGCCCCATTTGCTAGATGAGGAGACTGAGGCTCAGGGAGGGGGAGTGACCCACCCGAGTCCCACCTCCACCGCAGGCCTGACTCCACAGCCTGCTCTTTAGGCACGTGTCCCACGGCCGCCGAGGAAAGCAGCCGGGGCTGATAACTCCACCTCCCCGAGGAGCTGGCACCCAGATCCCCGTCTGGGTCTCTGCCGACTCATCTCTCAGTGCTGGTGAGACTTGTTAGCATTTCCCTTTAGGTGGGCGAAAATATCTGTTTACCCTGGGAGAGAGCAGTCTCCCCAGGCAAATGTCTAACTAGCTAAGTGGCTGTCCTGCCTCCGTGGCAGGGAAGACGCCCACTGTGACAAAGGAGCCACTCTGCAGGGAAACGTTTAAGTAGCACGTGTACCCAGAGCGCACCAACACAGATCGCCATCCACGGGGGCTGGGGACGCGGGGGCCGTGTCAGGGGGTCCGCCCTGCAGCCAGGACCAGCCCCTCTCGGCGAGGTAGGCGGGGCTTTGGGGGCACTGGACTCTAGGCCACTGAGGGGGGTGTGGAGAAGGCCTTGGTCGCCCCCAGTCCCAGGTGGGTCAACAGGGGACTCTCACGGGACCCTCTCCGCATGCAGGGGATCCTTGAGGGGCAAACGCTAGAATGGACCATGGTATTAGGCGGGGGGGGGGGGGGGGGACTGGGCCCTGCCCATTCATCCTGGGCACACAGGGGTCTTCACAAAGTGGGGGTGCACAGAGCTGGTGTGATCCCACAGCCGTAGCATGGAGTGGGGAGAGATAGTCCCCCACTCAACCTTTGCCCCCACCAATGTTGACCACAGTGTGGCTGGAGGGGCTCTGATCCTGGCTGGCTGGGCAGTGAGAGGTGGGCTCTTCTAGCTTGGAGATGATCTCAGGCAGAGGCTGCCGATTCCATTCACCCTGCAAGGAAGGGACCAGGAGGTAAACTGAGGCTGGAGGGGTGAGATGGGGCACCACCTTCCCAGCCACTTTTCCCCGTGACCTCTTGGGCTCTTGCCCTCAAATTCACCTTATCCCAACCCAACTCACCTTCCTTCCCTCCGGTTGGAGTCACCCCCGTCCCCACCCCACCCCCCCGACCGCCTGTCCCTCACTTCAAGTGTCACCCAGATGAAGCAAAATCAGAGGCCCTGGGTGTGGGCTGAGTTTTTAGCCCCTCCTCTCCAACAAGGCCGCACCAGATGCCGCGTTTTCAACCACATGAGATGTCCACACCGTGTCTCTCTCCCAAGCCAGCGTCAACCCCGCCCTCGGTGCCGGGAATGTTTGATTCGGCAATTAATCTGGCTCCGAAGGGCAGGAGATCTGCCTCCCAGACTTGCAGGCTCGCAGACCTTTCCACACCCCACCCCGCACCAGCCCGGCCTCCACGGGCTCGCTCTCTGCTCTCGGGAATAAGTGAGATGCCCTTGGACCCCAGCAGGCCCCACACGAGGAGGCCCCTCCAGCTTCAGACTGTTCGGCTTCTCGCCTGCCCCTCCCCCCTGCCCCTCATTTCTGGGCTCTGGGGGCGTTGCTGGTGCCCCACTCACACCACCAAGACAAGCCCCTGGGCGTGATGTCGCCTGGGAGAGGGCCATCAGGCCGATCAGCCTCCCCGCTGCAGGCCCTCTGTCTGTCTGGGCCCGTCTGCACCACCGGGTTTCTCCAGCTGTTCGGTGGGAGCGCTTTTTGCCAGCTCCTTGGGGCGCAGCCCCATCGCTCCCCCCCCCCCGGGGTCCTCGGCGGGGCCTGGGGCGCCCAGGGGCAGTACCCGGGGACCTGCCGCCGGGCGGGGGTCGGAAGGTGTGAGGGTGTCGCCTCGGGCGGGTGGCCTGCTGCCTGCGGCTCCCCCGCCCCCCACGCACGCACCTGGAAGCTGACGGCCGAGGACTTGTTGCAGTGCATGGAGATGGGGGCGAAGCCATACAGGGCCCTGAGCACGTCTCGGTTGAAGGAGTTCCAGGGAACCGCGGCAAACTGCTCAGGGACAGAGGCCTGGGGGCAGGTGCACACTTCCTCACCATTGAACCTGGTGGGGGGAGGGGGGAGAAGTGAGGTGGGGCCGATGGGGTGGCGGTGGGTGACCCCCGCCCCCGACAGGTGGACTCAGGCCGCCTCCTCCCCGACCCCGCCGCCTCCACGCCAAGCGGGGGCCGGGAACGGCCGCTCCAGGGTTGGGCCCGGAGGGTTCCTCGGGCCAATTCCAGGCTCAGCAGGACAAGAGGACGGGGATCTATCAGTGATGCCTGCCACGGGCCCCTCCCAGGGCAGCACGTGCTCCCAGAACTCGGCCTGGATGGCTCACGCTTCCCCAGCTGCCTGACGGTGGGGGGGGGGGGGGTCCTCCGCCGCGCCCGGGGACGGACACCCCAGGCAGGCACACTCCCGCGGAACTGTCACCTGTTCACCAGGTGGAAATACTCCCGCAGGAAACCCGGGTCCACGGTGCTCTTGCAGAGCTCCAGCTGCGTCTGGGGGTAGTAGTGGATGTAGTTGACGCACATCTCCTCCAGGATACCGAAGCCCCCCTGCGAGACGGGGAGGACGCCCGTCAGGACCGGTGCCTCGTGGGGCGCCACCACCGCCGGCTTCCGGGCCTGTTCACCGCCTTCACTCGCTGGGGCACAGCACGGGTGGTGTTCCGAATGAGCAAAGTCCCTGCCTTCTGGGGATTCCCTGTCTCCCTTGACGGGACAGACAGACAAGCAAGCCCGCCGGTGACCGCGTCTCAGGTGGCCACGAGTGTCAGGAAGAAAAAGACCACGGGGTGAGGACACGGGGGTGTCGGCGCGCCCATTTTATGGATATGGAAACTGAGTCCCGGGGAAGGAAAGGGGCAAGGTCTGAGTGGACACGACCTCCCAACCTTGGCTGAGGAGGGGCCCCCTTGCCAGCGGGAGCCTGGGGACAGAGGACAGCGGGGAAGAACTCCCCTCGCACCGTGGAACCCGCACCGTCTACCGGTCGTTTCCAGAACTCGACTCTGAGGCGGGGGATGGCGGCCTCCCAGGGCCACCCTGTGGCTTTGTCGTGTGGGAGGGGGCAGAGTGGGTTCTTCCGGCCGCCTCGGGCTTCAGGCCCCTGGCCCGGTCCCTGTTCTTGCAGCCCAGACCCCGGAGGAACAGGAAGCAGGCGGCCGCGGGGAGCGGGACTGGAGGAGAGGCTCCGTGTGGCAGCGGCCCCACAAGAGAACGGCCAGCCCAGACCCCCGCGGGCCGCCCTGGCCACCTGTGCCGTGTCCTGGGCTCCCGGCCCCTTGTGCATGTTGATGCGGGCCTGGCGGGGGGTGCAGCGTGTGGCGGGCAGGGGCGTTTGGGGAAACAGGGGCACTGCTCCTTGGCGGTAGAAACGAAGTCTACACAGAGCCCAGCCTAAGGCCCGTCTCAGCCCCGTCCCGGTGTGGACGCCGCTCTCGAGGAGGTCAGCGCGTTTACACAGGAAATTTCCCGTGAGCTGATCTGCCTGGCTCCCGGGCGGCCCCCACCGGACGGTGTTACCTGTGTTGTTCTCTGGTTCCCCAGGGCCCCGGGGGCCCTGAGTTTATCGCCTGGCCTGGCCGCAGACGGGGAGGGTCACCTCTCTCGTCCGGTTCCAGAGCCCCCTCGCACGCCGCGCCCCGGGACGTCCAAGGAGAGTCCTGACCCCGGAAGGCTCTGGTCGTGCGAGCCCTCCCTTCACCTTCGCCTCGGGATGGAAATCACATCCCAAAGCCCCTGTCTCTCCGGTGCAGGCCAGATTGTGAGTGCCTGCTGGGAGCCGTCAGCTGCCCTGCTCCTCGGTCCCTCTGGGGTGATGACAGTGGCAGTTGAGAGGAGGGAGTGGGGCACCCGGGGCCTCGGCTCGAAGAACTTGGCGTCTGAGACATCAGGGGTGCGCCTGGCCTGAACATCCTGGGCCCGGATGCCAGTTGACCTCGAGGAGGCGGGTGGGGCAGTGACCATGGCCCTCGCAGAAGTAACACTGGGTGGGGGTGGGCCTGGGGGGTCCCCTTCACTGCCCCGCCCTGGCCCGCGGCCCCGGCAGGCCCACCTGCGGAATGGGGAGATACTGCGGTCCTGCCAGGGGCCCGGCTCATCGTACAAGAGCTCAGAGCTCTGTAGGGAGAGGCGGCCCCTGTGAGCTCGGCGGCCGGACCAGCCCTGCTGCCTGGGGGGCCGAGGGCCCTTGGCTGCTCCCCCAGCACTGTCTCCCCCTGGAACCTCCTCACAGGGTCCTGGGGAGGCTTAGAGGGTCCCTGAGCTCGGACAGGGTGAGCCGTGGGACCCAGCCCGCCGTGTGGAGAAAGCAGTCCCTGTTAGCAACTGTTGCTCTACGTACTGAGCCCCTCCTCGAGACAGAAGCAGTGGCTGTGGGGTCCAGGCCAGGGCCGCGTGCCTGCCAAGGTCTCCTACTCCCCGAGTTTATGACCATGGACCCGGAGAAGCTGTCACCCCAGATCCAGAGGGAGAGAGGGAGAGAGGGAGGGAGGGAGGAATCGTGCCTCAAGCGCATTGCGGGCGCACGGCCGGTTATCAGCTGTGTGACCTCCGGCAAGCGTCTTCCCTCTCTGAGCCCCAGCTCTCACCTGTGAGAACACAGAGCCCCCTCCCTTGACGACCGGTGGGAAAAGCAGTGACGTGCTACCACTGGGTACATCTCGGAAGAACCCCGAGGACGTGACGCTGGGGGCAAGACGCCCGTCAGGAAAGAGTGCCAATGACATGAGTGCAGTTACCTGAAGGCCCCGGGGTGGGCAAACCCACAGAGGCGGGAGGCAGGACGGGGGCTGGCGGGGCTGGCGGCTAAGGGGGCGGGCTTGTGTTTGCAAAGAGGACACGCTCCGACCTCGACGGTGCGGGTGGTTGCACACAGCTGAGCCTAAAAAGTCACTGGACGGCACGCTTTAAATGGGCGAATCGTCTGGCATGTGAAATACGTCTCGATAAAGCCGCGAGTGGGGTGCCCTGGGGGGGGGGGGGCTGTAGCCCCAGGTCTGTTCCTCCGGGAGCCTCGAGGTTCTCGGGATGCTAACGGGGTGGTGGGGGGGGGGACCACGGTGACCAAGAAGACAATTAGCAAAGCCGTGTTGGCCGGCGGTCAGTTTGCCAGGACAGCCCTGGTCGATGCCTGCCGAGCACGCGTGACTATTAACAGCACTGGCTGCCACTCCACAGAGGGCGCCGGCCGGGTGACGGTGTCGGGGACCTGCGTATGGCCACCCACCACACAGCCAGCCCTGAAGACGGTGTCTCCTCCCGGGCCACCCACGGTGCAGCCCAAGTGCATCCATCTACACCCTTGCCCGGCACAGCCAACCGCACACCTGCACGGACTTGTCTTTGCCAAAAGGCCCCAACGGCAATGGCGTGAAAATCAGTCTTTCTGCGGCCCGTTTATTTTTGCCCTCAACAGTCTGCAGGCTCGTCACCTAAGGTCCGGGGGTGTTCTCAGTCCTCGGGGGCCTTCCCCAGCCTCCCTCTGCCCGGGCACTCGGTCACCGTCCCCCGTCCCCACCTCCCCCCCTTCCCTACTCGACGAGGCCCCCCATTCTGGGCCCTCCCTGTTCTGGTTTTTAGTGTTTATTCCAACTCTGCCTGTCCCCCTGGGTGAGGGAGCTCCGCACAGACAGGGATCAGCCGCACGCCCGTCTCCCCAGCGTCCGCACACAGGTGCTGATGTGTCTACTGCAGAGGCTCTCAAACTCAGGCAGGCGTCAGAGTGACTTGGGGGTGCTTCTTAAACCGGGATGGCCACATGTCACCACCCAAATTCCGACTCAAGGTCTGGAGTGGAGCCTGTGAGTTTTTGCTTCTCCCAAGTTCCCAGGGGGGCCTGGCCGAGGGACCCCTACCCTGAGAACCTCCAGTTTACCGAATGAACGAGGGACGGCACCCCCTGCCCTCCGGCAACCTACGCTCTAGGTAATGAGTTAAGACTTGTCCTCCCGAAAGGGTAGAAAGCCCCAAAAGGGACCGCCCCCCCACCCCCCGGCCCCGCCCCGCCCCGGCCTCACACGTTCCGTGAGCAGGCACCAGGGAAAAGTCAGCGCGACTTACCACGGTGGCCAGCTCCCTGTCTTCTGTGTTGTACGTACAGGAAGTGACGAGCACGTCCCCCTGGGGAGCCGAGCCAAGAGACGCTCATCAGCACCTGTACTTGGGGGGTAACAGGTGCACCGGGCTGCTCCCACGTTTGACCGAGCCCCCACAGGAGGAGAGAAAGGCACGAAGGCACGTGCCACGGTCCGCAGTCATCCATCAATTACTGAGGAACCTCAGGGTGGCCTCTGGGCCCCCCACACGTGAGGGTCAAAATCTGGGTGTTCCCAGGGACAGACTGCCCATTGGCACTGGCTTCTGCGCCCCTCAGTACCCAGGTCACAGGCAGGCAGGACTGTTGTGCGGACCGGTTGCTCACGTCACAGCCCACGGGTGAACTGGGCCAAGCCCCGGCCTGAGCCCCGGCTCCCCTTCTGCATGATCAGGGGCCCCACCAGCGACCCCCACGCCTTTGTCTTTCCCTAAAGCTCAGGGCTTGTTGCTGGCTGATCAGGCATGTTGCCTGTGCACCAGGCCCCCCGGGGCTGCCTGCGCCGGGCCCTCTGAGGCCTCGGTCACGTCCTGGTGGACCTCACCGTGGGATGGCCCCAGCCCCCGCCTCGCGTGGACGTGCTTCTAGAAGTCCTCACACGGCCCGTGCCGTCCTTCGTGCCTTTCTCTCCTCCTGTGGGGGGCGCCCCCAGCCCTCCCCGCCTCCCCGCTCCTGACTGGGCACTCACCGGGCGCACGGACACCATCTTCTTCAACATGCGGATCTCCTGGGTGGGCGGAGGGGAGAGTTCAGAGGGCTGCAGACCAGCTCCCAGCCACCTCTCCTCTGCAGCCCTCTGGGGCCGTGCTCCCAGCCCCTCGGGGGGGGGGGGGGGGGGGAAGCCAGGACCGGTCAAGTGTGGCCTCCAGCCAGGAAGGGATTAGCCCCAGAAGGTGGTATTCCGGGACGGACTTTACCATCTGTAAAGCCACATGCCAGAATCTGCCACCAGGGTCCCTCCCTTGGATTGCACCCCCAAAGGGGAGGGGCTGGCCGCTGTGAGCTCTCAGGTGTCTGGCCCGGCCCAGGACGAGGAACCCGGCATGGGCACGCTCCTGTGGCCGTGGGAGACAGAAGGTGAAACAGGCCCCCAGCCCGGGCACCGAACGGGCCCCGCGGGGCGGGCGGCCCCTACCTGGAAGTGAGTGCTGTAGTGGTCGTCCCTGTTCACAATCTCCCTCTCTCGGCCGTCCCGGACCAGCACAGTGACCACCTTCCTCCCCGTCAGGTGTGTGTGGAGCTGGGAGGCGAAGATGTGAATCCCTGAGGGAGGCAGGGCCTGCAGGGCGGGGCGGGGTCAGAGCCCGGCACGCGGGGGACCCCGCCGCCTGCCCTCGTGCTGACCGCCGGCCCGGATCGCGGGCCGCGGGACAGCGACACCACCGAGCCCGCGTCCCCAGAACGTCTGCCCTGCCCAGCCTCGTCTCTCTCCCTGGACGGTTGAGTCCCCATCGGGAAACTCCGTAGGGAGGGAGCACAGTGGGACCCCCCCCCCGGCTCGGCGGGCTCGGGTCCGGTGCCAGGTGGTCCCGTCCAGCGCCCGCCGGGCACCAGCGTCAGCAGCTGCCCTGTGGCACGACCCACGGGAGACCTTCCCCTGCTTCACGGTCACGCTGTCTTCCGGCCGTGGCACTGACCGCCGTGGCACCGAGCGCGGAAGCCGTCGGCTGGCACTCGGAAGGGGCCTCCAGCCCTCACGTCGAGACGCCTGCCCTCCCCGTTGAGGCGTGAGGGGACTTCCCAGAGGAAGGACGCTCTCCCTGACGTCTCGTGGACTTGGCTTCGACAGAACGTTTCCTCAGACGGTTACACGTGTGAAGCGTTTTCCCCACCCGCCGTCTCCCCGGCGGCACCCCACCGTGCTCCGCTCTGCTCCGTCCACACTGTTGGCGGCCCGGGGGCTCCTGCGGCCGTGGCTCTGTCGCCGAGCGACCCCAGGCTGCGGAGATTTCTGCCCGTCGGCTGATTTCACCTCGTGCTTTCCCTCTTGCCCTCCACCTGCTGCTGTCCTGCCCTTGGCATCTTGGAAACTTCCGGCCCCCGCTCAATGATTTGAGGCTGGGAAGGCTTACGGCCACGCCTGTGACGACTGGGAGCCTCCGCTTGCTTGCGGGACCCCGGGTTTCTCTCCCCGCGGCCCCAGAGGCTCGTCGCTCGCCCGGGGGCCTGTGGTCTCGAACGCTATACTTTTTCTTGGCTTGTCCATCTGGACGAGGATATGTCAACCACACCGGCCTTTCAGCTGCCGAATTTATGCCCCTCGGTGATGTGCTAAAGGAGAGACAGGGCCAGACTCCGTGGAGACCCTTCAACAGGTTTTCCACATCATGCGATTTTCAGAAAAATATGTACTATTTGAAGGGGAGGAGGGGCAAACTGAGTTTTTCTCTCCTGGTGGTAAAGTATCGGGAGGCTGGTCTACATTCCCAGGAAGGACGCTCTCCCTAACGTCACGCAGACTTGGTTTCGACAGAACATTTCCCAAAACGCGGGCTAGAGGCGTTCTCCAGAGGTCAGAGTGCCACGGGGCCACTTGCCCTGGTCCCTCAGTGGGTCACGCCCCAGGCCCACGCCTGGGGCCACAGAGCCTCTCCAGCGGCAGGAGGAATCACTGACGGGAGCTCTGGGGATGCGGGCAAGAGCGCCAGATGCTGGTCTCAGAAAAAAAGGAACCGATCGAGGCTGATGGCTCGATCTCTCTTCGGCTCGGGGAGCCCACGCGGAGCACAAGTCCACGTGGAGAGCCAACTCGCTGGGGAGACACGCGCGCCCGATGCCACGTCGCAAAGCAGCCCGCTGCGGTGGCCACAGCTCTGCAGGTCAGACCCACGCGCGCCTCCGCGCCCTGCACCTGCTGGGACTGTGGCCCCGGCCCCCGGCTCCTTGGCTGCAGGGCCTGGCGGTCAGCGCCTACCCAGCGGGGCGCTGTGGGAAGCCAACGGCGTGGCGGCATTCGCCACAGACAGAAAAC
The DNA here is from genome assembly GCF_024362965.1 of Panthera pardus. NCBI lineage: Eukaryota > Metazoa > Chordata > Mammalia > Carnivora > Felidae > Panthera > Panthera pardus. The sequence continues at coordinate 91,468,985 of NW_026526766.1, forward strand.
AGAAAAGAACCCCCAGCAACAAATCTAAGACGAGCCAACACCCCGCTAGGAAAACAAAGTTGTGAGCAGATGTTCACGGGAAAGAACACGGCCGATGAGACGGATGAAAAGACCCTCACCGTCAAGCGCTACAAAGAGTCGGGGAAATTCACGCTCGACAGTGAAGCGTTCTTCCCAGTGACTGGGGAAATATTGAAAATATCGATAACGTGGCGGGGGTGGGGGGAACAGGTACGCTTTCTGGAGGGCACTTTGTGAGATTTATTCAAATTCAAGCTCACGGCCTCTGTGCACGGCATCTTCTGGACTCTACCTGAGAAAACGTCTTCCTGGTGTGCAAGGACATCCCAGTAGCCTTCTTCTCGTCGTCGGTGAGAAGTCGGCAGGGGTCTGCACACGGGCGGCTAGGGGGCAGGTGGACACAGGCGGGGCCGGGCGAGGCAGGGGAGCGCCGAGGGCGCAGAGCCTGGGAAGGCTGCCGCTCCTTTGGAAGCGAGGTCCCCACCGCCCGCTCCGGCTCTACGTGCCGACCTGCGCCCCACCCGCCCTCGCACGGCCCCGAGATCGGTGCCCCCTGGCCTCGGCGGTCTGGCCCTGCTGAGGTCCACAGTGGAACCACGCTGGGCGAGGGCATGTGGCCGCCAAAAGGCAAGTAAGTGGCAGGACACATGTCTCCTATTCGGTCTCTTTGCTTTTAGACAGCACATATAAGGGCACGTCGCCATTTGTAGTCTGGAAGGACACAAAGGAGCCGAAAACGGGGTGTCTGGGGGGGGGCTTTATCAGCAGCTGCAGTACCCGTGGTTTGGCGGTGAACGCACGTCTCTCTTATTCTCGGAATGAAAGCCTGGTTTTCAGGGCGGCGCGAGGAGGCGCTGGCCGGCACGTGCTGTGGACCGGGTGGGAACCGCCCGTAGGACCCCAGCCGGGGGAACCAGGGCGAGGGAGGGTGAGGTGCCCGGCCCAGCCCCGCTTACCAGCTGGGTGCACTTGTCCGTGCAGTAGCCGGTGAGGACGAAGGCCGTCTCCCGCGGGGGGATGGCCATCACGGGCGAGTACACAAGCCCCAGCTCCATGATGCCCGCGTCGAAGGGACGTAGCCTGGCCGTGTAGTGCAGGCGGATGCCCGAGGAGTCGCGACGGCCTGGCAGAAAGAGGGGCGCAGGGGAGCGGAAGGACTCGCGGCTGCCCCTGCCGGTCGGCCCCGTGCTCCGGCTCCGGCAGCCCCCCCCAGCCGCCCTCGGCCGCGCCCTGCACCTGCTCCCACACCTGTTTATGCCAGGCGTTGACGCGCTCGGTGCGACACCCACGTGGAGAGAAAGAGCCGTTGTTTCTATGAAAACTAAGTCGATGCTTTGGAAAGACTTGACAAAGGCGGGTAACGAAAACCGAGCGATGCGTCAGTGGGGGGTGAGGCGCCCGCGAGATATCTAGAAAGCTCGCAACGCCTCAGGCGGCTTTGCAAATGCTCTGATGTTCTCCCCCCCACCCACCCCCCCCCCCCCACGTTCAGAGGCGTCTGCACTGGAATCTGTGCAAATAGGAGGGTGGGGAACGGCGTCCACCCCAGCCCCCCCCCCCCCCAGGAGCCTCCACCCCCTGGCAAACGTGGGCGAGCGAGGACATCCGCGTGTTCTAGTCGACAAGAAGCAGCCTCCCACTTTACTCCTTTGGTTACCGCCCTGCAAGGTCAAGGCAGACCCAGGGCGTGCGCTGAGGGCATCGCAAAACAACGAGAGCGGGAGGGTGGGGCCCTGGAGCAGGGCGGGCGTTGGGCTCACGCACGATCCCGGACTCCCCTTGGCCGACAGTGTGCTGTTGTCTCAGACAAGTCGCCGTCCTTCTCTGGGCCTCTCTGGGCTCAAATTCAAGAGCCTCCTCCAAAGGAGAACTCAGGGCTTCTGCCCATCACTGTCCAGCCACTCCGGCCGGTTCCTCTTACGGTTTGCTAATTGCACAGTCCGTGAGGCTCCCCGGGCAGGCCTCCCAGCGGTCACATGAAACTGATGGTCAGAGGTCAGGGATGCTGGCAGCCACAGGCACAGCCACACAACCACGTGGCCTCCAGGAGCCCCTGCTCTACCCCTGCCCGGAATCGGTCAGCCGAGGCCCCACGTGTGTCAGGGCAGAGCCCTGGGCCAGTCCCACGGGGGTCGGCGGGTGGGGGGAAATAAGGGGGCCGGACGTGGCTCCACCCCCCAGAACGTACTGCAGAGCTGGGACATGGGCAGAGGAGCCCATGTCACTGAAGAATCATCCGCCCCGATTTATAGATGAGGAAACTGAGGCTCACAGCCCGAGCTGGAGACCTTGCCCAAGATCGCAGGTCGGGAGAGTGTCGGAGCGGGATCTGAGCCCGGAGCATTGCCAGGGGCCGCGGACTCACTGCTCATTCACCCCGAGGTGGGGCCAAGATCGCCCCCTCTTGCCTCTGCCTCCCCCTGCCCTACTCCCGGCCCCCCCGCCCCATGCAATGTCCAAACTCAGCGTCTGTATCTCTGGGCTGGTTACATCAGAGGATAATAATAACAAGGGAGATGCCATTGGTTAAAATTCAGATGGGGATTAAATAATGAAATAATTGTGGCATTTTGATATTTATAGAAAAGCGGCCCATCTCCAGATTTGTGAAGTGACTGAGCGTCCTTATATTTGGCAAAGGATCCATAAATATAACCAGATAATCAGGAAGAGACAGACCTCCCTGACGCTTAAGGAGTTTTCAAAAATCCATTTGCTTTCAGGTTTTAAATGAGCAATAAATCCCATATCATGCTAAAGCCCGAGCTGACTTATGCCCTGCTCTGTGCACACTATAGATAATTCCGGGGGTGGCAGAAAGAGTTAGTTATCGCTGATGGAGCACACCCCGGTGCCCACGGCCAGCGGGGGCCGCAGGCCAGAGCTCTGCCAGCCTCAGGACAGCTGCATGATGGGGGGAGGGGTCCCCCGCCAGGGTCATGCAGCTAGAGAGGCCCGGGCTGGGGCCCAGCCTGAACTTCCTGCTCTCATCTCTCAGACTATTCTGTTCCTCATGCACACAAATGAAAACAAGCATCCCTTAAAACAAAACCAAAAAAAAGACAGAGAGCTAGAAGAACAGGGCTATGTGGCCGTATGGGGCAGAAGGTGCCGGGGCAGCAGAGAGATGGAAACATTTCTATTTCTGACGAGGCGTCAACTGGCCTCGCCATCCTAAACATCCACCCTGGTCGTCCGCCTGCAGGCACGGGGTGATCCAGCAGCCAGGGCTGCCCAGGGCAGACATCACTGAAAAGCGACAGCACGGCCCTGCTGCGGCCCCGGCCAGCCTCGGGTGCCCTTCCAACAGGAGCCCCGTGCCTCTGCTGAGGGTCAGTTAGAGGTGCCCCCGTCACAGAACCATGTGGATAGAAAGTCCCACAGGCATGCTGTGTTGGGCTTCAAGGAGCAGGGGGGAAGCTCACGGCCAGAAATGCCGCCCCCTCCCCCACGCCAGGCACTCTTCCCTTGACCTGAAGATAGTCCGGGGGGCAGTGCCTTCAGCGGGCCGGCCGTCGCAGGGTGGGTGCTGGGCAGGGGCCACGCTGGCCCCGGAGTGGCCTGCCGTCCTGCCGGGTGGCCCTGTTCTGGCCCAGCCAGTTGTGGGGAGGGCAGAGGCATAGGGCCTGGATGCTGGCGGCCACCCCGTTGGCGGGGGGGGGGGGGACAGTTGGGGACAAGAGGCAGCTACTGGTCTGACAGCCTCAGAGAAGTGGGACTTCCAGGGAAACCGGGGACAGTGCTCTGGCCCGGGACCTCTCCTCACTGAGCTTGAGCCTATCGGCCCCACTACAGAGCGAGGATGGGGTGTGGGGGGGAGGGCGGGCCGCTGGACCGAACCAGTACCTAAGTGATTCCTTACAGGTCTGGAGTCCGCCCCATCTTGGCAGTTCAGGTGTGGGTCCAGCCACTGGAGGATACGTGGCTGAGGCTGCCCACGGTCCAGACCCAGACCTCCTGGCCCCTCCTGCCCACTTCGAGGCCCTGGTGGGGGTCCCTTCACCCTTCACCCTTCACCCCTGGGCCTTAATTTCCTCATCCGCAAATGGGCAAGAAACCTCCGCCTGCCTTTCCCAGAGGGTGGTTCTGGCAGTGGGTGCGTTCGAGAAAGATGGGGGTGCCGAGCTCCCACTGCGTGGGGTGCAGCGATGAGCCAGCCAGCCGGGGCCCCGTCCCGGGGAGCGCTCTGCCGTCACGGGAGAGGAGCAGAGGGAAAGGCGTGAGAGGCTGTCATGCCTCGATGGGGCGTCCGAGGAGGCTGGACCTCGGAGAGTGGGGTCACCCCAAGCCCCTCCCAGACTGCAGCTGGCTGAGTCCCGGCACAGGGACTCCCCGAGTCCAGGGAGCACAGGGGTAGGAATGCACGCTCAGAGATCCCTACCTTGGATCTTCAGCGGGTTGTGGTAGTGAACTTCCAGACGGAGAAATCTGGAGGACTCGGCACCCCCAAAGGCAAGGCCTGCTTCCTCCGGGTAGTAAAAGGCCTGCAGGGTGGGGGAAAGAGGTGTGCCAGGCGGTTTGGGCACCGCAGCCCAGACAGGCAGGCCGGCGTCTCACGAGGGGCTCCCAGACGCGGGTCGGGGCAAACCCACCCACCCGTTGGGGCCTGAGCTGCGGCGTGGGGTGTCGGTGAGGCAGGACCAGAACGAGGCTCTCCCGCTGACGGGCAGCTCATTACCGGCCCGCCCGGATGTCCCTAGTCAACTCGGGGTCAGGAGTAGAGGGAGCCGGCGCCCCACGGCGAGCCTACCCCCACCCCCGGGCCCTGCGCTCGGCCCTGCCGCGCCCCCTGCATCGGCGGCGGGAGCGGCAGGCGGAAGCCCCTCGGTGCAGCCCGTGGAGGCCACCAGCCAGGACCGCCCTGTGCGCAACCCCACATCCAGCGGGGAAATGAGATCGATACCCACAAAGTGCCCACGCTCACGTTGTGCACTTTTGTAGAAGAGCCTTCCGGGCCCGAGAGCAGCGGGGGCACCGCCGGGCCTGGGGCTGACCTGACGGGGCGGGGGCCTCTCTGGTGGCCTCGCCAGCACCCTCTGGAGCCTCTCAGACCGAGAGGCCGGGGGACACAGGTGCGGAAGGGGCGGGACCCCAAGGAGCGCAGAGGAGGCCGGGAGAGGGGGGCGGGGGCACGCACCTTGGCACCCAGGGCCCAGGCGGCCAGCACGTGGCGGCAGTAATCAAGGCGTCCGGGCTTCATCTTGGAATCGCAGGGCCCGCTGAACTGGGGGAAGGTCTCAAACTGGGGGGCGCACTGGAAGACCTCCATGTGGTGCACCAGGGCCTCGTTGCCCTTGGTGACGATGGGCTCGTACTGGGGTGGCAGGGGCGGGGAGGACACTGAGCCCGGGGCGGCGGATGCCTGCCTGCTCACCCCCTGGTGGGGGCTCAGCTCCCCCCATGGCCCCTGCTTGCCCATCTGTAAAATGGGAGGGCTAAGGGAGGAGCTTCTGGGGCCCAGGGTTTTGAAGGTGGAGCCACCGAGCCGAAGCCAGTCAGAATCTTCCAGAAGCCCACAAAGACCTCCAGAGTGAAGGCAATAAGGACCCTGGCCAACCATTTCCTGACAAGGTGGGGACAGGAAGGCAGCTGTCCTGGGCAAGGACACAGAGACTGCCCTGAGGGCTAAGCCTGAGCCCAGGCGACCCGGCCGGCCACCCCTGTGGGTCTTTGCACACTCACACAACCTCTCTGGGCTGTGCTTTCTCTGTTGGAGACAGTGGTGACAATACTACTGGGGAGAGGAGCGAGCCCCCCCCCACTCCCGCAGGGCCAGGAAAATAGGTGACAGTCAGCCACTAACAGCTGCTATCCTCACGGTATATCTCTGGGTGGGTGTTTAGAGCAACTGAGGTCTGAACTGAGCTGTTTTGTGAGGGGGATGTGACCAGATAGACAGACAGACAGAATCAGTGTCCTTTGGTCCCGTCTTAGGAAGTCGGGCCACAGGGGCCCGGGGAGGGTGGGCTGTGAGCAAGGTGACAGGATGACAGGGTGACAGGGGGTCAGAGCATGCTCGCGGCCGCAGGAAGTTCAGACTGTGCCCCAGGTTCAGGCGGGAAGAGGACATCTGGTTCAAGCTGAGCCGCGGACGGCTCTCCAGCACAGGGACGTCTCTGCACGCCCCTCCGAGGCCGCCCGCCATGTGCCCTGCGCCCCCCACCCCCACCCCCAGGTACCATGACGATGTGGTGCCGGGAGAAGCCGTCCGGAAGCTCAGTGATGTGGCACCAGTATGTGGTCGGCTGGTCGGGGATCAGGATGTCCGGGGTGCGGATCTCCATGGTGTGCGTGTCCGCGGGCAAGGCCGGGATGGGGATACTGGGCTTTAACAGCTGTACCCTCTGCAGCCCCGTCTGCAGCCCCGAGGTGTTGACGGCCTCCAGCGTCCGGAACGGCTCCTCCAGGACCCCGTAAACCAGGTGGACGGTGCCATCCTGCAGCCAAGACACCCCCCAGACGCCCCAGAGCTGGGCTCCTTGGCACCCGGGGCCGGCCTGGCCCCTGCCCGCCTCACCTGGGCAGTGACATGCCCGGTCCGTGTCTCTGTGAGGCAGGGGTGTCTTTGAGGCTCCCCAAGGACCCGGCCGGGCCAGGCTAGTCACCCCACAGCCCGCAGCTTGCACCAGGCGTCACGCTTCTCCTTTCCAAATACGTTCTGGCCTCGTCCTCTAGGCTTCGGTTCAGCTAGCCACTGCTGGGCCGGACCAGCCGGCCCACCTCACACATCTGTCCCCTCCACCGCCCCCAGGGTCACCGGGGACAAGCTGTGGGTCATCACCTCCGGTCCCGTGAACAGCTCAGCGTGAGGAGTCAGCGCCCCCACGAAGAGAAACAGACCAGCTCGAGGCTTTGCGACAGAAACATCGGACTTGGAGAGCCGTGCCGTCCCGCTGGTCCCGGACAGCGCAGACACGGGAAGCTCCAGGCAGCACCGTGCCAGAGGTCACAGACAGACCCCAGGGGGCAGGGGTCTGGGCTTGACCTCCTCCCACCAGCTGCCACCAACGCAAGCCTGTCGCCACACGTGGCCTTCCGTGGTCTTCTGGGCGCCGGTGGGTTTGTATTCCCGACGGGTGGCCCGTCTGCTCTCTGAGTTTGCGGCCACCGAAACCTGGGGCCCCCGTGAGCTGCTCTCGCCAAAGAGCGTATCAGAGCTCCGGGCGGGAAGCCCCCCAACACCCAGCCCCGAAGCTCTGAGCCGAGTGCACCCGCACATCAGATGACACCCTGCAAAGTGCTTGGACAGGGTCCGCCTGTCCTTGTGTCGTCCGTGGGGAAGGCGGGTCAGGAGCGTGAGGACCCCGTGACCTGCTGGAAGGACACGGAGGGCCCAGCTCTGTCCCACCATGCCGTGGGGCCCTGGGCAACTCCTTCCCCTGCCTGGCCTCAGTTTCCTTGTCTGGCACACAGACAGCCGGTCACTGCCGTACCGTAAAGTTTACACAAGGTGACCGAGGTCCAAGGGCCCTTGAAAATTCAAAGAATTTTGTCTTCAAGGCCAAGCAGGGTTGCTTTTCTGCAGCGGGTGTGTTGGAGCCGCATGAGAAGCCTGTGGTGTTTCTGGATCCACCGTGGCCCTGAGCTCCTGGGCAGAGCTGGTGGGGTCTTAGAGGCCAACCTGCTCTCTCCCCTCCCCCACACTTCACAGGCAGGTAAACCGAGGACGTCTGGGGGGTGGGGGGAGGGACTGGCCCCAAGCCTCACAGCCAGTTGGCAACAGGGCAGGTTGGGAAACCAGGTCTCCCGGGCTCTTTCCAGAATTCCACCTGAAGGTGATGGGCCAGGAGGAAAGAGGCAGGAGCAAGATCGTTCTGGTCCCACTTTGAGAGGCTTGGGGGCAGGACCCGCATCTACAACCCTGTTGGCTGGGTGTCAGCCAGGAATACTTCCTGAAGGGGTCAGAGGCTGATAACAGAGCTGGTCTCTTGTCCCCTCCCAGCCACCTCGGGGATCCTTCCCCGGCTTTCTCTCTGCACGCTGCCCCAGGATGCGGGAACGCTCCACGATCTCCTGAGCACGTGGGGCCACCACCTACCTCAATGAGGTAATCCTTGGGGTCACAGGTGTCAAAGGGCCTCTTGAAGATCAGGCTCAGGCCTTCCGGGGTTCTCCGCGCCCTCAGCAGCTGGTAATCCTGCCGGGAATCCAGGTGGATCTGTCCCCTCTGGTCACTCCAGGCGTCCTGCAGAGACAAGGACCGACCCTGAACACAAGGGGCTGAGCGGGAGGCCAGAGCTCAAGGTTGGCTGCCCACAGCGTGGATCCCGGGGGTCCTCCTGGGTCTGGCGGGGGGGGGAGGGGTGACTCCCACTTTGTGCGTCTGCCTAGAGATAGCAGAGTCATACTCCAATCCCACTCACTTCCTCTGTGCCTTGAAGCAGGGCTCTCAAATCCAGCCGGGACTCGGGGCGGCTGGTTAGGGACAGGAAGGTCTCCCCGCGGACCTCCGAGACCCCAGGGGACGGGGGGAGCGGGGATGAAGACTCGGGCCTCGGACACCCCAGTGCAACGTGACGGTGTGCCCGCAGAAGCCATCCCAAGCGGGAGTCTCAAACCTCTGGGTACACCCAGGAATCTATTGCTAAGAAGGCACCGTGATTGGCGATGCGTGTCTGGGACACATACCGCTCCCCCCTACCCGTCTGCAGAGGGAGGGGCACGACAGCACGTGGAGACTGGGTCAGATGGGGGAGGCGAGGAAGAAATCCGCTGCGGGGGTTCAGGTGGCTCTCTCCTCCCGTGCCCTCCCTGACCTCATGCACCCCTGAGAGCGAGCACCCCTTCACTCACGGTGCCCCAGGCTTCTCACTCCCCTCGCCCAGCCCTGACCTTGCCTGGAGAGAGTAAACTGAGGCCCAGGGAGGAAACAGGCCTGCGGCATTTTGCCCCGGGGGTTAGTGGGTGGCTGATCTGACCGAGCCCTGCCCTCCCCTCCCCGCACCTGCTTCCTGTGGACCTGACTCTCAGGCCTAGTCTTGCAGGCCAGTGCCGGGAAAGCAGTCACCTACAGAGGATGCTTGGAGGGAGGGAAGAGCCCGCCCCACCGGCCAAAGGCCTCTGTTCCCATTCGGGAACACCACGAGCCCTTGGCCTTGGGATTTTGTTTTTAATCCTGTGTCCCCAAACATGTTTGCTCCATTTCCTTGAGAAGAAAAAGAAACCTACAGAGAATTTTGCAACACTTCCCCTAGAGAAAAGCCCCACAGTGAAGTTCCTGCTAAGAGACACTACTAATTTGCAGGCCTAATTTAAAAAGCAGAGGCAGAAAGTTAGTGTATGAGAGTTCAGCTGGAAATCTAGAATGTATTTGTTGAACATACGGCTAACGGAGGAAAAACAAGTCTGGCATTTGTTTGCACAGGAGTTTGTTGTGCAAATTAATCTTGCAGTGTGCAGGGGGTGGGGGGGCACCCAGGCTCTCTTGGCAGCAGGCATCGCTGCCCCTCAAGGAGCTCTCGCGCTCCTGATCTGGGGGCCCGGCTACTCCCGTTCAGAGCTGGGGCTGCCCCAGGTCTTTCTTGGCCGTGACCCCTCCCCGGGGCCACCGAGCATCCTTACGGCGAGCAGACAGTGCAGCCCAGCAAACCAGATCTGGGCCCCAACCGGGCAACTGCACCCCATTCTGCCTGGGGGGCCCCTGCAGGTTCCCCCACTTAAACGGATTAAGAAAAACCCTCTGCTCACAGATAAAGACCTTAAAAAAAAGTTGGGGAGGGGGCACCTGGGTGGCTCAGTCGCTTGAGCGTCTGACTTCGGCTCCGGTCACGATCTCGCCGTCCGTGGGTTCGAGCCCCGCGTCGGGCTCTGTGCTGACGGCTCGGAGCCTGGAGCCCGCTTCCGATTCTGTGTCTCCCTCTCTCTCTGACTCCACCCTGCTCACGCTCTGTCTCTATCTCTGCTCCTCCCCTATTCGTGCTCTGTCTCTGTCTGTCTCTCTCTCTCTCTCTCAAAAACAAATAAACATTAAAAAAAAAAAATGAAAACAAAGAAGTTAGACCCTCCTGTGTCTGTTTTTGTGGAGAGAGGTGGGTTTCATCCCCAGAGAGGCCCATCTGGGGCCGAGGGTGGGAGCGGTGGCTCAGGCCAGGGGCTGCCTCCGCGCACCTGCACCTCCCTGGAGCTTGTTGAGGGCCCCACAGCCCCTCCATCTCTGGTTCGAAGGGAAACTTCCTCCTTCCCCTACAGTTTACGGTAAAAAATACGGGTGAATTTTGGAGGCGCGGAGTCAAGGGCACCTCCTATTTTGGGTCAGCTCGGTGGGTTTGTGCCACACCTGGGCGGGGGGGGCGGGGGTCCACACCTGCTCACTGCACCCTCATGTGCAAGCTAGGTCTGTGGGTGCTTGCTGCTGTGCTTGGCCACGTGCAGCCACCAGGCCCACGGGGTGTGCTGGGGGGGGGGGGCTGGTGCCGGTGGGGGACGCAGGCTCCACCCTCATCGGTGGGGGGCAGCGGATGCCTTCATCTGCTTGGCACGCGAGTGGCCGGGGCACAGGCGCGCTGGCACGCCGCGTCCTGCTTGGGGATGTGCGCTCAGGGACCGCGGAGGGCATCCGTTTTGTCCTCAGATCGGAATCCCCGAGATGCCCGAGCTTGGGGCGTGGACTTGGCTAAGGTCAGAGTAAACAGGAAGGCAGAGGAGGGAGAGCTTCCTTTGCTGGGTTAAGAGAGGGGGTGAGTGCAGGGTGAAGGCCGGGCGGGGGCTGGGTGAGGACAAGGTCAGGAGCGCTGGGGTTCGGCACGACTCACCCCAAAGTAGGTGCCGTGTCCGTCGGTCCAGAGCACCACCAGGTCAGCATTTTCCAACTCGCCGCGGTCCGACATCCCAAACAGGACACCGGCCTTGAGCTCCTGCACCAGGAGTTGGAAGTGGACGGTCTTCTGCGCGTAGCTAACATTCCAGGAAAGCTCCAGGGACCCCTCGGGATCCAAGGGTATTCGGTAGGGGAAGGGATCCTCGGGGGGGGCCGAGCTCTGCAGTGTGGCCACCAAGATGACCAGGAAGATGGCCACCACCGTGCCATACATGGACGCTGCCTCTCTCGTGTTGGGGCTGGGGACCTGCATGGCCGGGCGAGCTCGGCCGCCCCACTGGGACTTTTATGTCCCGACCCTCCAGGGGGTGGGCCCAAGCTGCCCCGGTAATCGCATTTGTCTGGTAGGGAATTCAATTGTCCCGGTGACCCTCCCACCAGCCTGTGCCCCGGGGCACACCCTTGCGTCCCTCGCTCTCCTAATCGGCACTAATGACACATGGACATCATCAGCGGGAATTGAAGCCGACTGGCTGCTTTCGTTCTGTCTGTATCGTCTCTGCGGAGCTGTCTGGAGGGCGGCCCCTCCCTGCAGCCAGCAGGCCTTCCAGACGCCGTCAGCCCGGCACCGGGCCGGCCACCGGGCGGGCTGTCTGGTCCTGTCCCCGAGCCACACGCAGGATGGGCCCCAGGCCGCCCCATCCATGGATGGGCAGACTGAGGCCCCGAGGGCTTATTTCCAGGGTGACCAGTGAGTAGGTAAGACTGCCGCTGGGGCCCGGGCCCGGTGAGCCATTTCCACGATGCTGGAGGGTGGACCAACTGCAACCTAAAAATAAAAGACGGTCCCCACATAGTCCCTGTGTTTAGACACTCTCTCCATGGCCTGCTGTTCCCACTTTTGTCTCCTGTCTATTTCCTCACAGGCTCCAGCTGGTGCCACGGCTGCTCCAGCAGGAGTGGGTGTACTGCTGGGGGGGTGGGGCCAGATGGCACGGGGTGCATCGCTGGGGGACAGACTTTGCAGAAAAAGGTGCACATGACGGGCCTGCCTCCCTGCCATCCAAGTTCCCAGCGCTATGACGTCCCTTAGCTTTGAGTGGACCCTGCCTGAACTTGAACCCTCCCGCACCTGCTGGCCTATAGCACCGTTTCTCCCACACCTACCACAGGGCCTTTGCACAGATCCATTGGGGCTCACAGCCCTGGTGCTGCCCCCCAAGTCACCCCCATCCTTCTCTGTGCAGACTGCGTTGACTCTAGTCGGGCTGCCACCTCCAGAAAGTTCTCCCTGACCGCCCTGAATTCGGTCCTTCTCCCACCAGGCACATGACTCGCTCTCACTCTGCCTCCCTCCATTCCTTCGTCCCCCTCCTCCTCTTCCTCCCCTTTCCGGAGACACCGAGAGCCCAACCGTAGGAACACCGGGGCGTCACCAGCTGGCACCCAGCTTTTAGTCCTCAGGTGTCTGCAGAGGCTGGCCTTGCACAGGCAGCGCCAGGCTAGGTCTCGTTGTGAACGCTGCTCCTTCGGAAGGAATGACTGTGTCTGCCTGAAGATGGGACCGAGGGAACATTCCAGCCCTCACGGGACCCTGGCGGTGGTGCTTTGTGCCCCGGGCAGCCAAACCAGACAGGGGAAAGACTGCCGGAAGCCAAGCTGTCCAGCCGGCCCGATGGCAGGGCCCGGGCGCTGGACGGATGGGGACTGCATGGCGGCTCACGGAAAGCGAAGCTTCTTGCATTCCCGATTCTATGTAATTTGGCCTTAGCGTCGGTCGGGGCAGCCCCCCCACCAATGAAAGTACCTGGGGATTTGTCGGTGGGGGAATTGCCCACGACGGGCCCCCCGGGAAAAGAACCACTGGGGAAAGAAAGAAGAGTCCGCAGGGAAATTATGCAGCCCTACATCCAGCCCTCGCCACCCCCCATAAAGACTCCTCTGCCTAAAGGAAAGGTAGCCCCACATATTTCCCAGCCAGGGAGGGGGACAAATGGGTTCGAAATCCCCGCTCTGGCAACAAAGGAATGTATCTATGGATACAAGTGACTCCGACCCCTGGGCCCACTTGGCCCCCAGGAGGCATTCCAGATGATGATTGGACCTGGGGGGTTAAGGTACAGAACGGTTCATTAGTTCCCAGGTATACATTGTCTCTCTGGGAGCGCATAAGGTGTGGGTTCCCAGGGCCCTCTGGGCTCCCTCCCGGCACCCCAGACCAAAGCGAATACTTCTGTTCCTTACACAGCAAATGGTTCAAGGGAACAATTAAGAAGTCATGTCGCTGTAAATGTTCCACTTGAGGTGTTGAGAGCTAGATGACCTTTCAGGAAAATAGCGAAGCAAATGCCTCATAGACAAACGTAGACACATAACGAAAGCAGTATGAAGAAATTAATCAAGAAGCAAAAAGGCAGGAGGGAGCGTTACGAGGAAATAACCATGAGGTGCCTGAATGGGCGAGTTCACAAAAAAAGGAACGTTTTTTAGAATCGGGTGATGCCGAGAAACATCGATGAGGCACGCTACAAGGAAATTGCTGGCAAACAGAATGCCACGTTTGCCACAATACAGCGGCCGTCTGACACGCTGCTGTCCTCTGTGTCCCCCACGGGGCCCAGGCGCAGGAGGCAGAGTGAAAGATAAAGGGTTGCTGAGCGAATGAGACACGAGTGGGGGTGATGGCACAGGCCCTCCCTCCAGGGCTTGGGGAAAGCCCAGAGAGGTCACAGACACGGAGCACGAGGGAGAAGTCGGAGTCCAGGGAGGCCCCTCGGCCTGGGGCGGCCGGCAAGCTTCCCGGAGGCTGGGGAGGGTCTCCAGTAGGACCTGGAAGGACCGTGTTCCGGGGGTCGGGGGCACCGGGCGGTGTGTGGCTAGCTACAGGACTAGTCCCAGAGGCTCTGGGCAAAGCAGCCCGTCACAGAAGACAGGCGGGCCCAGGCCGGGGTCGGGGGGCTGGGGGTGGAGACCAGGCTCCGAAGGCCTCACCTGAGAGGGAACGGCCCTCATTCTCCAAATTGTTGTGGAAGCAGGTGCTGGCGTTTGAGATCAGGACACAGCCTGGACAGTCCCCTCCGGGATCAGGGCGTGCCCGGCTCTGGGCCAGCCTCCTGGTGGCCTTGGTGCCAACCATCCAGGTGGCTCCGGTCGGAAGATGGGCTGAGCCACGAACCGCGGTAACTAACTCCGGGGCAGCGAAACCCCGGGGCCCTCACGCCGCATCTCCCGGGGGCTCAGAGCCCTGGATTCGAATGCGGCCGGCTCCCGGCTGGGCCTCCTTGGGGAAGCCCCCTTCCCCACCCAGATCGCCAGAGGGGTCGGACACGACAGTAATGTATCCTCTGGCTGCCTTCAACCCAGCGGTCTGGGCAGGCAGAGGCAGACAGGCCCGGGGCCAGGAGCCCAGGGACACAGTGCCAGCCCCGGGCAGGCCCTCGGGCAGCTGAGCACGCCCCCATTCCTCCCTGGATACGGGGAGATCAACAGTTGCTCAGAGCCGCTCCAAAGGAGGGGAGGCCTGTGTGCCTCTTAGTAAACAGCAGAGTGCTACAGACACACGTTTATTTTTAACAGGATTTAAACGGCGCTCTCTTCCTCCAGCTTGGAACCGGGAGGCAGTGCCCGCGGTCCCCTTGCATCCGGCACAGCCGATGCAGCCGATCTCAGAAAAGATAATTACCAAGTACTAGGAATCAACAGGAGCTGGAAAGCGGGTCCTCGCCCAGCCGGCCACCAGCTTCGTTCCCTGTCACCCTGGCCAGCCTCGGGGCCAGGGCTGCGACTGTCCTCGGATGCCAGGAGCTGGGAGACGAGGCCGCAGAGAGGTTGAGCAACCTGCCCTTGGGGCCCGGCCAGGCCAGACGCTAGGTCAAGGACCCCGAAGTGTGCTTCTAGCAAGCACTGCACCGGGGAGGCCGCCAAGGTCAGGGCCGTTCCACTGGAGTCAGGAGGAAGGGACACGCAGAGGAGAAATGCATCCAGGGAGGAAAGCGCTGGGCCCCGAGGGGGGGGGGGTGGCGGGAGGGACCTGGCCAATCACACGGCCCCTGCCGCGATGTGCGTCCCTTGCATTAATGGATTGTTACAAACGTGCAATTCGACCCGGCATGAGGAAGCGACGCTCAGCACCGGGTGAGACACCTGCCCGCCCCAGGTGCCCTCAAGTGCTGAGCCGGGCAGCCCCCGCCTGCGTGCCCTCTGACCCCTGCTCCCAGCCCCGCCTGGCTGTGCTCTGGTGTTGAGGTGCGGTCTGCCCTCCGAAGGCAGGGTGGGTTGGGGGTGTCGCCCAGAGCGTCACCACCACCCTGTCAGGAAATAAACACCGCTCGCTGCTCAGCGCCTGGCTCTCCTCCAAGGCGCTCCGACGGCTGACCTCATTTGGAACCAATTTCGGCGTCTTAATAAGCCCTTTGGCTTTCCGCATCCGTCTGAACTGTCATCTTCGCGTGTAATCCCCCATTGCCTGTGCCACGTGAGGCCGGCTCCGGCTGGCTCCCCAGCGCCCAGATCGTAGCAAGTGGGGGGCACCCGAGCCCGGTGGGTGGCCTTAAGACACACAGGCCCGACCGGGCCGCTCCCCAGCGGCTGCAGACTCTGCCCCTTGCGTGGGAGCTCTTGGCGCCAGGAAAATCCAGCAATCTAGCTGAGGGAAGCAGGACACGGGGCTGTGAAGGGCAGCCGGGGGCTGCACACAGACCAGGCCCACGTCCAGGGGGCCACCACACCCCTCCCTGGTCCTAAGCAGCTTGCGGCCGCCACACCCTGTGTCAACCATCACCAGCCGCTGCAGAAATCCGGGGGGATTTGCCCCCTCTGACTTGCCCCAGCTCCTTAAACCACAGCCAAGAAAACACGACTCGGGCCCCAGGGTCAGAGGGGCCCCGCCCCGCAGCCCCCTGCCCCCCATGCCTGCTTGGGGGGCAGGTGAATTTGGAAATCAGACCAGAGACGCAGCACCTCGCAGGTGTAGTGCGAACCACATCTGAGGTCCTGCCCAGAGCCAAGGTGACCAACAGCAGCTGTGTCTGCATCCGAGGCATTAGGGGCACGGCCAGGGGAGTGCTGTCCCTTGACATTTAGATCAGCGTCACTGGCAGGAAGGGGCTCTTGCCCCCGTGAGAGTGATAGAGGTGGAGAGCCACAGGAGTGTTCGCTCATCTCACGGGGGTGGGGGGTTGGGGGGGGTGAGCCACCCTCACAGGAGGGGCGTGGCTGCTGGGACGGCCCCCCGACCCTGGCTCTGGTCTCTGGGCTCCGGGCCCCTCAGTTGCGGGCTGTCGTTCAAGCACGAATGTGCCCGAAATCCGCGACAGGGCAAGTCAAAGCCCCCAGAATCCCACCCTCAAAAATTAACCACTGTTAATAGCTCAGTGCGTCGTATTTCAGAATTCCTTTCACTATTTAAATGTATTTTTAACTTTCTTTCATTATTTTTTATGTGTTTGTTACGTTCATTACATCGCAAAATTTACCGCCTTAACCATTTTTAAGGTCACAGTTCAGGGGCATTAAACATTCACACTGTTGTGCAACCGTCTCCGGAAATTTCCACCCTCCCAAACTGGAACTCTGAACCCCCCCCCCCCCCCCAAGTAAACACTGACTCTTCTCCCTTCCTCCAGCCCCCGGCCCCCACTGTCTAGTTTCTGTCTCCGTCTCAGCGGCTTCGGCCCCTCTAGGGCCCCCAGGTAAGTGGAGTCATACGGTGTTTGCCCTTTCGTGGCCCTTTCGTGCCCATCCCCCTCAGCATCATGTCCTCGAGAAGGTTCATCCACGTTGCAGCACGTATCGGGATTGCCTGAATGACATTCCGTGGTGTGGACGGACCCTGTTTTGTTTACCCATCGTCTGCTGATGGACACTTGGCTGTGGTGAACACCTCAAGTCCCCGCTTTCTGTTCTTTGAGGCTCACGCCAGACGTGGAATTGCTCGATCACACGGTCATCCTGTGTCCGCGAGGAAGCGCTGGTTTTCACGCGGGTCCCCACGCCCTCGCCCCGGGCCCCCCCATTTCCGCGTTGGACACACACCCACCGTCAGCACACCTGGCCCACCTCGAGCCTCTGGCTAGCTCTCGAGTTTTCCATTGTATCTGTGCTCCGATCCATGTGACCGGCTCCCTGTTGGTAAAGATTGGGGTTGTTGGCTTTTTAATTAAACCGGTAGAGGCAGCTCGTGCACGCCTGTCCTTTGAACTTGGGCCTGAGATTTTTCAGTATAGATCCCTGCAGGTGGGAGCCTGGGAGGCCGAAGGCAGCTGGGCTCCCTAACTGAAGTCATTCCCAAGGCTCAAAAGGTCTTGATCAAGGAAGTCATCCAGCCACCGGCCGCTCTGCCAGGCACCGAAGACAAAACCGCCTCCCCGAGAACAAATGGTTTCTTACAGGTAAGTAGGTTTCGACCTGGTTGATGGGCCAGATTTGCTCTGGGACTAGGCAGCCGCCCGCAGGCTACAATCAAATGCATCACATACATAAACACAAATTCAATAAAGCCCAAGGCTCGCCATCTGCTTTTCAAAGAGGAAGCTACCGAAATGAGCAGGTCTCCGTGCCTGGGGGCGTCTGACATTCACGTGGCCAGAAGGGGACAGCGACCTGCCCACCCTGATCCAATTTTCCTGCAGCTGATCGAGTTAGGGAGAGACTCACCCTGTAACGCACTGGGCGGGGGAAGGCGAATTAAAACCACCAGGACATAGATCTGACGTGAGTGGGAGGCAAGGGGGCCGCGTGAGCTGGAGGGCGCGGGGGGGACATCTTTCGGTGGCACTTGGTCAATATCTGCAGCGGAAGGGCTGGCTTTGTGCAGGGTGTCACTACCAAAGGCCTGCGTCGTTCCTGGACAACAGGTCTGCGTCCGAAGTCCCACGGCACTGGGACGGCTGATGTCACGGTATGGTCACCGCTCAGGGCGCTAGGTCCGTTCCAGGGGCCTGCGGAGTCCCCGGTGTCAGTCTCCCCCGGGGACTGATGTGGTCGCCCCCTTGGCTGGCACTGACCACAGCTCTGCATGGAGGCCAGTCTTTGGGAACCAAGACCAACGGACCTTAATGGGCAAAGGAGGTCCAGCGGGGCCAGAGCCTCCGTCAGGCGGGAGATCAGCATCCTTCGCCCAGAGGAAGGCCCTGCGGCTTGAGCGTTTTGGTTATTTTCTGTTGTGCAACCCCAGAATGCCGGGCGGACGCAAATTTTAGTCTCGGTCGGAAAGGCTCATCCGCAGGAAAGAAACGCCGTGTGTGTGTAGGTAGCTGGTACTCGTGCTGGACTGTCCGGGGGGGCCTCCACCGCCCTTGAGAGGGGTCTGCTGGGCATCCGGGGCGGACACGCGCTTCAAGGGTGTTTTATAACATACCGGGGCCCTCAGCCAAATGGGTAACTAAATATGCCATCCCCCAAATCCTACCAGGTGTCAGAAGAATGTTTTTAAAAGCAAAAAAAAAAAAGCATAATAAAATTGGCTGTAAATAAGGAGTCTTTTCAGAGCATCAGAATTCTGTAGGAATCACAGAAAAAGACTCAAGGAAACCAAATCGGGGGGAACCGCGTCCCCCAAGATGCACAGCTTGGGTGGCTGCAGACGTGGCTGGAGGCCACCCCCCTCCATCCCGAGCCAGGGAGGTAGGGCACAGCGGTGGGGCGGGGCAGTGGTCAGGGTACTCGCCTCCTGCCGCCGTGGACGGCAGAGTCCCTGAGTCCCCAGGTCCAAGCGGAGGGTGGTCACCACAGCAGGACGGAGACCAGGATACCACAGAGCTCAGTGAAGCTAGAGGCCCCCAGCCCGCGGGAGCACTTCTCCTCCCACCGCGCCTGGGTGCGCGGACCTCCCCATCTCCGTCAGAGCCTCAGAAACAGACACGGCCGCGGCGGACAGACAAACAGGGACTTTAGTGCAGAAATAGGCACGCTGCCCACATGACCAGGCATGTGAGACAAAGCAACCCCAGAAAAGAGAGCCGTCATCTCAGAAACAGGAGCCCTGACACCGGGGAGCGCCGCGATCGAGTCAACAGAGGAGCCTTTAAAAGACGTATAATTACTACCTTTAGAGAGATAAGAGGGGTTATCGGATCCGTGAAGCAAGAATGGGCTTTTATATAAAAGAACTAATTAGAGATCTCGGAAATTTAAAATAGATGGGCTGGAAGCGGAGAGGAGACATCTGAAGAGCAAATCAGCACACTGGAAGATGAGGCCAGGGGCCGTGCAAGGGATTTGTCCTAATGGGCAAAGTCACGGAAAACACGAGGCAGAAGTTGGGGACCTGGGGACAGCTCCAGACGCCCCTCGGCCACCTGATGGATGTTCCCTCAAGTGGCACAGTGGGGATGGAGGGAAGAGAGTGGCCAGAGAAAGACCCAGGGCCACAGAAGGACACCGGTCGTTGGCTCTAAGAACTCGCCAGGTGCCGAGCAGAGCAAATGAACCCAGGCCTGTTCCAGTCGCGCGATGGCCCATTTCCGGGTCAGCAGAAGCAGAGCGAAGGTTCCGATGCTCCCGGAGAGAACAGAGCGCAGGTGCCAGGAGCAACGGTGAGAATGGGAGGGACACCCCCACCCCCAGTGGAGGGGTGCGAGCCAGGTCCCCGTGCCTTCTCCTAATAGCGGCGTGAGCCCGCACGAGACGCGGGACTCTCCTTCCAAGTTCAGAGAGAAGGCGTTACTCAGTCTACCATCCCGAACCGGGCATCCTGGTTTGAGAGCAAAGAAAACCCTTCAGATGTTCAGGGACTCGGGGATTTCACCACCACTCCCCTTTCTGAGAGCCTTAACTCAAGTTACTCAACCAGAGCAAACAAAAATCTCAACCCGAGGAAGAGAAAGACGGGCCGGCAGAAAAGATGGGGACATAAAATCCGATAGGACGCGGAATGAAGCCTGGGCGGTTTCGTTGTCACGAGGAACGGGATCGATTATCGTCTTTGCGGCGGGACAAGTTCAAACACGAGAAAGGCACAGAGAATGACGTTATAAATGCCCATGTGCTCACCGCTCAGATCTGTGTCTGTTCTGCCGTATTTGCTGTGCTTTTGCAAAATAAAGAAATATCACAGGTTCGGGGAAGCCCCCCGGCCTCTCCTCCAGTGAACACAGATTCTCATCACACGTATAATTGGGTTATGGTAACAGGTACAAAAACATTGATTTTTTTCCCCCACCCACAATGTTTATTTTGTCACTGGCCACTTTGTCAAACGCCTAATTGTCTTAATCAATCTTCCCCGGGTTCACTTGGATTTACCGAGTGGAATTTTCCAAGTGTCAGGGAGCAGTCACCCGCTCAGCCTCTTCTGGTTCGATATCTGCGTCTTTTATTTCCGTTTCTGTCCAGCGGACTCACCAGGCCAGCTGGCCACGGGGGAGGCAGCCGCACAGGGACGCTCAGCTTGTCCCCGGGAGCGCTTCCTGTGCTTGCCAATGAGCAGGGCGCCGGCTGAAGACGGGTGTTAAATGCCCTCTGATGGGTAAGCAAGATTCTCCCCATTTCTTTTCAATCAGCAAGTGCCGCTGACTCCAATCAGCTGCTTTTCCAGCATCCGTTCTGACTACCCCAAGCTTTCCCTGCCTCTCTAAGAATGCAGAGCTCTGGTTCTCCAACTTTGTGGCCTCAAGGTCCCTTTACCCCCCCGTAAAATGTACTGAAGCCCCTGAAGAGCCTATATGAAGAATATTATAAAGTTTTACCGCAAGAGAAAAAAAAGGAAAATCTAAATCAATGAAGATACAAACCAGCCCCCTTGCTGGGAGACGTTAGAATGTTGTAAAGACAGCAGTCTACCATATTGATTCTAATAAACACGTCTCCCATCTTCAAACGTCCCTGAAACAATCAAGGGCGTATCAGAGCTTCAATGGCAGCATCCCTCCACCCCCTCCTGGTAGTCAACACAATAAGGATTTACCTTAAAAAAGATGATGTCTGATTTCATGTATGCTTTTTTCATGATCTTAGCTCATTTGTTTTTTTGGACCAAATCTTGGAGCGGTATTGGTGTTCCTGTTACCTCGTTTTCTAGGTGAAGCAGCTGAGGCCCAGAGAAGTCAAGCAACTTGTCCAAGGGCACACAGCCAGGGAGTGGCAGAGCTAGGATTTGAACCCCGGCTGTTTGGTCCCAGCGCCTCTGCTGCTCTGGTCTACTGGTCCAGGGGTTGGGCTTCTTCCAGTCCATCTACAGTTCAACCCAGTCTTCGTTAGGGCCCCCAAACGATTCCCGATCTCACAGGTCGATAATACAGATCATTCAGAAGAGGAGAACACTCAAGGAAATGTTGGCAGCCAGACGAAAGGACACGGAGACGTAGCGTGGTTCCCCTGAGCTGTCCAAGCTGCCTCTGTCCCACGTTGGTGACCTGATAGGCCTGTGGATCATAGCGCAGCAGGAGCTCCAGGAACAGACCCTGCATATCTGGAACGATGCAATTTTCACTTGGATAGGGAGCCAGTGACCACTGGTCATGCGAGTGTCAAGACAACATTAAAACACAAACAGGTCAGCCTGTGGCTCATGTCCACAAAAATCCTAGATGGGTTAGAAATTCAACACAAAATGAAAATGGCACAAGTGGCATGGAAAAATCTCGTCTACTTTTTTCTTTTGATTTTTTAATGTTTATTTTTAAGAGACAGAGACAGAGAGCGAGCAGGGGAGGGGCAGAGAGAGAGGGAGACGCAGAATCCGAAGCGGGCTCCAGGCTCCGAGCTGTCAGCGCAGAGCCCGACGCGGGGCTCCAACCCACGAGCCGTGAGATCACGATCTGAGCCGAAGTTGGACGCTCAACGGAATGAGCCACCCAGGCGCCCCTCGCCTACTTGTTTGAGCCTCTCTGGAGCCCTGCCACGAAAGCCTGGCAGGTCTGGCCCCTAAAAGCCAGCGGCCCCAGCTCGATGACGGACCCTACCTAAGCCAAGGTGAAGACGGACACCAGCCTGGAAGAAAGGCTTTGCACCCCACGAAACACATGAGCACATAAAGAGTGTCTGCACATCCGTGTCAAGACACGAAGACTCGGAAATGGGGGAACAGGCAGGTGATGGGAGCGGGGTATGAGGGGGCTCTCAACCTCCCCGGCAGCTGGGAAAACACAGCCACCCAATGAGATACAAGTAGGGGGAAATGGACCAGATGACGGACCCCCGTGCCGTGAGGCTGCAGGGAGACAGAACCTGTCCCCACGGGGGGGAGGAGGGCACATCAGGCAGGGTCACTCACCCGATGATGCTCAAGGAGGCTTTTAGTAAATGGGCTTTGATGGAGAAGTGGGCAAGTGAGGAAAGGAAGCCACAAGGTGAGGGGCAGTGAGCAGGTGCCGTTCCCTCGCCCTGGCCTGAGGGGGTGAGGCCCCAGGAGAAGGGGGTCAGAGGAGAGGGTACGTGGCACGGGGAGACCCAACCCCGCCTGACGTGGCCCTAAAGCGGGGGAGCCAGGGATACGGAGACCCCCACTCCCCTTCCGGGCCATGCCTGTTGGGAAGCTGGAGGGCACAGAGGCCCGAGGCAGACATCCACCCACGTCTTACACACGGCCTTGTCACCCCTCTCGAGAGCCACACGCTGCCACCTGTGTGGCGGGGTCCTCAGACCCGGGTTTCAGGGGGAGGAAACCACAGTCAGCCCCAGCAAGTCTGGACAAGGCTCCCAGTGGAGGGACGGCTCACAAACACGGGAGTCTCAAAAAGTCCCCTATGGGGAAGCAAGCCACTGTTCTCTTTGTCCCGCGGTGACGTCACTACCCCCAAGCTTCTCATCAAGACGGAACAGAGCAAAAGCGAAGGAAAATGGTGCAGTGGGAGAGGCCAGGCCAGCGCTGGGAAGGGCAAGACCCCTTGTGCGGGATTATGGGTTTACAGCAGGGACAGTGGCTCCCCATACAGGAGCCACCAAGCACCCTGGGCTGTGGGGAAGGGGGTACGGGTGGGCGGGGGGGTGGGGGACCACCAACACCGAGGGCTCATACCTCCAGACAAGGCCGATCCTGTTTCGGAGTGACGGGGGCCAGCGACAGGACCAGGGGTGGGGGTGGGGGTCACGTGGAGGGCGGGTTAGTGGCTGGTCCTCCCCTCCCTGCCGCGTGTCCTACAGCAGAGGAGACGAGTGGCAGAGCGGCAGGCCTGGGCTGGGAGCACGCGTCCATGGGCCCTGGTTTGGGGGCGCGTGCAAACGCTCACCCCGAAGTGCTCCCCACAGCCTCACGAGCCAGACTGCTGCCAAGGGAAAGGCAGAGAATGCAAAGTCCTCTCCAAAGCCCAGGGGAGGAGGGAAGGCCTCCCGGGCAGGGCTGTGGGGTCCACGGGGCGGTCAGTGGGCGGCTGCCACAGGCAGGGGCCACTAGTAAATGCCAGCCCCGCTCCAGACTCCATCGGAGGTAGGGAGCCTGTCTCACCAAGGCCCCAGCCGCCCAGGATGGGGGGAAGCCAGTGGGACTGGGGCTCCCAAGGCCAGCACCCAGGCCCCAGGCCAGAAGGTTCGGCCCTTGCTGCCAGCCTCGCCCAGGCAAGCCGAGGGTCATCCCACCCTCGTCCTGGGGGATAAGCAGATCTGGGTGGCTCAGAACCACACGTGGGGAAACTGAGGCTCAGCCATATTCGCCCACCCAGTGAGCAGGGCCAGGATCGAGCCCAGTTCTGCCCACCTCCAAGCCCTCGTCTCTCCATGCTCTGCCTGCACCAGATCCACATCCACAGGTCCAAACTCTGGACCAGCCCCAACTGCGGGCCGAACCCCGGGCACGTGGAGGAGACAACAGCAGACCCATTAGGACATCGGTCCTGAGAGAGAAAGGCTGGGCCTGTCCTACGCACGCCTGCGTCCCAGCACCCACCGCTACTGCATACAGTAGGCGCTCAATAAATGAGGCCAACTCACTCGGCCCCCAGGCATGAGGTGCTCATGCTCACATGGAGTTAAGCGATTACAGAGAAGGCGAGGTTAGACTTTTGACCGGAGAGTCGTGGGAGCACAGGAGACATAAGGGCTCTGACCCCCCTGGGGTCCTGGAGGCTGCCCCACTTGAGCCTGGGCCTTGCGGGGTGCGTAGGAGTTCGCCAGATGGTGACGGGCAGAAGGGGCGTCTCGGGCAGAGACCAGCGTGTGCAAAGGCCGGGAGGATGAGAGCTTGGGCACAGACAGTGCCAGAGCTGGCTAGGCTGACAGCCTGCGGAGGGAGGGCGGGCCGGGCTGGCTCTGGTGGCCAAGCTTGCACCCCATCCAGGGGACAGTCTGGCCGCTCCTGCAGCGGAGGGGCTCCGGGCGAGTGTGGGGTGGGCTCAGGGGTCCTGTGGTGGTCCACGCGTCCCCAGGGCTGACGGGCTCAGACAGGCTCTGCCCTTTCTTCCCGGCAGGCCCTGTGGGGACCGGCTCTGGGCACGAGTCACCCCCGAGTCATTCATTAACTCTGCAGCCAGGCCGGTCACTTGCACTTCATTGCCTCAGTTTCCTTGTCGGTCCCACAGGAGAAATCGCGTGGCCAGTGGTCTCCAGTGGGGCACGAGGAGCAGAGGGAGGCCGGGCCTCTGGCCGCCCCTCGTCCGGGGGAGAGGGGGCGAGAAATCCAGGACCAGCACAGAGCCTCGGGCTAATGCCTTCCCACTGAGGCTGGTGCCGGGGGACAGTGGAGAGCGGAAGGGACAAATGTCTGCCCGCACGGCTCTTCTATCCCAGAGCAGAGACGCAGAGGATGTGGGAGCCAACAGGGGAGACGGTGCCCGAGACTCAGGACCGTGGAGACCGTGCACAGGTGCTAGGAAGAGAGGGACAGCGCGGGGGAGCCCGAGGCTGAAGGTCGTCCTCCGTGCTTCTTCAGGGGGCTACGAAAGTGCCATGGCGTCTCCGGGTCGTGTTACCGCAGGGGCAGCAGCTGGAGCACAGACCCCAGCCGAGGCTCTTGAGCCACCTCAGGCCGCCAGACGTGTGCGTGTGGAGGGGTGCAGCAGCAAGGCCTCGGCACCCCACACCTCATCCCTGCGCCCTTCGACCTTGGGGCACTGTTCCCGTCCTTGGTCTGCCCCGCTCATCCTGCCTCCCCGCACTTGACCCTACCGTTCCCGTCCTTCCCCTCCTCCCACACCCTCCCTCCTCCTGGCCCCCAATCCAAACCTGCCACCGTCAGCCAGGGCGTCAGGGGCTGGTGGCAGGGATGCATCTGATAGGACGGCAGTGGCCAAAGCGCTCCGGTCCTTCTCAGGCCACACGGGTAAAATGAGAGAACGGTCCTCGTCTCCCAGGGCGTGACAATCAGCACGCCACGGATGTCGGCCACGGGGAGTGCAGTCCTGGATCCAGCCCCACCCGGCCCAGGGAGCCCTGTCTCCTCCGGCTTTGAACCCTCACCCAGTCCGAGCTCCCCGACAGCGGGGCCTCTCCGCACCCACAGTGCGCGGCACGTGAGTGGAAGAATGAGTGCAGGCACGCGCAGCCCAAGCTGGCCGGGAAAGAGGCGGTGAGGTCATGAGAGCTCGTCGGGATGAACTGTGATTCACCGGGGGAGCCCCCAGGGACCCTTGACTGCTCCCCAGCACCTCGCTCGGCATCAGCTCGTCCGCACCCATCATCCTCGAAGGTTGCTGAAGAACGAGCACATCAAGCTTGCTGTCACAACGTTGTAGGATGTTGCGGTGACTGAAAAGCACCGGCAATTTCTGCTCAAACAGACAAGGCTGCCTTTTCAAACCGGGGCCATGGAAACACCGCCGTGTGCGCCCAAGCACCCCCCGGCACCCCCGCCCCGCCCGCGCCCGGCCCTCTGCACAGGCGGTTGTCTCATCCTCTCACTCCTGCTCTCCCCCGCACGCTCTGATGCCTTGTCCTGCTCCTGGTCACGTCCCAAAGACACCCAACCCAGAGCCCTTGATCTGGAACACGAGTGTATTCTGCCCAGCCAACATCACAAAATAATGGCAATGTCATGGCCCAGATCATCTCTCAAAAAAAAAACAAAAAACAAAAAAAAACAATCCTATTCTCTAAATGGGCTTGACCTGGACGGATATTTTGGAATTGGGTAGACACAGGTTCAGTGACATAAGTGGACCTGCCGCGGAGCCCATTCAGTCAGTGGAAGAACCCCTCGGGAGCGCAGGCCGGGAAAAGAAAACACTCCAAAGACCAAACTAAGGTTAATTTAGTAATTGCCCGAAGCCCCCGGCAATTTCCATAAGTACCCGCCGGAGGAAACAGCGGCCGCTTTCGGTCATTTGCCCCAGTGCCCATTTGGGGAAAGAACTTGGAAGGCTCAACATGGGGCCCCCTTTGGTGGCCCGAGGTCCACCGGGCAGCTGAAATGGGGGCCGGGCAGTGGGGTGCCCACCCCAAGCTGCCATCGACCCCCCCTTCTAAGACTCCACAGACTTCCGAGGCTGGAGGGGTCCCCCCCACCGCCGGGGGCCAGCTCGGCCAGCTCGACTCCGCAGTTAGTGAACGGCCAGCTGCTGCTTGGACACCGTCTGGAGACGGGGAGCTCACTCCCTCTTGAGGGTTCCCAGAAAGGGAATTGGCCGAATCCTCACTCCTGGAGCGCTTGGCTCCCCTCCCTCTCAGCTGGATGAGACTCAGGTGAGAAGCCGCGGCTGGGCGCATATCCTCTGCCTCCCAGGACGTAATGCACTCCATCCAGATGGTTATGTGACCGTCTTGGGTGCGGGGCTGTGGTCAGAGGGTCGAGGCCCCTGCAGTCACCCGCGTAATTAGTTCCTATGCGTCAAGTCAGTGACCGCGTGGAGAGAAACGGGCAGTGGTCATCACGGCCCCTCCCCTGCAAGCTATCCGCCCTGCCCCCCGAGAAACACATGGGTAGGAAGGTCACGTCTTGACAGCATGGGGCTGATCCGACAAAAGCTCCATTTGCCCTCAGTGGGAAATGAACCCTCATCAACCGCCACCTATGTTCCAATGTGTTGGGGCTTTTGCAACCAACTCGGCCATCTGTTGGATCTGAGTTAGAGCCACGAAGCTCTGTGCCGGGAGAGAGATGCCAGTGATGGGGACACAGTAGCCGCCATAAACTGAAGTTGCCGTGCAACCGAAAGCATATGGAAGAGGAAGGAGCGCCAGCGAGGTGGCACTGAGCCGTGCCTCCCGCCCCCAGGACCGCTTCTGGCCAGCCTGACAGAACCACGTGTAGCTCAAATGGTTTTTTTTTTTTTTGCCTGCAGGCACGCGTCAGGAGAATTTGCCATTTAAGCGAACCTGATGGTGGGTTGTTTCTATAAAGTCAGACCAGTGGCTCCTCACTCCCCCCCCATTTTTATTCTTGGAAAAAGGGTTGGACGTGGTTTTAAGAGCGAGTTTGGTGGGCACCATCGAGCATCAACATCCAAGTGAAATCCGCTCACTGCAGCCACCTTCTCGCGGCCCATGCGACCGTCGGTAAGTCGCTTCGCGCCTCTCCCACCACCGACAACGCGTGAGTAAGAAGTGTGTCTACTTTATGCGTTGTGGGGAGCATTCAGTCGTGGATGAAGCAAAACGGGCTCGGAGCGCACCATCACAGGCCCCGGGAGCCCACCTCTGCAGAGCTTGGGAAGGAAACCCCTGCTTCACGAGGTCAGCAGCTCCAGACCCACAGCTGGGAACTTCTGCCGAGTGTGAATGAAGAGAAGGCGGGGGCAGGAGTGGCAGGGCATCGGAGCCGGCTGGTGAAGAGACTTTGGCAGTGATGCTCCTTTTAAAATTCTTGGCACATGTTTGCCGAGATCTAAGCAATCCTGAAATTAAAAAAAAAAGAAAAAGAAAAAAGAGGTGGCTCAGTTGTCTAATGGGGATTTTGACGGAAAATGTCGATTTAAAGGATTCCTAGGCTGACTCCTCAGGCACTGATTGGCTGGCCGGTATACATCTCTCTCTGTCTCTCCCCCCCCCCCATATGGAATTTCTATTAATGTTTCCATATTTTTTCCTAGGTTGGGAGCACATCGAAAATCTGGGAGAAGGGTATGAGGAGCATGTGTTTAGGATTCAGTCTAAGCCAGCTCCGGTCTGCTGCTCTTAAGTCCCCAATCTTCACCTGCAAAGTCATCTCACAGGATTGTTGAGAAGATTTCAACGAGACAGTGCGGGCCACGTGTGTAGCCTTGTGTCGGGGACGTACTGAGCACATAATGAGTGATGTTTATCATGAAGTCAGTGCCTGGTAGAAGCAGGTACTGTGCACAGTTAATTAATGAATCAAGCACCGCCCCTGATCCCTTAGGAAGCGAGGCGGGTGATGTTCAATTATCCTGCTCGGAAGGGACGGAGATATTCGACATTCACGGGGCAGGCACCAGCCCTTTCCATTAGTTAAGAGGAATGAGGTAAGGAAACTCTCCAGGGTCAAAGTGGCTTGAACAGTTTGGGGAAATTGGGCAGTGACCCTTCCTAGGGAACCTGACAGGGCGAGGCAGGAGGCTGGACATCTGGAGCCTGTCTATCTGGCTTGTACATACTCACCCTCTCGGTCCTGTGGGGTGGCTCTGAGCCCGGTGCTTATCTCTCTCTCCTCAGCCCATCTGTAAGGTGGGAGTGGACTCCAAGCAGGTCCCTCCACCCCCTCTATGTGTCCCCAGGATTCCCATCTCTAGGACAGGAGCGAAGTAACAGGTTTTTCCTACCAAGATACAGAGTCTTCTAAAGAACTTAAGAGTTGGAGAAGCAAACGGTCGTATTACGTTTTCAATGAGCCAGGCACGGTTCTTAGTGCCTTACATATTCTTTAGTAATATTTAGTTTCAGACCTCTCTCTCGGCTCGGGGTCCCCGCGGCTTCAGCCTCCTCTTGAGTGTCTATCTACAGGGACAGAGGTCACTCGCTGCCTCTTGGAGCACTCCCTTCAGGTGGAGGGACCTCATGCCAGGAAGGAAGCAGCCCAGTCTGTCCTGCTTCAGCGTGAAGCCATTGGTCCCAAATCTGTGCTTTGTGGTCCCAAAGCAGGAGTCTGCTCCCTTCCTCTGTGGATGCCCTGAGAGATCCAAGGGCAGCCACCAGGCCCCAGAGCAGGACAGGCACCGCCCTTTCTCCCTAGCTTGGCGGTTGCCCACCGTGAGAATGGAAACAAGCCATGAAAAAGACCAGAGTTTACTGAGCCCCCACTGTGTGCCAGGCCCCTGGACCTGGTTGAACTGCGTTCTCAGACCAACCTTGCAGGCACCGCTATGGCGCCTTTCACAGGTGAGAGCCAGAGAGACTCCCCGAGTCAGGAACTTGCCCCAAGGTCGCACTGTTGACAAGCAGCAGCAGCTTCAGCCCGACTCCCAATCCCAGAAAGCGGGCGCAGAGCCACGGGAGCCCCGCGGGGCGCCGGGCGGGGGCGGGAGGTCCCGCGGCCTGGGCCCGCAGCGGACGAGCGGTCAGCACCAGGGACAGCTCCCGAACGGCTCCCCGCAGCCCCCGACGGCGGCGCGCGCGGGGCCGGCGGCGCGCTCCCCGCCGGCTCGTGCGCGCGCCCTCCCGCCAGCGCGCGCCCCGCGCCCGGGACTGGGCTGGAACCGCGCGTGCCGCTCGCTGGGAGCCAGCCTGCGCGTCCGGAGCCGTGGCCGCAGCCGGAGCTGGCAGGGGGCTCCCGCCCGGGCACGCAGTCGCCTCCCGCGGGCCTCCGGGCCTCCCCAGCGCCCGCCTCGCCCGCCCGGCCCCAGCAGGCGCCGCAGCCGTGGCCTGGGCAGGAGCGGCCGCCGCTAGCTGCGCCCTGCCCGGGACGGACGCCGGACCGCCCCGTCACGTGCGCCCAAGTCCTCGGCCGGCCGGGGGCAGCGCCGTTCCCATGGTTCAAGGTAAGGGCCGAGCGCGGGCCGAGCGGTCGCGGGGCGAGGGGGCCGAGGCCGCCGGGGACGCAGGCAGGGAAGCCCCGGCTCAGTGCCCACGAAGGCTGGGGCGCCCGCTGCAGCCTGCCGGGCAGTGTGGAGCCGGGTCCCTGCCCCACGCAGCTGCCGGGCCACACCACCCGTCCCATCTCCATCTGCCCTGGACGTGCGCCCCTGGGGAGGAGGCCGTGGACTGTGAACGGAGACCCAGGCGGGCAGCGAGGCAGGGAGGGAGGTGGGGACCCACGGTGCCAAGGGACGCCTGGTCTCTCTCCTGGCCTGGGCATGAAGGAAATCGGGGAGAGAAAGTTTCCGAGAGGAGCCTGGCCTCTGTTCTCTGTGGTGCCAGGAGCCGAGACCTTTCAGTGAGACTTGCCTTGGACCAGACACCGTGCTCGGCACCTGACCTGTGTAATCATTCATCCAATTCACCCAACACCCATCAGAGAGGGGCACTGGCTCTATTTGACAGGGGAGGAAACTGAGGCTCAGGGAGGTTTGGTCGCTTGTCCAAGGTCACACAGCCAGTAAGTGGTGGTGCTGACCTCGGTCACGGCCACCGGCCTCAGTCACGGCCACCGGCCGCACGCCCACCCACCCACCTTTGTCTGTTTGAAATCTCAGCTTAAACGGGGGAGAGGAGCACGGGGCTGGCCTTTGGGTTTCCCCAGCCAGGAATAAAAAGACTCCAAACACCAAAACTCCAGGAGAGACTGCCTGCCCACCCTCCCAGCTCTGCCACGTCATCCCACCCAGTGTCCTGTGCTCCCAAGGCCGAGGGCCATGTGGGCACTAAGAGCCCTGCCAGTGTGCATCTCAGCCCCACCGCTCTGTGACGACAGTCTCAAGGGTCAAGTTCATTGACCCTTCTTGAAAATAAGAGGGTGTCCCAGGGGCCTTAGCCCCAGCCTGCCCTCCTTTCACGTTCCTCGGGAAGCTGGAGCTCAGGAGAGCCAGAGGGGACGACCTGCCAGCCTTTCCCTGGCCCTCCCCTCTGCTCGGGCCAGGCCAGGCTCCTGGGGCGGGAAGGGCGGGGTGGGGGGGGGGCTTCCAGGTGCGGTGAGGACTTCCAACCCCCGAAGGTTTGCGCTCGCTAGGACAGCATCCAGCCGCCTCTGCCAGTGGCACTGACAATGGAGCCCAAACGACCAGAGACCTCTTCTTACCTAAGCAGGTGGCACCGGTGCTTCCTGGGCCGAGGGAGGGACCGACTTTAATTCTTTGTGCACTGACCGTAAGCTTTCGGAAGAGCTGGGGTGCTGGGAACTCGGGACAAGTCCATCTCGCTCCTGAGGCTGGGGCTCAGGCAAGCTGGGGTTTTGTTCCTGTTTCCGTCTGGCGCGGCTGTGGGGCACCTGCGTGACGGGGTGAAAAAAACCCAGGGTGAGCCTTGTGCCCTGCATCCTCCTGACTTCTGGTCTCCCTGCCACCTGAACTTCCAGAGGGGCTGACTGGTCCCGATTCCCTCGGAAAGCTTGGAACTGGTCTCCTGAAGTGTTTGGGGGTGTCTGGGAAGGACCCACCCACAGGCTCTCCCGGCCTCGGTGCCTTCGGGGTGCATGGGGACGGACGTGGGGAGCTCTGGGGACCATCGGCTGGTCTTTCTGGAGCTCTCTGGCACTCTCTGCTGAGAGCGCTGGCTATGGAAATGTTCCAGCTTTTCCACCCTAGCCTCTCCAGGGGAAGAGGGGAGGGCGTCCACCACCGAGCCCTTCCCAGCCTCCGAGGCCTCGAGCTCCCAGACGCGCATTGCTTGCACCGGCACAATCGTCAAACAGGAGGAAGGGCGCTCGGGGAAAGGTGGGCACAGCTCGTGGAGCCAAGACTCATCTGCCCAGTTGTGTCCACCTTTCGGGGTGACCTTGGACAAGTCACCTTCCCTCTCCAGACCTCAGTCTCTCATCTGTGAGATGATGGGGTGGCTCATGCCATGCCCCTGATGGGCCATGTCCACTCTGCTCATCGAGGCCCCAGAGTGAGCGTGTAAGGCTGGGAGGAGCTGCAGTATTGAGGGAGCACAGAGGGATTTTGAAATCTCGGGGCAAATCTGAACCCAAGCCCCCCACTCAAGTGATCGTCCCAGCCTTGCATGTTTGGGGGCCGGCTCTAAATCGCTGACTCCTGGTGCTGGTTCTGGGTGAGCCATATGGCCCGGCCGGCCCGGAGGCTACACGGCAGGGACCCAGTCCCGCAGAGAGGCCCCTGGGCTCCACAGATCTGCTCCATAGAGCGATGGTCTCGACACCCAGCCAGGAATAATTGCAGCACTCAGAAGGGGTGAGGGAGCAGGCAGGGCTGCGGGGGGAGAGTCATTGCATCTCTGTAAATTGCATCTGAGTTCGGGCAGGAGGCAAGGCACGGTGGCAAAAGAGCCCCGCTCCCGTCCTCCCGGCAGCCCCTGGCCCGGCCACTCTCTGCAAAGTAGCCAGTCTGCGTCTGTACGTCAGTAAGAGGCAGTTTGTGTGGCAGAGAGCGCAGATCCTGGGCGACCGTGGGCA
Source organism: Panthera pardus (assembly GCF_024362965.1). Classification (NCBI taxonomy): domain Eukaryota; kingdom Metazoa; phylum Chordata; class Mammalia; order Carnivora; family Felidae; genus Panthera; species Panthera pardus. The sequence goes on from NW_026526766.1 coordinate 91,501,030, forward strand.
AAGCGGTCAGCCTCCTCGTGTGCAAAACTGAGGGCGCTCCTGCCTTCCCCGCCAGCACAGGGCGGCAGCTGTGAATCTGCCCCCCCCCCCCGCCCCGAGGCAGGGGACAGCCCCAGGCTCAGCCCGGGGTCTGCTCCACTGAGACCAGCGCGACCGGGGGCTTCTCAGCCTGCCTTTGCTCTCCCCCTGGTGCTGGTTTTCCTTGCGGTGTCTCGGTCCCTTCGGATTTGCTCCAAAGGGGGTTTGACAAGCCCGGCATCTTCGGCGTCTGCCAGCTCCTGTCCTCCCATTGCCGCGCGGAGAGGCTCCTGGTGCGGGCACCTTGTTTCTCTTTGCAAAGCTCTTTGTTCCCTTTGGAATTAGGTCCCCTCCCCAAGCAGGCTCGAGCTGGCGAGCCCTCCCCCAGGCTTGGCCCAGCCCCACCCCCGGCTGGGGGCCCTCTGAGGGTGGAAGGCGCTACAGGAAGAATTCTAGGGGGACTGACCTCCTTGCCCCGGGTCTGAGTCAAGCCTGCTGGTTCCTGGCTGTGGGATCTTCTGGGCTGCGGCCCATCAGGCGAGGCTTGTAAGCCCTGCTTCCGGGGGTGGGTTTCTCCAGAGATCCCCAGAAACCACAGACGTCGGGAGCCTGGGAGGGACACGGCCAGAGGTAGCCTTTAGGGAATGTTCTCGGGCTGCGGCACGACGGGCTACGTGGAGAGGGTGAGGCTGGAGGCAGGAAGGCTCTGGAGGAGGCCGCTGCGTCCAGCCAGAAGGGAAACCATGGAGGCCTGGACCAGGGGAGTGAGAAGTGGGCGGAAGCGACCATCCCTCGGAGGGAGGGGCGAGGAGACAGCGTGCTGGGTGGTGGGAGAGGCCCGGGAAGGAACACCTACCTGTCACAGGGCTCTGCTCTACACGGGACCGGGCCGGAGACCCGGGCGTGGCCGGACAGGCAGGATGGGCCGCGCCCAAGTGGTGAGGAGGCCGCCCCGGGGGCCTCGAGGAAGACTTTTCTGTTCCAGCAGCAGCATGGCGTCACAGCCTGGCTCCGTGTTACCGCCTGTCGCCTGCACACGGTCCCCGCCCACCTCGAGGGGTTCCCACGGGACTGGGCCCCGCCCTTGTCTAGCCAGCCACCTGTACCCCCGTGCTCGGCTTTCCCAGGTGGCAGAGGCGCGAGAAGCCTGGGCCAGCCGAGAGGCCCACGTGGAGGCTGGCCAGGGGCCTGGGTGGTGGCCCTACAGCAAGCCAGGCTGCGGGGGCTGCCGCCTCGTTCGCCCCATTCCCCGGTGGTGTGGTCGAGTGGGGGAGAGCGTGGCCGTTGGGGCTGACCAGAGCCGTGTTTCTGTCCATGCTGAGTGTCCCTAGTGAGGTGACTTGGCCTCTCTGGGCCTTGGGTTGCTCGGTGACGATGTTAACATCCACCTCGAAGGACGTGCTAGGTTGCGTCTCAGCTGGCTGACCGGGGAGGGGGCTGCGGGCACTGTTCGGCGCTCACAGAAACCTCTCTTCCAGGGCAGGTCCACCCCCGGGGGCAGCCCCCGTGGGTGCTCGTTTCCTGGCTCAGCCACAGAGTGGGCTCAGGGCAGACTGGCCTGGGGGCCACCCCGGCTCCCTGACCGTCGCCTGCATCTGGGTTCTTCCCGACCTGGTCCACAGTTTCCGCATGCCACAGCAGTGGCAGAGGTGACCCTTGGGGGACTCCCGGGCTGCCCTGGCCAGTGGGGCCCTCTGGCGGCCGGGATCCCTGGGGAACAGTCCTCCCTCCTTTATTAGTATTATCATTTCTTATTACTTATCGTCATCTGCTGTACTTGGCCGTGCACCCCGTCCGAACTGGCACGTGGAACGGTACTGCCCGGGGTGGGTGCCAGCAGCCTCGCGTCCCTGGGGACTTGCTGGGAGCACAGATCCTCAGACCCCCTCCAGACCTCCTGGTTTAACAGGCTCCCCGGGCGATCCCTGTGCTCCGTGAAGTTGGAGACACGCTGTTCCAGAAGACATTCTGTACACAAAAACAGCGGAGGAAAGCCATCGCAGGTGACTGTCTCCTCCAGGCTTACGCATTTAGCTGAGATATGTTAAATTTTAATACGTTAAAGGGATTTTGAAATGAAATAAATTGGTGCTGGCTGTAAAAGACAAGTCAAGCCATCCCTTTGTTTGTTTGTTTGTTTGTTTGTTTGTTTGTTTGTTTTTCACAAACTATAAGCCCGGGGCTTCCCCGCTTCGACCCACCCCCAGGCCGGGCCCCCGGGGATCCATCACCCAGGGGCTCCTCGGCCTGTGTTCCTCCCTGTTCTTTTGTCGGCAGATCTGGACCCTCTCCCCGCATCAGCACCCGTCTTCTGGTGTTTCCTGGCCCCGTGTTAGTGAGCAGGCGTGTGGGTCATCCTGGGTTTTGGGTTGTGCCGCATAGTTTTATTGATTCATTCACTGGTGTGATCCCAGCAGGGAAGGATCTCGGTGGGGGGGGGGGGGGGGGACTCCAGGGGGGGAGTGCACACTTGTGACTAGAATGAGAGAGCTGGGCAAAGCACCTCCCGATGGATTGTGACACGGGTGTGAGGCAGCAGGCATCCCAGATTCAGAGGAAGATACCCCATGGGTCAGAGCAGTCTGGGAGGGCTTCCTGGAGGTGGAACTTGAGCTAAGCCCGGAAGGAGTATGGAGTGGGGAGGAGCAAGCGTGCCGGGGGAGACGGGGCATTTCTGCCATCCCTGGGACGCAAGACGCCTCTCTGTTGACTTTGGTAATCAGTGACTCACAGAAGATACCCCGACCGTGTCCAGTAGTCCGTGCCCTGTAAGGGTGGGGGCATCCAGCTGGCCACTTTCTGGTGGTCCCATTGGCTTGGAGCCTCAAATCTGTTGTGATTGAGGTCGGCATTCATGCTCTGGTCTCTCTGCCAGGCTCAAAAAGGCTCCCCGCCGCCCCAGTAACACACGCGAGGGACCCGCGGCCGAGCCCCCGCCACGGCCCCACGGCCCTGCCTCAACTCCAGGGCGCCAGCCGGCTCTGGCTTTGTGCTTCCCGCCAGCGCATCCCCCTAGCGCTGGCTCAGGTTATTTTGGCCAGGCTGCTCGGAGCACAGGAGCGTGTGTCCCAGGGCGTAGGAGGAGGCTGGGACGCATCATTAATGTGTCCCTGACACTTGTCAGAGGCCTTGCCTCACGGTGTTGGAATGTCACGTTTCCTCCCCGTTTTCCCAGTTCTTTCACTTGCTGTTGGCAAATGCACTGACTCGATACCTTCGGGAACCTTCCTACAGCAAAGATGCTCATTTTTCAGATTCCAAGGCAAGCGCCTAGTCCAGAAGTCCTTTCTCTCTGCAGGGCGTCTGCCCCCCGCTGCTCCCAGAAGCCGGCAGACCCAGCTGGCTTAGGGAAGGACCCACATGTCTTTTGCTGGCAGGGTCTCCCCTCGAAACATTGCGAAACCAGCAATGGCTTTTGAGAGGGCTGATTCCAGGATATGATGATCCAATTTTGGTTCAAAGGAGGACAGGGGGGAAAAAAAAGTCGAATATTTCGCAGAAAAGAACAGCAACTTCTTTGTAACATCGTCAAATTGCGAACTTGTGGTATTTACCTGTGCTTGGAGTTTTCGTTTGGTTAAAACACTCATTATACGGAAGGCTCCTGGCTCAGTGCGAACCCATTTACAAAATTAAAAATATAGGCAACTTTAATTTTACCTTCGTGGAACTTCCCACACGAGAGTTCCCTCTAATTACTAAACAGATTTCTGTTTCAAAAGGACAATTTTTGTTTTGCGATGCAGCGTCCTGAATGATCACTTTTGTGGTAGGTTTTATTGCCGCCGGGCTGTCTTGTTTTTCCGCGTCCAACCTTTTCTCTCTGGGATCATCCCCAGTGTTGAACGTGAGACCCGAAGGCAAGAGGGAGGCGTGGGAGCGAACGGGTAGGGGTCCAGCAAGGCTGCAGAATCTGTGGGATGCTCTGAACAGGCACAAGGGTTAGGACCCCGCGACTCTGCCCAGCCGCCAGTGCAGGTCCTCCGGGCTGGTGAGCCCTCTCTGTGCCCTACGTTCCCGGTCCACAGAAATCAGATAGCTGTGCCCCTCTCGCAGGGTGGTGGTGAGGGTTCTTCCCCCCCGTGTAAGACCCCGGATGCCCGGTAGGAGCACGACAGAGGGGGCCTGGTGCTAGATTCTGGGGTCTCTGAGGGCCTGTTGAGTAGCACCTGTGATGGAACTTGGGTTCCCGGTCATCTGTGCAGCTGGGGGTCGGAACCCTGCTTCGATCCCGTCCCAGCTGAAGACAGAGCGCGGACCCCGGCTGCAGCCTAGAAGGCCCTGCCTGCCACAGACCCTGCGAAGCCCCCGACCTCCTCACTGGCCTGTCCGCCCCCACTGGGCTCCCGCGTGGTGGCTTACTTCCCGTTCTGGAACATGCCCAGAACCTTCCTTCTGGGGGGGAAGGGGGGGCAGTCCCGCCTACTCCCCTCTCTGCCTGAAGAGCAGATCTCATTGGCCACGGTGTGCTTCAGGAACGTGTCCCTGACCCCACGTCACCTCCCGGGAGGTTCAGCCCCATGACACGCCCTCGGGCCCACCGTGACACTGGCCCTTTGGGTCTTCCTGACTGGTCTCCGTCAGCACACAGGCTGGGGGGCCCCCTTGAGGAGCGCACCTGTGGATGCTGTCCGCCAGTGCGCCCAGAACCAGGCGCAGTGCCGGGCACGTGGATGGGAGCACTTGGTAGACATTTACCGGACGGCCGGGAGCTTCTGTGCCATTCTGACGCCCCCACCTTGTCTGCCAGGGGCCGCCGTGGCCTCTCCCCGACCTCTCCCCGGACTGAGACACCCCATGTTTAGAGCCACAGATGACATCTATTTCCCCATCAGGGTCTCCCCTCCAAACACTCAGCACCTCCTCCGGGAGGAAGACTCAGAACGTTCCAGAAACGGGAAGTAAGCCAGCGTGGCAAGAGTGCAGCCAGTTGCGAAGCAGTTTGGGAGGTGAACAGGGTCTGCTCCGCGCGGCACCTGCCGTTTTCCAGCTGCAGGAATTTCAGCGTCGGGCGAGGTGGTTCCAGGGCTGGTGGGTCACCCAGGCCAGGCCTCAGCTCCCGGCCAGGCCTCCGGGTTTTTAAAAATCATTCAATCTGCAAGACGGGCCCTTTCAACAACACGCCTACACTCACTTAAAAATGGCTGAGCCCAATTTTCTTAAAAAGGAAAGTTGATGTGAAACAAACCGCTACGGGCAGGGTCTTTGCTGAAGCCTGGGCCACCAAGGACTGCTCAGGGCGGCAGAGTTGCCCCCAGAAGTTGACAACGGCGTCACGGCGGCCGCCGAGCTGGCAGAGCCTTGCGGAGAGCAGAGGTGCCAGACGGGACCAGGGCGAGCTTGTGCCCGTGCCCCGGGGCACTTGAGCCCGTGAAACTATGTCAGAGGAACCAAGAAATGGGTGGGGGTGGGGGTGGGGGTGGGGGTGGGGCCGGCCAGGTTGACGGCCGCCGTTTGGTGAGGCCTCTGCCCCCAGGATCCGTCCGTGCGCCCAGGCAGGTGGGGCCGCCTCGGGCTCCCCGAGGCTTGTACTTGGAGAGAACTTGGGGTGACCCCTGGGGAGAAGCGAACCCTGGAATGTGGCCCGGAGCCGAGGGGGTCCCACCGTCCCCCATCCCCTAAGGGTGTGTATCCCACCGCTCAGGCTGTCTTGGATGAACTGTGATTTCAAGAGGGAAAGTCCCTTTGTTCCTTGAGCCGGTGATTAGACCGGGTAACGTCCGAAGTCCCTTCCCGGTGTGCGGGGGAAAGCGGGGGACTCTTGGTCAGATATTCTGATTCTCTGAGACTCTGAGCCGCGTGGCTCTAAGTCCCTGGGAGTCCAGCATTCTACCAGCTTGTCCGGACCCTCCTCCCAGGCTCCAGTAGTGCCCTGGCCGTCCGCCCCGTCCTCCTGCCCTCTGGTTCCCCACCCAGCTCCAGACCCTGCCTGGAGCCCCAGCGCAGAAGGTGGGCCTGTCTTAAATGAGCTGCACTGACCTTAGACCAAGGCAGGGATCCAGGGGGGCTCCCTGGTAGGTGCCAAGTCCCCTGGGGGCATCTGAACTCCAAGGGGAGTGCCCGGACGGATGGTGGCAGCTCACAGCCCAACCCCCCCCCCCCCCCGCCCACCGGCTGCTGGACCGTCCAGCCAGTCCCTCTGGAACCTCCGGGTTGCTCAACTCACCTTTGCCTGGACTCACCTGCTGTTCCTTCACCATCAGCACCACATACACACGCACACAGGCACACATGCAGATATAAATGCACATGCCATATACATGCATACACGCGCATACAGGCACACATGTGGATATAAATACGCATGCTGCATACACTTATACATACATATATGGGTACATATACATGCACATGGTGTGTACACACACATATACATGCATGTAGATGCACACACACAAGGTTATTAAGAAATAGCAGAGGGGCGCCTGGGTGGCTCGGTCGGTCGGGCGGCCGACTTCGGCTCAGGTCATGATCTCGCGGTCCGTGAGTTCGAGCCCCGCGTTGGGCTCTGTGCCGACCGCTCGGAGCCTGGAGCCTGTTTCAGATTCTGTGTCTCCCTCTCTCTGACCCTCACCCGTTCATGCTCTGTCTCTCTCTGTCTCAAAAATGAATAAACGTTAAAAAATGTTTTTAAAAAAAGAACTAGCCGAGAACTGCAGTTTAGGACACGCGAGCTCCGGAAAAACCCTAAGTTTCCCTAATTCGATTCTTTGCTGTTCCCAAATAAACCCACTTTGCTGGTGAAATAACTGGCTATTGTATTTTTAAGGTTAACAACACACACGCACACACACACACACACACACGTACAACACACACACATATACACACAGACGTGCACACCTATGCATAGACACATGCATGCCTACACAAACACATGCACATGCATACACACAAACACATGGGCGTGCATGTGCACGCACGTCCGCGCAAACACATGGGCGTGCACGTGTGCGTGTGCACACACACCTGGACACGCACATGCACGCACGTGCGCACAAACATATGGGCGCACACATGCACGCGCGTACGCACCACACATGGACACACACGCACGCGTGGACACACAAACACATGGGCACGCGCACATGCACGCGCGTACGCACAGACACAAGGGCGCACACACGCACGCCTGTATGCACAAACACGGGCGCGCGCACATGCACGCGCGTACGCATAAACATGTCGTGCACGCACATGCACACACACAGCTCTGGGGTGAGGAGGTACTGCCTGGATTCGTTAGGGCACGGCTGGCGCCAGCCCCACCGGCTGCTCTGGGCCATCCTGGCCAGGGGGGAATTGCAGGCCACCGGCGCGTGCAGGTAGCCCGAGGCCGTGACACGGGAAGGAGTCCTGGGTTGGACAGGTCCGGCAGCAGCCCAGCGGGTCGCTTCTCCGACCTGCTTTCCTGGGTGACCTCGGTGCCCACCTGTGAATGAGCGTGACTCTTGTCTTCCTCACTCACGGGGCCGCTCTCTGGGGAGACGCCGTCTGTACCTGAAAACTCAGACTGCAGGGAGCCGTCAGGACACAAGTGGTCTGTCCTGAGTCGCCACTGAAACGGGTCCCGGGGGCGCAGGGAGACAGCTGACGTTTCTTGCGCACTTCCTCCCTCCCTCCCCCCGTCCCTCCCTCCAGTCCGGCGGCCAGGCGCCTGGGTCCCCGGCAGAAACTGTCCAAGTGCCCCAATCTGTTGGGTTAAGGAGAGCCCACCTCCTTACCTCCCCGCACGCAGCTTACAGCTGTAGCCATGGAAACTGCTGTAACCTTGTGAACAGCTAAAACATATGTATATATTTGGTTTGTTGTTTTTTTAAAACATCAAGCAGATTTCTTTTCTGCTTTTTACACTCCTGTGGGCACGGGCGAGGTCAATACAAGGCGCAAGGCGGTCATAACAGAAGGCGCCCCGCACCGCCCACCCCCTGAGCTCACTCTGCAGGGCTCGGGTCCGGGAAGTTGGGGGTCCCCCGTGGGGAGAGCCCCCGAAGGGCCGCTGCTCCCTCCACTGGGCCTCCCCCAAAACGAGCCAGATTCCACCCAACTCCCATAGAACGGAGTCCTTCCCACACGATTCCCCAACACGTGCACAGATGGGGCCGCTGGAGACCCAAACCCAGTGAGAAGAATCTTCCAGCAATAGAGCCAAGCAGCGTGCCCTGGCGAGGAGCCAAGCTGTGATCCTGCCCTCCAGGACTCTGTCGTCGAGAAGAGGAGACGATACTAATGCCACTCTCGTGTTAATTTCGGGAAGAGTTTTGCTGGATAGAAAATTCTACGTTGGTGTTCCCCCTACTGTAAACTTGCTGCCAGCTGTCTCCTGGCGTTCACCGTTCCCACCGCAGTCTGTGCGTGCCTCCGTTGCGCCTCACGTGCCTTTTCCTCTGTCTTCGATGTTCACCGTATCGCTGGTTTTGGACGATTTTATTAGAACGTTCCTCGCCGCGGCTTCCCTCGTGTTTCTTGGGTTTCCGGTTTGTGGAGGGTCTGGGATCCAAGTTTCCAGCAACATTTCTTCTCATGAGTCACCTCTCTGCGCCCGCTTTCCCCTGGGGGCTCCAATCCTCTCCCCAGAGCCCCGCTTCCTCGGTCGGGGGTTTGTCCCTTTGCTGTTTCATTGGCTGTTTCTACCTGGGCCCCCAAGCCCCTTTCTCCTGCAGCATCGACTCTGAAGTTACTCCCACGTGGTGTATTTCTCACCTGAGAAATCGCTAATCTCTAGAAATTCGGTTCGGTTCTCTCTAACGTCGTCTGTGTTTCTGCTTCACGTGCCCAGTTTCTCCTCCCGCGTTCTGACCACGGGGGCGACAGCTGTCGTAACGCTTTCCATCTCCTCGCCTCCTAATTCTGTCATCTGTGCCGTTTCTGGGTTAGTTTCGACGGCCTGACTTCTCTCCCCGTTATGGATCGTATCGTTGGCTTCTGGGCAGGCCAGGTAACTTCCCAGCTGATTGGGAGCCACACCCCTGTGCGGACTCGTGAGCTTTGTTCCGGGCTGTGGCTGTTACTTGGAAACGCTTCGATTCATTCGGCTCCAGCTTTTGGGCTTGTCGGGCAGGACCGGAGCAGCACCCAGTCCCAGCCCTTTTCTGAGCTCTGTGGCCAGTGCTCCGGGAGCTACGACAGGTGGGAGCAGGACCTCCCCCTGGACCCGCAGGAACGCCGAACCGCGTTCTCTAGAATCCTTTCCGATGGTTCTCTCTCAACCTCAGGTAGACTGGACGCACATCCAAAGGTGAGGGATGACGAATCTAGAAGGCATTTCAGGAGGGAGGGGGCATGAAATTGAAGCCGTGAGAAGACAGGCAGTAATGCTCCGTGGAGGCTGTTCGGGAGCAGACGGACCCTGCTGTGCAGCCTGGTCTCTGCCGACCCTGTGCCGCTTCCTCCTGCCGCTCCTGTGCTCCGGCTCCTGGAGCCCAGCTTGCTCTGCCTGCCCCCGGGCCTTTGCACTTGCTGTTTCAAAGGCGGAGACCCAGAGCAGAAACCAGGATGCAGTAGGAGCTTAATAAATATTTGCAGCTGAATTGTTGATAAATGATCGACGCCAAGCACAGAGTAGGGGCAGGGAGGGCCACTAGATCCCAGAAGGGGGAGCTGTGTCCATGGCAGGAAGGGCTTACTCAAGGAGCCTGCTGACCAATAGCCAGGGGTTTCAATAAGCAGAACTGGAAGGGAGTTCAAGGCGCGTGGAATGGCACCAGCAAAGGCTCAGAGGCAAGACCGTGCATTTTGTGGTCGGGAGGCCCAGGGAACAAACCTCTCAGCCAGACTGGCTTAAGAAGCATGGCGGCAATAGAAAATGCAGAGCTGAGGAAGAAAATCAGAGACCAGCTCGGAGGGCCAGGGACACGCAGATGTTTGGGGCCTAGACCAGGAGAGTCACGCTCAGGCCTGAGTTCCAGGGGGATTCTTGGCTGTAGTGGGGGAGGGGGGGGGAGGGGGCGTCTGCAAAGGCGAACTGTGGCTCCGAACGTGCAGACATGAGACACGGGTAGGAAAGCCAACACGGGGCAGTGTCCGTGCAGGGGCTCGCATTGTCAAAAAACAATCAAAACGACACCTGTTGGCATACTCTTAGAAATGCCCCCCGGCCCCCACCTCGCCCCCGAGGCCCCCACTTATCTCTTCGGAAGCTGTCACTGAGCACCCTGGGCTGGGAGCCGAGATGGGCCGGGCCCCAGAGCTCACAGCCCAAGAGGAGAGAAGTCACGGGCTTCTGGACAGAAATACAAAGGAGAGGAGGTCAGTGAGGGCTCCGTGGAGGCCACCAGCAACTCCAGAGCACGGGCAGCATTTAAGGCTCTGGGTCAAGGGTGCACGTCTGGCCTGCCCGACAGTCCAGCTTCCTGAGGGCCAGGAGGAGGCAGGGAGGGCGACCCCCACTCACTTCTGTGTCCTCGGTACAGCACAGTGTTTGGCAGGCTGCCCGCGCTCATGGTGCTTATGGCAAGGAGGAGAGAGGGAGGGAAGGAAGGAGGGAGGGGGAGAGGAAGGAGGAGGGAGGGGAGCTGGAGACAGGAGTTAACATCTTGTTTTAAAGGTGAGGGGACCGGGGCCCGTGGCCACCCTGACAGTAGGGAGGAGAGTTTGGATTCACACCCAAGTCTTCCTGACTCCTAGGCTGAGCAGGGCCGGGAGGGAAAGACCAGCGCCGACCGGCATGAGCCCAGGCTTCCTGGAGGAGGAGGCATCCGAGCCGGGCCTCGGGCGGCGGGAATCTGTCAGGGGCTGCGGTGAGGGTTCCGTGGGAGAACAGATGTCATCAGCCATGGTGGCTCCAGTGATGTGACGGAGGCGGCCGATTTGAGGCCGCTGAGCTCCTCGGGAGCTAACGGGCAGGACCGAAGGGACATCGGCTGCAAGGAGGGAAACAGCTGACGTGGGCGCCTCGTCTGGACGGCGGAGCGGGGCCTCGCCGCCGTGGGGTATCTGCCCCTGCTCTCTGCACTTGGGCAAGTTGCATCCCTGCCACATGGAGACACCAACCTGGGGGTCCTGGATCAGTGGGGGCATCCGAGCATGGCTCGGATGGCTGAGTACCGCCCCCCAACCCCTCCCCAGGCCCTGGGGGCGGGATCTAGCACACAACGGGCTGTCAGTGATGGGCTGGGTGCCTGTCCAATCCTGTGAGATGCCAGAGGCAGCCAGCATTTCTGTAAAAGCCCCCCGACCCCTCATCGGGCCCCCGGTTCTGCCCCTCACTGGCCGTGTGCCCTGGGGCAGGTCACATCACCTCCGCCAGCCCCGGTTTTCTCATCTGTGAAACGGGTTAATAATTCCAACCCCGAGGATGATGATCAGGCTTAAACGGGGTGGTGCGTGCATTCTCCCCAAGCACCACGAATGCGGGCATCACCACCGCCCCGCTTCCACAGATGCGTAAACCGAGGCTCTCCAGGAGCAGTGGGCTTTCCCCGTGGCACACCACCGGAGCAAGAAGGAGCAGAGCAAACATGGTCAGGGTCTCCTCAGTCTCCCTCCTTCCCTTGCCCTTTCCAGCGAGCCCCTCCACAGCTGGCTTGGTCTTCTTCCCCCAAACTCATCTACGGCCCCAAAGTCTCCCCTCTCCCTTCCCTCCCCACGTGTTCAGCTCCCAAGGGCTCTGCCTTGGCACGTGATTTGATCCACAGGCACATATAGAGCTCTTGCTGTTTTCCAGGGCCCGTGCATCAAGGGGAGGCTCTGCTGTAGCCCTCGTGGGGCTCGCAGTCGACTGGGAAGGCCGGCGAGAAGGCAGCACGCAGTGACGCTGCGGGGTATGGAGGACACGGGCCAGGCCCACGGAAGAGGGAGCAAAGGCTCCCTGCAGGGGGCAGGACCTGAGACCCGTCCCAAAGGACCAGGAGGACTTAGCCACCTGAGAGGCAGCGGGCAGTGGTCCCAGGGGCATCCTGAGTCTAGGGACCGCGGGACAAGGACAGACCTGAGACCGGCGTCCGCATCACGGCTCAGTACCCATCCCGCAGCAGACGTGGGTGGTCGGTGCTGGCCCAGTGGAGTGTGGACTCTATTCAGAGGACCTGGGAGGCGTGTGGTCCAGACTTGCCCTGGAGGCGGGGGGGGGGGGGGCAGGGGGGCATCATTCAGGACAGTCGTTCCCCAGATGTGGCCCCTGTCCCAGGAGCATCAGTGTACCCCAGAAACTCCCGGGGGGAGCCCAGTGGTCCAGAGCCCCCCCGGGAACGCTGACGCAGCCCAGGTGAGGACTGGCACTTGGTGGGGAGCCGGCCTGGCCCAGGCCGAGGTGTGGGGCGCACAACGCACGGGGTCGCTGTCCCTGCACACACAGGCGGACAGTGCCAAGGTGGAGTGGTGCACACTGGGAACCCCGTGCTAATCGGATGCAAAGCTTTGTGGAGCGATGGGGGGGGCGGGGGGGGGCGGGGAGAAGGAGAGCAGGGAGACCCCCCTGGGGAACCCTGAATCCCCTGGGACGGGGGATCCCTGCTGAGCATCCCTGAGCCCTGTTTGCTCCGCTCTGCCGGGCTGAGACCACGAGGGGTCTACTGAATGTCTTTAGGGCTTCATCAAGCTCGAGGTGCTGAGCCAGGGCGACGGGCAGAGGCCTGGCGTCAGATCTTGACTGTGCTTCCTCCTCGCGTCCAGGCCTGGACGCACCACCTTCTCCGGGCCTCAGTTCCCCTGTCTCTGCGTGAAGACACTCACGGGGCCTGGGCTGAGTGTAGCCATGAGGTTAAGTGAAATGTCAAGGGCACAGCCTTCGGCTCAGCGCCGGGACGCAGTCAGTGTTTAATAAACGGAAACTCCCGTGGTGCCAGCTGCACTCAGTTCTTGGAAGAGGAAGCTGAAAATAAAAATAAAAAATTTAAGTCAAGCAACAGAAAGGGTTTTGCAGACCCAACATCTACACATTGTTACTTTTAAGGGAGAGAAGAGGCCGGTGCGGACTACGGTTGAGCTGCCCCCCCCCCCCCATTTCCTGACACGGATTGGGACACCCCAGCCTCACAGAGCTCTTGAAGGCGCACCTCGCCTGCCTTTCTCCCGACGGGGACCCCGCACGGGCCTGGCCCGAGACTCTGTGCCTGCCGCACCCTCCCCCACTTGCCCAGGACACCCTGGGGGGCAGGCAGGCGCGGGAGGTGAGAGCCACAGTGGCAAAGCCCCGTCCCTTCCCTTCCCAAGCTCTGGGCCTGTTCAGTGGGGGCTCGCCAATTAGACCCCAGTTCATTTCAGAAATCCCCCCCCCCCCCGCCACCCCGTTTGAGAACTCCTTCTGTGTCCTTGCACTATGCTGACCCCTAGCGACAGGAGGGCCACAAAACGTGGTGAACCAGGTTCCTGCCTTCATGGGGCTTATCGTCCGTCAGTCCAGTGGGCAAGGAGGAGAGAGCGCCCCTGTCCCTGCCCCCCTTCTTTAGGCAAGCCGTGTAGGGGGGAGCCAGGAGAAGGGGGGAAAGACAAGACACCAGCTTTGGGGTGGCACACCCAAGTTCACCCCCAGCTCCCTCACCCCGGACCATGTGACCTCCTGTGCAGCTCTCTGGCTCCGTTTCCTTGTCTGTAAAATGGGGTGATGATACCTGCTCAGACTCTCCTAGGGATTAGAGATGTTGGTGGAGACTGTCACTCCCTGCCAGGCACAGGGGGTGCTCAGGACAGGACAGTGTGCTTATTGCTAATGTGAGGTACCGGGGAGCCACCCAGGGTGTTTGAGGGAGGCAGTGACCTGTCCAGACTTAGGTTCAGGAGCCCCAGTGGGGCGGCATGGGCGGGAGGGCAGGGTAGGAACCTCTGGGCGGCCTCTTTGCTAAAGGGCGGATTTCTCTGCCGCGTTGGAGTCGCACGGGTGTGAACTGTCCTCACAGACACACGTACATCTTTCAGACAGATCACAGGACGTCAGACAGGAGAGGTCTGGGGGCTGCTGGGGCCCCAGGGCCAGACACTGCTGAGCTCAACAACATCAGACACGGGGTGCCTCGCCTCCTCCCATCCCCCACCGCCCCCACCACCTTGGGGCCCGAGGGGGCAGGTCAGGGTCGCTGGCCTGTGCTCAGCCCTCATTCTGTGGCAGGCATCCAGGGTCACCCTGGGTAGGTCTCCTTGTCTGGGGGGCACAGCCACCCATCTGCACAGACAGGGCACGGCCACATGCTCCCAGCCCTCCACACCACCAAGCCTGGTCCCCATGGAGCCGGGGGATCCGGCCTCATTTGACCGCGTGCCTCAGCGCACCCCGACTGGCCACTCCTCTGGAAGCAGGACAGTGTGCTGAGGCGGGGCCTCCAGGACCAACTGCAAGAGGGACAGTGTGGTGGCCTGCCTCGTAGGTGTCCCCTAGCCTGGCCCGGTAGCTCCCACTGGCCCGATGTGCTGCCCACTGCCCCCGAAGGGCCGGGGGGACCCCAGGTGACCCTGGCATGGCTCTGTGGCAGAGGGAAGGAAGGGCTACCTCTCGTCGCTCTCTGCCTTCCCAGAGGTGCCTGAGGCAGAGGACAGCAAGTGCCTGGGGACCGTGCCTGAGGGGGCAGGAAGGCCACCCAGCTGGGGGCGCCCTCTTTCCCCAGGCAGTGGGGATGCCGAGCCCCCTGGCCAGTCCAGGTCGGGGGAGGCAGCTCCTTCCAGTTTCCTGGCCGTGGCCCAGGCCCCCCAGCCCTCCAGGGCCCAGAGTCTGCCCTGAATCCTCTCCCTGTAGTCCACGGCCTCGGCTCTGCAGCCGGGAGGGGGCACAAAGACAAGGTGTCCATCTGATGGGCTTTTCTGCTGGCTCGGTGCGTTGTTTTTTCTCTTCCGGCCTCAGTTTGCCCCTAGGCTGTGTGGGTGGGGGGATCTTGCAAAGAAATGCATCTGCTCCCTGCATCCCCCACGGCCTGGGGAGTGCGGGTGGGGCAGCCCCCCGGGGGGAGCCGTGGGGCGAAATGAGAGGGACACACCGCCCCCCTTCTCACGGGCGCTCCTGGCTCTGCTGGGTCCGTCCTGGAAATTTCGATTCATTCTTCAAGAGCTCACCGTCCCTGTGAGCGTCGAGTGTCTGTTGTGCGCCCCGGGCTGGGCTGGGCTGGGCGGTGGGAACGGAGCGGGGAACCACCTGCTCTCACAGCGCTGGCCCCAGGCGGCGGGGACGGGGTGGGGGGACTTCAGCGGGGGTCTGGGGAGAACTGCTACAAGTCTATGAGCCCCCGAGAGAGCCAGCAAAATAGCGCGGGCCTTGTGCGCGGTCCCTCACGGAGCCCAGGCCGCGAAGCAGGCCAGCCCAGGGCATCCCCGGCTTCCTGAACACCAGCACCCCCTGCCCCGGCGCGCTCCGGCCCCGGCCTGCCCTGCCGGTGGGCGCGGGTCTGGCTCGCGGGGGGCCCCGCACCAGGTGGGCCTGCATTTCTGAGGAGCTTGGAGAGGAGATCTCCAGGCGCCGCTGGGAACCGCCCGTCCAGGCCGCCAGCCGAGCCCAGCCCAGCCGGGCTCTGGAGAATATCTCTGAGACCAGCCACAGTGCTGCCGAGCACTTCCCCGTCTATTTATTACCAAACACAGGAATCTGGGAGCCCGCGGAGCGTGAAATTAGGAACAAATGTGGAGGAGGTCTAGACAGGAACTGCGCGGACGCTCTCGCTCGCGGACCACGGGGCCCTCGGGCTTCCAGGTAGCAGGAGCGCTTTTGTAACCAGACAGATGTGTTTGTGGAGGAAAAGGCGTGCCGGCTCTCCGTAAGCCCTTGCCGAGACGGCGGGATGGGGAAAGGCCTGCGGGGCGGCAGGAGCCTAAGCCTGGCTCCCCCAGCCTCGGTCTCCCCATCCGGAAGTGAGCGGCACCATCAACGCTCGGTCGCGAGGGCTGCTTTACTAAACGAGCGGATTCCAGGGCCCCCGTGCCGATCCGCGAGGCCGTGCTTGCCAGGCGCCCCTGCATCTGGTGCCCGGCGGGTTTGGAAGTCACTGGTCGAGACGAGCCAGAGGCCCGGCCGGCGTGCAAGGACGCAGGGCTTGGCTTCTCCTTGGCGCCCCAAGGAGCACCGGGCACCTCAGGTGAACGCGGCGGACAGAGGCCTTCCTTTGGCACAGCCCGGTGCCCTGTGCCGCGCGGGGCTCGAGGGGAGCAGGGAAGTAGAAGCGTCTGCAGCCAAGCGCAGGACGTGCCGTCCAGATGGCAGGCGCGCGGGGTCTTGTGCCGGGGAGGGGGCTCCGTGGGGGGGAGGCAGGTGGAGGGCTGGCGTCTGGCTCTGAGGCCAGGTGTTTCCTGCGCCCCGCCCCCGCCACCACCCCCGGCAGGAGACGCCCGGGGCTCGTAAAGCAGCCGGCTCCCCACGCCCGCCTGCCGTGCCCGCCGGAGGGGGGTGGCGCCCTCCGCAGACTCTGGGAGTGGAGGTGGGGGTGCACAGACGGGCCGTCCCTCAGCCTGTCCCTGGAAAACTCCAGGGTGGGGACAGGGAAGTAAAGCCGTTTATAAAGCTTTAAAACCGTTTATGGTCCCAGGGGGCAGATTAACAATTCAGCGCGATCCTGGCCAAACCGTCTTGGCTGGCAGGGCGGCGAAGACTTCAGGGAGAGCCGAGGGGGGACCGCGTGTCAGAGGCCTCCTCCAGCCTGTCCCTGGGCCTGCCGGCGCCTCTCTGCCTCCAGCCTTTGCTTTGCTGTCCCTCCTCCCACAGCCGCCCCCTCCTCTTGCCAGCCCGGCCAGTCCATCCTTCCAGGAAGCCCCCGGTGGGCGTCTGGGTGTGGTGCCACCTGTGTGGAGCCCTGCCCCCCACTGGAACCCCCCGTTGGTCTCTTGGGCACTCAGCACGACCCTGCTCAGGACGCAAGTGTCCAGGGAGCGGCCACTGGGCCGGCCCGGCGTCCTCCGGGCCCCCAGGAAAGCATGCGTCCACGTGTGTGCGGCTCTCACCTCTCCCACCCTGGGCAGTGACGTCACGCCCATAATACAATGACAAGGAAACTGAGGCCCGAGAGAGGCCTCTGACCCAGGGTGACCAGCAAGTGTACGGCAGGACTTTCCTCGCTTGCCCCCCCCCCACCCCCAATCTCGGGCAGGACGAGGGCCCCTCAGGCTCATCACCATGGTGTCCGGTGGGGCAGAGTCCCCAGGCACAGGAAGGAGGTCTGAAAGGTGACGGTCCGGCTAGGACGGCCGGTGTGAGAATCGGAGAAACCGGCCTCTGGCTGCCGTTCTGCTGACTCACTGTGTGAGGTCATGGACGGGTCCCGCCTGGCCCCGCACTGTCCTCAGCCTCTCCGTTCCCACCCAACTGTACTAAATGGAGGAATGGGACATCCCAGCACTGGCATTTCAAGGTTAGAGAAGTGCAGGAAGGCTTCCTGGAGGAGGAGGAGGAGGAGGAGGAGGAGACACGCTCTGGGCCCAGCTGGCAGGGTAGGCTCTGCAGAGGCACAGGGAAGGGCATCCTGGGGGTGAGCACAGCCACGCCAGAGGGGTGGCAGGAGGGTGGGGCCGAAGGAGGCCATGTCGCTCTTAGGGGCTGTTCAGAGTTAACTATGGACCGATGTCAGGCCAGGGCCCCAGAAGAGCCGCCGGCCGCGTGCGCGCCTGCTGGCCGGGCCTGGCCCCGGGTCTGGCGCCCCGTCGCAGGTGTCGCTGCCCCTCGGCAGGCGCGTATCTGCAGAGCGAGGCTGAGACACTCCAGCTGGACGTGGCCCGGGTGTCGGAGCTGGGGCTGCTGACAGCCCCGGGCGCCTGGCCTGCACCGGCACCCGTCCCACCACGCCACCAGGCTGACTGCCGCCGGAGGGCCCCCGACAGCCGGGCCGAGCAAGGGGCCTTCCGTATCTCAGACCTGGGAGAGAGGCCCCACGGCCACCACGGCCACTCCCCAGCACCCTCCGGGACCTGCCAGGGGAGCCCGAGCCGGACAGGGACCCAAATACTGACAGTAACAGCCGGAGCACGGCACCCCGGCCGGCCGGCCCGGAGGGGGGACACTTGGTGCTCCTCTCTTGGCCGTGCAGAGGGGAAGACTGAGGCACGGACACGTGGAGGCGTTTGAAGCCCCGTGCTAACTGAGGGCAGAGCCAGGCTGGCCCCAGGGGGTCTGCTGGGTGCTGGGGTGTTGGGGGCGCCGAACGGCCCAGCAGAGTCTAATCCCTGCACGCTCTCTCTCGAGCTAAGTTCTCCCACTGATGAAGTAGGAACACAGTTACCGTCTGGGGTACAAAGAGCCGAAACCCCAGCAAAGGTGACATAGTCACAGAATGAGTGGCTCTGCAGATGCGGGGGGGGGGGGGGCGGGGAGATGTAATCCCGCCAGTCAGGACAGCGGCGACGCTGGTACCCCCTGGGCCTGGGAGGCCCCGGATCCCAGGTGGCTGGCAGTGGGGCAGGTATGGCTTCCGGCTGCAGGGGAACCCGTCTGTTAGAAGGGTGTGCGTGGACCCGCCCGCCCCAACCCGCCTCCTCGTCTACAGAGTCCCAGTGCCCTCTCTGCCCTCCCGCGGCGCCACACACGTTAGGGGTCCATCCCGCTGCCTGGGGTCCATCCCGCTGCCTGGGGTCCACCCGGCTGCCTGGGGTCCATCCCGCTGCCTGGGGTCCATCCCGCTGCCTGGGGTCCACCCGGCTGCCTGGGGTCCATCCCGCTGCCTGGGGTCCACCCGGCTGCCTGGGGTCCATCCCGCTGCCTGGGGTCCACCCGGCTGCCTGGGGTCCATCCCGCTGCCTGGGGTCCACCCGGCTGCCTGGGATCCATCCCGCTGCCTGGGGTCCATCCCGCTGCCTGGGGTCCACCCGGCTGCCTGGGGTCCATCCCGCTGCCTGGGGTCCACCCGGCTGCCTGGGGTCCACCCGGCTGCCTGGGGTCCATCCCGCTGCCTGGGGTCCATCCCGCTGCCGCCTTCTGGCCGCGTCAGGTGAAGGCTGGGGTGAGCTGTGGTATCCCGTGAGCCCCACAGGAGGGAAGGGCGCGGGGGAGTGAGGCCAACATCTGCCTGCTTTGCTTTGCTTTGCTTTGCTTTGCTTTGCTTTGCTTTGCCTCACCTCAGTGAAAAGCGTGAAACGCATCTGGACGGCGGGCCTGGCCCCTGCCCAGCCCCGCCCCCCACCGCCAGCACACCCTGCTCCCTGGATCCGGCCCCAGGTCGGCCTGCACCCTTGGTGGGGCCGGCAGGCCAGCTGGCCCCAGCCGCCCTGGGGGCCAAGGTGGGTGGGAGCCGCCTGGCAGGGCGCCCAGGAATGTGGGGGTCCCTGGGGCTCCTGCTTTGTCTGTCTGTGTGGCCTGTGCTGTGTCTTCCTGACTCGGGCCCCGTCTGCATCTGCCTGTCTGCACCTCTGTCTGAATTCGGAGCCGTCTGTGAGTCTGTGTCTCATCGGCTCATCACTTTGGGTGTGTACAGATCTGCCTTTCTGTCTGCCTATCCGTCCGGAGTCTGGGTTCCCATCCCAGCTTTGCCCCTGCCCACACTGCTGCCCTGGGGGTGAGCACAGCCAGGGCAGAGGGGTGGCGGGGCCGAAGGAGGTCACTCTTAGGGGCTCCTCGGAGTTAACTGTGGACTGAGGTCAGGCGCCACCAGCCGCGTGCACGTACAGGGGTGCAGCCCCTCGCTCCCCACGTACCAACTGCTCAGATCTTGAGTCTGAAAATCCCGTGTCAATTCTCACACGTTCCTGGAAGGGGAAAAAACGGGCCCAGATTCCAGCAAGTCTTTGGCAAGGGTTATCAAAAACTTGAGAAACGTGCACACCGTGAAACCCTTCCTTGCACATTCCTGTCGTCTCAAGAAGTAGGAAATAGTGCAAATGCCCACCCATGGAATGTGCTGTGCAAGCGGGGCTTCCCCCACACTGCGGAGTGCGGTGCGGCTACGAAAAGGAGCCAGGTTCGGGAGGGGTCCCTGGGGACGTTCAGAGTGACCGGGGAGCGTGTGGTACACGCAGTGACAGACCGCTAGGTGAAGCAGGGGAAGGTACAGAAAGTCTATACAGAGTGCCGTTTTAGCTTCAGAGAAGGGAGGAAGGGTCTATTTCCTTATATTTTTGGAAAGAGGCAGTGGGGAGCGCCTGGGTGGCTCCGTCGGTTGAGGTCCAGCTGGCTCAGGTCATGATCTCATGGCTCATGCGTTCAAGCCCCGTGTCGGGCTCTGTGCTGACGGCTGGGGGCCTGGAGCCTGCTTCGGATTCTGGGTCTCCCTCTCTCTCTGCCCCACCCCCTCCCGCTCACACACACTCTTTCTCTCTCAAAGATAAACATGGAAGGAAGGAAGGAAGAAAAAGAGGCAATGGGGAGATAAATCCAGAACCAAGTAAAATGGTTCCCTCTGGGGCGGAGCCGGGGAGTGACAGGAAGTGAGACCCCTGAATGTACCTGGTTTTATGCTTTTGACTTTGGAACCGAATGTTTTCTACAATTAAAATGCAAAATTAAACCAATTTTTTAAAAAGGGAAGAACTAACTGGAATGAATGAACCTGAGTATCGAGTGGATAGAAAAACCATACTAAGAATTATTTCAAGTGACTTTGAAATAGTCTTGTTACTATCCACTCCTGAGGGAGTGAGAACAAAAAGAGAACAAATAAATATGTTCTGTTCAGTGGACATGTTCAGTGGACATGTTAGTCGGCCGCTTAACCGACTGAGCCACCCAGGTGCCCCTGGTACTGTTATTTTTAAGTTATTATATATAACAGGGAAAAACTAATAAGGAATAAAGTCAATAGAAACTTACGTTTTATTTTTCTCTTCCTAAAAAAAAAAAAAAAAGTATTCCCTAGTTGGGACACCTTGTACCTAAAAGCAAAATATCGGGGCACCTGGGTGGCTCAGCCAGTTAAGCGACCGGCTTTGGTTCAGGTCATGATCTCACAGTTCGTGGGTTCGAGCCCCGCGTCGGGCTCCGTGCTGACAGCTCAGAGCCTGGAGCTGCTTCGGATTCTGTGTCTCCCTCTCTGTCTGCCCCTCCCCAACGTGTGCTCTGTCTCTCTCTCGCTTTCAAACATAAATAAACATTAAAAAAAAAATGTAAAGCAAAATGCCATCAAGGATTAGTGGGGGTCCCATCAAAATAACACAGGAGCCATTGTGGAGGGACCTCCAACCCCACAGTCCCAATGGGATCATTTGAACATTAAAATGTGGACTGAACTACATTAAATATATAAAAGTCAGTGAGATCACAGTGATACTAGAAAACCACCGCAAACCTCTTGGGGGTACCCCCCTCTTCTGAAAATTGATACAGAGCTGAGCACCTGTGCCTTTCCTCTGCACGCTGTATTTTCAGGATAACTACGTAGGTACTAGGGAAAGTTCTTCAGAGAAGGACCAGGGCTAGTCAATGCAGGAGAGACCGTACTGCTCGCAAAGCCACTCTTTGCGGCCCCCTAATTAAATAATGGATCTAGGACACAATCCCCAAGGGCTGGTAAGTCGATCGGGTGGAGGGCCAGCGGGGGAACGGACGGCAGCTGGACCCACCAGCCGTTGATCTCAACGTGGTGGCAGGCAGAACAGAGTCACAGCCCCCGACGGTGACTGGGTAGGAAGCCAGTTTAGAAGACAAAACAGCGCCAGAGTGTTCGAAGCCACTCGAGGAAACCCAGCCAGCTCTAGTACATGGAAAATTCTGTGAAGATAAACGACCCAGTTTCTTCTATAAACAACAGCGGCGGGGTGCGTAGGGCGAGAGAGGAGGGAACAGAACTGTTCTAGAGTCAAAAGAGCCAAATGTAACTGGGTCCTGATTTGAACAAAGCAACTGTAAAAAGACATTTTCGAGCTGAGTGAAGGAAGCTGAACACACACAGGGCGTTTATGGTTTTGATTTTTGTTTTTTTCAGTCTTCATCTGTCAGCTTTTGCACTGAAGGATTTATGAGTAAACTGACACGCTCCGGATTTCCTTTAATACGCTCAATCGCCCCCTCCCACACACACACACACACTGCCCCCCCTGCAAAAGAAAATGAGGGATGGCCAGTTGAGGCAGGGGTGCCCGAGCCAGCGACTACTGGCCTGTGGGAGGTGATCGTCAGGCACGCGGGAACTTTGCAAGCCAGGTGTTAAACCCCTGAAACAGGCCGTCGCGAGGACGGACATCGCAAGAGCCTACGAGGCAGGATGCTTTTTTTCTGGAACCGGTTTCTCAGCACCCGGACGGAGGGAAAAGCTAACAGAAACACGGCTGGTGACACGTGCTCGTTCTCTCTGCCTTTGTGTGACATTTTCCAGGATGAAGAGTTTACAAAGGGCCTGTCCCTCGGCCTAGAAATCCCCCTTCTAGGAACTTCTCCTGAACAAGTAATAGCAGCCGGCCGTGTAGCTGAAATGGCTCCCGTCACTTAGCTGCAAAAACACTTACTAAAACATCCACTTAAAGTATTTTCTTTTTAATGTAAACAACCTAAATATCAAAAAAAAAAAAAAAAAAAAAAAAAAAAAGGGTTGGTTTTCAGTCATGAAAGACGACAAAAGTTCCGGAGACGGGTTGCACAGTGGTGTTAAGTATTTACCGCCACCGAACCCGCACACTTAAAAACGGTCGTGGTGGTGAACTTCACGTTATGTGTGTTTTACCACAACCGGACGGGTTGTGTCAGACGACGGGACGTGGCTAGAAGCGATGTCGCGGAAGGAAATTTAATGATCTGGAAAAATAAGGACGATCTTGTTCGGTTACAAAACCATATGTTCAGCTTGACTGTGTTTGGGTGAATTTAGAAATGCGTGAGCTTGGGAGAGCCAGCCTGGAAGGGCGCCATTCCCTGAAAGCGTGCTACGCTCAGTGCCGAAATCTTCACGGGAGCCCCGCGAGCCGGGCTGGGGCGTCCTGTTAGCATCGCCCTCTCCAGACGTGGGATGCAGGGCCCGGAGACGGAGGGGCAGGGCCGGCCTGCCCTGCACCGCGGCCCAGCCCCGGCCCCGGCCCCTGCCCCTGCCTCCTGCGCACATGCCCCGGGGGATTCTACTTTCCCCTCTGGGCCAGTCTCCTCGACTTTCTAAACCAGAAGGGGTGGCTCTTGCAAGGAGGAAGCAGTGATGCGGGGAAACCTGGTGATGTGTGTTGCAGGCTGTTGATGGAGAAGGGGGCGGATGACAGCCGGGACAGTGGTCATCACTGGGGGCATCTTGGCGACTGTGATTCTGCTCTGTATCATCGCTGTTCTGTGCTACTGCCGGCTCCAGGTACCCCCGGGGGCGCTGAGGGAGGCGCGAGGAGGGCTGGGGCCCCGCCAGAGGGGAAGGGGCAGGTCCTGCTGGAGAAAGTGCCCAGCAGACCGCCCCGGCCTGGGTCCCACCTGCCAGGGTTCACCCCTCCCAGGGCTTCCCAAACCCCCCCCCCCGCAGGGCGAGGCCGAGGAGGCTCAGGGAGGGGAAGGGACTTGGCCGACGGCGCACGCAGCTGCCATGCGGGAGAGCAGCAGGAGTGAGCGTCTGGGCCTCGCTTCTGGCCCCCTGCGCTCTCCCTTCCCTACCCACACCGGACGGCCCTCCGAGTGCCCCCCAACCCCGAGAGCAGGCCCAGATGCACAGCACAGCGCCCATCTTCAGGCTGCCTGGCCCTCCTGGGCCTCGGTTTCCCTGCCCGCACAGCTTGCCGTGGGGACCGGCGGGGCGTCTGGCCGCATGCGTGCGTGCGTGCATGCGTGCGCGCGCACGCGAGGGCGGGCGGGCCGCGGGTCACCAGCCCTCTGCCCGCAGTACTACTGCTGCAAGGAAGAGTCGGAGGAGGACGAGGAGGAGCCTGACTTCGCCGTGCACGCGAACCCGCCTCCGCTGCCCTGCGGCCGCAGCCTGGTGCTCACCAACGGGCCGGCGCTCTACCCGGCCGCCTCCACCTCCTTCAGCCAGAAGAGCCCGCAGGCCCGCACCCTCTGCCGCAGCTGCTCCCACTACGAGCCGCCCGCCTTCTTCCTGCAGGAGCCCGAGGACGAGGACGTGCGCAACGGCGGCGAGCGCGTGGCCTACCAGAGCGTCAGCCAGGAGGACGCCGAGCCGCCGCCGGGGGCCTTCGGGGGCCTGCAGGCGCTCAACCCCAACCGCCTCTCGGCCATGCGGGAGGCCTTCTCCCGGAGCCGCAGCATCAGCACCGACGTCTGAGCAGCCCCGCCCGCCCGACGGGCCCCCAGACCATGGTGGGGTCCCCGGGGCGCGTCAGCCTGGCCCCGGGCCGGGACCGGGGCCCCGCCCAGCCCTCCGCGCCTCCCTGTCCCCACGGGGGCCGGTCGGGGAGCTCCGCGGCTCGCTGCAGGGATAGGGCCCGGTGAGCACGAGGTGGCCGCCGGGGGTAGGGGGTGCGGGGCCTGGGGCTCCCAGGCGGGCGGGCACAGGTGAGCTCCCAGGTGTCAGTCCGCAGGGCAAGGCAGGGCTCTGGGGCCTCGACGCCAGGCTCCGGACGCTGAAGCTGCCGTCCAGCAGAGCTGCAGGGGGAAAGTGGCCTCCACCTCAGCCCCAGCAACTTGGCCGTCGCTGGCTGTGAGGCCGGGCCTGACCCCACCCCCCGGCACCCCCCACCCCCCACCAACCCCAGCCCACCAACCCCAGCCCGCCGCCCCGAGCCTCAGCCGCGATGCCACTGGCCCGGTAGCACAAGCCCTCCTTGGCTATTGCAGACCACGTATTAAGTCCCAGAACGGCGCGGGGGGTGGGGAGCACACCCACCCCCCCCCGGCCCCCCCCCGCCCCCCGCGCCCTCCCGCTCACACGCACATCCTTGGCTTCCGGTGCCAAGCGGCGGAGACGCTCTTTGGGCTGGCCTTCCTGCAGATGTCCCGGAAGTTTCAGGGGCAACCAGGCCCTCGGGATTCACAGCCCCAACTGGCTTTTTGGTGAAAGAGGGAGGCACAGAGGGTAGAGGAGGCCACGGGCCAACCACCTGCTGTGGGAGCACCCGCACTGAAACAGGCACCCCGTTCCGAAGTCCAGGTGTGGTGGGGTGCACAGGGCGGGGAGCAGGACCTAACAGACCCACTTGCCCCCCATGAGGCCTGCGACAGGCCCTCCCACCCGCTGGGCCTCAGCATCCAGAGCCCTTCGAGCTCTGGTCCCAGGGGAGACCGACCCGAACTCTGCCAGCCGCCCCGTTTCTCAGGAGGATCGGGGAGCAGGGCCCCGGATCCCGCTCTCGCTCCACGTCCGACCTCAACTGAGCCCACTCTCCGCCAAGCTCCCAGCAGGGCTGAGGTCTCCCTGGGAGCCCCTCTCTAGCGCCCTCCCTCTGCTGGGGAAGTGATGCTCAGTGGTCACCCCAGGGAAGTGACCAGGGGCACGGGGAACGCAGCTCCCCCACCGGCCAGGGGCGAGATCTCCTCCTGCACAGCAGGGCCCCAGAGGCAGGGTAGCTGCTGTCTGCCAGGCTCCTCGGCGAAGCCACCTTCCTAAAAGACAAAGCAGCCTCTGAGGGCCCCTGAGCCGAGGACAGCCCGAGCACCTGCCTCTTGCTGAATGCCCCGGAGTCGTCCGGACGTGAGCAGCGTTAGGGAGGGCTTACTGTTTTCAGCTTTCTCTCTTACTTTCTCCTTCCGTTCACCTCCAGCCTCAGTTTGGGACACGCTAATGGAATCCACCCCCAGCTTCCCTGCAGCCCAAGCTCTCCTCCTTCGTGGAACCCCATGAGTTTGTTTTGCGCATCTGCTTGGGGGGTGGGCTGGGGTGGGGGGCGAGCACCAGGAGGCGGCACTTCCTGTGGCTGTTCTGTTCCAGTTTCCTGTTTCCTTCCCTGGTCTCTGTCCTCTGTATCGATTCATAGATCCACTTAAAATGAGGTGAACACCCATCCCTGTGAGTTCGTGCAGCTGCACTGTGGGGACCCGCGGGGGGCTGCGTGCTCCCCGAGGAAAGAGAAAGCCAATAAAACTCCTCTCCAGCACCACCGCCACCGCCTTCGGTCTGCCTGCTATTCCAAGCCAGCCCGACCTCTGCCCGGGACTTTCCGGGAGGGGACCCCGTCCTGCCCAGTGCCAGGCAGGGTCTGCCTTTCCTCTCCCATCTGGGGGCCTGGGTCTAGGCACGCCACGTCTAGGGTGCCGTGTCTGTCTGCCAAGTCCGGGAGCCGCTGGCCTAAACTCTGAGCTCCTGGAGAGCGGGGTGGGGGTGACTGGCTGAGTCACCTGGGACCAGTGTCTGATGGCCTCTGGGCCCGTGTTGGCCATCAGCACGGGGGGGTGATAACGACGCCCGCTTCAGGGGCTCTTGGGAGGTTCGTGAAGCAGGGCTGATAGAGCACTGGAGGCAGAGCCTGGCACACAGGAGGTGCCGAGTGTGGTCCGAAAGGAGGACCGGGGGCAAGGGTGACCACAGGGCACAGCAGCAGGGTGCATCGGGGAGGGCCCAGACCCCTGGATTACTGTGACTCCCCTCTCCTGGGGCTGGGGACCTCACGCAAGCCCATCCCAGGGCCTCAGTGACCTTCATCACTGAGCAGCACCCTCAATGCTGCCCTGAGCGCTGGGTGCCGGGCCCTGCTCTGGCAGCCGCCTGCCGCCCTGCTACGTGTCCCCGAAGAAGACGATCCCCGTGGCACCCTCAGCCCATGGCAGTCTTGCTTCCCGAGCTGGGCGGACACCCTGGTCCTCCTCCCCCCCGCCCCCAGCTGAGGCCAGAGCAGGTTTTCAGCATCTTCCCCATCCCCACCCTCTCCCTGGAGACTCCGTGCTGGCTGCTTCCCCTTCTTTCATGCTGGAGAACCACTCCTGCTGCTGGACCAGCCTAAACACCACCTCCCCCAGGAAGCCCTCCAGTGGCCCCGCACACCCCCCACCCAAGTCCAGATTAACTAGCCCTTCTAGGAGGTTCAGGAACAGTAACGATGGATGATATTTCCTGAGCTCCCAATCTGGGGCCCACCCCCGCCCCTGCCTCATTTCCTGTTTTTCCCCTAGACATCTCAAGGCCAGCCTTTTCTCCCAAGGCTCAGGTGGTACAATTCCTCCAGCCCCCCAGCCCCCTCCCTAGGTTCCACTTCGGTCAGTAGGCGGGAGACCGGCTCGGTTCTGAGAACACATCCAGGTCCCGATGCCTCCTGACCCCCGTCACCCCTGCAGGCGCCCCACCTCTGCTTCCCCGACCGTCCCCTCCTCAGGGAGGCACCGCTGCTCGGTCCTAGGCCCCGAGCCCGGTCCCGGACCCAGGCCTCAGCCGGTCTTCCCGGACTCGAGGGCGGGACAGCCTGGCTCCCGGAGCCCGACGGCCACCGCACACCTCCCGCCAGAGCCACTGGGAGCCCACGATGCCGCCATAAATACGACCACTTTATTAACATACAGGAGCACTGGCTGACGACCATATCCTAGTGTGCCGTGAGAAAGAGTGCCTCCTCCCGGGGCATAAAGCGCAGCGGGTCCCTCCGTGCGTGAGAGCTTCATAGAACGAGGCAAGTGGATGCTACTTGCGAGATACAATTCCTCCGGAAGGGGCACACCCG
Source organism: Panthera pardus (assembly GCF_024362965.1). NCBI lineage: Eukaryota > Metazoa > Chordata > Mammalia > Carnivora > Felidae > Panthera > Panthera pardus. Next base: position 91,528,381 of record NW_026526766.1, read on the forward strand.
AACAGGATCCGGGTCCGAGGCGGCACCTGGATCTCCCCGCCGCCCCAGCCCCGGTCCTCGACCCCACGGCCCTGGAGGGAGAGAGGACATTCCCAGGCCCCTTGGGTGGAGCTGGGGGCTGGCCGGTGGGACCCACAAACACGACCGTCCTTGCAGCCCTAAGACACCTTCCCGGGCAGGGGCAGGGGCCCGGGGCGCGCTCGTGGGGGCGGGGGGGCTCTCCTTCCCCAGGGGAGAGCAGAGGCTCAGTGTCACGTCTTCACAGCCCGGGTGCCCTGCGGGAAGGGTGTCCGCAGAGGGGCCCCAGTGGCTGGGGGGCCCCCAGGGCCGAGCGCTCGGGTCTCTGGGGGGCGGCGGCGGTGGCTAGGAGTGAGGAGGTCTGCAGGAGCGGCAGCACGCCTTGCTGTAGTACCAGTGGCCACAGAGGTTCACCTTGATGGCCAGGGCACAGTTGGTGCCTGGCTGGTCCTGGCAGCTGTCATCTGGGGAAGGGACACGGTGGGGGGGGGGGGGGGGAGAGGAGGGCATCACCGGTGGCCAAGGGGTGGAAACTCGACAGGACCCCCCGGCCCCACCACCTCGGGGGTGGCCCCCGCTGGCAGCACCCGTGGATAGGTGGCCCCTATGTGCCCGTTTCCAGGGGCAATGGGCCTCCCACCCGCGTCGGGCCCTCCAGCCCTGCTACTCTGCCACCCCTGCCCCCAGCCCTCCCCAGGACGCCACGCTATCCCCCCGAGGGGTCTGATCTGCGCACAGCAAGGGTGATGCCCAGGGCCAGGGTTTGGAGGAGTCCTTGACCTCACCCCTGGAGGCCCGAACCTTCCCAGGAGGCCCACAGGGGTCCCCTCTACAGAACTCTAGCACCCCCGCCCCTCCTCCAGGCGCCAAGGCCCCACGTCAGGCCCGGCCACCCCCGCCTCCCATGTGCCCGGCTCAGGCTGAGTCACCCCGGACTCCCGGTCCCCGCCCGGTCGGCCCCACCATCTGAAGCCAGATACAGGTGTTGGTGTGGCTCCTGGGGACCCCCGGCCCCAGTCAGGCCTCACCTGCCGCCCTCCCCACCCTCACCTCCCAGCCGGGTTCCACCATCCCAGGAGGAGCCTCCGCCCCCCGCCAGGCCTCGGTGTCCGTAGCCGCTCGGTCTTCCTGGTCCCCTTGGCCCCTGGCTCTGCCCGCCTTGTCGGCCCCCCGCCTCCTCACCTGGGGGCTCCGTGGGGCAGGGCAGCAGGTCACAGGCCTGCCTGCCGACAGGCTTCACCAGCGGGTCGCAGCCACGGACGATGTCAGTCCCCTGGTAGCACTTGACGTCCCGCATCCGCACACCCACCCCGCAGGTCTTGGTGCACTGATGGGAGAGACAGCATGGCCGGAGCCCCCACCTGGCCGCGGAGGGTTCCGGCCCCAAGGAGGGGCGACCGCACCCCTCCCACCAGGCTGCCGGGTCCCATCCCCACCCAGGGCCGCGCAGCTCCAGCAGGTGCCCAGGGAAGGGGCGGCCCCTCCCCTCCCCACTGTCCCTGGGTGCGTCCTTCGCTTTCAGCCTCCCTGGGGCCTGTGAGACGGACCCTCAGGACACACGGGGCCGTGGCAGAGGGAGAGCGCTGGTTTCCCTCTCCAGTGAAAAACTGTGTTGCCGGCCAATTAAACCTATCTTCCAAAGCCACACTCCCGCCTGAGGCTCCCTCGTCCAGATGTTCCCCTTGGAAAACCCCGCTGAGCTACCCAAGCACCAGGGACATCTGCTGACCCCGGCTGCCCCGTCGTCTTCTTGCCAAGATCCTGCAGGCGGTGGCTCCCTCTTGCCACCCCCCTCCAACGTGGGTGACCCCACGTCACCCAGGCGCCTCTGGGACCTGAGCCCTGGGTCCCTGAGGCGGGGTAGGGGTGGGAGGCCCCGGCCCTGGACCCACCCTCCCATTTAACTGAGTAAGACTTAACAGGGGACCACCCACCCGCTCCCAGCATGGGGGGCTGGCCCAGTCTGGAGGCAAGAGGCGGCCAGCTTGGCACGGAGCACACAGGACCATCGACCGTGGGCGGCCGCTCCGAGGAGCCTCCGCGTGCCCCCGGAGGGGACCCTCCGGCCCTGGGGAGGGGGTAGAACAGCTGGGAGGAATGAGCTCTTACTGAGCCCGTATCCCAGGGAGGGGCAGCCACAGGGACAGAACGCCAGAGCTCCACACACCCACCGTGGTCCACCTGTGCCGGTCACCCCCCCCACCCCCGCCCACCCTCCGTCATCAGCGCAATACGGGTGTCCCTATCCCAATGCCCTCAGGCTGTTTGGGGGGCAGGGTCTGCTCCCTCTCTGTGGCTCTCCCCCCTTCAGGGCTCGGCACCCAGCACCCAGCCCAGCACCTGCACCCGGTAGCTCCTGGCCCCCATCTTCTGAAGCAGGAAGTACCTTCCAAAGCGCCGTGCTGGCGTGGCTCCTGGGGGCCTGGAGCCCCAGGCGAACTTCACCGGCCTCTCGGCCCCACCTGACGTCCTCCCCCACTCCCTGCCGGGCTCTGCCCCCAGACATGACTCACTCTGCTCCCCGTAGCCACTAGACCCTCCTGGCCCCTCCAGAAACCTATTCTTTATCCTTCAGGTGCTGGCTCTGCCCACGCCTCGTCTGGAAGCCCCCGCCCCGCCCCCAGTCTCCCTCCTTCTCCCCGGTGGGTCCTTTTGTGGATGACACAGAATGGGGAAATGTGTGTTTTCGCTCTCGAACGAGCCTGGGTGCCAGTAGGCCCCATCTAGGACGAGGTTTGCATCCAGATACCACCTTGAGTCTCTCTGCTGAGATCCCTGAGCCCGGGTGGGGGCGGGGGGTGCAGAGGTCCCGGCCCATCACCCTCTGAGTCGGGGCAACACTCACGGAATCCCCAGACTCACCCCTGTCTTACCGACTCTAAGAATCTTCACCTTGAACTCTAAGGTTTGGGGATGTGCCTTCCACCATCCAAGACCATGGAAGCCTCGCGTGCGTGTGTCTGAGACAACGCCACGGTGCAACGTACAGGGCTCCCCACCCCCTGTGACACCCCTGCGTCATCCCCCTCAGTGCTCAGAGCTGGCCCATGAGGACACCGAGGCCAGAGGCACCGGAGACCCCGGAGCACACAGCCTGGCCACGGCGACAGAGGCCCCGGGGCTCCTGTTCTCTACCCCCTCCCCGCTCAGTGACGCTCAAAGACCACTCTGGGCCTCCCCCTCCGCCACCTCTTGAAAACTGATGGCATCACCAGGTGGAGAGGGCACGAGGGGCACGGGGGTGGGGGCACGGGTACTAAGGACACACGGAGGAGACAACAGAGGCGGGGGTGGGGCGCGTCTGGGGCAGGGCTCGAGGTACCGAGGCGGGACCAGGACTCAGGTTCCGGCCTCACGTGGCCCCGAGGGGCCAGCCGGGCGCTCACCTCCGACCAGGGGCTGGTGTACCACTTGAAGCAGGGTCTCTCGAAGCACGTGCTCTCCTCAGGGGGCTTCTTGGCCAGCCCGCACTCGGGGCCGCTGCGCGTCTGTGGCCTCCCGTTGGCCAGCTCCATGCACAACACCAGCCTCTTCTTCACACCTCGGCCGCAGGTGGTGTTACACTGAGACCAGGGGACAGACGGGGCCGGGTCAGAGGCCAGAGGCCAGGAGGACCAGGACACCGTGCACGTGACCCCGCGACTCCGGGGATATGGCTCGGTCAGTAACGATGGGGTGAAAACGTTTAGGTCAATGGCAGATTGGCTGAGAACTCTTTGGTCGATAACCCTTTGGCCCCAAACGCATTTGATCAAAAGCCGTTTCACGGAAAACCATCTGTTTGGAAACACAACGGTTCGTGACAACTTGTCCCAAGACGGCTCGGCTAATGGTGATCTACCTGAAGCAACTGGCTGAGAACGACCCGTCTGAAAAGGCAAGTTGGTGACTGTGACCGGCGGGGGTGGGGAGGGCAGACGAGGTGGTCATGAGAACGAACGTCTGCCCAAGACCCAGGGGCCAAGAGTCTGTGAGGCCCGAGTGCCCCCGGCCCCCGTTTTCAATAAGTGGGGGCTGGGAGAGGGCCGAGGACACAAGACCAATTCTGCATCATCAGGTACTTGCCTATTTAGATCTGGCAGGTGTTAAGGGGTTTTCTTACCTTTTTGGCTTTTTCCATTTCAAATTAAGTTTCAGTGAATTGTGCCATCATATTTTGCAATTAATTCCTCGTTTGGCCAATCCGCCAACCTGGCCACTTGGCTCTCAGCCCAGAGCCCTCCAGAGGGGAGCCCTCCTGCGGCTGGGGGCACTCACCCGCTCCCAGTCCTGGGCCAGCCAGTGGGCGGGGCAGTTCTTGTCCCCACAGGGATGGATGGCCAGCGGCTTGCTCTCCATCTGGCACTGAGACTCGGGCACCACCCGGCCGTCACTGGTCTTGCAGTACACGTGTCGGATCATTCGGCCCTGCCCGCAGCTCCCGCTGCACTGCAGGGGGGAAGGGGGGGGCGGGGAGGGGGGGTTAGGGGCGGAAACCCTCTCCCAGTGCACCCCCCTCCCCTGCTGTCACTCCCAGAGAGGACCGGCTCCCCAGGCGGTGTGGGGGAGGGAGCGGCTGCCATGGCAACCACTTTTTAAATAACATTTTCTGTTCTAATTACAGAAATATTACACGCTCGGTGGAAAACAGACACACAAAAGCACACCTAAAATACCTAAAAAGGTCATCTGTGCGCCCAGCACCGGGGCGGGGGGGGGGGGGGGGAGCGCTGGTGAGCACAGCCGAGAGACAGACGGACACACAGACAGACACACGGGGAGGTCATAAAAAGGGACCCCGAAGTCGCCACTCGGTTTTGGATACAGGCTATGACTCCTCACGTGACCGGGAGAACGGCTGGTTCGCCGATCTAACCCTACATCCCTCCCTCTAGAACGGCGGGGGCGTGAGGCGGCCCCGCGGCCACTGGGCACCGGCCACCCCTCCGCGTGCCCCCCCCCCCCCCCACGGCCCTCCCCTCACCGGGCCCCAGTCGGAGACAGTCCACTGGCGGTCGCAGGGGGGGCCTGTGCAGTCCTTCTCCCCCACGGGCCTGGTGTTGGGGTCACACAGCTTCTCGTCTTCCGAGCAGCGGATGTCCCTGGTCACCACGCTGCGCTCCCCGCACTTGGCCGTGCACTGTGAGCGGGCGGGCGAGGGCGGGGTCAGGACTGCGCAGCCCTCGCGCACGGGCCCGAGCGCCCGGCCGCGCATGCGCTCACCTCCGACCACTCGGACATCTCCCACTGGGGCCCGCAGGCCGGGTTGCGGCACGTCTTGCGCTCCTCGGGCCGCACGGCCTCGGCCGCCTCGCACAGGTCGCTGTACACGGAGCTGTCGAAGCCGGGGGACAGCATCTTCCAGCAGCGCACGATGCGGAACTGGTAGCCCTCGCCGCAGGTGCGGGAGCACTCGCTCCAGCTGCTGGTCTCCCACCTGCCTCGGGAGGGGCCGGCTTTCAGAGACCCCCCCACCTTCCTTCCGGGACCCCATGCAACCCCACGCCGACCCCGAGAATGCACGTCTTCACCCAGGTCCAAAATCACGCGGGGCCAAGCCAGCCAGGGAGCTGGTGAGGCCCCCTGGGGGGGGAAGCTGCTGTCTAGGTGACCCTGAGCGCCCCCCCCCCCCTCACCGGGAGACACCCGAGGAGGGGCGCCGATGCCCTGCTGGTGCCCCGGGTGTGTGCTTGGCCCACCTGCCTAGGAACCCGTGTGGCCTCCACCTGCTCCCACCTCCAGGCGGGACACCTGGCTTTCCAGTCACTTCAAGAGCCACGTCCTGGCCTTGCTCCCTTGCCCACGCTGTTCCTTCCTCCCAAAGTGCCCCCCTCCTTCCTTCTCCTACTTTGGGATCATGCCTCAGCGTCCCAGAGCCTGTGCAGTACCCCCCCACACACACACACAAAGGGGGCTCCCAGGGGAAGGACAGGCCCCGAGAACCACACAACCAGCTTCTCAGAAGGGAGCAAATGTGCGGGGAGCCAGAAGAGTAGAACCGTGTAGCCTCCTCCTCCTCCCCACCCGCCCCCCCAGTCCGGGGACCCTGCGTCAGCTCCCGCCGTGGTCATGACTTGGAAAAGGACACGCTTAGGGCTCAGTTTCTGTCAGTTTCTGACTGTTTGCAAAGCGGGACAGGAGGCCTGGGTGGGGACCAGAAAGACAGGGCCTCCCCCCACATCCCAGGGACAGCCAGGCGGCTTGGAATTTCGGGAATAACCATTTTGGTTTATAAAACTCCTGTGTGCCTGGGGGTGGGGGCCAATGATGAGTGATGCACAGGGTGGCTCCAGGATCTGCAGTGGGAGACGTTGGCTGAAATTCGGCAGCCACGTGTGGCCCGTGGCAGACAGCCTGGCAGGCACCCCCACCCCACAGGTCCTGAGGCCCTGCCCACCACAGCGCCCACGGAAGGAGCAGGATGCTAGCCAGCTCCCGTCGCTCCCCTGGGCAGAGTCGAAGCAGAGCCCCGGCTGCCCCCCGCAGTGCCCGGGGCGCTGGGTGGCAGGTACCTGGGCTGGCACTCCCTCCCCGCGCAGAACTCCTGGACGGGCTCAGGACGGGTCAGAGCGTCACAGTAGCTGTCATCCACCTCGATGCCATCATAGCGAACGCACATGGCGTAGGTCGACATGACTCCTGGTTCAGGACAAGGGGAGAGCCTGTGAGTCACAAGCGAACCCCTTGGGGACCAGCAGATGGGCCATGTGACCACGGGCAAGGCAGCTACCTCTCAGAGCTTCCTGGTTTAAACTGAGGATAACGACAGTAACCAGCTTACCGAACAGTGGCAGAGCCCAGTGAGGACAGTTTTGTGGATCTGAAGTCTCTCCCTGCCCACACGTCTCAGGGTCTGACTTCTCTCTGCACCCCCACCTCCACACCCACCCCTATGGGTAAATAGGAGGGTGGGTAGGTGGGTGGGTGGGTGGATGGTTAGATGGATGGATGGATAGATGGGTGGGCAGGTTACGGGTGGATGGCTGGATGGCTGGCTGGATGGTTGGATGGATGGACAGACGGACGGACGGACGGATGGATGGAGAGTTTGGTGGGTAGATGGAAACATGGATAGATGGGTGGGTGGGTGGGTAGATGGATGGATATGTTTGAAAACTAACCATTCGAGCCCTTGCCAGCACCCCCAGATGTTATATTAGATCTTCAGACCCTCCCTGCTCTCCTGTGGCATGCCTCAGTCCTTATCCAACTCTCTCCAACTTTCTTTAATCCCCACTCTGTGTGTTTATCTTCCTTGCCTCCCCGGTACTCTATAAATCCCATCAGGGGGATGATGTGTAAAGGGCCAGCCCTCACCCAATGTTGTTAATTCCCTGACCCCACTCCCATCTTCTACCCCTCTGGTCTTTCTACGCATGTCCCTGCACCCCTGCACCCCTGCATCTGGCACTGTGTTGGCACATGGCCAAATCCACTGAACAGTGGGTGGGTCCCTGCCAAGGAGGCAGGATGACTCAGGGAGAATTGTTAGCATCAGTGAAGGCCCACGTGAAGGGTTAGGGTTTGTTGTTGCTGATGTGTGTGTGTGTGTGTGTGTGCGCGCACGTGTGTGTGTGAGGGGGGGAGGTACCCAGCCTCCCTGAATGATGGAGATAATGGAACCCTCTTCAACGGGGCTGCCAGTGCCCCAGGAGGAAATCAATTTCCCCATTGACGGAGAGCCCCAGCCACCTCACTCTCCCTTTCTGGCGGCGTGTGTCTGTAAGCTCCCACCTCCCCAAGCCCCAGCCGGGATGGAACGGAACCGCCCGGGAAGCAGCCCTACGTGGGGATTTTTTTCTTCTTTCCATAAAGGACTCCTCCGTGCCAGCACTGGGCTGTGTCGTCTTTAGCCTTCTCTGAGGGGAGGCTGCCTTCCTGGCCAGGTCTGCTTGGAATGTTCCAGGCCTCCAGAGACACCAGCTCTGGGGCCCAGGGAGGTCCAGGGCTGGGGACTCACAGACCCTCGCCAAATGCCCGACTGTCCGTTCAGTCCTCACCGTTGAGCGGAAACACGGCAGGTCCTGATCAAAAGAGACTGGGGTTCAAGACCCAGCTCAGTCTCTCCCTCGTCAAGGCGGGGTCACGTGAACACTATCAGAGTCTCCAGGCCTCGGCTTGGTCATCCTCAAGTTGGGAACCTCCCCGAGATGCCGGGAGAGTCAAGGTAGCAATCTTCTTCGTGACATCAGTCTCGGACACAGTGCTTTTGAAACCTCATACACGAGGCCTTCCCTTTAAGCAAAAGCGAGCAAGGGGGCGCCTGGCGGGGGAGGGGGGGCTCAGTCGGTCAAGCGTCCGACTCTGACTCAGGTCACGATCTCATAGCTTATGAGTTCAAGCCCCGCGTCGGGCTCTGTGCTATCAGCTCCGAGCCTGGGGCCTGCTTCCAATTCTGTGTCTGCCTCTCCCCTGCTCACACTCTGTCTCTGTCTCTCTCTCAAATAGAAATAAACATTAATTTAAAAAACAACAACAACAATAACAAGCAGGGCACCCCAGGGCACAAAACACAGATCGGCGTGTTGCACCAGCAGAGGACGAGGCTCAGGGTCCGCCGGCCCCGCCCCCCCCAGCCCACCCCCCAGAAGTGCCAAGGGACGGTCTGAAACCACAGCTGGGCTCAAGCTCAGGCTAAGAGTCCACATTCCCTGTATTTCTGCTGCCCCAAAGAGCATTTTGAAAGAAAGGGACTCTGTAACGGAGCTAGCTCGGGAGGCAGGAGATCTGCTGTGACGGCCCTTCGCAGCCAAGCACAGGGTGCCCAGGGACCCCTGCTGTGCGCAGAGGACACTCAAGGACGTCAGCACAGACACCACGAGCCCCAGCGGGTTTGTAACCTCACCACCACACCGTCTGGCCTCGGCACTCCTCTGCCAAATGGGATTTTGAGAGTAGTTGCCACAGTCACGAGCTTTGACTCCGACAGAGCCTACGGGAAGTGGTGGCGGGGGGCCATTCGGCAGGGCCCCGACTCCGCCTTTTTGGCCGGGTGCCACCGGACCCGGCTCGGTGCCTTGGCGGCGATGGGGAGCTCACCCTCTATCGGGGCCGTTCACTCCACTCCTGGACAGCCTCCTCTAAAGCAGAGCTTTTTCCATAGCAGAGCCCAAATCTGTCTTTCCCACTTCCTTCCTTCTTTCACCCTACTGTGCCCCTTGGGCCACGTGAGACAAATTCAGCCTGTCCCCCCACCCCCCGCCTGGTCACTCTGTAGGTGACAAGGAGGGGTGCCGTGTCCTCCCTGGGGACTGTCTCCCCCCCCCACCCACCCCGGGGCCAGGCATCAGCCCCTCGCCACCACCTCAGGCGATGTCACCTTCCCAGGCAGCCCTATGTCCAGGAGGGAACGGAGATGCTCCGAGGCTGTGCTCCGTGACAATTCCAGCTCTCGCTGCGTCCCCGGAGGCTGTGCGGCTCTCAGTCAGAACCGGTCCGTGCGCTGCTGACAGCCTCCGGCAAGGCAGACTCCCCCAGCGCCCCACCGTGCCCAGCCCTGGGAGGGGCCCCCGCGGCTCACTCTCAAGACCAGCGGCCTGGCACCTGCGCTTTGGCCGCGACAGCTCACTTCTCCTCTCCCTCCTATCCTCACGACCGCCGTGGCGGAGGGGCCCGTGCCATCTGACGGGTAGGAAAGTGAGGCTCAGACAGACCAACAACCTGCCGAGCGCACGTGGCACGGTGGGCCAGGTGGTGCCACTCCCGCGCTCACCGCACGGCCAGCAAAGCCGGCCTCGTGCCCTCCAAACGCTGCGTGCCCCGAACCCTGCTCGGGAGGGTCTTCAATAGCAGGGGGGGCCCCGGCTCCCTAACCGACAGCGAGTTCCGAGGTGAGCAGGACGTAAGGACCCGGGATCCGTTCTGAGCCCTGCAGGGCGGGCTCCCCAGCCGCTCCCTCGGGCATCTCCTCAGGTGCCGAGCAGGACCGCAGGAGGCGCGATCAAGCCCAGACTCCCGGCTGCCCAGGGTCCGCCAGGGGTTCGCCTCATCCTGCTCACTGGCCAGAGACGCCAGGGGCCAGTTTGGGGGAGGGGGGCAGGGGGAGGGTAGGGGGCATCATGCAGTTTCAGGGGCAGCCCCAGGTGCTGACCAAACCCAAACAAGCTGCTCCAGGCACAGGCAAGGTGGCACTCGGGGTCTCCCCACAACCTTTGCCACAGGGGCTGGTCCTGGGTCTGACATCTGAGCTTGCAGCCGGCCCCAGCGGAGGGAACCCAGGTCCCCAGCGGCTGCGGCCAGCATCCGAAGGTGCGGGTGGCCAGCCCCGTGGGCGGACAGACGTGGGTTCCAATCCCAGCTCGGCACCTACTGACCACTAACCACGTGTGTCTGTCTCTCTGTCTGGGCACCACCGGGGGAGGGGGGTCTCTGTTCCCCTCTACCTGCCCAGGTCCTAGACAAGGTCCTAGCATCTGTTCCAGTCCTTTGTGGGTCTGTTTCCCTTCCTAGGTTGCTGTAAACAAAAGCAAAATCCTCCCCACTTGAGACGTCGTAGTTTTAACCAAAGGGACGTTCGCTCTCACAAGATACCATACAAACAACAGTGAATGGGGGGGGGGGGTGGCGGCACCCGCACCCCACCCCCCTGGGTCCTTCCCACGGTCCCACACGCCGTGAGCATGAGGACACCAACCCCTGTGACCTCATGCCACCTCCCGGATCAGGAAACTACTAGACAAGCTCCCTGTGGGCAGTTCGGGGCCCCTGGTGAGTGCGCGGGCCCCGCAGAGCCAGGCCCGCTGGGAGGGGACGCTGAGCAGGTGGCTCCGGCCAGCAGCCGAGACTGGTACCTGTGGTGCAGGTGGCACTGCAGGGCTCGTGGGACGAGAGCTTCCACCGGTACATGTCCGCTGGGCTCACGCCTTGCTTGCGCGCCTTGGGCCTGGTCCTGGAAGGGAGAAGCGGAGAAGGGCACGGGCGCTCACCGAGGGCTGCGGGCACGGGCTCTTGGGGAGCAGCGCGCCTGCCCCGGCCCCGGGGGGAGTCCCCACCATCAGGGTCAGCCCACCCACTGTCTAGAGCAGAGGACGGGAGGGGGCATCGCGGGGAGGCACGCTTTGGGACAGAACGGACGTTCGCCTTTCTCCAGCCTGGACAGGCGAGAGTCTGAGGCAGACACGGGAGCTGCTGAAGGTCCTTCCGGGTGGGGGGTGAGCTCGGGGCCCCCCAGCATTGCCTCTGCGCCCTGCACGCACGCACGCCGCCTGCTAGCGCGGGCAGGCGACTCCTTCTCTCCGCTCCCCCAGGAGGGACCGCAGACGCCACCTTCTATGCCGAGAACCTGCCAGGACTCCCCTTGAGGCCTCCCTCAGCCCGACTCTGCTTGAACGGGGACACTGGCCATTCAGCCTCCAAGTGTCAAAACAGAAAAGCTCAGCGGCAGACAGGGGAGTGGCCGGTCCCCTCCAGACGCCTCTGCCCAGGTCTGTGATGGCTGCCGGTGCGGGGAAGGCGAGCTGGGCCCGCGCCAGCAACCAGCTATGATTCTTGGCCGGAGCGCGGGCGGCTGAAGCCAACTACTGTTAGGACCGTTTGCTTCTTTGAACCAGTTGGTGTGCTGGGGCCCAGCCTCAGTACCCAACATGAAGGCTGGGTTTGGACTCAGCAGGGGAGGAGGGAAGGGGTCCTCCCAGATCCCCAGCCTCTGCTCTGAGATGCAGCCCCTCCCCCCACAACCCGAAGCCCTGCGACCTGCAGACGGGGACGTGGGGCGATGGCCCGGCTGACGGGACACCATTCGAGGCCCCGGCATCCCTCTTGCACCGGGCGCCGCCCCAGTGCCCGGCGAGGGGCCGGCTGGAGACCACCGGAGCTGACGCCCTTTCACAAGGCTTCCCTGTGGGCTCGTGCGCACGGGTCCCTCTCCGGGGACCTTGTGCCACCTCGGTGGTCGGGCTTAATGAATGCTGCAGGGCATCCATTCCGAAGGGCCTTCCAGTCCATTCTACGATCCAGACATTGGTTTGGATCCCACTGGGAGCTCGCTCCGCGTCTGGGCTTCACAAGTGGACGAGCTCGGAGGTTTACTTCTGTAGGAACGTTTGTTGCCCGAAGGTGCAACTTGCTCTAAACCAGGAGATGCTCCGCCCACAGCCTTAGGTACCGAGTCTACTGATGGGGCTACACAACCCAGGGAGCCGGAGAGCTGGGAGGGGCGGAGGAGGAGAAAGCAGGGGGCGGAGGGAGCAGGCCATGAGCTGGTGGCCGGTTTCAGGGCCACTCACAGCTGCTGAGCCCCTCACCTGCTGTCTTCTCAACCAGGAGACAGCCCTTCCCTTTCACAGATTTCTGGGGGGAGGGGAAGGTCCCCCTCCCACCTCCTGAAGAAGGAGAAAAAAAATCTTAAATGCGGTTTCCCCACCCACTCAAGACCTTGTCATCTCGGAGCAAAGGCCCCGTAGAAACCCCCAGGGAGCACCCAGCTCCCCTGAGCAAGCCCTCCCAGAAGCCTGATTCAGGAAACACGACTCTTGCTGGTTGGGTCCCCTACCCCCGCCGTCCTTTCGACGACGACGACGACGGCTGTCAATTCTCCCCAAGAACAAACAGAGATGAGAAGGTCCCGGCCAGGCCCCACCGCCCCACCCACGGGGGAACTGCGATAATTACACGCTCCTCAGCCAGCAGGCCGCGTGACTCATCCTGGACTCGGGAGAGAGCGGCCTGGTTCAAAATAACCCTCCGGGTTTTAAGCACAAAAGGTATTTCTGGAGGGGCTGCCCACACATCACTCTTACACGGGCACACGTCAGGCCCAGCAAAGCCCCTCCTGAAAAACCCTGCTCGTGTTTGCACAACAACGGAACGCCTAACCGTTCTGTGCTTGCAAGTGGCCAGCGCCCCAGGAGAGAAACACCCACAGAGTCGCCCGAACCACCAGCCCCTCGCCCGCCTCCTTGTGGAAGGAAGAGAGCGCCCCTGTGCGCCACACTCAGGGCTCCGGGCCCAGACAACGCGGGCCAGAGAGTCCCTGCCAGGACGGCTCCGAGGGCCCCGGAGAGAGACCCTGGGTCTCTGTGTCTCGCACGCTGGCTCCCAACGTCTGCTTCTGGTGACCGGGGGGCCTCCCTTGATTGTTTGAGGCTGTTCTGAGATGAAAATAACCTTTCCTTTCTGAGCTGCCCCTTTGATTTCGGCCTCTGTCGAGCAGACGCGACTTCCTGTGTTTGGACAACGCGCCGTGCGCGGTGGCTATTTTGGCCTGGTGGTTTCCCCGCGGCCTCCCTCAGCCCTTTATCTCAAAAGACCATCTTTGGTCTCAGCTCTCCAGCATCCTTTGATGGCAGCCGGCTGGAGGCGCCGCCCCGTCACCGCGTCGGGACTTTCCGAGTGCGGACGACCCAGCGTATCGATTTCTGCAGTGGGCCCCAGCGGGGCTGAGGAGTGGGCTACGATTCAGCCGGGGTGGGGCAGGAGAGACTCTTGGAACTGGGGCCTGAGGACCCGAAGGTCGTGCCCGATCTGGCCCCGGGGGTCCTCGGCTGCCCGGCTGGCGGGCCCTCACTCAGGGACGCGGACGGGGAGTCAGAGATGTGTCTGAGTCACCGGGGAAGTGCAGGGCACAGTCGGGACGGCGCCCCGGGTCTCCCGAGCTCTCTCCAGGCCGCAGGCTGCATTAGAGCAGCAGGGCCCCTGTGTCACCCCCACAGACCCCTTGAGAGGGGGACGCTGAGTGTCAGACCTGCCAGCCGACTTTCTTCAGCCCCTGGGAGGCCCGGCCCCGCCCTGGAGGCTCACTGCACGACTACTGGGGTTTCCATTGTCGCGTCCTCCCCGGTGCCTCTGCGTGGGATAGACTGCAACCCTCTGGGCACAGCCCGGGAGCTGAAAGCAGCCCAGGTTGGTTAGACGCGGGAACTGGGCTGGGAGCCTCAGTCACCGGCAACCACGAACCCCGCTCTCGGACTCAGACCTGCGCCTGGTAGCGAAGCCTGTCACCCCTCTCAGCCGCTGGGTCCCACATGCCCCCCAGACCCACACCCTGCAAACTTTCGGGCCCCTGGTCAGGTGAGCAGACCGCCCTGGGGGGAGAAGAGCGGCCACAGAAGCTCCCAGAGCTTTATTCCGTCCAAATTTGCAAACAAGAATTCCACCCAGAGCCTGTCAAAGGTAACCAGATGTGCCCCGTGAGCCCGATGCCCGGCGGTCCCTGCAGCTGGGGGGGGAGGGGGCCTCAGAAAAGAGCCTGAGAAAAGGGGCGGGCACTTTCATGGGCTGTGGGAGGCCCGCCTCGCAGCTCTCGTCCCCTGGGCGAGGGTGAGAGGGTCACCCGGACCGCATCACCTTATGAGTGGACCCCCAGGGTCCCAAGGAGACCCACCTCTGCATCCTCAGCCCTGGCCAGGGCTCCATTCGTGTTGGTGTCTAAAGCCAAGGGATTTGGGTTGGTCTTCAGAAAACAAAAGCAAACCCACTGAGTCCTTCCCTCCTCCGGCCCCCACCCACCTCGGGTGGCTGCTGAGCCCGGCTCGCTCTACTTGAAGCAGCCTCACTGCCCCCTGAGCCTCTGGGGAACGGTGCAGGGACACTCCAGGGCGGCCATGATCAGCCTAAGGGACCTGTCACCAGGGACTGTCTCCTGGTAGGGGTGGTGGCAGGACTAGGGCCACCCTGCTCCCAGCCGCTAACCCAGGGTCAGACATGACCGTCCAGATGTCCCCAGGGAACTGCCTAGGCGTCCCCAACTGTTATTGTCCAGCTGACCCCGGGTGTAACTGTCCAGGCACCCCCAGCTATCATTGTCCAGGTGTCCCAGGTGTAGCTGCCCAGGCATCCCCGGCTGTAACTGTCCACTCGTCCCCAGCTATCATTGTCCAGGTGTGGCTGACAAGGTGTCCCCAGGTGTGACTGTCCAGGCATCCCCAGGTGCATCCCAGGCTCTGGGGGCCTGGCCCAGGTAGACAGACTCTCACTGGACCCGTCCTAGAGGCAGCACCAGCCCCCGAAGCAGAAGGCCTCATTCCCAGTGCCTGGCTCCGGGGTCTGGCCCCCGGCTGAGGACCCCACGGGACCCTTCCCCATCTCCTCTCGGGCTGCAGTGAAGGTTGGTGCTGAGCCACTCCACATCCAGGGAGCTGCCCGACGGCCACGTGTGCGACGACCGTCCGGACGGAGAAGCCAGGCCTTCGGGCTCCGTGACCCTCTCTGAGTCCCCGTAACTGCCCTGACGCTAAGGGCGGTTGTGACGGGTGTTCCCGTGCTTACGGGTGCCCAGCCCGAGCTTGGCCCACAGTGAGCACTCACAATTGTCGGCCTCCCCCTCCCCCGGAAGCGGCGTCACGGCCGCACGTGGGCACTCAGCACCGCTGTAACCCGTGGGCCAAACTTGCGGGAAAGACTCGCTACGACCCAGGCCTCTGCCCTGCTCGGATCCAGGGGTCGGGGAGCCCGGCCTCGAGTGACTGTCTCCCGTTTGCCCCCGGGGTCCGGCCTCACCTGCCAGGACCCGCCCCGGCTCCCCCGACAGCGGAGCAAGGACCTACCTGGCCTTGTGAGTCCTGTTCCCGGCCACGGCGGGGAGGCTGGCACTGGCGTTGGGGAACGGGGCCTCGGAGGAGGTGTTAGTCACTCTGTCACTGCTCAGCTCCAGGTAGGACCCATTGAGCAGGTAAGTGCCGGCTCCCTCGTTGTCCTCGTAGAGGCTGTCAGCCGGGGAGCTCCTCGGGGCGCCCTGCACAAAGATGCTGTTGCCAGTGTCATTGAAGGGGAGCTCCCTGGAGTCGGAGCCGGTGCCCAGGAGCCGGTCGGAGATGGCATTGGCAGAGAGGAGCTGCTGAGAGGGGAGACGCGCGTCCACCTCTGGGTCATCCTTGTCCCCCGCGAGAGCCGTCCCGGTGGCATTGCCGTCTACGAGGGAGACAGGTGGCTCACTCTCCAGTGCTCCCTTGTGTGGGCGCAAGGGCCGCCCGTGGGGGCGGGGTGGGGGGGCCGGTGGGGCTCGCAGCGAACACCTGAACCGAGAGGCTCCCGGAGGCAGTGAGAGCACACAGATCACCAAGCGGAGGTGTGCGCGCCGGCCTGCACAGCCTCTTGTAGGGGAACCTGCAGGGGATGAAGCAGGGTCCCCCTCGGGGCGCCCGGGGGGCTCTGGCGGTTAAGCGTCGACTCTTGCTTTCGGCTCAGGTCATGAGCTCACGGTTTGTGAGCTTGAGCCCCGTGTCGGGCTCTGTGCCGACGGCGTGGAGCCTGCTTGGGATTCTCTCTCCCTCTCTCTCTGCCCCTCCCCTGCTCGCTCTCTATCCTCCCCCCCCCAAAATATATAAATAAATTGGGTCCTCCTCAAAATTCGCACCTGCCCTGAAGCTCAGAACGTGAGCTTATTTGAAACGGGACCCTCACAAAAGTGGCTAAGGATGGAGAGACGGGTCATCATGGATCTAGGGTGGGCCCTGTTTCCAATGGCTGCTGTCCTTAGAAGAAGAGAAGACACACACGCACAGAGAAGGCGTGTGACCACGGAGGCAGAGGCCGGAGGGACACGGCCCTGAGCGCAGGAGCGCCTGAGGCCTGCAGAAACCGGGAGAGGCGAGAAGGACCGCCCCCACCTCCTGGAGCCTCCAGAGCGAGTGTCAGACCTGCTGACGCCTTGGTTTTGGACTTCTGGCCTCCAGAACTGGGAGAGAATGAATTTCTATTTGTCGTGAGCCCCCCGGTTTGGGGTGATTTGTTACAGCTGTCCTGGGGGATTAATACAACCTCAAAAATGTCTTCTACTAGAAGGTTCTCAGGGTCTCAAAAACTGGAGTGTCGGCCCAGGCAGTCCTGGTGACCGGTGCATGGCCCTCAGGAACACGTCCAAATTGCAGGTATGGATCTCGGGGACCCCGACGCACCCCTGCATCTCGGGGACGCTGACGCACCCCTGCATCTCGGGGACCCTGACGCACCCCTGCATCTCGGGGACGCTGACGCACCCCTGCATCTCGGGGACGCTGACGCACCCCTGCATCTCGGGGACCCTGACGCACCCCTGAATCTCGGGGACCCTGACGCACCCCTGCATCTCGGGGACGCTGACGCACCCCTGCATCTCGGGGACCATGACGCACCCCTGCATCTCGGGGACGCTGACGCACCCCTGCATCTCGGGGACCCTGACGCACCCCTGCATCTCGGGGACGCTGACGCACCCCTGCATCTCGGGGACGCTGACGCACCCCTGCATCTCGGGGACGCTGACGCACCCCTGCATCTCGGGGACGCTGACGCACCCCTGCATCTCGGGGACCCTGACGCACCCCTGCATCTCGGGGACGCTGACGTACCCCTGCATCTCGGGGACGCTGACGCACCCCTGCATCTCGGGGACCCTGACGCACCCTTGCATCTCTGGGGACCCTGACGCACCCCTGCATCTCTGGGGACCCTCACGCACCCCTGCATCTCGGGGACCCTCATGCACCCCTGCGTTTCAGGGGACCCTGACGCACCCCTGCATCTCGGGGACCCTCACACACCCCTGCATCTCAGGGAACCTCACGCACCCCTGCATCTCTGGGGACCCTCACATACCCCTGCACACCCCTGCATCTCGGGGGACCCTCACACACCACTGCGTCTCTGGGGACCCTCACGCACCCCTGCATCTCTGGGGACCCTCACGCACCCCTGCATCTCGGGGACCCTCACACACCCCTGCATCTCGGGGGACCCTCACGCACCCCTGCATCTCTGGGGACCCTCACGCACCCCTGCATCTCGGGGGACCCTCACGCACCCCTGCATCTCTGGGGACCCTCACGCACCCCTGCATCTCGGGGACCCTCACGCACCCCTGCGTTTCTGGGGACCCTGACACACCCCTGCAACTCTGGGGACCCTCACACACCCCTGCATCTCAGGGACCCTCACGCACCCCTGCATCTCTGGGGACCCTCACATACCCCTGCATCTCGGGGACCCTCACACACCCCTGCATCTCTGGGGACCCTCACACACCCCTGCATCTCTGGGGACCCTCACGCACCCCTGCATCTCAGGGACCCTCACACACCCCTGCATCTCTGGGGACCCTCACGCATCCCTGCATCTCGGGGACCCTCACGCACCCCTGCGTCTCTGGAGACCCTGACGCACCCCTGCGTCTCTGGGGACCCTCATGCACCCCTGCGTCTCTGGGGACCCTCACGCACCCCTGCGTCTCTGGGGACCCTCACGCACCCCTGCGTCTCTGGGGACCCTCACGCACCCCTGCGTCTCTGGGGACCCTCACGCACCCCTGCGTCTCTGGGGACCCTCACGCACCCCTGCGTCTCTGGGGACCCTCACGCACCCCTGCGTCTCTGGGGACCCTCACGCACCCCTGCGTCTCTGGGGACCCTCATGCACCCCTGCAACTCGGGGACCCTCACGAATCCCTACATCTCCGGCCACACCTCCTGCTGCCTCCCTGAAATCTGCCTGCCAGGCTGTCAGCCCTGAGCGGCTCTCTCTCACCCCACCCTCTCCCACAGCCTCACCCAGCTACTCCTCACTGGTTCCCAAACCCTCAGGTCAGGGGCCACACTCTCTGAGAACTCAGGGTCCGCCCGCGCCCCCTCGCTGGCCGGATGTCCCCTTCCAGAGCTCTTGCCACCCTGTGGCGTGCTGTCTGTCTGCCTCTACCGAATGAGCAAGCACACGGGCTCTGAGGACAGACTGCCCGGGTCTGACCCGCAGCTCAACTGTGGATGTGGGAAAGCCCAGCCCCCACCTAAGCCTCAGCCCCCCCCACATCTGTCAAGTGGGGACACCTGTATCCCCCTGGAAGAACGGATGGAAAGCGGGGCATGTGCGAAGGGGCCCGTGCCGGGCCTGTCCCAGGAGAGCCGCGAGTAGGAGCCTCTCACGGGCCTCGTCTGCCGGCCGCGGGGGCCCAAAGACCCTCTGCCCAAGGCCCCCTCCCTGGGAAGCCCCCGCCTGATCCCGGCCCTCCTGGTTACCTCGGAAGCCCTTGCCTCTGGGGGGTCCCTCGCAGGCCCTGCCGCTGGCCTGCTCGCACACCTCGTTGGTCTCCCGGCCCTTGCTCAGACCCAGCTCGATCCCCGGGCCCAGGTGGCCGAACAGCCGGTTGTCCAGGCCCAGCCGCTCCGAGGAGGCCTGGCCGTAGAAAGAGCTGTTGTGCCGCAGGAAGCCCAGGAGCGCGGCCCCGTCCAGCTCCTGGCTCTCCGCGCTCTCCGCGGCGGGCTCCGAAAAGCTGTAGTAGACGGGCTGCGTGCGGTGGGCATGCGGCGGCTGTAGCAGCGTGTACTCGAAGGTGATGGAGGGGCTCCTGCCGTTCTGGTTCCACACCTGGGGAGGAGGAGAAGCGGGACCTCACCCCTTCTGCACAAGCCGGGAGCGGCTCGGGGCTCGTGGGCCACGAGCCCCCAGAGGAGAGCTGCACTCCGGTCCCGGGCCGCCAGAAGCAGCCCCGGCTGCGGCCCACAGCCCAGCCCTTCCCAGGGACGCGCCCTCGACTGAAGGACGGTGGCCCTGCCCGCGCTGTGCTGCTCCCCAAGGGCAGCCGGCCTCCAGAGCCCCGCGAACAGGGGCGCACGCCCAGGGCGGGGCAGAGGGAGCTGTCCACTCGAGGCGCAGGCCGGGAAGGGTGCCCCGAGCACACAGGATGCTCTAAGTAATAAAGCCGACTAAAACCCCATCTGCACTTTATTCCCACCCCGGGTGGAGCTCTGAGAGAAAGTGCCAGTGCACCCCCCAGGGTGGTTCCTGGAAGCTTGGAGAAAGTGAGGCCAGCACTAAGTGGAGAATAAAGGCCTAGCAGGTAGTGGGAGCGTGGGAGCGGAGGGAAAGGCTGGAAAATTGGCCAGGTGACCGTTTCCTGCAGGAGCCCCCTGCAGGACATCCTGCTCACCGGCGTGAAAAGAAATTGGCCAGCGAGAAGGCACTGACTTCACTTCGAGGGACACCGTTGAGTGACCGCAGCCCAGGGCGGATGCCAGGAGACGCTGTGATAGAACCAGACTCCCCTCGATCATCAGAATAAGGGAGGCCGACGTGGTGGCCGGGAGCCCTGACCCACAGAGACGTCTGCACGCGGCGGATAGGACAAAGGACTCCCGGACAAATAAACGGGACCAGAAGAGGGGCTTCTCAGTATGTAAGATCAAAACGTATCAAGGGTGGATATTCAGGGGGTGGAGGACAGCTGCCCCAGAAAAGTCACAGCCCTATCCCATTTCCTGGGCCAGCGTTTGGACCCAGGATCCACTGAATGATGGAACGGCCAGGTCCCCAGGACAAAGGACCCACCACAAGTGTATATGGTAATGATTCTCCCAGTTCTTCCCCCAAAGAGCCTACAGCCGTCGACTTGATTAACTGTTTGCTGGAGAAATGGACAGACATTTGGGAACCAGGGTCCAAGCTGTCATTGTTTATCAGGGACCCAAAGCATCATCATCGCCCCCTGTTAGCGCGAGAGCTTGTGGGTGACAAACAAGTGTGGCCCAGGTCTGGCTCACGGTGCGCCCAGTGTGGCTCACCCTGGGTCCAAGGCTTACCCGGTTCCCAAGTCCACTGCTGGCAGTCGGCTCCTCAGCCTGTAGGGTATGCGCTACCATCGCAGGGAAAGCTCAGCGGAAGCCCGTGACCCCAGCCCCTGACCCCCGTGCCCATCCCAGGGAGTAAATCCAAAACAGAATTGCATCCCGGGGAAACTACAGAGATCAGAGCCACTCCTGAGGTTGCCGGAGGACGCGAGGCGGTGGTCCCCATATGCCCCGCTTCACTCAGCGGTTTGGCGCCCATGAAAGCAAGACAGACCCGGGAGGATGACGGGGAGCCCTTCCAAACCCCGCCAAGCGGGAGCCTCAGATGCAGCTCCCGGAGCAGATTAACACGACCTCAGGTCGATCACCTGTGGCCGCCGACGTGGCAAACGCCTTCTTTTCCACCCCCGTGGGGAGGAGGAAGTGGTGTTCGTTCACCTGGAACGGACAAGAGTATACACGTGCGGGTTTGTACCCGGGGCCGTGCTAACTGCCCCATTCCTCGACGTAATACAGTACAGGGGGGTCTGGACCATTCTACAGAACATCACACGGGTCCTCTACGTTGGTGACATCATGTCTACCAGGCCAGCTGAACAGGAAGCGATGCGGGAGGCCTTGGAAAGCCTACGGATTCCAGAAGACCTGACACTGAACCCTGTGGGGATCCAGTGCCCCACCCCCATCGGCGAACGCTTCAGGGTCAGTGGCCTAGGGCATGCCAGGACATACCCTTGAAAGCAGAGGGCAGAGGACTGCATTGCATTCCCTCCCTTATGAAGAAGAATTCTGGACACAGCGTGGCACATATCCAGAAATGTGGATCCAATCCACATACTGGGTAAAAGCTGCCAGCTTTCAGTGGGGGTCCTGAGGAGAAGGGGCTCTACAGTCGGTCCAGGCTGCGGGATAAACAGCCTGCCACTTGGGCCATAACACCCAGCTGGTTCTATAGCGGCGGGGAAAGACGTCACACGGGCTTTCTGGCAGGCCTTGATAGGAAGAGGATCGCGTAGTCCTCCAGCGCTCCGGAGCGAAGCCATGCCGCCCACGACAAATATCACATCATTTCGAAAAGAGCTTGTGACATGCTACCAGGCCCTATAGAGATGGAACCCTGTGACCACGGGACATCGAGTGACACAGCCGGGAGTCACGCAGCCACCCGTCGTAAGATGGAAATGTCACATCCGGGGTTAGGCACAATCAGAGCAGAGGACAGGACCGCCGGCTCAGCAGGTGACCGAGACTCTCATCACCCGAGGCCCCTGCCCTGACATCTCTCAGCTCACAACGACAGGTGCACGGGGTACCGTTAGGGTGAAGTCTGAGAGGAGAGAAAGGGCCAAACTTGATTCAGAGACGGGTCGGCTTGGTACGGGGCGGGGCAGGGCGGTATGAGCTGAAAATGGGATGTTTCACTGGAGCCCCGTTCAGGGGCGGCTTCAAAAAAACTGCACTGAGGGAAACTCCTCCCGGGGGGCTCTGCGGGGCGCGTGTGGGATCATCTAATCTGTAGGAAACGCACAGCAGCCCGAGGTGAGAATACACACTGCCTCGTGGGCGGTGCACACGGTTTGGGTGGTGGCTCAGGATCCTGGGTGGAAAGGGCTTTGAGAGGGGGTGAGGAGGTCTGGAGGAGACACGTGGGGATGGGTCCACGCCATAGGCGGAAGATGGGAGCCGCCGTGTCCCTTGTTAACGCGCCCCTGGGAGCATCCCCCCATGGGAGGGACACCGGACACCAGGTTATAGGTGAAATGGCCTTGCCAGGTGACACAGGCCAGCCTCTGCCATCAGTCCCCCCTCTGATGGCACAACAGGTGCATGAAGGGGATAGCCATGGTGGCAAGGATGGGCACCATGCGTGGCCCCGAGGGCAAGGGCGGTCACTCACCAAGCCCTCCAGCACCGACAGAGACTGACATGCGGCACCGTGCCTCGAGAGGCCGTCAGCCCTTTGACGGCCAGCGGGCTACGTTAGACGCCCTTCTGTCCTAGCAGGGAAGTGACCGCGAGGTTGCCTTTCCTGACCACAGCGCCTGCGGCCCCCAAGCCCAAGGGCTCCCAGAGCATTTGATCCGCTGAGACAGGATGGCACGTGACACTGCATCGGACAAAGGGACCCACGTCACAGCAAAGGGGGTGCCTCAGCAGGCACGTGACCGTCAGATGCACAGGCTGCGTCACCCAGACGCTGCGGCCTGATGCGACCCGCGCACGCTGAGGCCACGGTGCCACGTAGAGACGGCAGGACCCTGCGAGGATGAGGGGCCGGGGTGCCCTCCACGACGCAATATACAAGGAATCGCCCCGACACAGTCGGTGCTGCGTCCCCACCGGGCAGACAGCGTGGGCCCGGGAAGCACAAAATGGAAGTCGCCTCCGCAATCGTTCCCAGTGACCCCGTGGGCATTTGGGGTTTCTAGTCCCTGCGGCTTAGGGTCTGCAGGTGTACAGGTCCTGATGCAGGGAAACACTTCCACAAACGGGAAGCTGTGACCGCCACCTGGGCCATCTGGCACCCTGTGCGCAGAGAGCAGCCGGAGAGGAGTGGCCGCCCCAGCAGGGGGATTGACCCTGACCACCAAGGCCGTGTCGGGATGCTTCAACCCTAGGGGCAGAGAATATATCTGGTTCCCTGCTGCCCCACGGGGGCTCCTCTTGGTATCGCCCTGCCCGTGGCCACGGGACAAGGACAGGGATGGAAAAGGGCCCCAAAACCAGGAGCCCAGACCCCTCGGGTAGGAGGGACAGGGACACCCGGCCAGGTGAGCCACCTAGACTAGCAGAGGAGAATGCGGAGTGGGTAGCGCAGGAGGCAAGTGATGTGATTGGCTGGCAGCCCCCAGCTAGCTGCCGGTCACCTCGCCAGCCTTCCCGGGGGGGAAGCCAGCCAGAATTCTAGAGGAGTCCTTCCTGCCAAGCATTCCACCAGGCAAATGGGTACCAGCGGGCACGGCGGCGAGCCCCCGGGCCCCACCCTTCAGTGAGCTGCCTGGAGTGTGCTGGGGACAGTTCATAGCGAGCCCTGCCCCAGGAACGTCCCTCGGCCAGCCGAAGAGAGCCGCCTCTCCCGAGGCCACGCCCATCTCTGTGGCTTCCAGCAACCGGGCCACGCCTCTCCGCCTCAAGTCCAGGGGACTCGAGGGGCCACTGCGACCCCAGAGCCCCCGCTGGGATCAGCTGAGGCTCTGACCACACCGGCAGCACGGCTCAACATCTCCCTCTGTCCAGGCCTGTCCCCCTCACCCCCTCACGGCCACTGCTCCTGTCACCACGCCCTAAACCCCGCTGCTCACAGACCCTTCCTGGGATCCTGACCTGCAACACAGCTCCTGCGGGCAGGCAGGGAAGCCAGGCAGCCGGCCGGCCTGCCTCAGGGGCAGCTCCAGGGGCAGGCGAGGAGATACGTGGCCCCCATTAGATTCTGGGGCCATCCAGGGACGCTCTGCAGCCAGGAAGCAGTGTGGGGAGGTGGCGGGGGGGGGGGGGGCACCGCAATTGGAGACCCCTCTGGCAGGGCACTTAGACACACAACCGGCTCCAGCACCAGGCTGACCCGGGCCCCAAGCCCGGCCGCACCGCCGACAGGTCCGTGATGGGCAAGTCCGTAATCTCTGTGTGCCCAGGTTTCTTGTCTACAAAGTGAGGATCTAAACGCCCACCACGGTGGGATCCAGAAATCATGCCAGGTCGGGCGGGTAGGCTCTGGCCCCACTGTACCCCTCAGCTTCCACGAACACCCGCAGACCTTGAAAAACACCAGAACTGCCCATCTGGGCGTCACCTGTTTCCAGGGACGAGTCCTTGTACATTTCCTCGACGCCGGGCCACCAAGCAACGACACTTGTTTCTAGACGCTAGCCATGGGAACGCTCCCAGGGAGCTGAGCAGAGCAGGTCCAAACTCTCCCGCCCTCTCCTCGCCCCTGTGCTGTGCCCCCAGAAACCATGAGCATCCGGGGGGGGTAGCGGGGGGGGGGGGCCACAGGCACTGCCTGGGCCCCCCAGCACTGAGGACCTGGCAGAGAGGCCACAGTGCCGATGCGGCCGGGGCAGGGAAGTACGCGGGGGGTACAAACCCCCAACTATGGAGTGGGGGAGGGGGCCTGCGTCCCCGTCTACTTCCTGTCCTTAGCAACCCCGCAGGTCCTGATGACTGCAGTCCACCAGGGGCACTAACGGCCGTGGCAAGTGAATGAATGAATGGTTACTTGGGTGAGGGCTGAGACAGTGGGTGGCTGGGTGAGCGAGGGGACGGGCAAATGAAGCAACTCGTTATTGAGCTGATAGAGGCTAAGTACAGGAATCAAACCCCGAGCGGATGGGTGCGCAAGGAGTGACCGAGCACGACCCTCGCCACGCCGGGCGGAGAAGTTGCCTCGTGCACACACACCCTGGGGCCACGGCACGGCGTTGGCGGCCCGAAGCCCGCGGCTCACGCACCATGACGTTCAGGCCCTGGTTGGTTGGCCCCTGGGCCACTATGTACTCGATGCCGGTCTCGTAGACGTCCATGGGCCGCCGGTATTTGACCACGGTGCCCGCGATGTTGAAGTTCTTGGGGCTGTCCACTTTGAAGTTGCCGTTGAAGAAGTAGAAGCCGGCTTCGTCCGCGAGAGCTAAAGGAGCACAGGGCAGAGCCACCTGGTCACATGAGCTGGACGAGCCACAGGGAGGACGGGGCGGTGGGCGGGGGGGGGGGGGGGGCGGACAGGGAGTGGCCAGTATCACTCACTCAGGCACCTGTGGCCAGCTCACCCCCGCGACCCTCCCCGAATACCCCGAAGACAGGACACCTCCTCTCGTGGGGGAGTCGGAAGCTCCGACCATGTCCAGCATGTGGCCCCGGCCAGCGAATGCTAAGGAGAGGTCAGCGCACTTTCCCATCAGGAGGTGGAGGTGGCTGGCCCGGGGCCCATTTGGTGTCTCTGGTCACCTCTAAAGAGGCCAGAGTCTGCGAGGTGATGAGTAGCATAGGCTAAGCGGCCAAGTGGACCAGGAGGTCAGTGCCCGGGAAGGCGTGCTCTGGACAGCAGGCACTGGCCGGCTCAGGGCAGGGCCATCAGCCCGGCCCTGCTGAGAACTCACTTCGTGACCCTGGGTGAGTAATCCCCGCCCAGCTTCCCACCTTGGGAAGGAAGGGGACCACACACGGGGAGGGGACCTCCATGCCCCTCCAGGGTCCACACTGAGCGACACTGCAGCCCTGGCCTGCCTGGCCCAGAACGCTGTCCCACCAGCGCCGGCAGGCCCTTGCAGCCCACCCCAAGCTGGCCAGCGCCACGCCGACACCGGGAGCCGTGACATTCTGTGGCCCGTGCTGCCGTGACCAGGCTGACCTTTTACCCCATCAGTCCATTCTCCCAGGCGTGCCTGATGGCAGCCCCGGGCACATTCTCAGTCGCCCTCTCGTTGAGACGGGGTGTGGGTGGATACTTGGAACAGGGGACCTCAGAAGGACAGCCACTCCCTGGCCTGACCCAAGCCTGATGACGCCCAGACAGCAGGAACGTGCGTGCAGCCCTCAGCAGCCCGTCTCCTGCCAACCCCGGAGGCCAGGACAACTCTCCAGAGCTGGGGTGATTTTTCAGGGCAGCTGGCCCTTCCCTGGGCTGCGGAGGGCTCGCAGGGTGCTCGGGGCCTCGGGCCCAGGGGATGGGAGCGAGGAGGCAGGCTCCACACGGTGGGGGACAGCGTGTCTTTCAGAGGGTGTCCTCTGAGCCAGTTCCGGAAGCTGGCCGGAGGGAGGGGAAGAGTTCAGTTTCCAGAGCTCCTGATGCAATCCGAGCAGGGGAGGGGGGGGGTGGGGGGGGTGGGGGGGGGCATCCGTTTATTATCAGGCAGACGCAGCAAGCGAGACTCGTCTGCTGGAAAAATACCCTCGACGCAGCGACGTCAGAAAATACCGTGAGTGAGGGTCCGAGCTGTGCCTCCTGGGGCGCGTGCCTGCCCGGCCTCCAGGTATGTGCATAGGGTTAAATCCCGGCCGGCATCCAAAGCCTGTTTCCTGACAGTAATGACCTTCCTTCCTGCGGCTCTGCCTCTGCTCCGAGGCTGCCCTTGCTGTTTCCACGCGGCTGTTTCAAGAGCCATTTCTCTGCAGCCAGCTCTGAGAACACCGTGTTTCCTGGCCTCGCCACCCTCCCAGCGGGGGACAGAGCCACCGGCCTGGCAGAGGCCTGGCTCCCGAACTCGGGTGGTGGGGCCGGGGGCCTGGAGTGTGCAGAACTGCTGGTGTGGGGGCCGAGAGCCCAGGTTCCACCGCGGGGACCTTTAGCAGAGTCCCCCACCCGCGGCGTCCCCCGAGAAGGGCGGGTTTCACCCAGCCGTCCCGGCTTTCCCACGCTGCCCTGAGACACGGGCGAGTGAGCCAGGCGTCGGGACCAGCTTCCCTGCCCGGGGCCCCCCGCCCGCCCCCACCCAGGGCAAGGCCACGTGCAGAGCAGCTAAGTGGTGTCAGCACCCACCCACCTGAGCCAGAAGGGCCTCGGGCTGCGTCCCGGGGGGCACAGACAGGGCAGGCTGTCAGGACAACGCTCCAACTACACAGGCAGCCTTTCCAGAAACTGCCATCAGCTCGGGGCCTCACTTATGCGAATAAGCCCAGAATCCTCACGTCGAAGGCCCCCGACCTACCAAGGTCCAGCTGCCCCGCAGAGACCATCCAGGGGCGAGAACCTCCACCAGGGAGCCGCCAGGCCCGAGTCTGAGTCTCACTTCTGCTTCGTGCGGCTGAAGGCCTCCAGCCGGGCCACCTCCGGGCTCTGGATCTGCCTCAACCTACTCGCCTCCTGAGTCTCATCCTTGTGCCCTGGGGGAGGGGCGGTCAGAGACCCCACCTCCAGCACCTCCAGCTTTGGCCTGGGCCAGGCTCTCCAGGGACAGGAAGTCACTACGTGTTGTCACGTGTGGGGGTGGGGTCAGCTTCCCTCTGAGCCCCCCCACCCGACACACACGTCTACACACAGCCAGGTCAAGTTCTGGCTTCTGGGGCCTGACTCTCTCCTGCAGGACGGATCCAGGGTCAAGAATCCACCCATACGTGTGGCCCCACACACACCCACAA
The DNA here is from genome assembly GCF_024362965.1 of Panthera pardus. Taxonomy (NCBI): domain Eukaryota; kingdom Metazoa; phylum Chordata; class Mammalia; order Carnivora; family Felidae; genus Panthera; species Panthera pardus. The sequence continues at coordinate 91,555,917 of NW_026526766.1, forward strand.
GTCCACATGAGGCAGCACCCAGGCCCCCCACGCGTACCTAGGACATCGGCAGATTTCTTCCGCTCCACAATCTGAATGTCTCGGGCACCGGCCGGGATGTGGGTCACCAGAGAGTAACCTGGGGGACATCAGATGACAGTGAGCCGCGGGCCGGCCCCGCTCTGTTGGAAAGTCACCAACCTCCTGTGCTCTTGGTGGGGGAGGGGTGCTGTCTAAGGGCAGCCCCACCCTCAACAGCTGCACCCGGGCCCAGACACGCGTCCAAGGCCCTGCAGACACGCACTGTGCCACCCGGGGACGGGCTCGGGTTCACCCAGGTTCCATGACCCTCTCCTACGAAGGCCCTGCCCCAGCCCCTCTGGAGGGACACCGTGGGCCACAGGGACCTTAAATCTGCCTGGGGTCAAACTGACTTGGGTCCTACTCTGCCACATGTCACCAAGATGATTCTGAAAAAAGTCATTGGAGCTCTTGGGCCTCAGTTTCCTCATCTGCACACAGGGATGATGGCTCCCACTCTGCGTCATGTGGGAAGATCTCTGCACAGCACAGGGCCTGGCCCCAAGGGCACAGTCACTCTTACTATTTTAAAGGCCCGCGTTGGCCCAGCACCATGTTGATTTTACAGACTTGCTAACGCTCAGAGACGCAGGTGGGCAAACACAGCTGAGGGCCGTAGAAGGTGGGGAGGCAGCCGTGGGGACCCCCACAGAGACGCCCAACGGAGGGACTGAGGGTCTAGGGGGGCCGGGGTCTGAGGAAGGGACGGGTGCTGCCAGCACGGCCTAGAGGGTGGTCTGGGGAGGAGACCCCAGAGGAGAGATTCCGAAAGCCCTAAGATAGAAAAGTCTCCCAGGAGGGAACAGTGGCAGCGAGGGGCGTCCACCTGTACCCCCCTCGCCCCCCTTTGCAGGCGCCCAAAGGCCCTGAGCCAGAGTGCGCTGAGTGGCTCCTTGGGGGGCAGAGCGGGAAGCTCTGGTCTGCAGTGTAAACCGTGCCCCACCCCCACCCCCGCCCCAGCCCGGCTCAGGCTCCCCGAGGGCTGGGCCGGGTGCAGGCAGAGCAGGGGAGAGGCACACACTAGCCCGCCTCGCCTCCCTCGACAGCGTCTCCCCTACACGCCCATAATACACACAGCGGTGAAATGAACAGGAAATGATGATTTGGCTTAATTGCCATTTATTCAAATGTGGGTTTAAATACGTTCATTTTTAAATTAGCAACCGGCTCACAAGATTCCTGCGCATCTAATAACGGCTCTTGCACGGCCCAGGGCCGCCGGCGTGGTTAGGGCGCACGCATTTATCAGGGGAGACGGTGGGTCGGCGCTTAGGACCACAGGCCCAGGAGCCAGGCTGTCTGGGTTCAGACCCCGCTCTGCCACTCCCGGCTGTGTGACCTCAGACTGGTGTCTTCACCCCTCTCTGCCTGTTCCCGCGTCTGTGGCACCCGTCCAGGACCTGCCTCGTGATGTGCGAGGCACGAACGCCTCGGCCCGGGCACAGGAAGGACTAGGTGGATGTCGCGGGGTTGGAAGCGTCAGCCCCAGGCCCCCCATGCCGGGAGTCCACGGGACACGGCCCTCAGGTGCTCAGAGACACGTCCCGGCATCCGGCAAGGAGCAGCCTCTGCCTGTCACGCTGGCTGTGGGTCCTTCAGACACCTGTCCGGCTGCTCTGCCCTGGGCCCTCCATTTCAGACCCTCCCTGCGGTCTTCATCCAGTCCCTCCTCAGCCCAGCAGGCCCATCCCCGGGCCCCTCGTCTAAGCCCTAACGTTAGCTCTGAAATTATCCCTCCTGTGTGGGGTGGACACGGTCAGGGTCCCCGGCAGCCGGGTCCACGGCGGCTCCAACTAGTCCGGACCTGCCCAGCCTCGCTCGGGAACCTTGAGCAGGCAATTCCCGTGCAGGCCTCGGTTTCCCCATCTGCTAAGTGGGTTTCCAGCGCCCTGCTTTTCCCAGTCTGAAGGCTGTGATAACCCGGGTTGACCCCACAAGCATTTGGAGAGACCCAGAAATGCAGTCAGCGTGGTACTGAGTGCTAAAGTGACACCGTTGCAAAGTACAAAGTCCTGTCACAGGCAGAGACCCCCAAATCCCCACCTGTCCTCCACCCCCACCAGCCCCTGCGGAGCCAGGCCTAAACGGGCACGCTGGGTGACCGACCAGCCACTGCCCAAGGGAAGGGAGGGGCGGACTCTGCGAAACGGGTTGGAGGGCTTAGGCCGCGGACTCAAATCTCGTATCAGCCTCACACGAGGATGGGACTCGTGCCTCGGTTTCCCCCCTTTGGGTGCTGCCGCAGAGGCCAAACACAATCCCCCAGGCGAGGGTGCACTCAGGCACCCGGTATTCAGTAGGCAGTCAACAAAGAGCGGCTCAGTATCCCCAGCCAGAGGGGGCCTTCCGAGCACCTGGCCGGCCCGCCTGGGCACAGCAGGGACGTTCAGGTGGCCGAGAGAGCGAGGGAGAGGAGCTCACGAGGAGGCACCCAAGGCCGGAGACAGCGCGCAGCGGGACCGGACAGGGAGGGGGGAGGCGCGGGGGGGAGGGGGGGGAGGCGCCGCGGCTCTTACCGAGGTGGGCGTTCCCTTTGCGGTAGTTGCCTGTCACGTGGGTGCAGCTGCTACCGTCCCCCTGGCAGACGCCGCACTTGTCCAGCGTGTGGGTGGAGAAGAGCACCCCGTCACAGCCGATGGGCTGCAGGAAGGGAGGCGGAGAGGGCCGCTGGGAGGGCGCTGCGACCCGGGCCCCCGGGGCCGCCCCTGCCACAGGAGGACAGGCGGGGCGGTCAGCGCAGTGAGACCAGTGGTACTTTTGCTACAATGTTTAACAACCTCACATTTTCCAGACACGCAAACCCCTCGCAGGTCGGTGAGCTTGCAGGACGTGCCGTCGCGGGCCGGGACCATGAGCTGCCGCTGACCGTCCACGGTGGTGCAGTGCAGGTCGCACGGCTTGCTGGAGATGTGGACGTAGTCGTCTGACGGGGAGACGGAGGGTCTCAGGGTGGGGGGGGGGGGGATTCAGGAACTTCCTGTCCCTCCCGCCGAGACCCGCCTTAGCTCCTCCCACCCATTGCGCGAACGGAAGAACTGAGGCCGGGAGAGCGGAAGGGACGGATCCCCCGACGGACGGTCCCGGGTGGCCCGGCACCTGCTCCGTGAGTGAGAGAGGCCGACCCCTCTTCACCGCGGCCTGTGACCTGACCCCTCCCGCCGGGCCTCACCGTCCACCTGCCCACCCCGGGCCAGGGTGTCCCCTCCCCACCGTCCCCAGAAGGGAGCCGTCGGGTGTGGAGGGGCCGCCCTCGCACTCTGCTCCCCCCTGGGCAGCCCAGGGCCTGGTACCGGGGTACAGGGGTTTCCACTGGTGCGTCCGCCCGTCGTACACGCGGGAGTTGAAGGAGATGCATTGCTCCTCCCGGAAGCTCCTCCCGTCCGGCGGACACTCCTGCGGAGCGAGCGAGAGAGCAAGAGAGAGAGAGAGAGGAGGCTCCAGGAGGAACTCGGCCCGACAAAGGCATTTTTGTCCCGGCTGAGCAGGAAGTGGCTGCGGCCGGGCCGGGGTGGCCTCTCGTTCTCCCTCAGTCCCACTCGCTTTCTGGAAGGAGCAGGGGGCAACCGAAAGGGCTGCTGCCGTCCCTCAAACGCCTACATGCACTGGCCCTCCTGGTGCTCCGGGCAGGGTCCTTCCACGTCCCCGCCACCCCAGCCTCCTCCCCAGAGGCACTGGGGCACGGAAGGGGCCCCCGGCCTCGGCTGTGCAGGCGCTGCACCCCACTCGCCTGCGGCCCAGGGCAGAGGGGGGAGGCCTGGGGGTGGGGGGCAGCCGGTCACGCCCGGGGGGGGGTAGGTGGGTCTCCCTTCGGAGGAGCTCACAAGCGTCCAGCAGGGGAGCAGACCAGCGATGCCAACACAGGAGCTGTGGCCACCCGCCTCCCTTCAGGCCCTAACTCCTCGGGCGTGCACATACCCCGAGACGCTCACGGGGACGCAAAGACCCCTATGGCTTGCTGTCTTTCTATCCCACACCTGTTCTGGGTGGTGGGGGGCGGGGGGGGAGTTCAGGTCCAGACTGGTTTGGCCCCACTGAAGGGCACCCAGAGGCTGAGCCAGAGTCAGCATCTCCTGTCCCTCCTGGGGAGCTGCAGTGAGACTTCTCACGGCTGGGGACGGGACACCTGGTGACTGTTGGTCTCCCAGCAAGCACCTGGCACAGGACTTGTGAGCAGCCTGAGATCTGCACGTTAGAGGCCGCACGTGAGCCCCCGCCCCCAGCAGAAGCCAGTCCTCACCCCTGCGCGTGCACAGCACAGATGTGACCCGAGGCGTGAAGGGGGCTCTGAGCCCAGGACCCCTCACCCTCCTTCTCTTCAACCGGAAGTAAGGGCAGACCCGGCGCAGAGTGCCTGGAGGGTCTGGGGGCCACCTGAGACCGGCCTAAGGAGCTTGGGGGTAGGGCTGCGGTCCCGCCCGGGCGGGGCCTCACCTGCAGTCTGCACAGCTGGTACCTCTTGGACGTGCCCGTGCAGGTCCTGTTCCCCGCGCCCGTGACCGACGTCCTCCTGGAGGGAAGACCCGGGCTCTGAGCTGGGGGCTGGGGGCCGCGGGCTGCGGGCACCGACCGTGCCCCTGCTCCAGACGGCCTCTGGGCTGGGCCCCGGAAGCCCCCCCTAATTCCTCTGGCCCCCCACGACTCCACCGCAGCCCAGGGAAGATACCACTTCACCTCTGCACCCCCGGCATAGAGCCCAGGGTTGTACACAGAACTGATAATAATACCAAGAACGTTTACTCCGTACCACTCCATACGTGAGGAAACTGATGTTCAGAGAGATGAAGCGACTTGCCCAAGGTCACACAGCAAGGACGTAGCAGAAGCAAGATTTGAACCCGGGCCCGCCCGATGGTAACCACTATATCCTATGTTTTTTCCTGTGTGAATTCGACTCGGGTTTTCAGAAAAGAAGGACCAGGAAAGACCTCGCCCCTCGTTGAAAAAAATCCCAAGAAACAGACCATGCCTTCTCACGAAAGGGCTGTCTGTCCCCAGAGTCCCGGGACAGGGTGAACCCCAGGACACGGTCGCCCAGGACCCGTCAGGAGCCTCGGCCCTGACAGGCCAGCAAAAAGGCTCACTCACCCGGCCTGGGCCGCCTCCGCCTGAAGACCCCTCCCAGCCTGAGCCCCCACCCACCTGTCACCCGCTGCCCACCCCCGTGCTAGTCCCACACCTCTGCTGCAGACAGTGCCGCTCCTGGGACGTCACGCCGGCCCCACAGCTGCGGGAGCATGCCGTCCACTTGGTCCACTCTCCCCACCAGTAGGCGGTGGCGTCCGAGCCCCCCTCCAGGCTGTTGGACGTCGGGCTGTGGTCCTGGGCGAGAGTCCCCACGGAAGGTTAGAAGACGCTGGAACGGGACTGGCCCGCCATCCCTTGCTGTGGTCAGCAGCACACAGCCCGGCTGGGTCCCTCGGCACCCCCGCCCAGGTGTCCAGGGCGGTCTTGGAGGGAACTCCCCGGAAGTCGTGGGCCGTAAGCCCTCCCAATCTCGAGATCTGGAACATCTTGGGGGCTTGGCGGGAGCCTGAGGCCACACCGTCCTTGTTTATCTTCTCCCGAGCGGCCTGGGCCCCGGCCTGGGTTCTGCGGGACACAAGCCCGCCCCGTCTACACGCCTCCTTCCAGGACTTTGCTTGGAAGGAAGCACTCAGCCCCCTCCAACCCCATCCTGCCCAAATCAGCCAGGCTCCGGAGTGGCCAGAGTTCCCGTAGGGGCTTGTCTGATAGGGGTTGGTCTGATCAGCTTGTAAGACATATTCCGGGGCTGTGTGGGGATCTGGGAGTGCACGCAGGGCTCACTGGGCACGTGCCCTACACCTGCCGCGCAGCCCCTCCCACCTCAGCCCATCTGGGTGAGGGACCCTGCTCCCCACTCACCGTGGCCCCAGTAGATGCCACATGCCCAGCCAGAAGTGCCACAGCCAGCAGGGACCAGACCCAGCGTGAAGGCTGCCGTCTGCCACCCATCCTAGGAAGCAAGGCCACGGTCACTGCCAGGCCAGACCCAGCTCCTCTGACAGCTGAGGAGGGTCCACTTAAGGGAAGAGCCCTGGGGGCCCGCCCAGCACCGAGGCCCAGGGGCTCTCTGGGATTGATTGGTAGTGGCTGCCTGGTGGCCCCGTTGGGAGAGGCTGGTGGGTGATTAACGATGCCTGCCACAGGCACGAGAACCACAGGCATCGGTGAGTTTGCAAAGCCTGCCCCACCTCCCATCTAAGGGTGCGCAGGGATGTGTGCTTTGCCTCTGACCACCTGAGCTCCCTAGAGAGGGCCTGTGGAGAAAAGCAGGGACAGCTGAGGAGGCTGCAGGCCCAGGCCGCACCCGTTGGACGAGGGAGCCAAGCCCCAGAACTCAGGCCGCCATCTCTACTGGGGGAACTGGCCTGAACAAGAGCCCCTGGGGATTTTCACCTGCTCAGTGCTAGCTGCCCACCTGGGACAGTGGTCTCCCTGCCAGCCACACGGGGCTGCCGGAGGGGCCCCTGGATGCCACCCGCTCCGCCAGCCCCTTCCTCTCTCTGGCCCCTGCTACCCCTGCCCTGGAGGGGGCCGGGCCCGGGACCCTCAGGGATCTCAGGCCGCACAGAGTCCAGGCGCCTGTGTCCCTCCCTTGTCCCCCCGGGGTGTGGAGTCAGGGCAGACCAGAGCTACGGGGCTGTCTCTTCCCCAACAAGTTAGCACTGTCAGCCCCAAACACCCCTCGACCTCCCTGCCAGGGGTCAAACCAAGGGGAACCCTTAGCCTCCCCTATCTGCCTCCGTTGTGTGGACGCCTACCTCCTAGAAGGGAGGCACGGGGGCCTTCGGCGGCCTCTGTCCAGGGTCTATCTCAGGTCCTGAGTGTCACTTGCCAGCAGGTCAGAGAAGGGGTTTCAGAAGCCGCCAAGCCTGTCCCTCTACAGCCTAGAAACGACGGAGGGGAGCCAAGTCGCCCAAAGCCACACAGCAAGGTGGCCAGATTCCCGCCGCCCCCCCCCCCCCAGACCAGAGTAGACTCGGGGACTCATCCCCTGCCCCCGGCTACTTTCAAGGAAGAAGGTGTGAAAGTCGCCCCCCCCCCCGCCAGCCCCGAAGCCAACTCCAAATCTGCCCCCCTCCCCCGCAGGCCTCCACCTACAGCCCCCCCTGCCCCCCCCCAGCCTCACACAAGCACAGAGCACCCCCCTCGGCAGCCCCATTGGCCAGTCGGTGCCCCAGCTCCTGCCTGCTGAGCTGAAGACAGGTGCTGAGCCGGCCCCACACTTGGTTTTCATTAAGGCTCCCAGACACCGCTGGCCACAGGCCAGGTCCGGCTCACGCGGGATCCATCCCTCCCTGGGGTCCAAAAACAGCCACCGGCCGGCAGGAGAGGCTCGCCGTGCAAAGACCGGCTTCAGGCGCCCGAGGCTGGGAGCTGAGGGGCCACCGTCGCCACGCGCTGAGGGTCCGGACCCCTCCCCGTGAGCCCTCCTCCTGTTACATAACGGCTCCCCGGGGGGGGGGGGGGGACCGGGAGATGCTCCGGCCCCCCGGCCCCCTCAGAGCTCCATCCGTGCCGCGGGGGGGCAACGCGGGAAGGCGGAGGTGGCCTACCTGGCCCCCGGGTCAGCAGGTCGTCCTCCCGGGGAAGGGGGCAGAGCCGCTGTGCGAGGGAGGCGCCAGGTGCCGGGAGCAGGGGGAGGCTCAGAGTGCAGAGGGCCGCGGGCTCTGCCCCTCGCCCGCCCTCCTCCTCCCCCTGGCCGCCTCCGTCCTCCACTTCAAAGAGCACCCACGAGAGGGGGTTCCCGGGGAGGCGCGCAGCCCAGTGGCGGCTCTGTGGCGCGGCCGCCTTTATAGCTGTCAGGCAGACAGGGAGGAACTCACACTTCCCACCAGGCTGCTCCCCCGCCCGCCGCCGGCTGGCCTGGCGCACACTTTAACCCACTCCGCGCCTCTGGAGCCCGGCCAGGCCGGCCCAGCTGCCTGCCGACTGCGGCCTCGGCGGCGGCCCAGAGCAGCGAGCCGCGAGCGGGGAGGCCGCCTTCCCGGGTCCGGGACGGGGAACACGCGTTGGGGCGTCCAGGCGGAGCAGCCGTGGGCCCGGGGTCACGGGGGAGGTTGGAGGTGGCAGAGCCCAGCCCCGGCCTCGGCCCGGTCCGGCTGCTGCCTCGGGAGGGGATCCGGTCCTCCGGCGCTCCCCAGAACGGGGTCCGGGGATGCAGGAGACAGCCCGTCTGACGGCTCCATTTTACGGATGGGAAAGGTGAGGTCCGGGCCACCCAGCCGGCCCTGGAAAGGTCCTCCTTGAGGAGCGGACGCCTATGCGAGCGGAGGGACTAAGGGAGACCCAGTGGCGGCTCAGCCAAGGGTTCCGGGGAAGGGACGGAAGTGCCCGGGTGCTGACCGGACGGCCGACATGGCCAGGGCCGGTGGGGGGCGGGGGGGCTGGGGAACCAGCCTGGCTGGGCCCAGGCCAGACCTGTGTTCCTGCTGAGTCAGAGTGTGGAGCGGAGGACGGAGCAGGCAGCACACGCTCCAGCCCCTGGGCACCCGGGAGGACCCCGGACTCTGCGAGTGGTCCCCGAAGCAGGGCCTGGCACCCGCCGCTTACACACCGGCCTCCTCCCTGGAGCCCGCCCTCCTGGAGCCCACCATGGAAGGTCTTCTGAGCCATCTCAGCCGCCCCCCTGCCTCTGCTGCGCAGGGGTCATAGGCCCGCACGGGCACCTGGGGAATCCCCCTCCTCCCCTCCATCCTCCCTGCCAGAGGAGCTACGGTGAGCTCCTTCGGCGGCCACCTTGGGTGGCTGAGAGTTATCCCGTCCCCGTGGCCTGTCTGGCCACGGAACAGGAACACTGGAGAAGGAGTAAGAGTAAAACAGCACCGCCCGCTCCCGTGCGTGGGGCCCTTCCCGTGCACCGGGAGCTATGAGGCCAGCATCTTCGCTATGCCCATTTTGCAGATGGACAGACCGAGGCTTCAAGTCCCACATCCGGTAAGGGGCCCATCGGGGACCCCAGCACTCTTGCTGATCGTGTCCTCTCCGTCTGCAGGGTTCTCCCGTGATATCTGTCCTCCCCGGAACATGGGGGAGGGGGGGTCTTGTCCATCTCGTTTTCCCCTTGGGGCCGCTGGGATAGTCACCGTGACCAAGACTTGAACCCGGCTCCACACTGCCCCCTGCGGCTGATGTGCTGAAGTGCAGACAGGACGGAGCCTGTCCCCCGGCACTGTCTGTAGCACCCGCACTCACGCGCAGACCCCCCCCCCCACCCCCGCCACCGGCCCTCACAGACACAGCCGCCATCCCCTCCCCTCCAGCCGAGCGCCAGGGCCCGGCACCCCCTGGCACGGTCCCGAAACTCCCAGCGTTTCTGGCTCCACAGCCAGCCAGCGCCAGGGTGACTAATGGTTTCCCTTGGGAGGGACCCCACGGCCAACCGACACAAACACCCCCAGCGCCTTCTCTGAGCCCGGCGGGGCAGTGCCCGGGAGACAGGCCTGCCACCCCCCTGGCTTCGTGACCTCCTGCAGGTGTGTGACCGTCCCAGGTGCCTGCCACGCTCCCGCCCCACCCCAGCCTCCACCTGGAGGAACCCGCCAAGGCTCTCCCCCGAGGGACACCGGTGAGCCCCCAAACTCCAGACCCGCAGGGAGCTGCACCTGCTGCTTTATCTGCTGGTGGCCTGGCAACGTCAGGAGAGAACTCAGGAGCCAGGGAAGGCTTCTGGGAGGCCCCCCAAGACCCTAGGAATTTGGGGTGAAGAATAAAGCACAGGCAGGACCGTGCCCCGAGTGTGGAGAGCTGTTGGCCCCGGGGGGAGTTGGTGAGGGTGGGCCTCCTGGGCCACAGGCCACAGGTGCCCTGGGGACTCACTTCACAGGGTCCCAGCCAGGCTCTCGGGGCAGGAACCCAGAGCGCCCTCCTGAGGAGTCTCGGGGCCGCTGTGCTCAGAAGGGACCCACGCTTGCGGCCGTCAGTGTACTGAAAGTCTTAATAATGTTTCGCTTGGATCTGTATTCTGGAAGTGACATCCTAAGGGACGAGGGAGCACGCACTGGGGCTTGGAGCCTTGGCTCACGCACGGTCCACCTCCCTCCGCCTCCCCGGTTCTTGACCACCCGACCCCCCGCCAGCCCTGACCCAGCCACCGCAACTGCCTCTGCCCTCCGCGCTGGGCGGGATCCCGGGTACCCATGAGGGTGAACGCTCATCCCGGGAGTATCCTCGTGCCCAAAGGAACACGGCGTTAAGCCTCGGATAAAAACTAACACGGTCCGTCCAGAGAATCGGGGAGGAAAGAAGCTCTGTCCTGCTTTTTGAACAAAGACCCCCCCCCGCATTTTGCACTGAGCCCCACAAATTACCCAGCGGGGTCACTGCCTCCTGGCTGGGTCCCTCCTATGGTTCAAACTGCGTCTGGGCTCCCTGGAGTCACTGCGAGTATTTTGAGCCCCTGTCTCAGGTCCTGTTCCCCACTTTGTGGAACCCTTCTTTTGCACCCATCTGGACATGCTCAGCACCCCCAGCTGATCTTCTAGGGCCACCTCCTCCAGGAAGCCCTTGGGACTTCGTTGAGGCTTCTCATGTCGGGCCAGAATGCTCTTCCCTGACCGGCAGCTGAGACCCCACAGAGTGGGGGCCGCTCCCAGGTCACAGGGCATCTTTGTGGGGCCGGCTCGTAGTAGGTGCTCGGTTAACAAAGGGGCGGGTGTGTGTGGCGGCTCCTGACGCCAGGGCCCCCTGTCCTCTGAGGTTCTCCGCTCTCCGGAGGCAGAGCTCCCTGCTGGCCTGCTGACGTCCCCCAGGGCCTTTGCCGCATGGAGACCCCACCCGCCACCACCTGTGGGTCCCGGCTGTGTTTTAGGAGACTGTCTTGGCACTGGAGCCTTCTGGATGTCCGAGGAGGAGCTTGGAAGTGGGAAAGCAGGCACATTTCTAACGATGCCAAGCAGGGGTGTGGGAAAACAGGAGGCAGACCGTGGGGCAGGCTCAGGGAGGAGAAGAGATCCAGGGCACGGGAGGGGCGCGGGGTGCCATGGGGTGACGGGCTGGGGGTGCTGGTGGCTGAACAGTCACACGCGGAGCCAGGCCCTGTGCTGCACGGCAAAGTGTCCAGAGTGGAGCCCAGAAGCATGGGGACCACAGACAGAGCGTGTGTGAGGCGGGTCCCCCTGCCCCGGCCGCCAGCGGCCTGCCTGCCCTCCTCCTCCTCTCTCTGTCCCCCCAGAGGCGTCCTGGGTGCCTTCTGACAGCAGAGCTTTCCCACCCAACAGGCCCTGGGCCATCGAGGGGCCAGCTTGGAGGTGACCGGCCAGACACCAGAAGAGGACCAGGCCCCCGAGGGCAGCCCCAGCACCGTCAGTCCGGAGCTCCGTGAGCTCTGGGGACCCCGTGAGCTCCCTGCCCAGCCCAGGGCAGATGACAACTTTCTCTGCCCCGGGCCCAGGGGCTGGACATTCGGGAAGAACTTCCCCCTGCAGACCACGGGGGTCAGCAGGTGGGAGGCTGGACCACCAAACGGACTTCTTTGTTTCCCTGTCCAACTTTCTCGGCCTTTCTTCTGTCAAGCCAAGGCTCGAAGTTCAAGCGGGGGGACCCAGGAAATGGGTAGACCTCTCTGGTTCTCGGATTCCACAAGAGGCTCCCTTCCACCCGGATATGGAACAGGAAGGGGGCGGGGAGTGGCGGGTGCATGACAGGCCCCTGTTGCCTCGGCAACCCCCAGGGAGACGAAGCCCGAGGCCAGACAGGCGGTCGGGCTGCTGCTCAGAGCTCCACACCACGACGCTGGGAGGCAGGGGCAGTGCGGGCTCCATTTTGCAGATGAGGAGACTGAGGCTCGCTGGGCGAGGGGCACACCAGAGCCCCAGAGCCAGGCAGGGGCGGCGTGCTCCGGCTGGCTCACGTGGCAGGCGTTCAGAAGCTGGGGGTGGCTCGGGTTGCTAATTCTCAGCCTGCGGCTGAGGACGACACATGATTGCTCTCACAAGCTCCGTCGCAGACACACAGCGCGGACACACGCGACACGTGCACGGCGCAGAGGTCCCGGACAGCGGTCCAGGCTGCGGACCCCAAGGAACGAGCTGGGAAACATCAGAGCCCGGCCCCGCCCCGCAGGTGTGGGCCCGCCTCGGTGCACCCCTACGCAGGGAGCCCAGGCGCCGGGGCCGCCCCGGAGCTCCGGGCCGGGTGTTCAAAGCTGGAAGGACGCAGGCGCAGCCGCTGGCTCCGCTCTCCGGGCGGGCAGGGCAGACAGCTGTCCGGGAGGCGGGGGCTCCGTGCCATTCCAGGCGTTTCGGCACCTCTATAAAACCCGCCTGCTCCGAGGCGAGGGGGTGGGGGGGGGGGGGGCGGGCGGGCGGGCTCCCTGGGGGCCTCCCCCCTCCTCTCCCCCAGCAACCCCGGGCCAGCGCCACCTGCTGGGCGGAGCGGGGATGGCGCCTGGGGCCGCGCAGGGAGACCCCGAGCAGTCTCTGCTCCTCTCCGGGCCTCAGTCTCCTCCCCTGTAAAATGGGCACGGCAGAGGCAGCTCTCCCCACCCCCCCCCCCGCCCCACCCTCTAGCAGCTGCCAGGACCCGACAGGACAAAGTAGGAAGAGTGCTTGGCACAGGGCCCTGCACATGGCCGGCGCTGAATAAATGTCTGCGCCTGCCAGTGGTTTTCAAGACACACACAGTGTGTATGTGGAGGGGGGTGGGTTGCAAGGGGAGCCCACACCCCGCCGGGCGTCAGGAGAGGCTGAGGGCCACAGGGGAAGGCAAGAGTGGCAAGAGCGGCCAGGCCGAAGGAGGGTGTGCGCTGGAACGTGGGCAGGTGGGGGCCGGTGGGGGAGGGTGTCCACGGCAGGCTGGCAGGCGGAGGTCACCGAACGCAGGGAAGGGGGGGGGGGTTGCACATCTGCTGCTCAGGCCGCTGGTTGAGTGGCCCCGTCCCCCCCTGCCCCTGCACCTCCGAAGGCAGCTCGACCCTGGAAGCAGCAGCCCGCCTTCCACTCTGCCTCCCCCTCCCCCAGCCCCCAGGCCCATCGCTTCGCCTGCTGCAGGGAGAGCCGAGGGTCATTTCAGTCCTGTTCGGAGCTGGACGCCTTCCCCCGAGCCAGCTGGTCGGTCTCCAGGCGGCCAGGTCTCAGAGGGGAGCCGCACGCAGGCCCCCCCCACCTCCACGCTGTCCCTGCACTTCCTCGGGCTGCCCCCGGACTGGTCACCTGTCCCCCTGCTCTGGGGGCGGCCCCCCTCGGCCCCCTTCTGCCTTAATCACTGCAACACATGTACAAGCGGCCTCACCCTTGCTTCCACCACCTCCCCCTTCTCTTTTTCCCTTCCCCAAGCTCACAGCCCTGGCCCTGGAGTTTACAGCTGCAAAGAAAACACACACACACACACACACACACACACACACACACACACACACACTCCTGCACAAAACCAACTGTGGAATGTTTTCCTGCTTCTGAGCAGGGTTTATGGCTCCAGAGAGTTCTCGGACACCTGACATCTACTCGTATTTCCACTCCTGGAAGCTGGGGCTGGGGGCTGGGGCTGGGGCCGGGTCCGAGCAGGAGCTGAGGGGCGGAGGGGTGGGCCCGCATGGGGTCGCCTGCCTCCTGCCCGGAGCTGCACGCAGCAGGATCTGGTTTTCCCATTTGGGGCAGGGAACTGGCCGCTAAGTGCCAGACTGAAATGTGCAGCCGCCTGGCCTCCTCGGACTTTCATTCATTCTTTTAACAAAGTCATTCATTCAGCCGGTGTTTGTTGAACTCCGACCGTGTGCCAGGCTGGGGCTCAGCACAGGAGCGCCATCAGCTTGCCTGGGGGCCAGCGCAGGGGGCAGCTTCCCCACGGATGGCACGGCCCGGACAGCGACCAGAGGGACCAGAACAGGGGAGGGGGAAGCATGTTCTTCCGGGGTCTGAGAGCACGGTGGAGAGCGGGGTGTGCGGTGGGGGCGCCGGGGGCGGGGATGGCCCCGTGGTCTCCCTGACACTTGGACTTCACCCCAACGGCGGTAGATGCCTTGGAAACTTGGCAGGCGCTTACGCGGAAAAATGACACGACCAAATGCATCATTGCAAACAGCAGAAGCGGGCTCCGGCCAGCTCAGGTCAGAAATGAGATTTATGGAAAGGGTTTTTTGGTTGCTCTTCTACAGAAGGAAAAGTGGAGTAGCCAGGCCCCTCTCTGAGACACTGAGATGCATTGGCAGACCCTCCCCCGGCGCCCCCCCGTCCCCGGAATGGTCACACTCCGCAGCCCGGCTCCCACGAGAACCAAAGCGTGGCGTATCCAAACAGTAGAACGCTACGCGCCCAGCGACCAAAGGAACCACTTGCCACGACGTGGGTGAACCTCGGGGACGTTCTGTCGGTGGGGCGAATGCCAGTCAGACCCACGAGAACGCGTGCTGCACAGCTCCATGTGTGTGGGTTTCCAGAACAGGCAAAATCAGGCAGAAATCAGGCTAGCGCCTGCCTGTGCTTGCAAAGGGCACGCGGGCACATCCTGGGGTGACGGGGACACGGCATGGGTCACGGAGGTGTATGCACTCATCAAAATGCATCAAACCTGTACTTAAAATCTGTACATTTGGGGGGCACCTGGGTGGCTCCGTCGGTGAAGCGTCTGGCTTCGGCTCAGGTCATGATCTTACGGTCTGTGAGTTCAAGCCCCGTGTAGGGCTCTGTGCTGACGGCTCGGAGCCTGGAGCCTGCTTTGGATTCTGGGTCTCCCCCTCTCTCTGCCCCTCCCCCACTCTCTCTCTCTCTCTCTCTCTCTCTCTCAAAAATAAATAAAACATTTTAAAAAAATTTTAAATGTGCATTTTTCATATGTGAATTTTATCAGGATGAAAAAAATAGAGCAGAAGGGAAAGAATGTTCTTCTGCTGACAAGGAATCCATCCATCAGGAAACAAGCAAGCAATCAGACCAGGGAGAAAGTCTGTCTGTGGAGCTCACCACTCCCATCGTTCTTGGGCCGGAGGATAAGGGGGCACCCCGCCAGACGGCTCCCCTCAGACCTCTGAAAACAAGGGAAAGTCACTTCCCAAAGGCCAGCCAAGGGGTGCGGAGAAGGCGAGCGTCAGCCTTGTCCTGGGTCGTCAGCCTTATCCTGGATCGTCAGCCTTACCCTGGATCGTCAGCCTAATCCTGGATCGTCAGCCTTACCCTGGATCGCATTGGAGACCATCCTGGTGTCTGTTACAGATGCGAGACGACGTAAACAAACAGAAAAAAACCGTTTCATTGGTTCTGTTTTGGGGGAATGTGTGTGTGGCGGGGGGGAGAGGGGGGCGGAAAGCAGGCGAGTGAGCAGGACCCTGCCTATGGGCTGGTAAAATATGACACTTGTCTACAGGGTCCTTCGGTGATTAGAATTGACTAAACCTTGGGTTCTCTCACCTCTAGCCGCCAGCGGACATTGGTGCCCTCGTCCGGGGCTCCCGAGTGCCCTGGGGAGAGGGCCAGGACGGAAAGAGGCTGCAAGTTGAGGCTGGTACTCATGGGGACTTTGTCGCCTCGAAGGAAAGAAGGATGGTCTCCTTGAATCAATAACTCTGGTCTCCCAAATGAAAAAAAAAAAAAACTCCGAGACAAGTGTTGATCACGTGGTACGTCAGCTGTTGGCCTCTGTCCGTGTGCCCTCAACACGTGCACTCAAGACCCTGCCCCCCTTCGGGGCATTCGAACCACAGCTGCCATCGGAGCCCCCACTGAAGGGAGCGGGCCTCGTCCCTTCTGAGTTCTCTGCCCTGGGGACCCGGGCGGCCCGCACCCTCCCCTCCTCCCAGCCCATGGGGACGCTCGTGGCAAAGCTGCTCCTCCCCACCCTCAGCAGCCTGGCTTTCCTCCCCACAGTCAGCATCGCTGCCAAGCGGCACTTCCACATGGAGGCCATGGTCTACCTGTTCACCATGTTCTTCGTGGCGGTAAGTCCGGGCCCCGCGGGAGGACCCACGCGGGGCACCCCCCCAACGGTGGAGGAGGGGGGCCATCTTTCCACCACGTGCCTGTATCGGTGATGAGGAGAAGTGATTTGGAGGTGAAAGAAAGAGCCCGAAGACCAGGAGAAAGGGGTGGGGGGCCCCCCTCCTCCTCTCTGGACCTCAGGTTCCCCGCCTGTGCCGGGAAGTCACTCTGGGCTTGGTGTGCGTAAAATGGGCGAGATTCGGTGGGTCCAGGACGAGCCCCTCCGGGGTGCCCCTTCTCTCACCGCTGGCAGGCCACCCCAGGCCCCCGCCCTTGTCCCACCTACGAGCGCGGGGCAGCTGAGCCGGGGCGGAGGGGCCGCACCGGGCCCCGGGAGGGGGGTAGTGGGGTTTAGGGAACGTGTAGGGCCTGGGTGAGTCTGATTCCAGGATTCTGGAATTCCGTAGCTGGCCCCTGTTCAGGAGGGCCTGCTCACGTCTGCTTGTCTCTCCTTCTTGGGGCCTACGTCCGTCTCTCTCTGAGTCCTTCTTTCTCCATTTATAAGCCTGGACGGCTGCCCTTTAGCACTGTCTCTCCCCCCCTCCCCTCCCCATGGGGCTCTTTCCCTCTGCCTTTCTCCTGTTGCTTTTCTCCACATCTGCCTTTTTTTCTTTCACTCTGTCTGCGTCTGGGTCTCTCTTGATTTCTGGAGCTCTCTCTCCATAGAACTTGCCCTCTTCCCAAACCTCCTTGTCTCTCCCTGTCCGGCTTTACCCCCCTGCCCCTCCACGTGTCTCTTTGGCTCGATCTGTCCCTCTAGTTTCTGTCTGTCTGTCTGCCTATACTCCTGCCCGTGTACATCTCTATCTGATCAATCATTGCCCCCGACCTACCCAGTCGATGATCCTTCCATCCACCTGCCCGCCCCCGTCGGTGTCTCAGTGCCATTCTATCTCCCTGCCGCCATGTCCCTCTGAGCCCCCCCACGATCACGGCTGGCCCCCCTCCCTGGCTCTGACAGTCCTCCTCCTCGGCTCCCCTCAGACTCACCCTTCACTGAAGCCCAGCTCCCCGCCAGAAGCACGCACCGCGGGAGCGAGCGTCCCCCCGGACGTGACAAATCGCACGATGCCTTTTGCCGCCGGCCTGGCTCCCCAGCAGCAGGGCCTTGGGGTCCCGGGGGCAGCCGTGGGCAGTAGGTGTGTGAGCACACGCCTGTGTCCGCAGACGTGCCTGCACGTGTGTGTGCACTTGAGCGGGCGCCCCCTTAGGCAGCAGGGACCTGGGGCCAGGGGCTGCCTGGGGCTTGTCTCCACCTCTGGGTGGGAGAGACCCCCGCCGGGAGCCAGCATCCAGGCTGGGGGGCGTGCCGGGGGCTCTGCACACAGTGTCTTCTGTGGTCTTCTCGGCTCCCCGTGAGCCTGGGATTGTGACGGGCCCATTTGACGGATGGAGAAACCGAGTCCGACAGAGGCTGAGTCCCGTGTCACTGTGAGCACCAGATGTACCTTGGAGCTCCTGGCTCAGTCAAGGCATTTTGTCCGATGCCATTTCATTGGCCCCACAGGGGACCCCTGCTTGGGAGGGCTCCAGGAAGTCGGTCTGGCAGGTGGGAAGCCCAGGCACGGGGCGGACGCGGGACTTCTCTGCGGGTACAGGGGGCTTAGGGCCGGGGAGGGGGGCCAGGGGTCTTGTCCCCAGGCCCAGGTCAGACCCCACCCAGGAACCCACAGACACGGCCAGGCCACCCCTCCCTGCCGGGGCTGGGCTGGCCCCCAGCTGCCTCCGGGCTGACCTCAGCGGCCCGCCCTGGCCCGCCCAGAATGGCAGAGGCAGCTGCCTCCTGCGACAAATGTCCTCCAACCTCAAAGCCACACTCAACCCCTTTCTCCCAGAGCCCCAGGCAACACCAGTGCAGCCCCTGCCTCCCATGTGGCTTCTTCTGCGTTCCACCCAGGACCCTCCTTGGCCAGTTGTCACAGGGGGTGGCCTGGCCCACCCCGCGGACCGACAGAGGGGGCCCCAAGCAGGCAGCCAGTGGCCGGGCTCACAAAACAAGGCTCCGTGAGGTCGGCCTCTGGAGGCGGTGCGGTCTCCCACCAGGTCCCCAGCTGTACCCCACCCCCACCAGCACCCTCCGGGCCCCCAATCTGCCCCTGCATTGGAAGACGGAGGCAGGCCTCACAGGCGCCTGTCCCCGCTCTGCCCTGCCTCCTTGGCGGGTAGCACTGCTCGGAATCTCACCGTCCCCACCTGCCCAACAGAAATGAACCAAGGGCCTGGCGGGAGAGCCCCCCGCCCCCCCATCTCGGGTCAGCTCTCCTTCAAACCGCTCTAAACCCTGCATTCACACGGCCGGGATGAGACAGTATTCCTGCTCTTGATGGGGGCAGGGCACAGACACTCCAAGAATCTCTTAGCAATTAAGTCCGTAATTCTACACGGCGATCTGTGCTGCGAAGGAGAGGTGTGGGTGCAGAGACAGCAGATGATGGGGCTGGGGGGCGGGGGGAGGGATGGAGTTCTAGAAGTAGCAGGAGAATATCCATGTCACTTGTAAGGCCTCGCTCTGCCTGCCAGAGCCACGTGGAGCAAGTGTCCTTCTCCCCACTCTATCCCACAGAGTTCTGAGCACCTTGATCAGGCCTCACCTGAAGCTTCCCTTTCCCCAAACAGTTATGTCCACTCCCTAGTTGTTCTTCTCTATCGTCTCTGCCTGTGTCACTTCAAAGGGTGCAGACTCCAAAGTTCAACACAGTCTTCTAGGTGGGTCTGACCCGGACAGAGAGAAGCAGGACTCTGTCACCTCCCTTGTTCTGGGCACTATACCCTTATTAACACCTCCCGGGGCACCTTAGCTTTAAGACACCCGTAATTGTAACCAATATGAGCTCTAAATCCACCCCAACTTGCTTGACTCACCGGGTGACCCTGGGCTCCTGCTCCCCCTGTAACATCCCTGGGGCCTCCGGACGTGGGCTGCTGTCCTGCACACCTCCTCCCGCCCGCTGAGCTGGGCTCACCAAGAGACGATTGTGCCGGTCTCCGGGCTCGTCTATGCCCGTGGAACTTGTCAAAATAATTACGTCACATAATTTAATATTCCTTAAAATGATGAAATGCATATATGCAAAAGGAAAGAGTTGTTTTTGGTAAGAAGTCAGTTGACAGCTTTGAGGATACCCCATAGAGGCATTTGGCTTTAAAAATTGCCGGTAGGGGTGTCTGGGGGGCTCCGTCGGTTAAGCGTCCGATTTCCGCTCAGGTCACGATCTCGCGGTCCGTGACATCGAGCCCCGCGTCGGGCTCTGTGCTGTCAGCTCGGAGCCTGAAGTCTGTTTTGGATTCTGTGTGTCTCCCTCTCTCTCTCTCTCTGCCCCTCCCTTGCTTGTGCTCTGTCTCTCTCTCTCTCTCAAAAAATAAACCTTAAAAAAAAGTAATAAAAAAATAATAGGTTAGAAAAAATTGCTATTAAATAAGGTGTCGAGGAGACGACCGTACGAGTGTGGGAGCGGCCGGGCAAAACGACCGTGCCGTCTGCAGCACCGGGGTCCCTGCGGTGGTTCTCGAAGCGTGTTCCCCCTGGTGGCTGGCTTCAGCCTGAAAAACTCTTAAAAATGCACATCTCCGACCTCCGGCCAGACCTGCCGAGTTAACGACTCAGGGTGGGCTCAGCGATCCGAGGATTCACAAGCCCCCCCCGGGGGGTTCTGGTGCCCACTCGGGGCTGAGGGCTTCCTCTGCGGGGTAGCCCAGTCACGACAGGGGTCAACCGTACAGCAGGAGGCCCCTCAGGCCCCCCAGGAGCCGCCTGGCATCCAAAGCGTAGGCCCTGGCCTCACGTCCACGGCCGCGGGGAACGTGCACCGGCACCCACTGGCGGTAACCCCGGCTGTTGAAGGAACGTGCAGGGCGCGTCTTTGAGCCTTGGCGGAGCGTCGCCCGGCCTCTGTCTACTCGCGTCACAGAAAGTAAGAGACGCGTCTGAGCCCTCAGCGCGTCCCAGGCTCCGGACCCCGACACGGATTGTTTCCTCGAATCCCCACGAGACCCCATGAGGGGAGCAGTCGGCAGCACCCCCATTTTTCAGGTGGGGAAACTGAGGCACGGGGCCGTGAAAGGACTTGCCCGAGCTGGTGAGTGGTCTGGCTCAGCTCGGAGTGGGGGTGTGGCTGGGGCCCAGCCCCGGCCCCGGTCCCCCCACCCCCCTCCCCTCCCGCCCTCCCCCACCCGTGCGCTGTGCCTCCCAGCCCCCAACTGCCCTGCGTGTTCCCACAGTTCTACCACGCCTGCAACGGGCCCGGCCTGTCGGTCGTCTGCTTCATGCGCCACGACGTCCTGGAGTACTTCAGCGTCTACGGGACAGCGCTGAGCATGTGGGTCTCACTGATGGGTGAGTGGCCGCACCTCGAAGCCCAGTTTCCCCGCCATCCGCGGGCCGGCCCCCCCCCCCCCCCTCGGGAAACCCGACCCCAGCGATCCTGCTGCCCAGTCCTCATCTGGAGCGTCTCCTCCCCCGCTCCCGGGGCCCAAGCACAGTCTGGTCTAGGGACGCGCAGCCCTTACAGGCCCGGATTCCCATTCTCGAAACCTCTAACGTACACTCTCGGTGAAGGCTTGTTCCGACACGCGCATGGGAGAGCCGTGCCGAGGGCCGGCGGAAGGGCTTCCGCTCTCTTCCCCCGGAGACCGCTGTCCCCAGGGCAGGGTTTGTCCCCGAGGCGTTTCTTGAGGCTCGCGCAAGCCTTGACGCACGTCGCTGTCAGCTCGGGTCAGCTCCGGTCGGTACGAGGATGGAATCCCCGGACGCAAGTCGTCCCGCGACTTTGTTCTCACTTAGCGCCGTCTCGCGGCAATGTGAGTCAGGGCACGTGGACCCCGTCGCTCGGGGCTCCCTGCTACGCGCCCGTGAAGGACCCAGATCTTTCCTGTCTCTTAGCTGGGTGTCTTTGTCTCCGTCCCAGGGGTCCCCAGGGGTCCCCAGGGGTCCCCAGGGGTGCGCGCGTGCCGCCCGGGCTGCTCCGTCCACGTCTCTCCCTTCAAACCCGCTGGAACAACTCAGACCTCGGAGTGACTGGGCTGGGCCATGGGCTGTCTCTGGCAGAGGACGCCCAGCACTGGGAGCCCTGAGGGATGCCTCTGGGGGAGCAGCGGCCGGGGTGGGGGTGGGGTGGGGTCAGGGGGCCGCTCACCTCTGCCGGTTCCTCTCCCCGCCCTCCAGCGCTGGCCGACTTCGACGAACCCAAGAGGTCGACCTTTGTGATGTTTGGCGTCCTGACCATCGCGGTCCGGGTCTACCACGACCGCTGGGGCTACGGCGTGTACTCGGGCCCCATCGGCGTGGCTGTCCTCATCATCGCCACCAAGTGGGTGCGTACCGCCTGGGCCTGTCCCCCGGCCCCCCTCACCCCTCCGCCCCGGGCTCTCCGATGACCGCCCGTCTCACCTAAAGCACAGAGACGGTGAGCACCAGGCGCCCCTGCCCCACCGGCGTCACCGGCACTCACCGGCTCTGGGCCTAAAACCCAAGTGACGTCACTCCCCTGCCCCAGCTTCCAGGTCTGCGAAGCGATCATTACGGGAACAGTCTCTTCCTTACCTCGTGGGCTTGGTTCCGAGATGAACTGAGATAATGCACTTAAAAGTACTAGCATGGAACCTGGGTGTTCAACAAATAGGAGTCGTTAGGGGTATTGCTGTTCATAGTATTGCAGACAGTGACTCCTTTAAAGATGCAAAACCCATCGGAAATGGCCTGGGTTAATCTGGGAAGACTTCCTGGAGGGGGTGAGCCTAGAGTTTGGTTCTAGTGAGGAAGGAGGCTGCGATATGCGGTGGACAGGAAGAGGGATCTGCCCGTAAGCGTTGAGGAAGCTCGAGCTGGAGTTTCTGACGCTGAGAGCCCTCTGCTGCCCACCCCTGGGGGGTATGGCACCCAGTAGGCCCTTACACACGGCTCCCAGGCCTCCCCTAATCCTCTGTTGTACCGAGTCCCACCCCCCATCCCCCCCTCCCCCCCCGGCCGGTGAGGCCTGAAACTCACACTCCCCAGGCTGTCGAGAAACCTTCGGCAGGATGGGCCCAGGGCCATTGCCTGGGGCCCCAGAAGGGAAGGAGCTGAACCTTGCCGGGCCAGAACACAGGTCTGGACTGCCGCAGGCCTGAGGCCGGGCTCACTCTCCAGCCGTGCGGCAGCTCAGGCCCCAGGGGGACGTCCCTCTGCCCCACTTTAGCCCCTCTGGAGCTCCTCCTGGAATCTCGGGGTCCCAGCTCCAAGTGCTGGCGGAAGGTCCGGTCCGACCCAGCCCAGGCCACACACCCACTCAAGGCCCTAAAATTAAGCCAAGGTGGCAGGACCTCAGAGGATGGTCTGCCGGGCCACCTGGGGAGCAAGCAGGAAGGCAGTTCCCTGGGAAGAGGGGTCCGGCTGGACAACTGGTTGCAGAGAGCGCCCACCAACCCATTTTACAGCTGCGGGAGAGAACATAAAGTTCTGGTGGCGATCCTTCCCCTCGCGCCCCGGGCTCCTCCCACAGCCAGGGAGCAGAGGGTTTGTTTGGCCAGGCGGTTAATGAAGGAAGTAGGGCTCAGAGAGGTCAGCAACCAGCAAGAAGTCACAGCAGCACCCGGGCCTCGACTTTTCAAGCAAGGGAAGGGAGGGAGCCTCTTTCTCACTGGGGCTCAGGGACGCACTGCTGGCCTGGGCCTGACCCAGGAGGCCCCTCGGAGCTGCCTCGGAGGAGGGGACCGTGTCTGGACCCAGGGAAGGACCACATTAATGAACAGGCTGGAATGCATAAACACAGAGCCCTCGATAATGCGCTCACTCCTGGCAGGAAGTAGGATAGTCTCCTTGGTCTGCCCTGGAGGGCTGTCGTTCCCCGCCTCCCCCACCCACCCCCCCTCTCGCAGATCTTGGCAGGTCTGAATCTGGGCTGCATTGTAATCCGCCAGAATAGAAGTCACTCCCTAGTGTCCCTGAGAATCCTCACGGGGACTTCCACGGCCTTGGGGGCTGTGGGTCCAGCCACAGGAACCAAGAGGTCTGCCCGGCTCCCTGCATCTGGGGCTCCAATTGTGTTTTGCAGACCATTTAGCGTGGAATTTATTTTGGATTTTCAAGGGCAGTTGTTTCCTGGAATGAGGGTGGATTTTTCTCCCGGAGGCTCGTCCCTTCTCGAGCCAGAGTTGGGAACAGCAACCCTCGGGGAGAGGAAGCCGAGCCGGGTGCGGGGGGGTGCAGGGCTGGTCAGGCCAGGCTAGGGCACGACCTGGGGCAGCCACGGCCGTGGCCACCCACACCCAGGACGCCCCCAGCCGCACCCAAGCCCTATCTGTGCCGCCTGATTCCTTATCAGCGATGGTAAATTACAGAAACCTGAAAACCGGGCTTTGGCGGCCAAAGTTGCCCTGCCCCAGCCCAAGGCTACTCGGGGTCTCTGTGCACTCCACCTGGTGGGCTGGTGGAGGGGAGGGGGGCGCTTCCCCAGCCCCCGGGGGGCCTCCACCATTCGCAGTGTGCATGTGTAGGCTTGCCACAGGCCTAAACACCCCGCTCTCTGAAACACTTTGGAACGCCCAAGGGTTCGAGATTTCAGGGTGTGGACCTACATTTACTGCATGATTTCAGTGCATGTGAACCCGAATTCAAATGCCCGCTTGAGCCTTCCGCTAACATCAGGGCCTGCGAAACCACAGATGTAACGTGCGGGTCAGACTGTCTCATAAATACTGTGATGGGACATCGGTGAAAGCAACCAAAGGGACTTTCGGAGCACCACACGGGCGCCCCCACCGGCCATACTGGCGGGCAGGGCCAGTGCTCCAACACCCCCTTGCTGTGACTGGCGCCCTGGGGGGTCCCCTCCGGCTGGGGGAGGGGCATGTGAAAGGGTGGCCTTGTTATATCCCGAAGAGGCAGGCAGGGGTGGGGTCCCCATGGGGGGGGGGGGGGGTACTGGGCCCGCGGTTCCCAGCTCGGCCGTCCAGGCTGGGGGCTCCCTTGGGTCCCGCAGCCGCGAGGCTGGGCATGTGGGGCGTCTCCCTGCGCCCCAGCCCCTGCCCGAGTGTAGCCAAGGTGCGCATGCCCAGGGCGAGCTCTCCGGGCAGCCCGGGGCGGCGTCCCCCGCATCACCGGCCACTCTCCCCGCAGCTGCAGCTCATGAAGGAGAAGAAGGGTCTGTACCCCGACAAGAGCGTCTACACCCAGCAGATAGGCCCCGGCCTCTGTTTCGGGGCGCTGGCCCTCATGTTACGATTCTTCTTTGAGGTACAAGGCCTGAGCCTCCTCGGGGTGGCCTCACGTTCCTGCTTTTCTGTCCCTCGGGGTGGGTGGAGGGGAGCCTCCCTCCCTCCCGCCACAGCCTGCTTCGTCCCCAGCACCGGGGCGATCGCTGCCTGCGCGCACCTGAGGCGAGGCGCACAGCCCAGATGGGGCCTGGGGCGGGGGCCAGCACCCGCAGGGAGGAGGGAGGAGGGAGGAGGGAGGGGGGCAGGGAGGAGCCCCAGACTCCTTGTCAAAGGCCTAGCGAGTGGGGTTTGATGTCAGGAAAGATGGCCTGGGCCGGACACTGAGGGGAGGCTCCTTGGAGGAGGCCACTTGGCCACATTCCTGAGTGGGGGCGGGGAGGTGACCGGCAGATGCCCTGGGGAGCCAGGCAGGCCGGCGTGCAAGCAGGGGCCCAGAGCGTCGGGGAGGGGGGCCTGGGGCCCCAGACCGACCCCCACCCCCACCCCTGCAGGATTGGGATTACACCTACGTGCACAGTTTCTACCACTGCGCGCTGGCCATGTCCTTCGTCCTCCTGCTGCCCAAGGTCAACAAGAAGGCCGGAAGCTCGGGGCCCCCAGCCAAGCTGAACTGCCCCACCCTTTGCTGTGCTTGTATCTGACTGCGCACCACGCCCGCCCCCTGCCCCCTGCCAGCCCCTGCCCTGCCGCATCTCCCGCCTGCAGAGAGACCCCCATGGCCCCCCCAGCTCTGAGCATCCGGGAGAAATGTCTCCCCTCAGAGGGATTTGGGGAGCATCCCGCTGAGTGCTGCTGGGAGCCCACTTACTAGGTTTCTACGGAGTACAAACCACCGTGCTGGAGAGAAAAGGACTTCCTCCCCCGCTCCTGCTCCCCCACAGTCATGGCCAGTCTGCGTCCGCAGGACCCCACAGCCAACATGTGTCTCCCCCCTCCGTCCCCCTTTCCTCCTCACCCAGCCACAAAGGGACTCTGCCCATGTCCCCCTCACAACACCTGTCTCCTCCTGGACCCTGGTTGTCACCGCTTCTGTCCTGTGCCCTCGGGCTCTGAGCAGACCCGTGTAGGAAGCCAAGGCCAGTGGGGGCCAGCTCTGTCCAGGCCTGCTGGCCGTCCCTCCAGCCGGGTCCCTGAATCAAGCCATGTCAGTAACGGCAGCCCACAGGAAGCTCCTCAACCCTTGACCTTCCTGTGTGCCAGAAGCCGTATGATCATCGCTTAATCTAATTCGTAAAACAAGTCTGCGTTAAAGGATGATCACTCCCTTCTACAGACAGAAGCCCGAGGCGCAGGGGCCAGGGTGTGTCCGAGGCCTCGAGCAGGCGAGCGCAGACCCGGGCCAGGCCCGCTGCCACCAAGCCCGCCCCCTCGCTGGGCGCGAGCACCTGTGTTGGCCCTTCGAACAGCTCCACCCCGGGCTAAGGGCCAGCGCGGGAAGGGGGTCTGGGCCCAGGGACACCCGAGCGGAGGCTGGCGGGCCCAGAGCCGGGCACACGGGGCAGGCTTGCGGCAGTGCTGAGGGAGGGCGGCCGGCTCCCGCCTACAGCCCGTCTGCGCTGGGCCCCGCGAGGGCGGGAGCCGGCCTCCCAGACATCACCTCACAAACCTGAGCCTCCCCGGCAGCCCCAGCCCACCCCAGCTTCCCGAATGATGTGGGCACATCTGTCAGGCAGGAAGTTACCTACACCTGTCTGGGGCCTGTTTTGTGTTTCCAGATGGTGCACACCCACCCCCACCGCACGGGGCGGCCCCTTATTTGTCCTGAAGTCACCTCTTGCTCCCCTCAGGGGGCCGGGAGAGAGCCGGGGACAAGGCTGGCCCCTCGGCGAGGCACCCCCGGTCTGTCGGCCTCCCTGACTGTCCAGAGGTCCCACGTGTGGGGCCCGGACGCCCACAGTCTCACTCTGGCTCAGCCCCTTCCTGAGCCTACAGACTGGATGACAGAGCAGCCTCTGGGCAGTTCACACGGGCTCGGAGTCCTGGCCGGGCCCCGGGGAGCAGGCCTCAGCCTTGCTCTGCTTCCCAGTTGAGGAAGTTGAGCCCACAGCTTCGGGGCCGTCCTCCCAGACGGACATGTCCCCGCATCCCCCGCCCGGCGCAGGGACGGGCAGAAGCCGCTTCCGTTGGCTTCTGGTCCGGTTGAGGGGTGGGCACACACACATGCCCGCTCACACCTCGAAGAGATAGGGCCCCCTGGAAACAGCATCGTCCTGTCCGGCCTGTCTCCCAGCTCCGCGAGGGGAGACACCGGGCAGGAAGGAAAGGGAAGGCTGTGGGGGCCACGCGGGGGGCCTGCGGCATCACTCTGGAAACAGGCCTCTGCCAGTCGCCTCCCTCCCCGTCACCTCCCTCCCATCCCCTCCCCCGTGTCCCCCCCACACACACCCGGCGAGCACACCCCAGCTCCCAGCTCCGCGGCAGCAGATGGAAAGTTGGAGGCCGCGGGATGCTCCTGAGCAGGGAGGAGGTGAGGGGCCGGCCAAGAGCGTTAAGGACCATACTAACAGGCTACTCACTGCGGCCACGCTGATTTATGAGGCCGTCTGGGAGCCCAGCCAAGTCTGTAAGTCATGGACAATTAGGAGGCTCGCTCCAGCCCTCAGCCCCGTCCGCCTCTGGGGCTCTAGGCCCACCGCGCCCCTCCTCAGCAGGGTCCGCACCGTGGAGACCCCACGGTGCAGATAGGGACCCTGAGGGCCGGGAGGCCGGCAGCCGGCCCCGGTGACTTGGACACTGGGTGCTGAGCGGTGGCTGTGCCCAGGGTCTTACTCCTAACCCTAGCGGCCTCTTCCTCTGCTTCCAAGGCCCACTTTGACATCTTGGGGGCTCCAGCCAAGGGCCGGGGGGGGGGGGGGAAGTGCCCGGGAGGGGGACAGAAAGAGAAGAGGCCACTTGGACCCGCCAGCCCTACACCTCGAGACTAACAAGGAAGAAAAGAAGTCTCATGGCCTTCAGACCAAACACCTCTGAGTCCTGGTGTCCTCGAGCCCGGGGCCTTCGTGCCCTAGAATCCAGCGGTCATGGCACCCGGTGCCAGGAGGGACCTCCGAGGGCCCCCCCCCAGGCCCCCTGGGGCTCTGGACGGGACTCACCTCCAGCCAGCCCTGATGAGGGAAGCCTGAGTCCCGACTCCAGCGTGTGCCTGGAAGCCGAGCCCGAGATGATGGCAGCCCCAGAGCAGCCTGTGCAGTAGAACTTGCTTTCATGATGGAGGCGAGGCGGGGGCGCCCGGGGGGCTCAGTCCACTAGCGTCCGACCTCGGGTCAGGTCATGATCTCGCGGTTTGTGGGTTCGAGCCCCGCGTCGGGCTGGGCGCTGACAGCTCGGAGCCTGGAGCCTGCTTCGGATGCTAGGTCTCCCTCTCTCTCTAACACCCCCCCCCCCCCCACCGCTCATGCTCATGCTCTCTCTCTCTCTCTCTCTCAAAACCAAGTAAACATTAAAAAAAAAAAAAAACTTTAAATGATGGAGATGATGAGACCATTCCCACGCCAACTGCCCGCCACACACATGGCCACAGGGCATTAATCTAAAATGTAAGAAGCCACGTGTGGAGGGTTGCAGATAAAATGCAGGGCACCTGGTTACGCATGAATTTCAGACAAAAAACGATGATCTCGCCTACGTGTGTCTCACGCGGTATTTGGGACCTATTCACGTGAGACGCACTTACAGGAAGACAAGCGTCGCCGCTCATCTGAGATTCAAATCCGATGCGGCGCCCTGTCCTATCCCCGCGGCCGCGGCCGGCGCCTACCGCACGGGACGGCGCGTCTGCCAGAAACCGAAGGAACGGGACAGCTCCCTGGACGTGCAGGCTGGGGGGTCCTGAGTGAGAGCATGGGCCGCGGGCCGAGGGGCTGCAGCGCCCAGGACGCGCCCTCTCCGCTCGCCGCATCCTCCCTGCACCGTGGGGGCTGGGGGTGCACAAAGGCCTCCCTGCGCCTGGACGCGGCCTCCAGACCCCGCAGAGCAAGGGGCACGGAGCAGTGCCCCCGCTTGAGCACCGGTGCCCCCGACCCAGGCACACACGCGCACGCCCGTGCGCACATACGTGCACACACACAGAGCTCAGCTGCAGGGGGAGCCACACACCCCCAGCGGCAAAAGGCAAACGCAGAAGTATTATAAACACTTACAACCACGCAGACAAAACAGTCTATCGTAGGGGCCCCTCCGCCTCCCTGGAGCTGGGGCGGGGTCCGCCCGGGGAGCCAGCGGCCTCTGTTTGCTCAGAAGGAGGTGTTTTGGTCTGAGGGCAGTCTGTGTGCCCGTGGCCTTTGCCTGCTACCGACATTTCCTGTCTCTGTTATTCTCTTCTTCAGTAAGACCATCTGAAACCCAAAACTTTTATTGCCCCTTTTAAAAAGGCTTTACAGCTCCCCGTCTGCCTCATCCCTGCCGGCTGGCGGGCTGCGATTGTAGTTAGGGAAAGCGGGAAAGCAGCGGCAGCTGCCGCAGGAATTCGCCCTGGGCTCAGCCGCAGGGTCTTGGCCGAGGACCCGCAGGGAGGAGGGCCAGGTATGTGGGCAAGGCCAATTCTGCAGAGTCGGCAGGAAGGCCGTGGGGGCGGGGGCGGGGGGACCCGGCTGGCCGGTTAGCCGGTGGCCAGAGCTCGCTGGGCGCCCCCCGGGGATCCCTCACGGCTCGGCGCCCCGGGGCCCGTGTGGTCCCACCTCTGCAGCAGGTTTCCTCACCTCTGGCCGGGGACAGCAGCCTCGCCCGCTGCTGCACTCAGGCCGGAGGGGGTGAACTGAGTCAGATGCTGGCTGCCCTGGTCTTGGGAAAGAAAACAAGGCAGAAAGAGGAAGCAGGAGTGTGGGTCGGGAGGTCCGGTGTGGAGGTGAGGAAACAGGCGTGGGCTCCATCTCCCTCTGGGACCTCGGGCAAGCCCCCTGCACCCTGCTGGTCCTCTAGGCCTCAGTTTCCTCCTTCGTAAGGCGCCTGCCTCACCTGGGCGTTGCCAAGGTTAAATGAGGTGATTGAAAACAAAGCGCTTAGCACGGTATTGTTTAAGTGGCCTTTAAATAACTGGCCTTGTTTTCGTGATCAGTAGTCTTGGGCGAGCCGGAGGGTAGCAGGCAATCAAGTAGAGGGACCCTTACAGTCAGGGGACACGCACCCCAGATATGGCACCAAATGGCAAGAAAATGAAATGCTTCAAACCAAATGTTTATTATGGACTAAGAATTATGGATCAAGGAAGTAAGCGAGGAAGGCTGCCTGGAAGAGGCGGGCTTGAGACGGAAGCTAGAAAAGCAAAGTGGACTGAACCGTGTGAGCCTGCAGATGCCTGGCTCTTGAGACTCGTCTGTGACGGCTTCACCGGTCCACGGTTCTGAGTCTGACCGTCCTCTAGGCCCTGGGCCTCCCCGGACCCCCTGCATCCTTCCCAGAGAACCGCTGCTGCCCGGCTGGAGAGAAGGATCTGCCCGGCTCGACCGTCCCGGCTTCTGTCGCCGGCATGTGATCCAGGATAAGAGGGACATAGATGGGCCTGGCCTGGCGTGCTCAAGGTCCAAAGGTGGAGGGAGGAGGAGGCCGCCCTGGGCTCTCCTGCCCTCGCTGGGAGCTGGGGTGGGCGGGGGAGGGGGGAGGGCTGCGGTCAACCCAGCACATGAACAGGACTTCAGAGGCAGGCGTGTGCTGGCCTCGGGGTGCGGCCTTGCTCGAGAAAGGGCTGCTGGATGGCCCACGCCTCTGTGCCTCGTCGCCAGTGCTGCTCTGGGGTTTCTGTCTCGCCCCGATGCCTCACTTTACCATCACCCCCTTCCCGGCCGGTCACATTTGCCAAGCAGCTTTCCCAACCTCGGGGCTTCGCGGGGAGCCAGCCACGCCCGGGCTCTGCCTCCCCGGCTCGCACAAGCAGAGACAGAGGTGAGCGAGGGGGTGGGGGTCGGGAAAGACCCCGCAGAACGTGTGCCGTTCGCAGACCTAAGGAGAAGGGAGCGGTGGTCCAGGGAGAGGGCGGAAGGTCAGCGGGGTCTGTCTGGGCACCGCGGGGGCCGTTGTGGCCGCGAGAGCTAGCGGCGGGGGCCGGGCGGACGGGGCGCGGGCCGGGTGCCCGGGGGCCGGGAGGCTGTTGCTGCCATAGCGGAACGTAGGTGGACGTGGGTGACTCTCCACGCACACTTAACCAATATTTGCCAACAAATGGGCGGGCTTTTCCATGTCTTGGTGAGGGCAGACTCCTGGCCCCTTGGAGAGCCCACACTTGATAAAGGGCTAGTCGGTAGCCTGAGAAGCCTCGGCCTTGACCCCTTGCTGACCTGCACTCCAGGACCAGGATGGCGGGGCCAAGTGTGGGAAACGGCTCTGGAGCCGTGGGCCGTGGGTCCCTGGACGACCCTCGGCCCCCAACGTCTCCAGAAGCAGAGACCCTTGCTTATCCTGCTGGGGCCGTCCAGTGACACAGTGGCCGTGTTGGCACCTCCCCCACAGCCACCACCCCCTCCCCCAGGCTGCCGAAAACCTGTCCTGCTCGGGAAGGCTGGCAGAGGCGCACGGACCCTCACTCTGATGGCAAGCCGGCACCATGGGGTCAAGCCGCCATCCGGGCTGGGGTGAGCGGGGTCACGAGGTCCGCATCACGACCCGCGGGCGCTTCGGAGGAGGATCCGGGGAGCCCTGGGCAGGGGTCACTGAGACTCCCCACCCAGGAGGCAGCCAGCGACGGCCGTGACCACCCCAAGTTCAGGGCCGGCTGGGCAGGCTGGGCTGTCCGGCCTGGAGGCCGCAGAGAAGGAAGGGGCCAGCAAGCGCCTAGAGCTACATGACCAGCCCGGTCGCCCTCTCTCCCTTCCGAGAAGCTGGGCCCCTGGTGCCTTCGTTGGGGTTTGTTTTCCTAATAGCTCGGCTGACAGGAGTCTGCTGGCTGCGGGCCCCAGCCAGAGCCAGGCTGTCGAGTAGCTGCGGCCACATCTGGAAGATGTTTGCAGAGACCCCGGCCCCCTGCCCGAGGTAGCGGGCCTCGGAGCAGCAGGCCTTATCAGCTTGGGCTCCTTCCGGGAAGCCGCCTGCCTCAGACCAACAGCCCTGACTTCTGGGACTGGAAGGGGAGGGGCCGGGCGGCGGGGCGGTCCCTGGCCTGGGGCCTCCAGCGGGCTCCAGAAATCCCAGAATGGCAGAACCCAAGATGTCAACTCAAGAGACAACCTCAGAGGCCAGCTGATCCTGCTTCCTGCCAACGCTCGCCCTTCCGTATGGGGCCCCACGACGCCCACGTCCTACGAATCGTGTGATCGGCCCCCATGACGGACTTTAGAGCCGAGAAGGGGCTCTCGAACCTGGGATTGCTTCCTCATCCTCATCCATCCCGGCCACCACGGCTGTCCCCATTGCACAGGTTGGAAAACTGGGGATCAGTGAAGCGTCAGGGTACCTGACATCTC
The DNA here is from genome assembly GCF_024362965.1 of Panthera pardus. Taxonomy (NCBI): domain Eukaryota; kingdom Metazoa; phylum Chordata; class Mammalia; order Carnivora; family Felidae; genus Panthera; species Panthera pardus. Next base: position 91,587,490 of record NW_026526766.1, read on the forward strand.
ACACCGACCGAGCTGGGACTCGACCCTGTTTGCGGTGGGGCTTCCTAGCTCTGTGTCCTTTCCGCTGCCCCTCACGGCCCCCCTCGTCCTGCTGTGCGATGGCACAATGTGGCACTGCGCTGTGGACCACCCAAGCCACTGGGCACCGCGTCCTTCTGTGAGCACGCAGGAGACGTGACCGGCGAGGCATTGGTGTCGTCCTTGCTGACCGGGAACTCAGGGAGCCCCCCCACCAAGCCTGGTGCATGACCGGCCATGCAGGCAGCACCAGGACGTAAACCGGTTCGTGAGTCAGCAACGGAGCCTGACGGGCAGGGGGCAGAGGGAATAAAAGGCCAACCGCCCGGGGCGCCTGGGGGGCTCGGTTGATTAAGCGTCCGACTCTTGATTTTGGCTCAGGTCGTGGTCTTGTGGTCCGTGAGTCTGAGTCCTGCATCGGGCTCTGTGCTCAGAGCCTGTTTGGTTGGGGTCCTCCCTCCCTCTCTGCCCCTCCCTGCCTCTCTCTCTCTCTCTCTCTCTCTCTCTCTCTCAAAAATAAATAAATAAACCTTAAACATTTTTTAAGTAGGAAAAAAGGGCCAGCCGCCGGCGTGCACGGCGCCTTCCGGACACTTGGGTGCCCTGCTTTGTATGTCCTGACTCGGGCCTCTCCACCGCCCTCTGAGACAGGCACCATGACTGTCCTCGCTTTGGACTCCTGACGACGCCTTCTTTCCTAATTTTCAAGCTATTACTGACCCCTGGTCCTGAGGTCACTCTGTGAGACACCAGTGTGTAAAAAATGGGCAAAGACTGGCTTTATGCCCGGGCATGTGGCTGGTGGGTTTTTGTAACTGGCCCAACGTGTTTACCGTCCGCTTCCTGTAGGAGGTCCAGCAAGTTGAGCTCGTTGGCTTACGAAGTAGATGCCGTCATCACGGAGAGGGAGGTGATAAGACCTCCCACTCAGGAAAAAACAGCTTTTTTTGAAAAACGTTTATTTATTTTTTAGAGAGAGGGAGAGAGAGAGAGAGTAAGTGGGGGAGGGCAGAGAGAGAGGGAAAGAGAGACAATCCCCGGGAGGCTCTGAGCTGTCAGCACAGAGCCCAATGCGGGGCTCGAACTCACGAACTGTGGGATCATGACCTGAGCCGAAGTCAGATGCTTAACCGACTGAGCCCCCCAGGCGCCCCAGGAACAAACAGCCTTTAAAACAATGGGTGCTGGCACCAACGAGACGAACCTCAACCCGTTCCTTGCACCACACCCCCAAATTCACTCAAAAAAACCCCGAAAGCTTCCAGCGGAAAGCACAAGAGAAAATCCTCGTGACCTTCGGGTAGGCAAACGTCCTTCGGAAGGACAGCACAAGGGTGAGCCATCAAAGACAAAAATTAGTAAGCTAGATTTTATCAAAATTTAAAACTTTGGTTCCCGAGAAGCCATCGTTAAGAAAATTAAAAAGACATGGCACTTGGGTGGTTCAATCGGTTAAGCATCCAACTCTTGATTTCGGCTCAGGTCATGATCTCACCGTTCATGAGTTGGAGCCCCGCGTCGGACAGCTCGGAGCCTGGAGCCTGCTTCGGATTCTGTGTCTCCCTCTCTCTCTGCCCCTCCCCCCTCTCAAAAATAAACTTTAGAAAACAAAAACAAAAACAAATCTCCCACTCAAACAGTGAGTTGGTTATTTTTTGTAGCTCTGCCCAATTTTGCTTTCTATATCTTGAGGTCTTTGTTAGTAGGGGCATTCAAGGTAAGAACAGTTATGTCTTCCAATAAATCAAGCTTTTTAAAAAATCGTTAAGTAATGGACTGGGTCTGGTGGTTCTTTTTGACAAAGTGTATTTTTTTCTGGTACAAATAGAGTCTTTTCCAACTTTCCCTGGCCCAGTATTTGCACAAACTTTTCATTTCTAGCCAAACCGAATCCTTTTATCTTCCTCTTAAGCCTTACAGGACTTAGAACCTCTTCTCTCCAGTTTCTCCCCTCCTGACTTAAAGGCCATATTACCTTGTATTTCTGCCCTGTCTTCATTCAAAGCCCACACTACATTGCTATCATCTTTATGTGTTCCAATCTGCCCATCTACACAGCCTTCCCTTTGACTCTCTTCCCTTCTGATGCTCCCCTCCCCCACCCCCACCCCCAGCCTCGGTTCATTGTTTTTCCGCCTCAGATATGTCCTTTAGAACTTCCTCAAGTACACGTCATCCATGGGACAGTTTCTTGATGTTTCTTTGCCTTGATTTTGGCCCCTTTTCCCTAACATTGACTTCTAGCTTGACAGTCATTTGCTGTCTGTGTTTTGACATTATTATTTATTTTTTTTTAGAGCTCCCTGTTGCTGCTGAAGGGTAAGCTCCTGAAAAGGTAATCTATACTTTCTCTCCAACTCATTCTCAAGCCTTCTCTGCTCTTGGGTGTTCATCATTTTCCTCTGAAGTGATGAGGTGAGGACCCCTTTTCTACTCGTCTTGCTTGCAATACATTGGGCTTCTTATATTTGTAGGTGGCTGTCTTTCATTAGATCTGAAACAGTTCCCGCCTTAATTCTCTTCAAATGCAGCCCTGTCCCTATTCTATCTCTCCTCAATGGTCAAAACCCCACTTGGTGACCCATGTACCTGCTCACTTTATTTTCCATGCTGTTTCACGTTTCCCAGGTCTTTACTTTCTCAGGAGTACAGTTTTCCTAACCTCCTTTGCCTTATCTTCCAGTTCAGTAATTCTCTCTTTGATTATGTTCAAACCATCCTCTGGTTTTTAATTTCAAGTACCATGTTTTGTTCTGTTTTGTTCTTTGTTTTACTTTTAGGAGAATGCTTGTTCTTTATTAATGTATTCAAGCCCCCTTCGTTTCTTCTATAAAACATGTTCGTTTTGTGTTTTAGGTCTGCTATTCCTAATATCTGATTTTTTTTTTCTGATCTGATTCTACCGCCCATTGTTTCTGCCAGCTTTTGCTCATGGTGCCTTGTTTCCTCGGGCACCATGAATGGGCACCATTCATTTTTTAGTGAATGTTGACTCTGAACTGCTCATTTGCTGTGGAACTTTGTGGAAATTCCCAGAGGCCTGGCAGAAAAGCAGCTTCCTTTGGAAAGTGCCTGCCTTTGCTTCTCCTGCACACCTAGGGCTCTCCCAGCCTCAGAGCCCTTTAACCGCAAATCCCTTGTTTGAGGTTGGGGGGATACTTGAGGGGATGTGAATTCAGGTTGCACACACATGGGGCCAGCTTGTAATTATGGGTTCCCAGAGTATTTTTCCTCCTCGGCCTCGGCACCAGGGCTTGAGATAAGCACTGTTGATGTGACACCTAAAGAACAGATGGATTTTTCTAGTTTCCCTTACAGCGAGGGGGGACTTGGGAGTCCCCTATTCATGGAGGTGGTCTTCTGTTTCACCCCCAGCATGGCCAGGCTCGGCGCTTTGTCTTCTGTCCCTAGCCCCAAAGGGAGCCAAAATACGATGCTCCAATCCACCTATGAGAACAGAAAAGTTTCAAGTCCCCGTATTCAAAAAGAGAGGACAGGTGTGTCTGGGTGGCTCAGTCAATTAAGTATCTGACGTCAACTCAGGTCGTGATCTCACGGCTGATGAGTTCGAGCCCCCCATGGGGCTCTGTGCTGACAGCTCGGAGCCTGGAGCTCCTTCGGATTCTGTGTCTCCCTCTCTCTCTGCCCCTCCCCCACTCATATATATATATATATATATATATATATATATATATATATATACACACACACACACACACACACACACACACACACACTCTCTCTCAAAAATAAATAAACATTTAAAAAATTCAAAAAGAGAGGACACGTTGCTCTTTGGCCATCAAAACCAGTTAACACCAGAACCAGCTTCAAATCCACCCCAACCTACTGGTGACAACTTGGCTGCGGTCAGCCAATCAGCGGCAGACAACTTGCTGAGGTCAGCCAATCAGCGGCAGACAACTTGCTGCGGTCAGCCAATCAGCGGCAGCCAGACTCCTGGGACTACGCTTCCTCATTTCAAGACCATCCAGCCCCCAAACTCCCCGCTGGGATGCCACCCTTGATAAAACTCTGCTCCGGGCCAGCAGTTTGCTTTGCTCGGGAGGTCTGTGCCTCCCAGTTGCGGTGCTCCCTGGTTTCACAAACAATGCATCCAGGCTTTTGTTCCAGAGGTGGCTTGGTGGCCTCATCCCCCTACATCTCAGAGCACAACCAGCTTCAGTGCGCCACGTTCCTCCCTGGGGCACCCCCTTTTCCCATCCTGGCCCGAAGATTCTGCGCCCCCTAGCCAACGGAAGATAGCATCCAAGACGGACATCTTTTAGTCTATCCCGAATTTGTAGCGGCTTTTCATACTAAGAAGAACGGAAATCTTTTGCCTTTATTTTATACGTGAGCGAAAACTGAGGCACAGGGACGCTCAATAAAGGGCCGGTCAATCACAGACTCAAACCTCGGAGCCAGGACCCTCTGGCTCCAGGGTCCGTGCACTTAAACTCTGCCATCGTCAACAAATGAGTTAGTAATTGGTGAATGTATTCATTCGCCAGATATTCATTGAGCCTCCTCGAGACGCCAGGCACTGCTGGGGCACCAGACATACGGCAGGGAAGGAGACGGGTGACATCACTGCCCTCCGAAGCTTATATTCCAGTGCGAGTGGGTGCAGCGGTGAGTGGAGGACGTCTGCAGATCCCTCCTCTGCAGAGGCCAGCAGCGGCAGTCAGACGTTCTGCATTCCAGGAGGGACCAGTGCCCACGTTGGCCAATCCGGCTGGACCTCAAGGTTGGGACCACTCTTCTAAGGCTGCTGGCATTTCTCTGTGGGGGACCCAGGTGGCCATGACGAGGGAGTTATGAGCTCTTCCATCGGAAGACAGGGCCTCCTCCCCTAACTTTACAAGCCTGAGCAAAGGGCATCCCCTGGGCTGGGCCGTGGACAATACTTCCGAGCCCCCGAGCGTACCTGGGAGCCCTCAGGGAGTCAACAGTTTTCCCGAAACTCTGCGAGCCAGGCAGGTCTTGGCCTCTGTCCTGTTACCCCAAAGGTCATAGGTCCCCAAAAGGGCCCCGACACCTGTGTCCCTTGGTCAGCAGAGCTGCCGGGGAGAGGCTGGACTTTCTGGACGATGTCATTCGGGAAACAGCTGGGCACAGCTGTGTCCTGAGGACACTGTCCCAGCCTCGCCTGGAACACAGGCTCAGATGCCATTGCCAGCACGGGCCCTGCTCCAGGAGGCCAGGCCAGGCCAGGCCAGGGGACGGCGTGTCCCGGGGCTCGGCTGGCCCCCATCCCAGCCTGACAAAGCAGTCCCCCGCCCCCCTCCAGCCCTGTGGGTGGGAGGATATCTCTAGCCCCAAACCAGAGGAATGTGCGAGCTTCTTGTCTGGAGGCTTTCCCAAGCTGGGTGACTTCTGTGGGGTAGGGCCACGTGCCGGCGTCCCACAGTGTCTGAGAAGAAGCCTGAAGAGGGGTTTGTAAGCTTCTGGAACCCCCGACCTACTCAGGAGCCGCCACTGAGACCTGAGGACTTGGTGAAGCCTGTCCCCAGCGTCCCGCCCACCGCCCACTGTGCACTGAGACCTCTCTTGGTGAACCGTCCCTCCGATGGCCCCTGCCCAGCGAGATGCTGGGACCGAGTCACCCTTCTCGGCTCAGGTTCCTGCTTCCAAAGTCCACACTGCATCACGCTGCGGGCCTCGTCCAGTCTGCACGCCTGCCAGCGGACTGGCCTCACCTGCTCTCCAGTTTCCCCTCCTGTCAGGTGGCAACCCCACCCCCAGCATATACGGAGGGACCGTGTGTGTGTGTGTGTGTAGGGACCCGTGCGTGCACACACACAGGCTGTTCCCTTCGTGCACATCTCTGCTCCCCGACTGGTAAAATCCTGCACACCCTCCAAGACCCGGCCCTTCCATGAACCCCTTCCTCCGCTCATCGCGCCCTGCTGAGAGGCGTCGTGCACCCACAGATGCGTCCGCACGTGCAGAGCCGCGACCAGCGGAGCCCCTGCCACGCCCCGCCCCCCCCCCCCCCCCCCCCCGGGCCCGTTCCATCCCCAGCCCTGCAGCCAGCTGGCCTCCCATCAGGGACGACGGATGCAGAGTTTTCTGTTTTATTAACTTTTCGTCATTTTTTACCACGTAGGCAACACACGGGTGACGATTCTAGTTTGTGCAAAGCAACCGTTTAACCTTTTCGAAAATGGCCCCCGCCATTCACGTGTGTTGTAGGCAAATTCACACGTGCAGATGAGTAAAAAGGCCATCTGACTCCCCTGGAATCTGAGACACCCTCCCCTGCAGACACCTCCACGGGGCTGTGGCTCAAGGTTCGCGCTCCCTGTGTGAACCCATTCGATCCTCTCCGACGCCCCCCGAGTGGGGGGGTGAGAGTACCACCCCAGCTGAGGCACCAGACGTGTGGGGGGAGGCAGGCGCGCCTGCCCACGGTCAGGGCCAGCTGGAAAGTGACAGGGCAGGACCGAAACCTGCAGAGCCCACGGTCTGGCCACCGTGGTTCCGTGTGGGCACCCACGTCCATCTCGGCAGGACCAGACCCTCCCCCGACCGCCTCGCTGTCTCTCTCTCTAGCACCTTCCGAGCTCTGGGGCCCAGTGTTCTTTCCCGAGCCGTCACGTCCCGCACGGGCAGGTCAGCCCCGGCCGAGACGGGGTGGACAGGAGCTCGAGGAGGGGGCCCGGTGTGGCAGGACTGCGCCCCCAGTCTGTGGCCGGCCCGGGAGCCCTTCCCCCAGGCCAGGCCGCTGCTCCCCCAGTGGCCACCAGGATTGCAGCGCCCTCCCACCCGAGGAAAGGCCAGCTCAGCTTCCCAGAGGCAGGAAGGGGGGGGGTGTGTTCCGGGTCCTCAAGTTTAAGATCAGGCTGGCCGACCTGGGGTGGGGGGAGGGCCGAGCATCAGGAGGCCACGCACAGCGAGGCCGCTGCCCTCAACCTGTCGCAGAAGCTGTGGGCAGTTCTAACCGGGCCAAACCCGGCCTGCCCTCCCCGAGGAGGGAGCACGAGGTCTTCGGGGTGCACCAGACAAAGTGCCGGGTCCTCCTGGGGATGCTCAGCCGTCAGCCAGCCTCCTCACTTCTACCAGGGCTGTCGTGGGTGGGGGCGTGGCCTCCGAGCCGCCCAGGGACTCCCTCTGCCAGCATCTGGGAGCTGCCCGGAGAGAGGCGCGGGGCTGGCTCCACCCAGGTTTGGGGGCCACCCGCCTGCCTTTCAGGGGCCAGCCCGCATGCTCGGAGCTCTTGGCCCCGAGGCCTTATGTCTGAGCTTTGAAAAGAAGGAAGAGACATGGCCAAGGCGGGAGCGGGCAGTTTCTCAGAAACAGGGGTCCGGAGGGCACTCAACCTTTATCCTGACAAATACGAGTCTGTGAAATGGAAGACGGCGAGGCAGGAGCGGGCATCCTTGCCCCCCCACCCCCACACTAGAACACTCAAGTGCAACGCGGCTCCCCGCCCCCTGGACACACGGAAGCCGGGTTCCACGTCCCAGCCAGGGGACAGGATCCCTGAGCCCCCTGCCCACTCTCAGCCCCACCTGCAGCTCGGCTGCTCCTGGGGACGATGTGAACGTTCTGGATGGCGGGGGGGGGGGCCCTGACCCCCACAACCGGTAGTCCCTTCCCTCGCCACCGTGCCCCAGAAGGTCCGAATCCCCCATTTTATCCAAGCCCACCAGCCAGTCCCTTTAGGGGCAGCGGGAACTGGATATTCATCCTCCAGGCCTGCAAAAGCAGATCCCATCGTTACCGGCAAGAAGGAGCCCGGCTTCGCAGAAGAGCCACTTGCTTGGGCAGCTAATCTGTCGTCTCCCACAGAGGAAAGCCCGTGAGACCCCAGGCCTCTGTTGGTCTCCTGGGTCACAGAGTTGCTGCGAGCCAAGCTCTGCAAATACACAGACATTCTGGGTACACCCGAGACGAAGCCTTCAAAGGTCAGGGGTGGGTGAGGGCGGGCACCCTAGCTGCTTCTTCCCCTGAAATTGCAGCCGTAGGTCCAAATACATGTGGCCGTCCAGGGCGACAGGACGAGCTGTGGCCGTGTAGCCACAGGGACATAAGATCTTCACACGGGCACACGTGCGGCATCTACGAGCATCACTGCGCACAGGCCAGGTCTGAGCGTCCGAGGCCGGACCCCCACCCTCCAAGCCTGACTGCTGTCCCTTGGCACCCCGCTCGGGCTCATGCTGTAGCCACACCTGCCGGTCACAGCCTCCTCCAACCCGGGACCAAGTCACTTCCCACCCTGGGGCCCTCAGAAGGACCTCCCTCCCCACGGCCTCCCCATCTGGCTGGCCCCACGTGTTTCTAAGCACTGAGCTCAGGTATCCCCTCATGGCCAGGAGGCATGCCTGGTCCCCAAGCTGGGGACCTGAGCCTGCCCCCGTGTGCCGCGTAGCCCAGGTGCACTTCCGTCCATCCGTCCGTCTGTCCTGCCCCTGTCCACCCCGCAGTTTGGTGGACTTTCACTCCCCCAGCGGACCAGGAGCTCCCTCAGGGCAGGGCGGATCTGGATCCCACTGCCCGCCTCGTATTCGAGAAGCTTTGGGGTATGAGTGGGCCGGGACCAAGCCAGCCTGTCAAGCAGGAAGTAGGGTCACTTTGTAAAAAGCCTTTTCCTCTCCTGCGAAACAGGACAAGAAGCCCCCCCCCCCCAACCCCCACCGCTGAACTTGCACAGGATGGCGTTCCAAAAGCACCAAAAGTGACAGCTGTAAATAAAGTCTCACTCACCCCAGCCCTCCCCCAGCTCGCCAGGCACCCCCAGACGTCCACCCCCGGGGGGCCTGGCCGCAGCTCAGCTCCCAGGCCCCCACTGCCCACCCCTGGGATGCCCTCGGGTCTCCCGATCGAACATATTCTACGTATTCAAAACCATCAGCAAAACACGACTCAGAATTCAGTCGTTGCTTTTGGCGGGACGTCCACGCGGCAGCACAGGGGCCGAAGATAAACTAGAGAGACACGGGGACGGCCAGGAAGGACAGAGCCAGACTGTCGCCTACACACGGCGAGCCAGGAAGAGTCCCACCGTGCGACCAAATGTAACGTCACGCTTGAGCAAGCAAGGCGGCCGTGTGCTGGCCGGCTGCGTCCCCAGAGACGGCGCTGGCTGAGGCCGGCAGGGGACATGAACCCCAGGGCGTCTGGCCGGGGTGGGGGACCTGCGCTGACCCTTCCTGGCAGCAGACAGGGAGGGAGCTCACCTCAGCTGCTCAGATCAGACCGTGTCCATCTCCCAGGCAGCCGCCTTCTCTCCCGCAGGCCTCGGGTCCCCGCCTGCCACATGAGGGCTGACAACAGACGGGCCAGGTGACGAGCGCCCATCCAGGACCCCGGGCGTCCAGCTTGGGGCTCCGCCTGCACCTGCCCGTGCGGACCTCCCCGCTGTCCCCATGTACACACGAGAAATAGAGGCTCACGGAGGGGAGTGGTTCACCAGATCTGCCCAGCAAGGACTCAGCCCCAGGCCGTCTGGGCACCCTGCCAGGCCCCCGAGGCCGGAGTGGGTGGGGGTCACAGCAGTGCCCTGAGCAAGGGGTTAGCCAGCGGGGCGGGGAGGGCCTCGCCCTGGCCTTTTCCTGTCCCCTATCAAGCCCGGAGCAGGACGTACCTGATAGTGCGGGTTGGCCGGCACCCCGAGAGGGTCCCCAAGAATATCCACCAGGAGGGTCCGGCCAGGTCTTCGGCGTGGCTCTCTGGGGCCTGGCCCCCAGGACTGGCTGCCGGAGTTATGAAGAAGGAGGCCCATCTGCTCACCTGCCGTCTGCGTGCCCCTCTGTCCCGGCTCCCCTCCCCACCTCACGGAGGACACGAGGCAGGAGGGCAGTGGCCGGGGGCCCAGGCCCCATGGCCGCGCTGGGTCCCCGGCCACTTCCCGGTTCCCTGTGACCCGGAGCCTCCACCTCTCACAGGGGGCCCGGCCAGGCCCCCAAACCTCTCTACTCAGGAAACGTGACCCTCCCTGGACACTCTCACCTACCCCTCCGGGCCAGAACTGATTCACTCGGTCACCTAACTGCGAGGACAGCTGGAGGACCTTTTAGGAAGGGGCAGAAAAGAACAGAGACAGCGGCGTCGCCCCCCCCCCGGCCCCCCGGCCCTCGCGGGCTGCGTGACCCCCCCCAAGGACGCCCGGCCGGAGAGCGGAGAGCGGCCCGTCTCCCACACGCTCTCTCCAACAGCAGCAGGGGAGACCCCCACCTGGAGCCTCGACGGGCCACTCACCCCCTCCCTCGCCCTGCAGACCCCCAGCGGCCCTCCACCAGGCTGGGCGGAAGGACGCCCACCTCGCTACTGCACACGCTCCTGCAGGGAGGCCGCGGGGACTAAGCACACAGGTGCACACCTACACAGGTAGGCTGCCCGCCCCCAGCGACGCTGACAGCCTGCTCAGGAGCGGTCGGCCAGCCCCACCCCAGGCCCCAGGCCCATCGTGTCACCCTTGGCGATGGGCAACCCACCCGAAGCATATACTTTCTTCACCTCAGGCATCTGGCTGCCCCGGTATCCCTGGAAATCGGTGGGGTGGGGGGGGCGGTGGTGGGCGGGAGGCAGGAGCCGGGGCAGGAAAAACCCCAAGTGGAACCCACGGCGTTTATAAAACCGGTCCCTGAACGGGATCCTCCTCGCAGGTGCAGTTCCCAGAGTTTGTGGCCCCAGCAGAGCCCTGCCCCTGCCACACGCTGGGCCTGCAGGACAGGAAGTGAAGTGGGACAAAGGAGGGCAGTCTCAAAGTCACTGTGCCGGCGGTCAGGCCTCCCGACCCCGGTAGCAGGTGGGGGGTCAGCTGACAAGCAGAGCTCCCGAGAGCCGCCCCGAGGTGCTGCTGACAGGTCAGGAAGGCCGCTGTCCAGCCCCCAGGCCTCGGCTCCCTCACCCCCAGCTGAAGTGCCCACCCCCACTTTTTCAAGAGGCCCCTCCAGACCTCCAGGATCCACCTCCACACCCCTCCACCCGGGAAGTCTCTGAGGCCCCCAGAGCCCCCACTCACTCCCCACCTGCCCTCTCCACTGGGCTGAATCCACGCAGCGGTGGGGGACAGAGGGCATCTGCCGCTCCCGGCACACCAGCCTGGACACACAGGTGCGTGCTTTGACTCTGAGAAGCCAGAGGAGCAGGGAAAAGAAACGTCACCCCCGGGGGGGGAAGTCTGTGGTTGGGGCTCGCCCCAGAGGCCTTCCCTTCCCCGGGGAGGGCCAGCCCCGAGCTCTCTGGGCGCCCCCGCCCCGTCCACCTTCCCGTGTCTGGCACATGGTGTCTTGATAAGTATTTGTTCAATGAGGACAGAGGGGTCCTGGTGCCTCCCGGTCCTAACCTGAAGGTCCCACGCCCCTCCCATCCTCAGCAACGCGTGCCTTCCTTTTGTCAAGGTCAAGGACGGGGCCACCATGGTGCAGCAAGACTCCAGTGACCCTGGGCAGTGTGACCCATCACCACTGCCCCCCCGATGTACACAATTCTCTCCCACCCCCTCCTCCCCCTTCTTGAGGATATTTTTGGGGTAAAATCATAGATACAGAAATGAAAGGAATGAAGATAAATAGCAAATGGTAAGAGAAGCTCTCTCTAAGTAACAGGACTTGTGCTTAATCCATAATCTCAAATTTTTTTCCAGTTTGAAGAATAAAACACCCTCACCTCCTCTGCCCTGAGGAACCCCCAAAGGGATCGCACAGCAGATGGTGCAATTCTCACTTCAGCCAGCAGGTGGCGGGCCAAGACCACATGGACCGGCACAACCCTTCGTGGACAGAGCCCGGGCTGGAACGCTCATTTCTGGACTCCCTTTGATTTCGTTCCACAAATTCCCAGGGATCGCCTGGCTTTATTTGCAGCACCCGGATGGTCGTGCAAAGATGGGGACTCCAGCCCTGCGGCAAACCTGGATGAGGTGGATTTGAGCCCCATCTGCTGCAGCACTTTCTGGGGCCCCAGGCTCTTAGCCCACCATCTGCGGCCATCTGGAGGGGTGAGCCTCCAGCAGTGACGTTGGAAAGCAGAGACTAGGGCTCCCCTGGGTTCCCGCTCTCCAGTGGGGGGGCCTTGGGGTCCTCCTGGGGTCCCACGGGGGCTGCCATAGACAGAGGCCACAAGTTTTCCCCCCACTCTTACCCTCAACTCCCCACCTCTGCAGACCCCCACCCTCCAGCCCCATCCCTGGATCTGCTCCTGGAGCTCCACTCCTGACTCCTGCCCAGCCCGGCCAACAGATACCCCACCCTCTGCCTCGGAGGCCACAGCAGCAGCAGACTCAGAGGGGCCTGTGTTACACCAGCCAGGCCAAGAGCAGGAGGAACACCAGGACCAGGGCTGCGGCCAGGGTCACAGAGGGCACCAGGTCCGAGTCCTCGGGACCGAGGATGGCATCTCCAAGGGCATGGTGGAGGGCGGCAGGGGCACCAGACAGCTGGGTGTCAGCGACCTTCTCTCCGGGGGGCCCTGGCCGGCCCATCTGTGGGAAGGGGGACGGACCTGAGGGACAGGAATTCCTCTGGGAAGCGTCCCACTCTCTGCCTGGCCGTCCCATCCCTCTCCTCTGGGAGGCCCTCCAGACATAGCAGGTGACCAGAGGTCCCCGAGGTGACCCTGGGCAGTGACTCCCTGAGCCTCAGTTTTCTCCGCTGTAAAACTGGGATGCCAAAGGCCACCAGGGAGGACAGGGACCAGATGAGACAGTAGCACCTGGGTTATTGGCATCTCCTCCCCGCCCCCCCCCCTTACCTTCTCTCTTGAGACGACTGGGGCTGGAAAGTCAAGTTCGGCACCACAGCCCCCGAGACCTTTGCCCTTGTGCCAGGGGATCTGGAATGCAGCTCTGCTGGTTTCTTGGGCACTTAGAAGCCTAGGACTCATCTGGGGGGAACTTTGTCAAACTGCAGGAGAAGCCCCATCAAGGCCTGCCAGCCGCCCTCTGCCCACACAGTGGCTGGGGCGGTGGGCACCAGATTACATCCGTTTTACAGTTGAGAAAACCCAGGTTCAGAGAAGGAAGCACCTCCCTGGAGCAGGGCTCCCGAGAAGCCCCAGAGGTTGGCAGAGGCGGTCACAGCATCCTGGGTCCTCTTGGACCTCAGGCTCCTCGTCTGCACAGGGGCAGACTGTGCATGAACTGGTTTGCTAAGCTCCAGCACCCAGGATCGGCCAGGGATGGAGACAGCCCAGGAGTCGGAGGTGGTCTCCACCCAGCCCCTCCCCACCCCAGGCAGCTCTGCAGGACGTTTACCTTCTGGCCAGGGCGGGAGGCGGCTCCCACGCCCGGGACCGGCCACGTTCCCCAGTGCAGGCAGCGACCAGTGGCAGCTTGATTGGATCAACTAGGGAACCTTCTTCGAAAGAACCCACCCTCCTTGGGGCCTCCCTCGGGGAGGGGTTGGAGATGGGGGGCGGGGAAATGAGGGACCGGCCCCTGCTGTGGGTGTGTCCGGGCCAGAGAGGGGAAGCAGAATGGGTGCTCCCACCCCCAGACAAGTGCTCTCTGCTTCTTCTGAGCGGACAACTCCCAGAGGGGGCTGGAAGGGGCTCAGGTACCTCTTGGCACCCCTATGTGCCTGCGCCGTGCCAGGCACGGGAAGGGGGGCAGGGGGGGAGGAGGAGAGCCCCACCCTGTCCCAGAGGCCAGGTCCCCAAGCAGCCCATCTAGGGCAGGCCCAGGTGGCAAGAGAGAAGGCCCAAGTGACCCAGTGAGGGAGATGGTAGTTAAAAGAGGTCCGAGGACCAGAGAAACATCCTTGGTGGAGGAAATCATCCTTTAAAGATAAAGATGGTCATTGAATCACTAATTTTAAAAGCAAACATGTTTGAAATAGCCTTAATGCCCATGACAGAAGATTCCTGAACAAACTCGGGTTATATCTCAATTGTTAAAATATGGTTACAAGGCTTGTGCAACACCAGCGATGAGTCACCATTTATTGGGTGCTGGATCCAAAGCCTATGTCCTTTACGGCAATAAAAGGCTTAAAATACGTAAAGTGGTCACACAGTTGTATAGACACACAACGAAAATAATGGGAAAATATGAAGATTAGACGCAGGTGGGGAAAGACACGGAAATGCCAGCAGGGTGATGGATGGGGCTTTCCGGAGCCTGTTTTTCCTGTGGGTCTACTAGTTGGATTTCCATAGTAAAAGGGAATTGTACCTTTTTTTCTTTTAACGTTTATCTGTTTATTTTTGAGAGAGAGCAAGCATTTGTGCGCGAGCACAAGAGAGGCGGAGAGAATCTCAAGCAGACACAGCTCGATGCCACAACCCGAATGTGAGATGGAGACCTGAGCCGCAGTCGAGTCCTACCCTTAACTGACTGAGCAGCCCAGGCACCCCTATATAACACCTTTTTCAAACAACTCACTGTTACCATAGCTAGAACTTGGAAATAACCTAAATGTTCAACAACAAAGGATCGGTTCAAACATAACACGGGGTCGGCCAGGCAGCAGAAGGGGGTGGGATCCAGCCCCTCCCGGAAAAAGCCCACAGGGAGCAGCGGGCCCCAGTGACTGTGCTGTTGTTGGAGGGTGAGCTTCCTGGGATATTCAGTTTCTGCTTTTCTTATCTTGTAATTTTATTTTATTACCTGGATGATTCTCAACAAGCCGTTTATTCCTGCAATCAAAAAAGACCAGAAACGGGGAAAATGCAAGTCTCTGCCGCTGGAGCCACCACCCTCTCTTCTCTGGGTCACACACACACACACACACACACACACACACACACACACTGGCTGTCGGGGATGCGGTTCAGCCCGAATGCACCTCGTCCCTGGAGGGGAGGAAGCAGGGCCAGCGGTGACTCAGGACGCGAGGTAGCAGGGCCAGAGTCCTGCCTTCGCTGGAGACCAGGGTTCTCCCTGTGACCTTGGCGAGTCGCTGCGCCCCTCGGGGCTCGGTTCCTCCGGCCTGTAGGAGCCACGGGAGCCGGACCCGAGGGTGGCCCGCAGTCCCCCCACATGTGCACACGGACGAATCCGCAGGGGCTCTGCCTCCAGGCCCCGCAAGGCTGTCGAGTCTCCTCCTTGGGCGCGGGGTGCCCATTCTCAGGGCCAGCCCAGGGGGTCCTCGGGGGCTCACGAGGCACGGGTGACGCCCATTTGAAGCCCAGCCACGCCCCCACGCCCCCGGCCAGAGCTCCGCGCCCCAGTCCGCGCCCCGCCCCCAGAGCCGCGCCGCCGGAAAGCCCCAACGGAGCCCTGCCCCCGGCACCCGCCCCGCCCCCGGGCTCCGGCCCCGGGAAAGCCCGGCCGGGCCCCGCACCCCGCCCCGTCCCCGGGTCCGCGCCCCGGGAAAGCCCGGCCGGGCCCCGCACCGCGCCCGCGCCCAGCCCCGGCACCCGAGCATCCGCACCGCTCGCGGCTGCCCCATTGGCCCGCGCCCGCTCCGCAGGGCCGCCTGGCAGCCAATGGCGGCCGAGGGGCGGGGCTGCGGCCCGGGCCGGATGCTCGGCGCCGCTGCGGCCCGACGCGCCTCCCGGCCGGAGCTGTCCCCCAGCACCCGGCCACTCGGCGGCGGCACGGACACTGCCAGGAGGGGCCGGCCATGCAGGAGCCGCTGCTGGGGGCCGAGGGCCCGGACTATGACACCTTCCCTGAGAAGTCGTCCCCGTCGCCGGGGGAGAGGACGCGAGTCGGGTGAGAGTCGCTGGGCACGGGGGCTGCGGGCGGGGGCTGGCTTCCGCCTTGGGCCTTCTCTGACCTTCCATGAGTGTCCACCAAGGGTCCATCTGGCCCCCTCCTGCCCCCAGACACCCTCGTTTTATTTAAGGAGCTGCCCCCCCCCCCCCACCCCCCCGGACTGGGCCCAGCCCCCAACTGCCTCAGATAGGGTGAGTGAAAGCCAGAGAGGGCGAGGGGCTTGCCTAAGGTCACACGGCAAGCTTCAGTGGCAAAGCTGGCGGCAGAAACCAAGCCTCCTCTTCTAGAGAAGAGTGCTCCTTCACCCGTGTCTCAGCCACGGGGATGGGCTTTGGGGACCGTCCTGGGGAATTCTCGAAACGAGATGACACTCAGGCTCTGGGAGCTGGCAGTCTGGCCCTGGAGCCAGCCCTCGCCAAGCGCTGCCCTCACAGCCCGAGCGGGCAGCCATTGTTCAGCAGTTGGGGGAGGAGGAACTCAAAGACCTCATCGTTCTGCCCACCCCCCCCACCCCCCCCACCAGGGCCCCACAGAACAAGAGGGTGTTCCTGGCTACCTTTGCCGCCGTGCTGGGCAATTTCAGCTTTGGGTACGCCCTGGTCTACACGTCCCCTGTCATCCCTGCTCTGGAGCTGTCCTTGGACCCAGACCTGAGGCTGACCAAAACCCAGGCATCCTGGTTTGGGGTAAGAGCCATGCTCTGAGCTGGAGATGGGCAGGGCAGAGTGAGCAGGGACCCACGAAGCCAGGGACGCCCAAAATCTCAGGCGTGGGGCCCCCTCTAGGGCCCTGGTCTTCCCCCTCCCCCATCCACCCCAACCACACTGGGCCGCAGGAGGGGCAGTGGGTGAGTGAGGCCAGATGATGGCTCTGAAATAGAAGGAGGAAGTGAGAGCTGAAGGAGAAGGTGTGGGAAGGAACAAGTAGGGAGGTGCCCCTCCAGGTCTCACCCCTGGGGGGTTGAGGGCTCCCCAGACTGCCCCCGCCACCCACAGCCGGGCTGTCATAGCAGAGCAGACGCCTCTCTGGATGATGGGGGACAGGGCATCAGATGCCGATGGAAAGAGGTGCCAGCTGGGGCGAGGGGGGTCCCAGGACAGAGTGTGGGCGAGTGGAAGGGAAGAGCAGAGGCCCCAAGGGTCCCAGAATTCCAGAATCACAATCTTAGCAGCCTCACATGTACAATGACAACATAGTAGCTAAGATAATACCCATTGTGTGCCGAGCACTTAGTATGCGCCAGGGGTGTGCTGGATACTTTACATGAGAGCTGGTTAACTCCCGGGGCCAACCCTAAGAGTGGGTACTCCTGCCCCCCCCCCCCATAAAACAGCTAACGAAACTGAGGCTCAGATAGACCAAGCAATGTGCCCAAGTCACTGACCGGATCCTACTCACTCCACTCCACAGGGAATCCAAGAATCCCCAAGTCTAAAAATGCCAGGGGCTTTAGGTCATAGAATACTCCCGTCTGCTATACTCTAGTATCAGACTTTTAAGCGTTCAGCTGAGCAGAACCACCATGGACACACGGCCCCACATCCTCTGCAGAGCAGGCCTCCCTACGGTGGCACCTCTTAAGAAATGGCTATGCACATGCCGCTTGTACACGCCTGGAGACGGGAGGCTCACTACCATTCAGGGCCTGAGTCCTGCACCCCAGGATCCCACGGTCAGCCTGGAAAAGCAGCTGCCTCTAGGCTCTGATGGGGGGTGGGGTGGGAGTGCGGGGCGCCCACACACGTCTGCCGTGCACTCCTTTCCTGCAGTCCGTTTTCACCTTGGGCGCGGCGGCTGGGGGCCTCAGTGCCATGGTCCTCAATGACCTCCTGGGCCGGAAGCTCAGCATCATGTTCTCAGCCGTACCCTCGGCAGCTGGCTACGCACTCATGGCAGGCGCCCACGGCTTCTGGATGCTGCTGCTGGGGAGGACAATGACAGGCTTCGCCGGGGGGCTCACAGCTGCCTGCATCCCGGTAAGGCCAGGACCGCCCCTCACTGCCTCGGCACCCAGTTGGCCCCCCGTGTAGCTAAAGCCTCCTGACCCTCGAGCCATCTGGTCAGTGGGGGTGATGTTTGCCAGGGAGCCTCAGCTTACCTCCACCAGGGCAACCCATTTCAGGGAAATCTGGCCCCGGCTGACCTCACTCTGGACTCCCCATAGTTCCTACCCCATTTCCTGACAATCAGGCACATTGCTCAATTGGAGAAAATCTGCACGAAGCAAGGGGGGAAGGGGAAGTGTCTGCCCCGAGCCGTCCCTCGGACTCCTCCCACAGCTCCCCAGCGCCACGTCGGGCCCAGGCGAGCCCAGAAGGGGGCGGAGGTGCCCGGGGGCGGGGGTGGAACCAGAGTCTGCTCCAGTTCCCAACCTCAGGCCACCCATTTTCAGAGCCGAGTGCCTCTGCGCACTAGACGGGGAAACGGACTGAGTCCCGATCAGGATAAGAACCCCACCTGAAGCCCCCGCTTCTCAGCTCCCGAGGTTCACAGGGCCACCTCTGCCGTCTCGGGCCGGGCCCCGGAGCCCAAACTCTCACCAGAGGCCGTGCGGCCCGATGTGTCTTGCAGGTGTACGTGTCTGAGATTGCTCCCCCGGGTGTTCGTGGGGCCCTGGGGGCCACGCCCCAGCTCATGGCAGTATTCGGGTCACTGTCCCTCTACGCCCTTGGCAAGTATTGTCCAGATGAGCAATGAGCACCTCCCGTGTGCAGGCGGGCGGGTAACAGGGCGCCGCTGCTGAGCAGCCGTGGGTGGAAAGGCAGCGAATGTGCCCCAGAGCAAACCCCGAGCTGGGGGACAAGATACTTGCTCAGCCAGCACTGGGCTGTGTACCTCTAGGCAACGCTCTGCCTCTCTCTGGTCACATGGGAAGCCCATACGGAAAAGAGAGCAGGGTACATCCGGTTGAGGTGGGGTGGGGGTTTGGAGATAGTAGCCCGGGGCCTTGCCTGCTCCGTCTACCCCCGCCGTCACCCCGCGTGGCCCTTGAGACACTCCGAGAACCTCCTTCAGGCCAAGCCATCCCTGTAGCCCCTCCTGGTTTAGACCATGGAGGCCTGAGGCAAGCAGGGTAGGCTTCCTGTAGGAGACAGCCCTGGGACTAGCGCTTGAGGACAGAGCAGGTCGCTCAGAGGCATCGATAGGAGGGGACTGGACGCGTAGCCTGGACGCCGGCCGCTCACCCCGTCGTCACCTCCAGGCCTCCTGCTGCCGTGGCGCTGGCTGGCTGTGGCCGGGGAAGGGCCTGTGCTCGTCATGACCCTGTTGCTCAGCTTCATGCCCAACTCCCCCCGCTTCCTGCTGTCGCGGGGCAGGGACTCGGAGGCGCTGCGGGCGCTGGCCTGGCTGCGCGGGGCCGACACCGACATCCGCTGGGAGTTCTCGCAGATCCAGGACAACGTCCAGAGACAGGTGCGGGAGGGTGGGTGCGAGGCCCTGGGTGGTGCAGCCGGCCACTGGGCCCGAGACTTGGCGGCTCGTCCGGGGCGGGGAGACGGTGGATCCCACCTCCGAGAACGAGGGGAAGGGGAGGTGTTGCCACGACCCAGAGCACGTGCTCCACGCTGCCGATGCCTGGGCATCCAGAGATCCTGACCAGCAAACACCTGCCTTGTCTCACCCGCTCCCCCAAGAGCCTGGGGTTGGGGGGAGGGGGGCGGGCGAGGGTCTGTGGCCTCAGTGCCCAGGGTCTTTTCCTGGAGGAAGGGAGAAGGGAGTCCAGGGCAGGGTGGGGCCTGCCGGAGGGGCGGGCGCAGCCGCCTCAGGAGCAGCTTCACGTTCGCAGAGCACCCGCGTGTCGTGGGCGGAGGCCCGGAGCCCCCACGTGTACCGGCCCATCGTCATCGCCTTGCTGATGCGCTTCCTGCAGCAGCTGACGGGCATCACGCCCATCCTTGTCTACCTGCAGCCCATCTTCGAAAGCACCGCCGTCCTGCTGGTGAGACCCGGGCCCCACACCGCCCCAGCTCTGCCCCCCGTGTCCCCGGGGGCCGTCCCTTACCGAGCACCTGCTCCGCACCTCGGGTTGGGGGCGCATGCGCCGTGTGGAGCCCACCGGGGTCTCTCTGCTGTTGTTGTGCCATGCACCTGTTCTCGGAAGAACATTTGCAAGTAACCTCACGTGTCTTAAGCCAGATGGGATTGCAGAGGAACCCGCTGTATAGAAACACAGAGAGAGCCCTGGGGGGGGGGGGCCCGTGGACCCCCAGGTTCAGAGCATCTGCCACGCCCCTGCAGACCTCAGCTTCCGCCTCTGTAGAATGGAGATAGCAGAGAGGGGGCCTCCGTCGGCCCGTCCTGGGCTCAAAGGGAGATGAGATTTAGAGATTAGTGACAGTGCAGTCCCACGAGTCACCGTGATGCCCGGACTCTCTGCTGGCCTCGGGCTCGGGGGCGGGGCGGCAGTTGCGTGCGCCCCGGCTGGGGGGGCCCGGCCGGGTGAGCAGAGGAAGTGCCCGGCACATGGTACGTGCCGGGTGGCCCAACGCTCCGAAGGAGCTGTGGCCACGGCTTGGCATCTGAGCGCCCTGCAGCGCCGTGTGCGGGACGGGTGGGACAGGAGCAGCAGGCCAGGGTCCCTCAGCCCCCGGTGGCTCCCTCCCTGCAGCCCCCGAAGGATGATGCAGCCATTGTGGGGGCCGTGAGGCTCTTCTCCGTGCTGATTGCTGCCCTCACCATGGACCTGGCTGGCCGCAAGGTCCTGCTCTTTGTCTCAGGTGAGCACCGGCTTGGCCCCTGCACTGGCCCACTCCTCCCGCAGCGGCCGATCGTGTGCCGGCCCCCGTGACTGGGAGCCCCGGGGCGAGGGGGGGTGGATGGCTGGGTCAGACCTGCCCTGCTGGCCCTGCCCCCACCAGCGCCCAGCACAGGGCCTGGCAGCCACGAGCTGCTCCAGAAAGACCTGCTGGGGCTTGGGTGAGCAAACGAGCCAGTCGTGAGCCACACGGTGGGTGTGACAGCAGCTCACACGCGGGCAGGGTCAGAGCTCTGCAGGAAGTGTCCGGTCGCAGACGGGCCACGACGGCGGCCTGGATGAGAAATGGGCCGCACGGGGTGCAGGGTGCTGAGGAAGCACCGGGCTCAGACGGTCCCGGCCCCTCCGAGGGCCACCGGTCTGTCCACAGCCACCATCATGTTTGCTGCCAACCTGACGCTGGGGCTCTATGTCCACCTCGGTCCAAAGCCTCCGACTCCCAACAGCACCGTGGAGCTCGAGAGTGTGCCCTTGGGGGGCACGGAGCAGCCCCTGGCCGCACCCACCAGCTACCTTACCCTGGTGCCCCTGGTGGCCACCATGCTCTTCATCATGGGTAGGTGTGGCAGTGACCCCACCAGGATGGGCAGGGGGGGGCGGGGGCCGGGAGGGCCGAAGGCCAGCTAGAGAGGGGCCGTCTGGGGCTTAGGTGTGGGGGACGTGCTAGGGCACGGGCAGGGCACCGCTGTCCTGGTCTGTCGGGGTGGTTGGGGAGGGGTCTCGGCAGCTCAGTGGAGGCAGAAGAGGCCCCATGTCCCCTGTGTCGGCAGGCTACGCCATGGGCTGGGGGCCCATCACCTGGCTCCTAATGTCTGAGATCCTGCCCCTGCAAGCCCGCGGGGTGGCCTCGGGGCTCTGCGTGCTGGTCAGCTGGCTCACCGCCTTCGCCCTCACCAAGTCCTTCCTGCTGGTGGTGGTGAGTGCCGGGGGCTGAGCTCAGGGCTTCAACGGCACGGCCTCTAAGTGCCACACACGTCCTCCCGGGCCGGGGCGACCAAGCCCAGAAGGCCGCACTTGTCCACATGGCAGTTTGGGTCTCTCAGCATGGATCTCTGCTGGTCAGCCCACATCCGGCTCGGTGCCCGCTTCCCCCATGCCACACACACACACACACACACACACACACACACACTTGGTTCAAACCCCTCCCCGGGCAGCTCGGCCGGTGCCTACCCTGGTGGAGCCAGTGGGTCAGGGCAGGGTCGGGGGAACCCAGAGCGAGCACAGCCCCAGCAGAGAGGCACGGACGAGCTCGGGGCAAGGCAGGGGGGCGTGTGGAGTGCGCTCCCAGCCAGGCTGTGGTGGCAGCACCGGGCAGCGAGGGAGAGAGGTGGTGGGGAGGGGTCTGAGCCGAGGCTGAGACCAGAGGTCCGGGCCCCAGGTCCAGGCCTGGGCAGGCTGCTGCCCTCGAGTGGAGGAAGTCCTCGGGGCCCGGCACCACGGGGAGGCCACCCCAGACCTGAGGGCCTGGGGGACGGGACTTGGGGGGAATGGCTAAAGCATTTGCAGTTCCTGCGGGAGGCTGTGGAGCCCAGAGAGGCCTGCTGGGATAAGCAGGAGCGTGCTGGGAGCCCCCGTGTGACCAGGCATTCCCTCCATGTCCCCAGAATGCCTTTGGCCTCCAGGTGCCTTTCTTCTTCTTTGCTGCCATCTGCTTGGTCAACCTGCTGTTCACCGGCTGCTGCGTGCCTGAGACCAAGGGCCGGTCGTTGGAGCAGATCGAGTCCTTCTTCCGCACTGGGAGGAGGTCCTTCCTGCACTAGGTCAGGGTCCCCACCTGGGAGGGGCCAAGCACTGGACGCCGGGCCTCTGTGCTGGCCACAAGCCTGAACCCCAAGCCCAGGGGGCGACAGCAACATGCCATCAGACAGAGCCCAGGACCAGACAGAAGGACGACAGGCCCCCCCCCGCCCCGAGTGCGCTTCTGGCTCTGGGCAGGCCGGGCCCCAGCCTGGGCCCCAGCTCAGCCGTGCCGCACGCTCGTCGGCCAAGACCTGCTGGCAGAGGAGACAGCCATGGGCCGCAGGGGAGTACATGGCCCGGGGTCCAGGATGAAGCCGGGGCTGAGCAGGGGAGTACACAGCCCGAGGTCCAGGACAAGGCCCTGCTGGGTGACCCCAGGGCCTTGGCGCTTACTCAGGCTCAGAGGATGCCCCCACACAGGGCTGCAATGAGGACAGAGCCAGGCAGGGCAAGGGGCAGTGGACGGGTCCACACAAGGACGTCGTCGTGCCATTTTGTTCTGATCACTTGAGCGTCCTAACCACAGGGAGGAAGACAGATCTGCACTTCTGAAAGCTGTGGATGCCACAGAGAACATTCTGGACTCCCAGGCCAGGGCACAAAGCCCAATACAGACCTTCCTCCTATACCCACCCGGTCTCTGGGAACAGGGCTCTTAAGTGCCCCTGTCTGTAAACCATGTTCACCCCGTTTGTAAAAATAAATCAGGCTCTGGGCCCTAGCGTGGAAGGGAACGGGGTCTGTTGTAGGTGGGGGAGCCCACGCAGCAGCCAGGCTCGGCCAGACCCAAACTCTCAGCCAAGGCTACCATGGCCTAATGCCCCAGGCAAAGCCCGCTTTGTGGGGTCACAGGGAGGCAGAGAGAAGGGGCAAGGCAGCCTGGGAGGGACAGCCTGGCCACGCGACGGCCCCATCCCACAGGCTCCGGCCCTTCCCGGCTGCGTGACCTCGACAAGCCACTTGCCTGTCTGAGATGCTGCCAGCAGACCTGGGACAGGGCCAGCAGCACAGAAGGTCCTCGATAAAATGGCAGTTAGTCCCAGGACCAGCGATCCCGGCCCCCGTACTTACGGTATCAGAGGGAGAAAGGAGCAGGCAGAGTGCGCGAGCGAGCATTCAGACCACGGCCAGGCTTTATTGCTCAAACAAGTTAAACATGGAGGGTGAACGAGGACCCCGAGAAGGCAGAGTCCAGACCCACTGAGGCAGGAGTGGGCCCTGGCAGCCCAGCCCCTTCTGCCACCCAGACAGACAGATGTTCCCTGCGGGCGGCAGCCCACACAGGCAGGGGACAGGATCCCCGGCTGCGGGACTGCTCGGCTGCACTCACTGGGAACCTTGGGCACGTAGCATGTCCATTCTTGCCTGTGACTGAGGGGTCAGAGGGCCCTCCCACCTCTGCACCTGCCTCCAGGGCCCACCCCCTCCCCCCCCAGCAGACCTGCTGACAGAATGGAGGTGCAACCTTCCGGGACACACAGCCAGCCCTTCCCCTCCTGCAGCAGGGAGACCCCCGCCAGCGAGGCCCCTGCAGCAGGGGCAGGAGGGCTGGGCAGAAGTGACCCCCGCGTCCCACTTCCCAGATAAGAATGAGCCAAGAGGGGCGGGCAGGGCCCTTGCCCCTCCTGGGAGGTAGACGGTCTTGTCCACGGCACACACAGCAGACACACACACACGCACACACACACTCCCGCCCGCCTGGAGAGGCCCGGAGCCCACAGCCCTTTGAACCCTGCGCTGGCTTGAGAAAGGTGGTCCCAGAGGACCCCTGAAGGCACGTGTCCCACCCGCTGGCCACACCGCAGGGCCCGCGCCCCCCCGGGGCTCGGCCTGGACAGGCTCGCTGGAAGGCTGCCGGGGGCTGCCGCAGACCAGGATCCCTGTGCTCGTCCCCCGGGACAGTGAGTGCTGCTCCTGCGAGGAACGCTAACGAGCCCCAGGGAGGAGGGCTCCCTCTGGGAAGCAAGGATCTGGACACAGCTCTAGGGGTGGTTTCAACAAAGGGGGGCTGGGCCCGAGCTCAGGGTTCTGAGCCGGGCCCAGCCGGGCGCCCTGGGAGAAGGACGAGTGGGAGCTGGGCCCCAGACCGAGCCTTTTCCACACCAGCCCATTCCTCCCGGCACCGCCCAGGCTCAGCCAGGCCCCACCAGACACGCCTGGCAGCTGGGCGCCGGTCGGGCTGGCGGGGCAGGCAGCGGGCCGAGGGAGAAACACACAGGGGACGGACACCAGGAACAGTGGATGGAGGGAGGCCGGGGTGACAGTGCGCATCCCCGCCAGGGCGGCTTCCTCAGGCCCCCCGCACGGGCCAGGCACCCGGTGCGCACAGCTCACGGTGGTGGAGGCGGCTCTGGCCCCTGCCCTGCTCCCCAGAGACCAGAGTAGGGGGCAGGCCAGCAGGAATACGGAGGTGGGCGGAGCTCGGCCCCGCTGCCTGGGCTCTGGCCACGGCCGACACGGCAGGGGCACACAGACAGGTGGACGAGCAGCCCCACGGGGCAGGGGAGAGCCTGCCCTCCGCGCTTCCTTGGCACCGGGCCCTTGGGAGCCGTGGGGAGGACCCATGACAAGTGTCCCGGAGTGGCCCGTCCGAGGTTCCCGGGAACTGGGGGGGGGCGCTCCCTAGCCAGCCAGCCAGCCAGCCGCTGCTCTGGGCACTCGAGGAGCATCCCGGGACTGCCGTGGGCTCCCGCGGAGGGCAGAGCGGCGGGGAGGGGCCTGGGCAGCGGGACGAGGCCGGGGGCAGCAGCACGCTGCCCTGCCCCGAGGGAGAGCCACGGGAGGCTCACCCCACCCCTGCCCAGGTTGCCGTGCCTCCCAGCTCAGGCCCGGACCGGCATCCCCCAGGAGGCTCCTCCCGGCCCTGCGGCCCTGCGAGCGGTGTGAGTCCGGACACCCACCCGGCAGCCTGCTTCCAGCGGAGCCGGGCCAGCTGCGAGGGGCGGGGCCAGGCGGGCCGCCCGTGCACAGCCACTGCGGGCTCCGCTCTGCCTCCAGTCCTGTGGCCTGGGTCACCCCGAGGCCCACGCGGCCCGCCTGCTGCCACCGCCAGTCTCCTTGCTGCTGGCCAAGGCCCGGGGCAGGAGACACAGATCTGGAGAGAGGGAAGACACAAGAGGACTCCAGGTGTAGGGACAGGTGTAAGGGGGCTGACAGGAGCGAGGCAAAGGCTCCTCTTCCAGGCTGTTCTCCAGGGTCAACGCTCCAGGCCTCATCCCTGCAGGCCGTGCTCACACAGAGTCCCAGGGGCGAGCAGGAAGGAGCGGGTCACCCGACCTGCCTCACAGCTCTCCCTCCAGGGTGTCCGTGAGCTTCTCCTCATCAGCCTGCTGCTTCTGCTGCTGGATCCTGGCATAGGAGATCGCGTCGCCCCTGGGGAGACAGCGAGTCAGTGTCACAGGACGCCCAGTCCTCCCACCCACCAGCAGATTCCCGGCCTGTGACCGAGGCTTCAGCTGCAGGGACAGCAGGTGTCGCCAGAGACCCTGCTGCTAGGATGGCCGTCTCTAAGAGAGGCACAGGCTGCCCGGGATCTGGGATTCAGAGTTGCAGCCCGGGCTCTGAAGCAGAGGGCGCAACCGACTGGGATGCCAGGCGTGGGCGCTGGACGGGAAGAGGCTCTGCCGAACCACAGACCTGCCATCCCCACTGTCGGCTGGGGCGAGGCACAGCCAGGCCACCAGGAAGGCCACGAACCCTCCTGCTCTCATTCCCGTGAGCGGCAAACACCCTGGGGACACTGATGAGAGTCACTGACAACTGCCGCGCCCGTTCCCACAAACGGACACCAGGGGCCCCTCCTGGACCCTCCGCACTGAGAAGACTACAGGAGGCAGGATGTGAAGATCCCTCCCAGGGGCTGGGAGAGGCAGACGCACTTTTTGCCCAGAGCCGAGAGTCCGTACAGCACCCCAGTGGCGAAGGCGATGGCGTTCCCCAGCAGCGTGGTCAGGGTCAGGCTGATGACGATGGGGACGACGGCCATCCTAGGAGAGAAGCCCAGGTCAAGGCGGTACCCCTGCCCTGCGGCTGCCATATGACTTCCAGGCTCCCCAGACTAACCCAGGCCCCCCCTCCCAGAGAGCCAGGTGCAGGAAGGGTCCCCAGAAACCAGTCCAGACACAGGGTCACAGCCAGGCTTCAAAAAGTCCTTAGACACCCGTGCACTTGTCTGCGAAGTTCCGTGTGCTTTCTGAGGCAAGGACCCAAGCCTTCATCAGACCTCTGGAAGGGTCTGTGGTACACAGAGGAAAACAGCGCTGGGGTCATCCACCCACCCCTTCAGGGAACAGGCCGCCCGAAAATCTCCTGTCAGTTCCTCCCTAGCAGCTTTGTGACGGGCCAAGTTCCTGAACTCCTCCCGTGTGAACTCCACACACAGTGCCCGGAACAGCATCAGCACCAGGTAAAGGTCAGCTCTTCGTGGTGCAGTGAAACCAGCCTTATCTCAACAAGAGAGATCCCAGAGCGTGAACCGCACAGGGCAAGGGGCTTCCCTCTGGTCCCCGCCACGGTTGGGCGCCCCCTGGCGGCAGGTGTCCCCTCTGGCTCGAGTGTCCATGGGCTGACTCTCCATGCCGGCTGGGATTTCCAGACCCCGGTGGCAGTGGGTTAACCAGGCCAGGGAGATACCGCAGCTGGAGGACCGGCGCTCCGTCCCGTCGCTTCCCTGGGCGAAGCCGTCTGGCCCAGCAGCCGCACCTGCCCACGCACACCCCGCACGCTAAGGTGAACACTGGGCTGCCGGATGGGCCGCCACAAGTCCGCCTGCCTCTCTGCTCAGGCGGGACGTGCGATCGTGAGGTTTTGCTGTGCTAATAAAATCTTTCAGTAGTAAAAGAATAATGGGAATTAGAAAGAAAAAAAAAGACCAAGGGGGAAACCTTCTGTCAACAAAATTAAAGGGAAACGGCTGGAAAGATGTCTGAGAAGTAGAACAAAGGGTTAAGAAACCCTCACTATAGGAAACACATAACTTGCTAAGTGAAACATTGAGACGCCAGTAGGTAAGAAGTAAACGAGAACATTTTCAGGAGAGAAAATGCAATTAGTAAAAACGTTCAGAAAAACAGCTCAATTCTTGTCAGACACGAGACGGGCAGCACCAGCGGGGTGGAGAGGAGGCAGAAACCCTGATCGCCTCTTGGGAAAGCAAGTCAGTCACATATTGAAATCTTTCCAGTGACTAACCTACAGCCTAACGATTCCATGCCCAAGGAGAGATATATCCTAGGGAAAGCACCACAGGAAAAGTTTTGCTCATCGCTGTTTGCTGTGGTTTGATTTAATCTGCACCACTGTTTACAGAGGAAGAAAGCAAGACACAGGCAGTGGAATAAATATTCCTGTCAGTAAAAGTAATCTTATGAAGTCTGTACCGGTGATCCTGAAAATGTTTACGTCACGGTATTAAGTGAAAACGAGCAGGACACAAATTTACTTCTAACGGTCATACTGTGTAAGAAACAAGTTTACAAAACCTGCAGGGGTGCCTGGGTGGCTCAGTCAGTTGAGCATCTGACTCTCGATTTCACTCCAGGTCATGATCTCACGGTCTGTGGCATCGAGCCCCACACTGGCCTCTGCACTGACAGTGTAGAACCTGCTTGGGATTCTCTCTCTCCCTCTCTCTCTCTCTCAAAATAAATAACTTAAAAAAAAAAACTATTAAAAACAAAGTTTTTTAATGGACAGAAACATACCAAAATGTTCCAAGCAGTAAAGCTTTAATATTTTCCAAGTTATTTTTAGTAAATGTATATTACTGTTAGTATTTTTAAAATACAGATCAAGGCAAGGGGCATGATGGCAGATAGTTTCTTGCGAACCTCTATTCCTCTGTGGTTTAGACCCAGTAGGAAGCGGCTCTAGAATGGAAAGCACATCTCCTGCTGTCAAAGCAACTGGCCTCCACAAAGGGAAAAAACCCTGGAACAAAGAACTCCACAGTTATTTTTATTTTTTTTTTAAGTTTACTTATTTTGAGAGGAGGGGAGGGGCAGAGAGAGAGAGACAGAGAGACAGAGAGACAGAGAGAGAACCCCAAGCAGGCTCTGAGCTGTCAGCACAGAACCCGATGTGGGGCTTGAACTCACAAAACCATGAGATCATGACCTGAGTGGAAATCAAGAGTAGGACGCTTAACTGACTGAGCCCCCCAGGTGCCCCAAGATCACCGCATTTATTGCTAAACATAACCTAAATCATGGTAACCATTGCCATTGCTGTCAGAAGCCGCGAAGGGCCTCCTGTGCACCAGCACTGTTCTAGAAGCTTCCGTGCATGGGACGCACCCTGAAATTCGTTCAACCTCATGACTCAGGTGGACAATGCCCCACAGCGAATCTGTGGTTAGAACCAGGAAAATCAAGGGAAGCCCACAGGCAGGTAATATTTTCTGTTCTGCGACCTGCCTTCATGCCGGGGCGTCGGGATGGACCCCTCGTGCAAGGCTGCACAGAAGCACATCGCTGGGCCTACCAGGGTCGATTTAACAACTCTCAAACCCCGGGCCAGAGGTCCGGGCCCCGCTCACTTCTCTCTAGCCCGTACAGGCTGCAGGGCACGCATTCTCCCTGCGGAAGTGCGGGCGGCCACGGCTGTGGGCTCACCCCCCAGACGCAAGGTCACACGCCACGCCCACCGTCGGAGGAGGACTCTGCACGAAGCCATCGCAGCCTCGCCCTCCCCGAGAGGTCCCCCCCAGCCCGGCCCGCTAGCCATCGCCTGCCCTTCAGGTCCCTGAGCTCTGGGAACCCGGGTCGGGGGCCCCGGAGGGTTAAGTCCCCGCACCGTCCAGCCCCACCCGGGGGCCCCGCACCCGCAGTAGAAGACGGCCTTCTGCCAGGAGCGAAGCCGGTCCACCTTCTCGGCCACCGTGTTGGCAAACTCGACGAACTGGCAGCAGAAGGGCGCCTCGCAGAGCAGCAGGATGAAGGCGTTCATGCTGGAGGGCGGGGGAGAGAGGCTGGTGGGCTGACAGGGTCGGGGAGGGGGGCCCCAATGCCCACCAGAGTGCCGCTCCCCCTCCCCCACCTCCCCCTCAGCGCCTCTGCGGAGCCGCTCCCCCCCCCCGCCCCGAGGACCAGAGCCCTCCCTTCACCCCTTCTGTCTCGGAAGGTGCCCCTCAGCTCTGCCGTGAGCACGCGGAGGGGTTCCTCCACTCAGGGCGCTTTGCAGAGAGCCGGCCGCCCCTCGGCCACCCCGTTACCGCCACTG
The DNA here is from genome assembly GCF_024362965.1 of Panthera pardus. NCBI lineage: Eukaryota > Metazoa > Chordata > Mammalia > Carnivora > Felidae > Panthera > Panthera pardus. Next base: position 91,616,838 of record NW_026526766.1, read on the forward strand.
TCACCGACATCGTCGTCTGCGCGGGGAAAGCTGTCCCCGGCAGCGGCTCACCCATCAGGACGGCCAGGAGGAGGTCATCAGCCCACAACAGCCACTGGGGGCGGACCCCTGGGAAGCCCACACGGGGAGGAGGGCACCTAGCAAGCCCCGTACCCTGCCCCTCCTTCCTGTGTTCCGGCTGGGGGCAGCGAAGCCACGGAGACAGACCGAGGGGGTCTGCTCCAGTCTTTGTTCTCCACGGCTGGGTCACGCTCACAGACGCCGGGCCCTCAAAGAATGCCACAGCAAGCCTGCGTCCACCCCAAGCCTCGGAGGAAAGTGCCCTCATTACCTACCAGGGACAGAACCCAAGCTGAGGTACCCCGGGAGCCCACCTGAGCCCAGAGCAGGGACTCTGCACAACTCACACGCCCCCTGCTACAGGCCAGTCCTCCCAACCCCCCCCCCCCCCCACACACACACACACATCCAGGCCGGCCGGTCTCCGGACTGCCTCTGGCCAGCACAGGCCTCCGGGCCCCGCTCCCACAGGCCTCACCACTGGCCTGAGTTCCCTGAGGGCAGGGTCCCACCCTGTCCGCCTCTGTGTCCCTCCCAGGCCAAGCCCCACGTGGGCACCGACGATGCTTGGTGCACAGCCGCTTCTCACGCGCAGGTGGCTCAGGCACGGCCAGAGTTTCACTGGCTGATTCTCACCCCACCCCCTCCACCTTCCCTTCCAACGGGATCGGGCTACCCAGGCAGGAGGGGGGCAGGGAACTCACCTGGGGCCTTCTAGCCCCTGGTCCCACACCAGCTCTAACCTGCGCCGTCTGGCTTGCCCACCTCCGACCTGGAGCTCCCAGCACCTGACTCCAATCCCGCCAGACACCAAGCCTCCACCAAGCCTCCTCCAGCAGCCCTGACGGCCCCCGAGCTCCCACAGGCCAGGCCCCTGGTAGCAGACACAGTGCCTGCAGAGTCTCGCTCCGTGGACACTCGGGAGGCATTTGTGACCCCGGCCCTAAACCCAGTGAAGGCCTGGGTGAGTGTCCCCCCTGGCCTGGCCCTAATGAGAATCGGGACAAGTGAACACGGCAGGGTGGAAAGGAGGTGAAGACCCCCGCAAGGCGACCAGAAATCCACGTGCCCCCAGCCCCATGGGGCAGGACAGTCACGGGGCTACTCACATCATCCACACGCCGGCCGCGATGTTCAGAGGGTGGATGGTGACGCAGTTGAAGAGGCCCGAGATGGCGCAGGCTTGAAAGCAGACAGGAGCCGGAATTAGCAGGCAGGAAGGGACAGAGCCTGCCAGGGAAGACCCCTGGCAGACCCCTTCCGACACCCAGCGCTGCACTCCGCCATCTGAGACAAGCGAGGTCCCTGGCGAGGCGGCTCGGCCCAGACCCCGCGGCAAGGGTGCGGCCGGCTGCACGGGCATCTCACCCTGTCTCCAGTCCAGGGCTTGGAGGGCCGGCCTCCGCACCCCAGCTGTACCAATACCCGCCGCCAGGCATCGAACATGACAAGAGAAGAGGATCTCAGGCCTCAGGCTCAGGCAGGTGCCACCATTCACAGGGCTGGCCACACAAGAAGCCTCTGGCGCCAAGAATGAGGCTTGGATTTTGCTGGGACGAGGCCCGCTGCCCCTCTGGGAACAAAAGTTGGGACCAGGTGGACCTGGGTCACAATCCCACCTGTGACTTGCACACCAGCTGAAGAACCTTGGGGACGTCCTCGTCACTTTTTGAGGCCTGTTTTGTCCCCCGAGTGCGGGCAAGCGCCACAGCCCGGCCCAGCCACCCCTGAAACACCAGGCCCTGAAAGAGGCTTCTCCGGGGTCCCAAATGTGGAGCCTCGCCCAGTGCTCCCAACCGCACCCCAAGGGGTGGGTGTGCCACACTCCCCTCACTTCTCCCTACAGCCAGCAGCCCAGCTTCACCAAGAACTGGCGGTTCCCAGGCACAGGCTCCCAGCTGGAAGCAAAGCCCTGCCCAGGGCCATAGCTGGGGTGGGGCTGGAAGCTGGGCCCCGAGGCAGCGATCAGCAGCCAGTTCATTAAACTTGCAGCAGCTCGCCTGGCACCTGATCCCTGCCTGGGCCTGGAATTCTCCTGCTGTTCTCCCAGGTAACCCTATGGAGGCTGCAGGTGGAGGATGAAACCAGACCAAGTGAACCCAGACTGCAGGGGGCCTGCCCTCGCGTGGTCCCAAGGTCTCCTACAGGGACCGAGGTACTTTCTGCCTGCTAGCGGCACTCTGCCTGGACACGTCCCATCAGCCTCCAGGCAGCAAGGTTCCCCGGAGACACAGAACACAGACCTGAGTGCCCACAAGACAATGCCCCTGCTGAGTCAGTACTTCTCCTCCAGCTCTGACCCTGCCCCCACTGTCCTACCAACAGCCCACCTTAGCCTCCCTTAGGGGAGGACTAGGTTTCAACCCAGAAAGAAGGCTGCAGCAAGGACTCCTTTAACAATCCAGCCCGGAGGGTGTCTCACCCCTTGGAGATCCGGACGTTCTGCCTAAAGTGACCAGCTGGAAGCACAGCCCTTATCTGAATTCCTGTTTCATCACTCAAACTTTTTTAAGATTTTATTTTTAAGTAATCTCTACACCCAATGCGGAGCTTGGACTCACAGCTCCAAGATCAAGAGTCGCACGCTCTACTGACTCAGCCAGCGGGGCGCCCCGCATCGCATCCCTAAAACTCTTGCCTTGCCCCCCACCCTGCGATCTCCTATTTGGTATTTGCATAACAATCACCTCCCCCCAAATACTCAGGTGACACCGACACAAGTTTCTCCTGATGCTTCTGGAGTAGCCCCAACACCACGAACTCCTGGGGCGGCCCAGGTACCTCACTTTAAGAAGCACAGAACGGGATGGGAGACCAGGGTTAACCCGGGAGCCAGCAGGGCTGCTGAATCCAAGGCAGAGGGAGGGTGAGGGTCCAGAGGCCACAGGCAGAACCTTTCCTTTCTCCACCACTGGCCCCTCTCCCTCCCTACAGGACCCCCACTCTAGTCTGCAAGGAAGACAACTGGCCACACTTGAGAGGATCCTGTCTAAAGCCTGATCCTGAGCCGCCAGTCTCTCCTACAAAGTCAAAAAGATGCTTGCTCTGACAGCAGTGACAGGGACTCAGGGGCCTTTTTGGGATCTGCAGAAGGGCCTGTCCCATGATCACCTCTGGATAAGGGTGTGCCCTTCTGCACAGCACACGCCTAACCCTGCACCCCTGAACTTCCTTCCAGCACCCAGCCACCTGGGACTGTGGGACAGGCAGGGGACCCTGAGCGGTGTTCCCTCCGGCCGACTTGATCAGGATCTGCCCTGCTCCAGCCCTCTGTGCCAAGCGGGCACTGTTCAAACCCACTCCAGTGACTCCCAAAGGTGAGGGCCGCAGGACAGGACAGCAGACCATTCGAACAGACCAGACACGTATTGGCCACATGAGCTTCATTTTACCCCTGCAGCAGGTCGGCCTTCCTAGCGGTGTTCTTTTGGGGGGGGGGGGGGGAGGGGTGCCAAAAGAGCCTGGCTTCCGTGCAACTTGAGGTCAAGATGTGCGTCGGGATGGCGCTGCGGGGATATGAGGAGGGGAGAGGAGCGGTGGCCGACGCAGAGTCGACAGCAGAGGGAATGCACTGGCCTCGGAGTGGACAGTGAGGACCCAGATGCTCACTGCCCGGCCCTCCCTCGAGGACTACTCGTGCCCGGGCACCACCCGCCCATGTTTAAACAGCCTTGGCCCAAAGGTTAAGGTGGCCTCCGCCCGCGCCAACAGGTGAGGCTGCCTCCGGGCCGGGCAGTGCTGCGCTCTCCCAGCAACAGACGGGAGGTCTCGGAAAGCCCCCGGGGCAGAGGCCGCACGCACCGTCCCGGCGCTCAGATGCGGCGCGGGGGGCAGTAACTCGGCCACGGTAGTTCGCGTTCCCTCCTGGAATGTCCCCAGCGCCGCCAGCCCAGCCGCGGGCCCCGCGGGAGCCCGGGCCGCGGGGCCGGGACCATGGCAACCGCCGGGGCGTCCGCTCCGCGCGCGCCCACCCACCGCAGACCGCCCCCCGCCCCACCAGCCCCTCCCCGCGGGGGCGCGCCGGAGGGGCGGGGCCGAACACGCATGCGCGGTGGGCGGCGAGGCCGACCCCTCCCCCGGGCCGGGTACTCACAGACGGCCCCCAGCACCCCCGACAGGCGACACAGCCAGCGGTACCACCACGTCATGCCCTCCTCCTGCGCGGGCGGCGCGGAGCTGACGGACGCTGTCGACGCCCCGCCCGAGCCGCTCATGGTGCCGCTGTCTGGCGCAGCCCGCCACCCTCACAAAGGGCTCCGGAGCCGGCCGCGTTGGCCCGGCGCGCTGCCTTGTGGGAGAGGCGGCCGCTCATTAGCATGAGGGGCGGGGCTCGCAGGGCGGTGGCGGGTGCGCCCGAGGGTCTCGCGCTGCTCGGCATAGGGGGCGGGGCCTGGCGGCACCCGCCCTCCCGGGTGGTCAGGTCCTCCCAGCCGGACCAGCACAGGGGCGGGGCCTCGCAGAGAATTAACGAGTGTGCCAGCGTGGGGGCTCATTCTCGACCCCACGCTCCCTCGTCCCTCCTTCTTGGGTAGAGAAAAAGAAGACCGCCACGGGTGGCCTGGGGCTTGCTCAGCTCAGTATTGGGTCTAGAGCCCTGCCGCTGCCAGGGAATTCCGGCAATGCCCTGGGGTGGGTTTTCAAGGCAGATTGGACAGGTTATGTGAAGAAAAACGCTACTCAGACTGCACATTCCGTTTATTGGTACAGAGGGACTGGTGACTGCCTTTCCAGACAGAGTCCAGACCTTGCCTCCCGCCGCCTAGCCTTTTGCATGTTGGAGGAGGCCCTAAAGGAGATACTTAAGATTGGACGGAATTCAAATTGGAAAGCACTCAGAGACCGGAGTCAACCCTCTGGGGCTTGCCAGGCACCTAACAGGTGCTCATAAATGTCAAGTTCGTTTCTTTCCTTTCCAGAACCTGGAGGAGGCATCCTACTGTGCACTCAGGGCACTGGAGGTTTGTGCTTGGAGAGGAAGCTAGGGTACGGCCCAGCCAGGTTCCTGCACTCGAGATCCGAGGGTCCAGTACAGGCCCCACAGGCTAGCGCCCGCCTCCATGAAGCCCTGGCTAAACTCCATCTCAGCCTGGCTTCCCTCAGACTCCCAGTAGAGTGCCTGCTGCCCACGGAATGTCATCGTCTTCAGGCTGTGGTTGTCCCGGATCTGAGGGGAAAGGGGCAGCCCCAGAGGGCCGGCCAAAAACGGTAGCTAGCATTTATGGTGCCTTTAATATACAAGGGATCATACACTCAGGGCCACACACTTAATCCTCACACAACAGCCCTGTCAGGAAGCCACTCCTATTCTACCCAGGAAACAGGTTCAGAGAAGTTGTATTACTTCCCCAAGGACACACAGCCAGGGTGTGAGAGATGGGTTCTGAGCCCAGGTCTGTCTAATTCCAGAAGCCAGGTTGCCTCCAGCAGGGGAGCTGACACTTTGCAGAGGGCAGTTCTCCCGGAATACACAGACCTCATGGGAGGAGGGTTTGATCCACTCTTCTGGGAAAGTTATATCAGGATCTAAAATTATGCTTGAGTTCTGGGTTAACTCTCTACATCAGAAAAGGTCTTGTCTATTTCACTCCTGTGGGGCGCTCAGTAAACATCTGTTGGTGAGTAAGTGGAGGAAACTCTTCTCTCTCATTCTTTCACAAATGATTTTGAGGTTTGGGGGCAAAGTGGGTACAGCACCCCCAGTTCTCATCCCATCCCCAGGGACGGCTGTCTAGACTCGTAGCAAAAGTCAGCCCATTCTTGTCCCCATCCTGGTAGCCTTACCAAGATGTGGCTGGCATCAGTGCCCGTGCCCACGCTGGTGGCCAGGGCATGGATGGCAATGCGGGCCCGTGGAGCCACATTGATGAAGATGCGGCAGCCCCCCAGGTTCCTCCCACGTGGACTCATCGAGGGGCTCACGATTTTACCCCAGGGTCCAAAGAGCTGCATATCACACTCTGCAGAGGAGAGCAGGTGGATGGGCTGGGTGTGGGCCACTTCAGGACCTAGCAGCCCCGGGAAAGACCACTAATGCCAGAGGCCAGGGCGGCTCACAGCCAGGGGGCAGTGAAGGGGGGCAATATGGCATTGTGGTCAAGATCGGGTCTCCGCCACAGAAGCCCTCGCCGAACCCCACCTGTACCACTTTCTGCTGTGAGACCCTAGGCGAAGGCGTTAAATGCTCTGAGCTTCAGTTCCCTCCTCTGTAAAGTGAAGGTGACTGTCACAAAGGCCATTGACATTAGGAGCCCACGGGAGCTCCGCCTGGCTGCGCCTCCTGCCTGTGCCCCTGGTGAGGCAAGAGCCCATGTGCGGGAGGGAGGCCAGGAAGAGAGGAGCCTGAGAAGGGGCGGCCCGCCCTTGAGCACTCAATGCCTGTGCTCAGGCACCAAAAAGCTACTCGCTGAGGGGGGGGGGGGGCAGGCAAATCTCTGTAGAAGTGAAGCCTGGGGGGGCCAGAAACCTCTGGAGCTGGCTAGGGAAGCCACCTTCAGCCAGCTTGGGCTGTTGGGAGAGGGAAAGTCCCCTGAGACCTCCAAGAGGGCTACTGGAAGACACCAGTGGGGCCATGGGATGCCATCCTCTACCTGAGGGGTGTGTGTGTGTGTGTGTGTGTGTGTGTGTGTGCACGCGCGCTCACTCACACGTGCAAGCATGCACGCACACACCAGCTCTGTGGGGGCTGAGCAGAGAGGACACTGCACCGGAACAGGGCTGGGGGAAAGCTGCTCACAGAGGACCTTGAAGGGTCTTGAGGGACATGAGTGCCAGGGCAGCCACCCAGGTGGCTGCAGGGGCCTAGCGAGGGAGGCACACAGCACACACACCAGGACCTCGTCCTGGCACAGGGAGCTGGTGGTGTCCTCCTCCATGACAGTCAGCCGCCGGTAGGCGGCACCCGCAGGGACGTGGGGGAGGCTCTACTCCCCCCCCCCCCGCCCCCCATACCTCTGTGGGAGGCTCCCGGGGCAGGCTGGCTCCAGTACTGCAGCACAACTCCGCCTTCCCGCCGCTCACGGCGCTGCCTCACCAGGAGCGTGTTGGCTTTGGAGCTGAAAGTCACGTCCGCCAGTTTCCCGCACATCTTCCTCCACGTGAGCCTGCCCCAAAGCAGCAACATGTCCCCTAGGAAGTGGCGGAGTGGTGAGGGTCCAGCACCCCCTGCTCTGGGCGGGCAGCACGACGGCCCTGGGGTAGACTGAGCTGTGGTCGGGTCCCAACCCTCCCACTTCCTGCCTTTGTGGCTCTAAGTCATCGGACACAGCCTCAGTTTCCTCATCTGCAGAACGGGGACAATCGCACGACAGGCTCGAGATGGCCATGATGATTATTGGGGGGGCGGGGGGCGGTGGAGAATGCACTTGGTGCATCCTGCTGGGAACGGGGCAGGCTGGAGTCCTGCTCACCAGTGCCCGAGGCCCCACACCAAGACCGGTGGTGCGTGCGGCCCCAGACGTACCAGTGCTGCAGTTGAGGGAACTCTCGAGGACTTGAACGGTCACCACCTCACCCAGGGGCCGCCCGATGGCCACTACACAGTCAGCCTGCCCTGGGCCTCGCATGTCAATGGTTCCTGTCGGCTCAAGGTGCTGCCGGCCACAGACGCCTGGAAAGGAGGCAGGAGCACAGGAGAACGGAGCTTCAGGGCGGGGCGTTCCCCGAAGGGAGGCCCGGGGTTTTCCACGCTGGGTAGGAGACTGAGAGGTAGGGTGGCTGACAGCCTCCTGGACCCAGCTGGAAAAGCATTCTTAGGTCAGGGGAGGGGCTGCATGGGTGCAGGCAGGGCACAGAGCCGCTTCCGGATGCTCCAGTGAGAGGGAGGCAGTGTGGACAGCAGCACGTGGCCTTGAGTCCCACAGACCTGGGTCGGATCCCGTGAAACCTCAGGCTGAGGGTAAGGAAAGCGAGCTTGCACTCGGCCAGCAGAAGCAAAGTGGAAGGAGAGGGCCAGCCTGGAGCCCCACCTCCCAAGGCCACGCCTTCAGCCCCCGCCGCACCCAAGTGCTGCTTCGCAGGATGACCCCAGGAGGTCCCCACAAGGAGGCTGTCCCAGCTCTCCCAGCTGGGGACGGCTTTGCCCACCCCTCCCGCAGCCAGCCAGTGCCCAGACAGAAAGTTGAAGGACATAACTGGACTCAGCCGGGCTTTCCTGGGGCCCAGGCAGAAGCCCCTGAAGCCGGGGAGCTGGGGAGAGGAGGTGGGCCTGGGGCCGGGGCCGCCCCGGAGAAGCGCCAGCAGTGGCTTCCTTGGGGGGCGCCGGGCTGGGGGTCCCCTGCCCAGCGCAGGGCCCAGCCCAGCAGCCCCGCACCGTGGCTGGCTTGGGCAAGTGCTGGCAGAAGTGGGCTGGCACCGGTGCCTGGGACCCGGGCCCAAGGCAGGCGTCGTGCCGGTGCTGGATGCCGTCTCCGCAGGAGACAGAGCACTGCCAGGAGACAAGAGAGGGAGCTGAGGCTGACCTCGCCAGAGAGCGTCAAGGACAGCAGTGACCGCTGGCCAGGCATGATCCGATCTCACTTGTACACAGCCCGGGGGGCGAGCACACGTCTCCATTCCACAGGTGAGGAGACTGAGGCTCGGAGAGGTTACCTTGCCGGGTCACGGCACCAGCAACCCCCCTGCCCTCCTACCCTGCACTGCACTCGTCTGAGCTCTCGTTTCCACCAGGACCCGACGCCCAGAGTCCTTGTGCCCAACGCAGGCTGCGGCTGTCTGCTTTGCCTCCTCTCCCCCGCCCGACCATGAGCAAGATCTTCCAGCAGGAGACCTAACCATATCTACCTTTGTCTTTCCACTACCTTGCGAGGTGACGGCACCAGAAAGGCAAGAACGGAGACCTGAGTCACCTTCCCCTTCGTGTCCTGGTGTCTCCAGACCTCGGTCCAGACCCGCCCCTCAGGTCTCCAGGCCTCGCTGTGTCTTCTGTCTCTAGATGCCCTGACTACTTCCTCCCGCCCCAGTCTCCCCCTTCCTTTCAGGGGGTCACGATGAATCCAAGCCCCCAGGTCCCTGCGTATGAGGACCCTCGGCCGACACACGCCCAGCTGCCGTGCTCACCTGTGTCCAGGTGCTGACATGCCACCGGTAGGCGCAGTCGGCGGTGATGCAGGGGATGCTGGCCTGCGGCCGTACCAAAGCTACACAGGCCGCCCCGTCCACCTCGACGTCCTGGCCTTGATCGAACTGCACACAGGCCACGGAGCGCGTGGCGGTGCCAAGGCCACAGCTGGCTGAGCATGGGCCAAGGGACACGATTTTCCACCTGCGAGGACAGAAGACCCCAGGGTGCAGCCCCGAGCCCAGGAAGGGTGGGCCCTTCCCGTCCAGGGCTCGCGGATCCTCAGTTATGCAAGTGACAGGGACGGGGGAAGAGACGCCCTTGGATAAGGGAGAACACATCCCAACGTCGGTCAGTCCTGCCCGTGTCGATTTGTGATTAGCCTCAGCACCGCCTTGGCACCACTGACATCTGGGGCCAACGGTTCCGTCGGATGCAGTGCAGGAGGTTCACTCCACCCACTCGCCAGATGCCAGTGGCAACCCCCCTTCCCTAGTCACGGCACTTAACGTGTGTCTGCACATCTGATTCGAAGGGGCACGGGCACCCCATGTTTATAGCAGCGCTATCGACAATAGCCAAAGGATGGAAAGAGCCCGAATGTCCACCGACGGGTGAATGGATAAAGATGTGATTTATATACACTTGCCGATGAAAAAGAATGGAATCTTGCCATTTGCAACAACGTGGATGGAACTGGAGGGTATTAGGCCAAGTGAAATAAGTCAGAGAAAGACAAATATCGTAGGGCTTCGCTCATCTGTGGAATTTGAGAAACTTAACAGAGGAACATCGGGGAAGGGAAGCAAAAGTAAGATAAAAACAGAGAAGGAGGCAAACCACAAGAGACTCTTAAATACAGAGAACAAACTGAGGGTGGATGGGGATGGGAGATGCGGGGGGTGGGGAAAATGGGTGATGGGCATTGAGGAGGGCATTTGCTGGGATGAGCACTGGGTGTTATATGTAAGGAGTGAATCACAGGAATCTACTCCTGAAGCCAAGACTACACTGCATGTTAGCTAACTTGAGGATTAGAAGGAAAGGAAAGGAAAGGAAAAAGAAAAGAGAAAAGAAAAGAAAAGAAAAGAAAAGAAAAGAAAAGAAAAGAAAAGAAAAGAAAAGAAAAGAAAAAGAAAAGAAAAGAGAACCAAGGCTGGGCTCCTGGATGGCTCAGTTGGTTAAGCGCCCGACTCTTGCTTTCCGCTCAGGTCGTGTTTTCACGGCTCATGAGTTCGAGCCCCTTAGCATTCTCTCTCTCCCTCTGTCTCTCTGCCCCTCCCCTGCTGTGCTCTCTCTGTCAAAATAAATAAAGAAAAACTTAAAGGAAAAAATGTGTCTAGACAATGCCACATTGGGAGGCGAAATCGCCCCGGGTTGGGAAACCGCTACGCTCAGTGAAGGAACAGACAGCGAAATCAACAGCGAAATAAACGCCAGGGCGTAGCACATGCTATGAAGAAGAGGGCAGAGCCCAGAGTCACGCGGTGGGCGGGCTGAGTGTGCCATTCTGGAGTGGTGCTCAGGGAGGACTCCCCACCTCTCTGCTGCGGTGCTTTGAGCACAGCCCGGACGAAAGGCTATCCAGAGAAGACCCATTCTGGCAGCGGGAAGGTAGCCACAGAAGCCCTGAGGCAGGCGCCATCGGGGGAGTAGCCAGAGCTCAGGGGTGTGTGGAACTGCCCTATAAATCCCAGATAAATTCCCATGCGAATGACTGGGCTGCGCGGCCAAGGGACTTCAGCACAAGCCAAGAGACACCGCTGTGGGTGGTAAGTGGACCATAAAGCCACGGTATGTAAAACACTCTGACACGGGGACGGGTGGGGGAATTACAAACAACGGAAGCCAACAGAAAGCCCTGACACAGATCCCAACGTACACAAGGATCTAGGACATGATAAAGGAGCCGTCGGGGGAAATTCAGTGACTGACGTGGAGAAATACAGTGTGCTCCCGACTTTGCGACAGACCCCAGATAGATGACGGGTGAGCTAAGCGTTTCAATTGGAACGAATTCTTATCCGTAACGGTGTATTTCTCTGAGGCCAAGGAGACCGACAGGAAGGAAACATGGCAATACAGTGCGTCTATTAAGGCTGCTGGCGGGACACGGGTGTCTGTTCCCTTGTTTGGGTTCAGAAAAGCAGTTCGGTGGTAAAAACGCGAAGCTCCCGGGGCGCCTGGGTGGCTCAGTCGGCGAGGCGTCCGACTTCAGCTCGGGTCACGATCTCGTGGTTTGTGGGTTCGAGCCCCGCGTCGGGCTCTGTGCCTACAGCTCAGAGCCTGCTTTGGATTCTGTGTCTCCCTTGCTCTCTGCCCCTCCCCCGCTCACACTCTGTCTCTCTCTCTCACTCCGTCTCTCTCTCAAAAATAAATAAACGTTAAAAAAAAACAACCAAAAAAAACGCAGAGCTACAAAGAAGCAGCCGTGGAAGCAGGGCCGACAAACAAGGTGACTGTCTGCTCTTCCCCGTCAGGCTCCCACCCCACCCCTGGACCTCGTTGGCTGCAGCTACTCTGTCCTGTGCCCGGCAGGGACCAGCCGCGGACCCCGCGTCAATGCTGCCCCCTCCCGCTGAAGCCCCCCAGCCCTCCCCACACCCGCGCACCCCCACGGGCAGGCCACCCGCGTTCTGTTGGAACGTCACCTCGGACACCTAGCGCAGCCTGCCAGGTGGTCCCGCTGCCCGAGCACCGTCTCCCGCCAGAGCCACCCTTTAAGCCCCACCGCGACCGGCCGGGCGTACACACACTCCAGGACCTCGGGCTGCTTGCTGCACACCTGGGGGCTGCTGACCTGGGTGGGCAGGGCTCCGGGCCGCACGGCTCCTGCTGCTCCGGGCGAGGCAGCCCCAGGCACTGGCTGTCCGGCAGGATCTCCTCGCCCTCGGGCCCCCCGTGGGCCCGTGCGCAATACAGGATCCTCCGTGCGACCCCTCCTCCACAGCTCACGCTGCAGGCTGCCAGCTTGTACTGCCACCTGGGGCAAACCGGAGTCAGGCGGCGCCCGGAGAAGCAGGTCCCATTTCCCCAGACCGGGAAGGGCCTGGCCAGGGCCTTTCTCCGAGGGTCACCTTCACATCCCCACCGAGAGGCCGGGCCCAGCGGACAGAAAACACGCGGGAGAGCCCATTCTGCAGAACGCAAAGCTAAAGGCAAACCGACGTGTTCGAAGGGAAGTTGGGGGAGAGGCAGGGGACCCAAGGGAGGCTGCAAGGATATCTGTCTCTAGTAGGAACCCCAGCCCCCCACCGCGCCCGGCCGGCACTCCTAATCTTCCTTCCCGCCACGTTTGCCACATCCCCCCATCCGACTCTGTCTCCCATCTCCCCCCGCCCCTGGCGCTCCGCTCCGCGAGGGCAGGGATGCTTGTCTGTCCGGCTCCCTGCTGGGTCCCTGCTGCCAGAACAGCACCTGGGCGTGGCAGGTGCTCAGGAAAGAGCAAGCGATAAACGCACCGTCAGCCACATGGGCCCACGGCATCCCAGACCCCGTGAGACAACACTCACACGCTCTAAACGTCCCCCCCCCAGCCCACAGCCTTCCCGGACACCAATGTGACCTGCTCCCGCAGGCGAGGGCACGGAGGGTCAGGGGCTTCCTGGAAGGTGACGCCTAGGACCAACCCGTCTCCTTGGGAAGGGGCCCACCTGGCAGGGCAGGGCTCCGGACTGCAGTCCCGGACGGGGCGGGGCCTGGGCAGCGGCCAGCACTTGGAGTGAGGCAGGGGGATGGGGCGGCCGCGGTCCAGCCTCACGCAGCGGACAGCCAGTGGCACCCGCCCCCCTCCGCAGGTCACTGGGCACGGCGCCAGGGCTCGGGTCTCCCACCTGCGGTAACAGGCCAGCGTTCCCTAGGAGGCTACACACCAGGGTAAGACTCCTTCCTCCCCAGGGGACCCAGGCTGCCGCCCCCAGCACGGTCTCCACCCCCACTCACCAAGCCGGGCACGGGGCAGCCTGGCAGACCTCCCGCCGGCTCCCAGGCTTGCTTCCCAGGTCACATAGCTCTTCCTGGACAGGGGTCCCCAGGACAGAGTCCACGCACACGAAATGCAGCTCCTTCAGGCCTGCAGGGAGGGAGCAGAGGCCCCGAGCCCCAAGAGGAGGATTCAGCCAGAACTACAGGTACCCAGGTCTCTGGAGACTCTAGCAGATAAGGCCTACGTGGGCTCCAGCCCTGCCTCTGCCACTTGCCAGCTGGCCAAGTCACGTGTTCGAGTGACTTAACCTCTCTGAGCCTCGGGTTGTTCATCTGCCTAACGTGCAGGGATATTTATAAAGACTTAAAAATTTTTGTTAATGTTTCTTTTTGAAGGAGAGAGAGAGAGAGAGAGACGACAGAGTGCAAGCGGGGGAGGGGCAGAGAGAGAGGGAGACACAGAATCCAAAGCAGACTCCAGGCTCTGAGCTGTCAGAGCCCGACGCGGGGCTCGAACTCACGAACTGAGAGATCATCCCCTGAGCCGAAGTAGGACGCTTAACTGACTGTGCCAGCCAGGCGCCTCTAAAGATTTTTTTTTTTTAATATTTATTTATTTTTGAGACAGACAGAGACAGAGCATGAACGGGGGAGGGTCAGAGAGAGGGAGACACAGAATCGGAAACAGGCTCCAGGCTCCGAGCCATCAGCACAGAGCCTGACACGGGGCTCGAACCCACAGACCGCAAGATCGTGACCCGAGCCGAAGTCGGACGCTTCACCGACCGAGCCACCCAGGCGCCCCAAGATTTTTAAAGCGCAGATACAAAGTGCCTGGCACATAGTAGGTCCAGAATAGCTATATGAGAATCTCTTAATGCGTTTCTGATGACGATGTTATCGGGGCTGGTTTCCTTGAATCTCTCCTTTAGGAGCATCCTCAAAAGAAATCTCTGGTCTTGGTTGTACACGTGCTGAAGTTTCACGAAGCAAGTGGTTAGCGTTTTGGTTTAAGAACGCGGCATATCTTAGAATTTTCTTCTGGTGTGGCTGCCAGGAAGCTCAGAGCTAAGTTTGGGGCCCTCCTCTCACTGCTTTTCCACACCTTAAGAAATACATTTGGGTGCCAGTGTTGCTGGGTTTTATCATCTTTTCCTATCTTTCAGGCAATCAATGAACACATTTACATGACTGTCTGCACTTTGCCCCGGTCCCCTTGTGCATTATGTTACGTTCTCGTGTAGTCTGGATTCTCTGTAAGCCCACCCAAATGCTTCTAGAACTAGGTAAGATGCGGGGCGCCTGGGGGGCTCGGTCGGTGAAGCGTCGGACTTCGGCTCAGGTCATGATCTCACAGCTCGTGAGTTCGAGCCCCATGTCGGGCTCTGTGCTGACCGCTCAGAGCCTGGAGCCTGTTTCAGATTCTGTGTCTCCCTCTCTCTCTGCCCCTCTGCCGTTCACGCTCTGGCTCTGTCTCTCTCTCTCTCTCTCAAAAATAAATAAACATTAAAAAAAAATAACCACACAAAATGTAGACAGGTAAGAGTTAGCTAATGAGCCCTGGGGGCCTTACCTCGACTGCAGGAGACAGAGCACGGCCCCGCCAGGGGGGTCCACACGTGTGCGGCACGGGCCCCCGGCCTGGCAGGGGCCGGTGGGGATGTGGCCTCCTCCTCTAGAGACCGGGGGTCTGTCTGCAGGGAACAGGGAACGAGCTGCTGGGTCTGGGTTTCACCCTCTCGATCCCTGGGCACCTGGCCTCCAGCCATGCCAATCTCTTCAGGAGCGAGCAGAAGCGGTCAGCAGCACCCCCAAAGGCTGCCCCTCCCTGCCGCTCCTTTCTGGGGAGATGTACTTCTGGCTGCCAGAGGAAGCCCTCAGCCCACACCCACCTTGGCCTCTGTATCACCGTAGGGCAGGGCTGAGGCTGGGGCTCGGGAGCCAGATTTGCAGGCGCCCTTGACCCCGCAGCCCCCACCAGTCTGGAGGGGACAGGCTTGTCTTGTCTGAAAGCAACGCCCGTCAGCCAGGGCCCCAGGATGCAGGCAGGAGTGTCTGTGCTGCAGGGAACTGGCAGCATTCTAACAGGGTCTGGGCTTCAGCCTGGCTTGCCGGCCGCAGCGGGGCTTTCCGGTAGGTCCCGAGCCTTTCCCCTAAGTTTTCTCTCTGACCGGGGCGGGGGGATCCTGCGCACAGCAGGACTGCGGAGGGACAACCTCTGCGCTCTGGCCAGGAGGCGGATGGTAACCAGCGCTCCCCGTTCTCTGGCCAGAGAAGCACCCAATAGCCCAGGGCACTCACGTGGCCCTGTGCCGGAGGACATGCCGTGGCCACACACGGCTCGAGGGTGGGCAGCTTCTCGTCCGTGGAGCAGGGCCCGGCTGTGGCCAGCGCGTCCGGGCCACCTGCCCCGTGCACACACGTCCCGTTGTGCGAAGCCAGGTGGGCCTCACAGGCTGATGAGCACGCGTCCGACTCCTGGCGCCTGAGGAGGATGCGGGACTCACATCAGGCCCTGTCCCTGCCGTTGGGCCACAGGTACAGCCCAGCCCCTGGGGCAGGAGGCAGCGAGCCTGCGCCCCAGGATCCGAGAGCCCAGAGAGGCACCACGGAGCAAAACCCGGAGGCCTCTCCCTGCAGCGCGGGACGAGCGGCTGCCGGCATCCGCGGTGACACGGCCCTCACCCTCCTGCCTTCCAGAGAGGACAGCGGGCCTCCGTCCATGTTATAATATCACTGCTGTGACAGAATCGGGTCACCCAGATCGGGTATGGCCGCTGCGTCTCGTGTGCGTGCGAACCCTGACAGGTGGCGTCAGGCCCGCGGCGCCGTGTTGAGGATTCGGAGGCAGGCGTGGGCCTCGGTGGGACAGGGGGGTGGTTCCTACGACTGCCACGGATGGGAGAGGGAAAAAGGAGCCCAAGCCACGCGTGGGCCACCAGTGACCTAGGCCAACCCCCTCGCCGCCGGACAAGCAACAAAACCGGGGCCCCGAGAGGGAAGGGACTTGCCCTGGTCACCCACCCAGTATATGGCACATCAGAATAAGCCAGCTTGGACGCTGAAGGGATGGGGGGAAGGGGTGCCGTGTGCAGACAATGATAGCAGTGACAAAGGACCCTTATTGCTTTCCATCTGTGGCTTCGTCACTTGGTCCTCACAGCCCCTCCATGAGCAGGGACCCGGGGGTTCAGAGAGGGAAATGGCCAGCCCAGGGTCTCTTGGATGGCAATTCTGAAGCTGGCCACTCCGGGCCGCCCCCGCCTCTCACTCAGGAGGGTGGGGCCCAGCCAGAGTCCTGGGGAAGACGGGGCACTCTGGAAGGGTAGGGCTCGGTGCAGGGACAAGCCCTGCCAGGCAGACGGTGCCCCCGCCTCCCCGCGCTCACCTGCCGGGGCCAGGCTGGGGGGGTTGCGGGTTTCCGGCACTGCCGGCTGCAGGGCCAAGGCTCGGCACAGGGCAGGGGGCAGCGTCCTCGGGAGGCTGCCCTGGGCCTCCACGAAACGCACCGCCCTCTCCCACGTGCGCCCAAGTCTCCAGTGGCCCAGCTGAGGCGGGGAGGAACAGAGCCGCGGGGGCTCCGGCTCCCGGAGGACCGGCCCAGGAGAGGCGGTGGGAGACAAGGCGGACCTGTCCAGCCACCTGAGCCTCGGGACAGCTGGGTAAAAGTGCCAGCCCGGCACCCGACAGGGACGGCCTGGTCCCTCGCGGTACGCTCCTGCCAACGGTGCGTGCCAGCTGCTTTCCGCCGTCACCTCTCTGAACCTCACCTCCTCCCTCCCGGGGAGGCGACCACCTCCACCCTGCGGCGAGCTCAGAGCGGGTGCACGCTGCCCTTAGACGAGGTGCAGTGGGGATG
Organism: Panthera pardus; assembly: GCF_024362965.1. Lineage (NCBI taxonomy): Eukaryota > Metazoa > Chordata > Mammalia > Carnivora > Felidae > Panthera > Panthera pardus. Next base: position 91,633,736 of record NW_026526766.1, read on the forward strand.
GGTCACACTAGGCTGACCCTGGCACCCGCCTGGGCCCAAATCTCGGTGTCCTCGCCTGCAGGACGGGGGCACTGACACAACGCACCTCCCAGGGCAGTGTCCGGGACGGCACGAGAACACGCCTGGAAGCGGCCTCACCGAGCCCAAGCTACGTGGACCCCGCGGCCAGCAAGAGCCCGGGGGCCACTGCCGGGCGCAGAGAGCACTCACTCTGGGGGGCAGGGCCCGGGGGCGCAGGACTCCGGCCACGCTGCCGGCCGCTGGCTCCCTTCGCACCGGGCAGCCTCCGCCCACTCGTTCCCGGCCCGGTCCAGACAGCTGTAGGTCACCCAGCGCAGCCCTGGGGTCGGGGGGGGGGGGGGGGGGGGGGGGGAGAAGGGGGAGGCTGAGCGGCTGAGCCACTTCGCCGCAGGGGGCGGATGGTGCTCCAGGCCAGCCCCACCCCGGGCCTCACCTGCCCCACAGCTCACGGAGCAGGACCCCCGCACGGCGGCCCACGCCCAGGCCTGCGGCTGCTTCGGCTGGAAGTAGGTGAAGGTGATGTCTGGGCGCGCAAGGTCACCATACTCCTCCCCATAGCGCCTGTAAACCTGCGTGACACAGACAGGGGCCGGGCTGGCCCCCCCGCCGCGAGGTTCTAACACCTGTCCCCACGATGCCTCATTTGGCCACTCAGCACCGGCACCGCGTTGTTTGTTAAAACCCGCCTGGCGGGTCCTGCCTCAGCGGCGCTCTCTCGCTCTCTCTCTCTCTCTCTGTCTCTGTCTCTGTCTCTCTCTCTCTCTCTCTCTCTCTCTCTCTCTCTCTCTCTCGAGCGGCCCAGGAATCTGTATTTTTACCCACAGAGTAAAGGGTGCAGACACAGCTGCCAGGCGGCCACATCTGGAACAGTGTTCCCGGGGGGGTTGGAGCTGGGGGCCGAACCGGGCTGTACGAGGAGGCAGGGAAGGAGTGAACGGCTTACCAGGAGGCTCCTTCCAGCCTGGCTTGCACTCTGGGGGAGCCCCCGGCTGTCTCCCCCCACGGTGGGGGCAGAGGTGGGGCTGCCAGACCAAAGCCAAGGGCCGCCAAGCCTCGGACCCCTCCCTGAGGGTTCTCAGGGCTATTTCAACACACGCTAACTTGCATCCACCCCTCCAGGAGCCTTCCTCGGCAAAGCACACGTGGGGACACGTGCAGAGGAGCTCGTGCGTGGAGGATGAGCCCGAAGCCCGTGCTCCCGTGTGCCTCTGTCCCCAGCACACAAAGACCCCACATCCACTCGGTGCCAGCGACTGCTGCCCATGCTGCCGGGCGCGTGTGTCCCCTAACCCCGGGAGGCGGGACGGCAGCCTGCTGCCCATTCTACAGGAGAACACTGAGGCACAGGGCGGTGGCATACACAGGCGGCAAGGGCAGGGGGAGAACCTAGCAGCCTCTGCGGAGGACAGCGTGGCTTGGGAGAACATTCAGCTTGCAGGCCTGGCCCTGTGCCCGTCCCTCTGTCCCACGGCTCCCGGGGGGTCTCACTTTCCCTCGATTAGGGTGGGGCGTGCCCATCCTCTGGCACCTTCAAGATCCAAGCCAGCAAGCCCTTTAGCAGCGGCCACCTTTCAGGGCGTGCCCCCCCGCCACACGCTTAATGCACCTTGTTTTTGACAAACGAATCTTGACAAAACTTCGTAACGTAGGCATGCCTGGCCCCATTTCACGGGTGGGGAAATTTAGGCTTAGGAAAGTTCGTGCCCTTGCCCAAGCTCTTGGAGAGCCGGGATTCACACTCCAGTCTGTCGGAGTCCCAGGGCCTGGACCCTTCACCTCTGGGTCACCCTGCATCCGGCTCCTGGGCTGACGCGGCTCCAGGAGGGATGCCCCCACAGTGGGTCTCTAATCAGGGCATCACCGACGGTCTCGCTCCCCATGCCCTCCTCGGGCCAGGTCCGACACAGGCCTGATCCCCACTGCACCTGATGGCCCTGCATAGAGCCCCCTCTGCACCCTCCCTCCCCAACCCCCAAGTCCCCGGGGGGAAGCCCCCACTCTTCCCGTGGCCAGCAAGACCCCTGCAGATCTGTCCTGCCTCCTTGCCTGGGGTGGGGGGGGGGTTGTCCCTTCCCTCATCCCTCCTAGTTACCCATCCTGGGCACACACTGTTCCTCAAGACGCGTTCGTCACTCCCTGCTTGGCCCGGCCAGCTCATCTCTGACCTCAGCAGCACAGCCCTCTCCTGGGGAAGCCCCCGACCCCTGCACGCCCACTCTCAGAACGCCAGGGACCCCGTGGGCTGGCTGCTGAGCGGTACCAGGAGGAGGCCCCACCGACCCCCCCCCCCCCAGGCCCTCCTGGTCACCTGGATCTCCACGTCTTCCCGAGTGGGTCCCCGGATGCGGATCTCCTCCAGGTGAGGCAGCCGGTCCTCGGTGAGGGTCACTCTGTACTCGACACGGCTGTCCTCCAGGAGGGAGGGGTAGGTGGTGCTGGGAGAGATGCTAGAGCTCCCGGCCACGACGTAGCGCCCTCCGATCCGCACCGCTGTGGGAGATCCAGGCTGTCAGCAGGGGGAGCACCACCCCACCCCAGCCCTGCGGCAGGTGGCCACCAGCCCTCACGGAAGAGGTCCCGGTTTAAGGAATGGGGTGGTGGCAACCACGGGACGTGATCTCTGCTGCCACATCTGTAGCCTCCCCCCCAGGGTCCCAGCCCTCCCTGGGGAGCCCATCTGCCTGGTGCCTCGGTGGGTCAGGCGGTCTCTGCAGCCAGCAAGGCACAGCCTCCCAGGTGTGCACAGGCATCTGACCACAGAGAGCGTCCCCACGGGGCACCTGGGGGGGGGGGGGTTCCGTTAGTTGAGTGTCCAGCTCTTGGCTTCGGCTCGGGTCGTGATCTCACGGTTCGTGAGTTTGAGCCCTGTGTCAGGCTCTGTGCTGACAGCGTCCCCGTGTCGGTGGCTCTGCGCCTCTGCCCAGAACCTGGTGAGCACTGTGGACCTGCCGTCTCACCAGGCGCACTCACGTGGAGCTCTCCAGGCAGCTTCAGGGCCCCAAGGACCCCCAAGCGCCCCCACTCCGGATTCCAAGGACGGGTGTAGGCGCCCTCGAAATCAAGAACCACCGTGGCATCGGGTAGTAATGCAACTGGTCCAAAGACAGACGTGGCCTTTGCCCTGGGCTTCCAGGCAGAAACTTGCGTCACACCTGACAGCTGTATCTTTGTTTAAGGCGGGGGCTGGCCAAGCCGGCAAGACCAAAGACGCGATTTAGACAGCAGCTCTGAGTCAACCGCCTCAGCGAGCCCAGAGATGGAGACCATCCGCGTGAGGAACCGGTCCGCCGGTCAGGCCTCCCGTCTACATGATGAAGCCCTAATTCAAACTGGACGCTGAACCCCGGTGAGCTCCCTGGGTTGGCACTACTCGGTGCATGTTGTCACGCTTCGGTGCCGGACACGGGACCCTCCCGGGTTCTGCCCTAGGCGTCTTTTGCTCTGGCTTTATTGTCTAAGCCATAACCGCGGGTATAAAAGCTCTCCAACTTCTGGGGATCCTTCTAGTGACGGATCCACCCTGGCAGTGGTCAGGGAACCCCCTGAACTTGTAGCTGGCATCCGAAGTGAGGGCATCTTGGGGTCTGTGCCTCGCCGTGCGCAGTCTGGCTAACTCTGGGTGAGTGCCCTCTGCCCAGCTCACCCAAGTGTGTGAAGAGAGGTCTCCGGTTGGCGACGTATATGCTGGTCAGGTTGCGGGTAACCGTCAGGAACGTGACATACTCTAGAAGGAAGCAGGGGAGGGTGGGTGGTCCCAGGTCACTTACATCGCAAAGGGAGCAAATTTCAGGTGTACAGGAAAAAGAGCCTCAGCCCCGAAAGCTACCAATACAATGGGGCTGCCTCGGGCAGTAGGGGGCCCCCGTCACCCCTCGGACAGTAGAGAGCCCCCTGTCACCCCTCGGGCTGTAGAGAGCCCCGTGTCACCAGGGGCCAATCAAAGCCAGGCTGGGCGGCCACCCTCCAGGGTGCTGCCCCGGCCAGGAGGAGAGACTGAATCCAAGGTTCTGGCCTCAGCGTGTGACCCGCCACAGGGAGGTGGGACTCAACTCCTCAGCTGACCTTCTAAGCGCCCACTTTGCAAATGACTTGACCTCCTTTATAAGCAGATCACAGCCAAGGGGTTCCCAAGTATAACATCCCTTCTGATGGGATTCCTTGGGTAGGAAGGGCCAGGCCGGCCTCCCACAGACCGCCCAGTATCCGGGTTTTATCTGCATCACAGCTACCGTGAGCAGTCATTCCCAAAACTCCACTGCCCCCGGCGGCGGCGGCCTCATCAGACTCCGAGCTGGGTGGGGAGGCTGGCGAGGTGGAGGGCAGAGGCCGAGGCCCACGAGGAGGGTCCGGGGCTCACTGCCAAGGCTCTGAGCTGCAGGTGTCTCTCGGAGGCTGGCGGGGGCCCGGCCATCCACCCCGAGGGAAGCCCCTACCTCTGGCCCTTCCGGCCGTGAAAGAGCCGTTGCGGGGGCTGCACGTGCTGTTGTCCCCTCCACACACCTGGCACGCGTCTCGCACCTGCTGGGAGTCCATCCTGCCGTCACAGCCGAACGTCTGTGCAAAGAGCAGTGGCAGGTGACGCCTGTCCCCACCGACCCCACTGCTCTGAGGCCCTGGGATTCACACGACAAACTCGAGGCGTTTTGCAGCATCTGACCTCCATGCAGGAAGCAGGCGTAAGTGACTCCCCCAAGGTCACAGCGGAGCTCTCGACCCCCTGCTGACTCCAAGGTCAGTTCAGTGCCCTAGCATCACCCCATGTGGATTCCGCGGCAGCTTCACAAGGACCGCGCCCGCAGACCGGGCCCTCTCCGAGCCCCTTAGCATCTGGCTTCCGACGTGACTGGCCGCAGGGCCACAGCGGGTGGGAGGGTACCTCCGCTGCCCGCACACGCGTACCCTGCAGCTGCCCGACACGCACAGGCTCAGGGTCCCGTCCTCCCGCCGACCACTTGGCACACACCGGGTCCCATCCAGGAAACCGTCCCCACGCCTCACAATGAAGGTCTCGCCGACGGCTCGGCACATGTGTCTGCACAGAGCGTCCCCTGGGAAGGTGGAGAGACAGAGAACCCTGACGCGAGGGTGACCGGGAGCTGGGAAGGCGGTGACCCTGCAGAGCACAGCCCAGGCGGGCCTGCCCTTGTCAGGGCCACTTCACTTCATCCTCCGGGTTTGGGGCCAGGACCCCGCCTCCTGAGGCAGCGATCACGATCACGACGTAACGCTTGTTACCGAATCGAGCCGAGGAGCCCCCTTGGTGCTTCCCGGTGTCTCACTGAATCCTTCCAACACCCGAGCAGGGAGACCCTACTCTTATTTCCATTTTACAGATGGGAACACCGAGACTCAGGCCCCTTAGCAAGGGGGCTGAGCCAGGACGCGATACAGAGCCTGAGTCCGAACCCTGCTCTCAACAGCATCAGGGTGATGGGGGCCAGCCCACCTTGACTGTACTGCTCAGCGGAGCCCCAGCGGTAGAAGGAGGCGTGGCCTGGGGACAGGTGCAGCGGTTTCCTGTCCGTCCGGGAGCACTGCTCAGACATGAAGTCCAGCTGGGTCTTCTCACAGGCCTGGCCGGGAGGAGGCAGAGAACAGGCACAGGAGGGGCCCTGGGATGGGGGGCCTGGGGACGGGGGATCTAGGACAGGAGCCTCTGCCACCGGGGACAGCAAGGCACCCCGCGGCACGAGGGCCACGGTGTGGCTTTGAGCCCGCTCCTGGCTGCGCTGCGGTTCCCCGCTCTAGAAAGCAGGGGAGCCAAGAGCCTTTCTCTGCTGAGGAGAGAATCCCAGAGAATCTGCAAGGACACAGGGCAGGGCCTACCAGCCAGCAACAAAGAAAGAAAGAGCACTGCTCGCCTGCTCCCCTCCCTGAGCCCGTGCTCCAGGTGAGGACTCTGCCCTCCAGGTCTGGGGAGGCCCGTGACCGCCTGGAGGAAAGTGGGAGGGAAGGCCTCGCCACGTGCACATCTTGACACAACGTCAAAGTCAAAGGAGCCATCCGAGCGCTTCGCACCAAGGGTACCGGCCATGATCAAAGAACACCGGCAACAGGGGCACCCGGGTGGCTCAGTCAGTCGAGCGTCTGATTCTGGATTTCGGTTCAGGTCATGATCTTGTGGTTTGTGAGTTTGAGCCCTCAACCCTGACAGTGTGGAGCCTGCTTGGGAGTCTCTCTCTCCCTCTCTCTCTGCCCCTCCCTGGCTCGTTCTCTGCTCTCTCTCTAAAAGTAGAAAAAGAAAGAAAGAAAGAAAGAAAGAAAGAAAGAAAGAAAGAAAGAAAGAGAGAAAGAAAGAAAGAAAGAAAGAAAGGCAAAAGAAAGAAAGAAAGGCAAAAGAAAGAAAGAAAGGCAAAAGAAAGAAAGAAAGGCAAAAGAAAGAAAAGAAAGAAAAAAGGAAAGAAAGAAAGAAAGAAAGAAAGGCAAAAGAAAGAAAGGCAAAAGAAAGAAAAAAGAAAGAAAGAAAGAAAGGCAAAAGAAAGAAAGGCAAAAGAAAGAAAAGAAAGAAAAAAGAAAGAAAGAAAGGCAAAAGAAAGAAAGGCAAAAGAAAGAAAGAAAGAAAGAAAAAAGAAAGAAAGAAAGGCAAAAGAAAGAAAAGAAAGAAAAAAGAAAGAAAGAAAGGCAAAAGAAAGAAAGAAAAAGAAAGAAAGAAAGAAAGAAAGAAAGGCAAAAGAAAGGCAAAAGAAAGAAAAAGAAAGAAAGAAAGAAAGAAAGGCAAAAGAAAGAAAGAAAGGCAAAAGAAAGAAAGAAAGGCAAAAGAAAGAAAAGAAAGAAAAAAGGAAAGAAAGAAAGAAAGAAAGAAAGGCAAAAGAAAGAAAGGCAAAAGAAAGAAAAAAGAAAGAAAGAAAGAAAGGCAAAAGAAAGAAAGGCGAAAGAAAAAAGAAAGAAAGAAAGGCAAAAGAAAGAAAGGCAAAAGAAAGAAAAGAAAGAAAAAAGAAAGAAAGAAAGGCAAAAGAAAGAAAGAAAACGAAAGAAAGAAAGAAAGAAAGAAAGGCAAAAGAAAAGCAAAAGAAAGAAAAAGAAAGAAAGAAAGAAAGGCAAAAGAAAGAAAAGAAAAAAAGAAAGAAAGAAAGAAAGGCAAAAGAAAGAAAAGAAAGAAAAAAGGAAAGAAAGAAAAAAGGAAAGAAAGAAAGAAAGAAAGAAAGAAAGGCAAAAGAAAGAAAGGCAAAAGAAAAAAAAAGAAAGAAAGAAAGAAAGGCAAAAGAAAGAAAAAAGAAAGAAAGAAAGGCAAAAGAAAGAAAGGCAAAAGAAAGAAAGAAAGAAAGAAAGAAAGGCAAAAGAAAGAAAAGAAAGAAAAAAGAAAGAAAGAAAGGCAAAAGAAAGAAAGAAAAAGAAAGAAAGAAAGAAAGAAAGGCAAAAGAAAGGCAAAAGAAAGGCAAAAGAAAGAAAAAGAAAGAAAGAAAGAAAGAAAGGCAAAAGAAAGAAAGAAAGGCAAAAGAAAGAAAGAAAGGCAAAAGAAAGAAAAGAAAGAAAAAAGGAAAGAAAGAAAGAAAGAAAGAAAGGCAAAAGAAAGAAAGGCAAAAGAAAGAAAAAAGAAAGAAAGAAAGAAAGGCAAAAGAAAGAAAGGCGAAAGAAAAAAGAAAGAAAGAAAGGCAAAAGAAAGAAAGGCAAAAGAAAGAAAGAAAGGCAAAAGAAAGAAAAGAAAGAAAAAAGAAAGAAAGAAAGGCAAAAGAAAGAAAACGAAAGAAAGAAAGAAAGAAAGAAAGAAAGAAAGAAAGAAAGAAAGGCAAAAGAAAGGCAAAAGAAAGAAAAAGAAAGAAAGAAAGAAAGAAAGGCAAAAGAAAGAAAAGAAAAAAAAGAAAGAAAGAAAGAAAGGCGAAAGAAAATCTTAAAAAAAAACCTCACGGGCAATAAAGATGGGGAGCGGAGAGGATACGGAGAAAGCGGAACCTTCGCCCACAGCTGGCGGGAGTGCAAAATAGCTGGGCTGCTGTGCAGGACGGTTTTGGAGGCTCCTCAAAGACTTGAACGTAGAAATGCCATACAATCCAGCGATCCCGCTTTTGTTTTTAACGTTTATTCGTTTTTAAGAGCAAGAGAGACAGAGCACGAGCAGAAGAGGGGCAGAGAGAGAGACACAGGGGGACGCAGAATCCGAAGCAGACTCCGGGCTCCGAGCCGTCAGCGCAGAGCCCGACGCGGGGCTGGAACCCACGGACCGCGAGATCGTGACCTGAGCCGAAGTCGGACGCTCCACCGACCGAGCCACCCAGGCGCCCCTATCCAGTGATCCCACTTTCAGGTGCATACTCAAAAGAAATACAAATCGGGGGGGTGCCTGGGTGGCTTCTGGCTTCCGCTCAGGTCACGATCTCACGGTTCGTGAGTCCAGGCCCCGCACTGGGCTCTGCGCTGACACCGAAGATCCTCTGTCTCCCTCTGTCTCTGCCCCTCACACCCGCACGCGCGCTCTCACTCTCAAAAATAAACACTAAAAAATAGGAATAAGAATTGGTACTGGAGTCCACATACACACACGCCCACAGCAGCACTGTTCACAATAACCGAAAGGTGGAAATGGCCTAAATGTCCGTCAACACATGGACGGGTAACATGTGGCCCATCCACATGATGGGCTGCCGTTCAGCCACAAAAAGGACTGCACTTCTCACACCTGCTACACCGTGGATGACCCTTGAGGACACGATGCTGAGTGATAGAAGCCAGTCACAAAAAGGCCACGCGTTGTGTGATTCCATTTGTATGAAATGTCCAGAACAGACGCATCCGCGGAGACAAAAGGTGACTGGTGGCTGCCAGGGCGGGAGGATGGGGGAGGGGAGCAACGACTTAACGGGTCTGGGGTCCTACTCTGGGCTGACAGAAGCGGTTTGGAACTTGATGGAGGCGGTGGTTGCACAACATTGTGAATGTACTAAATGCCACGGGATCTCACCCTTAAAATGGTTGATTTTATGTGATGTGAATTTCACCTGCTCTTAGAATGGAGGAATGGTTTCAGGGGGTGCTGGGGGGGGGGGCAGTGGCAGCTGGGGAGGGAGGGGGACGCTGCAGGGACATCCTGGAGTATGCCTTGAGGTCCCAGTAGAGGTAGAACAGCACCCCCCTCTTTCAAAAGCGCCCTGGCGTGAGCCACGAATTACAGCCGCCCTGATCCTTCCACACCCCCGGCTCCCGCGCTGCCGACCTGACCCTCTGGCTGCACCCCGGGGAGGCAGGCCTACCTGGGTGTTGCACATCTCCGCCTGGAGGTCATCGCCCACACACGCACGCCCTCCAAAGGCCGGCCTGAAAATACCCACAAGACACAGGGGGTGACGGGGGAGCCACTCCCCCCTAGCCAGGGAATGTGGAGGGGGCGGGCCCTCCCCCCCCCAAAGCCCTGACCTGGAGAACAGCGCCTCCTGCAAGCAGTACCTGGGGTTGCTGCACTGTCGCCTCCTGGTGACCACCCCTCCCCCGCAGGAGCGGGAGCAGGGACTGGGGGGACCCCAGCTAGACCAGTGCCCGTGCACCACTCCCACGGGGGTCAGCTCCGCCAGGGAGCGGCAGTGACCTTTGGAGCACCACTGCGAGAGAAGGGAGAGAAGGGCACACCATCGCACACCCAGGACGGCCGGCATCCCCAGGGCCCCCGCGCCCGCAGGGTGGCCACACAGGCATGCACACGTGCTCGTGCCCCGCCCTCCCATCCTGCTCAGGAAACGAAGCTAAATACGAAAGAGGGCAAACCCCAGCGTGTAGGACAGAGGGGTCTGGTCCCCGCAGAGTGGAGGAGAAGGGCAGAGGCACAGAGGTCTGCAGGGTAGCGGGAAGCCAAGCGCCTGGTAGAGCCCGCCAGCCAACACATGCTCCGTCACTCCCGCTCCGACCTTCTGCTCGCCACACTCTGTCCCATCCAGGAGGGGAGTCAAGAGGCGGCTACAGACGCTTTGGTCCAGGGGGTCCTTGTGGCAGGAGAGAGCCTGGCACACGTCCTAAACGGGGACACAGGGGGCCCGCTGGAGGGGCTAGTGTCCAGCCTTAACTGTCCCCCCGCAGACCACGGGGGCGCACACACCGCTCTGTGGGCACCGGTGGCCGGGGAGAATGGGCACAGCACACCTGTCCGTGAGCCCATGAAAATGTTTTCACTTCTTCTAAAATCAGCAGACAAAAAACGATTCTTTAGGTCAAAGCAGGTGTCCTCATATGTAACGTTAATACGTTTTGTTATAACAACGCGAAGAAAAAAAACTTTATATATTTCATAAAAACACTGATAACAATTCTCAGTATTCCGTACTGAGAAAGAGGCCCCGATAGGGCAAAGGTGCCTGGGGCCCATGGAAGTCCAGGGAGGAAGTCCCTCTTTGGGGAGCCGGCCCCCCTTCATCTCCCCTTCCCCGGCTAGCTCACACTCCTGCTATAGGATTCAATGTGGAGGGGACTTCCTCCAGGGAGCCCTCCAGGTTCCCATCGGATCGGAAGCCCTTGGTGACTGCCTATTTAAGTCCCGCGTCCATGGGTTCAGGGGCTCCACATAATCTGTGGGGCACAGTCAAAAGGAAAACATGAGCACCCTCGCTCAAAATTTGCGCATTTTAAGAGGTGCCTGGCGGCCTGGCACGGCGAGCGCTCACAGGGCGCAGCGGGGCAGGAGCTGGTCGCGGGTAGAGGGTGCAGGGGCTGGGTGGCGGAGAAGCGGGACGGCCGGGACTCACCAGGTGCCCCCTGGTGAAGGTGCAGGCCACCGCTGCAGGGCCGAAGGCGACGCGGCACTGCTCGTCCGCGCCGTAGTGGAGGCCGGGCTGTGCCCGGGGAGGGCTCCCCGCGGCCCCGGCCTGCGGCCCGGGCGGGTCCCACAGGCAGCGCGCCCGTCCTCCGCTGCGACAAGGCCCGGCTCAGACCCCGGGTGCACACCGGGGTGGAGGGGTGGGCGCGGGCGGGCGGGCGGGCAGGGGGTTCTCAGCGCGCACCCCCAGCAAGAGCTGGGACCGGGCTCGGGCCCCGGGGGAGTGGAGGTGGGGCCCGGGGAACCGGCCCGCGCCAGGGAGTGGGGAGGAAGAGGATGAGGCAGGGGAGCGGCGAGGAGGGAGGGGTGGCTGGAGGGAGGGGCGGGGATGGGGCCGAATTGAGGTGTGGGCGTGGAAACTGATGGACGTAAGAGGGTGCGTGGGAGCGGGGGAGAAACGGGATCGCGCAGGGAAGGGTGGCTGGAGGGAGGGGCCAAGGAGGACGAAAGAGGGCCCCGGAGGGGGGGAGGGGACAGAGCGCGATGGGGATTGAACAGGGCTGGGGGCACAGGTAGGGGTGGCCCCAAGTGGAGATAGGGCGGGGAGGGCTGCGCGGGTGAGGGACGCGGCTACCTGAGCAGGTGCAGCAGTTGCTGGCGGCTGCAGGCGGACCACGAGAGGTCACCCCTGGCGGTCACCGCGTCCTGGGACGCCATCACGTGGCCGCTGGGCCCACAGCCGCTCCCGGGCGCGCCGTCGTGTTCCAAGCCCAAGCTGTCCGGGGGAGGCAACGCTCAGAGCCCTCGTGCCCCCTCCACCCGCCTGGAGTCCAAGCCTGGCCAGCCCTCTGGTCGGGTTGGAAGCCTTTGCAGACCCCCACGGCCTCCTGGCCCCCCCCCCCCCCCCCACCAGCGAGCCCTGCCTCCGTTTCCCCCAGAAGGAGTGCTCAGCCAGCCAGCCAGGTGGTTCCTGCCTCTTTGGGCTAATAAATATCAAAAGGCGTTAGTGGCCCTTGGGTGGCTCAGTGGGTTGAGCCACTGACTCTTGATTTCCACTCAGGTCATGATCCCACGGTTGGTGAGATGGAACCCCCCCCCCCCTACTCTCGGGGCTCTGCACTGACAGGGCAGAGTCTGCTTGGGACCCCCTCTTTCTCTCTGCCCCTCCCCTGCTCATGTGCCCGCTCTCTCTCAAAAATAAATAATAAATAAAACATTTTTTAAAAGGCTTTAGGGCGCCTGGGGGGCTCAGTCGGTTGGGCAACTGACTTTGGCTCAGATCACGATCTCCAGGTTTGTGGGTTCGAGTCCATGTGGGGCTCTGTGCTGACAGCTTAGAGCCTGGAGCTGCTTTGGATTCTGTGTCTCCCTCTCTCTCTGCCCCTCGCCTGCTTGTTCTCTCTCTCTCTCAGAAATAAATAAAAATTTAAAAACCAGGAGAAAAACAACATACGGTATAATCCTGATTTTGCAAATAAAAACTATGTGTGTGTGGGTGCCTGGGTGGCTCGGTCAGTTGAGCATCTGAATTTTTTTTATGTTTATTTAGAGAGAGAAAGAGATAGAGAGCGTGAGCAGAGGAGGGGCAGAGAGAGAAGGAGACAGAGGATCCGAAGCAGGCTCCGTGCTGACAGCAGGGAGCCCAGTGACAGGCTTGAATTCAGGAACCATGAAATCAGGACCTGAGCTGAAGTCAGATGCTTAACTGACTGAGCCACCCAGGGACCCGAGGGTCCAAGTCTTGATTTCAGCTCAGGTCATGATCCCAGGGGGAACGAGCCCACATCGGGCTCTGCACTAGCATGGAGGCCGCTTAAGATTCTCTCTCTCCCCTTCTGCCCCTCCCCTGCTCGCTTAAGCATGCTCAAGATTCTCTCTCTTCGTAAAATAAAAGTAAATATGTGTGTGTAAGACCTGACTACAATTACGTACAAAAGGTGAACGGATGTTACCTCTAAGGGCTGGGATTTGGGATAATTTTTACAGCCTGCTTTTCCTTTACCTGAATTTCCTAGAAAACATTCTCTAATTGCGAAGTCTGTCTTGCTTTTGGGGGGAGGAGGAGGTAAAAACAATTTTTTTAATCACCTGGTAATCAAGAAATAGCAGATTTCCCAGCCCTTGCCCTCCTCCCCCCCAAGTCCACTGAGGTCAAGGGTACAGGCTCCTTCCAGCAGACTCCTACAGCGCTGCCCTCCTACCCCACGGCAGCCTCAACGTTCCCTCCTGGGAGCCCCAGTCGGCTCCTAGACCTCAGCTTGGGGACAGTATGCCTACCTGTGCCCAATCTCGTGGGCAATGGTGACCCCCAGGTCAAAGCCGGTATCCTCAGTGATGAGGCAGCTCCAGGAGGACGAGCAGACACCCCCCAGCTGGGTGACCCCCCGAACCTGCCGGTTACCGTCAGGCAACTCCAGGTCAAACCTTGGGAAGAAAAAAGGCACCAGGCGGGTGCTGAGGCCGGGCCGCCTTTGCAGAGGGGGGGTGGGGAGGGGAGGACAGCTCCCAGGCAGGCTGGCGTGCCCCGGGGGCGCTCGGCTACCTGGTGATGTAGAGGACCAGGTCGGCGTGCCCGGGATCTGTGTCGTCCTCGGGGTTGACCGTCCTGCTCCACTCACAGACGCTCAGCAGTGAGGCCGTGATGTTGGCTGTGATATTCGGAGCATCCTGGCGGTGGGGGCGTCACAGAGCCCGTGTTTACGGGACCTGCGCCACAGTGCTCACCACAACCCTGTCGCTGTCCGTGCTACAGACGGGGAGAGCGACAGGAAGAGAGAGAGAGTGGAAATGGGGTTTGCAGGGACTCTGGGCTCCCAGCGTGGTGCCTACCTGAGGCTGGGTCAGGGTGAGCATCTTCACCACATGCACTCGGAACTCAGTCCCCAGGGAAGGGTCCCTCAGCAGCTCTGACCCCTGTGGAAAGGCAGGAGGGAGCCGTGTCTGGTGGGTGGGCGGGGCCTGGCTGGGGCAGGGCCTGGAGAGACTGCTCCACTAGCAGCGGGGGGAATGCTTGTCTCGGGGCTGGCGGCCAGCCAGAGATGGGCAGACGTGTGCTGGTCCTCCTTGCTCACGGCTCAAGAAGGCCAACCACAAAGGAAAGAAAACCTGAAACCGTGGGGTGCAAATAATTAGGAGTTTAGAACACTCCATTCCAACGCTGTTTCCTGCTCACCAGACTCACCCCGTCCTTTCCCTTCTCTGTCCGTCCACCTGGAACACCCTTCTCTCCACCTCGGCTTGTTTCACTTGCGCCTCTCCAGGAGGCGACACGAGGGCCTCCCCTCCCTCCGCAAACCCTTTTCCGGGTTCCCCTGACAGAGCGCTGTCCCCACCACCCCCCAGCCAGGCTCCTGGCTCTCTCTCTCTCTCTCTCAGCACGTCTGCCAAGATGCCCATCATGGTTGACTGTCTGTGGTCATTTGCAGCAGCCTGTCCCTGAATTAGACATGTCCCCACCCCCCCCAGAGAGAGAGAGAACCCTGCCACCACTGGCCTCGGCTGACCTGAGCCTGAATCCGAGCTCTGCTGCGAACTACCCGTGTGCGCGTGATCCTGCTAACTAACCTTGGAAGCTCAGGTTCCTCATCTGTGACACGGAGGTAAAGCCTTCCGTGGCTACTGGCGGACTCAGGAACGATGCCGCGGGCACAGGATGGGTGCCCAGCCACGACAGTGGCTGTCACCACGGCCAGCCACCATCCGGGCAGGAGCCAGTCTGGTACCTACCACTGTCCCAGGTCCTCGTAAGACACATCAAGTGACCAGAGGGAGTACGGCTTGATGACCGAATTTCAGCAGAGTAAACGGGGGGAGGAACCCCCCCCCCCCCTTCCTGCCAAGCTTTCAGGTGACTGAAAGGAAGTGTTTTTCACCTCTGGGGCTGCAGGCAAAGACCTGTGGACTCGGGCCATGTCTGCAAGGGGACAGGACCACACGGGTGTGTCCGAGGCCCAGAGAACTGACAGCGGACAGAGTGGTCTGATGGCCTGGCGCTCTGAGCCCCGGGGGGGGGGGGGGGGGGGGGCTTTTCCTTTTGCCCCAAACAGGTGGGCACACCTAAGGCTGGGCACAAAGTGGCGCCAAGCTCCGCGCATTCTTGGAGGGCGGGCTCTGCCTCCCTGCACGGCCAACTTGCAGACGGCGGCCGTCTCCTCGTCCCGCCCCCCACCTGGCACTGGTGTCCATCCCCCGACGCGGCAGACACTCGCCGGCGGCCCAGAGCAGTCACCGCGTGTCATACGTGTATTCTCAAACCGCTGGACACGGGGTTTCATGCAGTCCGTTAGGTTACACGCGAGCGTCAGGTTGTTGAAACACCCCTTTCTTTGCTTACCCTGCCCCCCGAGACGACAATCAGTGGGAGCCACTCTTCCCACGCCACCTTTAGCCCTAGAAGCCAAGGGAAGGGGGGGCCAGTAGAAACGGGGGTGCCCCCAAGAAAGGGAACAGAGAGGCCAGTGTGGGGCACCCCGGCTGGTGCCCGGGCAGTGCTGGCCGAGGTTCCCATGGAGCAAATGGACTTCAGGCCAGAGGCCAGACCTGAGGGGCCCTTGGAGAGAAGGGACCCAAGTAGCAAGAGGCGGTGGGGTGCACTAGGGAGCCAAGAGGGGTTCCAGGACCTCACCCGCCTCCACCGCAGGTGAGGGAGGGGAGGAGGAGGAAGGAAAGGACAGACCACACCCCTCCCCACCCCAAAGCCCTGGGCCCCGAGCATGACCCCAGCCTTGCTTAGGTTTACACCCGAGTTCAGCCCAAGTTCAAACTACCGGATAAGCCAGCCCACTCACATTCGGCCCCAAGTCCCCGGCGTGGGGCACCGTGTCCAGAGGCTCCCGAGCCCCACCGCTTGTGGTCAGCACCATCCAAGGGGTCCGCTCCCCAAGGAACACTCACCATGTTGAGGTTGGTGAGCACGTAGCGCTCAGTGTCCTCCTGGTGAGCCTGGTAGACGTCGGGGCCCACGGCCACCAGCAGCTCCAGGTGCAGGACCCTGCCGGCAGCCCATCTCCGGAGGCGAAGGCGAGGGGAAGGAGGACGGCCTGGTGAGGGAGGGGGCAGGGCTCAGAGCGAAGGTTCCGGAAAGCAGACAACCCATAGCTTTGGCCGCCCACGGCCAGGTCTTTCTTGGACTTGGAGACACGGTTGTGAGCTCTGTCCCTGCCACTTATCACCATGGGTTTATGGAGTCAGGGGGCCCAGTCCCCGGCTTTCTCATGGGAAAGGTGGGGAGCAGGGAATGCCTGCTCCAGGGCGGGTGGGCGCCAAGTGAGAGGGCCTGTCCCGGACCCAGTCTCAGCCCCTACCTCGGGCCCTCCGGGAGCTGGCCTCTAGGCTCCTCCGAAATCAACGGTCTCAGAGAGCAGAAGGGCCCGAGCTGTTGAAAGTCACTTTATGTTGGGACTGTCAGAAACAGTGGCAGCTGGCCCAAGAGGCTACTGGGTCCTGGATTTCAGCCCACCCCCAAGGCCAGGTCCCATCAGCGACTGGCCATTTCGGAGCATTGAAAGGACCAGGTGGCAGGGCAGGGCCCAAGGAGGGAGCTGTCGTGTGGCTTTTACGTCCTTGGTGTCTCCCCAGAGTCCCACACTGGCTCTGCCCCCTTGATGTGCCCCCGCTCTGGGCACATGCTGGAGAACAGGGTCATCCCGAGATGAGCCCAAGACAGGACCCTGGTTGCACCTGGATGCAGCTGGGGGCCCGACGAGCAGGCCCGGGCAGCCGCAGAGCCAGCCATGCAAGCCCCGAGTGGCCACCTTCTGTCTTTGGGCCTCAGTGTTCCCATCTGTGGTATCGGATGTCCTGCCAGTCCCGGAGCTGGGAGACCCCAACAGCGCATGTCTGTGAACGTGCTTTGTGATCGATGAGGGGCTGCTCATAGGCTGGAGGCCTAGCTGTCCCCCTCTAGGACAGCTGGGGGCATGGCCGATGGCCACATGTCCCCCTGGCCTGCCCGCTCCCCGGCATCCTGAAGAAAGATGGCTCAGCCGGGCTTGTGGCATTCTGCACAGCCACCTGGGCACTGGGGAGAGCTGGCCCTCCCCCAGAGCTGTCCCCCTCTCCCAGGAGCCGTACCTCGGATGACTTGGGGGGCCTCGGGGCCGGGCCTGTGGACCAGGTGGGGCTGCGCACGAACCCGGGGAGGCAGCAGCTCCCAAAGCCGCCTCCTCACCGGCTGGACGCGGAACCTGTCTGCGCCCACCAGGATGTCGCCCTCCTGGAGGAGAGACAGCAGACAGGCACGTAGCCCACCAGCCCCACCGAGGGACAGGGCCTCTCTGGGACGTCACGCTCACCAAGTGGCCTGAGCAGTAGGTGACCCTGGCCACCGCGCCCAGGGGCAGCAGGGGGCGGCCTCCCGCGAAGCAGGGATGGGGAGGCCGCCTCTCAAGCCGGAGGGAGGCGTTCAGCACGTGCTCGCTGGTGAAGGAGGCGGTGAGGAGGCTCCGCTCCGGCAGGAAGGAGAAGGCAAAGAGCTGTCCCAGGGCGCGCAGGGAGCAGCTTGGGGCCCTGCAGGGAGGCCCCCCGGGCCCATCCTCACAGATGCAGGTGAGCGGGGCCACGTCGAATTGCAGCACTGCGGGACAGAGGAGGCCACCTTGCTCCTCCCCTCCCCCCGAGGCTCAGCCCTCCGCGTCTTCCTGCCCTGGGGGGGCCCCCCCCTCGGGAGGGCCCCCCCCCCCAACCGATCCGTTCCCTTTGGTGAGTGGGGCGCAGGGCTGGCCTGGAGCCCGAGAGGCCTGGGCTCAAATCCAGCTCCTCCCGGCACGCAGGGTGGTAGACTGAAAGTTTCCTCTCCAATTTGGGTCTCACCCCGGGGCAGACCAGCACTCAGCATGCGAGCCTCGCCCCAGAATCGGGTTTCCTGAGGGGTGGCCTGAACCCCAGCAGGCAAAGCAGGTACAGCCACAGCCTCTCTGGCCTTTACGGAAGAGCAGGTGCCCAAGGCCAGCCTCACCACCCTTCTCCACCGATCTGCCTCACAAAGCAGCCCCCAGGCCCCAGGAGGTCCCACCCCCAATCCCCAGACAGCCCCAAGCAGTGCTCAATGTGCATGTGACCCAGGCCACAGGGAATTCAGTCACAGATGGGACATCCCCTACTGCTCTCCACCCTGACCGCTAGCCCACCCTGCCTCTGGTCCCCAACAGCCTTTACGTCAATGGCCTGACTTGGAAAGGGGGCTGGCACCCCAGCGAAGTCCGCAGGCATGGCCAAGAGCGACACGAGAGGCTCTGGCCGGAGCTTGAACCAGCGCCTATCTCGTTTCTCACGGAAAGGATAAATAATTCCATTTCCGTCCGTGGCCAAAAGCCACAAGAGCTCCGGCAGCTTGGCCAGCCCAAGGGAGGCCCAGGGGCAAAAGGGACCAGCTAATTAGGAACTATTCCCTGGAGATATGGAGCAGAAGCCTGGGGTCAGAACCCCAGCTCGGTCCAGGACGCCCAGACCAGCTTTTACGGACTTGGCGGCAGCATGGAGTTAATTAGCAGGAACGATGGCAGTTTCTAGGACCTCCTCCCAAGCAGAGCTGAGATGCCCCCCCCTCCCCCCCCCCCCCCCCCCCCGCCCCGGCTCGGTCGGGGGAGCTCCCTCTGCTGAGAAAACGCCGGGACAGATACCTTCTAAGGTAGCATCGGGGCCAAAATAAGAAGTCACTTCCTCTGGTTCCAAAGCTTGGAGAAATTGCTGCAGGACAGAAAGCACAAGGGAGAAGAAAGGCGGGGAGAGGGGGTGGGAGAGGGGCAAGGCAAGGAGGAGGGGGAAACCAAGGCAGGGGTGGGGGTGGGAGGAGATCAGTACTGAGAGGCCGTTTCCTTCCTCAGTGAGCACGCTCTATCCCCGAAACCCCAAGCCCAGATCCGCCCCTCTCCCAGTGCAAACCCGGAAGCTGAAAGGACACCCTCACGCTGCGCAAAGGCTGTTTGGGCAGCTCCATCTCTCCTGGGGGGCACCCCCCTGCAGCACCCAGCAGAGCTCAAGATTCCCAGCTCCAGGGCTCCCAAGCACCTCAGCTCCTGCAGATTCACCCACCTGCTGGAAATCGGAGCGTCCCCAGCAGCCCAGGAGAAAGAAGGCAGAAGTGAGCGTTGCCCCCACGCATCTCCCCCAGGGGCGAGGCTCCCTCATCCTCAGGAAAACCAGCCTGCTCAGAGGGAGAGAGCCTTGTGACTGGAAATCTGGCCGGTGTGGAATGTGGCAGACCCTGGTGGGCGGGAAGAGGAGGCTGTTGTTTACTCTTGGGAGCTTCCTCCAGGGGCAGGGGCCACGGGGGTGGGCAGCCTGCAGGCCCTTGCCCTAGGCTGGTCCTTGGTCTGGAGCTCCGGATCCTATACCCCGGAGCGGGGCTGAGCCAAGCAGCAGAGTCTGGAGGAGGGAGCATTGGACTAGGGATCTTAACAGACGTGGACCCAGGCGTGATTCTAGAACTGGGGCTGGGTTACTCACCCTTGGCTGGTGACAGGCTGCACCGGACACAGCAGCATTCCAGCCTCCAACAACCCGCTCACGTCCACGGACAGCCCATGATCTGCCCCGCTCTCCTGTCCTCAACTCCCCTTGTCAACCTAAAATTGTCCGGAGGTGATAATTACACAAGCCCATTTATCTGGGATCAAAGAACGGCACTTCAGGCCACGGAGATTTGGGTCACAATCCAAACAGTGCCCCACCAGGGAGCCAAAGTCAGGGGCCTTTACGGCAAAAGCAGGCTCGCTCGTGGGCATTGCTTACAGAGAATTTCACACTGGCGTTGGTGGCCGCAAGTTAAACCCGTGTAAGACACACCTCGACTAACGCTGTCAGTAAACAACCTCTCGCTAGCTGATTGCAAGGGTTCAGGCTCGGTCCTTGGAACATTGGCACTTTGGCCCAGTTCAAAAGTGCATGGTTCCCCCGGTGAGGATGGCGAGGAGGTGAATACGGCCCATCTCCTTAATGGACTCCGGCTCTACTTAAAGCCCCTTGACATAAATGGCCCCGTCGCACTTCACCCTCCTCGCCCAGGGCAGATGCCCGGCCCCCCACTGAACTCACTCCTCACTCCCCCCCCCCCCGCCCCCGCCGGCCAAGGACCGTCACAGAACCAGGCGAGTGGCACCACATGTCACCGACTGCTTGGCAGCCCACTCCACTTTCTGGAAGGTTCTCAGCCACCCTCTCCAAAGCACTGTTTCACACTCCCTCCCACCTCCAGGACATCGCCCCCCAACTCCCCTGACAGCTAGAGGGGGATCTCAAGGTCTCCTGGCTTCTCCTCCTCTTTATCAGGGAGGCTGCCCCGACGCCATCCTGGGCCAATCCGCTTGCCATTCCCCGACCACACCTGCAGGACCGTCTGAGGCTCTCTCTGTCCATCCTGCTTTTCTGCCTTTCCCTTTCCCAGGTATTCCATCCTAATTCACACTGCGCACATCCTGACTCGCTCTGTGACTGCTCTCCGGAGACCCGGATGGACACACGCCCCAATCCAAGCTGCATCCCTGCCGGTCTGGGCATCTGTCATGGGTTCCCGCTGGCCTCCCTGCTCTCTCCCTCACGTCCTCCCCATCCCATTTCTCTTAGAGCGGCAGCGACTTGACTTTAAGAACTCAAGTCAGATTGCATCACCCCCCAGCTCTGTAACAATCGATGGCTTCCCCTTGCCCTTAGGGTAAACCGTCCAAACCCCTTCCTGAGGCCTCCAAGGCTCTGTAATCACAGATCAGACTGGCCCCGGCCATCCCTCCGCCTGCATCTCTAAGCCTCTTCTCCCTGCACGCAGAGCCTCAGCCACACCAGCCTGCTTCTCACTGTCCAGATACTGCTCTTCCCTCCGAGCCCTGGCTTTACGTTCCAGTTTCAGCTCAAATGTCACCCGCTCAGGAGGCCTTCCCTTAGGACCTGATCTAAGCGACCTCCGGGTAGGGTTGTCACATTTAGAAAATAAAAATCGGGGCACTCTGTCAAATTTGAATTTTGGGGAAACAGAGAATACTTTTTGTTTGGTTCAGTTGATGTATGCCCCAAATAGTGCCGCTCTTGCATCGGACACATTTATACAAGAACTACCCTTTATCAGAAATTCCCATTCCCCCGGGCCCCCTGCATTTTGTCTGGTAACCACACCCCTGGTCACCCTCTTCCCCAGCATCTCGCTTTATCACCTTAGCGACAGTTACCCGCATCCAGAATTACCTGGTTCGTTTGTGATCAGTTTCTCTGAAAACCCCCCCACCCCCCGCACGACACACATACTCACGGCGAAGCTTTAGGGAAGCGAAGGCGTCATGGGCTCATCAAGGTACCGAGGGGCCACGCAAGGCGTGCTAGTGATTTATTACCACCGCTGTCGCGCAAACTAATACGCAGCGTTGTCATCACGCTTTCTCACTGCTGCCGGACGTGGCTCAAGTGCTTCTGCAGCCCCAGGGCGCACGTGCCGCTCTACCAGCGCTCTGGGGCCCTCTTTCCGTCTCGCGGCCTCAGTTTCCCCACTCGGGGAGGGAGGGGCGGGGCCCGCGCGCCTTTCGCTCCGCTACCCGCCCCCCCCCCCCCTCCGGCGGCTCCCCAACCGGGGCCCGTCCGCCCAGCGCCCCCTCGCGGTCGCCTGCGCCCCCGCGCTCGGCCGGCCCAGCTGCGGTGCTACACCGACAGCGGCCCCCCAGTTCTTTTCCGGCGCACGCGTCTCTCGTCCCCCGTCCCGGCTCTCGGCAGGGCCCCGGGCCTACCCCAAGCCTACCCCAGGTCATGGACCCCGGACGCCGCTCCCGGGGTGGTGGCCCTTCTCCCAGGCGGGAGAAGAGCCCCGCCCTGCTCCCGGCCGTGCGGAACCAGGAAGGGAGGCCCGGTTTCCAGCCGGTCCGGAGAGAAGAGCACTTCCGGAGGCCGGGACGCACGTGCCGGGGCGCGCGCGGGGTCGCTTCCGGGGTCCCGGAGGCTGGTGTCTCTCGGGCGCTGGGTGGGCAGAGCCCGGCCGGGGGCGGGATGGCCAAGGCGCTGACCTCCAGGCGCGCCCCCGGCGACCCCGTGGCTGAGCCGGGGCTTGGCAAGAAGGTAGCTCGGAAGAAGAGCAGGAAGAGGAGATTCTGGAAAAGCCGAGGGCGAGAAGCGAGCAAGACACCGGGCTGCGGCCCCGGAGTCGCCGTGGTCCGACCTCCGAAGGCGCCGGAGGACTTTTCCCGCAACTGGAGGGCGCTGCAGCGGGTGAGGTTTGAGGGGCCGCGCGGACGGAGGCAGAGGAAGACGCGTGGGGCCGCTGTGCGGGCACATGGCGGCAGAAACCTTGCAGACAGAGCCTGTCGCGGGAAGGTTAGCCTGTGAGGGTGGACAGCGAGTCCGCCGGAACGTGATAGAACCGGGGTTTGTGAGTGAGTGACCTTGATGGCAGCTGCCCCCCCGGGGTACTGATCTCTGGAAATGCGCGGACTCGGCCGGTAGATCTACACGTGTCTTGTTGTTTAACCCCCACACCAACGGTGTGCGGTGGACGCCTGTGTCGTCTCCTTTTACAGACGAGGAAGGGGGCCTGGAAAGGTTAGAGAAATTGTCCAGGACTGCAGCCGGGTGGGCAGAACCGGGTGTCCCACACCAACAGCCACTGCTCTGAACCCCGTGTGGTGCCCTACTGCCTTTCTCCGCACGGGTGGCCAGGCTCTTCGTAGAGGTTTCTTTTTCTTTCTTCTTAAGGTTATTTACTTACTTATTTTGAAAGAGGAAGAGAGCGCAAGCGGGGGAGGGGCAGAGAGAGAGAGAGAATCCCCAGCAGGCTCGATGCAGGGGTCAGTCCCATAACCCTGGGATCGTGACCTGAGCCGAAGCCAGGAGTCGGTTGCTTAACCGACTGAGCCACCCAGGCCCCCCACGTGGCGGTTTCTTTCCGCCCGATGCTGTTCCATGCCGTTCAGTCATCAGTTCTCTACGCCTTCCTCGTGGCGAAGCTGCTGTTGTCGTCGCTGTTTTCCAGGTGAGGAAACGGAGGCACAGAGCTTGAGGAGTTTGGCCCGGTGTCACAGAGCTAGTAAAGACACGGCAGATCGGGGTGCAGACTCACCCTTCCGAGCGGGAGTTTGTGTTCTTTGCTACCACCGACCCTCAGAGTCTTCCACGACGTCTTGGGCTCTGTTTCGGAGCATCGGGCGATAGGGAAAAGCTGCTTGAGCCTCTTAATACGGCCAGTGTCGTAGGGATGGGAGATCCTAACCGCCTGTCTGGACGGACAGGACTGAGGAGGCTCCTTCAGGCAAACCCAGGGTTCTGGACAATTTCTTGAGCTGTGGTTCTCCTTCCCTCTCTTTCAAGAAGGTAAAGCAAAATCAAGTGAGTGGAAAGGAGATTTATCAGGGGGGAAGCTTGTGTTTTCTGTACGTTCTACAAAAAGTAAGCCCTTCCGTGGTTAAACGTCGCAGGAACAAGTAAGTAGAAACCCACGTTGTCTCTCAGCTCGGTGCTACCTCCCAGGGTCTTAACCGCGGTTGAGAACCGCCGTGCTGGGGGCTGGGGTGCGAGGGAAGGGACACGACAGCCCTGCTTGCCTGAGCACAGTGTACGGCTGCCGGCAGCTCTTCAGCCGCCACGGGCTTGAACCCGTGGCTTGAACCAAACTCTTGGTTGAACACACGCCCCTCTCTCTT
Organism: Panthera pardus; assembly: GCF_024362965.1. Lineage (NCBI taxonomy): Eukaryota > Metazoa > Chordata > Mammalia > Carnivora > Felidae > Panthera > Panthera pardus. The sequence continues at coordinate 91,657,040 of NW_026526766.1, forward strand.
CCTGAGACCCTCGAGGGGTTTGTAAAGGATCTGGCTCCCATCCCCCCTCCGCCCCCACTTTGTTGGCCTAGTGTGCGCAGGAGGGAGCTCTAACACGAGCCCTAAGCAAACGGGAGAACAGCTTGCTCACCATCCCTTAGGCGGAGTGAAGTCATTCGGGAGGCACTTAAGGTGTTGGACAGGCGTTTAAAATTTTGTAGGAACGAGGCAGCAGGTATCAGATCATGCCTTGTAACGAGATAAGCAAAGAAGATCATCTCACCACAAGTGACCAGGTGTGAATGAGAAGGGCTTTTGCCAAACTGTCCGATAATGGATCTCAGCGATGCCCGTAGGGGTAGACGGGGTGTATACACACGTAAGTTTTTCAGTCTCTCGTGCTTGCTTGCTTTCCAAATTAAAACGTGTCGTGTATTTTATTTTGGGTCCTCTTAGCTCCTGAAACAAAAAACACAGGCCCCGGAAAAGCCTCTTGTTATCTCTCAGACGGATTCCAAAATACAGCCCGGAATTATCCAACCGAACAGAAAAGCAAAGAGAAGTGAGACGGGGCCAGAAACAGCGGCCCCAGCGACCACGGGGGGCTCTGGTCCTTCAGTACCTCCAGCGGGCAGGAAGGCGCCGGCTCCCCGCACAGAGGTCAGCAGAGCGGGGCACGATGGGAAGGGAGCCGAGAAAAGGACAAATGATGATACTTCTCCGAAAGGAGGAGACACCAAGCGCAAGAAGTGGAAAGCTAAGGAGGTGACTGTGGCCTTGACTCCGGCCCTGCCCACCGAGTGAGTACAGGGGGTGTGTCCGCCTCCCTGTGCTGCGGGCGGCCTCGGTCAGCTCATCCCTGAGCATCTGTCTCCTGGGGGAGGCCTGGGGGGCGGGGGGGTGGCCTCTCCGCAGTCTCTCCATCACCTCCTCCCAGTGCTGTCTCTCCGTTTACTAGTTTCCCCCAGGACGGAGGCGTGATGAGGGCAGGGCCTGTTTGGTAACTGCTGTATCTGCAGGGCTCAGCGCAGAGCGAGGCCCTTAGGCCTCCGGTAAAGATTTGTGGGGTGAACGGAGGTCAGAGCCAGAAAGGCCCAAGTCTTGCCAGTCAAGTGCTTTGGTGGGGTTCCTCGTGGCCACCTGTGGTGCTGGGAGGCGGGGCTTGCGAGATGGGAGGGGCTGGCCCGAGCACCCTGTGGAGGTCACTCCCACGGGGAGGGCAGGGGCCCGGGGTCAGTGGCTGCCTCCAAATGGCTCGGCTGGAGGCAGCGCAGGAGTTCGTAAGTCAGGCTGCTGGCGAGTTACCTGGGCACCGAGGACATGGTTGCCGAAGCTCCCAGGAGAGAGCGGTGTGAGCGCCGGCCACGTGTCGCTGTGCCAGTCCGCTCTCTGGAAACCCAGGGCCCTCCCCCTGAGGCCGGCGGTCCGGCAGGAGAGGCGGCCAGACGGAAGCTAGGCGGGTAATTCTGTGAGTGTGGGCAGGGTAAATCCGGTGAGGACAGAGCTCGTGGGCGCGAACGGCCAGAGGAGTGTGTCCACCCAGCGGGGTCGGGAAGCGGTTTCTAAGGAGGTGACGTTTAGCTGCGCCCGGGAGGCAGTTCACCAGGCAGACGTGTACGTCCTCGCGTGGGCCTCTGTGTGGGCTTGGTGTGCAGGTGCCAGGGGTCGCCAGAGTTTGGGGAGGGGGGGGCTCGGGGGCGTCTGCGTTTCCCTTTTATAGTCGTTGTGTGTATTTGTGTCTCAAGCGTTCGGTGGCGAGCTTCCTGCTCTCTCAGTTCAGAAGAGCGCGTTAGCAGCCGTCGCCCGCAGCCCGCGCGTCTGTGCTCTGTGTTCTTGGTGTTTCTCTGTGGTTCCCGGGTTTTGGGGTAGCGAGCGCGTCTCCCAGTTAAGAAAAGCGGCAGAGGGACAGCGCTGAACCAGTAGCAGGGGCGGCGGTGTGGGCCCGACCGCGGGAGCCCCTCTGCTTATGCCCAGTCCCTCTGCCTTCCAGGGAAGACATCTGGTTTGATGACGTCGACCCGGCGGACATCGAGGCGGCCCTGGGCCCGGAGGCGGCCCGGATAGCAAGGAAGCGGCTGGGGCAGAGCGAGAGCAGCATCACGCTGGCGAAGGAGCAGGCCTTCGGCGGGTACGTGGGGCCGGTGCCCAGCCTGGGAGGGCGAGGGTCTCGGGCAGGGGCTCCCCCCGCGCCCCTAGCCGAGTCGGGCAGGCGCCGCCCCATCCTACGAGGAGCCCTGAGAGCCAGGCCGGTCTCTGGATGGCGGGGGGCACAGCGTTGAGTAAGTGGGACCTTTGGCTCCCTTCAGCCTGACTAGAGCCTTAGCCATGGACTGTGAGATGGTGGGCGTGGGCCCCAAGGGGGAAGAGAGCATCGCCGCCCGCGTGTCCATCGTGAACCAGTATGGGAAGTGTGTTTACGACAAGTGCATCAAGCCCAGCCAGCCGGTGACGGACTACAGGACGGCGGTCAGCGGGATACGGCCGGAGAACCTCAAGCAGGGTGGGTCCTCCCTGCTGGCGAGCACGGGAGAGGCAGTGCCTGGGTCCCTTTCTCCCCATTTATTGTTATTAAGTTTATTCATTTAGAGGGGGTGCGAGCAGGGGAGGGGCAGAGAGGGGGAGAGAATCTCAAACAGGCTCTGTGCTTTTAGCACACACAGGGCTTGAACCCACGAACCATGAAATCGTGACCTGAGCCGAAACCAGGAGTCAGACTAAGCGCTTAACCAATGGAGCCATCCAAGAGCCCCCTCTTTAAGTTACTACTTTATTTTTTTGAGTAATCTCTCCACCCAAGGTGGGGCTTGAACTCACGACCCCGAGATCAAGAGTCGCACGCTTCTCTGAGCCAGCCGGGCACCCCCTGTCTCTTCCTTTTGTCCCCTTTCTGTTCTGGAGCATTGGCCACAGCAGGAGCCCCAATAGTCCTACGTCTCCCAGGGTGACTGTTTTCAGATGGCTCTCAGGCACATCTGTGTCTTCACCCGTGTGTCATTTGGCAGTAGGGACCCAGAGAGTGTGCCGGCGTGGGGGTGAGGAGGGAAGGTGGGGACAGATGGGAGGGTCTCGTGGATCTTCGCGAGGACCTCGGGAAGCCACGGGGAGGTCTGAGCAGTGACAGGCCCGGCTCAGGTTTCCACAGGTTCCCTCCGGCCGTGGGATTGAGAAGAGACTTGGGCCATGAGGGTGGAAACGGGAAGAGGGGGCATGTGCCGCCGGTGACCTGGTCATGGTCTGGGGGGGGGGGGCGCGGTGAGAGGTGACAGGACGTGGCCCAACTCCGGGTGCACCCTGAAGGCGGAGTCCGTGGGGTCTGCTGGACTGGCCGTGGGGGAGGAGTCACCCAGGGCGACTCTGAGGTCAGGGACCTGAGAGGTCCCGAGGCCACTGCTTTCCCTGGCCCCCGCGGCCTCCTTTCTCTGTGCCTCTCAGATCCCCTGTGCACACATAACCAAGCAGGCGGTGCCCCGGCCTGACCAGGCTCCAGGCTCGGTCCCTCCGGCTCCAGGCTCGGTCAGGTCCTGCTCAGCGTGGGCTGCCTGGACCCGAGCTCTCCTGTCCGGGGGCGGGCACGGTGGCTCCGAGCCTTCCCTTGGCGGGGGAGGGAGAGGACCAAGGGCGTCTGCCAGGAGAGCAGGCGGGGCTGCCTCCGGAGCCGGAGGTCTGGGGGAGCACTGCTCGCCGTCTGTGGCGGGGGACCAGTCTTGTTTTTACCTCCGGTCGGAAAGCACGGAATCTAAGACCGATTCTCACTTGAGTCAACAGTAAAAATGACTGTCGGGTCGCTTCCGAACGGCCACTCTGCTCCCTGCCTCTGTCGTGTCCGTGGCAGGAGTGATGGGCTCAGCAGCGTGGCACACGGCGCTAAAAGCCACCTCTTCGTTCTCGTCAGGAGAAAACTTCGAAGTTGTTCAGAAGGAGGTGGCGGACACGCTGAAGGGCCGGATTCTAGTGGGACACGCGCTGCACAACGACCTAAAGGTACCGCTGCCTCGTGCGGGCTGCACCCCTGCCGTCGCCCACACCGTGTTCTGGACGCATTTCAGTGTTTGGTTTGTGGCGCCTGGGTGTCGGGCAGGCCCCCCAACAGCATCAGACGCCAGTCGTCCAGTTCTCCCTGTGTCCTGGGGGAGCGCTGGGTGTTTCTCAGTTCTTTAATTTTTTTTTTTAACGTTTATTTATTTTTGAGACAGTGAGAGAGCGCGAACAGGGGAGGGGCAGAGAGAGAGGGAGACACAGAATCCGAAGCAGGCTCCAGGCTCCGAGCTGTCGGCACAGAGCCCAAAGCGGGGCTCGAACTCACAAACCGTGAGATCGTGACCTGAGCCGAAGCCGGACCCTCGACCGACTGAGCCACCCGGGCGCCCGTTCGTGGTTCTTTAAAAGGCGTCCAGTGGTGCTCCTTTTACAGGAGGTAGACCTGAGGCTCTGTGAGTTGAGTGACGTGCCCACAGTGCCCACGTGGCAGAGCCGGGCGCAAACCCAGACCTGGGGCCAGGTGCCTGCCCACTGCTCTAGCGCGTTCCACGTGGACAGAGCCAGGCAGCCACTGCCGCAGCTCCGCCCAGCTGGACGGGGCCTGGTGCTCCTCTGAGGTCAGAGCCACCGTCCGTGGGGACGCGTCCCCCGGCGGCCGCTCCCTCCCAGCCGGCCAGTGCAGCAGGTGGCATGTAAGCTCGTGGGTCCACTCCTGGCGCCCTAGGGGCCATGTGCTCGGCCTCTGCCCCCGGAGGGTCTCTGCTGTGGGCGGGACTGGCCCGCCTGTTCTGAGGAGAGCCGCGGGGCAGGCGGGTGTCCGCGGAGCCCTGGAGTCCTCAGGTGTTTCAGGCGTCGCCGAGTGTTGGTCTTCATGGCCTTTTAAAGTAACCCGGAAGTGCTGAAATGAATATAGCAGGCACTCTGCCCGCCGAAGTCTCAGTGGCCCCCTCCCTGTTGGGCCATGCTGTCTCCTCACACCTGCTCCGTCCCTGGCGACTTGGGCAGGCTCGTGTCCGGCGGTCTCCTGAGACCGTCCTGAGGTCGCGAGATGAGCTGTTAGAGCACGTTCTCCGTAACTTCCCCGATGTGCGACACCCACTCAGGACACAGGAGCGCAGTGGTTGCTGGATAATTGATGGCTGTCGGTCTCTGGTTTCCGTGGTTTCGAGAATGTGTTTCCTTTTTTTAAAAAAAAATTTTTTTTTAACGTTTATTTATTTTTGAGACAGAGAGAGACAGAGCATGAATGGGGGAGGGTCAGAGAGAGAGGGAGACACAGAATCTGAAACAGGCTCCGGGCTCTGAGCTGTCAGCACAGGGGCCCGATGCGGGGCTCGAACTCACGGACCACGAGATCGTGACCTGAGCCGAAGTCGGCGCTCAACCGACTGAGCCACCCAGGCGCCCCTCGAGATTGTGTTTCTACTAACGTGGTTCTTGCTGTTGGGCGGCGTCTTTCGTCCGTGTGAGAGTTTTCCATCCCAAGTCCAAGTTCACGTCCATACCTGCTTTCCCGTGTGTGTCACCCGTTAGGATTCCTCGTGAGAGGCTGTTTGAAAAAAGGGGGTCCCACCGCTGCACGCCGACAGCGGCTGTGACCATCGCTGTGTTGTCTTCCAGGTGCTGTTTCTTGATCACCCAAAAAAGAAGATTCGGGACACGCAGAAATACAAACCTTTCAAGAGTCAAGTGAAGGTATTTAAATAAGCATGGCTGTGTGCTTCGTAGTTGTTGGCTGGTTCACGTGATGGTTGGTTTCGGGCGGCCTTCTAAGTTTTGAAACTGAGAAATGTTTAAAAACAAAAAACAAAACAGTTTTACCGCACGTTGCCCTTTAAAAGTCGGTGTGACCAAGGGCCGGCTACCCCGGTCTCCACAGGGAGGCCCCCAGCTGTGGGAAGAAGCTGCCCTCGGATCTGCTGCAGAGGGAGTCGGACACGCAGACCCCTTTCCAGGCCCTCCCCTGCGGGCAGACCAGGGTGTCACGTGCCCTAGGTGCCCCGGGCGCTTCCAGTGAAGGCGCGTTGGAGGTCCCTGGGCCGGGGCTCAGTAGGTGACCCCCCTGCTGAGGCCTCCACCCCAGCATGGCTGCGTGCTGTCCCCCGGCAGAGCGGAAGGCCATCTCTGAAGCTGCTCGCGGAGAGAATCCTGGGGGTCCGGGTGCAGCAGGCAGAGCACTGTTCGGTAAGTGTCCTGGGGTGACAGTCCTCGGGACTGGGGGCCATCCCTCACCTTGTGGCCAAGGCACTCTGTCGGGCCCAGATGACTTATTTTTAGAAGGCCGCCGGTCCACAAAAGATGAAATGGTACAGCGGGCTCGTAGCGTGGCCGTTAAAGTCTGGATGTTTGTATGTAGCTCATCAACACTTACACACAAAAACCTGCCACATCACGGCCCTTAGGAGAAAAAGCCCCCCGTCTAGATTGAGGCCTTTACAGACCGTGCGGCCCGGGCCGGTTGTTCCCCTGGGCCTGGGGACAGGCTCCAGTGACAGGGCGGGGGGGTGCTGGCACCAGGCTGCTGGCCCAGGGAACCCAGCCCCTGCATCGAGGCCTCGGTCAGCCTCCCGCCGGACCCCCGCTCGCATCCGCGTGTCTGCTTGTTGCATCCCGTGGGTTGCTGCCCGATGCACCTCGCGAGAGGCAGCAGGCCTGTTCCTGCCTTCCGCTGGTCCTTTCTTCCCCCGCAGGCTGGCGCCTGAGCTGCCAGAGCCCCGCTGGGATCACACCCCCAGGTGGCTGCCCTGCTTGGCTTTCTCCTTGGCGTGCCCCGCGTGTGGCTCGAGGGCTCGGGTCGTGTGTGCCCTGCCCGTCGCCTGCTGGGACGGTCACAGTGGCGTTCTGTGCCCCCTAGATTCAGGATGCCCAGGTGGCGATGAGATTGTATGTCCTGGTGAAGAAGGAGTGGGAGAGTTCGGCCCAGGACAGGCGCCCCACGGCCCCCGTTCCAGACAGCCACAGCACCTCCCGTCCGCAGGCGGTTGTGACCACGCACAAGACAGCTCGGGTCTCCCCGTAGCGGCAGCTCTGTTGAAACATGTTCGCCGTCCTGGCGGCAGGGCGTGGGGGCGGCCGAGAACTGCTTCCTCCCTCTGTGCCATCCCAGACCTGGCGCCCCTGCTGGGGGCAGGCAGCACGGTGGGGCTCTGTCCTGAGGACTGACGGCAAGTCGGGGGGCGTTCTGCAGTGTGCTGTCCCCACAGCGGGGTGGCATCTCTGCCGGGGATTCGCCGGGTCCCAGGAGCCAGGGGCACCCAGCATCCACTGGGTTTGTAGCATCTTCCTGGGAGGAGGCCAGTCCCCTTTCTTTCTGTGCCTTGGGTCACAGGTCACGTAAAGAACCCCACCGGACTCACGGGCCACACCCAGCGTGTGCAGTGAGCTGTGCTCCGGCCCCATCTCCCAAGTTTGCCGCGGCCGCCTTTGGACTTGGAGAGATTCTCTGAGGGTGCCGATCCTTTCTCACACCCCCAGCCCCACCCCACAGGTCCACCCGCCAGGTTTCAACTTGGGGTCAGGGCCCGCAGCACGGCGAGGGAGGCTCAGCTCGTCTGCGCTGGGTGACCATGGTTCCCCCCAGAGGCGGGTGTCCCTCCCCGTCTGGGACAGATGTGCTGATCCCCAGCTGTGGGGCTGAAGCACCGTGCGGGTCTGTCCCGGGTGTGAGGGTCTTTGAGAAGAGTCGGGAGCCCGGCATACGGCCCGGCTTTACCAAACCGCCTGACGTGGCACAAGGAAGCCCCGGACCCACTGAGGAGATTTAACACAGGCGGGCTTTTACTAGAGGTGGAGTGTGGGGAGGTTACTTTCCGCGTTTAGAGTGGTCTGAAAGGGCTGCTTTTTCCACAAGGGCCACGCTGATGGGTCCAGGGCCGAGGTCTGTGCGGAGCCTGCCGAATCGAGCCCCCGGGGCCCCACTGGTGCTCCACGCTGCCCCCAGGGCGCCTGCGTGAGCAAAGTGGAACCCCCCCTACACACAAAACCTAAGGAAAATGCCGCTCACCGGGCAGCTCCAGGGCCAGACAAGGAAAAGAAGGGCGGGAGAGAAGGTGCGGGAAAGCGGGAGGCCGTGGGGTGTCTGCCTCCTCAGGGCAGAGCCGACTGTCCTCCCGCGGAGCCTGGTGGCGTGCCGGCCTCCAGCCTCAGGAGTACCTTCTCTGCGTAGGAAACCAGCTCCTGGAAAGACAGCCAGTAGGCACCGTGTCTGTGACACTCTTGGGACCTACTCGTAGGTCTTTTTGTGACCGAATCTGCTCTTCTGTGAAGAGGTCTGATTGTCCCTGCCCCTTAGGTTTGGGGGGCCCAGAGACACATGTGAAGTCAAACGGGAAGAGGCATGAAAACTACACACACAGAGTAGGTGCTTGGGTGGCTCAGTCGGTTGAGCGTCTGCCTCTCGGTTTTGGCTCAGGTCATGGTCTTGGGGTCGTGGGATTGGGCTGCACACTGAGCGTGGAGCCTGCTCGGGATTTGTTCTCTCTCCCTCTGCCCCTCGCCTGCTCGTGCCCCCTCTATAAAATAAAACAAAAAAACACCGTACACAGAGTCAAGTCTGTTTGGCACAATGTCTCTTGTTCTGGGCCCCTCTGTGCTACCCAGATCTGGCCGTAGAGGCAGTTGGGGGCCTGGTGTGTTGGGCCCCCGCTGACACTCACCAGGCTGGAGGTGAAGCGCTCCTTGATCTCCTGGGCCAGAGGCTGGATGCCACTGGCCCGCAGCTCGGGCAGGATTTCCTCTGTGGGCAGAGCGGAGGGTCCTGAGGTCAGGGCCCAGCCAGCCCGATGCTTGTACAACCCGGGCCGGGGCACTTCTGAGGCCAGCGGGACAAAGCCGGGCCCCATCCCACTCGGGCTTAGCATGACCGCACGCTGCCTCTGGGGCTCAGCAGCCGGTGACCCCCACGGTCAGCGCGGCACCCGCTGCCTTGAGTTCTGCTGTTGAACGCACTGAAGTTGCAGGGAAGGGTTCCTTTCCTTCTCCCCACCAGTAAGAGCTGGGAGCGGGGTGCCTCTGACCACTGGCTTCCTGGGGGGGATGACAGGGAAAGGGGGACTCGCACCGTAGGACGTGAGGTGGGCCAGCAGCATGCAGATGTTCACCACCACCTCCGGGTCATCCTTGTACAGCCGGTACGTCTCCCGGATGAGGCTGAGGCCGCCGCCGCCCTCCTCTGGCATTGCCACCTGCAGCGCTGCCAGCTCTGGCGGGGGGCGGGGGGGGCGGGGAATTCATTTCCTGCAGCTGCCTGTGCCTTGGTGTCCTCCAGGAAGGGGGCTGACGGCAGTCCAGGGTGCTCAGGATAGCAGGGACCTCCGCCACTGGCAGAGGAGGCCAGTTTCCTGCCGCCTGGGGAGCCGCTGAGGCCAGCATTGCCCCACGGGTTGTAAAGGTCGCGAAGGCATCTGCGGGCCGCTTTCCTCCTGGCGGGAATGTACGCCCCACCTCCTCCCCCCCCCCCCCCCCCAGCAGAAGGCTCCTGCTGGAGGGCTGGCCTCCGCCCGCAGGCAAAGAGAAGCTCTAGAACGCTTTCCAGAGCGTGCCTGTAGGGTGGGCCTGGGGGAGCGCCAACGCGGCACACGTACACCCCCAGTCAGGGGTCAGGCCCTGGCTCTCGAGGGGCCGGGGCCTGTGAGATGTTACCGCTCAGACCCTCCCGGAGCCTGGGGGATCTCACACGCAGACTTGAGTTGTCGGGCCGGCAGGTGGCAGAGTCCGTTCCCGCTCACTCTCTGGCCCCGGCTTCCGACCACCCCTCCATTGCCGAGCCAGGTCACATCTGCCCTCAGGACCCCAGCTCCCCTTCCTGTCCCACGAAGGTCGGCAGCTGCTACAGACCCCGTGTCGGGAGAGGACGACCCTGCCGGCGCCCTTTGGAGCCTCTCCAGGAAGGAGGGCGGCCCCACTCCCGCAGGCCCGGACCACCTCAGGCCGAGAAGCAGACAGAGGCCTGGCCGCCTGGCCCCCGTCCAGCCCACCCTCTGTACCTGCCCTGAAACACCGCGTTGGGACCAGACCTCAGAGGGGCTGGAGCACCCCTCACACGCCAGCTGGCGGCCTGTCCAGTCTCGGGTCCCAAGCGTCTCCGAAGGGTTATTGTGCCACGAGACAGTCACGGCCCCTAGCACTGCCACCCCAAGTAACAGCTCTCAGGCTACCGGAGTGGGACCCGTCTCCTGGGTGTTTCCATAAGCTATACCCGTAGGGATACCTGTGCTGACCTAACACCTGTTCAGAGTGTTTATGGGCAGGGAAAGAGAATCTCAGTATAGCACGAAGCTAAAAAACCCCACAAAACCAGTGTGTGTGTGAAAAGTCTCCACGGCAACTTCTGGATGATGGGACTCTAGGTTGCTCTTTTCCTACTTTGACTTTTCGGTTCTGCTTTTGGTTTGTGGGCAGCTGGCAGACACGACTTGTTGAGTCCTGGCCCCCCGCCTCCTTGGAGTAGCCCAGTCCACTCCCTGGCTCACCGGACACCTTTGCGAGGCTGGCCAGTCCCCGGTAGGCGTTGTTCACCAGTGGGATTCTGTCCTGGCAGAGCCGGATGCTTTGGAGGAACAGCGTCACCACATCTGCGAACTGGTGCTCCTTTACGCAGCCTGCGGAGGGCCTAGTCAGGCCTCCTCGCCTCACGGGTGGGGTCCGTGCCACCCAGCCCAGGCCGCTCACCTAGCAAGGACAGCAGCCAGAAGACCGCGCAGCCGGCTTCAGCCATCTCTGCGTCCGTGGGGTGGGCGGCCAGCACCTCGGCGATGAGGACCGGGGCTTTCTCCAAGGGGGTCTTGTTCACAATGACGGCTGGGACCGGGACAGGATGAAGGAGGGGACACCTAGCCCTTGAGTGCCTGCAGGAGTGCCTGCTGTGTACGCGACCCCACGCCCCCTGCCTCCCACCAAGGACAACAGGGCCAAAGCTGCCGGGAGAGTTCAGGCGAGAGGGGAGTTTGGGGAGAGGAGGGACTGTCTGTCCCCAGGGGGTCTCGGGAATTTTGCACTTTGGGTGTGGACAGGCCTCTCTGGTTTCCCAGGGTCTCCGTGGCCCGGAGCCCTCTTTTCCTTAGAACTACTGCCCAGGTGCTGCAGGGCCCAGAGGGCGCCTGGAGGAGAGGGAGCAGCCCAGCCCCTTTTCTGAATCAGAGGCATCTGCCAAAGGCACCCTCAGAAACCAGGGACTGCCCAGGAAATCCCAGGGTGGGTGGCAGGTAGAGGGGCTCCCGGGGCAGGAGCCACCAGAGTCGGTGTGGGCGGGGGGGGGGGGGGGGGGCACCCCACCCGGATAGGAAGCCTGCCTCCCCTGGGTGGAGCCCCCCTCCCTTGTCCTCCTCCACTCCTTTCTCTTCCTCTGCTTCCAGGCTCTCAGAAGAGCCTCTCTGTGGGCTCTTGTCCTGAAGTGTTTAAGGGGCAGGACACAGAGGCCCTCGAAGGCTTGCAGAGGTGATCAGGGAGCAGCGAGGACACCAGCCCCCAGGCAGGAGAGCAGGAGGAGGGGACCCTCACCATCCACCATCAGGGCCCAGAGCAGGCTCAGGCCGTTGATGCAGATGTCCCTGTTTGTGGGGAAGGTACTCAGGCGCTCCAGGATATGCTCGAACAGCCCAGCCTCCTGGAGCTCCTCGGAGGCCGATTCTGCGGGCAAGACCCAGAGAACCCCGTCCGTCTGTGGTCCTTGCCCCCCGCATTCCTGGGCGCCTACTCTGTGCCAGTCATACCCAGTGCGGGGCCCAGAAACCGGAGGACGCGGTCCATCCCCTGGGCCGCCAGTCCCAGTATCGCCCATCCCAGTATTGGGCTGGGACCGGCCTCCCGGGACCACACAGAGCCAGCCTGAGCCTCCTGAGACGACAGCGTGATTGTGTCCCGGCGGCTGAGCCGACACCCAGTTTGCCTGATGGCTCTGATGTATGCCTGTCGTCCTGATGTGCCTCCTCACGGCACCCTCGCCCACTCCCCAAAGGGGGATCCAGCCAGTGTGGTGAGGAGCAGTGCGGGGTCCCTGCCCTTGGCTGGCCACGGGGCTCTAGGTGAGTGTCCCGGGGCTCACGGGCCCAGCTTCCCGCTGGAGAGAGGGCTGCTGACCCGGGGAGGAAGGTGGGAACAGGTCAGGTGCCAACGCCCTCGTCGCGATCCTCCCCGTGGCATTCCCCATCTGGCCGCCTACGGCCTGCCTGCCTGGTGGCTCCAGGAGCCCAGGTGCTCTGGGGAGATGAACAAGGCAGAAGCCGCTGCCGTGAAGCCCATGGTGGCACCTGGCACCCGGTCGGTGTCGTGCACGTTTGTGGAGGGAACAAGTGACCGTCAAATGGAAGCTCTGCGTTGGGAGATAAAACAGGACGACTGCGTGGGCGACACCCGCCGAAGGCAGTGCAGGTCGGGCCGCATCCGGAGCGGGCACGCCCCCGTGCCCCGGCAGTGCCCCCGCCTCCGCCCGAGAGAGGGAGGGCCAGGCACACCCACCCTGGCTGGAGATGATGGCGAGCACGCTGTAGACCGTGGCCAGGAGCTGCTCTGACTCGGGATGAATCCGCAGGCAGCTCAGCAGGACGGAGACGACGGAGCTCTCACTCGGCACCTCGGCCGCGGGGTCCCGTGCCAGCGCTGCTTGGGCCGAGGGAAGACGCCCAGGGTTACCTCCCGAACCTGGGTTCACGGGGCAGGTGGCAGGCAGGTGTGCCCCCTCCCTGGCTGGGGTGGGGGTGGGGGGCAGTGCCCCCACTTCGCATGGAGAAAGCCTTGCCCGCCTGGCACGGAGCAGGTCCCCCCAAGTGCCCGCTGCAGGACAGTGAGCGGCGCTGTGCAGCCAGGGCTGGTTTCCAAGGCTCCGCTGGCTCTGGGACGGCGTGCCAGAGTCCACATCTGACACAGGCGTGGCCCGGAACCCACCTTGGCCCAGGGTGCGCAGCAGCAGGGAGCAGGCGTGCAGCTGTATGTCAAGGATCCTCTCGTGTTGCTTCATGATGGCGGTCAACAACTCCACCAGTTCTGTCGGCCACGGCAGACCTGGCAGGGCAGGGCGACGAGGTGAGCCTTGGCATAGGAGCAGGGGTGGGACGGGTGTACAGACCAGACCAGGGACCCCAACTCCGCTAGGAGTCCACAGGGCGTCGTGCACGCAGCCCCGGAGGGACGCGGAGGCGGGGAAAGAAAGTCCTTATTGGGCGCCTGCCGTGGGCATCTCGTTCCAACAGCCCTTCTTGTCACTCTCGTCTTACAGATGAGGAAACCGGGCAGAGAGAGGACAGCTCTTGCCTCAACAGCCTGACTCTGGAGCCCGTGGCCATAACTACCCTGAGTGTGGGCATCCGTGGGTGTCGCTGACTCTCCTCAGTGCTGTGTGTGCTGGGTAGGAGTGAGAGGCGGGGGCGGGCAGCTGACGGTCCAGTGCCCGCTGTGCCCCTCCACTGCTGCTTTGTTGCCTCGTTCAGTGAGAACAACCAGAACGAGAGTGCTGGCGCCCAGGAGGCCGAGTACAGCTAGCCCGCCTCCGAATGAGGCTGGCTGGGGCAGGTGTGGCTCCGGGGAAGCCTCCCTCAGCTCCTCCGGGAAGATAAAATCTCCCTTCCTATGGACTCTACTCTGGCCACAGCCTAGCTCCAGAAGGAGTCAAGGGGAGGAATGAGGAAGAGGGAAAGGCAAGTGGCCAGTGTGAAGTCTCTGCTGCTGCCTTAGAGGGCTGGGACTGGGCCTCTGCAATCTCTGATGCCCCAGCCACCGAACGGACCTCTGTGCAAGGACGGATGGACAGATGGTTGATGGATGGGTAGATGGACAGACGGACGGATGGATGGATGGATGGATAAACAGACGGTTGATGGATGGTTAGATAGATGGGGGGGGTGGAGGGCTGATGGATGGGTGGATAGATGGGGGGTGGATGGATGGGTGTGTGAGTGAATGGTTGGATGGATGGATGGATGGACGGACAGATGGATGGATGGATCATTAGATGGGGGGTGGATAGACGGATGGACGGACAGTTAAGATGGGGTGGTGGATGGAGGGCTGATGGATGGGTGGATGGATGGATGGATGGACGGACAGTTAGATGGTGAGTGGATGGATGGGTGTGTGGGTGGGTCGGCAGATGGATGGATGGGTAGATGGACAGTTAGATGGGAGGGTGGATGGAGGGCTGATGGATAGGTGGACAGATGGATAGATAGACAGATGGGTGGATGGATGGATGGATGGATGCACGGAAGGACGGTTAGATGGGGGGTGGATGGATGGATGGACAGTTAGGTGGCGGTGGTGGGTGGATGAAGGATGGGTGTGTGGGGAGGGTGGGTGGGTAGATAGGTACTCAGGTGGGGGAGGTGGATAGGTAGACAGATGGATAAATAAATGAATAGATGGATGGGTGGATGGATGGATGGGTAGATGGATAGTTAGATGGGGGAATGGATGGAGGGCTGATGGGTGGCTGGACAGGTGAGCGAATATAATATTCACTCTCGTGAGACAAGTTGAATGGAGAGATTTTATGAAACCATGTTTTGACAAAACTTAAAGGATTACGAACACTTATTGGTGGAGAGTGTTGGGAAGAAATGCTGTCCTTGATAGGTGGGTAAGTTGGGGTCTCTGTGGAGGGCAGTCTGCAGTATCTGTGAACCCTTCACACCCCAGAGTCTAGGAACTCATCTACAGAAACGCTCACACAGGTGCGCACAGGCGTGTGCTCCAGGGCGTCCACTGTGGGTTTGCTTATGATACTGGACAATTAGGAACAGGTCAGATGCCCGTCAGTAGCAGCGGTGGAAGAGATGGGATGTCACATTAAGAATCCACGAAAAGCGTGTGACGGCAGGCTGCCACCAGCTGCACACCGAACCATCCCATTCCCGCTCTCTGCCGGGTAGAAGGCGCTCACCCGCCGAGAATTCCAGGCTGCCCGTTCCAAGGAGGTGGCAACATGAGCCTCAAAGGTGTAGGAGAGCCCCTCTAGGAGAGCCTCTGGGAGGGATCACCGCTCCCCCAAAGACCTGTGCCACAGGGTGAGCCCCGGGGAAGCTGGGGAAGGGGTGTGGGGGCTCTACCTAGCTGCTCTTCGGGCATCTTCAGGAGCCTCTTCAGGGCTTTGAGCTGGACTTCGGGTCTGCTGGAGAAGTTCTGCATGACCTCTGCAGGAGACAGGACGGCATGGGGAGGAGCCCGGCTGGCTCGGGGACCCTTCCGAGGGCCCGGGGCACGAGGGGTCCATCTGTGGGCACCCCGCTGCTCACGGATACATATGATAGGGCATGAGGGGGCGCCCTCATCCCCACTTCTCAGGCCGAGCAGCCTGTCCAGAGGCAGACCCCAGCCTGTCTTAGAGTCTCACTCGAGGCTCAACATGGCCAGGGCTCTGCCCTGAGCCCAGGGCTCTTCCCACTCTGCCTCTGAGCCTCCCCGCAGGGGTCTTTGCCTTTGATTCATGACAAACGCCCCCAGCCCCCAAAAGGAGCAGCAGTCTCCAGGTGTGCCCATTGTAGAGCCCTTCCCTATCCCCTGGCTGACTCAGAGCCCCTCCTGCACCCGTGTCTGGGCACAGGGCACCTCGTAGAGGCCGACAGATGGGCCCTGCAGCTCCCCTCGCTCTAGATGAGGGAACGGGCTCAGAGGGGGTGGCTCGCTCAAGGCCACGCAGCTTCAACCGGACCTAGGGACCTGCCTCCAAAGCCCAGGACCGTGAGACTCAGGGAAACAGAATCTAAGGCCTCATGAGCACCCCTTCCCCAGAAGTGAGGGCAGAAGCGGCAGATGGGGCAGGGGGTCCCTTGTCACAGCAGCCAGCGCAGGGAGCCACAGATGGGGAGGAGGGCTGGGAAAGTGGAGCTCGAGTGGAAGCTGAGGGTGACCTGTAGACCTCATCGTTCACCCAAGACCTCAGGGGTACTGTGGGGAGCCGCGGGGCGCCCCCGGCCAGGGGCACTTGGTGGAGATACGGTGCTGTCTGTGCACGGGCACCAGGTGACTGGTGGCACCCCCGACGGAGGCCAGTGTGCGTCACACTGCACGGAGCCCCCACAGGGACGCGCCTGCCAGTCTGGCAGTGTCCGGCACCATGATGGGCATCGGGGCCACCATGTGCCAGGGCGTGGAAGCAAAAAGCAGGCAGTTCTGGGGGCTGTGAGAATGAGGGCGCTGTTCGGCTATGTTGAGGACCGTGGAACGGGAAGGGAAGGGAAGCAGGTGGGGGCCAGGCAAGAGGATGGACGCTTAGAGGTGGCGGGGGTGGGGGAGGGGACACGAGGGGCTGGATGGAGGGGAGTGCCCCGAAACCTTCCCAGCCACCGGCCGCATGTCGGGAGCAGACCAGGGGACTGGGCCTCAGGGGAGGTAAGAGAGCAGTGCCAGGGCCCTCCCCATCCGGTCCCCGCCATCACCTATGATGCTGGCCATGTTGCCCCCTAGCAGCAGGTCGGTGACAGAGTCAGGCATCAGCTGCCAGTGCGGTGACAGAGCGATGCTGGAGGACCTGAAGTTGCCGCCCACGAAGGTGATGTGTATCACTTCCCTGGAGAGGAGTGGAGGCAGCTGGCTGGGCTCACCTGGGGGCTCTCGGGGGGGCTCTGGGTGGCCGGCAGGCGGGCGCACAGACGCCGGAACCCCACCTTCCCGTTGGGGACCCCATTCGGCGGCACCTCTCCCGACGTTGCAAGCGTGCCCCGCTGGCGCCCCAGCCACTCCGCCTCCTGGAGGGGCCCCGGGCTTGCTCCCAGGGCGAGGGAGGACGGTGCTGGGCCCCGGCAACTTCACCCGCGGGGGCTCCTTCCTCCAGAAAACGTATTGAAAGATCAGATGTTACTATTGTGTCGTGTCGGTATAATGGCGAGTAGGACCCAGGCTGGGCTCGTTGTTGTATATTCCTGTTTTCCTTCTTATTTGAATGTAAATTGCAACGAAGACCGGTCCTGGTCCTCAGGGCCTCGGCACCTGACAGAGGAGCCGGCTCTGTCGGCTGCGAGGTCACCGGTTACTGCGGTTTGGGACGGCCACACTGGGAAAGCCAGTGGTCCGCGGATGGGACGGCGTGTTTGCAGGCGTTAAAACGCCGTTGCGGGGAGAGACCGTGAGAGATCCACGGGAAGATTAAAACACGGCCCCAGCCCCCAGCTCACCTGATTGTTATTCGCTCCGAAGGGTTGATCTGCAGCATCAAAGGCAAAAGGGAACCGAAAGTTTCCGCGTTGGGGATCTTCTTCTCCTCCAGGGTCTCCAGGACGCCCCTGAGGCCATTCGGGAGGGTCCGGAGGGACTTTCTCAGAAGCATGGCTTCTGTTTTCTGAGGGGACACAGACAAACACCGCTGCTTCCCGCGCTGCCTCAACCGCGCCCCAGCTGGGCCCGGCCCTGGCAGAAGACTGGCTGGCCTGTCCCAGGGCCACCCTGAGGGGGCCAGAGGTGGGAAGGCTGGGGAAGTGAGCCTGCACGGCTACCTCGGGGCCCCGGGTGACAGGCAGCCCCTGTGTGTTCAGGCCAGCCTCGGTCACTTTCCTGTGGCACCTGCATTCCACCGCGGGCCGGCTAGTGCACCTGAACGGGGGAGCCCGCTGTGAGGGTTAGCGTGGGGCGGTCTGCCTGTCATGGTCGTTGCCCTCCTCACTACGCCGAGGCCCCGCAGGCCCAATGTTGAGTGCGAGGGTCCCCCAGCAGCTGGGACGGGGGGTTCCTCACGGCCCCTTGGAGGCTCAGAGCAAGGCAGGAGGATGCAGGTGGGAAGAGTGAGCCCCTTTTGAGCAAGGTGGGCAGAGCCGGCCTTCTGGGGACGTGGGGTGTGGCAGGGAGAGGCAGGCAGAAGGCAGCTCACGTCTGTGAAGGAGCAGCTGGCCATGTCCAGGATGATGCAGCCCAGGGACCAGACGTCAGATCTCTGGCTGAAGGAGAAGCGGAGGGCCTCGGGCGCCATCCAGGACTTCTGACAAGGGTCTGTCGGCAGGAGAAGGTGTCAGATGTGGATGTCCTGTCTCCCTGGGAAAGTGAGGGGAGACTCACTTTCACCAAAGAGGTGCTCTCTTTGGAGGGAAAGGAAGAGGGCCCTGGTCAGCAACATCCCGGCCCTGGTCTCAGACAGCGAGGCAGGTGCCCAGCCAGGTTGGCCCGTGTGTGCACACACGCGCGTCTCTGCACCCAATATGGCTGCAGAGGTGGCCCAAGAGCCGTGAGCCAACAAGGCTCTCTGGCCATCTTGCCCCTCTAAAGGTCAGAACCCAGAGGCAACATGCCAGTTTCCCCGCCCTAGGTTCTAAAACCTGAACCCCAGACAAGCAGCCAAAAGAGCAGGGTCACCAGTCCGTTAGTCCCCGATAGACCTCAGGCAGCCCCTCCCTCTCCGGGCCTCCATTCCCCAATGGAACGGTAAAGGGGTGAACTCCAAGGACCCTCCTACCTTTCCAGTAGACCCACCCACTCACCCATCTGCCCACACGTCCATGCCTCCGCCCATCTATCCGCCTGTCCGTCCGTCCATTTGTCCTCTAGGCAACCAGGACTCTGAAATCCTCAACTACGGTTACTCTCTCCGTCCCTGACAGCTGGCATGGGCTTGAAGCCCAGGTGCCTTTGCCCCACTGTCCTTCCAAAGGAAGGAGAAGCCATCTCCCCTTACTCCCCATGTCTGCCATCTCCTCGGCTAGTTTTAGGGCTCAGTAAAGTAACCCAGCCCTCACCGGTGCCTGGCACCCACCAGCCCTCCATCTCCTGAGGCCATTCTTCTGCTTCCACGAAGGCTAACATTTCCTGGGTGTCTCTTGGACCCTGCGTGCGCCCCCTCCCCTGCCACGGTGGTATACCCCTGCTCAGTCACAACCCAGGCAAGGGGGTCTCTTTGGAGCCCACAAAAGCCCATGGGGGTCTGTGGGGACCTTCTGAACAAGGAGAGGTTTGACCCGTTCCGCCAGGGGGCCCCGCCCTCTGGGCTCTGGGAACGACCCCACTGGCAGCGTGGCCCCTCCCCCAGCCTGGGACGCAGCCCGGGACGACCCCGGGCCACCTTCCTCCGCGCGGATGTTCCACTTGGCTCTGTCCGCCATCAGCGCGTTGGAGCTCAGGTCCTGTAATTTGCAGTGGTTGCTGCTGCTGAGGACTACGTTGGAGGGCTTGAGATTCCTGAAACGAAGAGGCAGGACTCTCCACCCACCCCCACCACCGGCCGCCACGGGTGACCCTCCCGGGGCAGGGGCCGGCACCTTGAACCTCCCTCCCTGCTCCCTGCCCCACCCGGTCCCGCTCCACTCTCCGGAAATGCCCCCCTTGCGGCCTGCTTTTTAAATACTGCTTCCTACAGAAATAAAGTCTACTCCGTTCTTCTAAATGGGAAAACCACCAGCCAGCCACAAGGAGGAGAACACCTGACCGTCTGCCGTTTCTCCACTGACATCTTGCTCACCTCCCTCCAGACCCTCGCTATCTATGCATCTACTTAGGGATTTGGCTTTTGACCATTTGTTGAGGTCCAGTGACATCAACACTAAATCGTGAGCCTTCTCTTCGTCCACATGGTCCACGCGTTTCTTCTCTCTTCCTTTAAACCCGACACTGATTCCGTCGGAAGCCGTTCCCAGCCCCTTCGGACCATGGATGCCACAGGGTGAGCGAAGCCGTGCTGGTGGCGATCTCAAGCTCAGCCCCGGGGACGGCAGCAGCCCCGCCAGCCGGCCAGAGGCCACGGCGCGCAGCCTAATCTCTTTCCTCCGAATGCTGTTATCTGGCTGCTCTCCCTGCACTTTAGAACCAACCTGCCCCGGTCAGGTTACGCTTCATGAAGCTGGGTGAATCACTGCAGGTGACGTGGAGGGGGTGGCCGGAAAGGTGCCCGCTCTTCTCCTGGCTGCGCTGACCCCGGCCACACCTCTCTGCCCTGCCCCTGCCCCTGGGTACTGACACCTAAGGGGACTCAGTGCCTTTGCTCCTGAAGCAGCCTGGCCGCCCCGGTCACCTGTGGATGATGTCTAAGTGGTGCAGGTATTCCAGAGCGTCCAACACCTGGCCCAGCACGTCCTGCATCCACTGGGGGGAAAATGAGAGACGCCAGGATTGGAGGGGTCTCCCGGCAGCCGGCTCAGGCAGGTCAGCGACCACGCAGAACAGCCGCTGGGATCATGGTGTATTCTCTTTTTTTTTTTTAATTTTTAAATGTTTTTTATTTATTTTTGAGAAAGGGGGGGTGGAGAATGCGTGTGTGCTGGTGGGGGAGGGGCAGAGAGAGAGGGAGACACAGAATCCGAAGCAGGCTCCGGGCTCTGAACTGTCAGCACAGAGCCCGACCGGGGCTCGAACTCACAAACCATGAGGTCATGACCTGAGCCGAAGTCGGACGCTTAACCGCCTGAGTCCCCCAGGCGCCCCTCTCCTTGCTTAAGACAGGCCCAAAGCCCCACAAAAGCCCAGAGCCGACGCAAGAGGCTTCTGCTTCGTGTGCCTTCGAGGCCGAAGTGTGTGCAGCCATCCAGACAGTGACAGCACGTCAGCCAGGGCAACGCCCCCGTTTCCAGACCACCCGCCCCTGCCTCCATCTCAGAGTCCCCGGGTGCCCTGACCCCAGCCCCGTGCTCCACCCCTTGTGGCCCAGGGGCCTTGTGGGGATCAAAGATATTGAAATCTCTATTGCCTACTTGAGGTTTGCCTCTCCATGCCATTGGAATGAAAAGTGCTCTGACAAAGAACGTTCTAGAAATGCTTTATGTCAGAAACAAGATCCATCTAGTGTCCAGGGCAGTGATTTTCAAACCGTGTTCCTAGGAACCCCGGACTCTACCCAGGGGTGTCAGAGAGGAGCTGAGCGTACAAGACCCCGGGCTTCCACTCTACCCTCCACCAACCCTGCCATGCCCCCTGATTAGAATGGCTTTGCCTTCCTTGCTGCATTTCTGAGAACATTTTGTGCTTGAAAGGGTTCCACCACTAACAGAAAGTTTGAAACCTACTCCAGAACCGACCCTGAGGCCCACGTTGGGAGAGGAGCTGCGTGCCCCTCAGAACCCCTCAGTGGTGACATGGTGCCCACGGGCCCCCTGAGCAGAGGGGCGCTCACAGCAAAAGCAGGCAGAATTCACTTGGGGTGCATCATCGGCAATGTGAAAGCAAAAATGACCTAAGCAAAAATGACCTCGCTTAAAAGGCAACAGGAAAATATCCTCATGACCTTGGGGCAGGACAGGCTCTCAGATAGGCTCAAAGGCGCTAACCATAAAAGAAGGACAGAGAACCTGACTTCATTACAATTAAGGAGTTCTGTTCATCAAAAGACAAGGTTAAGAAAGCAAATCAGGAAGCCACAGTCTGGGAGAAGACTCTGGATGCCCGCATCCGTGATATGTAAAGAACACCTACACACCAACAAGAAAAGACAAACAACCCCAACGTTTAAATGGACAAAAGACTCGAACAGGCACAACATCCAAACGGCTAAAAAGCACTCGCCACGATTACCGAGCTTATCTCAAATTAAAATGTGACTGTTAATTAAAATGGCACAGAATGCCGTGTTGGCCAGGAAGCAGGAGCCGGAATGCTCACAGCTTGTGCTGGGAGTAACCCCGAGTCACCCAAACTGTGCTGGACACTGGAACATGTACGGAAGCTACTCACACACACACCCGCTCTGCGGTCCAACAGGGATTCCTCCAGGAAAGGTGAGCACTTAGGTTGACCAGAAGGCACATCCAGCATGGTTCATGGCAACCTGATTCATAATAGTCCGAAACTGGGAACAAGCCACGTGCTCACAGAGCGGGGCCGCGTGCAGACAGACGTGGCCCCACAATGGGGCGGCACCTAGCCACGACACGGACAATTTCATGATACGTTCGCATAAGAAACCAGACACAAACGGTGACACACTGTATGAGCCCATTAATGTGAACCCCGGGGCAGGCAGAAGAATGTCTGGGCGGAGAATTCCAACCATGGGCATGGACAGGGACTTCTGGAGCTCCAGGAGTGTTCTGCATCTCCAAGTGGGGGAGGTTACGTGAGCGTATGCCTGGTACGGTGCACCAAGCTGTGCACTGAAGGCCTGTGCATGTCACAGCGTGAAAATACCTCTAGGCATAGATGTGAGAAAAGATAAGGCACGTCCGCCCTCCCTTCTGCCCCTGATTGAGGTCCAGGTGGCCCCCAGGCCTGGTGTTCTAGAGAGTCTGTCTCACCTCGGAGTCAATGATTGTCTTTGTCTCCCTCTTCTTCTCAATGACCTTCTGGAAGCTTCCATGGTTGTACTCCATCACCAGGCAGAGGAACAGAGAGGAGATCTGCTGGGGACATGAGGCCTCAGCCAGATGTCACAGTCCCAGCCCCCACAAGCCCAGGCCTGGGCGCCTCTGCGAGGCTACCTCTGTGAGGGCCTCCCTCCACAGGGCTATGGGAGCACTGCCTGCAGTGGGATATGAGCCCCCCGCAAACAGCCCCTGCTCACGCCTCTGGCCTCATCTATCCTCTCGTCCCCCTCCGTCCCTGCTCCATCTGTATGAACCCTCAGACTTTTCTGAAAGTGGCCCAGGCCTTCTGGCCACTGTATACACAGACCCCCGCACCTGGGACCCCTTCTTCACAGGTAACCATTTAGTCTTTAGGGCTCAGCTTACGTCCGTTTCCTCTGTCAGGGGAGCCTGGCCCGGGTGGGACTCCAGCAGACCAGGTCAGGGGCCTCAACTCAGGGCTCTCAGAGGACCCCTGCTTTTCCTTCCACAGTGAAATGCCCTCTTGGCTTTTCTGTGTTTCCTTGAGAGCGTTACAGGGCGCTCCGAAAATATTCGGGGTGCACACAGTGATGGCCTCTCCCTAAGGCTTTCCTCAGGGCCCAGCTGAAGAGGGGGAATATGTATGAGGTGACCCTCCACTCCTGCTCAAGCCCTTGGTTGCCACCCGCCCCTCCCCCCCAGACAGGGACACTAAGGCAGAGGTCTGAGTCTGCCAGGAAGCCTTGTGGCCTCCCTTCACCTCCAGGGCCCCTGCCCCACCCAGCTCAACCCATCTGGGACGATTTGCAGGACTCTGGATCCCTGTAAAGACCAGAAGTCACATGGCCTATGGGGTGAAACACAGGGCTTGGGGACTTACAAGACCCTGATTTGAATCTTACTCAGCTGCTACTGGCTGTGTGGTCTCGGAGAGCTCCTTAACCTCTCTGAGCCCCGGGGAAATGAGGACACTACGTCCAACCTGCAGATCTCCCAGGCTGTAGGGACGGCCATTAGTAAACTTCAGGAGCCGCAAACGTCAAGGGTCCAGAGGCACAGGACAAACTGATGCCAAATAAGGGGGGAGAACAGGGACCAGCTTCCTAAAGCCCGCTCCTTCCGTGAAAGTCAAAAGTTCCCCCTTCAGAGGGCAGACTCACGGAGCCTTTGGCTGCAGGATGAGCTCAGCCGCTGAACACACAGGGCACTGGAGTCAAGCCTTCCAGGCCCGGCCTCCTGGCTGGGCCACGGACTAGGTAGGTAACCAGGAGGGACTGGTTTCTCTTAGCCTTTCTTTCTTCCCTAAAGTCGTATACCTACCCCTCCTCCACTGAGACTCCTGCGGGCTCATAGGAGATGATGCCCACAGAGTCCCCAACGGGGCCCCGGTAAGTGCTGAGTCAGGGGCCGCCGCATTTACAGTCCCTGCCATTACTGCTCAAGGGGTTAAATGGCATCGGGGTGCTCTGTGCTCAGCTGGCTTGTTCCTGGAGCCACCGGACGCCAGCTGAGCCCGAAGGTGTCGGCTCTGACCCACCTGACTGTTCCATATGATGAACAGCTCCTGGTATATGGAGATGTGGGCGTGCCGGAGCTTCAACAGCGGCATCAGCTGCAGGGACGAGAGCAGAGGAAGTGGCCGTGTGCGGGAAACACTGCTCCTCAGCTAGTGCTTCTGTGTCACGTTATCACGACAAAAACGCAAGCTTCTGGCTCTGAACGGGGCTGGGGAGTGCGCACGAGGAGGGTATGCAGTCTTGTGCTTCAGAGTCAGACAGCCCAGTGTGGGTCCCGGCTCTCCAGCATGTGCTGGCTGTGCTGTGTGGCCGAGGAGAGGCTCCTCAACCTTTCTGAGCTTCTAGCCTCATCTGAAAATGGCAGTAACAGTGGCACCTGCCTCACGGGGGTGTCGAGGGCCAAAGTGAGCTCATCCAGGGAAGTGCCTGATGTGGACGGCAAAAAGCACGGTCAGGGTCAGCTGGAGAAGGTGGTGCGGCCACAGGGAGGCGGGACACTGATGCACTTGCCCCCACCTTGCCTCCTGGGTGGCATGCACTTGGGGCTCCAATGGCCCACTCCCGGCTGACGGTGCTTGAAGAAGCCACGCGGCTGGGCCACAGCAATGGCGGCCGTAGCCACCAGGAGGCAGGCGGCCAGCTGCTGCTGGTGGAGGGCTGGCTGCCAGCGCAGGTGGCCCAGCGGAGTGGGGAAGGGGACGGGGTTGGGCACAGCTGTGGTGGCGTGGGGGCTGCGGGAGGTCTCCCACGGTCTCTATCTCACTTTGTCGGGATGTGGCCTGGGTCCTGCACTGTGCCTGCACTTTGCGTGCTGGCAAAGCTCAGGAACCGGTGATTCCGGCAAGATGGCAAACGGGTGACCACCACACAGGAAGGGAGGCATTTGCTTCATGCAAGTTGAAGTTGAAGACAAGCAAAGGAAAGCCGCTCGGAGCCTTTGGGCAATCCAAGCGCATGCGGCTGTTAGTGCGATTGTTATAAGTTAGGATGTTATTGTGGGTTCTGACTGGTAGATTGAAGGAATGTAAAAGAACGTACATTTGCTTTCTCAAGCAATTCCAAACTTCCCAAATCTTCCACTGTAACTGGTATTTTTATAATCGAAGGGACAATGTTTTAAAAGATGGTGATTGGTAGATTAGTCTTGGGACCTGGCCAACTTGTAAACTTTATCTTCTTGGGGCACCTGGGGGGGCTCAGTCGGTTAAGTGTCTGACTTTGGCTCAGGTCATGTTCTCACGGTGACTGAGTTCGAGCCCCACATTGGGCTCTCTGCTGTCAGCAGAGAGCCTGCTCTGGATCTTCTGTCTCCCTTTCTGCCTCTGCCCAGTGTGCTCTCACCTTCTCTCTCAAAAATAAATAAACATAAAAAAAAAAACTTTATCTTCTCTGAGAACATATATTCTGGGTTGTCTGCACCAGGATTCAGAAACGAATGTTTGGGGCACAGACTCTCTTCATGACCTTGGGGCTTCTGGCTTTGCAGCACTGGGCAAGGACTGGTTCTGACCCTCCTTGCCTCCAATGAGGTACAGAACAGTCTTTGTGTGTTCTGCATCGGGTCCTCTAGGGAGGGAACCACCCAGAAAGTTACCTCCTCCAAGGCCTCGTTGGCCTGATGCTCATCAATACACTCCACCTGTAGGGGTACAAGAACACTAACTCAGTAAACATGTAGGAACCCGTCTCCACCATCACTCTCATCAAGATCACCATCTCCATGACTACCACCGCCACCACCATCACCATCACCATCATCATCACCGTATCATCATCACCATCATCACCGTGATCATATTATCACCATCACCATCGCCACCATCATCACCATCATAATCACCATCACTGTCATCGCCATCATCATCACCGTCATCGCCATCACCAACATCACCACCATCACCGTTGTCACTGTCGTCACCATCATCACTGCCATCATCACCATGACTGTAACCATCACCATCATCCTCACCACCGTCATCACCATCGTCATTGTCATCACCATTGCCACCATCACCATCTCCATCATAACCAGCATCATCATCATTACCATCACCATCATCATCACCATCA
Organism: Panthera pardus; assembly: GCF_024362965.1. Taxonomy (NCBI): domain Eukaryota; kingdom Metazoa; phylum Chordata; class Mammalia; order Carnivora; family Felidae; genus Panthera; species Panthera pardus. Next base: position 91,682,742 of record NW_026526766.1, read on the forward strand.
ACACCATCACCATTGTCATCGTCATCACCATCACCAACATCACCACCATCACCGTTGTCAGTCATCACCATCATCAATCATCGCTATCATCACCATGACTACCACCACCACGACTGTAACCACCACCATCATCACCATCGTCATTGTCATTACCACTGCCACCATCACCATCATCATCTCCATCATCACCATCATAATCATCATCAATACCATCACCATCGTCACTGTCATCACCATCATCGTCATCACCACTGCCACCATCGCCATCAGTATCCCCACCATCCCCATCATCACCAGCACCATCATCACCATGATCATCACCATCATCACCACCATCACCGTTGTCACCGTCATCACTCTCATCATCACCATCATCATCATTGCCACACCACCATTACCATCACCATGACCATCATCACTGTCACCATCATCACCATCATCATCACCACTATTATTCACTGGGACGGGGGCCAGGCTTCTACCACTCGCGCCCCACCACATGGCACCAGATGAGGCCTGGAGTTGTTCCTAAGGCAGGGATATCCAAAAATGCTTTGAGCAATGAGAACATCTTTACTCCTGTCACAAGGATAAACCTAGGATAGAATAATATAAACTCCAAACATTAGAGGATCCTCCGGTTGGCCAAGTATCAACCTCACCACTTCATTCCTTATCCAAACTGGGAAGATTGTCCCTGTCACTGAACATGGGGCAGTGGGGGAATGTGGGAGAAAAGGGGTGGTTGATGGGAGGAGCAGCACGAAACTTCAAGTCTACCACATACTTGGTGGCAAAGTATGCATGTATTTTGCAGGAGCATATCATCCCCGCCTCTAATACCCGATCCTCACCCAGAGCTTCTGCGCGTAAGACTTACAGATGACGCACTCTTAGGGGCGCCTGGGTGGCTCAGTCAGTTAAACATCTGACCTCGGCTCGGGTCATGATTTCATGGTTCGTGAGCTCAAGCCCCGCGTGAGGCTCCGACGGCTCGGAGTCTCGAGCCTGCTTCAGATTCTGTGTCCCACCCTCTCTTGGCCCCTCCCCCGCTCACACGCTGTCTCACTCTCTCTTTCTCAAATAAACATTAAAAAAATTTAAAAACAAATGATGAACTCTTATAACTGGGGTGATCGTAGGTGAAAATGCAGAGGTGGTGGCTTACTCCCAGATCCCATAAAGACCCCAGACGGAGCAGCACAGTGAGACTGCCTTCCCTTCCTCCTGTTCCAGGGGCTCATGCTTATCGGTGAATTTGGCCAACACACTCTGAAAGCCTTCCAAATGTCACCTCCTTTGCCCTAGATGCCCCACCCCTAGGAATTGATCCCCAAGGATATCATGGATCCTCAAAAAAGTTAACTAGAAGGTTGCTTATCGGCGTTGTTGACACAGAGTGAAAGACCGAGAACAGGCTAAGCGCTTATCATACACGAAGGGCTCAGGGATCGTTGGGGGCAGTTACAGTCCATCAAGCAGGTGGGGCCACGCCCCTTGATCCCCCAGAAGGCGGTCGGCTGTCCTGCTCCAGTGGCCGGAGAGACAAATGGGGGCGGCCCTCCGGCCAGCCTGCAGTGGAGCCAGAGGAAGGTAAGGACTCCAGGCCCAGCCTCCTCTGGTAGAGGCTGCTGAACGGCTCCACAGGCAGCCCGCCTGGTCAGCAGAAGTGGCCCCAGCAGCTGATGCCAGCGAGGCTCTCCCACGTGCACGGTCAACCCCAATTCCATGGTATCCCAGCCGTCACCGTGCACCACGAGGGCGGGGCCGGAACTCTCAGCGCGGCCCTCTTCTCCTACACCTTCTGTGCAGACAGCTGAACCGCCCCGGCTCGGATGCACAAAGGGCTTTCCCCCTGCAGGTCCGTACCCACCCTCTGCCATGCCACCCCGGTGAGGGGGTGGCGGAAGGGCCCAGGGCCCGATGATGTCCTGTGTGACCTCGGGCGAGTCCCTGCCCACCCCTCCTCCACCCCAGGCCTGGCTCCCCTTTGGTAAAAAGACAGCCCTGCTGAGGTAGCCTGAATTCGCATCCTCTTGGGAGCTGATGCTGGCCAGCTGCAGCCTCCCCAAGCCTCCCCATCCTTGTAGACCGGGGCCATGGCTCCTGCTTGGCAGGGCTGGGGGGAGACTGAATGCGACTGGCTGGAAGCACATGCTGAATGAGGGGCTGGTATGGTTGCAGTTGCTGAAGTTAAAATGAGCACTCCTACTCCACGCAGGTGAGAGGCAAGTGTGGCGGGAAGCCTGGGGAGCCTCGTGCCGCCCCCACTTTTACTCTCAACTGGATCTGCCTCCGTGACTGCCGGCAGAGAGGAAACAGCTCTCATCGGGAGGGAGCCCTTCTCTAACATGGAGGCGGTAAGTGTACGTTTGGGGACACCACTCGCGCTAGGATGCCACCGGAGTCACCTCGTACCTGCTTTATCACGTACTTTACTTTGTTTTCTGTTTTCTCCACCACCAGGTTCATCCCCAAGGCCCCAGGACTCAGCTGGTGCAAAATCTAGCAGGAAGAGAAAGAGAAGCTTTCAGCAAACGCACACGGATGGCTTTTCACTTTCCAAAGCGCGCTCAACTCCGACGCCTTTTCTGACCCTCAGTCCCCTCGCAGACTAGCAGAGCAAGCGTCTCCACCACATTGTGCAGAGAAGGAAATGCCCAGAAGGCTGAGGAGCCCTCAGAAGGCAGAACCTGAGCCCGTCTCTCCGAGGGCCAATTCTGGAGCTCTTTCCACCACCCTGTAACCCCTTCTCCACGCGGCAGCAGGGAGCAGTGGGCATCCAAGAGCCAGTACCTCCCTGGGGCAGAGCTTTGTTCACTCTCTCTAGCCCCCCTATTATTCCAGCTTCCAGCACCCACCTCCGAACTGAACATCCAAACAAGAAAATAACTGGTCCATAATGGCTGTGCAGTTACAGCTACGTGTGGCTTGGCACTGTGCCAAGCACTTTACAGGCCCCTCCCCCTGGTGAGTGGCACTATTGTTACGTCCATGTCCATACCGGAGAAAACTGAGGGTTAGGGAGCGAGGTCCTTGCCTGAGGCTACAGTGTTAATAAGTTAGACGGCCTGGAGCGGACGGGAACTCTGGGGTCTGACTCCAGGGTCTGCGTTATGAAGCAAACCTGCAGAGATGGCCACCAAGTCAGAAATCTGTGCAGGGAGGCCAAGGACTATGGGGTAGGCTAGACGATGGAATTACACCTGCCAGGGGATAGAGGAAGCCTGGCAGGACGGAAAGGAGTGGATATAGGAGGTGGAACCCTGAGTTGAGGGTCTTGGATTCTGCAATCCAGCCCCTGTGGGTGGACTGAATTGTGCTTAGGGAATTTGGGGGACAATGTACTACCGAGTGGCTTAAGCCAGTCTAAGGACGCACAGCTTAGGCTCTCTTAAGTGGTGGGTTAAACAGTAAAACACTCGTAGCTCAGATGGGGTCTCTGGTTTTCTCCCCCAAAAAGTAACTTTGCCTTTAAAATTCTCTGCCCCCCAGAAACTCATCTCCTTTACAGGGCTGACGCCCCCGTAGCCCTCCCACACAAAGGAAGGGAGTTCTCCCAAAGTGAGCAAAATCTTATCTACAAATTGTTTTCAAATTAATGAAATCTTTACAAAGACTGAATCTAACATTTGATAAAGTTGGCATATCATGTATCGAAGCAGTCAATTAAACAATTAAACACTCATTCATTTTAATTTTGCATCTTTCCTTTTGTTTTGGGAATTTTTCAAGTCTTACACATGGTCACGGGCCCTGGAAATGGGCCAGGCCCTCCCACCCGGGACTACCGACGGCGTGTATTAGGAGTTTGGAGGCTCCTGATGGTGAACTCTGGACGTTTTAGGGTGTCCTGTGTCCACCGGCAAAACGGTGGGCTTCTCTCCCCTCAAGTATTCAGACGAACGGTGCTGGAGAGTCATTTCATCCATCATTTTAGAGAAGGGGAAACTGAGGCCCAGAGAGGCAAAGGGCACCCAGGGGGTCATTCCACGCGCTGGAGGCAGACCCTGGCGGGGGGTGGGGGGTGGGGGTGGGACTTGGCCACCAGCCCCCTCTCCAGCGGCTGTGACCGGTAAACCGGTAGGGGGCTGGGTGGGGGTTGCAGGAGGTCGTTGAGGTCCCTGGCTCGCCCCAAACCGGCGGGTTCTCGTCGCCCCGGCCTCCCCACCAGGGAACAACTTGGCACCTGGTACTTCTCCATAGTGTCCCCAGGGGAGACTCCCCGCGTCCTCTCCCTTGGCACGGCGCTGGGGGTGCGCCCCTAGCCGGCGCCCACGCGCGGACCCTCGACTGAGCATGCTCAGTAGAGAGCGCGCCCGGGAGAGCGCCCCTTCCCCCGCCCCGAGGGCGCCTCCTCAGCCCCAGGTGCGCCTGCCTGAACGGTGCACGCGCGGGCGGGGGCGGGGAGGGGGGAGCTCCGACACGCCCCTCCAGCGGGGTGGCCTGAGAGCGCTCGGCGGGCGGGGCCTGAGAACGTGGCGGGCGGGGCCTGAGAGCGCGGCGGGCGGGGCCGGGCGGGGCCGCCGGGGCCAGGGCGCGGCGGGCGAGGCCCCAGCGCGGTGGGCGGGGCTGCCGGCGCCAGAACGCGGCGGGCGGAGCCTCGAGCGCGGCGGACGGGGCGGCGGCGGACGGCGCGCGGCCCCTTTAAGGCGCGGCCGGGGCGGGCCCGCCGGCGCGGCCCCTTTAAGGCTTGGCCTACGTGGCAGCCGCTGGAGCCGCGGACGAGGAGCGAGGCCGGCCGCCGGGCACTTCCTGTGGAGGCCGCAGCGGGCGCGGGCGCCGACGGGCCGAGCGCCGAGCGAGCGAGGGAGCGAGCGAGCCGAGCCTCCCGTCGCCGCCATGGGCCAGAACGACCTGATGGGCACGGCCGAGGACTTCGCCGACCAGGTGCGGCCTGCGGCCCAACCGGGCCTCCTGCCCCGGCCCCGAGGCCCCTCCCGCGCGTCCCCTCCGACTCCCCCTCCGGGCCTCGGCCCCGAGCCCTCTGCGCTCCCGGAGTCGGGCCTCCGGCCCCCGAGGGCCGCCCCTGGGTCTGCGCCGCGTCCTCACCTCTCCCGAGCCCGCCGGAGAATCGCGCCCCCTCCCCCAACCGGGGCATTCCTCTCCGGGGCTCGTCGCCTTCCCGACCCGGGGCTCCCCGAAACCCGGCCTGCCCTTGTCGCCGCCTCCCCGCCAGGGCTCCGGGTGGGTTCTCGGGCCCGTGCTTCGGCACCCAGGTCGGTGAGCCGCCCCCCTCCCCCCCGCGCCCCCCCCCCCCCCTCCAGCCTGGCCGGCCCCAGGAGGTGAGGGATGTGAGGGGCTGCCTTGCCCGGTCCCGAGAAGGGAGCCCGAGGCCTGGGGGCTGGGGGGCGCTGCGGGTTTGGGCCGAGTCTGGCTACTGGGGAGCGTTCTCTCCGTCTCGAACTGTTGGGGTGGTCCCTGCACGCTTCTCCTTTCACTGGCACTCTTAGGGGGCGGGGTGGGGAGCTGTGATCCTGAACGGGGGGTCGGTCAGAAAGGAGGCCTGGGGGTCCTCCCAGAGGAAAGGGGGCGCCCTGGTATGTACCCCAACTAGGGAAAGCAACCGCACTTTCTTCTGTTACTATTTCCCAGATGTGTTGGACTCATGGGGTCCCTTTGACCCTCCCAGCATTTTCCCTCCCTGTTTGGACTCTGCCCTGGGACTGAATTGAATGGGTATCTATCAGTACACAAACCTGGGAGGAGGGGAAGCCTATCTTCCTGGGTTTTTTTTTTTTTTTTTCTTCCCCGAGTGTACAGGTGGCATTCTGAGCACCGGGGAAGCTCTTGAAACAGGCAGTTGACACAGACCAGATGGACAGAATCAGATCCTAGAAAGGGGAAAGGACGGAGCTTCCTGGCGATTTTCATCGAGCTTTGATTATTTAGTGTACCTTTTACCTGTGAAAGTGTCCCCTTAGGTCTACAGATGAGCAGCCTTATCCCTGCAGGCAGAGCCGTGTCTGGCCCACTGGCCATTTCTTTCCCTTGTGCACTTAACGGGTTTGTGGTTTTTGCCTGACTTAAAAGTAGTGTGGTTACATTTTTTACTTTTATGGGGGTGGTATTGAGTAACGAAACTCTGAAGTTTGGGTTTATTGGAAGGCTTGTACGCGTTTGTGTGAGTCAGAAACACAAATGCGTGTTTTCTGATCCGGCATGGGCGAGCTCGATCTTCCCTTGTTCCCCTTGAGGGGTGCCGTCTGTAGTGTGGTCTGGTAGCGGGGTTTCCATTGCACCACTCTCCTGTGAGCCGGTATTTGAGAACCAGCTTGGGGGGGGGGGGTGGGCTGGGGAAAGCGTGTCCATTTGAAAAAATAGTTTTTGCTAAGGTCATGATTTTGTGTTTAAAGACCTTTTAAAAATCGTATCCTTCATAAACACAATTCATATCAAAAGCTCTCGAGAACCACGTAGGCCTTCCCTGTCCATTTCTCAGTGGTTTTAGTGACCCGATTGCATTTCCCCAAGTAGCAACTCCCTGAGAAGATGGCTCCTTTGAGCCACGGGGACCGTGAGAGCTCTGCACACTCACTCTTCAGTCCGGAGAACCCTGATTTTGCAAGTGCATTTCATAACCAAATCTAGATAAAATGTCTCTAACCAAGCTGGTGCCAACTATCAAACGATCAACTTCCCTACAGAAAAAAAAAAAAAGCCCAAAATCTCTATATGTAATCTTTTCTTCTTTTTCTCCCTGCATTTTGTTTAAATCAAAGCAGCAGGATCTTGGAACCTGAAAGGCCCTTCGGGCAGACACACAGTCTGGCTGCACTTAAGTTACTGGTGGGAAAGATGGCCTGCTGGGGCTTCTGGACTGGCCTGGGGCACAGCCCCGGGGGGGACCCCAGACTCTGACCTCAAAGCTAGTGCCACATACTACGAGCTTCCGAGGCCTGGTGTTCTTCTGGCACGAATGGAGGGGAAAGGGCCTGCCTGCATCACAGTCGAACACCCAAAGTGGCCCAGGGCTGTGTCTTGTCAGGCAGCGTGGGCTCCTGCTGTCAGTTTATCAGGGCCAGGGCCCGCCTTGGTGGTGGCAGCGGATGTCAAAAGACCCCTCCACGCCCTTTTGTGGGTGACTCAGGAGGGCAGTGGCCCTCATGCTCTCCAAAACCAAAGTCAGGAGCGTCTTCTGCCCGGGCAGGCTTGGCGCGGGAGGACGTGGGCAGGGTAGAGGGTGCAGAGCCCAAGTGACGGCTTCCTGTGGATAGTGATCTGGCCAGGCCGGGGTGCCGCTTTAACATTCATCCACACGGTACTCAAACAAAGCTGCCAATAATAAGTGCTGGAGTCCAGGCTTTTAAAATGAAAATGATCTCATTTGAAGGGCATGGGCAATATTGTCAACGTCACCGATCAGTAATACGACAGACCCATTTTTTCCAACCCTGTCTCCAGAAAATGAAAGCAAAACTCAAGTGACAGGTGTTAACCAGAAAATCTAGGTCGCTGGAGTGGGACCTATAAAGCCTGCGTGTCCCCCAATAGTTATGATAAGAGACGCTAACTCTGGGCCAGGTCCTCCGTGCTTAGTACTGTGTTACCCTCTGGACCGCGTGAGGCTGGCCACAGGGCCTCTATCTTCAGGTGTGGAGAGGGCGGTCTCGCGTGGAGTGAGGCAGGCTGAGGTTCTGAGTCCACATCTTGGTACCAAAGGCTGGGCTCCTCGCCTCCTGGCTGTCCTGCAGCCTCCCCTGGAGGCCCGCAGAGGTGAGAGCACAGGGTCAGCTGTCCCGTTCGTTCTGACTGGCCGGCTCATCCAGAGCTACATCTCTGGCATCGGGCTCCTTGCCCCTGGCGGCCAAGAGGCCAGGCGCTAGAGAAAACGCTGAGCGTGCCCTCTGCAGGAGCTAGGCACTCGGAAGCCATCTGAGACCAGGTCAGGAGGGGCCAGAGACTAACGAACTCAGCAATCCAAAATTACGTCTGGGTCCTGAAGCCGGTGCTCGCTGCCCTTCGGCAGAGCGTAATTGCAAGCACGTCTGTACCGGTAAATGGGAATATTAGCACCTACTGGGTTCGGCCTGACGGCTCCTCTGTCACCAGGGTGACAGATGAGCTGCACGGGGCCTTGCTGTCCCGTGTGGCCTTTGGGGTTTTTACCTGTCTTTTGGCATGATGGAGCCATCCTGGGAGCCTGTGCCCGCAGGAGCTCCCCTGGGCCGCTGGTCCAGCGTTGGGTAGCTCGGATGGCCCGACAGAACGTGAGTGGGCACACCTGCTGCCCGGGTGTTAGGGCTCTGGATTAACCGTGTGTGGACGGCCATCGGGTATGAGTGGGGCTCTCGTAACAGTGATGGGTTGTGAGCATCATTTTCCTGTTCCTCTGCTCTGTGTCCCCCTCCCTGCCGGGGCTTCCTGCCTTGCGCCATCAGGAGTGAGGAGAGAAGGCAAAGAGGACGCATTCTTTCCTGCTTGCCCTAAGAGGAGCCATCCCGCCTCTTCCGGGGAGAGGGGTGGAGACACGGGGGGCACTGGTCAGCAAGGCTTCTGGAAAGTGAGGCACAGCTGTGTTCTCCTCCGTGGGATTTGTTGCTACTCTCCTATGGTTAGGCTCTTAGTCACGTGGATTTCTGGTACGGAAGCCAGGCCATCTCCAGGACCAGTTGACGCTTGTTCCTGTACTTGGAGGTGCAGCGTGAACCCACACAGCAGCACCCGGGAGACCTGCCGGGGGAGTTCTGGGGTCATGGTGAATGCCCATGTGTGAGTCATCGAACTCTTGCTCTGGCCCTGACTCAGCCTGATGTGAGGGAGGCCGTCTGGCCACAAGTTCTAATCTTCTGGGATGTGGAGGCTTGAAGTGGCCCTTGAGAAGGGCAGCCCCAGTCCCTGCGACCAGATGGTCTCATGCCCTTTTTTGCTTCCTCAGAGTTCCCAACCAAGAACTGCAGACAGCTTTCAAGTCCCTTCTGTCCTCAGTACTCACAGAAAGTAGCTTTTCTGTGTCATGTGAGAGCTGCAGGTGGCTGTGTGACACGATCACTGTATTCTCGGAGTTAGGTTTCTTAAACCCCCTCTAAAATCAAAATCATAGCCCTTCGTAAATAAATCCCAACTTTCCGTATTTCATAAGTCACCCAGGTCCTGTCATCGCTTGTGAACCGCACCCTGCTTGACGGTGAGCTTCTTGGAGGTTCCAGGGAAAAGCCTGCCCCACGCAGGCTAACCGTCCTCTCCTGTGGCCTGGCCCACCCCTGCTTGCTGCCCGCTTCCGGCTTTCCCTCCATGATTCTGTCCCAGGCGTGGCCGTCGTGGGTCTCCGTGTCCCCAGCGGGCAGCACCCAGCCCCCGGCCCGCAGGACCCATTGCACAAGCACGGGACAGGGGACTGCCCCCGGGCTCCCGCGTGCTGCCTGGATGCCTGCTGCAGGGGCTCTTCTCTGCTGTGCCAGGAGGATGCGGTCCCCAGACGCCTGACGTGGATTCAGTGGCCGAGTCTGAACCGCCGTAACCAGCACGCATTCGGAGAATCCGAGTAAAATTGGGTCTGGCCTCGTGTTGAAACAGTTCTTTTTCTTTCCTGTTGAGTCCAAACAGGTGCTTATTAGAGGCTGGCTGGTTCAGAGAGGTTCTGGAGCAGCCTGGCTTGCAGAACACAGTCGACCCGTAGCCTGAACCACATCCAACTTGGAAATAACCTGAATTTTGGCTCCCCCCCCCCCCCCCGGCCCCCCGAAAGCACAGAGCTGTCTGTCTCCTCAGCTTGTCTCACGGGGAAGGGAGGAGTCTCCCTGTTGCTCTTTAATCCTCTTGACCCAGACACTCAAATTAGGCGTACAGACTCATCACGGAAGCTCTTAAACACTGCCTGTGTCTCTTGGGCCGGGCTGTGGAGCAGAGCGCGTGTTAAGCGGGGTGCTTCATGGTGAGGAGGCTTAGAGTGAAGGCCAAGGGCCCGGGCTTGTTTGCTCCTCACTGGTGAGCACAGCAGGCAGCTTTCAGCTCCAGTTTGGAGGCGGGTCAGGACGTGTCCCATGTCTGTCTGCCCCTGCCTTTTGGGGTCAGCCTCCCCCAGAATTGCGCCGCGGCCCCAGTCGTGTCCCTGTGGATTAGACTGGGAACGACTCTACCGCTGACCCTGCTGGGGCTCACGACAGCATTTGGGCCATGAGGCAGAAGCAGCAGGGCCAGTGGTCAGCTGTCCCTCTACCTCCCGGTCTGACGCGGGGGGGTGTGTACCCCGAGTGGACAGACATCCTGTGTGTGCTTTACAGAGACTCCAAAATTTGTAGGGGCATTAAGGTTCTTTCTCCTTCCCTCTTCTCCTCCGCTTATTCAAGTTGGAAAGAACCTTAGACCCACCTGGTTCATTGTCCAGGCGTCGGTCTCTCCCTGTGACCTCTGCCCCCGCTTCGGTGAGGGTCAAGGGCTGAGCAGGCGTGTGCAGAATCGCCACCTTGGGGCTCAGTCGAGCTCGGGAGATTTGGAGAGAAAGGACACCTGGCTTGTAAGGGCTTTCTCCCCGCTCTCCCTCCCTCCCACGAGTGCCCGGCTGCCATGGCCCAGCGGAGGGGAGGGGAGGCGAGGCTTCTCTGCTGACTGAGCCCAAGTCGACAAACTGGAGGTTGATCTCAACAGCCAGAGGCTCGTTACTTGCGGCTGAGAGCATCAGCTGTTTCTAGGACTTGAAAGCGACTTTTCAAAAACGCCAATAATTAACAGACTCTTCAGACACACCTTAGCTGGTCCCAGTAAGGTTTCGCCAGCCCTAGGGGGGCAGTGATGTTCATTTGACTGTCCCTTTGCGGGGGCCAGGCCCACAGGTGCCCTTTAGACTCGGCTGCCTGACTCGTCACTCCTGTGGGCGGACTTCCCGGAGAGCCTGCCCTTACCGTGTGCTGTAGGGTTTCCTTCCCTTTGCATTTAGCTTGGATGGTGGGAAAGAGAAAGTGGCTGCAGGGCACCCGAGTGACATTTGTGTCTCCACCCGATACATGTTTCATAACCACGCCGTCGTTAACGGCACGCTTCGCACGGAGCAGGAGGAAGTTCTAAATGTGCTTTGTCTCCCTTTGCTGTTCACCAGTGATTTTCCGAACTGGACTCTTCACTGCTGTTGAGACAGTCGTGCGTCCATTTGTTAGCATGTCTTTGTAAAAGACTCCAGAGCCTTCTAGCCATTGGCCACACCAGTTCCGTGTGTGTGCTCACCGCTGCCCACCCCACCCTCTCCAGTCCAGGGCTCTGGGGGGGACTGGGGGTGCGCGCGCGGCTGCCAGAGCCCGGCCTCTTCTCTCGCTGCTCGGAGGTTTGGGGTAAGCGTAGACACATGAACTTACCGTTGGTCTACCGTGAGGCCCTCCGGGCCTGGGACCCTGGCTGTCCCCTAAGTGGATTGTCCTCTGCAGAGCGTGCTCAGCCCTCTTCCATCTAGAGTGGGTCTGAGCACCACTGGGGGTGTCGGGAGGCCAAGGCTTAGCCGTGTGTGACCGTGTGGGACTGGCAGGCCAAGCCTCAGCGGGCTGTCTCGGGTCCGTGCAGCTCTCAGGGAGCCCCTTTCCCCTGTGGGGTGCAGTCTGCCCACTTGTGAAACGAGAGGGTCTCGAGGGAGTGGGCGCGGTTCTGTGGCAGTGTCTGGAGGCGTTTTTGGCCGTCACGGCTGGAGGGGGGCTGCCGATGACGTCTGGTGGGTAGAGGCCAGGGGTGCCGCGCGCCCCCCTTTGGTGCCGGTCGGCCTAGGATAAAGACGACTCGGTGCAGATGCCGGGGCGCACGGGAGGGGAGACCGCGGGTGAGCCGGCAGGGCCTCATCGGGGTGATCCCGATCCGCCAGGGCCCTCGCCCGAGCGTCCGTGCGGTGTGCCTTGCGTGGGCCCCTCGTTGGGTGACCGTAGTTGGCGCCTACACGCCCGTGCTGACAGGGCGGAGGCTGTCGCCCTGAGGGTCCCAGCCTGACGGACGGGCGCAGAGACACACAGGGCAGCGCGGGGAGCGGCCCCGAGGGTCCCGCAGCCCTCAGCCGGGTTTCTGTGGCCCGCAGTTCCTCCGGGTCACGAAGCAGTACCTGCCCCACGTGGCGCGCCTCTGCCTGATCAGCACGTTCCTGGAGGACGGCGTCCGCATGTGGTTTCAGTGGGGCGAGCAGCGTGACTACATCGACACGACGTGGGGCTGCGGCTACGCGCTGGCCTCCGCCTTTGTGCTCCTCAACCTGCTGGGACAGCTGAGTGAGTTGGCTTACCTTGTGGGCGGGGACGGCAGGTCACTCGAGGGGCTCCCGGGCCGGCCGTCGCCGGCCCTTTCCCCCTCCCTGGCGGGTGGGCCGGGCCTGGGCGTTGGTTCTGTGGGCCTTCGGGTGGGTGCTGTGCTCACTGAAGACCCGTGACCCGGGCCCCGCTCTAAGCGCCTGGACCGGGACGCAGGGGAGACTGGGTGACCTGGGTGGGCCGGAGGGGAGCCAGAGCAGGGCAAACGCAGGGTGTCGGAAAGGATGAATCGGAGGCCGGATTCACGTGGGCCGCAGATCTTCTGCTCCCCGGCTGCTGTCTGCTGGCGGCAGCCCCCCTCCCTGTACATTTTGGGGCCGGAAAGGGGCCTGCGCTTCTCAGTCGGTCCTGTAGCTCCCACGGCAGTTTCCACTGCACCGCCTGCTCCAGAAAACGGCCCATTCTCTGGAGCAAGGGATCTGTTTTCTAGAACGGTATCTTCGATAAGTAAGGCCCCGTTGACTCGTGTGTGGTCCGGGTCTACGATGAATTCTCCCAGGAGTTGCTCTTTTCTCGGGGCACGTGGCTGGGCCAGCAACCGCGCAGGGCTCAGGTGAGGGCGCCAGGTGCCATGGCGACGGCCCTCGCCCGGAACTCGCCCACGGCCCCCTGAGCCTGGCCCTTCTCCTTTCCAGCCGGCTGCATCCTGGTGTTGAGCAGGAACTTCGTGCAGTACGCCTGCTTTGGGCTCTTTGGAATCATAGCGCTGCAGGTACGCGGGGCTGGGTCTCTTCTCTTCCTTGCCGTGCTTGGGGCATAGCTTCCGCAAAGGCGTCTCTGAGGATGCGGCTTCACCCCCTTGTGTCTCTGCCTGGGTCTCCTTTTCTTTCCTGAGAAAACACTGGATTTTCCCGAGTGCAGGCTCAGGAGAGCTGGAGAGGATGGGGCCCCTGAAAAGGTGCCAAGCTCTGGGCGCCCACCTCTTTGCCACCTTCCCGAGTTTCCTCTGATGGGGACAAATGACAGGGTTGGCTGCAGCCAGGACACTGTCTGATCGTTTTACCTCGTGAACGCCCAGCTGGCCACATGAGCTGTCTGCACCTGGACCGGAGCTCCCGGGCGCCGTGCCGGCACCTTGCGGGCTGGGTGCTCCCAGGGAACGGTGCTCGTTAACGCGGGCCCGGGGTGGTCAGCACAGCTCGAGAAATGCTGAGCCTGTGGTTGAACTCGGAGCTGTCCTGGGCTCCTAAACTGTCCCGTGCACCTTACGTTTACGCTTCTGTGGGAGAGATTGCCTACTGCTGTCCTCAAGAAGTCCCAGTGCGTTTGGAAACATGAGACTCAAGTTTCTGTCTCTCCTCTGTTCCCTTCAGACGATCGCCTACAGCATCCTGTGGGACTTGAAGTTTTTGATGAGGTACGTGCGCTCCACATGCTGAGCTTGCTTTTCATGTCTGTCGACTCAGTAACTAGCGGTCGGGAGTGAACTTCTTGGGGTCCAAGCACTTGGAGTCTGTAGGAGGTGTTGGCAGAGGCTCCCTCCCCCAACAACCCCCCACCCGCACCCCGGGACACAGGTGAGAATGAAGCTGTCCCTCCCAACCCCCCGTTCGTGAGGGAGGGAAGGAGGGCCGGAATGGCAGCACTTGCTCGCAGGGACCCAGCTGGTCGACAGCAGGGCCAAGGCCGGGCCGGGTTCCGAGTGTGTTCCGGTTAATGTCACTGTTGGGTGGAACAGAGCCGTCTGTCTTCAGCCGTGGAGCGGCTGGGAGTCCTGTGGACTGACACCCAGCCGGTCCGGCACGGCTTAGAGAGAGGGACCTAAGGGCCCTCCCTTCCTGTGCTCCCGCCGAGGTCTCCCGACCTGGTCTGACGGGCGTGCATAGTGCCTGCCGAGCCCCGGCAACTCAGCTGGCGTTTCTGTCCTCAGGAATCTGGCCCTGGGAGGAGGCCTGTTGCTTCTCCTGGCGGAATCCCGTTCCGAAGGGAAGAGCATGTTCGCGGGCGTCCCCACCATGCGCGAGAGCTCTCCCAAACAGTACATGCAGCTCGGAGGCAGGGTTCTGCTGGTCTTGATGTTCATGACCCTCCTTCACTTTGACGCCAGCTTCTTCTCGGTGAGCGCTCCTGCCTGCGTACGTGGACCTGGGCTCCCGTCCCTCAGAAAGGGCCCCGACCTCTCTTCCCCGCCTGTGCATGGAGCCTAGTCCAGGGGCTGTTGGAAGGAGTCGGCTTAAAGGAGGCAAACGTCGGATCCTACTAAAAGGAGTGAACACCCAGCAAGCTCTTAGGGGCCCGGAGCTGACAAAGGAAGTCCAGATTCTCCCTGACCTCCCTGGAGGTCCTGGTGTCCTGTGTGCCGGCCTCCAGGCGGTCCACCCAGGCTCCTCGCGGACCCTTGGTTCTTTAGCTGCCCGCTGCTCGTACCTTTATCGCGTGCTGTGTGCACGCCGGGTGTCTCGTCCCCGGGAGCTTTACGAAGCCCGTCTTTAGAGCGGGCTGGGCGCCCTGGCCGGGAAAAGCTCCCAGGAGGGGCACCTGGCGCCATGGGAGGGGGGAGCCCCCTCCTAAGAAGTACTGGGGACTCCCTGGATGGCTTGGGGGCCCGCAGGCCGGGGCCTGGGTGTGTCCTGGTAAATTGCAGCCTGTTCACTGAAGCCCCTGGCGCCTCCCTCTTTATTCCTCACTTGAATGCACACCCCTCTGTGACATCACCTAGACACATACCGCAGTGACAAGGGCAGTCGGAATAGCTCTTCTTCCTCACCTTTTTTTTTTTTTTTTTTTTCTTACCTTCTAACCTATGCAGATTCTCCAGAACATCGTGGGCACAGCTCTGATGATTTTAGTGGCCATTGGTTTTAAAACCAAGCTGGCTGCTTTGACTCTTGTCGTCTGGCTGTTTGCCATCAACGTGTATTTCAACGCCTTCTGGACCATTCCTGTCTATAAGCCCATGCATGACTTCCTGAAGTACGATTTCTTCCAGACCATGTCGGTGATCGGAGGCCTGCTCCTTGTGGTGGCCCTAGGCCCCGGGGGTGTCTCCATGGACGAGAAGAAGAAAGAGTGGTAACAGACCCCTTCCCTGCCTGGCTAGGACCCGCGGCCATCGAGGACTGGTTCGGGGTGGATTCGACAAAAATGCCAGCATTTATGTGTCCTCTTTCCTTCTCTCCCTTGGTAAAGGCACAGATGTTTTGAGAATTTATTTGCAGACACCTGAAATTTGGCGGCTAAATCTGCTCTGGACCCACAGCCTAGTACCTGACCACTGGGGCGGGCTGGCTGGGCACAGCGCCTCCCTCCCCCAGGCACGGCCTCGGCTTCCCACGAGCAGCTTGCTGGGCTGTGGCCTCAGTTCCCGTTTTTGTTTCTGTTTTGTGGGTGGGGGGCCTTCAAGCTGTACTGTGAGCAGATACATTTGTGTATCCTTCAAAGCGGTCTCCCTCTTACTGTTTTTTAAGTTTACGTTTTTAGCTAAAACTAAACGACTTGGGATGGCCCAGCCCAACATCACACAGTCAACGTCCCGGGCGGAAGCCTCGCCCACGGCTCCGAGTTGTCCCCGTGCCGCATCGTAACGCTCGCAGGGACAACAACGGCATTTGGACCCAAACCCAAAGAACGAAGTGGTGCCAGAGGGGCCGCCGAGGCTGCCGTTCCCTCGGCACAAAACCGGCTCCGATTGGTGCAGCTCGTTGGGTAGGGTAACCCCCCGGGAGCCTCAGTGGCTCAGGGTGGGAACGGCGGGGCTAGAAGTCCCCAGGTGCACCTGGAGCCTGTGGGGACCCTCGCCCCGACCCTGGCCTGGCCACATGCCTGCGCGCTGACTCCCGTGAGGGGCGTGGGAGGAGCAGCAGCCTCGTGGGGCAGGGCAGCGACGAAGCGGGCTCTCAGACCAGTTACCTCACCCCCGGTCTTCACGCCGAGCCCGGGCTGCCGCTGTGGGCTCGTGTGGGCTCGTGTGGGCCCCCGTGGGCTCCGACCTGGCCAAGCGCCCCGCCCGCCTTTCCTTCGGCTGGAGGGACTTTTCCCAAGCTGCGCAGCCGTGACTTACCACTTTCTCAAGGCTGTTGCTTGCTCAGATTTGTCTTTGCTACGCTGAATGCAGCCCAAATTACTTTTTACGATTTGTGATGCCTTACCGATTGGATCTTAATCCTGTATTTAAAGTTTTCTAACATTGCCTTACACTGCGTTTCTCTTCTTGGGGGTGCACGCGCCTGTTGGCTCTTCTCCACTCGTCCACGCTGTAGCGATTGCCACGAGGGGAGAGTTGGACTCGTCTGTGCCTCCCCCAGTCCTCCCCCAGACCCTCGGGGGGGGGGGGGGTGGCAGGCTGACCAAGCTAGAACGAGGACTGCCTGAAGCTGGTCTCTTTTTTCCTGGTTCGTGGCTAGATGTGCAAGCCTGAGGGCATCCCTAGGGATGCCGGGGCCAGTCCCGAGCCAGGATCCACATTTACCAGCCAGACCAGAGCCAGCGTGGGGCGGGGAAGCTGCCCCGCTTTTGCCTCCCAGTGCTCCTAGAGCCTTACTTGGCTCTGCGGCCTGGACCCGCCAGACCTGACGGGAGCGATGGCACCCCTCTCAACACCCCACCTCGTGCCCACGCCTCAGCCCCAGATGTTCCCAACCCCTGCCCATTTGCAAACGCCTCCGGCCTTGGAAAAGCAACAGATGGAGAGGGCTTTTCTACTTGGCCACCCGGATGCTCGCTGCACGGGGTGGTTTCTGACTCCGTGCGTCCGCCTCGGGGCCACCTCTCGGTCCACCCCCTTTCCCGTCAGCACAGCACCGCCGTCCCATCAGATGACACTCAGCCACGTCCGTCCCTCCGGGACACCTCTGACAGTTCCAACACCTCTGTTGGTTTGCAGGAACGGTCTGACCCCAGGAGGCCAAGGGGTGCGGTCAGAGGGCACCCTCAATGCTGGAGGAGGTTGCTCGGGCCTCCCCTGGCCCTCGGTGGGCTCGTGCCTGGGACGGGGGTAGATGCCTTTGCAGGAAGGAGAGAAAAATACCATCTACCAGTTGGCTTCGGCAAAACCATTTCTGAGAATTTTTTGGCTTTATGTGGGAAATAGGTATAAATCTCATTTTATGCTGTATTTTATATCTTAGTTGTGTTTGGAAACGTTTTGATTTTTGGAAACATCAAAATAAATAACGGCATTTGTTGTATGCGGCGTGATCCTCTGGTGTTGTCCGGCTGGGGTGGGGCCTGACCAGGCCTCTCCTCGGATGCCCAGCGAGCCAGCCGAACCCTCTAGGCTTCGCCGAGGCCCGCTGAGAAGCCACGTCCAGAGAGAATGCTTCCCTCGGGGTCCCTGGGGGCTGCTTCCTGGGGATGGGTAAGGTGGCCCTGATGCCAGTGGCAACAGACTCCCAGCCCCAGCCCCGGGGGCAGCAATTGTGAGCGGATGGAGGGGACCCTGAGACACCCACCCCGTCGGCTGAGAGGGCGCACAGCAGGTGGCTTGAAGAGGACCCGGGCTCGAGGACCTGAAGGATTTCGGAAAAGCTTTCCACGTGTGCTTTTCTCCGGCAGCCGTTTATTAACCTGACTGTTTAAAAGAGCTGAAGCTCTTGGGTTTACGGTGGTGACGTCTGAACTTCTTCGCCGAGCCCAACTGCCTCTGGAACACGAACACGGAGCTCCGGTTAGTGAGCCATCCCCGTCCTCTCGGAGGGGCGCCCCCGAGTCAGGCCAGCTGTCCACCCGTGGCTTCCCTGAAATGCCACCCCCCCCCCCCGCCCCCAGCCTCCAGCGAGCTCTGGATCTCCCGTAGACCTGAGGGCGAAGGAACCTTGGCCATGGCCTAACAAGGCC
Organism: Panthera pardus; assembly: GCF_024362965.1. NCBI lineage: Eukaryota > Metazoa > Chordata > Mammalia > Carnivora > Felidae > Panthera > Panthera pardus. The sequence goes on from NW_026526766.1 coordinate 91,700,732, forward strand.
CTCCCGCGGGTCCCCTGCGGCGTGCGCCCCGGAGTCCCCTCGGACGGGCTGCAGAGCCCAGCGTCCGTGCGGCAGCCCCTGGCCCCGTCAGGCCAAAGCAGCCTCGGCTTCTAGTTTACTCCCGAAACGTTAGCTTGACATTTTATCTGCCACAGAAAGGTTCTTTACACAGGTTTTGTAAGGAAACGGAGAACCGTCGGCAGGGGAAGCTGCCACTCACCTTCCGGCGCTTGAGGACCGGCTCCTGGTCCCCTCGCGTCTCTTCTCCGCCCCCAGGGCCCGTCTCTGTCAGGACCCTTGGCCTCTCGTCCTCCCCCTCGGTCAGAAAGTCCTCAGTGCCGTCCCCGTGTTCAGTCCCTCCCGGGTCCTTTCTGGTGAACGCCTCGGCTGAGAGGGACAGAGGGAGGGGCAGTTTTAGGTCCGCGTCACCGTCTGCGCGGGGCTGAGGGGGCGCAGCCGGGGCCGAGGGGGCCGGTCCCACTCACGCGGGTACAGGTCTGTCATGCTGTCATCACTGTCACTCGCAGCTGCGCCGTCCTCACCGGACGAAGGTTCCCAGAAGGCTTCTCCCCGGCGAGGCGGCCCGGCGCCGTCCACCTGGTCCTCCCTCCTCCTCCTCCTGTGCAGGAGGCAGGCGGCCACGTACTCCGCGCCCTGCTTCTGACACCTTTCATCTGGGAGACGGGCCGGCACGCCGTGTCTGCCCCCCTGTCCTCCGGAGCAGAGACCGGCTCCACCGGGCCCCCAACACCCCCCCCCGCCCCCCGTCTGCTGGGCAAAATGTGGTGGCGGGAGGTGCCCTGGCTCAGCTCCTACCAGGAAAGGAGAGGACGGAGGCCGGTGGGGGCGCGGCGCGAGGCGTGAGCAGACGCAGAGCTGTGCCAGGCCCCAGCCTGGGTGAGGGCGAGAGCGGGAGCGTGGCCGCTGCTGACCCTGCCCGGAGCAGGGGGGGCCGCGACGAGGCCTCCACACCGTCTCGCGCACAGAGGCCTTGGGGAGGCCGGACGCCCGGCATGGCGGACACAGACCAAGCCCCGATGAGGAGCGGGGTGGCACCGAGGAGCCTGGCTGTTGAGGGCGGCCCTCCGTGGGCGGCGCTCTCCGGTCTCAGGGAGGAGGGGGAGGGGACCGGGCCCCGGCCTCTGATGTCCCCCACCGCCAGGCTCTTCTCTCCTGCCTCATCTCGGCCACTCGCTCTGTGGCCCCGCACGGCCTCGGGGCCGGTGGCCCCCACACCTGGAGTCCCCTCTCAGGACCCCCGGCCAGGTTCCCCGGCCGCCGGTCCCGTGAGCCACACGCTCCAGCATCAGGACGACTCTCCTACTGGGGCAAACCCAGTCCCTCCCTTCCCACCCACACCCGGCAGCCCCCAGGCTCTGTGCCAACGTGGGACCCTTCACGGGTCCTTCACTTTTGCCCGTGGGCGAAGACTGGGCCTCATTTCCTCTTGGGGAAACACAGCCTTCAGAGTCCTCTCCCTCTCCTTGCCTCTCTCCCCACACCCGGGTCCACTGGCTCTGCGCCACCTGGCCCTCGCTTCCCCGTGGGGCTCCCGCCGGCTCCGTCCCCACCTTCCCGTCAGGAGCATCTGAGAAGTGTCGACCGTTTCCTCCTCGACACCTCCGTCCCGACACCACCCCGCCTGCTTCTCCCCCTCCTGGGGCTCTTCCCTGCTCAGGCCTGGCCCCGCGTCCCCTCTGCTGTGGCTCTGCGGACGCAAACGCCACTTAGTGTCAGTGGTGTGCGTCACGTGAGCACTGGCCCGCGTCTTCAACAGCCACCTTCCCTGACACACGCTGAAGAGAATGCTTCATTTCCCCACAAAGCCCGTGACTCCGATGCCACTCTCGTAAGCACCCCGGTTCTCGAGCCAGGAATCCGGGAGTCACAGCCGACTTCTTCCTCTCCCTCACCTACTGATTCTACCCACAGAACAGCTGCAACCCGTCCACATCTTCCCTGCCGGCACCTGTAGCCCCGGCCACCGTCACCTTCAGCTGGCTGCACAGCCGCCAAGGGTCCCCTGCTCCACTCCTTCCCGCCCCCCCCACCCCCCACCACAGTGACCCTGACGCACACGGTGACTGCCAGTCCCCGCTTCAGTCCTTTGCGGCCTCCAAGACCCCCTGTGGTCTTGTCCCACCTACCTTGCTGACCCCGACCCCATCTTGCGTGGTGTCACAGCGGCCGTCCTTCAGGACCTCCCACAACCAAGTGTTTTTCTGCCTCTAATCTTGCCGGAATCCTTCCTCTAACGGGAGCACTCTTGCCTCTACTCGCTATGTCCCTGAAGTCTCAGCCCAGAAACCCCGCCTCCCCAGGGCCTCCTGGCGGCCCTCGGCACACGACCGCCACAGCACTCACGGTTATGTCGGGGCCCACTGCCTGCTTTACCGCAGTCTCCGCCACCACCCCTCCCCTGGGCTGGGCCGGGCGCACCACCAGCTACTGCCAAAAGCTGACTGAGACACCACTTCTGCCTTCGAGGGCACTGGTCCTGGAGAAGAGCAGGCATGCACCCGAAATACTTGTAAACTGAGGCAGGCTGCGTCCGCCCACGGCTACTTACATTCACGCAGAGCTCTCTGGTACCGCTGGCCCTGGGTGTGCCTCAGCACATGCTCGGGGACCTTGTTGATGTGCCGCAGGGTGAGTCTGCAGAACAGCTGGTGCCTAGGGGACAGGCAAACGTGGGCTGGCAGGGATGTTCACAAGGGTCTGGACCAGTGGCTCTCCAACCACGGCTGCGTCTTGGAATCATTCCCAGAGTCTGGCAAAGAAGTCTCCGAAGCAGACTGGGCATCAAGATTCTTAAAGGCTGGAAAACAATTCCACCCCGCAACTGGGGTGGAGAACCAGTGACCCGGACGGACCGTGACCTCTCGGCCTTTACCTGGAACACACCTGGTCATCAGCATCCGCTCCGGCCCACGGGAATGCACGTGAAGACCTGGCTTGGCAAAGTCCTAGATGAACGGGAGCATCCCCCGGCCCCCTCCCTTCAACTAGTGCTGTCAACCGTACACGTTCAGCTGCACCAAAGTTCTCCTTAAATACGTGGAACTCAACGCATTCAGAGCCTTAGGTGACAAGCCTCAGCGTTACGAAAAGCAAACACGCACCACGGAGAGGGGGCTCACCGGGGAGCTCTAGCCTGCAACCCGGATGTCCGGTCTCTTAACATCTACCTACGAAGGACGGCGCCAAGCCCTCGAGGAGCGCGCAGCCAGCGGGGAGGGGCCGGGGTTCCGAATCCACCTCGCGGCAGCGGCCAGACTCAGCGCCGGGACCCGGCTCCACTCGGGGCCCCTCCCGCAGTACCCGGCCTAAGCCCGCTCCCACGTACGGGTTCTTGGTGCTGGGCACGATGTGCGGCTCGAACTCCGCGTAATCGAAGGCCGGAGAGGCGCTGACCAGCCGCCGGTACTTCTTGCCGCGGGTGTAGACCTGGAGTTCGGGCAGACGGCAGGGCAACTCGTGGCCGGTGAGAGCGCATTTCACCTGCGGGGCGGAGGGCGGGCGAGAGGGTCAGGGGGTGCGGGGACCGCCCGAGCAGGTCCGCACCTCCTCCTCCGGCCCCGCGGACCTTAGCGGCGCCGGGCTCCAGCCGCAGACTCGGGTGTTCGCGGAGGAAGGCGAGCACTTCGGCCGGCGGCTCGCTCATGGCTCGGCCGCCCTCGGAGCTGGAAGCCGGCGCCGCTCGCACCACGTGGGCCGGGGGCGGGGCTCGGCGGCGCCCCGGAAGCAGACGCCTCTCGTCCCGGAAGCGCCGGCGGGGCGGGGAGATGGCGGCGGCGGCGGCGGCGGTGCGGTGGCTGGGGTTTCGCGCTGCGCGGCCGGCGCCGGTGAGCGGGGCGCGGGGCGCGGGGCGGGCACGAGTCGGGCGGGCTGGGGGACCCGGACCCGGCCTGGGCCGGCTCAGCCAGCCCCTCGGTCTCCGTAGGCCCCGGCGCGCGCCGTCCGGAGGAGCGTCCTTGCGGTCCCCCTGCGCCCAGGTGAGGACTCGTCCGGGTGTGACCTGGGCACCTGGGAAAAGACGCCCCGCTTTGTAAGCGGGGGGGCGGGGGGGGGGCGGCCGCAGGCACTGAGAGGAGCTTCGAACTGCCGCCCGAACGCGGGCGTGTCTCTCAGCCGAGGTGGCCCGCGGGCCGGCCCCTCTCGTACTCCCGAGTCACGCCCGGCGGGGCCCTAGACGACAGCACAGCCGCGGCGTGCGGGTTGCGCGTGCACGTCCGGCAGGATAGCGTGCTGCGTAAGAAGGAAGGGTGCTGTAGAACCCTTGCTCCAGGCCTGCGTTTTTACCGTCCGCGACGCCCGAGGTGCCCTCATTTGATGAGGCTCACGCTCTGACCGCTGAATTGCACTTTCCCTGTACGTGGTTCCATCTTTAAGTTCACGAGCAGGGAACAAGAGAAGCTGTTGGGAGTGCTCTTGGGAGCCCCTTTCCCGAGTTGATCGCGCTTCCCTCTCTGCATAGCGGGTGCATCTTAGTGCGACGAGTACGCGGCAGACTGTTGTTGTGTAAAAGGCATGAGATGGTTGCACGAATTACCCAGGGTCGGGGTTGGTGGCAAAGGCAGGACTAGGCCCTAGGTCTTGCTTATGCAGTCGGTGAACGTCCAGGGAGCGTGCCCGGTGGCCACAGGCTGGTCTGTTCACTCTGGGGCAGTAGTGCTCGTGTCTCCTTGAGGAATAGGCTGCTCCAGGTCTATCTGCCGGGGGCTTCTGACCCCACGCCAGGGTTGGAAACCTTCCTAGGGTTGGCCTGGAGCCCAAGCAGGTGTGGTAGTTCTGCAGCTGAAGCACCTGCCACCAAAGCAGAGGATGACTCCTTTCTCCAGTGGTTCCTGCTTCTCATTCCTGTGACTGCCTTTGGCCTGGGGACCTGGCAGGTAAATACTAGCTTTAGCGCTGATGGCTCTAGCTTTTTTTTTTTTTCTTTCTTTTTAATGTTTGCTTATTTTCGGGAGAGAGAGCGCGCGCGCACACGCAGGGAGGGGTAGAGAGGGAGGGAAACACAGAATTCGAAGTAGGCTCCAGGCTTTGAGCTGTCAGCAGGGTCGGACACGGGGCTCAATCCCATGAAACAGGAGAGCATGACCTGAGCCGAAGTCAGATGGTTAACCGACTGAGCTACCCAGGCGCCCATGGGGGCTCTGAGCTTTTGCCCTTATTGCCACCTGCTTGGGTGTGCTGTTTCCACAGGTCCAGCGTCGAAAGTGGAAGCTGAAGCTGATAGCAGAGCTCGAGTCTAGAGTTATGGCTGAGCCCATCCCTCTGCCAGCAGAGTGAGTGTGTGGCTGCCCACCTGGGACCGGCCTCACTCAAGGTCGGCAGCGGGGCCTGGCTGCTTCCGCTTGCTGTCCTGACCCTCAGACGGGAGCCCTCGAGATGAGTTGTTCTAATGAGCTTCCTGACCACCGTTGGGGGGTGGCATGACATTTTTAGAAAGAGATCTGTGACTTGGGGTTTCACCTTGTTTCCCAGGCCCATCGTACCTGTGGGGGCACAGTGCTGATGGGCTCCCCGGAGCAGTAATTCTTACCTGGTGGGTGGGGGTGGTGTCCCCTCATGTGGTCTTGACAGGAGAGCAGAATCTTGAAAAAGCATCCTAAGTGATTCTCTTGTCTCTACCCCTCCTTTTGACCCACTGTCCTGGAGGGACAAGAGCTAGTTTAGGGGAGCAAACCCGTGCCCTATTTGTGATGCGCAGGCCTCACGGGCTTTGACTTCCCGCCCGATCTCGTCGGGCCTCACTTCTCCCCACTGCTGTGTAGCCCAATGGAACTGAAGAACCTGGAGTACAGGCCAGTGAAGGTCAGGGGGCACTTTGACCACTCCAAGGAGCTGTACATGATGCCTCGGACGATGGTGGACCCGGCCCGGGAGGCCCGGGAGGCCGGCCGCCTCTCTTCCTCGCCGGAGAGCGGGGCCTACGTCATCACCCCCTTCCACTGCACAGAGCTGGGGTGAGTAGGACAGACAGGTCAGAACTCTGGTTGTGGGAGAGGGTCATTCACTGCGTGGATGTCGCAGGAGGAGGCCCGAGGGAGGAACCGGAGATGGATGCGGGCAGGGATTCCCAGGGACCCTGGGTATCTGTCTTCAGAGTTGGTGTTCTGCCAGTCAGGACACAGGCTGGACACAGGCAGGCCTTCCCGGGGCACACCTGCTCCCTGTTCTCCCGGAGACTACCAGCGTTAACCTTTGTCCAAAAATCCTTCTCCACCTGAGAGCATACTTTGTTACTTCAGAATCACCATCCTGGTAAATAGAGGGTTTGTCCCCAGGAAGAAAGTGAATCCGGATACACGGCAGAAAGGCCAGGTAAGGGGCAAGAACCCTCCTTTTTTTGTGAGCAGGGCTGTATAGGAACCACAGGCCTTAAGGAGGAATCTCACATTCTCCTTTCTAGATCGAGGGAGAAGTGGACCTAGTTGGGATGGTGAGGCTGACAGAAACCAGGAAGCCCTTTGTCCCTGAGAACAATCCAGAAAGAAATCACTGGCATTACCGGGACCTGGAGGCCATGGCCAGGCTCACAGGCGCAGACCCCATTTTCATTGATGCCGACTTCGGTACGTTGTGATCAGCCCATCCTAGAAGATCGAGTAGCTTTTTTGTAAATACCCCATCCTACCTTCCCTTTAGCCCTGGAAATTTTCTAGTTATTTCCTGTTAGTTACATCGTAGTATCCGTTGGGAGAAAGGGGAGTATCTGTCTGCAAAGAGGCAACCCAGGGTTGGTTACAGGTGAAAGGTATGTACTGAACTTTTGGCCGCGCAAAAATCTAAAAAGCTCTGCAAGGTTCCAAGGAAACAGCTGGCCAAGCCGCTGTAGGGAGAAACTGGTGCTGAGAAGCTGGTGGCATAGCTCTTGTGGGTTGAGTCCGTTGTCTCTGCAGAGAGCACCGTCCCCGGGGGACCCATCGGAGGGCAAACCCGAGTCACTCTGAGGAACGAGCACATGCAATACATCATCACCTGGTGAGTCCCCGATACGATGTCACGGGGTGAGTCCGGATCTCTAGCCACCCCCCCCCCCCTTCAGAATCCTGACTGTTCATCTTTTTGACCCAAGGTACGGACTCTGTGCAGCTACGTCATACCTGTGGTTTAAGAAATTCCTACGTCGGACTTCTGGTGTGTGAGATTAGCAGATGTAGCCCTTCCCCTAAATTATCAGGAAGTGGCTGATTTGTGGAGATGTTTTCATGTGGGATCAGCAACCACTGGCATAAATAAATCTCTGTGCTACACCGTGTGCCGTATCCGTCTTTCTACCTGGGCCACTCTTAACTGGATGATCATACAGTCCAGGCTTGGGCCTGGTATGTGACCAAGCAGTCTTAAGGCTGCTTTTTCCAAACGATCAACGTACAACCTACACAGCAGGTTTAACACAACTCTACCCTACAACGAATAAGGACCTTGCCACCACCCCAAACGTGTGTAAGACGACAAAAAATTACAGTCCACCCCAAATGCCAATGGGCCCGGGCTGAGAAAGAGCCTTTTATTTACTTTTATATACAGAAAAGTCACCTGTGCCCACTCAGCCCAGTTTGGTGGCCAGTTCTTTAGCCTTTGCCTTTTCCAGCTTGGCGATGCGAGCCACCGACTTGGGACCCAGGACGTTGCCTCCCCAGTGGCGGCGGATCTGCAATGACAGGAGAGGCTGTTGGCGTGGGCTGTCGTTGTCAGGCTCTCGGAGCCATGCTAGGTCATGCTGTCTTCTCCTTGGCCACTCCAAGTCCTTTGCCCAGTAGGACTGCTCTGGAGGAGCTGGCCGGTCCCCCAGAGACAGGCCTGACTTACCCCAAACGTTTTGTGCCCAGCTGCTGCTTACCTCATCGTATCTGTCGTTGTAATTGGTTCTGACGGCTTCCACCAGCTTAGCCAGAGCTCCTTTGTCTTCCCTGAAAAGGCGGGAGGGACAAGGGGGTCATCAGCATGTTACCTTTCCAGAAAACAGGAATAACTTCCTTTCTATAGCCCCAAACACAAGGCCTTTGCCTCAGACACAACATGACCACATGGCTTATTCAGGTGAAGAAATTCGTAACCATCATCGGCAAAGATTCAGATGAACGTGTTGCTTGAAGGTAGAACATTTGGTCTTTAAGGTAAAATCCCGAGAAGTGAATGAAACGTACCGGGGGAGAGGACTGCCTGACCTCTACTGACGTCTGGGAGTTCGGGGGCCCCTTGCATACTTACGAGTTAACCTGTGTGAAGGCGACAGTGGTGCAGGTCTTCCTGTGGACCAGTCGCCCCAGCCTGGCCTTCCCCTTGATGATGCAGTAGGGAACCCCCATCTTCCGACACAGGGCAGGCAGGAAGACAACCAGCTGGAAAAGCGCATTAGCTTTAGAACGTATATTGGTCAAAAGCAGTAATTTAGAAGCTAACTTAGCAACTGCTCAGGGTTAAAAAGCTCATGTTTTGCACTTCAAGGTTGAATTCAGTGAGAAATCCACATCATCGCAATGGCTATCCGTGGGATCCCTCATCAGTACTGTTTTCAACGGAAAGCATTCACATGCCTACTTGGGCCTCTCGAGCCAAACTCCAGCTTACTTCCAGTCTTCCCAGTACTGACATGAGGGCCCAATCTAACTTTAACAGCGTTTAGCAACCGATCCGACACACCTCGATAGGATCCACATCGTGTGCGATCACCACCAGCTGAGCCTTCTTGTTTTCCACCAAGGTGGTGACGGTGTTAACCCCTGGAAGCACAAACAGTTTGCATGAGCACTTCACGGGGACTGCCCAGGTCACAAAAGCAGCTCTACTATGGTACACACCCAGCTGTGGCTCAGGGTTAAAAAGCTCGGATTCTGCTCTCCACGGTGTTTCCAGGTGAAGAAATTCATACATCACTGCCAACAGCCTGCCCCACCCCACCACTCACCCTCTTTAAGGAGGGGCCCACTCACCAGCTCGAAGGACAGGGGGCCTCTTAGTGGGGACATCCCCTTTGCCAGCAGCCTTCTTCTCAGCCCGGGCCAGCAATCTCTGCTTCTTCTCTTGCTTGGTCTCCGGCCTGTATTTGTGGGCCAGCTTGAGCAGCTGAGTGGCTGCAAGAATGAGGTCAGTTTAGCCTCGCGTTTCAAGCTCTGATCTTTGCTATCTACGTGATGCTTTAAGTCACTGTCCGGAATACTATCGTAGTGCAAATCTCAGACCCCGGGGCGCCTGGGTGGCCCAGGCAAGTGTCAGACTCCTGATCCTGGCTCAGGTCATGATCTCCAAGTTTGTGAGTTCAAGCCCTTAACAGGGCCCTGCGCTGATGGCGTGGAGCCTGCTTGGGATTCTGTCTCTCCTTCTCTCTGCCCCTCCCCTGCTTGTACCACCAAGTGTGTGCTCTCAACAGAAATTAACTTAAAAAAAAAAAAAATCTCAAACTATGTACGAGATCACTTCAGCTATGCCACCCTCGCGATCTGGAAACCAGACAAGATAACCTAGATTTTAGTAAGCCGGTTTTCTGCAAGTACCCAGAACTCCTTAAAGACCCCAGATCCAGCCCTAACTGCCCAGGAAACGTCTCCGTGCTGGTTTACACAAACTCACCTGTTTGGCGGTCCAAGGCCTGGGTGAACTGGTTAATCGCAGGAGGCACTTTGAGACGTTTATAGAGAATAGCCCTTTGCCGCTGCAGTCGGATGTAGCGGGGCCACTTGACAAAGCGCGTGAGGTCCCTTTTGGGCTGGATGTCCTGTCCTGAGAAGTTAAGGGCAACGATGTAAGTGAGGCTCAAACTCCCGGTCAAGTTCGTGTTTAGCGCCACTTGGGAGGGTGTAGGTGCATCAGCGATCTTGGTGGTTTAAAGTGTCATCACCATCTCTCGGATAGCAAATATTCTCTTACATCATCTGCACACAAACACCTATGATCACGGGGCACTGGCGACGCTCCCTCATCCAACAAGCAGCCCAGCGGTCCGCCCATCAGTGCAGCGGTCAACGTGCCTGTGCGCGCTGCCTTCCTGGTGGCCAAGCCGAATCCTAGCGGAGCTGACACACACTCGGGGGGAGGGACAACGAGGCCACGCACCCTGTGCCGGCGTACCCACATCCCAGCCAGGGGGAACCCCACACCCGCTGAAACCTATCAACGGGGCAGGAACACGACCCTCGCTCCGCTCAGCACACTTCCGCTTTTCCGCTGCCGTCCTCCCCCCACCCCCCTCCTTACTCACCGATGCCAAAGTTCTTGGGCCTTTTCTCAAACAGGGGGTTGACCACCTTCTTGGCCTCCTGCTTCTTCACAACAGCAGGGGCCGGGGCCACCTTCTTCCCCTTGGCCTTCTTCCCTTTCGGCTAGGCGAGAAGCGACACCCAGATCAACCCCACGCTCCCGCACGCGCTGCTCTGGAGGCGCCCCGATCCCCCCGCCTACGAGCAGAGCCTGACCCCCCAGGCCCCGGCCAAGGCAGCCCAGAGGCGAGCGCGGCGACGGCCCGTGTGCATCAGCGATCTTGGTGGTTAGGAGCGTCCTCACCATCACTCAGACGGCAAATACTCTTCACATCACCTGCACCACCCGGGCTGCCGCGCCCGCCGCGTCCCAGAACTACGCGCCCCGTCTCTAGGGGCCCGGCACACGGCAGCCTCCGCAAACAGCAGCGGTGGACTCGGAACCTCTCGCCCAAGGCCGCCGGGGGAGCCCCCAGGAGCTCGGCCCCGTCGCTCCGAGCCCCGCATTGCGGCGCTGCGCTCCGCGCCGGGGCCCTCCTCTCTCCCACTCCCCGACCCAGCCGCCGGGATTCTACCCGGCCCGGTGCCACCCCGCCAGGCCCCGCGGGGCTCCCCTAGCGCTACGCCGTGGAGGGATCCCCGCACGGCCACGCCCCGAAGAGGATGGCAGTGGATAGAAGCCGGACCCAGCTCAACACCGAGAACCGCCAGATCGCTCACCATCTTGGAAGGCTGGAGAAGAGAGACAGAAAAAGAGAATTGTGGGTAATATGTAGGCGACCTCGGAGATCGCGAGAATTAACGCCTGCGCGGGATTTCGGATTTAAAGCCACAGGACAGCTCTCGCGCGCTTCCGCCCGGGGGCGGTGCCTACCGCGCCTACCGCGGCGAGTCGGAGCTGTACGGGAGCGGAGCGGAGACGGCGGCAGGGAGCCGGGTCTTACTGGGAGGGACGCACGCTCGTCTCCACCCCGACCGAGTGCCCGTCGCGCCGGGCTCTGCGGACCAGGTGGGGGCGGCGGAGCGGGGTCGCCGTCTTTTCTCGGGTGTGACCCTCCCCACTAAGCGGCTCCGAGGCCGCGAGTTCCGTCGGTCGGCGGCGCGCAGGCGCAAGGCTCCTGGCGCGGAGACGGAGGTGGCCCGGGACTACCCCCAGACCCCCACCCTGAGCGAGGGAGCCTTGGGCGCGGCGGTGGCGGTAGAGTCGGAGGGACTCCGGCGGAGGGGCCGGGGAAGGCTCGGGCCTCGCCCCTGAGCGGCCGGGACACGAGTCCCCGCACTGTGCCTGTGTGCGGATGGTGGGACAGGTGTGCTTAGCGGAGAGGGCCTCTCCCGAGATCCCAGTTCTGCTGGGATGTGGGCGGCTGAGGCTGGCTCCGCTCACCCGGACTCTGGCTCCCAGGTGGCGACCGGTGGCCCCAGATCTCTGTCCCTGCACTGCCTGAGGCCCCCGCCATGGCCCAGCAGAGAGCCCTGCCGCAGAGCAAGGAGACACTGTTGCAGTCTTACAACAAGCGGCTCAAGGACGACATCAAGTCCATCATGGACAACTTCACCGAGATCATCAAGACTGCCAAGGTGGGCGCCCCGGGGTCTGGGACCAAGGGAAGGAGCAGGGTCTGGGGATGGTGGTGAGCTGAGTAGCTGGCCTGCTCTGGTCAAGGGTCATGGGGTGGGGGGGAGTGATTTCTGCTTTCAGCAGCACCCACTGAACATGGAGCAGGTGCTCTGTGCCCGGTGGTGAGGATACAGCAGTGAACACACAGGCCCGGCTTATGTCCACATGGGAAAAACGTTTGGGAGGACTGTGCGGTTGGGGGGGGGGGGGGGGTCAGCAATGACAAGCAGGTCAACAGATGAAGCTGGAGAGGAGTCTAGTCAGATTGCCAGGGTTGGACGTCCGGCGCCACTTACGAGCAGTGTGGGTCTGGGCGGGAACGAGCCTTCTCAGTGCCTCGGTTTCTCCCGCAACCTAAAGCCTCTGGCGATTGGATGACTTTATAAAATGGTTGCTGTGGGGCCTGATGGGGGCCCAGATGCGGTAGCTGTTGCAAGTGAGTGAGGTCAGTGAGAAAAGTTGGGGAGGCTCCTCCAGGACGGTAGCGTGGCCAGTGTCTGGGTGGGGCTGGATCTTTGAGACTGCTGCCACCCTCCGGAGGCTTTCTGAAGACGATGAAGCTGGCTGGCCCGTGTTTAGCGTTTGTTCACCGTGTGTCGCTGTATGCCCAGGGCCGTCTGGGTCTCCTTCCGTTTAACCTTCACGGAAACCCTCCACGGGGCAGTACTGTCATTTCTATTCTTAGAGAAGGAAACCAAGGCTCGGGAGACTCAGTGATTTGCCAAGGTCGTTCTGCTAATAACTGGCAGAGCCAGGATTTGCACCCAGGGTGTCCAGCTCCTCACTGCAGAGTGCCCTGACCCCTGCCTGGCAAGACCCCCCGTGAAAGCCCCGTCCAGATGGACAGGTTGGAGCAGTGACAGGCCAGCAGCACTCCTGGCGCCTCTGTTTACCGTCGGAGACACCTTGAGTGCACTCTCGGGTCTGCCCTGCCTCAGCTTTGCCCTCCTGTAGACCAGGGATGGCAGTCGGGGCTTCGGTGAGAACGTCGCAAATTAACGGTGGTCACGTGCTTAACGTGGCGCCCGGCACCCTGGAAATGCTCCGTAAATGGTCACTTAAGAGAACCACGTTGTGCCTTTACTCGTTTGGCAGTTGGTTTACCGAGCACCTCAGCCAGTGACCCCGTTTCACACAGAACAAGGCTCCACACCCCAAAAAAGACTTGCCCGAGACCTCCCTGCACGTGGCGAGGCAGTCAACATACACAGGCATCCACCTGTCCCAATGAAGGTGCCCGTTAGCTCCTTAGAAGATGACGAGAGGGGGTGCGGCTGAACGTCGCCCAAGGTCAGGTCAGCAGTGCCCGGCGGAGAAGGTACAGCAGACGACAGGCAGGAGGCAGCCACTGTGGGTGTGTGCAGCCGGCCAGTCACCTGTGGGCTGGGGCACCTGCCGATTCTGGGCTTTCTCGTTTGTCCTCCAGATCGAGGACGAGACTCAAGTGTCGAGGGCCACTCAGGGCGAGCAGGACAATTACGAGATGCACGTGCGAGCTGCCAACATCGTGAGTCACTAGGTGGAGGGCACAGCCTGGTCCGCACGGGGGCTTTCCGGTGGGGGGCGGGGGGAGGAAGGGCAAACCGATCCTCAGGAGACTCCTCTCGAGGGGAGGGCTGTCTGTGGCAGTCGTGTGAGGGGCGGCAGGCGGTGGGCCACGTCCATCACGTCGAGCGCCGTGCGGTGCTTAGAGAGGGGTCGGCCCTCCTTGGCTGACGAGAAGGCTCCTCGAGATTCACTGGGGGAGAAGTAAATTGCTGAGCGAAACGAGGTGTGCGTTTTAATCCCTTCCGGTGCCACAGAACGAGCACATTGACCAAACATTCCCGTCAGCGTGTGCCCACCGGTGAGAATGTGTGGGGAGAGCCCCGAGGAGTCGCGCCCAGCTGGCCCGCACGCTGCCCCAAGGAAGCGCGGGGCAGGCACGAGGCAGGGCGGCGGTCTTATCTGGGGTTTGAGGCTCTGTGAAGTGGGGGCTCAAGGAACCCATGTGATGGGAGTGGAGCACCGCCTGGAGAGGAAGCTGGCGGCCCCGTGGGGCTGGGAAGCCCCGGGGAAAGCCTCTTCTGCAGTCAGGGCGGGAGCCAGGGACCCTGCCCTCCCGGGACTCCTCTCTAGTTCTCTCCCTTCCCACAATGACCCTGGGAAGGTCCACGCCCTAGTCCCACGTTACAGAGGAAGAAACGGAGGCAGGGCCGCCGTGGCCTCCTCACCACCCCTGCTCTGCTCCTGGTGGCCGCAGGTCCGAGCCGGCGAGTCCCTGATGAAACTGGTGTCCGACCTCAAGCAGTTTCTCATCCTCAATGACTTCCCATCGGTGAACGAGGCCATCGACCAGCGCAACCAGCAGCTGCGAGCCCTGCAGGAAGAGTGTGACCGGAAGCTCATCGCCCTGCGGGATGAGATCTCCATCGACCTGTACGAGCTGGAGGAGGAGTATTACTCGTCCAGGTACAGATAGGGCCGGACCCCGCGCAGAGCACACCCGTGGGCCCGCGCCCGGCCGGCAGTTCAGAAGGTCCCGTCTTTCCGAGCCCTTCCTGGTCTTGGCGGCACAGCCCCGTGCCCGGGTTTGAGAGCAGAGCTCGTGGTCAGAGCCACTGGTGGACAGACGATTTATATTGACTGCCAGGCCCTGGGCAGCAGGATGAAAATCGCAGAACTTCAGGGGTTGGGTGGGCCAAGCCTGAGAAGGGCAAGCGGGAGCCAGCATTTCCTGGGGGGCTGCTGGCTGCCTCACTCTGGGCCTGTGTGGTTCTCTTAGCTTGTTAGCCAGTATCTAAACATTCCAGCTGGAGCTGGGTGAGCTTCTGGCAGCCCAGGTTCACGCCCAGAACGTGCAGGACGCTAGTGCCTGCCTAGGGATGTAGCTCCACGTGGGCGTCACCGAAACCTCACGGCGCGTATCAGGGTCCACAGGGGTGCGAAGGAGGAAAAAACTCGAACCGAGGATGGCCTCGAAGGCCGGGCCGGGGGTACGACCCCACTGAGTTCCTGTTCAGCTCGGCCCGGTTCACAGACCGGAGCCCTGCTACATGCTAGGCCCATGCTGGGCCACAGGGATACGGCAGCTGGCAGGACCTGTCACCCCAGCCTGCGTGCATGACTTAGAATTCCAAACCCTGAGTCTTCTGAGCTCGAGGGGCCCTGAGAACTCAGAGTCCCTGTGTGATTCACATGGAGGAAAACGGAGGCTGGAAACTGGGAGGCCTCGCTCCTCTGTGCCCCTTGGCCGGAAAAATCAAGTCTCGTTCAGACAGAGTCTGTGCCCCCCATGCCCTTGCCCACACAAACCTGTGGGGTTTGTTCTTCCTGTGCTGGCTTTCAAACGCTCCTTCCTGTCCCACGGAGGCCATGCTGGGGCCACAGAGGCCCAGGGCCAGCACTCTCTGTGGTCTGGGCCTTGGTTTCCCTGCCCTGTACTCCATGCCAGCCCCCACTGTCTTGGTCATCTTGGTGTCTATGAGAAGGCATAGTGTCTCTCTTTAGCTGGAATGGTCCTAGACTTTTCCAGAGGGTTCTGGGGCCACCTCTGGTCCCTGAAATCTATTGGCTCAACAGATACGTGGCAGATACCTCTTAAACACCCTCCAGAGAGGGGTCCTGAGTAGGTCCACAGGGGTAGGGGTGTCTCAGACCACGCTGGGACATGGCTCCCAGCCCCACTGGATACTGCATGATCCCTTCATGTCCCTGTGTGTGTTTCCTGATGTTCCCGAGGGCCGGGCGTGTGGACTAAGTGGTTACAGGACAGCAGTTCAGCCCTGCCTGTTGGGGTTGGGGGCCGGGGCCGGGGGTGGCCATGAGGGACCTGCCCAAAGTCACTTGACAAGACTGCAGGGAACCCAGGGGCCTGAGTGGCAGGCTTCCCATGTCCTGCCCCGTCAGTCTCTGGTTCCCCCAGGGGGTTCCTTGCCATCGTTGGAGCCGCAGGAGGCTGAGTTCCTCTCGGCTGTAAACACCTGCAGAAGGCGGGGCCTCTACACGGGGTCGAGTCCCCTAGAGCTCCCAACCCGGGTTGCCGTGCCCTGCATGCCCGTGGCCGTGCTCACCTGCTTCCTGTTCACAGCTTGCTCTTTCTCTGCCTATCACCCTGCACTCTCCTTGGGCTGCTGCTCTGTGCCCAGACTGCTGAGGGCAGGAGGAGCAGGGGAGGGAGTGAGGGGCGGGGCCGGAGGAAGCAGCAAGCCAGTTAGACGGGTGTGGGGACCTCGGTGCTCTAGTCGCCCCTTTGACAACCCTAGCGAGCCGTGCTGCTCACCCACATCCTCACCCGTATGTGCCCGTGCCCGGGGAGGCTGCCGCCACCGCAGACCCCGTGTTAGAGGCAGGGAGACTGAGCTCGGGGGGGGCTTAGGCGCCTGTTGGAGACCACACGGCTGGTACAGGGGTACAGAATGGAGCGCCGGGGTCTCTGGTTCTGATCACCTCATCCGGCCATCCCTGCTGAGCGGAGATCCCAAAAAGACCAGGTCTCCGCTTTTGCGTCCTCGCGAAGTGTAGTGAGTGTGGAGGGACCACAGCAAGCTCTGGGCGCTGCTTTCCGGGGTCTGCAAAAGGAAGGCAGCCAAGCTGGGAGGGACATGGCAGCGCAGGCCGCTCAGCCTTGTGGCGGTCAGCTGGGAGGGACTTGTCGAGGTCACACGGGTGGCTGCTCCTGGAAGGCCGCCCTTCAGGATGCTCCGTAGGACCCCGAAGCAGGTGCGGCCGCACGTACCCACCCTGAGCCAGGCTTGCCTGAAGAGGGGCCCGCACACAGGAGGGGAAAGGCAGATTTGGGGTGTGGTCTGTTTTCTTAACTCTGCTTCTGTCTCGCTCCCTGCCCCGCCCCGGCTTCCATCCACCTCTGCCTGCTCCTGTCTCTCCCTGGGTTTCTGGTGGTGGAAAAGCTCAAGTCTTTGCGAAGCTAATGACCTGCCTCTGTGCGAAGCTTACTGGAGGCTGGACCTCGACACAGACTCTGCTGATGGCCTCTCGGCCCCTGTGCTGGCGTCCCCGGAGCCCAGCGCTGGCCCCCTGCAGGCTGCAGCCCCTGCCCACTCCCATGCCACTGGCCCCGGCCCCACAGAGCACGCCTGAGCCTCCCAGGGTTCCCCTCCCCGCAACCCTAGGTTCTTAAGTCTGGTGTGGCCTCCTTGGGACCTTTAGCCCGGGGACAGCACCCCCCAGAGTGTTGGGGAAGATACTGCCCTCAACCGTTTCCAAGGTAGCCCGTCCCTCGGAGATGCCACCTCTGTTCACTGCCCACCTGGCCTGCTGGGCAGACGTTTCCTAGACAGTGTGTCCAGGCCAATAGTGGGGCCGGAGGACGTCCTGCTACAAGCCACAGGGTGGCACTCGGTGGACAGTACTGGCCAAGTCCACGCTCCACCTTCCGGTCTCCTGTGCAGAGATGCACCTGCTGCTTTGTCCTGAGGGCCCCTGGCAGCGGACCGTCCCCGCAGGGTTGTGGTGGGGAGAGGGATGCTGAGAGCAAGGGACCTTCCTCACTCTGCCACACACATTCCGGTGGGTTTTGTAACAAGACAGTTGAATAAAAACAGCACTGCCATCTCGCATTGGTTGGCTCCTTCTTGATGGTCCGGGACCAGTCTGGGATCACCCCCGGTTTCCCGCTGGCTCTGGGGAGAACAGCTGCTGGGCTCTGCCTGGACAGCCTGGGGCTCCAGGTAAGCCTTCCACCCACAGGGGCTTTGGGCAAACGGGGACTTGGTCAGTTTGGGGCTAACGGCTGCATTCCCGTCGCCTAAAACTGCCTGGGAGCTGGGAAGTCTGTAACGCTTGGCGACTAGAGAAATACTGGCATCGTTGCACGTCACAAGGTCCAGCTGCCTGTACTTCGGTCCCATCTTGTCCTCGCTGGACCTGGCGTTGGTGTGGCAGTTACCTGCACTACGGGGAGGAACGGCCACGGGCTTCGAAGGGGTTGAAGCGTTGTGTCCGCAGCCACCGAGCCGGGGAGGGAAGCAGCAGAAGTTGGGGCTCAACCCAGACGGGATGCTAGGCCCAGTGCCGGGTGCCAGGCCCCCCCGAGAAGGGGTTTCGAGCCCACGCCCTGTCGCCAGCGTGCCTCCTCGCGAGGGAGACGGCAGTTGGTCTACGGAGGAGGTGGCAGCACACAGTGCAGTCTCAGGGACAGGGAAGGACACAAGCCCAATGGTGTTGGGGCGCAGAGACCCCCATGGCCAAGCAGGGGTGCCACACAGGTGGGAGCTGGGGCCCAGTCCTGGCTCTGGCCCTGGTTTTCTGGGGGTGGCCTGGGGAAGGCTCCGCATCGAGGAGACCGGTGATGATCTCTTCCTGAAATACCCTCGTTGCAGAAATAACTTGTATCTGACACTGACGAAGAAAAAAGGACTGCAACCAATGGAGCACGTGTGGGGAAAAGGCCGATGGAGTGGACCAAACTTGACGGGGGTTTCGACTGTCTTCAGTGTCATGACACCGGAGCAACAGGCTCTCTGCACCATCAGTGTCTTGTTCTCCTGGGCTGAGGCCACCGTCCCCATTGGAAATGGAAAGCGAAGTGGTTTCTCCCCCCCCCCCCCCCCCCCCCCACCGAGCAAGGCAGCTCCCCACCACCTCCTCCTCTCTAGCCCACGCCCCCGGCAGCAGACCTCACTGGAGAAACGGGCTCTTTGTTTCCAGGTCTCTGTCAAGTCTGCTTCAGGCCGGCTTCGTCTCCACGACCCCGGCCGAGCTACGGGTGTTAAGGTCCCCTGTGGCCTCCGTGTCACTCAAGCCTGGTCAGTCCTCAGTCCTTCCTGCCTCTGTGTCCCAGGCATTTTATTCCAAGAACATTCACACCCCTGGCAAAGTTATAAAGGTCGCATAAAGAACACCCACCTGGGTGCTTTTCTGGATTCACTTCCTGCACCTCTGCTTGCTCTCTCATCCATAAAAGCCACGTGAACGTCAGCCGCAGACCTCACGCCACCTCACCCCTAAATGCCTGTCAGCTTGCCTCTCTAGGAAAAGCAACTCTCCACGGCCCAACGCCAGCATCAGGCCCATGTGAACAATTATCCCATAATATCATCTAGTATCATGACACTTTTTTTTTTTTCTGTTTTTAATGTTTATTCCGAGAGAGTGAGGGAGGGGAAGAGAGGAGAGACAGAAAATCCCCAGCAGGCTCTGCGCTGTCAGCGCAGAGCCTGACATGGGGCTCAATCTCCAGAACTGTGAGATCATGACCTCAGCCAAAACGGAGTCGGACGCTTAACCTGACTGAGCCACCCAGATGTGCCTCGTGACACATTCTAACATCCCCAGTCGTTCTCTAAATGTTTATTTTTGAATGTTTATTTCTGAAAGAGCAAGTGGGGAGGGTTAGACAGAGGATCCAAAATGGGCTCTGCGCTCGAACTCACAAGCTGCAAGATCATGACATGAGCCGAAGTCGGCCGCTTCACCGACTGAGCCACACAGGAGTCCCTCGAAACATCTTTTTACATCTATTTTCATTTTGCGTTGCAGTTAGTTACTATTTCTTACAGCCTTTTGAAATCTAGAACAGGATCAGGGTGGCAGTCTGGAACAAGTCAAACACAGTTCCGGATATACTTTGAAGGGAGAGCCAACAGAATTCACTCAAGGACCGGATGTAGGGAATGAGGAGGCAGGGTGGCTTCAAGGTCTGACTTCTGTGCCTGGAAGCATGGAGTGGCCTTAGCTGAGGCAGAAGGCAGGCAGTGAGGGGAGGTGGGGTCGGGGGAGGCCAGGACCCCTGTTCTGTACATACCCACGACGATGTGTCTCGTGTCCAAATGTGGGCCTGGAGTTCAGGGGAGTCAGCAGCACCGAGTCATGAGCTCTGAAGGGAGTCACTGCACAGTAAGAGTTAACAGAAAAAAGAAATGAGACCCAAGGAGGAGAGTAGGTGTCAGGGAGGAGGTAGGATCTGCTGGTCACACCCTCCAGAAAACTCACAGATGAATAAGGCCCATGAGTCAAGATTTGCACTCAGAACTCAACTCTTCTCCCGGCCCTTTGGCAACGCTGCTGCCATCAACCACCTCCCGCCCAGACAGGACCTCAGCAAAGCCTCAAAGACCCCCTGGAGATGGTCACACAGGACGGAGAACCCCAGACTGGTGGTGTGGACTGGAAGAGGACACATCATCCCCCTCCCTTCGCACATCCCTGTTCCTCTGCGCCTCTGGCTTTGATGGTGGAAACGGACGGTGCCAGGAAGGACACGTTTATGGCTCAGTGAGTGTCCTGGAAATCTACCGTGGGGGACAACAAAGCCATCCTCTCCTCAAAACGTCACCTCACAGCAAAGATCCCAGGCAGAAAGTTACATTCTTACTGCTTCGTCAGAAACCTTTTCAAATAGCTTCTGAAATTGTAGTTTATAAATCCAAGTCCCTGCCCCCTCCCTCCCTTGAGGAATAAGGCCTCCCCTACTCACCCCAAGGCAGCCCCTAAAGGGCTGGGTGTTGGGACAAAGCCTGTCACTGCCATGAATTGTGGAACAGGGGTGCGGTGGTCTCCGACCTCAGGCTGAACACTCCCCTCCCTTCCCTCGTGAGTTAAGGGATAAGCCTTGTCCTAAATCTTAGCCTGTGGTTGCCCTGTCCAGAGCAAAGACTCCAGTGGGTCTTCCTCGAGCGCCCGATCATCCTCCCTCCCGACACCTCACATCCCTTCCTCCCGGACCTTTCTCCTTGGCACTCCCCGTTACCCGACTCATCCTGCGCTTGCCTTACGTGTTCCCGGTGGCCACACACACGCAGACCCGCCG
Source organism: Panthera pardus (assembly GCF_024362965.1). Classification (NCBI taxonomy): domain Eukaryota; kingdom Metazoa; phylum Chordata; class Mammalia; order Carnivora; family Felidae; genus Panthera; species Panthera pardus. The sequence goes on from NW_026526766.1 coordinate 91,721,304, forward strand.
AGGACGCCGCTGCGTGTCTTCTCAGCGCTGGCATCTCCCGCCCTCGCAGCCCGCCCGGCACCTGCTGGGCGCGCGGTGCTTTCGGAGCGGACCCGCTCTCGCCGGGTCCCGCTTCGGATCTGGGTCCCCAGAGGGCTGAACCACGGCCGATCAGTCCCGTCGCCCCCGGGTACTGAGCGCCCACTGTGTACGCGGCACCGTGCCGGCGGGGGGGGGGGGGGGGCGCGGCGGCCGGAAAGTCACAGCACCGTCGCCATCCCCGCCCGAGGGAAGAGGCCGGGGGCCACGGAAGCCCAGGACCCACAATGCTTTGCGCCCCGCCCCGCGCGTCTCTTCCGGCGGAGCCAGGCCTGGCTAGTCGAGCACCGCGCGCTGGCGGCTCGGCGCTCGGCTGGCGGCGCCTGCGCACGCGCGGCTTCCGGCGAGGGCGGTCCGGCGGCGTGGTGAGGGTGTCGCGCGTGTGTCTCCCGGGAGAATCCCAGAACCCGCGACCATGGCCTCTCTGCTCGCCAAGGACGCTTACCTGCAGGGCCTGGCCAGGAAAATCTGCTCCCAGCCCAGCCCGGAGCCGCAGAAACGCAAGTCCGGTACAGCGCAGCCGGGGTCGGGCCTGGGAGGGCTGGGGGTGGGGTACGCCCCTGCGCCGCCCCGCGCAGCCTGCGGGTGGGTGAGACACGTGGGTGCGTGAAGCAAGCCCGTAAGACGGTGGAAAGACTCATAAGGGTTATGTACAGTTGTCACTGTTTCCCTGCTTGTGGGCATCAGCTCGGGGGTGCCAGGGAACCAGCTGCGTCCGCTCACCGGGCCGGAGGCCCCTGCGGGGCCTGCAGGAGGTGACCCGATGGGATGGGGGAGGTAGGGAGAGGGCGGGAACGGGACGGCTCCTACCAGTGGGGTGTACCGGGAAGTCCGTACACGAGCAGGTAAGACAGAAGTTGGCACTTGTGAGTGCTGCCAGGACCCGAAGGGGCAGAGAGCATCAGCGTCTGACAGGCAGCTACACGGAGAACGGCCTTTTGTCTTTATGCGAAGCAAACGTACTCATTACCGGAAGTTAGGAAATTTGAGGTTTCTTAGCACTGGGCTGTAACTTTATACGTTAAAAGATTAGTTTTTCTTCTGTGAGTGTCTCAGCGTTTTAAAACGTCTCATTTCGTACTCGGTGTACTCTTTTTGTTAGCTTAAATGAAAATATTTCTTGATCCTTTAAAAAAAAGCCTGTGTTCTCGTTTTTGACGGCTAGGTAGTGCTTTGTAATGTGACAGGTGGCTTAGCTTGTCCTTGTAGGTGAGTATTCAGGTTTTTCTAGTTTTTCCCTGTGATGAACATTTTTGAGGTCAAACCTTGGTGCGTAACCGGGACGGATTCTCATAAGCAGACTGCTGGGTCAAGTGTGGATGTGTTGCAGGGTTTTACCACCTGTGGCCAGTCTCCTTTCTCAGGTCTGTGGGTGGCTCTGAGCTTTACAAAAGGACAGGGGTCTCTGCACGCTCCGTCCTGATTCGCCTACAGTACCCTGGGATCAAAGGTTTTGCAAAACTTTCATGCAGGTTGGATGGGTCACAAAGGTTAGGACCGCAGCCCTTTATGATTTTGTATTTCAGCCAGCAAAACGCGAGGTTCAGAAGCTTCTGGGCCCCCAAAAAAGAAGAGGAAGAAAGGACAGAAGAAATCCTGGGAGAGGGAGGAGAAGGCTGTGGAGCCAAAAGCCCAACCCCTAGGGGAGAAGTCTCCAGCAGCTTCCAAGGCCAGAAACCCAGCAGCAGCCACGGAGGAAGAGGCCTTCACCTCCACAGGATCTCCTGCAGGTGGAGATGTGGGGCAGGGCTGACTGAGATCATGTGAAAACGTGGCCCTCTGTGGACATGAGAAAATACGGTGTCACGCACATTTTTGGGGTGTTTTGAGACTTTCTAGAGAGGAGGTTTTCAAGGGACAGATCCCAGGGAATACATAGTGGTTCCAGGCCATTTGGCATTGGGGTCTGGTGAGGGGCAGGGTCATGTTCCCCTGAGGACCTTGCCCCGAGGAGGCTCTCACTGCCTGCAGGTGTCCAGAGTGGCATCACGAGAGCTGACCTGTTGGGAGAGGTGGGGAAGCCCCGCCTGCAGAAATTGGAAGAAATGAGAGATGGGTTTGTCTTGACCCATCAGAAGCCTTTTGTCTTACCGCACGGGGGTGTTCTGTTCTGGGGGCCAGTCCAGCTTGGGGAGTGGAGAGTAGTGTTTACTAGAACTGTCCTGCAGGTCGACGAGTGGCCACTTGGGGAGTGGGACAGTGTGTGGGGTTTCAGGCTTTGAAGCTGGACCTTGGGAAGAGGGACGGGAAGGTCAGGCAGGGGGTTTTCTCTTAGCTCCCACTTTCCTCACAGACGTCGAGGTCACAGAGTCTGATTCTTTGTTTGCCCTGGATGTTCTGCGGCAGCGGCTACGTGAGAAAATACAGGAGGCCCGGGGCCAGGTAAGTTGGGGGGGCTGCTGGGGTGTAGGAAGCAGTGTGGTTTTCTGCAGTGGTTTTCCTGCTTTGCGTGGAGGAGAAAGTACCTTGGTGCCCTTTGTGGGCTTGGTCCTCAGTTCTGCCAGCCTGGGCAGCCGCTGTTCCCACCCCTGCAGCAGTCTTGCCAGGGCCATGGCGGTTTTGGTTGGCAGGAGATCAGGTGTAGTTTCTGGCATCTTGGGGAGACTCAGTTCCCACGGTAACCTGCTTTGTATAGTCTGTGCTGTAGGTTCCCTGTGCCCTTGGAGAGAGGCTCAGTCTGTCGAAGGAAGCTGCCTTTGTTGGACATGACATCGGGCAGCGCTTTGTCCTCTTAACGTCACGATAGCTCTGTGAGGTGGCGAGGGTCTGCAATGAGGTGACCAGTACAGGAAGCACCAGACCTAACCCTCCTGGGTTTTTTGTGCTGAGTGACATAATCTTTCCACTTAGCTTCCACCTGCCCTTTCCCTGGGGACGTACCCTGGGCCTCTTGCTGTGTGGGACAGTCCCCCAGCTTCTTTGTGCAGTGCCCTGGGACAAGCCTGGGGATCGTTCCTAAGGGGCAGCCTGAGCTCCGGCCTGGCCTTCCTGCCTGCAGGTCTGGGTCAGTCTGGTAGAGTTCTCTTTTTGGCCTCCGGACGGAAAAGGCCATCTGTGAGAGCAGAGGTTAGGTGAGTCACCGGCAGAACAGCGCCATGGTCAGCATGGGCATTGAGCGTCCTGATCTGATGCCGAGTTCCAGGTGTCCTCGGCTAGGCCTGTCTTCGTCTGCAAAACGATGGAGGACACACATATGTCGAATTATTTGTAAAGGGCCCTGGTGCAACGTCCGTGTCTGGGAACCGGAAGCCATGGTTCTTACCTGGGGGTCCTCGTGTCCTTTTTGGGGTCCCTTGGATTCCGGGTGACAGGTTGTCTCCCGGGGGAACACTGAGTTCAGTGAGCACTTTGTCTTGCGCAAGCGTTTCCTCACCCGCTTTCCTGCCCTGATTCCACATCCCAGACCGGGGGCCCCGAAATTGGGAGGCCCTCGTGAGGGAGCTCTGACTCTCCTCCTCCTCCAGGGCAGCACCTCGGAGCCGTCTCCCGCGGCTCTGGAGAAAAGACGCCGGAGGAAGCAGGAGCGGGACCGCAAGAAGAGGAAGCGGAAGGAACTGAGGGCGAAGGAGAAGGTGGCAAAGACCACGGAGGCTGTCGAGCCGCCCCGCGAGCCGCCCCGAGAGGAGGCACAGCTGGGGCTGCTCTTCAATAAGGTGAGAGGCAGGTGCGGCCGTGCAGGCTCGGGGACCCGGGCTGTGCCCCCAGCTGGCCACGTGGCCTGTGTCCCGAGGCCGCCCGTTCGCGGAGGCGGGTGGCGGCAGTGCCTGCCCCTGGGGTGCTCGTGGGGGGCTCACGGGAGAGGCGCGCCTCGAAGCTGGAGTTCACGGGGGTTGCCGCCCGCAAGGTGGAGGTGAGTGCGGGGGAGCCGGCCGGCAAGGCCCAGCGCCGGAAGGAGAAGAGGCAGAAGCTGAAGGGGAACCTGACGCCGCTGACGGGGAAGAACTACCGGCAGCTGCTGGAGCGCCTGCGGGCGCGGCAGGGTCGGCTGGCCGAGCTGCGGGGCCAGGACGAGGGGAAGGCGCGGGAGCTGGAGACCAAGATGCGGTGGACCGACCTGCTGTACAAGGCCGAGGGCGTGCGGATCCGGGACGACGAGCGCCTGCTGCAGGAGGCCCTGAAGCGCAAGGAGAAGCGGCGGGCGCAGCGGAAGCGCAGGTGGGAGAAACGCACGGCCCACGTGGTCGAGAAAATGCAGCAGCGGCAGGACAAGCGGCGACAGAATCTGCGCAAGAAGAAGGCGGCCCGGGCTGAGCGGCGTCTGGACAGGGCTCGCAGGAAGGGCCGCATCCTGCCCCAGGACCTGGAGCGGGCCGGCCTGGCGTGAGGACCCGGGCCGCGTCCCTGGGCACGCGGGCTCCGTGGGCTCAGCTCGCGTGTGGAAGGAACGGTGTCCAGAATGGAGGCCCACGGTCTTTTGGATCCCTGTAAGGAGTGACCGGGTCCGGGTTCCCGCCTTCTCTTGGGAGGCCAGACAGCTCCCTGGAAGTTTGCAGGGTGGGGGTGCAGGGGGGCGCCTCCCTGGCCCTTTCTTCTCCTCCCAGTTTACAGGAGCAGGGCGGGAATGGCCTTTGGGACTGCCCGTGTCCTTGCTGAACTCGCCTGGAAGGGAGGGGTCTCTGTAGACCGAGCCAGAGGTGGAGTCTCCGGTGAGGGCGAGGGCGAGCTGACCTGGGTGTGGCCAGAAGGGAGTTATCTGGGGTTTATTTGTAGGAGGAACAAAAGGTAGCACTTAGGTGAACACACGTTCAAAGTCTCAAGGTGCCTGCTAGATCTGCACGGTGTGTATTAGGCTGGAAAGAAAGGGGGAGACAGAGGAAAAACCGAAGCTCAGACTCAGCGAGGGAAACGAAAGATGCCCAGTTCGGCAGCGGGACTCCACGCAGACCTGCAGGGGGGCAGGAGGGGCACAGACGTGCAAAACCCCGGGGCGAGGGGTGGGGGGGCTCATGGCATATAGATTCTGTTTGGGTAAAGCTGTTAATAGAATTGTTTTGACTCGGGTTCACTTAAGAAGCAGACTGCCGAAGGCCACCTGGGTAGCTCGTGACTGAGCTAAGCGTCCAACTCCTGATTTCGGCTCAGGTTGTGTCTCCTGGTTCATGAGTTCTAGCCCCAAGGGAGGCTCCACGCTGGCAGTGTGGAGCCTTCTTTGGATTCTGTCTCTCTTTTCCTCCCCTGCTCGTGCTGTCTATGTCTGTCTGCCTGTCTCTCTCTCACAATAAACTTAAAACACACCCAGCAGACTGTAACGGAAAGGCTGGTGTGGACAAAGTGGACAAAGCTGACTTGAGAACGAACGGCACCGTGAGGAGGAAAGAACAGCCCCCCCCCCCCCTGTCCCCCCGATGGAGGGGTTCCGTGCTCCCAGCAGGCAGAGCGGCTCTGACGACCCCGGGACTGGAGCCTTGAGTCTGCCCAGAGCGGGAGATTTCTGATTCTTTTCCTAGGCCTGGAAACATTAGGCAGAACTCTGGTGGATGTGGAAGGTCTGGAGGAGAGTCACGAGCTCGATCTAGCAACACAGAACGGCGTGTCTGGAAACACACGCTTTGCGCGTCTCTGAAGCAGCAATGAGAACTGAGCATCTGGTCTATAAAGGGCGTTTTCGTTTCAAGGAGTCAGACCGGGTGTGGTGTCCGGCCACGGCAGGGTTTCGTCGTCAAAGTCAAGAGGTGGTCAGAGTTTCACGTTTGGAATTTCAAAAACACACTCTCGAGTCTACCTGTGGGTGGTTGTGGGAGGTGGAGCCCGACTCCCAGGTGTCCGTGCTGGGAGCGTGTCCTGTGGCAGGTGGCAGCAGGAGCAACTCCTCCAGGGACAATAGTGGGCAGTGGGACGTGGCCAAGGGAAACTCCCAGGACGAGTCTGGGAGGCCCGATAGACCCCTGTTGGGTGTCGTCGCCTCCAGTGTGGGAAGACAGCGCAGCACGGTGGAAGAAATCTTCAAGGGCCTGACGTCGGAGCGTTTCCAGAGCCAGATGGCGGAAGTTCCCCCTCCCGGGGTGGAGGGGATTGGATGAAGGTTGCCCCAAGCAGAACACCTGCCCGGAACAGTGGTTCCAAGTGTCCCGAAGGCCATGGCGGTGGGAAAAGGAATAAAGGGAGAAAGCTCACCGAAATGGAGTCGGGAGGCCGGAGGGAGGAGCACTCGTGCACTGTGCTGCCTTGCGTCCATCGTGGGAGGAAGTGTCACCGACCCAGCAGAAGCGTCCTCGACAGGAAAGGGTCGTGGTCACAGGCTCAACAGGGAAGGACGCTGCACCTCCTGTGAGACACCCAGCGACCCGGCCAGTGGGGAACGGCCCTCGCCCTGCGCTGTGAGTCTCTGGGTCAGGACAGCCCTTCCCAGCATCCTCCTCGTAAAATAATCCCCCCTTTGTTGGATTTGCCTGTGGTTTTGCCCTAGTTTGCGTGTCCCGGGTTGCAGTTCTCTATTCCTAAATAAACACGTTTTGCTGGTAAGGTCACTGGTAATTGTGTTATTATTATTTTTAATGTTTATTTTTGAGACTGTGTGAGCAGGGGAGGGGCAGAGAGAAGAGGGAGACACAGAATCCAAAGCAGGCTCCAGGCTCTGAGTTGTCAGCACACAGCCTGACGCTGGGCTCAAACCCACGAACCGTGGGATCGTGACCTGAACCGAAGTGGCTGCCTAACGGACTGAGCCACCCAGGTGCCCCTGGTGGTTTTATTTTTAAGCTCAGCACGAGTCCCCTTTCTCCCCTGGCCCTTTGGGTGAGTCTGGGAAGGAGCACAGCCTGCCTTCCCTCCTGTCCAGGGGCCCTAGGACTTGAGCTGATGGACATTGAGAAATTCGGTGAGTGGCTGGGACCAGTCAGGCAGCTCTAAGTGAGGCTTCCGTTCATCAGATCTGGTGGGGGTGGGGCGTGCAGAGAGAGCTGTTTCTAGACCCTGGTGGGTCAGCTCATCCAGTTCACTGCACCAGTCATGGGAGCCTTGCGTACGTGGCCTGTGGAAAGAAAAGTGCTGTGTGTTCCCTGCGGTCGGGTCCTGACGCCTGCGTCGGCCCTGAGCTCAGTTCTGGTTTCGTCCCAGCACTCCAGCTTCGGAGAAGAGCTGCCGTGTGCTGCTTCTCCAAGATGCCTGAACTCGCACGTGGCAAAGGTGTGCCTCTTGGATCCTTCCAAGACAACCTGTTGGGCAGATGAGCAGGTAACAGGGTCAGTAAGGCCCTTCCAGCAAGCCTACGTCTCCACTGGGGCGTCTGACCTTCCTCTTATTCCAGGGAATTTCCAGAAGCCTCACTTACCTTAGTGTGCGCTTCAGGGGACTCCAGGTTTTGGCCGAGCAACAGAGGAAGTCACCGAATCCTTCCTAGTTCCCTAGCTAACCTGTGGACTCTTGATTCCAAATGGAAGCCAGTCTGAAATTACATCCCGGGGAGTTGTTTCTAGAGAGCACGTTGTGAGTCCTGCGGGGTGAACGAGACGGTTGCCGAAACGTCAGCAATGTTCTGGTCTCCAGGCTCTGGAACGTGATAGCTTGAGTTTGGAGCCTTGATCCCCCAGAGGACAGATACAAAATCGGCTGGAACTTCCTGGCACTCCAGAGCTGCACGCACTCCTGGGTGTTTTCACAGAACCACCAGTAGGTCCTTTGTTTCCTCATTCATACTTTGAACTCTTTAATAACTATATCTGATAAAATAGAAATAAAAGCTATGTGTAGTTTGCTGCTGCTGCTGCTGTTTCACTGGCCGAGGCAGCCCGACATGGCTGCTCAGTCCAAGTGTCTGGGAAGGTTTTCTTCGGCGCACGGCTACAGCAGCCCTCCTTCCTGGCCAAGCACTGCCCAGATGTTCCGAGACGTTCCTCTGGATTTTCTCCAGTACAAAACAGCAGATGTTTCTGTCCATTTAGTGAATTGAACCTTCCTACTTTGGCCTCGTAACTGGGTGCTTGGAGCCTGTTGGGGTGCGACTCTGCTTATAGGTCTAGATACTAGGCGGCGAGGTGGCCTTGGGGATGAGGACGCTGGCTCCTGGCAGTTTTGCTGTGAAGTTGAAACCGCTCTTGACGGTAAAGGTTATCGGTTGAGAAAACAGGCCGACCAAACATTGGATCCGAAAGCTTTTGTCTGGAAGTGCCACGTGTTCTCACACTCCGCTGGTCACATCACGTGGCTGCACATAACTTCCAGTGGGGACAGAAACGCAGCCCACCTGGTGTCCGGGGGAAGAGCCAGGAAGTTTTGTTTTTTGGGTTGTTAAAAATAAATTTTTTTAATATGTATTTTTGAGAGAGAGGGAGCACGAGCAGGGGAGGGGCAGAGAGAGGGGGAGACACAGAAGCCGAAACGGGCTCCAGGCTCTGAGCTGTCAGCACAGAGCCTGACGTGGGGCTCGAACCCACAAACCGTGAGATCATGACCAGAGCTGGAGTCGGAAGCTTAACCGACTGAGCCCCCCCGGGCGCCCCAGGAAGATCCCTGTTCTTAAATGCGTTTCAAAATGGGAATTAGTGTGAGGTCTGTAATAGTATCACACGATACAAGAAAACAAAGAAAAAAAGCAGTCCCCTGTCTGAAATGAAAGAATGCCCAAAGTAGAAAAATGACCTTACGGAGGAGATGGTGAGTCAGCAGAAGGATTGAAAACGATGAAAGGGGACCCGGCTGGCTTAGTCGGTGGCGTGTGCGACTCCTGACCTCGGGGTGTGGGTTCAAGCCCCATGCTGCACATAGAGGTGACTTCAAACATCAGACAAGCTCGGAGAAAAAGTGGAAGTAAAATAAGTCCTCATGGAAATAAAAATAGAAGGAGCATACGAAGAGTAAACACTCCTAAAATTTCACACACCAAGAAGCATAATAAAAGACAAGGAAATGAAACGGGACAAAGCGTTAAGAAGGCGCAAAGAGAAATCCCAAAGTATCGAAAAAACACATCAAAGGAAGCCAACCGAAGTGAAAGGTCTTTCAAAGCTATAAAGAGCAAAACAAATTCAAAGAACTTCACGGGACCAAGAGTAAACATCGCCCCAGCTCCCTTATCAAAGGGGCAGAGTTTCCACTCGGACCACAAAGCGAGCCCGAAGTCCGTGATATGGATAAGAAATACACTTTACAAAGATGTGATGCAGATCGGCTCACTGACAAAAGGTTTGCGAGGAATTGCGTGAATGCAAAGAAAGAGAAGGCCCGGGTCACGTGCTGGCGGTTCTTGTCGCCGCTGACTTCAGGGACACGAGCCCTGGGTGAGAGAAAAGGACCTCTTATGACAACAAGCACGTTCTCCACAAAGATACAGTCAGTGCGAGTATCTGTCCACCTAATGACATGTCATTAACCTGCACAATGAAGGGGAGACACAGAACGCTGAAGGAACACGATTACCCGTTCAGGTCTGGTGGGTGTACTGAGAGTGGAAAATACAACTTTTCAAAGACTCCAGGGACGGTCACAATGACAGATGTCCACGAACATTAATTCGCTGTAAAATAAATCTTCATAAAATAAAGCACTGCAGGCAACATTAACCTCAAATTATAGCTAGTAGTAATCATACAGTAAAAAGTTGCTACCCTCCCAATAATTTCTTAAAAATCTCTCGACTCCTGGGAAGAAAGCCAGGGGACGGGGGCATCCGCATGGCAGGCTGCAGCTGGCGCAGTGCTGAGAGAAATGAGCTGATGTAATTACTTAGAGGAAGAAACAAGAAGAAATACGAATAAGTAAATTAGATACCCTGATCAACAATAACGGAGACAAAGTGACTCGATACGGATAAAAGGAAATCCGAGTCAGACATCATTACTGTCAACTATTAACAGAGGAAGAAGGAAAAGAGGAACAAGAAGAAAAAATGCAAAATGAGAAATGAAAAAGGGGAAGCAGGCAAGGGTAGAGGAGAGACTTGAAAGGCCGTGATCAGGGAGCACCTCGACGGCTCAAGTCAGTCAGGCGTCCGCCTCTTGATTTTGGCTCGGGTCATGATCTCACAGCGTGTGAGTTTGAGCCCAGCATCGGGCTCTGTGCTGACAGCGTGGAGCCTGCTTGGGATTCTCTCTCTCTCCCTCTCTCTTGCCCCTCTCTGCTTGTGCACGCGCTGTCTCACAATAATTTTTTTTTTTTAAAGGTACTTTGCCTAACTCTATGCCAATAGACTTGAAAATCTGAACAAAACAGATCGTTTCCTAGGAAATATAATTTGGCAAAGCTGATTTGGGAAGAGGTAGAAGGTTAAAGCAGACTGATTTTCATAAAGGAAATGGAGAGAACTTCCAAAGAAGTTTGTCCCTGCTGTAGACAAACAAACAGAAAAAAATCAGTGCAGCACTTCCATGGAATCGTTGTAGTTCCGTTTAAACCGTTCAGAGAATCGAAAAAACACTGCTTCTAAATTACTTCTATTAATTGAGCGTAACGCCGGTAGTGAAATGCCACAGAGCTCAAGTGAGAGTGACAGAGGGGCAGCACTTAAGGTCCCGCGGAGCGTGCTGGTGGGGAGGGGCCCCAGTCTCTCCAGACCCTGGTGTCCGGGCGTGCAGCAGGTGACAGACAATCACCAAGTATGTGAACGAGTCTACACCGGGTCCTGTCGGAGGCACGATGCCAAGATGTCTCATCTTTGCCCGTGGTCCCCGTATTCCGGAGGGGACAGGATGCTCTGTCCGGTGGTGTGGGGAGGGTTTCAGGGGGCAGCGCCCACTGCACTACGGGGGGGGCTGAGGCACAGCTCCGCACACGGGGTCGTGGTGCTGGGGGAGACCCCCCCCCCCACCAGGGGAGCAGTACACGAGGGAGAGGCCTGGAGAGGTAGCTGTTGTGGCCGATCCGAGGAGGGGCGTCGAGGCAGATCTGGGGGTCGGGCAGAGTTTGGTGAGACTCAGGGCCACGGACGAGAGAGGGCCGGGGGCGGGCTGGTCCCCAAACCCTGGGGAGCCACCAAGTGGGCGGCAGGAGCCCATGTCCTGAGGCGTGTGGGCGAGCTCCTGATGGCGGGGGTGGGGGGGTGGGGTGGCAAGAAGGCCTGTTGAGTAAAGACGCGGCTGAACAGACCGGCCCAGACTAACGGCCAGGCCAGGGGAGTGGTGGCCGCAGGACACGCGAAGACGGGAGAGGGGTTCTCGTACCAGGAAGAAAGTTTTGAGGAAACAAACTGTACTGTGACTGATGGGTGAGGGAGGTGCTTGTAACCATCAGGGAGGGCTCCCTGCCAGGTGGCCATGGGCCACACTCCTTCCTTCATTCCTGGTGGACCCAGTTCTGCCCCACCTGCTGGTCTGCGTTGCCGACCTCGGCCCATTGGGAGTCGGGAACGTTTCGTGGGCTCCACGGCTGCTCCTGGCCTGGACCGCGGTTCTTGCCGCCTTGCGGGGCCACACGGCGGTCCTCAGGCCCCCACCTCGGGCTGGGCTCCCCCGAGGCCTCGCTGTTGTCGCCCAGGCCTACGTCTGGGTCCCGCATACCCATCAGAGGCCCAGCCCTCTCAGGCTCAGCACAAGTGGGGAACCGCCCAACCAGGAACTGGGAACTGGGAGACCGGGAAGCTGGGGTTGAATCGGGGGCAGAAAGTGTCCTTTGTTTGTCGTGAGCCAACGGCAGAAAATACGACACAGTCGATTCTTAAAATTATGAGGATGAAGTTCATACAACGTAAAATGAATTATTTTATCTTTTCACGTGTTTATTATTTATTGAGAGAGAGAGAGAGATTGACTGTGTGCATATGCACTGGGGAGGTGCAGAGAGAGGGGGAGAGAGACAGAATCCCAGGCAGGCTCCATGATGTCGGCACAGAGCCTGACACAGGGCTCGAACCCACAAACTGAGATCAAGAGTCAGACGCTTAACTGACTGAGCCACCCAGGCGCCCCAAAACAAATCATTTAAAAATGCACAGTTCAGGGCGCCTGGGTGGCTCAGTCGGCTAAGCGTCTGGCTTCGGCTCAGGTCAGGACCTCAGGGTTCGTGAGTTCAAGTCCCGCGTCAGGTGAACAGGAGCCCCGCCTGGAGGGAGCCCTGCTTCTTCCTGTCGCCCTCTCTCTGCCCTCAGTCTCTGCCCACCCCCCGTCGAAAACAAAAGTGTGTGATCCAGGGGCATCTAGTCCATTCGCACCGGTCAGGATGCCGTGCCTTTTCACGGCTGCGTGATGCTCCGTTGTGCGGCCGGCCCACGCTCTGCTTGTCGATGGGCCGCCGGTGGGCTGTTGTGAAGCCGCTGCCGTGAACGCGTGTGGACGTGGACGCGGCACGGTGTCTGTTTCCGGCCCCTTTGCGTGTGTACCTGAGGCGTGGGACTGCCGGGGTCCGCGGTGGCTCCGCGCTACATTTTGGAGGAGCCGCCAGACCGTTTTCCACGGCAGCTTCACCGTTTTCCGTTCCCGCCTGCGGAGTGGGGGGGCCCAGTTCCCCCCGTCCTTAGCAACACGTGTTGTTCTCTCGATTTTTGACTCTGGCCGTTCCAGTGGGTGTGGCTCCGACTCGCGTCTCCTTGAGGGCCAGTGGCGTGGAGAACCTTTGCGCCCGCCGGCCGTTTGCGTGTCGTCCTTGGAGACGGGTGTAGCCGAGCCCCTCGTCCGTCTTGAAGTCAGGTGTCTTTTGTCGAGTTGTAAGAGTCCTCCATACGTTCCGGCTATTAGACCCTTATCAGATGCGATTTGTAAGTGTTTTAAAATACTATTTTATGTGTTGTGAAGAGCGAGACAATTTTCTTTGCGTGGTTTAAGCTCCTGTTTAGGCCACTGGCCCATTTTGAGTTAAGTTTTGTGTGCAGAGCGCGGTGGGCGTGACAGCTGACGTCTCGTTCAGCTTCTGCCGCTTCGTGACCCTGACGAGGGGCCCCCGTGGGCCCAGCTCTGCGACCCTGCCCTCGGCCGGATGCAGGCCGGGGCATGCCTTGGGGACGATTCGAGGCAAGGGCCTCCCTTCCGACCGGGTGGCTGGCGCCGAGCTGTGGGGCCCGGGCGGTGGGGAGTGGTGGCGCGGTGTCTCCACCCTGCCCTGCCTGCTTCCCTCGTCCCTCCCCCTGGGCCGGGTGGGAGCCCGCACGGAGAGCGGGAGCGGGAGGACGGGGCCACGGAGACGGCGGTGCTCTGCCTGTTCCCCGCTCTGCAGCGTGCTGCGTTCAATCCCTGAGTGGTGTCCCTGGTGTCGCTGCACGCCGGTGACACCCTCTCGGAGGCTTTCACCGAAGCCCATCTTTATCCCAGCGTGTCTGAAACCTCTGCAGCCTTTCCTCTGGAGAAAACAGTAAGGCCCAGAAAGTGTCCGAGCCCCCGGGGCTGCGGGGCCGCGTGGAACTCGGGCCGGCGATGCGCCAGGAGCAGGGCAGCTCCCCACGATGGGACACGGGTGAGGAGAGGCCGAGAGCTCGAGAGCTCGGGGAGGGCCGGGGGAGTGGGAGCTAGAGACGTGAGCAGGGGCCACATCTCCCAGGGCTTGGAGGCCGTAATGCAGGCGGGCTTGGCCCCGAGATCAAGGGAAACTGCCAGCTGGGCCCCTCTGCGGTGGTGAGGTTGGGAGAATTGGCCACGGGCACCTGGCTGAAAAGTCTGGTTTTTGTCATGGGACTGACCGAAGCTGGCCACCCCTGCCAGGTTCCTCCCACCCAGAAGGGACAGGTGGGGTTGGGCCCAGGCAGGAGCCGGACTTCGTTACCCGGGTTGGTCTGGCTCTGAGCCTGAGTTCTGAGCTGTGCTTGCAGTGCTGCCAGGGCGCCCTCCACCTCCTACCCACCTGGCCTTGGGTCCTCAGAGGAGCCATGGACCCCAGAGGTGAGTGGAGAGGAACAAGGGCTCCGGGATGGGGCAGTGGTTACCCACCTGGGGCCCTGCCCATCTCTGCTGGGCTTCCGGCCACCTGGAGCCAGAGGTCGGGTCGGGCTGAGGGCCGGCGGCGGGGAGGGGGGGGCGGCTGGGTGCCGTGGGGGCAGGGAGGGTCTGGGAGCTGCATTTGCTTATGTGTGCGGGCGTGGGGGTAGTCTTGGGCAGGGATGATGCTGGCGCCCAGGAAAGTGCAGCAGAATGTGGCCAGAGCACTTAGTGTGGAGGGCAGACTTGGGGGAGATATCTTGATTTGCCATGAAAAGCTCCCTGCCCAGCCCTCCTGTCCCTGTGCCCTCTCCTGGGCTCTCTCCTTTCTCTACTAGTCCAGGCCCCAGAGGCTGGAGCAGGCGGTCGATGAGGGAATTTCCTTCTGCCGTGAAGCCTGTAGGAGACTCTCAGGAGCTCAGAGCTCAGACATAGCCAGTGCTTGGGGTAGGGGAGCCGGCTCACCTGCTGGGGGACCAGGACAAAGGAGACAGAGAAAAGGAGGGACAGAGGAAATAGGCTGAGGGGAGGGCCACCTCCTGTGGGTGCAGGCTGGGTCCCTGATATCACTAATGCTGCCTGTAGCTGGCCCAAGGTCATACTACGAGGCTGGGGTTTAAGGACAGGAAAGGAGAGAAGGGAGAGGGGAGGGGCCTGGAGAGCCAGGAGGAAGGCCCCTTCCTGGCCCAGCCCCCACCCCAAGCCCGGCCAGGGTGCTGGGGTCTGCTGCATATTTGCCCACAGGGTGGTCTCTGCATGTCTGGCCGAGAGAAGGAAGCTTCTGTCTGGCCCTCGGCCCTCTCTTCCCGCCATCTCTGCAGCTGCCGGGAAACAATTCAACACAGCAACTCAGGTTCTTGCTTGTTAGCAGGACTGCAGCCCCTGGCCCAGCCCCCGTGGCTGAGTGTAGGTGGAGAAACCCTAGCCCCGTGGGCAGGCAGAGCTCTGGGCATTGGGAGCCGTCGGACACCCCCCCCCCCCCCGCCTCCCCCCGACACGGGGGCTTTGACGCAAACCACACAGCAGGCCCGCCAGCTCAGAGCTCCCGCCGGGGCCACCCTGTGCCCTGCTGCCTGTCCTCGGTGACCAGGATGGAGAGGACGTGATCCTGGTTTGTGCACATTTCCTAACGCCCGGGACCTGGCATTGTTTATTCACCTTCTCATCTGTGGCCCTTTGCAAGAGCCTGGCACACAGTGTGGCCTCAGTGAAAGTTCCAGAACGGCAGTCCAAAGCATGTGCCCAAAGCTGGGGCGTGAAAATGGGCTGTGTGGGTCCAGATCTCCTAGGTACCCTCCACAGCTGGGGTCGAACCGCAGGCCCTGCGGTCTCCCCTTCTCTGACCAGAGGATAAAGGTAGGTGACCCGGAGGCCTCTAGGAAGGCCCCCGGGTCTCTGCTCAGCCATCTTCCCTGAGAGCAGGAGGAAGCGGCCCTGGAGAGACGCTGGGAAGGTCCAGGGAGATCAGGACACAGCCCTAGATTCCTCCCTCCATTCCGTCCTGCCTCCTGGGACGGGGCCTGGCTGGGGTGGGGGGATGCGGGGGGGGGGGGGCGCCCTGGGGGCACCTGGGAGGAGACAGAGTGGGAAGGGGCTTCTTCAGCCCCTTAGGGAGACAGGGCTCAGCCTGGGCAGGAGGGCACATGTTTTTCCAGAAGAGGAAGGCAGAGACAACAGTGTGGTCGTCAACCTTCTTTTGTTGATAAGAGGCAGCCAGACTGGGAGCAGGGCTCCCTCAAGAAACCCCGTCCCCAGCTAGCTGGGAGGGGTGCCCTGGGCGTCCACTCTTGACTTGTGCCCTGGTTCTAAAGTGTGTCTGCTCTCCATGCCCAGGGCAGAGACCCCGTGTGGGTGGTGGCTGGTGGGAAGGACAGCTCCTGGGGCCAGCGGAATCCCACGGCCGCGGAGGCACGAGCTGAGTGGTATTCCACGGTGTGGACAGACCGCACTTCCCTTATTCCTTCATTCGTTGTTGGACACGAGTTACTCCCACTTTCCGGGACCACTGCTGCCATGAGCATGTGCAGACCCAGCAGTGGGATTGCCGGACCACGCGGCAGTTCTGTGTACATTTTGAGGAATTGCCGAGCCTTCTGCCCCCAGCAGCCGCACCCAGGACCACACTCTGAAGGTGTGACTGACACGTGTGCTGGTGCGTCGAGTTGGGGTGGGAAGACGCCTCTGATCTGTCCGTGCGCTCCGGTGCCTGGCCGTGACGTGGGAAGTGTGCCCCGCGGGGGGCCTGGGTGACGGGGACCCAGGGTCCTGTTTGGCTGTGAAAGGGCTGGTGTGCCTTCAGTGGGGAGGGTCCACGAGTGCTTAGGTCCCCAGGTCCAGGGGCCGACAGAAGGTAAAGGCTGGAGAATGACCGGAGGGGATGGCAGGGTAGATGTCATAGTTCATGCTCCCATGGTGCACGGTGGGGGCAGAAGAAAGGCTGGGACCACGCCTGGAGCCTCCAGTGTCTGTGGCCCCCCCTCCCCCCAGGAGGAGGTACAGAGGTGGCTGGGCGGGTGTCACCAGCAGACAGACCAGAGGGAGCAGAGTTCAGCCACGCTGCTGGGGCAAGTGGACTGAGGGCGGAGGAGAGGGTGCGGGGTTAGGGCTGCAGGGGTCCCGGTGGGTGGCTGGGGTGAAGGCTGGTTGGGGAGGGGGAGGAGAGAAGGGGAGGAGGGATGGAGGGTACGGAGACAGGATGATTCAATCTCTCCAGGGCAGGGGAGCACTGGGAGGGCCCCAGGAAGGGAGTGTCCAGGGAGAACATGCATGACGCACGCACACCATATGTTCCCCGTGCTGTGCAGGATCCCTCTCACCCAAGCCCTGCTCTGATTGGGGCGGGGTCTCCCAGCTCCCCTGGGTCAGCCCAGCCACTGCCCCGTGGCGCACCTGATGGGGCACATCTGGCCTCTTCAGTTCAATCTTTCTTGCGCGGCGGTCACCGTAGCGAGGTCGAATGCCTGCGGCCTGATTTGTCACCCAAGACCCTTTGCCCTTGGTGGGCAGGGCGCCTGGCTGGCTCGGTTGGTGGAGCTCTCAGGTCATGATCTCATGTTCGTTCGTGGATTGACCCCCACTCCGGGCTCTGTGCTGACATCACAGAGCTTGCTTGGGGTTCTCTCTCCCTCCCTCCATCCTTCTCTCTCTCTCTCTCTCTCTCTCTCTCTCTCTCTCTCTCTCTCTCCCCCCCCCTCCCTCCCCCCCCTCCTTCCCCCCCCCTCTCAAAATAAATAAACATTAAAACAAACCAAAGAAAAAACAGTTCATGGGCGCCTGGCTGGCTTGGTCCAGTCCGTGGAGCGTGCGACTCTTGATCTGGGGGTTGTAAATTTGAGTCCCACATTGGGTTTAGAGATTAAAGATAAAAAATTAAAAAAAAAACCCATTCAGTAGTTGTTCTTATTTATTAGATCCTAGGAGCTATTATCAAAGGGCTTGGGGGTTTATGAGTTCCAAACTTTAAAAAAAAAATGTTTCTTTGATTGCGTTTATGGTTGTCTTTTCAACTGTGCGTGAAAATTTTATTTTCACCGGGTCATATTTATTTGTCTTCATTTAGGGCTATTAAGAAGAAATCTGTGGCCAGACTTAGAAAGGGCCTGACCCTCTCCAAGACTGAAAATGCAGCATCTCTGTCTTATTCTGGTTTATTTATGGGTTTATCTAATTTTATTATTTGGAGCGGGCAGTAGCCTTGCATGGTTCAAAGCTAAAAACGATCCCTCGACGTGATGGAGAAGTGTGACTGGTGCCTGACCTTTGCCGGCCCCTCTGCCAGCCTCCTGCTCCCTGTATGTAACCGTTTTTAGTCATTCCCCGCGCAGCCTTTTAGGTTTTTTAGGGAAGCGTGAACAACATACAAAAGGTAGAGTATTGTCTTCGCTGTTCCGTGCCTTGCTTTAAACCTGTGCTAAGCGTGCCCCTACTCTCTCTCAGAGCTGCACAGCATGCCCTTTGTTGGTCACGCAGAAGTGGACTTCAGTCGCTAGCCATGGACACTGGGGTCCTTTCCAGGCTCCTGCTGTTACAGACAAAGCCTTCGTGAATAACAGTCATTTTACGCGTGGGCAGGTGTCTCTGTGGTAGAGATCCCCGGAAGTGGGTTTGCCCGATCACATGCTGAGTGAGTCTGACTCTGGGTAAACACTGCCAGATGTCCCTTCCCATGGACTCCCTCCCCTTCCCACCCCCTACAGTGGTGTTTCTGAACCTCACCCCTCCCTAGTTATAGCAGTATAAGGAGGGAAATAAAATTGAATTTAAATTGCCTCCAAAGAGAGGGGGCACCTGGCTGGCTGGGTCAGCAGAGCACGTGACTCTTGATCGCGGGGTCTTGAGTTCAAGCCCCACATGTGGCATAGGACCTACTTTAAAAACAAAAAAATGTCCCTAAAGAGAAAAATACTAAGGAGTAAGATTTTGGCGGGTAAAGTTAAGCTTTGGAAGGCCACAAATAATTAATGTCTAAGGTGGTGGGGTTTTTTGTCTTTTTTTTTTTTTTGCATCCCCAAGAACCAATTTTCACCTTCTCAGGTGATGTCCCTACCTGCCTGCTCCCCACACCCCCTGCCTTGAGAGCAGCCGGCAGACGCGGTGTGTTATTGCCCTCTGGTGGTGGGAAATGGTATCTCACTGTGCCTTGCTTTTTTTTTTTTTTTTTTTTTTTTTTTAAACCAGTTCCAGGATAATTGACCTATAACTACACATATTTAAACTGTGCCTTTAGGGGCACCTGGGTGGCTCAGTCGGTTAAGCATCGACTTCAGCTCAGGTCATGATCTCACAGCTTGTGAGTTCCAGCCCCCACGTCAGGCTCTGGGCTGACAGCTCAGAGCCTGGAGCCTACTTGGGATTCTGTCTCCCTCTCTGTCTGCCCTCCCCTACTCGTGCTCCCCCCTCTTAGAATAAATAAATAAACATTAAAAAAAAAAACAAAAAACTTTGCCTAATCCGAGGCCAAAAAAGCTACTCTTTATTTTTGCACACACCTCTGGGATTGCACATTTGGATACATGTGGCTTTTCACATTTTCACACCCAGAGGAAACGGACGTATCCCTCTTAGACCCAGTGAAACTCTTTGGTAACAGTGTCTGGGCTGCACCCAGGTGTACATGTGCATGTTTTGTTTGTTTGGTGGTTTTCTCAGTCCAGCACTTGGGACCCCCCAACACATTTGTGATCAATGAGGTTCTTGCCGCTGGGACATCGGGCTTGGGCGTCGTAAAACCCAGCGGTGGGTGGCTCGGGGGAGGAGGCTCTTTATCAGTGGTGGGTCCTGCTGTACCCACCACCTTCAGCTAAGATTTAACTGATGCACGCGGTATGGCTTCCTTCCAACGTGCCCCTTTCCCGGGGTGCCACACCCCTGTATGGGTTCTCCCACCATGATGTATTATTGTATGTAGCTGTGCTGCGAGGTGCCCGTGGGGTGCGGGGTCCCCTCGGTGAGAGGGTTGGTGCAACGTCGTCTGTCACAGCCCTCCTGGGCCTTGTCCTTCACGCTCTGCCTGTGGGGTAATGGCTGCGGTGCGCCCCAGCCTCTGAAGTGTGAAGAGTGGACCCGCGTCCCCGGAGGCTTGTCAACAAGGAGGGGCACCAGGGCGGGTGCCCAGGGGCTGCAGGGCAAGGCTCAGTGGGTCATGCCTCCAGGAGAGGTGTAACCCTCCTTCCCTGAGGGCACACAAGAGGGAGAGGGCTTTCAGCTGGAGCCCACAGAAGCCCCTCCCTGCCCAGTGCCCAGTGCCCAGTGCCCAGTGCCCAGTGCCCAGTGTGGGCCCCAACAAGGTGATTTGGGTGAACTGGCCCCGGAATAACCCAGGCTTCCTCTCCGCAGGCTTCTGGGGAAGGAGTGCCAGCTCCTGGCTGTGCGGGCTCCTGCTCTTGGCTGCGTGTCTGGGCTTCTACAGGTGAGAGTCTGGGGACGTCCCTGGGGTCCCTGTGGTGGGCTGGGGCTTAGTATAGCTCATT
Source organism: Panthera pardus (assembly GCF_024362965.1). NCBI lineage: Eukaryota > Metazoa > Chordata > Mammalia > Carnivora > Felidae > Panthera > Panthera pardus. Next base: position 91,741,123 of record NW_026526766.1, read on the forward strand.
TGACTTTAATTCATGAAACCGGTCAGGGTTTTGGCCCACAGCCGTGGTCCCGGAGAAGGTGTTACCCACACGGTCGCTGTCATTTTGCAGATAAGGAAACCGAGGGAACACGGTGGTGTTTTCTGCATCAGGTGACCACTTGGCAGGGACGCAGACTCCCAGCCAGCGCTCGGCTCTGCTCCCTGATGAGTTATCGGCATTTATAGGTTCCCTGGGGAGAGGTGGGGGGCAGAGGGCTTCCGAAGGCAGTGTTTTACAGCCTGTTAGAAACACCGGTTACGTAGAGCTCGCACTGTGCTTTAAATGCATTTACCGAAAACAGATAACCCCTTTTTTTTTTTTTTACTGCCTTTCATTTGTTTAAAACAAACAGTAAAGTTTATGTTTCCAAACCAACTTAGTAAAATTGCCTTCCCTTAAAAAAAAAGAATCTAGTGGATCCTTTTCAGTGCACTGGTGAAACTGCCTCTAGCCTCAACTTTGAGGTGGAAACTGAATGTTCACATGTGCAGTCGAGACCACAGGAAGGCATTTTCACGTAGTGGTTAACCTCGAGAGCTGTACGCGTTTTCACTGATGACTTCCGTAAAGTAATCTGTTAGGAGTTCACACTTACTGGATGTGTATCCTGTGCTGGGCACCGAGCGAAATGCTTGATGGACATTCTCGTACATTCTCTCAACAACCTGTAAGATCTGCATTATTGTCCCCGTTTCACACCCGAGGAAGGTGAGGCTCCAGAGGTTAAGGTGAGACGCGGGTTACAAGGTAGGAAGTGGCAAGGCCAGGACGCAAACCCTTCCAAACCCACTTCCCGGGCCCCTGAGGGCGAGTCGACCTGGGGCCAGCATCTCATCTCAGGGCTGCGGGTCCAGCCAGCGCGTGCTCTGGAAAACGGCGCCCTCACTCTGTCGGACACGTCAACACATTCCCCTGGAGAGGCGTTTACTGAGCCTGGTGTTGGTGTGTGTGTGTGTGTGTGTGTGTGTGTGTGCGCACCAGGATGTCACTGTCAATGGGACAGCTCCTTGTCTTGAGCAGTGTCCGATCTGGTAGGGGGAATACACAGGTGATAGGCTGCCATGAGAGTGGGGACAGGCTTTCCCGGATCTCCCAGGACGAAGACACCCCTTGATCTGCCAGAGGTGGACACTGGCCAGGGCTTTGAAGGGCCAGTCTGGTCTCAGCGACAATGGAAAGCGACCGATGGAACAGTGCTGGTGGGGGCAGTTGTACTCGTCCAGGTGGCCCCTGCCCACCGCGTGGGGGTTGTAGACCAGCACAGGGACCTCCTGAATTGCTGTGCTGTCCTCCCGGGGCCTGGTGTCCACTTCAGAGCTTGCCTGTGTCCTGCTGCGGGTCAGGGGGCTGAGCTGGCGCCACAGCCTGTCCGGCAGGTGATCAAGGCCCCACCTGAACTTTATACGGCAGCAGAACTCCGTCCTCTGCGAGCGGCCTGTCCCGATGTCTGATTCTTAGAATGTGCCCTTGAACTGCACGAGAATATTCTTCCTTGTAGCGTAAGGACCCCAGGGAGCGCTGAGAGCGTGTGGCCCCTTCGGCGTCATGCCTTCAGCTTTTTGGAGACACCTGTCCCCGTGCCCTGCCGCTCCCCGCTGGGTCCCAGTTCTGAAGCCCCTCACCCCGCTCGGACTCACTGAAGTTCACGACGTGTGTTACAGCAAGGTTCCCAGGGTGGCAGCCCAAGGGGTCTGGGGTCTGGGGTCTGGGGTCTGGCCTCTTTTCTCCATCGAGATGCCATGGTTCTTTTGGGTTATTCATCCAGCGCCTCCTTCCTCTGCATTATCCCGTGTTTAGATCTTGTTTTTTCTTCTTTTCTCCCTCATTTCGACACACCTTGGATTCCTTTTTAATTTTTTTAGACTGGTAAATGTTTAGTACCCAAAAGATTCACCTGATTATTACATTGAGCTTCCTTCTAAAATATTTATTTATTTTGAGAGAGAGAGGAGGGGCAGCAAAGGAGAGAGAGAATCTCAAGCAGGCTCCACACTGTCAGCACAGAGCCCACCGTGGGGCTCGAACTCGCGAATCGTGAGATCATGACCTGAGTAGAAATCAAGAGTTGGTGCTTAAGCGACTGAGCCACCCAGGCGCCCCCGGCTCCCTTCTGTGTTTTAACAGGCCCCCTAGGTGATTTGGATGCAGGCTGACATCGGTCTCTCTCTCTCTCTCTCTCTCTCTCTCTCTCTCTCACAAAACAAAACAAAAAAAAACAAAAAAGAAAATAGAAGAGGGGGGGCGCCTGGGTGGCTCAGTGGATTCAGTGTCTGACTCTTCGTTTTAGCTCAGGTCATGAGCCGGGCGGGGGTTGTGGGATCAGGCTCCACACTGAGCGTGGATCCTGCTTGGGATTCTCTCTCTCTGTCTCTCTCTCTGTCTCTCTCTCCCCCCCCCCCCAACTCATGCACTCTCTCTATCTCTAAAGAAAAATAAAAGAGAGAGAGAGAGAAATAAGCAGAAAGGAACATAGAAAGGAGGCATGACTCCAGACTTGAGAGTGTCCACAGGTCACCTGGGGCGCTTGTTAGAAAGAGAGCTTTCTACATACACACGCCTCCGAAGTGCTCAGCACTGTGCAGGGGCCTGGAATTGCATCTAGAAACGACTCCTCAGGTGAACGGGATGCCGCGGTCCTCGGCCCTGCTGTTGGTTACTGTGGTGATGGGATTGCATCACAATGGTCCAGATGACCAGCAGGAGTGGGGATGGGGCCAGAAGGGCTCTGGTCGGGCCCCACGTCCATTTTCTCAGGAGCCAGAGGCCAAAAGGGTGAGAATGTGTGTGTTAAAGTCTCAGCCTCGAACCCCCATCCTGTCGGTCCTCCTGCCCGGCGAAGACTCAGTTTCACACTCTTGTTTGTCCCCCAGCAATGTCTTCAGGCTGATTCCCGGACGGAGGCAGATAGAAGAGTCTCGAAGGTAATGGCGGCATCTTTGGATTCAGGGCGGTTCCTTCTGGAAAGATCTAGAGCAGAAATAGAAATATACATATGTACTGAATTGGAGGTACTTCTAACCGGAGACCCTCGGTTCCCAGTGTGACTCCCGAGTCCCTCCCTCCACCGTGTTTTCTCAAACCTTGACAAAGGACAAGGCAGAGAAAGTTCTAGCTTGCGCTGGAGAGAACACGTTTACAGAGTTCACGCACTGCCCAGCGGGCTGTGCGGCAAGGCCGGGATTCTGGGAGGGATAGCGCCTGGTATGGGTTCCGGGGTCCCTTCAGCCGCTTCGACGGGGCCGAGCGGGGGTGGGGGCCCTCTGACCCCGTCAGGGCCCAGACAGGTCGAGGCTCAGTGTCCTCTCAGAGCCCATTCCTTCCAGAGCTGGCCTCTCTGGCGACCTGTGAACAGATAAGGTGACAGCTCCCAACCGGGACGCGTCACGAGCCCCCAGGGCGTGGCCCGACCCCAGTTCTCTCTCCGTCCAGCTTGGGGGACCCACACATGCTGGCCGGATGGCCAGGTGGATGGTGGGCTCAGCTGGTGTCACTTTTCTCTCCAGCAGCACTGAGGGCCGTCCCCTGCAGGGCCAACAGGAGAGCCTGCCATCGAGGTAGTAACTTCCCCTCCTTCCTCCTCCCTCACAAACACTGGCCTTCGTCGGCCCCACTGAACTCCATCCAGGAGCCTGTCTCCCCTCCCCCCACCCCCAGGCCTGGCGGGGGTCCCCAGGGGTCGGTGGGGAGGGGGGATGCACACCTAATGCTGGCCTGGGGCGCCCCCCTCTCGAGGGCACGGCTCTTTGTTGGCAATCGCTACTTTTCACGAAGTGAGTCGATGGAACCTTTCCTCCCTCAGCCAGGATGGCCTCCGTGTGGTCCCGCAGGGGATGCTGCTGGAGACAAAGCAGTGCAGGTGAGGGGCGGGGAGCGGGGCTCCCGGGGCTGACAGGGTGAGGGGGGCCTTGCCAGAGCTCTCCTGGGGATTCCAGGACCCACAGGGGCAGCCACGGCTCCTGCCTCCTGGTCTCTGCTCCTCCTTCCCAGGTGTGTGTGTGTGTTGGGGGGGCAGTTTCTCCCGAGGCCGCGGTCACGCCCTGCGGGTGAAGCCGTGCACCATGCTCCCAGACACGGTCAGCGTGTCCAGGGTTTCTCGGCTCTGCTTCAGACCCCCGCTCCCCTCCCCCGGCCCAGGCTCGGCATCACACGGGAACTTTCTCCTCAGGGGCCGTGACGTGGCCGGCCCTGGAGGGGACCTGCCCGCCGGCACAGGAGCGCTTCCCCCAGGACCCGGCCCTGGGCTGAGTGCTCTCTGTTTCCCTCCCTCAGTGAAAGGGACTGCCCTCCGGACACCTGCAGAGTCCCTGAAGTCCCCAGGTATGGGGACCACCTCTTCGGGTGTTTCTGTGCCTCTTTCCGAGCAAGTCAACATGTGCCTCCCCATCCCCTTCCTCACCCCCACCCAGTCCAAGGCCTGATTCCCGGGGGAGAGGAGGGTGATGGGGGCACAGGAGAACAGGAGGAGACGTTAGATGATGGGAGTCATGGGGGGTTTCCACTTGACCTCCAGCCGTGGGGCTGCTCAGTGTCATGCCCGTGGCACGCTCGGCCCCCGGCTTCTCAGCCCTCAGCTCAGCTAACACCTGAGGATGATGTGGCCCGGGGAGGGCATGGAGGTGGGCGCGGCATGGGGGCTGGATGGGGTGGGGGTGGGCCTTCGTAGTTGTGAGGTAGACCCACGTTAGGACTTACAACACAGGGAGAGAGAGAGAGAGGGAGGGAGGGAGAGAGAGGGAGGAGATGTGGGGAGTCTAGAGCCTTGGCAGTTACCAGAGACCTTGAGGGGTGACCCCCTTTCCTCTGCTTGGCTTTTAGCCTCATCGGTTTATCACTGGGAAGCATGTGGCGTCCCCAGGGCTGGGTGGGCACGCTTGACCGCTGTCTGTCTAGTGAGTGGACAGGTGACTAGTGGACAAGAGGAAGGAAGGAGGGAAGGAGGGGGAGCAGGAGAGAGGAAAGAAGGAAGGAGGAAGGAAGGAAGGCAGGAGGGCAGGAGGGCGGGCGGGCAGGCTGGCAGTCCTGTGGTGCTCCTGGCACAGCTGGCCATCTAGACGGGGAGGACGGCACCTTGCGGCTGTGGGCGTAGACTGCCTGGCTCCGAGACGCTTCTGGATGCGACCGTCCTCCTCCCTGACGCGTGTCTTCTCTGCAGGATGGTTTACCCCAAGGCCCAGCTCCTGCAGCCTGCGTAAGTTAGCACATCCCTGCCGTGGCCACCGGCCCGCCTCGAGTTCTCCTCGCCCTCACTGCCACCTGTCCTAGCCTTTTCTTTTCCTTCTCTTGCCGTGAGAGGGGGCTGGGCTCATTGCCAATGGGTCTGGTCCCGGGCGAGGGTGCCAGGGAAGGCGCCTCCAACTCCCGGGCCTGGGGAGCATGGGTGTCCACAGAAGGCACGGAACCCTCTCTCATCTCTTCCTGGGGACGCAGGACAGGTCCGGGCTGGGTTCCCCCGGTGCAGGCGCCCGGCCTCCTCAGCCCGCACCGCCTGGCTGTTCTGCCCCAGATGGCGCTGGCAGCTGGTCCCTGTGGCCTCAGACAGGAAGGTCGCCCTGAGGCCACGCTGGTCAGCCCTCGCTTTACAAGCAGGGAAACTGAGGCCCAGAGAAGTGAAGGTACTTGCCTGAGGCTGTGCGACCGGCGAGGGCGCGGTCGGGTTCCGAGCCCAGGCCGGGCGACCTCCCTGCCGGGAGAGCTGCGAGTGCTCACTGTCTTTTCTGACACCAGTACCCACGCCTCCTTGAGTCCTTAGAGCCACCTGGAGGCCGTGACAACCTGACACATGACCTCCCTGGAATGAGAGGGCTGTCCCTGGGGAGGACACACACACACACACACACACACACACACACACACACACACACACACCAGGTCCGAAGCACTCCATTTAAAATATCTCAAAAATACGAAGTCTCTCATTTTAAAAACCCATCACGCATTGAAAGGATGGTGTTTTGGACGTTGCGGGTTAAACAACATACACCAGATTAATTGTAACTTTACCTGGTCACTTTTTTTTTTGTTCATTTCTGAGACAGAGCATGAGTGGGGGAGGGGCAGAAGGAGACACAGGATCAGAAGCAGGATCCAGGCTCTGAGCCATCAGCACAGAGCCTGACGCGGGGCTCGAACTCACAAACCATGAGATCATGACCTGAGCTGAAGTTGGACGCTCAACCGACTGAGCCACCCAGGCGCCCCTCACCTGGTCACTTTTACCTTTGTGTGCTTACTAGGACAATTTTAAATTACAAATCTCTGTTGGACACAGCCCATGTGGAGGGACGGGCTGGCGTGAGCCTGTTCTCGTGGGTCCTGGAGCCGTGTCCCGAGAAGCCACGAGTGAACGGGCACTCGTGAGACAGGATGGGAGGAGAGGAGAGAGGCGTCCGTGCGGGCTAGGGTGGAGAAGGGACAGAGAACGTTCTGTGGGGCGACACTGGGGGGGAGGGGAAGCCCTCGAGATGGGAGGGGGCTGGAGGCCTAGCTTTGTCCCTGAAGAAAACTCGTGTTACCCCCTACTCCCAGCAAACAGGTAGGTTTCCCACAGGGAACGATGTCGCCGCTCCCCCCCGTCAGCAGCCCCCACGGCGGGGGCTCACTCCCACAGCCGCCCCCCGCCCCCCACGTGCCAGCCGCAAGTTCTAGGTTGTCACCTGTGCTTTTGACTGACCGGCTGTAGCTCAGGGCTCCCACCGGCCCCTCCTCGGGCTCCATGACTTTCTAGAGTGGCTCCAGAACCCAGGAAGACAGTCTACTGTAGAGTCTCGGCGTATCACCAAGGGCGCGGGAGCAGCCAGGGGCACAGGTCCCCAGGGGGTGACGTGGGGAGGCCAGGGAGCCTCCGTGCCCTCTCGGACCCCGTCGTCAGGATCTGGTGGAGGCTCCCTCACACACGCACCTGCCGGGAGGATGGGGGCTGGGGCTGCAGTGTCACGCTTCTGACCACGGCGTGGTCTTTCCGGTGGCCAGTCCCCATCCCGAGCCATCCAGGAGCCCGCCCCGGGTCACCTCATTAAAACAGAAGGTGTCCCTATCACCCAGGAAGTTCCAAGGGGTTTAGGAGCCCCGTGTCAGGATCTGGGGTCAAAGACTGAATATATGTTTCTTACGGCCAAGTCCCTATTGCTGGGAAAGGGCTTGGCTATTGCTCTCACTGAGATGCAGCTCCTTCTCGGAAATGGGGCTGGGGGCCTCCCAGAAGGAGTGTCCTGTGGGACCCAGTACTCGGCAGTGCTCAGGAGACACTCCACACAGGGCAGTGAGGGAATGGCAGGGTCAGGGCTCAGGGGCGGAGCTTGTGAGGCAGAGAGCACTGGATTGGGAGTCTGGAATCCCGGCTGCGTCTAACTGCGCTGCTCGCGGACTGTGGACCTTTGGGCCTTCCTTCCCTGGCCCACCTTTCCATGCCGTGCTCTAACGCACTGTGACCTGTTCCCTCTAGGAGGGCAGACGTGCTGGTCATGACCCCCTGGTTTGCTCCTGTCATCTGGGACGGGGTCTTTGACTCTGCCATTCTGGATGCACAATTCGAAAACACCACCGTTGGACTGACCGTTTTTGCCATCAGAAAGTAAGTGAGATCTGGGACGCCTGGGTGGCTCAGCCGGTTAAGTGTCTGACTCTTTGGCTCAGGTCATGATCTCACAGCACCTGGGTCTGAGCTCCGAGCTGGGCTCTGCCCTGATAGTGTGGAGCCTGCTTGGGATTCTCTCTCCCTCTCTCTCTGGCCCTCCCCTGCTCTCTCTCTCTCAAAATAAATAAACTTAAAGAAAAAAATAGGTAGGTAAGATCTTGGCAGCTGTGCGGAGAAGGACACGTGCCCAGGCTAAACCAGGAAGCCAAGCCCCAGGTAGGGGGCACTCCTCACCAGGTGTCTCTCTTTGCCAGGATGGGGTGCTCACAGGGGGAGGGGGAGGCGTGGGTGGCTTTGTGGGCAGGTGAACCTGGTGGGATTTGCACGGGCCACCAGGCACACCCCTGCTCAAAATAGCAGCCCCACACCTGAGAGTCGTCTGCTCCAGAAGTGACCGTATCAACCATTCAGAGGCCTGGCAGCCACTGCTGACCACTTAGCGGGACCAACCCTGTGACCCAAGCCCGGGAGCAGGTGCTCGGCCGCCCCGATGCGTTCCCCTGGGAGGCCGACTGAGGCTTGGCGCCCCAGTTAGCCGGAGCAGGCTTACTATGCGGTGGAGTCGGACCCGAAGCCTCCAAGCTGCATTTACGGCTTTGGGGTTAGCTTGTTTGCTTTGGAAACCGGCTCGTGTTTCACATCCGGCACCTTCGCCGGCACGTGTCGGGCGCCTTTGCACGTCGGCACACGCGGACCTTCCTCATCCTTTCGAACGGCTGCCCACTCTTACTCCAGAGCCACTGCATTTCCCGCTTGAGCTGACCGTTCCGGAGAGCTGCCTCAGGCAGCACCCATGCAGACAACCTTGCATCGCGAAACTTTTCACTTGCGCGCCGAGTTGCGAAAACGTCGCAGTGAACGTGTGTCTGCCCACCACCCGGACTCCGCCACTAACGTTCTTGTTTTTCCCCTTCTCACTTTGCCTGCTTTTATTGGGATATAATCAATATGTAACATCGTCTCGATGTAAAGTGTACAACATAATCGTCTGATGTGTGTATGTGTCGTGAAACGATCACCCCAGGAGGACCTACTCTCAGCAACTTTCAAATATGCGATACGGTATGTCAGCTGCAGTGGCCATGCTGTGCGCTCCGTTCCCACAGCTGATTTATCTTATGTCTGGAAATCCGTACCTTTCGACCACCTTCACCGCTTTCCCCAGTCCTGCACCTCTTGCCCCTGGTAACCACTTATTGTCTGTTTCTATGGATTCGGGGTTTTTTGTTTTTGTTTTTGTTATTTAAAGACTCCACATATAAGTGGGATCACACAGTACTTATCTGTCTCTCTCTGACTTATTTCACTTACATAATGGCTTCGAGTGTCAACCGTGTTGTTGCAAATGGCAGGATTCCTTCCTTCTTTTCTTTCTTTCTTTCTTTCTTTCTTTTTCTTCCTTGCTGAGTAATATATATATATCTCACACTTTCTTTATCCAGCCATCTGTTGGTGGACACTTGGGTTGTTTCTCTGTCCAGGCTGTTGTAAATACTGCTGCAGTGAACGTGGGAGGGCAGGTATCTCTTCAAGATACTGATTTAGGGGCACCTGGGTGGCTCAGTCCATTGAGCATCAATCACCTAAAATGATTGGTGAGTGTCCCAGGGTCATGGGATGGAGCCCCTCATTAGGCTCTGAGCTGAGTGTGAGTGTGGAGCCTGCTTGGGGTTCTCTCTCTCTCTCTCTCTCTCTCTCTCTCTCTCTCTCTCTTTCTCTCTCTTCCTCTCCCTCTCCCTCTTAAAAAAAACCTTAAAAAAAGGATATTGGGGTGCCTGTGTGGCTCAGTCAGTTGAGTGTCTGACTTTGGCTCAGGTCATGATCTCACAGTTCGTGAGTTCGAGCCCCACATTGGGCTTGCTGCTGTGGGCCTGTCAGTGCAGAGCCCCCTTCGGATCCTCTGTCCTCCATTCTCTCTTCCCCTCCCCAGCTTGTGCTCTTTTTCTCAAAAACGAAATAAAACATTTTTTAAAAAATTAAAAAAGATACTGATTTAATTTCCTATCTTTACCCCCATCTCTATCATCTATCTCTTTCTACATCTCCAGAAGTGGGATTGCTGGATTGTAGGGTAGTTCTGTTTTTTTTTATTTTTTTATTTTTTTAACGTTTATTTATTTTTGAGACAGAGAGAGACAGAGCATGAACAGGAGGAGCAGAGAGAGAGGGAGACACAGAATCTGAAACAGGCTCCAGGCTCTGAGCTGTCGGCACAGAGCCCGACACGGGGCTCGAACTCACGGACCGTGAGATCATGACCTGAGCCGAAGTCGGACGCTTAACCGACCGAGCCACCCAGGCGCCCCTGGGTAATTCTGTTTTTAACTTTGCGGGGGCCTCCCTACCATCTTCCTACAGTGCACAAATGTGCCCTTTTCTCCGCATGCTCTCGGGCACTTGTGTCTCTTGTCTTCCTGAGATGAGCCTTCTAACGGGTGTGAAGGGATGCCTCATTATGGTTTTGATTTGTGTTTCTCTGACGATGAGTAATGTGAAGCACCTTTTCATGTACCCGTTGGCCATTTGAATATTTTCTTTTGTATGATTTCAATCTTAAGTTTGCTAAGATTTGTTTTGTGGCCTAACATATGGTCTATCCTTGTTAGGATATCCTAACAAATGTTCCATGTGCCCTTGAGAAGAACATATGTTCTGCCACTATTAGATGGAATGTTCTATGTTGTCTGTTAGGTCCATTTGGTCTATAGTCTTGTTCAAATATGCTGCTCCCTTACCGATTCTCTGTCTAGGTGACCTATCCATTTTTGAGAGTGGCTTATTGAAGTCAGCCATCAATATCGTATTGCTGTTTATCTCTCCTTTTAGTTATGTTAGTATTTGCTTTATGTGTTTAACTGCTCTGATGTTGTTGGGTGCATAAATGTTTACAATTGTTATATCTTCTTAATGGATTGACCCCTTTATCATTATAGAATAACCTTCTTTGTCTTCTTTGATCATTTTTAGCTTAAAGCCTACTTTGTGTGATATAAATATATCTTCCCGTCTTTCTTTCAGTCAGTGTTTGCTTGAAATATCTTTTTCTATTCCTTCACTCTTGGTCTGGTCTCTAAAGCTAGAGTAGGTCTCTTTTAGGCAGACTATTGTTGGATCTTTGAAAAACTTTTTTTTAATCCATGTAGCCATTCGACATCTTTTGAGTGGAGAATCCTTTTACCTTTTACAAAAGGTGATTCTTGAGAGGTCTCAAGTAATTCTTGAGAGGTCAGGACTTCCTGTTGCCATTTTGTTCATTGTTTTCTGACTGTTCCGTGGACTCTCTGTTGCTTGCTTCCTCTCTTGCTGCCTTCTTTTGTGGCTGGATGACTTTTCACCGGTAGCTTTGACTCCTTTACTATTCCTGGTAGTGTATCCACTACAGATTTTCCCTCTGCGGGTAGTAAGGCTTACATAAAATATTTTCTGTTTATAACAACCTCTTTTACGCTGATAACAACTTAATTTCAATAGCTTCTATAAACAATACTTTTACTTCTCTCTCTCTGTCTCACATTTTAGGTGATTGGTGCTACAATTCACATATTTTTAAATATTGTTTACATAAACAGATTACTGTATTCATGGTTGGATTTTTTATGTTTGTTTTTTTAACTCTTAGAGTTGTAAGTGATTTATGTACCGCCATTACAACATCTGACCTTGACTGTATGTTTACCATGACCAGTGGATTTTATCAATATATTAATGTTTTTATCATATTAGTCAGCATCTTCTTCCTTCTGCTGGAAGAGCGTGATGCCCTGTAGTATTTCTTGTAAGGTGGCTCTACTGGTGACGAACCCCCTTAGCTTTTGTTTGGGAACGCTTTCTCTCTCCTTCATTTCTGGAAATCAGCCTTGCTGGGTGTCGTATTCTTTCAACATTTTGACTATATCATCCCTCTGTCTCGTGGCCTGCACAGTTTCAAGCGTCACATGCTCTTCCCATTGAGCCACCCAGGCACCCTCCTTATGTTTGACTTTTGACAACTTAATTATAACGCATCTCTCCGTAGCCCTTTTCAGATTCAACCTATTTGGGGTCCTTTGAGCCTCATGAATCCAGATGTCCGGGTCTCTCATTTGGGAAGTTTTCAGCCATTATTGTTGTAAATGTATTTCCTGCCCATTTCTCTTTCTCTCCTCCCTCTGGGATTCCCATCATGCATATATTATTTGTTTTTATGGTTTCCCATAAGTCCATAAGCTTCACAATTAACATTTTATTGTACTTGCGTGATCAGTAATCTACTCGTCTGGTCGTCCTTCTGTCCATCTATCCACTCATAGTTGCTTTTGCCACGTGTGAAGGTAAATCTGGGACATCAGCACACTCGCCCTAAATACTTCTCTGTGCATGTCATTAACTGGAGCTTGAGATGTGTTTATGGTTTTTCTTCTTCCCAGGCAAAATGTACATACACGAATTCCCTGGGTTTTGGCGAATACATATCGTCGTGTAACCAAAATTCTTTCTACGTATACAGTGTTCCCATCACCCCCAGAACGTTCCGTCGTGCCCCTTTCCGGCCAACCCCTCCCCCTACAGCCTCTCCTGCGGCGTCGCTTGTCCTGATTCTTTTCTGCTCTAAGATTATGTTTGCCTCCTGGAGCCCTAAAGCACATCCTGCTTTGTGCTGCCTTTTCTGAGAATCGTGATTTTGAGATTTAGCCGTGATTTTGCGTGAACCGGTAGCCCTTTCTCGCTGCTTAGCGTTCCGTGGGATGGGCGCACCACAGTTGCCTACTGCACTTTCCGTCTTGACGGGCTCCTGTTTCCAGGGCTTGGACACTATAAGTAACTATGAATTATGTTGGACAGACCTTTTGCGGACACGCAATCTACCTTTTCTCCATTGAGCATCTAGGAGTAGAACCGCTCAGTCTCAGGCGAGAGACGGCTTTCCTTTTGTAAAGAACCACTCCGCACGTTTTTCCGGTTTCACGCCCCCACTCACAATACACGGAAGCTCCGGCTGCTCTACCTGCCTCACCAGCATCTGATGGCGTGAGTCGCCCGCGAACTTTTATACCTGGGTCCGTATACTCACATACGAGTAGATCTGCGGCATAGGGTCCGGGCAGTGGAATCGGGGGAAGAATATACACATTTAAAGTTTGAGTGTATTTTCTCCTATGCCCTCCGAAAGGGTTATACAAATGGTTACTTGACCCAGGGGTACATGAGAGTGCCTGCCTTCCCGCACTCTCAGCCACACCGACGTATTCACTTACTCATCTGTTAAAAAAGACCTTTACTGAGCAGTTATGACGTGTGCACAATAGGGGTAAGGTAGTTTCCCAAGCAGACAAAGGCCTACTTTCACGGAGCTACGTTCTAGACGGAAAGAACACGTAAAGATGGAAAAGACGGGAGAAGAAGTAAAACACAAATACAAAGTATGTCAAGGTGGTGATAGGGGCTCTAAAAGAATACCTAAGGCTGGGTAAGGGGTGGAGAGGGATGTATCTTCATATTTATTTGTGTATCCATTTGCTCTTTCTTATTGGGTTGTAATTTCCACGTTGTAAAATGTACGCCCGTTCAAGGGCATAGCCTTCAGCAACCCCCCCCCTCCCCACCGCCTCATGCATCTGCGTTGATGCTAGCAGGGAGACCTATGAGGCACATGCAGTTCTGGGCATTGGTCAAGGAACGGAAGCTATTATAGGGGGCGAGCACTGCAGGGAACAGGGCCCCAGCCCCAGGGAACAGGCAGTATGAGGGCCCAGAGGAGCATGCCTGGCCTGTGTCGGGAACACCAAGTAGCCAGCCTGCCCGGACAAAAAGGTGGACAAGAGGAGAAGGAGACCACATCAGAGGCGGGTCTTGTAGGGTCTGGAGGACCACTGTAGTGTCCTGAATTCGTTTTTAGTTCTTCTTAAGGGCAAGGAACCATTTGAGGGTCGTGGGTTGGAGAAATCCATCGTCTGGACATTATCTACCATTTGAACTTTTGCCAGCCTTGTGGACTAAGAAAATACCTGTGGTTGAGACTATCTGCTCAATACCCAAGCAGTCTGAAGGCCTCCTTTTACTATCCAGTTGAGATACATGGTCTTTAGCTAGTCTAGTAGATTGGCTATGGTTTTATTTTTATCTTTCAATTAAAACAATTTTTAATATCTTAAAATTTAAAATATTAGACACAGAATCGGAAGACACAGAATCGGAAGCAGGCTCCAGGCTCTGACCTGTCAGCACGGAGCCCGGCGCGGGGCTCGAACTCACGAGCTGAGATCATGACCTGAGCTGAAGTCCGACGCTCAACCGACTGAGCCACTCAGGCGCCCCATATCTTTTGATTTTTAATCATGGTAAAACGCACAGAACATTGAGCATCCTAACTATTTGTGAGCGTGCGTTTCGGTGGTGTTAAGTGCTCACATTGTGGGGCAGCCATCCCCACCACCCATCTTCAGATGCAAACCTGAAATTCTGTGCCCACTGAACACTAGCTCCCCATTCCCCCCTCCCCCAGCCTCTGGCAACCACCCTTCTGCTGTCTGTTCCTATGAACTGGCCTCTTCTGGGCACCTCCGTCAAGTAGATTGTCTTTTGCAATCGGCTTATTTCACTTAGCATGATGTCCTCAAGGGATGGCCATGGTATTATAAGCTGGTTTTGCCTAAGTCTGTTTTTCTGCTGCTGTTTGATTGTGTTTAACACCCACCGTCTCTCCTGGGGTGCTTGTTGGTCTTAGATACGTGGTCTTCCTGGAGCTGTTCCTGCAGACGGCGGAGAAGCACTTCATGGTGGGACACAAGGTCACCTACTACGTGTTCACCGACCGGCCGGGGGATGTGCCCCGCGTGCCCCTCGGGGAAGGGAGGCAGGTGGTGGTCCTGGAGGTCCGGAACTACTCGCGCTGGCAGGACGTGTCCATGCACCGCATGGAGATGATCAGCAACTTCTCCCGGCAGCGCTTCCTCCACGAGGTGGACTATCTGGTGTGCGTGGACGTGGACATGAGGCTCCGCGACCACGTGGGCGTGGAGATCCTGTCCCCGCTCTTCGGCACCCTGCACCCCGGCTTCTACGGGGCGGCCCGCGCGGCCTTCACCTACGAGCGCCGGCCGCAGTCCCAGGCGCACATCCCCAGGGACGAGGGCGACTTTTACTACGCGGGAGGCTTTCTCGGGGGGTCGGCGGCCGAGGTTCTGCGGCTCACGTCGGCCTGTCACCGGGCCATGGTGGTCGACCGGGCCCACGGCATCGAGGCGGTGTGGCACGACGAGAGCCACCTGAACAGGTACCTGCTGGACCACAAGCCCACCAAGGTGCTGTCCCCCCAGTACCTGTGGGACGAACAACTGCTGGGCTGGCCCGCCGTCGTGAAGAAGCTGAGGTATGTGACCGGGTCATCCGGGACTGATGACGGGCTGGCCTAGTGTCCGTCAGGGGTGCCACCCTGACCCCAGCCGTCAGAGCAGATGCGCTGTCGCCGCGCCCTTTTTCTGTCCGGTCGCGGGACATCGCCGAGGCCCGGCGCCGCCCGCATCGGGCACGGGCGCAGTTAGGCCTGACCGGGGGCCTGCCGGGGGGCGCGGCTCCAGCAAGACCCCTTGCTCTTCGGGTTCCTGGTCGGAGTTGAAAGGTCGCTTGCGGCCGCGGGCAGGACGTGAAGCTGAGGCCGGATCAGGACCCCCTTGGCTGGCGCCTGGCTTCCCGGCAGCCTGGGGCACAGCCCGCCGCCCGCTGGGGCAGGACAGCCCCCCCCCCCACCCCCCGGCCTCCCTCAGTCACTGCCGTGTTGTGGGTGTTGCCCTTGCCCTGTCACTGCCACTAAAATGTTTCTGGCGGATGACGGGAGTTGCGGGTTGTCCCGGAAACCTGCCTCGTGCGCTTCCTCGAGGCCCCGGCCAGGCCTGAGTGCTGCAGTCTCCACCTTGCGTGTCCCTTCTCACATCCAGGACAGGGCGGTCCGCGTTGCCACTGCTATTTCTCCGTGACGTTGGCGAACTGTTACAATTTCTGGGTCACTTGCCGCTGTAAACGGCTCCAATTTTATGTCGGATGCTTTTCTATTTATTTTTTTATTTTGTTCAAGGTTTATTTATTTTTGAGAGAGAGAGACCATGAGCTAGCGGGGAGGGGCAGAGACAGAGGGAGACACAGCATCCGAAGCAGGCTCCAGGCTCCGAGCCGTCAGCACAGAGCCCGACGCGGGGCTCGAACCCAAGAACCGTGAGCCGAAGTTGGACGCTCAACCGACTGAGCCCCCCAGGCGCCCCTATAACCTTGATAATGTTAACCACGTTCGGGTGTACAATTCAGTGGCAATAGGTACATTCACTGTTCTGCAACTGTCCCTTCCATCCATCTTCACGACTTTTTCGTCACCCCAAACTCTGTGTCTGCCCACTAGACCCTAACCCTCCCACACCCATCCCCCTCCCCAGGCCCGGCACCCACTGCTCCTCCCACCCTATGAATCTGACTGTTCTCGGTCCGTCATGAGCGGGGTCCTCCAATATCGGTCCTTTAGGGACTGGCTTATTTCACGTAGCACAGTGGCCTCAAGGTCTGTCCCCGTGAGCCTGGACCTGACCCACTTCTCCCCCAGAGGAGTTGCTCAGCTCTGTCCTGTCTAACCTGAGCCTCCTCAGTCCCCTGCGCTCCCCTCATCTTCCTCCTCGGCCTGAAGGACCCCAGGGCCCCGTCCCTTGGGCCTCACCGATCCCACCCCATCTGAACCGAACTGTTCGGTCCAGATGCCAGACACACACCCCTGGGGTGTGGGGGCCTCGGGCCTCCCCTGCCCACCCGTCCGTGTCAGGTACCTGCTCCTTCCGCAGGTGTCCCCGTCTCAGGAGAGAAACACCAGGTCCAGACCCTTGGTGTCATCTTTGACTTCTTGCTGGCCACCAACTCTCCCAGTGGTGAGGTGGCTACCGGAGGGCACTAAATGTTCAAAACATTTCAAGGCATATGTTAGTCTCGGCTGCCTAAGGCAATGGTTGAACCGAGCAGAACGACTGGAAGAAAGGCCGAGTGGTGAGGAGCTTTAGGGAATAAGGACCTAGAACCCCTGGCCCATTATTCCTGAGCCTCTAGGACGCTTGCGTGCAAGGGCTGGGTGCATGTTCAGGAAAGACCTGAGAAGGGCCCTGGCTCCCCCTCTGGTGACTGTCAGACTCTGCAATTAGGAAGTAAAGGTCAAGGCAGAGTTGTAAACAGCCTGGGTGGTGTGGAAGGTGTATCCTGATCTTTGCAGACCATCTCCTCCCCATCTGTAAAGACTGGAGGTTGTTTTCTTCTTTTGGGGGGGGGCGGTGGTTCCGGGTGTTTAAGGAAATGTCTGCCCAATGAGCACTACATTCACGGAACAGACACTTCGGTGACCACACACGACAAGGAATACAGATTTTACAAAATTAGTTCAGAAAAGTCACTACAGTAGCAACTACTGCGAGCTGTGCCAGTAAACCCTGGAGGGGAAGACTGATATTTGAGTTGTACATTATACTGTTCAAAATGTCAATTTTCAAAAAAAACATCTAAAAATTTTTTAATGTTTATTTGAGAGACAGAGAGACAGAGACAGGGCGCAAGTAGGGAGAGGCAGAGAGAGAGGGAGACACAGAATCCGAAGCAGGCTCCAGGATCCAGCTGTCAGCACAGAGCCCGACGTGGGGCCCGAACCCACAAACCATGAGATCACGACCTGAGCTGAAGTCAGACGCTTAACCGACCGAGCCACCCAGGTGCCTCCCCCAAAACACTTTTTTAAAAAAGTTTATTTATTTATTTTGAGAGAGAGAAAGAATGAATGGGGGGTGCAGAGAGAGAGGGGGACAGAGGATCCTACATGGGCTCTGTGCTGACGGCAGAGAGCCTGATGCGGGGCCAAAACTCACAAGTCATGAGATCATGACCTGAGCTGAAGTCAGAAGCTTAACCAACCGAGCCACCCGGGCACCCCAACTAAAAAACACTTTTGAGGTGTGCAAAGAAACAAGAACATGGACCCCGTAGACCATTGAAAACAAAGCAATTGACAGAAACCGTTCCTGAGGAAGCTCATGCATTAGACTCTCTAGACTTACTTAAAACCAACTATTTCAAATATGCACAAATACCTAAAGGAAACCACGAGAACAATATCCCCCAGGGAGACAATAACAATGGTGAATGCATTAGGAAGTGTCCCCTCCTCTCTTTTTGAGGAATTTGGGGACAAGTCGTATTAATTCTTTGTCAGATGGTTGGTAGAATTAACCAGCAGTGAATCCTGGCACTGAGATTTTCTTTGTTGGGAGGGTTTTGATTCCTGATTCAATCTCTTTTCATAGGTCTATTCAGATTTATTATTTATTCTTGAGTTGCTTTTGGTAGTGTTTTTATTTCTAGGAATTTATCATTGTTTTTTTTTTTAGAGAGAGAGAGAGAGAGAGAGAGAGAGAGAGAGAGAGATTGAGATGGACAAGTGGGGCTCACTGGAACTTGTGTTTTACCTGAAGTGGGGCTTGAGCTCACCTGATGTGGGACTTGAACACACAAATTGTGAGATCATGACCTGAGCCGAAGTCAGTCTTAATGAATGAGCCACCCAGGCGCCCAGAAATTTACCCGTTTTACCTAGGTTGTCTGATGTGCTGGTGTAAAACTCTTTGTGGTATCGTCTTATAATCCTCTTTATTTCTGTAAGGTTGGTAGTGATGTCTCCATGTTCATTCCTGATTTTAACAATTTGAGTCTACTTCCCCCCCAAACCCGATCAGGCTAGGATGGGGCTACTATTATAAACAGCAAAGAGAAAAACCAGAAAATAACCAGTATTGGTGAGGATGTGGAGAAATCAGAGCCCTCGTGCCCTGTTGGTGGGAAAGTAAAATCTGCCACCGCTCTGGAAAGCAGTGTGGTGTTTCCTCAAACATTAAAAATGGAACCGCCATATGATGCAGCCATTCCACTTCTGGATACACATTCAAAGAATTGAAAGCAGGATTGTGAAGAGTTATTTGCACACCCAAGTTTGCAGCAGCACAATTCCCAGCAGCCAAGAGGCAGGAGCACCCCCAGTGTCCACCTCCACCAGTGGGTGATGGATGAACAAAATGTGGTAGGAACGTGCATTACATCACCCAGCCTTCAGCGGGAAGGAATTGCTGACACCTGCCATGTGGGTGAACCTTGAGGACAGGATGCGAAGTGAACTAAGCAAGTCACGAAAACACAAACGTTGCATGGTTCCACTTCTGTGAAATGAGGTATGTAGAGTGGTCGGCCTCACAGAAGCAGAAGCAGCAGGGTGGTTTTGGGGAGCTGGACAGGAGAGGGAGACCGGGAGTTGTCCACCGGGTATAGAGTTCCGGTTCTGCAAGATGCAAAAGATCTGGGCATCGGTTGTGCACCACTGAATACGCAACGTGATACTGTGCTTCACGGTAAATATATATTTGGTCTTCGCCCTGTTTCTGGCACAGATTTCCCAAATTTCCCGAGTGATGAAAACCATGACACTGCCTTTTGCTGTGTTCTTGG
The DNA here is from genome assembly GCF_024362965.1 of Panthera pardus. NCBI lineage: Eukaryota > Metazoa > Chordata > Mammalia > Carnivora > Felidae > Panthera > Panthera pardus. The sequence goes on from NW_026526766.1 coordinate 91,760,264, forward strand.
GTGGCTTTTGGACTCTACCTGAGGGGGGAGGCTGGCTGCTGGGGGAGCCAACCCTGCGACTAGGTGGCTGGAACTTTCCATCCCCTCCCCCCACCTCTGGGGAGGGAGAGGGGCCGGAGACGGCGTTCAGTCCCCAGTGACCAGTGATCCAATCAATCGTGCCCGTGTAATGAAGCCTCCCCGAACGCCCATCCGACTGGTGAACACGTGGAGACAGCAGAGAGTGTGACACGCTCGGTTACTGTCACGGGGGCCCGAGTGTGCACGGGCACTGGCTTCGAGGGTCCCAACGGACCAGGTTCGGCCACTCACCGCTGACAAAAGCCAAGGACAGAGAGACACAAGAAAGGGTGGTGACTCAGGAAAGGATCCATTTCGGTGAGGCCGGCGCTGGGAAGACAGGGGGCTGACATCTCAAGGTGCTGCAGGCAGTCCTGGTGGTGGTTCTCTCTCTCTTTTTCTTTCTTTTTTTAATTTTTTAAAAATTTTTAATGTTTGTTTATTTTTGAGACAGGAGAGACAGAGTATGAGCAGGGGAGGGGCAGAGAGAGGGAGACACGGAATCGGAAGCAGGATCCAGGCTCGGAGCTGTTAGTACAGAGCCTGATGCGGGGCTCGAACTCACAAGCTGCGAGATCATGACAGGTGCCCCCCCCCCCTTTTTGTGAAGTTTTATTTGTTTCCTAGGATTTTACATGAGGACAATCTAGGACAATGGTCAGTGGGTACTTGAGGTGGACAGTGAAGGTCGGGTCGATCGCTGTCTTGGGGTCAATCCCGCGGGGTCTTGCTGACGTCAGGGACGTCCATCCCTGTTGCTTGAGGGTTAGTTTGGCTGCCCTCAGGGTCTTTGGCTGGAGTTACGAGATGAGCTGGGAGGAAGGACCCGATCGGTCAGGAAGCACAGATGATGGGCAGAGAGCAGGGGGGCTCCGAGCCTCCGCTGCACCTTGCCCTGTGCTCCCCATCCCTTCCGCCCGGCTGGTCCCGAGTGCTGTCCTGTGTGACAAACGGGCGATCTAGGAGGTGACAGGCTTGTCTGAGTTCTCTGAGCCGCTCCAACATTATTCGAACCCGAGGGCAAGGTTGTGGGAACCTCCTCTCTATAACTTAGAGACGCGGGTGACCTCTCTGCCCGGCTGCTGAGTGACCCCTGAGTTGGCCGCACAGGGACTCCAGGGGCCACACACAACAAAGGAAACAGACCTCACGCGGTTCAGACAAGGCACAGCCCTGAAAAGCAAACAGTAGCAGCCTCACGGAGCAGCAATGATGAGGCTCGGGGAGCGGGGGCTGCAGAACTGAACGGTGGGCGGGTCGCCAAGCCCCGCCCCCTGCAGGGCCGGGTCCTGGTGGCTCCCAGATGTTCCACCTGCTTCTCCGCGACTCCACAGCCGGCCGGACACAGCGATGTCACAACGTGGGTCAGAAACACAAACATCTCTGGGCATCCACCACCACCTGAACTATTGTCCATTTTTGTAACTTGAGGTGGGCAGAGAGAATGGGAGCAAGGCCTTGAAGAGGGTGGTTCCCGGCCCAGACTTTGTGTTTGGGGGCAAACGCCATGCAGACGGGCCTTTGCTGGGCCTGAGGAGGGGACAGGTATGGGGACCCCAGCCGCAGGCACTGCTGTCCCGGTGATGCCCCCTCAGGGCGCCCGAGTCCACCTGGCCCTTGGGGAGCACTTGCGACCCTCCGCTCTGTCTGAGGGCTCTGTCCTGCCCCAGAGGCACCTCCTCTCCTGCCAGCCAGGGCCACGTGCCCCAGGGAGCGCGGGTACCCCGACGGCCCTGGGGACAGAGCCAGTCTGGTTAGGACACCGTCCCCCAGCGGACCTGAGCGCCAGGCCGCCACGGTGCTCCCTCCTCTGCTCAGGGACCACCCTTGTCCAGGCTCCACACGCTGGCACTTGGGGCAGGTCGTCTGGACCTTCTGAACTCGTGTTTCCTTGTCGGGAACGTGAGCAGAGGCCTCCCTCCCAGACTCGCCAGAGGGGACACGGCCAGGAACATTCAGACCCTGAAAAGGAAGATGCCACGTGGGGGACCCCGTTGGGTCATGCTCACCGATGAGGTCACGGTGCTCAGCACACAGCAGGCACCTGAGATCGCCGGCTGAATTAGGGAAGGAGGGAAGGAAGGAGGGAGGGAGTGAAACCACCGAAGCGGGGTCCACACCAGGTCAGGTCAGAGGTCCAGTCAGAGGGCCTCACAGCTCGGGCCCTGGAAGGGGGCACGGGACACGTCCTTCTGTCCCTCCAGCGCTGACCTTCCTCCACGTGGGACCTGCTGACCTTCTGGATCGTCTCCACCTCCTCCGCAAACAACGCTGAGTGTTCCCAGAAGGGGGACAGCGGGCAGGGGCCAAGGAGGGGCTTCCGGAATCCTGTGCCCTGGGGGACTCTGGGACAGCCTTCCAGGTGGCCGTTTATGTCCTCCAGGCACCAGGCCACGATTCCACCTCATCTCTCACGGAATGTGAGGAAGCCGTGAGGAAGCCTCACCCATCTAGAAGGCCCATTACGTCCCCATGACACAGGTGGGGACACCGAGGTTAATAGCACAGCCTGGGTCACTAGTAAGACGAGCTGGGTCAGGAAGCCCATCTCCCTGACTTTGGATTGTCCTACCCGCAGGCCTGCATCTTGGCGTCCTGGGGCTCGGGGTCCCTCTTCCTGGGGGACCCCACCACCCGCTGAGGGCCCCCCCTGAACTCAGGGGAGCAGAGCTGACCAACCTGCCTGGGGCCCCACATGGGAGCTGGGGAATGGCTGACCGGGGCTCTGTGGGCTCTCCCAGTACTGGGCCAGCTGGTCCCCTGCAGGACGAGGTCTTCTCGCTGGGGATCGGCTGGGGCCTCGGCTTCCTCACGTTGTCACCTGGGCTGCCAGTCCCCAGGCCAGAAATCTGCCCGTCTGAAGGAGACCAGCACTGCCTCCATCGGGTTTCACTTGCCCGAGTCCCTCCCCGGGACGCCCCGCATCTCTGACGCCTGCTCCCATGGGGGCCGCCTCACTTGGACTGGGACGGGTCTGGCCTCCATCCCGGGGAACGCACTGGCTTTGGAGCATTATTTGGCCCAGAGACCTGTGAACCGTTCTGGCCCTGGGTCATGAGGGATGCTCTCCCCTCTGTGGTGTGACCGTCCAGCCTTCTGCATCTCCCGGTTTCTGTTTGGGCTATGGGAGGACCAGCCGTGTCCTCTCTGGCATCAGGCTGTGGTGTCACAGCACGCACAGGGGTCTCCACCCCGAGACTGTGCCCATTGTCACCGAAGGGGCCTCCATTTCCCCCCCCCCAATCTTTAATCCATTGTGATTTCTTTTTTTTTTTTTTTAACGTTTATTTTTGAGACAGAGACAGAGCATGAATGGGGGAGGGTCAGAGAGAGGGAGACACAGAATCTGAAACAGGCTCCAGGCTCTGAGCTGTCAGCACAGAGCCCGATGCGGGACTCAAACTCACGGACCTGAGCCGAAGTCGGCCGCTTAACCGACTGAGCCACCCAGGCACCCCAATCCATTGTGATTTCAATATCAAAGGAGAAAAAGTCTATTTCAGATGACCACAAAGTACGAAAATGAATCTGTCCCATATGAAAATTAGGTGCAGAACCAAAGTATCTCTGGCGAGATTCCACTTGAAGGAAACCTCCAGAGTAGGTAACGGAACACGGAGAGAAAGCAGACTGGGGGTTCCCAGGGGCTGGCGGGGGCACGAATGGGGAATGAGGTTTCCGGGTACAGAGTGACCCTTGGGGACCGAGATATTCTGCAACAAAATTCTGTGGCATGGTTCACAGCGTTGTGAGTGTACCCAGTGCTCAGGAATTGCACAATGTAAAATAAATAAAATTTTTATTGAAGATTAATGTGGATTTTCAATGAACAATGAACAAATAAAGTAACAGCTAAAAAGTAGAAGAAAAAAAGGATAAAGGAGAAGAGGAAGAGACATTCTGGTGGGGGGTTGGGGTAGGCCCCGTGTAGGCCTTCAGGCCTTTCATTCGTGGCCAGCATCCATGCGGGAGCAAGGGCAGTGGCAGGAACGGTGTTGGGAGCAGAAGCAGGAACAGTGGAACCAGGAGAAGCAGGAGCAGAAGCAGGATCCAGCTGACTCTGTTCAGGTGCCCGCTGTCCCTGCACAGGTCCCAGGTCACCTGCTGGCTCTCCGGCCCCTGCAGGAGTCGCCCCAGACTCCACCCCTGCCTGCGGAGCCCCCGAGGCCCCCGATGCTGTTGGGCCGGGCTCTGGAGCCACACCGGCTTCTGCTCCTGCCCCGGACTCTTGAGAAGGAAACAGAGTGATGGTTACAGCGGCTCCAAGGCCTCAGGGTGAGAGGAGGGAAGGTTCCCCCGCCCCAACCCAGCGCCAGCCTCTCCAGGGGCCTTTGCAGAGACACAACTCACCCCAGAGCCTCCCCGAGAAGCTGCGGCCAGGAACCCACACCAGGACCTCTGCCCCCTACAGTCCGCAGCCCGGGCTCTCAGTCTCTGCTCCTGACCCCACACCAGCCCCCGGGGGCTCCTCCCTGGGTGGCCCAGCACCGCCCGGGCCCCGTGAACACACATCTGCCACCCCAGCCTTCTCACCCTCGGGCTGTGGCTCCGGGGGCTCCGGGGGCTCCGGGGACTCCGGGTCCTCGTCCCAGGACCGGTGAACCAGGACCCTGTGGAGGGGCCAGGGCGGTGAAGGAGGCCTTCCCAGGCCAACTCCAGGCCCTGCTTCCCGAGACCTCCGTGCGGCCACTCTCTCCCCGGGTCCAGGGTGGCCTTCCTGGGCGATGGGGCACACACACAACTCTGTAGGGCAGGTGAATCGGGATTCGGACAGTCGCCGCCCGATTTCATCGGTTGATTTCTGTAAAGACAGTGACCCGCGGACGGCCCGGAGACATCACAGCCCCGCCTGGCCATCCTCAGTGTCCTTCCACCCTCTCCACCTGTGGCTCCCAGATCGGACACAGACCTGAATGTGCACAGCCCTGCGCCTGGGACACAGTGACATCCACCAGCAGGGCTCTGGATGAACCTTGGGGACAAGAGGGCCACCCCAGCACACCCTGTCCCTGCCTTCCAGCCTTGACCGGGTGTGAGCCTGACCCGCCCACCAGGCATCTGACCCCTTCATCAGCCTGCACCTGCTCAGGTGGGCCCTCCACACACGACCCCTCCTTCCACACAGACACACACACACACACACACACACACACACACGGGGGGGGGGACATGGGGCCGCACAGGTCAGATCAGAGCGGTGTCGGGCTGGACCGGCTGTCTCTGGGTCTCCTGCGTTACCTTTGGGTCGCTGCGAGCTAGAGACCTGAGGCGTCCAGTGCACGACCTGATCCACTGTCTCCAGGATCGGGAAGCATCGTGGCCTCGGGCTCCCCTGAGCCGGCAGCCACGGGACACGGGCACACAACAGGAGAACATGTCGTCAGGCGAAGGTGTCCCAACGAATGAGCCCAGTCGGGCGCTGTCTCCAGAACGTGGGTGCCTGGTGACCCGGGTTCTGAGTTCTGTTGGGCTCTGTTACCAGGGAGGTGAGGTCACTTCCTGGGGCCCCCTTACCCGGCTTCCTGCTCCTACAGGAGCCCCTCCCAGGCTGCAAAGGGCTCCCCTCCACCCCATGCCCTGTCCCTACAGTGACACCAACACAGCCCAGACACGTCCCCGCGAGGCCTGGTGCGGCCGGTGCCACGGCTTTGGGGCCACAGAGCTGGGTTGAGACCTGGGTTTTCCTCCTGACCAGTGCTGGGACCCTGCACAGACCCCGGGCCTCCTGGGGCTACCCGGTCTCCCCGTCTGCACAGTGGGGTCCTTGTGGCATCTACTTGTAGGGGCGCCATCAGGGAGACACCTGTAGACACGTCCCGTGCCTGCTATCCCAAGAGGCTCGTGGGCACACGTGGCCGTGGAAGGATGAGGAAGGGGTGGGCCTGGCACGGAACACACTCACGCGGGCCTGGGTCCTCTCCGGGTCCAGGCACAGCCACCCCTCCTGCCTGGGTCCTGGGGGAAGGTGGAGGTGAACTCGTTCACACCCTGTGCCCACTGGACACGCACTCCAGGGGCTCCATTGCATTTGGGCTCGGGTCCCGTTGCCTGGTCTGGGCCTAGGTGCTGGGCGGTCCCCACTGTGGCTCCCAGCCTTCCCGATTCCTGGTCCCACGTCCCTCTGTCACCCCCTCCCCTCCTGGGTGGGCGGCCCATGTGACCGGGTTTAAGGGCTAGTATATAATGACTGGGTGTCGTTTCCGGGCCGATTCATGGAATTTCTGGTTTCCTCTCTCCTGGGTCCATTCTCTGTCTCTGCCTCGGACTCTGTCTCTCTCTGTGTGTCTCGCGGGAGCAGGGCCTTTGGGCTCCAGGGTCCAGGTGACAACCCTCAGAAGCCTCCATTGTGGCCCGTGTCGCTCCCCTGGCCCGGTGCTCAGGTCCCTCACGAGGCCTCCTCGCCCCAGCCAGGGCTCTGCCTGGGGAACCACTTCCTAATGAGGACCCAAGGCTCCAACAGGGAGGGTCTTGACCTCGGTCCCCACACCAGGGTCCATGCTCGGCCACGTGCTGCACACCCAGGTCCTCTGTCCTCCAAGCCCCCAGGCTGCCCTCTGCTCAGAAGGACCCTGAGGGAGTAGGAAGCATTTTCCCAGGAGGGGAGAACAGAGGGCCAGGGATGAAGATCCCAGGACACAGGGTCGTCTATGAGCCTGTGGGGCACTTGGGACACTGTCTACGCAGCCCAGTTTAGGAGGAGGAAGCTGAGTCCTTCTGTGCTGTAGCCCCATCCACACTTCCTAGCTCCACGGGCCCAAGGTGGTGGACACAGGACCCCAGACCCCATCCTCCCCTAGTTCCTGGCAATCCCCCCGGACACCTTGGGGACCCCCTGACCCTCAGCCGGCATGTCCTCCTCCCCATGCTGTGGGTCCCGGGCTATTGCCAAGAATCCTGATGTCCCTGCCCCATGGCCCCACTGCCTCCAGCCTTGCTCTTCTTTCCCCCGTACTACCCACCCCCTCCCAGTGTGGACTCCCCTCTGATCCCCAGCTGGGCAGTCAGTGTCAGCGTGTGTGTGTGTTTCTGTGCGTGTGAGCCTTTCTGGAGATGCCCAGACGTCACAGCCTCACACGGACGGGGTGGATAGGGAAGCACAAGCCTCTCAGGGGCTCTCATTCCCAGGGGGAATGCCAAGTAGGGGTAGAGGCTGGCCTAGGACTGGAGACCAGCCCTGCTCCTTGGACCATGCAACCTCGCATGTCCTGGGCCAGTCCTTGCCTCTCCTGACCTCAGTGTCCCCACTGTCCCTGAGGATCAGATGGGGAAGTGCATCAGCATGCACCTGCACCTGGCAAGCTGCGGTGACCCCGACTCCTTACCTGACATCCGGAGCCCCCTGAGAACTGGTCCAGATGCCCTCCCCAGTGTGTTCCCCTCCCCCCTCCCTAGTGTTTTCCTCCCCCAGGGAGCCCACCATCCCTGGCCCCTCAGAGCCCCCTGCTACCACTGCCTCACTTCATGGCTCTTCTTGTTCCCCGAGCGCAGAAGGGACCTCAGGCTGTGAGTGGTCCAGGGAAGCCAGGTCAGCGTGATGCTGGGCGCCTGGCCTGGCAAAAGGAGGGGTCCTGGACACAGCTGCAGTGTAGGGCTGGCCTGGGATGCCAGCTGAGGTAGAAATTGCCTGGAAGCCTCATCCACTCCTGTCTGTAGTTGCTTATCTACCCAACAACCCAGACCTGGACAGTGGCCCTGTGGATGTCTGGTGTCCACAACAGGTAGAAGGTTCCTCTGGGTAACTAGAAAAGAGATCAAAGGCAACCTAAATATCTTAGATCGAAAGAAATTATAACGATAAAGGAAACAGAGGAGCCCTCGAGAAAATCGGTGGAAACAACATTCTTTCTTCTAGAGATTTACAAAATTGACAGAATAGACAAAAACTGAACAATTTCGTACCAAGAAATTGGCTGAGACGAAACGCATCAATTCTGAGACACACACAAACTACCAGAACTGACTCCAGAAGAAATGGAAACCGCGAGCAGACCTGGAATAAGTGCAGAGACTGAAGCGGTACCAAGAGCTTTCCAACAAAGCCAACCCCAGAGCCTGACGCTCTCACTGGTGCTTTGGCCCACGCCGTTCAAGAAGGATCCATTGTTGCAGGATGAGCTTTGACAAAATCTACAACCTTTCATGACAAGTGCTGCCAATGAAATAGAAATAGGAGATTGCATTATGACAAAGGGTATTTAGGAAAAAACTCACATGTGTGTCATTCTCAGTGGTTAAACACTGACCGTTTTCCCCTTATGATGGTGAATAAGGGAAGGATGCCCTCTTCCAACACCTCATTTCAACAGCGTAATGGAAGTTTGGTCACAGCTACTACACCAGATGGATAATTTAAAAGTTCTCGAATGGACAAGAAGGAAAATACGTGTATATATTCCATGACCTTACGGGCAAAATATCATGGAATAAAAACATTCTGTGTGAGATTATAATACTTTCACCAAGCTATGGGCAGAGAAGTCCAACACATATGGATCAATGGAATCCAACTGGGAATCAATGAATAAATCCGTACGGGTATGGTCACTTGTTTACCAACATGGGTGCCAAGACCGTTCCGTGCGGTAAAAACGGAGCATTCGCAAACGGTGTTGGGAAACCAGATTCCACACAGAAAAGCGTGAACTCAGAACATTACCTGAGACCACGGAAAACAATGATCTCCAGGGGCACCTGGGTGCTTCAGGCAGTGAGTGGGTCATCCAACGTCAGCCCAGGTCATACCTCACAGTTCAGGAGTTTGAGCCTTGTAGCTGGCTCGTTGCCATCATCATGGACCCCGCTTCGGAGCCTCTGTCCTCCCCCCAACCGCCGCTTGCCCACTCATGCTCTCCCTCTCAAATATAAGGAAAACATTTTCTCAAGGGCAAAAATCTTAACGCCCCAGAAATCAATAAAGAGCACTTAGAGGGTAATCTTCATTCCCTTGGGTTTGGCAGTCGTGTCTCTAATGTAGCACCGGAGGCAAGGCAACCAAGGAGAAAAGAGACACACGGGACTTCATCATTGCCAAAACGTTTTGTGAATGACTGACAATCTCAAACGAATGTAAAGAAAACCCAAAGAATGGTAGGAAATGTTGGCACACCGTAATTCTGATAAGGGTATTGCATCTGGAATATACAAAGAAAAGGAAAAGCGACCCGACACCACACCACCACAGTAACACCCCTTCCCACACCCACAAGGAGGGGCTCTACTGAATACACCGACATCACACCTGTTGGGGAGGATTTCGAGAACTCGGAACCCGCTTACGTAGCCGAGGGAGACGTAAAACGGTGGAGCCTCTGTAGCAGAACGTTTGGCACGTTCTCGAAGAGTCAGGCGTACGCGTATCATTTCACCCAAGTTGTCTATCGTATAACCAGAAGAATCGAGTTCGGGTGCTCTAACGAAAGCCTGTACGTAAATATTCATAGCAGCACCATTCACAATAACCCTTTATTCGTTCGGGCACAAAGGACTGAAGTGTGGATACGGGCTACAGTGTGATGAACTCGGTGTTTGTTTCGAGAGAGAGAGAGAACGTACACACGGTGTGAGGGGCAGAGGGAGAGGGAGAGAGACTCTGAAGCGGGGTCCACGCCCAGCACAGAGCCCGTCTCTGGGTTCCACCTCGTGACCCTGAGATCATGACCTGCGCTGCAGTCAAGAGTCTGATGTGTAAGCAACTGAGCCTCCCAGGCGCCCCCGACGTAGGTGAACTAGAAAACGTTATACTAAGTGGCAGAAACCAGACACAAAATACCACACGCTGTAGGATCCCACCCGTGTGAAAAACTCATAATGAGAAGTAAAGAAATAGTGACGGGAGCCACGTCGCTGGTTGCCGGGGAGCACGGGGGGTCGGCAAGAGCAAGCGCCTGACCCCTCGGCGGGGACCGGTTTTCTGCCTGGGGTGATGCGGATGTTCTGGAACTAGACAGTGGTGATGGCGCCCGGCAGAGGAAGCGTAGTTAAGGTCAGGGACTTGTACCATGTTAAATGTTTAAAACGAGAAAGTCGAGGGGCACCTGGGTGGCTCAGTCAGTGAAACGTCCGACCTCGGCTCAGATCATGATCTCACGGTTCGTGAGTTCGAGCCCCGCGTCGGGCTCTGTGCTGACAGCGTGGAGCCTGGAGCCTGTTTCAGATTCTGTGTCTCCCTCCCTCTCTGCCCCTCCCCTGCTCGCACTCTGTGTCTCTCTCTGTCTCAAAACTAGACGTTCAAAAAATTAAAGCGAGAAAGTCCATTTTATATTACATTTAAGACATGAATACACATACTCGTGAAAAGAAACAAACCAAGAAAAGAGAAAGAATGCCTTCCCGGGTGAGGACGGGAAGACTCCGGTCTGGAGCTGGCACTGGCCGTGTCTCGTAAGCGGTGCCGAGGCAGGCGGGAGCCGGGTCTGGCTCTGGAGCTGGTGCTGGCGGGGGTCTCGCCGTGTCGAGGGCACCGGCTCCGCGTCAGGAGGGGATGCGAGAGCGAATGCGGGGCCGGCTCTAGTCTGGGCCTTTGGCCGGCTCTGTCTCCGCGAACGTGTCAGAGCGGGTCACGGCCCTGGAGCTGGGAGCCCAGCCGACACCGGGGCAGGTGACAGAGCGTCTCTGTCTCTGGAGTCTCCGGGCAGTGACCTGGGACCTGTGCGGGGACAGCGGGCACCTGAGCAGAGTCAGCTGGGTCCTGCTTCTGCTCCCGACACCGTTCCTGCCACCGCCCTTGCTCCCGCATGGATGCTGGCCACAAATCAAGGGCCCGAAGGCCTACAAGGGGTGTTTATTGTATTTCTAATTCTTGCTCCAGTCCCAGTCTCCGCCCCCCCACCAGAATGACTCTTCCTCTTCTCCCTTATCCTTTCTCTCCTCTACTTTTCAGGTGGTATTTTATTTGTTCGTGGTTTGTTTAAAATCCACATTAATCTTCAATAAAAATTTTATTTGTTTTACGTTGTGCAATTCCTGAGCACTGGGCACGCTCACGACGCTGTGAACCACGCCACAGAATATTGTTGCAGAATAATTCGGTCCCCAAAGGTCACCGTGTACCCGGAAACCTCATTCCCCATTCGTGCCCCCGCCAGCCCCTGGGAACCCCCAGTCTGCTTTCTCTCCGTGTTCCGTTACCTACTCTGGAGGTTTCCTTCAAGTGGAATCTCACAAGAGATACCTTTGGGTCTGCACCGACTTTTCATATGGGACAGATTCATTTTCGTACTTTGTGGTCGTTTGAAATAGACTTTTTCTCCTTTGACCTTGAAATCACAAGGGATTAAAGATTAGGTGGGTTAAAAGAGGCCCCTTCGGTGACAATGGGCACAGTCTCAGGGTGGAGACCCCTGTTTGTGCCGTGACACCACAGCCTGACACGAGACAGGACACGGCTGGTCCTCCCGTGGCCCAGACAGAAACCGGGAGATGCGGAAGGCTGGACGGTCACACCACAGAGGGGAGAGCATCCCTCACGACCCAGGGCCAGAAGGTTCACAGGCCTCTGGGCCAAATAATGCTCCAAATCAGTGCGTTCCCCGGGATGGAGGCCAGACCCGTCCCAGTCCAAGGGGAGGCGACCCCCATGGGAGCAGGCGTCAGAGATGCGGGACGTCCCGGGGTGGGACTCGGGCAAGTGAGACCCGAGGGAGGCAGCGCTGGTGGCCTTCAGACGGGCAGGTTTCTGCTCTGGGAACCATCCAGCCAGGTGACAAGGTGAGGAAGCACAGGTCCCCAGAGACAAGTGTGACGGAATCCCGTCTCCGGAAGAGAGAGTCCTCAGGCAGAGAGGAGGGACCGGGGGCTCCAGGGGGACGCTGTCAGCCTGCCGGGAACCAGCCCCTCTGGCTGCAGGTACACCCAGGTGGCAGAGGGGAACTGAACGGGACAGCAGTGCATGGCTTACCTCGCTTTCCCCATCCAAGGCCAACGTCCTCTGCAGCCCTTGCCACTCCGCCCCTCGTCTCAAAGCAAAGTGGTCTCTTCACTCAGGTTCCCTGGTGCCTGTTCAGGACAAGGATGCCTGCTGGTAAGAAAGAGGAGAACCGGCGGGGCTCACCCAGCCCGGGGGCCCTGGCAGACAAGCTGGCACTGGGCCTGTGGGCCACAGCCCTCTCCTGCCCCCACCGGCACCGTCTGCCCTCTGTCCGCTGACCCCCACCTCTCAGGAGACAAATCCAGCCCGAGGACCGCCTCGGGGCCGGCCTGGGAAGAGCTGGGTGGAAGGACAGGTGAGGGGAGACACAAGGGGTGTTCTCGACTCCCAAATCTGACGACCCAAGTCTGGGAGGAGAGAGGAAGATGGGAGGAAATGCAGGCTGTGCATTTGCACGTCTTCCTAATAGGAGAGGTGGGTGGGTGATGCAGGGACTCGGGCAGAGACCTGACGCCTTCAAGGGAGCCGGGAGGAGGATCCGAGAGAACCAGAGCAAACCCACAAAAGCACAGGGGCGGCGGGAGGTGCCGCAGACATACGTGTGCGGGTCCTCCAGGGCCCCCACCCTTTGCTCTACGTGTGTGTGTGTGTGTGTGTGTGTGTGTGTGTGAGTGTGTACGATGGTTACAAACCTTGGTGAATATGGCTTACGTGTCTTCTTAGGGTGAGGAGGGCCATGGGGACGGCGCTCCCCCTTGCTGGCTGTGGCCCAGAGCCCCTGGGTGGGGTCCGGGGCTCGCTTGTGGGATCCAGGTGCGTGCACACAGCGGGGAGCAGACAGGGTGCTGAGGGCAGGCAAGGACGCATCCACAAAGGAACAAGGACAGAAGCGGTTTCTGCTCTGGGGGGTGGGGCAGAAGCTGTTAGGATCTTGTGCTTGGATTTGGGGAACTGCGGCTGGCAAGGCACAGCTGTCCCGGTGACGCTCCCTCAGGGCGCCCGAGTCCACCTGCCCCTGGGGGAGCACCTGAGACCCTCCGCTCTGCCTGAGGGCTCTGTCCTGCGCCAGGGGCGCCTCCTCTCCTGCCAGCCGGGGCCAGCCTGCCACCTGGGAGCGCAGGTACCCCGAATGCCCTGGGGACACGGCCGGTCCGGGTAGGACACCGTCTCCCAGCGGACTCGAGCGCCAGGCCGCCACGGTGCTCCCCCTCCTCCTCCGGGCTGCGTGGGTCCAAGTCCTCCTCTGCTCAGGGACCACCCTCTGTCCAGGCTCCACACGCTGGCACTTGGGGCAGGTCGTCTGGACCTTCTGGACTCGTGCTTCCTTGTCGGGAACGTGAGCAGAGGCCTCCCTCCCCGACTCGCCAGAGGGGACACGGCCAGGAACATTCAGACCCTGCAAAGGAAGATGCCACGTGGGGGACCTATCGGGTCGTGCTCACTGAAGAGGTCACGGTGCTCAGCACACAGCAGGGACCTGAGTTCCCCAGCTGACTTAGGGAAGGAGGAAGGGAAGGAGGGAGGGAGGGAAACCATAGAAGTGGGGTCCACACCAGGTCAGGTCAGAGGTCCGGTCAGAGGGCGTCACAGCTCGGGCCCTGGAAGGGGGCACGGGACACGTCCTTCTGTCCCTCCAGCGCTGACCTTCCTCCACGTGGGCCCTGCTGACCTCCTGGATCATGTCTACCTCCTCTGCAAACAACGCTGAGTGTTCTCAGAAGGGGGAGAGCAGGCAGGGGCCAAGGACGGGCTTCCGGAATCCTGTGCCCTGGGGGACTCTGGGACAGCCTTCCAGGTGGCCCTTTATGTCCTCCAGGCACCAGGCCACGATTCCACCTCATCTCTCAGGGAATGCGACAACCCATCTAGAAGGCCCGTTACGTTCCCATGTCACAGATGGGGACACCGAGGCTAATAGCACGGCCTGGGTCACTGGTAAGATGACCTGGGTCAGGAAGCCCATCTCCTTGACTTTGGATTGTCCTACCCGCAGGCGTGCATCTTGGCGTCCTGGGGCTCGGGGTCCCTCTTCTTGGGGGACCCCACCACCCGCTTAGGGCCCCCCCCCCCGAACTCAGGGGAGCAGAGATGACCACCCTGCCTGGGGCCCCACATGGGGCTGGGGAAGGGCCGACTCCGGGCTCTGGGGACTCTCCCAGTATTGGGCCAGCCGGTCCCCTGCAGGACAAGGACTTCTCGCTGGGGATCGGCTGGGGCCTCTGCTTCCTCACGTGGACACCTAGGCTGCCGGTCCCCAGACCAGAAACCTGCCCCTCTGAAGGCCACCAGCGCTGCCTCCCTCGGGTCTCACTTGCCCGAGTCCCACCCCGGGACGCCCCACATCTCTGACGCCTGCTCCCATGGGGGTCACCTCCCCTTGGACTGGGACGGGTCTGGCCTCCATCCCGGGGAACGCACTGGCTTTGGCGCATTATTTGGCCCAGAGGCCTGTGAACCTTCTGGCCCTGGGTCGTGAGGGATGCTCTCCCCTCTGTGGTGTGACCGTCCAGCCTTATGCATCTCCCGGTTTCTGTTTGGGCCACGGGAGGACTAGCCGTGTCCTGTCTCGTGTCAGGCTGTGGTGTCACGGCACAGACAGGGGTCTCCACCCCAAGACCATGCCCATTGTCACCGAAGGGGCCTCTTTTTTCCTACCTAATACTTAATCCATTGTGAATTCAAGGTCAAAGGAGAAAAAGTCTGTTTCAAACCGCCACAAAGTACAAAAATGAATCTGTCTCGTCTGAAAAGTCAGTGCAGACCCAAAGGTATCTCTTGTGAGATTCCACTTGAAGGAAACCTCCAGAGTAGGTAACGGAACACGGAGAGAAAGCAGACTGGGGGTTCCCAGAGGCTGGCGGGGGACGAATGGGGAGTGAGGGTTCGGGGTACACGGTGACCCTTGGGGACCGAGATGTTCTGCAGCAAAATTCTGTGGCGTGGTTCACAGCGTTGTGAGCGTACCCAGTGCTCAGGAATTGCACAATGTAAAATAAATAAAACTTTTTATTGAAGATTAATATAGATTATAACTAATGAACAAATAAAGTAACAGCTAAAAAGTAGAAGAGAAAAAGGATAAGGGAGAAGAGGAAGAGATATTCTGGTGGGGGGTCGGGGTCAGGGATTGGAGAATAAATTTGAAATAAAACATAACACAAATAAAGTAAAATAAACACCCCGTGTAGGCCTTCAGGCCCTTGATTTCTGACTGGCATCCATATGGGAGCAAGGGCGGGGACAGGGGCAGGGAGAAGGGCATTGACAGGGGCGGGGGAATGGGCGGGGAGAAGGGCATTGGCAGGAACAGTGTTGGGAGCAGAAGCAGGAACAGTGGAAACAGGAGAAGCAGGAGCAGAAGCAGGACCCAGCTGACTCTGTTCAGGTGCCCGCTGTCCCTGCACAGGTTCCAGGTCACCTGCTGGCTCTCCGGCCCCTGCAGGAGTCGCCCCAGACTCCACCCCTGCCTGCAGAGCCCCCGAGGACCCCGATGCTGTTGGGCCGGGCTCTGGAGCCACACCGGCTTCTGCTCCTGCCCCGGACTCTTGAGAAGGAAACAGAGTGATGGTTGCAGCGGCTCCAAGGCCTCAGCATGAGAGGAGGGAAGGTCCCCCCCCACCCAGTGCCGGACTCTCCAGGGGCCTTTGCAGAGACACAACTCACCCCAGAGCCTCCCCGAGAAGCCACGGCCAGGAACCCACACCAGGACCTCTGCCCCCTTGCAGTCCACAGCCCGGGGCTCTCTGTCTCTGCTCCCGGCCCCACACGAGCCCCCGGGGGCTCCTCCCTGGGAGGCCCAGCACCGCCAGCCCCGTGCATCCCATCCCCCACCCCCAGCCTTCTCACCCTCAGGCTCTGGCTCCGGGGGCTCCGGGTCCTGATCCCAGGACCTGTGAACCAGGACCATGTCGGGGGGGCCGGGGCGGTGAAAGAGGCCTTCCTAGGCCATCTCCAGGCTCTGCTTCCCAAGACCTCCGTGTGGCCACTCTCTCCCCCGGTCCAGGGTGGCCCTCCTGGGCGACGGGGCACACGCACAAATCTGTAGGACAGGTGAATCGGGATTCCGACAGTCGCCTCCCGATTTCATCGGTTGATTTCTGTAAAGACAGTGACCCGCGGATGGCCCGGAGACATCACAGCCCCGCCCGGCCATCCTCAGTGTCCTTCCACCCTCTCTCCCCGCTGCTCCCAGATCGGACACAGACCTGAGTGTGCACAGCCCTGCGCCTGGGACACAGTGACATCCACCAGCAGGGCTCGGGATGAACCTTGGGGACAAGAGGGCCACCCCAGCACACCCTGTCCCTGCCTTCCAGCCTTGACCGGGTGTGAGCCTGACCCGCCCACCAGGCATCTGACCCCTTCATCAGCCTGCACCTGCTCAGGTGGGCCCTCCACACACGACCCCTCCTTCCACACAGACACACACAGACACAGACACACACACACACACACACACACACACACACACACACACACACGGGAGGGGACCTGGGGCCGCACAGGTCAGATCAGAGCACTGTTGGGATGGACTGGCTGTCTCTGGGTCTCCCTGTGTTACCTTTGGGTCCCTGCGAGCTAGAGACCTGAGGCGTCCTGTGCACGACCTGACCCACTGTCTCCAGGGTCGGGAAGCGTCACGGCCACAGGCTCCCCTGAGCCGGCAGCCACGGGACACGGGCACACAACAGGAGAACATGTTCGTCAGGCACAGATGTCCCAACGAATGAGCCCAGTCAGGCGCTGTCTCCAGAAGGTGGGTGCCTGGTGACCCGGGTTGTGGGTTCAATTGGGCTCTGTGACCAGAGGGGTGAGGTCACTTCCTGTGGCCCCCTTACCCAGCTTCCTGCTCCTACAAGAGCCCCTCCCAGGCTGCAAAGGGCTCCCCTCCACCCCATGCCCTGTCCCTACAGTGACACCAACACAGCCCAGACACGTCCCCCGCGAGGCCTGGTGCGGCCGGTGCCACGGCTTTGGGGCCACAGAGCTGGGTTCAGACCTGGGTTTTCCTCCTGACCTGTGCTGGGGCCCTGCACAGACCCTGTGCCTCCCGGGGCCCCCCGGTCTCCCCGTCTGCACAGTGAGGTCCTTGTGGCATCTACTTGTAGGGGCGCCATCAGGGAGCCACCTGTAGACACGTCCCGTGCCTGCTATCCCAAGAGGCTCGTGGGCACACGTGGCCGTGGAAGGATGAGGAAGGGGTGGGCCTGGCACAGAACACACTCACGCGGGCCTGGGTCTGCTCCGGGTCCAGACACAGCCACCCCTCCTGCCTGGGTCCCGGGCCCCGCAGAAGGTGGAGGTGAACTCGTTCAGACCCTGTGCCCTCCGGACACGCACTCCAGGGGCTCATTGCATTTGGGCTCGGGTCCCGTTGCCTGGTCTGGGCCTAGGTGCTGGGCGGTCCCCACTGTGGCTCCCAGCCTTCCCGATTCCTGGTCCCACATCCCTCTGTCACCCCCTCCCCTCCCGGGTGGACGGCCTGTGTGACGGGGTTTAAGGGTTAGTATATAATGACTGGGTGTCATTTCCGGGCCGATTCATGGAATTTCTGGTTTCCTCTCTCCTGGGTCCATTCTCTGTCTCTGCCTCGGACTCTGTCTCTCTCTGTGTGTCTCGCAGGAGCAGGGCCTGTGGGCTCCAGGGTCCAGGTGACAACCCTCAGAAGCCTCCCTTGTGGCCCGTGTCGCTCCCCTGGCCCGGTGCTCAGGTCCCTCAAGAGGCCTCCTCGCCCCAGCCAGGGCTCTGCCTGGGGAACCACTTCCTTTTTTTTTTTAAAAATTTTTTTTTTTCAACGTTTTTTATTTTATTTTTGGGACAGAGAGAGACAGAGCATGAACAGGGGAGGGGCAGAGAGAGAGGGAGACACAGAATCGGAAACAGGCTCCAGGCTCCGAGCCATCAGCCCAGAGCCTGACGCGGGGCTCGAACTCACGGACCGCGAGATCGTGACCTGGTTGAAGTCGGACGCTTAACCGACTGCGCCACCCAGGCGCCCCATGGGAACCACTTCCTAATGAGGACCCAAGGCTCCAACAAGGAGGGTCTTGACCTCGGTCCCCACACCAGGGTCCGCTGCTCGGCCACGTGATGCACACCCAGGTCCTCTGTCCTCCAAGCCCCCATGCTGCCCTCCACTCTGAAGGACCTTGAGGGAGTAGGAAGCATTTTCCCAGGAGGGGAGAACAGAGGGCCAGGGATGAAGATCCCAGGACACAGAGTCGTCTATGAGCCTGTGGGACACTTGAGACACTGTCTACGCAGCCCAGTTTAGGAGGAGTTCTGTGCTGTAGCCCCATCCACACCTCCTAGCTCCATGGGCTCAGCGTCGTGGACACAGGACCCCAGACCCCATTCTACCCTAGTTCCTGTCAATCCCCCCAGACACTTGTGGACCCCCTGACCCTCAGCCGGCACATATCCCCTCCCTATGTGGTGGGTCCCGGGCTATTGCCAGGAATCCTGATGTCCCTGCCCCATGGCCCCGCTGCCTCCAGCCTTTCTCTTCTTTCCCCCTATTACCCACCCCCTCCCAGTGTGGACTCCCCTCTGATCCCCAGCTGGGCAGTCAGTGTCAGCGTGTGTGTGTGTTTCTGTGCGTGTGAGCCTTTCTGGAGATGTCCAGAGGTCACAGCCTCACACGGATGGGGTGGATAGGGACCCCCGAGCATCTCAGGGGCTCTCATTCCCAGGGAGAACCCCATGTGGGGGCAGAGGCTGGCCTCACTTGTCCTAGGCCAGTCCTTGCCTCTCCTGACCTCAGTGTTCCCCCTGTCCCTGAGGGTCAGATGGCGAAGTGCATCAGCGTGGCCGTGGTCCAGGCTCGCCCCCAGGGGTAGGTGGAGGGGAGGTGTCCTGGGTACACAGGCCTCCCTCCCCAAGGCCAGCCGGGTCTGTGTCATGGCCAGGTATGCCCAGGGACCGGCACTCAACACCTGTGGATGATCCAGAGGTGACGCTGACGTGCGTGAATCCAATCGCTCCCCGTCTGGCTGGTCCCCCATGTTCCCACCTCTGCCAACTACTCTGGAACCCCAACCTTCCTGAGCCCCAGAACCATGCCCTCCCCATCCCGGCAGGCCTCAGGGTGCGAGGCCAGGTGGGTTGGACATCTGGGGACACGATGGCCAGTGACTACACCCACCCCACCCAGCGGGCCTGGACCGCAGACTCCACCCCAGGGTCCAGGTGCTTGGACCCTGGGGCATGGCTGGGCCAGGGCTCCTGGAGGCAGCAGTGGAGGCCGACTCAGGGCAGGGAGAAGTCGGTCCTCCCCTTGCCCTTCTCCTTTCCTCCTTCTGCCTTGTCTTCCTGGCAGGACCTTGGACAGAGGTCCATCCTGTGCCTGGCTGCAGCCCTGGGCGGAGTCAGAGGGTGGGAAGAGGCCCTTGGAGGCCAGGGGGCACCTCCAGGATGACCAAGTGTCAGGGGGCTACTGTAACTGGGCATCCCCCGGGCACTCAGTGATTTCAGCCCTTTGTATACACGAGCCGCGACCCCGGGACCGGGTCCCGGCCCCCTCTTCATCCCACGAGGCCCGCATCCTCCCCAGCCGAGGCCCCGTCGGTGGCCGACTCTCCCTGCAGCCCCAAGAACTCCGCGGCTCCAGAGGCTCTACATCTTTCGCGGCTGGAGCCCGAGCAGCCATCAGGGGCCTGGATCCGGGCCCTGGAGCCCCTCAGGGAGGACAGGTGAGACCGGGCAGGAGCCAGGAGAGGGCCGAGTGGAGTCTCCTTGAGGTCATGGCCTCCTGCTCAGCCCAGACCCAAGTGTGTGCTGATCTCTAGGGCACCTGGACCCCAGCTGCCGGGCAGGCTCGGGGACAGAGCCCACAATGTGGCTCCTGGTAGCTCACAGGTGTCCCTGTGCCCTGTAGCTACACCTGTCCTACCAGCTGGACTCCCTCCTGCTCGGCCAGCAATACCTGTGGCCAAAAGGAACAGGCCACCGTCAAGGTCTGGGAAGAATGAGTGGCCAGGCAGAAGGGGAAGGCTCGCCCTCGGCTCGGGGGCTCCCTGCCGGGCTGGCGGGGGCTCCGGAGGTGGTTTTCCAGCTCTCTGCTGACCAGCCCTGTGCCCAGAAACACCTGCCTCCCTTCTCTGGGCCTCACTCTCCTGCTCTATGAAATGGGTGATGCAGACTGACCCCTCCCATGGCAGGAACAAGGTGGGACCCCAGGGCCCGGGCTGTCCTCCCGGTCCTTCCCAGAGACTCCAGGGCCTGCGCTGTCCTCCCAGTCCCTCCCAGAGACCACAGGGCCCGGGCTGTCTTTCCAGTCCCCCCCAGAGACCCCAGGGCTCAAGCTGTCTTCCCAGTCTCTCCCGGAGACCCCAGGGCCCGGGCTGTCCTCCCAGTTCCCCCCAGAGACCCCAGGGCCCGGGCTGTCCTCCCGGTCCTTCCCAGAGACATCGGGCTTCAGCTCAGCTTCAACCGCCACACGCCCCGGGGCAGCCTTGGGCCCTCAGGAGCTCTGCCTCTCAGGGTCGGCAAGCACAGCTCCTCACTGCCCCTGTCCCCCCAGCCGGCGGGCGACACCGCATCACCGGTGCCGGCCTGGACGTGACGATCAGCAGCTTGGACGAGAGCATCCACCGAGCTGGCAGGGGGCGCGTCCCTTGGTCCCCTCTCTGAGACCTCTCCGGGTACAGACCTCACTTGAACAACGCCTCTGACAGGAGACCATCTCTGGACCTGTCAGGGAATCCAGCCCCGGGGGGAGATGACGACCTGCTCTGCTCTACAGAGGGGGAGACTGAGGCAGCATCGTCCTCCCAGGCCGGTGCCTGGGAATCCATGCTTGCCTGGGGGCAAATACCAAGCCCTCAAGCTCCCTCCACATCTAGGATGCCGTGGCTCTGACGACACTGCCTGGTCACGTCCCCTGCGCCTGGCAAGCTGCGGTGACCCCCGACTCCTTACCCGACATCCGGAGCCCCGAGTGAACTGGGCCAGATGCCCTCCCCGGGGTGTTCCCCTCCCCCCTCCCCTAGTGTTTTCCTCCCCCAGGGAGCCCACCATCCCTGCCCCTCGAGCCCCCTGCTCCCACCGCCCCCGCTCCATGGCTCCCGTCCAGAACACCCTCACCTCTAAGGCTGGCTTCAGAGGTCACCTCCTCGGGGTCCTGCCAAAGCCCAGGCTTCGGGTCAGAGCGACCCGGGCTCACACCCAGAGCGGGGCCACGTCAGAGTCCTGTGACACACAAGCTGTATGCCAGCTTCTGGGACCTCGGTGCTCTTTTTGCAGATGGGGTCGGTGGCTCCCACCTCCGCTGGGTGTGTGGGGGATGAAAGCAGGGAGGTGAAGATTTCCGAAGTGGGGGAGCTTGTGGGGGGAGGGGCTCTCGGGAAGGCAGGGGGCGGGGATGGGGAGGAGGGAAAGGCGGCCCGACCTCCCCCCTTAGACTGGTGTCCCCCTCCCCCTCCTCCTGGCTCAGCCACGTGCCCGCATGAACAGTGGAGTGGAGTGTGGGGGCCAGGTCAGCAGGGTGGGGGTCTGTCTCGTTTCCCTCTTGCCCCCGTGTCTCCATACCCACTGCGTCCAGCCGCCCTGCTTGGGTGGAGTGGCCGTGGGCTCAGGCCTAAGGGGATATGAGGGTCACTGAGCGGGCGTCGGAGATCGGATACGTGCGACCCCAGGTGTCGTGGGCTCCTGCCGCGAGGTGGTCCCGTGCGCGCAGTCCCGTGGTCCCGGTGCACCTGCCCACGCTCCACCTGCCTCGACCTTTGGTGGGAGCACCTCCCCGCCCACAAGGCTCCCGCGCCACATCCTGCCCAAAGGTGGGAGCCAGGGGCCACTCTAGCCGGACTGGTGAAGCCCCTCCTCCAAGCGCTCATGGAACAGTCAGGAAACTGAGGCAGGAGAGGCAGGGACTGGCCGGGGACCCAGCAGGTGAGCAGAGCCTAGAGGGGCTGGGGGAGGTTTCGGGTCCTAGGCCAGGGCTTCACTTTCCCAGGGGGTTTTCGAGGGAATGAGAGCCTCTAAGTTCCTGGAGGACCACTGAAGCCATCCCGTGTGGGGTCCTTTCCTCTGGGCATCCCCGAGTGGGCACAGGTCCACGCAGTTGCATGGAAACACGGTCCCCCGCCACCCCGTAACTAACCACCCGCGTGGGGGTCAAAGGATGAGTGGACCCTGGAGGTGACAGGGGTCGGGGGAGACAAGAGGTGTGGGGCGGGGACCTTGTCTCCAGGGAACATGCCCATGAGGGGAGCCACGCCAGGCCGATGGCCAGGGGATCCCCAAGATGCCCCCGTGTGTATCACAGGCACCCCCATTCTAGAGAAGCACCCCACTCAGCTCCCGTGGTTGGAGACCTTCGAATGTGCGACGTGTTCTCATGCTGTGTCCTGATATCTCGAGGCTGTGGTCTCAGGAAAGCCCACAGGGAGAGCCTTTTCCCACCTGCAGACGGTGGGTCAGGTCTCACCCTTGAAGGCTGTGGTCATGTGCCCGGAGGGACGCAAAGGTGACACCGGGAGGCCCGGGACTGGCCGGTCTAGCCTGACACGGCCCTGATCCGACTGGTGAGTCGCACGAGCCTCCCTGTGTCTGTGAGTGTGTGTGAGGCTGTGTGTGTTTGTAAGGATGGGACGTGGGGGGGAAGCCACCAGAGCAGGAGCAGGCTGATGGGAGGGTCATGTCCACACCCCAGGTCAAGGGTGACCGGGAGGGACAAGGTGAGTTCTGTAGAGCTACAGGACACAAGGACACATTCTGGTGTCCGTCCCCGAGCCCGGCCGGAAGCTGGGGTCCAGGTGCCCTAGGGGTCGGCACACACCAGGGTCTGGGCTGAGCAGGAGGCCGTGACCTCGAGGAGACTCCACTCGGCCCTCTCCTGTGTTCCGTGCCAGGCCCACCCTTCCTCATCCTTCCACTGCCACGTGTGCCCACGAGCCTCACGGGATAGCAGGCACGAGACGTGTCTACAGGTGGCTCCCTGATGGCGCCCCTACAAATAGATGCCACAAGGACCCCACTGTGCAGATAGGGAGACTGGGGGGCCCCAGGAGGCACGGGGTCTGTGCAGGGTCTCAGCACTGGTCAGGAGGAAATCCCAGGTCTGAACCCAGGTCTGTGGCCCCAAAGCCGTGGCACCGGCGGCACCAGGCCTCGCGGGGACGTGTCTGGGCTGTGTTGGTGTCACTGTAGGGACAGGGCATGGGGTGGAGGGGAGCCCTTTGCAGCCTGGGAGGGGCTCTTGTAGGAGCAGGAAGCCAGGTAAGGGGACCCCAGGAAGTGACCTCACCTCCCTGGTCACAGAGCCCAACAGAACTCGGAACCCGGGTCACCAGGCACCCACGTTCTGGAGACAGCGCCGGACTGGGCTCATTCGTTGGGACACCTTCGCCTGACGAACATGTTCTCCTGTTGTGTGCCCATGTCCCGCGGCTGCCGGCTCAGGGGAGACCGTGGCCGCGACGCATCCCGACCCTGGAGACAGTGGGTCAGGTTGTGCACTGGACGCCTCAGGTCTCTAGCTCGCAGGGACCCAAAGGTAACACAGGGAGACCCAGAGACAGCCGGTCCAGCCCGACACCGCTCTGATCTGACCTGTGCGGTCCCATGTCCCCCCGTGTGTGTGTGTGTGTGTGTCTGTGTGTGTGTGTGTCTGTGTGGAAGGAGGGGTCGAGTGTGGATGGCCCACCCGAGCAGGTGCAGGCTGATGAAGGGGTCAGATGCCTGGTGAGCGGGTCAGGCTCACACTCGGTCAAGGCTGGTTGGGAGGGACAGGGTGTGCTGGGGTGGCCCTCTTGTCCCCGATGTTCATCCAGAGCCCTGTAGGTGGATGTCACTGTGTCCCAGGTGCAGGTCTATGCACACTCAGGTCTGTGTCCAATCTGGGAGCCATAGGTGGAGAGGGTGGAAGGACACTGAGGATGGCCGGCCGGGGCTGTGATGTCTCCGGGCCATCCTCGGGTCACTGTCTTTACAGAAATCAACTGATGAAATTGGGAAACGTCTGGCCGAATCCCGATACACAAGCCCTACAGAGTTGTGCGTGTGCCCCGTCGCCCAGGAGGGCCACCCTGGACCCAGGGAGAGAGTGGCTGCAGGGAGGTCTTGGGAAGCAGAGCCTGGAGATGACCTGGGAAGGCCTCCTTCACCACCCTGGCCCCTCCACAGGGTCCTGGTTCACCGGTCCTGGGATCAGGACCCGGAGCCCCCGGAGCCAGAGCCTGAGGGTGAGAAGGCTGGGGTGGGAGATGTGTGTTCACGGGGTCCGGGCGGTGCTGGGCCACCCAGGGAGGAGCCCCCGGGGGCTGGTGTGGGGCCAGGAGCAGAGACTGAGAGCCCGGGCTGCGGCCTGCAGGGGGGCAGAGGTTCTGGTGTGGGTTCCTGGCCGCGGCTTCTCGGGGAGGCTCTGGGGTGAGTTGTGTGTCTGCAAAGGCCCTTGGAGAGGCCGTCGCTGGGTGGGTGGGGGGCGGGGGGAACTTCCCTCCTCTCACCCTGAGGCCTTGGAGCCACTGCAACCATCACTCTGTTTCCTTCTCAAGAGTCCGGGGCAGTACCAGAAGCCGGTGCGGCTCCAGAGCCCGACCCAAGGGCATCCGGGTCCTCGGCGTCTCTGCAGGCAGGGGTGGAGTCTGGGGCGACTCCTGCAGGGGCCGGAGAGCCAGCAGGTGACCTGGGACCTGTGCTGGGACAGCGGGCACCTGAACAGTGTCAGCTGGTTCCTGCTTCTGCTCCCGACACCGTTCCTGCCACCGCCCTTGTTCCCGTATGGATTCCGGCCACAAATCAAGGGCCCAAAGGCCTTCGAGGGGTGTTTATTGTATTTCTAATTGTTGCTCCAGTCCCAGTCGCCGATTCCGCCACCAGAATGACTCTTCCTCTTCTCCCTTATCCTTTCTCTCCACTACATTTTAGGTGGTACTTTATTTGTTCATGGTTTGTTTAAAATCCACATTAATCTTCAATAAAAATTTATTTATTTTATATTGTGCAATTCCTGAGCACGGGGTACGCTCACGACTCTGTGAACCACGCCACAGAATTTTGTTGCAGAATATCTCGGTCCCCAAGGGTCACCGTGTACCCGCAGCCCTCACTCCCCATTCGTGTCCCCTCCAGCCCCTGGGAACCCGAGTCTGTTTTCTCTCGGTGTTCCGTTACCTACTCTGGAGGTTTCCTTCAAGTGGAATCTCGCCAGAGATACCTTTGGGTCTGAACCAACTTTTCAGACGAGACAGATTCATTTTTGTACTTTGTGTTCGTTTGAAATAGACTTTTTGTCCTTTGATATTGAAATCACAATGGATTAAAGATTAGGTGGGTTAAAAGAGGCCCCTTCGGTTACAATGGGCACAGTCTCAGGGTGGAGACCCTTGTTTGTGCCATGACACCACAGCCTGACATGAGACTGGACACGGCTGGTCCTCCCGTGGCCCAAACAGAAACCGGGAGATGCAGAAGGCCGGACGGTCACATCACGGAGCGGAGAGCATCCCTCATGACCCAGGGCCCGAACGGTTCACAGGCTTCTGCACCAAATAATGCTCCAAAGCCAGTGTGTTCCCCGGGATGGAGGCCAGACCCGTCCCAGTCCAAGGGGAGGCAGCCCCCATGGGAGCAGGCGTCACAGATGCGGAACGTCCCGGGGAGGGACTCGGGCAAGTGAAACCCAAGGGACGCAGCGCTGGGCACCTTCAGACGGGCAGGTTTCTGGTCTGGGGACCCGCAGCCCAGGTGACAATGTGAGGAAGCACAGGCCCCAGCCGATCCACAGCGAGAAGTGTCACCGGCACCCCTCTTTTGGACAACAGAGCGCAGGCCCCATCCGCGGCCACAGGCGCGGACCCTCCCCCAGCAGGGCTCGTCCCAGGACCAGCGGAGAAACTCTGGTGCAGCGTGTGGGGTGAGGCGGGGGCCAGGTAGGTGCTCTTCCCGAACCAGCTTTCCCCGGGGCTGGGTGCTGGCCACTCAAGTCTCTTCCTCTGCATCCTGTGTCCCCACATCAGAATTTCCAAAGCGCCCCAGCCCTGGAACATGGGCCGTTTGTGAGTTTTCACTCCCAGCTTCCTCAAGGGATCAACTGTGTGCATAAATCTCTCCTTTTTCAGGACACAAGCCGTCAAGTGGACTTTCTGGGTCAAATTTTATATCATTTGTCAGGTACAAGCCTCGGCTTTCAACCTCCACGGTCTCCTGGGCCACTGAGATCCTTGCTTGGGAAAACGGGGGTGCAGAGCCCCGGGACTATGATCTCCAGGAGGGATCGGGCAGGCGAGCTCTGAGTGGAGTGACCAGGGTACCTGGGGTGACCGGCCTACCAAGGACCGTCCTGCCCCCCAGCCCCATACCGGCCCCCACGACGGTGGCAGTTGAGGAAGGCGCGGACCCTCGTGTGGGTAGTTCCACAGCTGGTGCTGGAGCTGCTCTGGCTCGAACGGGGGCTCTAATCCCGGAACTGGCCCCAGGGCTGAAGCCGGAGCCGGCCCCATCTCTGCAGCTGGGGCAAGAGGCGGTGTTGGACGTGGCTCCAGCTCTAGGGAAGGTGCTAGAGCCGCAGGCACCTCCAGAGAGGACCCAGACCTGCTTCTGCAGCCGGATATGGCTCTGGAGCTGAAGCTAGAGCTTCTGCTGTAGACTCTGGCTCTGGCTCTGGCTCCGGAGCGGGTGCTGAAGCGGCTCCAGCTTTGGCCCCGGAAGTGCAGCTGGCCGTGCAGCCAGTGCGAGCGACGCAGCTGGTGCCAGAGTCCCGGGGGTTCCGATCCCGGAACCGCTGCGGGAGCTGTCCATGGTGCTGGAGCTGCTCCGGTTCGGAGCTGGCTCTCGTCGCGGCTGCGATGCCGGACCCGGTGCCGGGGGCCCCGCTTGCATCGCCGGTCCTGGATCTGGCCCTCCGGCTGGTGGGGAAACCGGCGGGGGAGCCGGTCGGAGCCCCGGCGTTGGCTCCACCTGCGGAACCGGCGTCCGGGCGGACGCCGACACCAGAGCCGGCGCTGGAGCGGACACGGGCTCCGGCACGGGAGGCGGTGACGGAGCCGGTGCCAGAGCGGGACGTGGCTGGGATGTCGGTGCCGGAGCTGGTTCTTTGTCCGGAGGTGGCATCGGCTCTGCGTCTACCACTGGTGCCCAAGGCAGCTTTCGCTCTGGAGCTGGCGCAGCAGCTGGCACTTGCGGGGGCTTCTGCTCCGGACCCGGTATGAGAACTGCTGCTGTTGCAGGCTCTGACCCTCAACTCGGTCCGGACTCTAGTTCTGGAGCCGATGCTGGAGCCGATGCTGGAGCCGATGCTGGAGCTGTCTCTTCCTTGCACCCTGGCACCGGCGCTACATGGGCCTTGAACAGCTTCTCTCTCTCAAGTGGGCACTGGAACGACCACCGGGGCTGACACTGCAGTTGGCGAGAGAGCGGCCGCCGTCTCTGGAGGCAGCGCTACAGCCGGCATCGAGCCAGGGCTGGCTGGTGGGAGAACACCGACCCTGACCTTGGACCTGGCACCGCAGCTAAAGGTGGAGCGGCCTCGATCTCGGCAGTTGAATCAGTGCCGGACCTCGAGTTGACTCGAGCTGGGAAGTGGCTTGACCTCGGGCTCTGGAGCCGGTTCTGGCTGTGGTTCTGAGCTGGTGACAGAACCGGCTGTGGCAGTGGCTCAGACGCAGAGGCCGGGGCTCAGACTGACTCTGGGTCTGGAGCTTCGGCGGGAGCTGGCTGGCTCTGCAGGTCTCTCAAGCTCTTGAGCCGGTGCCGGAGCTGGCTCTCGGGTGGGATCTGGCGCTGAAGCCACTTCCGGTGCTGACGCTGGCTGTGGAGACGGTTCCAGCCCTCGAGATGCCTGTAGCTCTAGTCGTGCTGCCGGGAGCGATGAGGACCAGGTCTAGTTCGCTCCTGCCTTGTCCGTTGGTCTGGAATGTACGTCGGTCCGACCCACCCTGCAGAGCTGGCTGGTGCCGGACCTGGCAAGTCGGTTGACGACAGAGCTGCCTCTGTCTCTGCAGCCGGTGATACCGCCGGTGCCTGTGCTGGTTCCAGCCCTTCCGCTGGTCCTGGAGCCGGTGCTGGAGCTGGCCGTGGTTCCGGGGCTCTCACGTGAGCCGATGTTAGAACAACAGCTCTGGACTTGACACTGGATCAGGTGGGAGAGCCGGCCCGCGCTCCCTACCTGCCGCTCTATCTGCTGCTGGGCTTGTGCCGGAGACGCCCCTAACTCCGGATTCGGTACCAAAGAGCTGGCCCTGAAGGCGGTGAGAGCTTTGGAGCCGGGGGTCGAGCCGGCACCGTGGTCGGCACTGGTGACGCAAGAGGATGAAAATTGGCCACGCGAGCGCCTTCCCACGTGCCTTTGCAAAACCAGAAAACGTTCCAGCGCCGCGCAGAGAAGCCCCAGCCCGAGGATCCACCCCAGGGCGTCTTCCTCACCTGTAGACCATATGCGTGAATATCAAATACCTTTCTTTTCTTCCCTTCCTTCTTATCGTGTAACATCTTATCGTGTAACATCGCATAAGATGCATTAATAACGGCTCACTTCACA
The DNA here is from genome assembly GCF_024362965.1 of Panthera pardus. NCBI lineage: Eukaryota > Metazoa > Chordata > Mammalia > Carnivora > Felidae > Panthera > Panthera pardus. Next base: position 91,788,667 of record NW_026526766.1, read on the forward strand.
TCATAGGATGTAAGTCACAGGATATCGAAGACAAGCGTGGACGTCCCCTGAGAGCTCAGCATCCTCCTCGGGGAGAGGATGTGTATGGTTTGAACTGTACGTGGGACAGCTGTGCTACGTTACGAGGGAGGATGACTTTCTCACTCTCTTTCTTTGGAGCTTAACCTGGAGAACCTCAACTACCACAGCGCTAAACTGCCTTCCCGTTCCCACTTTAAGAGTCCCTGTCACTTGCGGGCCTTAGAGACCGAGCGCCACGCGGCGTGCAAAGTGCCTCCCCGGTCCAGGCCTCGTGCTGCGTACTGGGCTCTGCGGGCACCTCCCGGGAATGCCGAGAAGTGCGTGGCTGATGCTTTCCTGGCTGAGGACACAGGTGACCCCCCAAGCCCTCTTACCTGGAAGAGGCCACGTTGTGGGCTCAGAGCTGCCGCTCGCGAGACCGGCCGGAAACACCGTCAGCACCCAGACTCCCGGAAGAGAAAAGCGGGCCTCCCGACGCGAGGCCTCAGAAAACAAGCCAGAAACGGTCTTTTCGGAACGTGGACTTCCACAAAGGAAGTCAGTACAGAAGACGCTGTATTCCCTCTGACATGCGTCTCGGGTGAGCAGGGGTTTTTGCCTCCTTGTCATTACCCGTTAGGACACATGCTTGATATGCTCTGTTTCCCATACAGTCGTCTCCATTGATGCTAAACATTCTCACTCTATAGTCGGAACAGAGAAGAGGAAATTATGGCATACGCATGCCAGAGGCAGCCACCACCTGGAAGATTATCGTTACTATTTTGATGTCTAGTTGTCCCTTGTGGGGCGTGTCATCTGAAGGGGCCCACCCCCAGGCACACAGCGGCCCGAATGAGCATAACCAGGACCAAAGAGCTCCCATCCGGATCCTGATGAGCTTCCAGAGAAGTTCTGTGTGTTTGTGTGAGGGAGAAAGACAGAAGAAGAGGGAAAGCGACACGACTTCGTGGTTTTCAAGCTGCTGTAACATCCGATCGCCACTAAGTACAGAAAACGCTTGACAGCATCCAACACCATTTCGTGATACGAACGCTCAAAGCAGAAACAGAAGGGAACTTCTGTTCCCCAAATATCATATCTCCTTTGCAAGTGGGATCTTAAAAACAGAGCTCAAAGAACTCACAGACAGAGCGATCACACTGGTGGTTGCGAGAGGCAGGGGCTAAGGGATGAGCGAACCGGGGAAGGTGGGCGAAAGGTACAAGCTGCCGGTGATAAAATAAATAAGTCTAGGGACGTGATGTGCAGCGTGGTCACTGTAGTTAATACTGCATTGCACGTGTGGAAACTGCAAAGGGGTAAATCTGAAAAGTCTCTGTGACAAGAAAACATGTGCAACTACGTGTGCAGATGGACATAACGGGACCTGCTGCGTGATCACTCGGCCATACACACAGCTACCCAATCATCGAGGTACATACGGAACTGACTGAATGCCACGCGTCCGTTCAACAAAATCGGGGGCGCCCGGGGGGCCCAGTCGGTTGAGCGGCCGACTTCAGCTCAGCTCACGATCTCACAGTTCGTGGGTTCGAGCCCCGCATCGGGCTCTGTGCTGATGGCTCAGAGCCGGAGCTGCTTCGGATTCCCTGTCTCCCTCTCTCTCTGCCCCTCCCCCACCTGCACTCTGTCTTTCTCTCTCTCTCTCAAAAAGAAACACTACAAGTAGGTGAACTGAAAGACAGCATCCCGAAAGCTAGAAGGCACCCTACTGAATGGGACAATGAATCGGCTAAGGACATATATCCTAAGAGACTCGCATGTGGAATGTATATTAAATCTTACAACTCAACAGGAAGAAACTACGCATCCAATTTAAAAATGGGAAATGCAGGGGTGCCTGGGTGGCTCAGTCGGTTGAGCGTCAGACTTCAGCTCAGGTCATGATCTCATGATTTGAAGAACATGATCAGGCTTGAGACCGACTGAACTCCCGGTCCATGCCGCACTCACGGTGAACCTCGACAGCATCAGCTGCATTAAAGGAGCCTTCGGAAACCAGCACATCTGCGTTATTCTGTGTATAGAAAAGGCCCAACACAGCCTCCCTAGCTACAGCTGGGCACCTGCTACCAGGTCATTACAGGAAAAATGACCTCAGGTGTGTCCCTGCCCCCAGGCGCCCCGAGGGGGTCGAGGGCAGTGGTGGCGGACGGTGCTCCCCTTGGTGCCGAGGATGCGCCCTCACACCTGCTGGATGACGGGGGTCCCCGATCCTCCATGGAGGGACGGAGGTCTCCAGCCGGTCCCTTCATACACAAACAAGGACAGTGCAAGACAAAGGCCTGGGGACAGGCAAAGGATCCCCGGTCCCCCGGGGCAGCTGGGCAGTCGAAGGGCACCCAGACCTGCCCCAGCACCGGAAAGTCCTAAGTGGACTCTGGGCACCGGCTGAGCCCCGTGCAAGGGCTGCAAACTGTGGGCGGGCACGGGTTGCCCTGCAACAGGTTGCGCACACCCAGTGCGCACGACGAGGCCCCACAGTGGCCGGAGGAACCCTTCCAACACCCCCACGGACGTGCGCCATGCGGGACCAGGAGGGGCGGAGTCTCCGGGGCGGGGTGCGCGCCCTCCCGGCTGGGTCCCAGGACTCGGCTAAGTGAGGACAGAGGCCCGCGACCTGAGCCAGAGCCTCCCTTCCCCTGCCCCAGGCCTGCGTCTCCTCCCCTGCCCTGGTTGGAGGGCCCCAGTCCTGCCCCAGTGTCCCCACCCCTGCCTCCGGCATCCCCACCCCCTGCCTCCTGCTACCCTCCAGCCCTGCTGAGAGCCCACACTGCCCCCAGGCTGGGTGAGCGATGTGGTTCCACCTCAGGCCCTCGGGGACAGTGGGGAAACAAGCCAGGAAAGGCGGGCACTGGCCCAGGGCAGCTGTAGGAAACACCTGTGCGCTCACTCCTCTGTCCCGGCTGTTGCTGGCCATGTGAAATTCTGGAACGAAAGGTTGGGCCAGTTTCAGGTGGAATACAAAATGTAGACACTGCGGGGAGGGCTGAGACCCAAGAAACACAGCAGGTTTCCGGGGGAGATGTGCGTCCCCCAACATCCCCGCCCCCGCCAGGCGGCCCTGCCGCCCCAGACCCTGCACGCCAGCCACGGGGTCTCCCGCCGGGGTGCTGGCCGGGGTCCAGCGTCTGCCAAGACCCTCATTGTAGAGGATCTCGTTTCAGAAAATCTAGAACAGGGTGTTATGCAGACATCGTGTGTGATACCTTGTTCCAGTTACTGGCATATTTCCTACAGGATGTTAGAAATGAGAAAAAGAACAGTGATGGGCCCGGAGACACCCCATAATCCCACCGCTGACCTCCACCTCCCCTGGCTCCCAGGTGGGTCCTGGGCGTTTGAGTCGGCATCAGACTGGGAAAAGGGTGCTTGGCTTTCCGCGGCATCGCCCTCGGACGCCCCAGTGTCGGGGCTCCAGGGACTGACCGGCTAGAGGTCACCTGCTTAGCCCCCACGCGTGTCCAGACGGGCAGGCTGCAGGCCCCGGGCGCTTCTCCCTGCCCCTCCGCGTCAGCTCTGTGCTTGCCCCTGCCCCTCGCCTGGGGGCCGTGTGGACTCCGCTCCCTCCCGCTACTCCCTCTGCTGCAGGCCGGCGGCCACCACGTCCCCAGCCGGAGAGGGAGGGCCGACGAGAACACCCGCAAGCGAAGTATTTCTGACGTCTATGCCCGGCTCGAGCGGCACCCGCTCCGGTCAGCCCCAGGCGCACACACCCCGTCCCGTTCCCTGCTGGATTCTCAGCCCTCAAACTGTGCCGGGTGAGGACTAACACTTCACATCTCGCTGACTCACTGGGACCGTCCCCGAGCCGCATGACGCGGGCCCCGCTGTTCACAACGACAGATGGGAGCCGCAGCCTCGTGTGCATTCATTCATCCCTGCACGCGTCAGCACCCGTGTCTGTCTGCTGCTGTGTGCAGGCACCCGCACACGATGGTGAAGCCCAGACACCACCCTGCCCTCGAGCTCACAGCCTAAGCGGTGGGACGGCGTCTCCCCCACAGTCAGCTGCTGGGGGCCACAGAGGCAGAGCACCCCACCCTCCCCGACCTGCAGTGACCCCCGACTCCGGGCCCGACATCCGGCGCCCTGCGTGAGCTGGTCCAGACGCCCTCCCCTGTGGGCAGTCCTCACCCCACTCCGGCCTCCCGAGGGCCTTCCTCCCCCAGGGAGCCCACGGAGCCCCGGCCCCTCAGAGGCCCCTGCCGCCACCGCCCCTCCCATGGCCCCCACCCAGGACGTCCTCATCTCCAGGGTTGGAGCCTCCTCAGGCTCCCGTGCGAGCTCAGGCTTTGGGTCAGATTGTCCGGGGGGCTAACCCACAATAGGGCCATGTCCCAGCCCTGTGGCCCACAAGCTCACGTGGTGGGGGTCAGAGCCTCATTTTCTTCGTTGAAAATGGGGTCCGTGACTCCCATCTCAGGAAGCTGAGCAGGAGGCACGGGGGTCACCTGGCTGGGGGAGCCCCAACCCAGGACAAGACCTGTGATGGTCAGGGCAGGGCTCCATGAGGGTGAAGACTGAGTCCCTTGTTCCCGTTCACGGCTGGCCCTGGTCACTCAGAGCTGAGTGCCCTTGATCCCGGGGCCGCAGTTCATGTATAAGAAGGGGTGAAGTCAGTGAGCACCCCGGGGTGTCCCTAGCAACTCTAACGACCCCCAACACTCAGACATCCCCACGATGTGCCCCCTCCTTCCTGGGCTCCCTCCCACCCCTCTGACCCGGCCAGGGCTGCAGCCAGGGACAGGCTGCCCCTTGTGTCCCGGGTTGTGGCAGGAAGACCGTGGGAGGAGGTGGAGAGAAGGAGGGGGAGGCGGGAGGTGACAGGCCGATCCTCTCCTTGCCCGTACTTGGTGTCCACCGTCTCCTCCAGGCCCCCTGCCCCGGCCGTGCACCCAGCTGGACCCTGGGGGGGAGCGTGGGGTCTGTGACAGCTGGGACGGTATAGGGACATTCGGCGACCCTCGTGTACCCGCGTGTCCAACCCACCCGGCCCTCAAGTCTGCAGCCCACTGGCTGGGGTGAGGCTGATCCGAGGGCTCACAGGATTTGGGGTTACAGGGCAGCGGTCTGGAGGCAGGGTGCACACGGGATCAGTGGCACGGAGCCCCCCGGGGAGGGCACACAGCCGTGCCAGGCCGAGGACACGAGACCCAGCTGCCCTTTGCTAGGGAGGCCTGTGTGCCTGGCACATCTCCTCTCCATCCACCCAGGAGGAGAGCCTGGGCCCTGTCCACGCTGACGTCACTCCACGCCCAGCCTCAGGGCCAGGTGGGAGACTGAGGCCAGGGACCGGCCCAGGATACGTGAGGTGGGCAGAGTCCAAGCAGTGGGGGTCTCCGTCCTAAACCAAACTCAGTCCTCCCCTGGGGATCACCCTGGGAATGAGACCCCTGAGATCCCATCGGATCCCTATCAACCCCATACGAGGTGGGGCTGTTATATCTGGATGTCCCCAGACCGTACAGGCAAGCACACGCACACACACACAAACACACACACACAGACACACACACACAGACACACACACAGGCACACACGCACACTGACCACCCGGCAGCGGCTCAAGGGGAGTACACCCTGGAGGGGGGAGGTGACACCGGGGCAAGAAGAAGGGGACTGAAGGCAGCTCTGCCACGGGGCAGGGGCGCCCAGTGGGCTGGCAGCATGACCAGGGCTCATACGTGGGGTGGGGAGACGTGCCAGTCTGATGACCAGCCGGGTCTCCAGGGTACCCAGGGGGCTGCCTGGGCTGGGAACTTCCCCGGGGCACCCGGAGAAGACGGGGTCTGGGGTCCTGTGTCCACCACCAGCCTAGAGCTAGAAGGAGACACCCCCCTACTGGGAGGGGGCTACGGGACAGGCCTCAGCTTACTCCTTTGTAAATTGGGCTGCATAGACGTGGTGTCCCAAGGGTCCCACAGGCTTGTCTGCTGGCCCTGGACCTCCACCCCTGCCCCAAGATGCTCCTGGTCCTGGGAAAATGCTTTCTCCTCCCTCAAGGTCCTTCTGAGCAGAGGGCAGCCTGAGGGCTTGGAGGACCAAGGACCTGGGTTTGCAGCACATGGCCAAGCAGCGGACCCTGGTGTGGGGACCGAGGTCAAGACCCTCCTTGTCGGAGCCCCGGGGCCTCATTAGGAAGGGCTTCCAGAGGCAGTGCCCTGGCTGGGGTGAGGAAGCCTTTGGAGTGAACGGGGCACCGGGACGGGAGAGGTGGAACAGGGGACAAGGCAGGCTCCTGAAGTCCTCACATCGCCCCTGGAGCCCGCAGGTCCTGCCCCTGTGCCCCCCTAGGGCCAGGGAGGGCTGCTGCCTTGACTACACCCAAACAAAGGTGTGTGTTTTGTTTTCTGGTTTCCCTGCCTGGGGCTGTCATGCCGGTGCTGACCACCAGGGGGCAGGCTGTGTCCACTGCGCTCACTGAAGCCTCGGGAGCCCGAAGGGACCCTCAGGGGTCAAGCTGGGCGTCCCCTGCCCCCAACCCAACATGTACCTCTTACTATTAGTCTGCATGTCCACAGCGTGAGCTGCTCAGAGGCAGGTAGGGACTCTGAGATCCTCTCTGGACGCATTCAGCCCCTGTGCCTCTCACCCTGAGCAGGGGCTGTTGGGCCCCGGGGGTCGGAGTCAAAGGTCCCGCGAGGTCCCAGCCCTCCAGGAGCTCACAGCCGAGTGGGAGGTCGGTCAAAGCACAAGAGCAAATCCGTGTGAAAGGAAAGACTAAGCGGCCAAGCTGGACCGGGAGCCCTGGCCTCCAAACTCCGTCCTCGACCTCCCTACCACCCAGATCCTCCCGCTTGATCCCTTGCTGTGACCTCCGCCTGAGATCCCGGAGGAGGCCCGGAAATGTCTCCCAGGAAGGAGGGGCTACGTGGTCGAGCATGTCTTAGAACCCTGGAAGGAGCAGGAACAGGGCTCCCCAGACCTTCATCTCCAAGGGCAGGTGGAGGCAGGGCCTCTAGCCCAGTGAGTGCACGCACCTCCCATTTGTTACCGGAGGGCAGAACCTTCTGTCTGGAGCAAGGGCCAGCGTTTTCCCGGGAGCCCAGCAGACGGCTCTGGAGAGCTCAGGGTAGACCCAGACATCCGTGTCAGGCCCCGCGGGGCCTCGGTACCGGGACTGGGCGACAACAGGAGACGTGTCTCTGTGGACAGATGCCAGGTCTCAGGCCACCTGCCACGGGCTCTGCCCTCGAAGTTCTGGGTGACCTTGGACAAAACCTCGGTGTTCCCTGCTATAAAAAGAAGCGATGGGTTCCTCATGGGCTCGTCAAGCTGTGCTTCTGGGATTGGAGGTCGGGCCTCTAGGGGTCGTGGACGTTCGGGGAGTCCATGCCTCATCCCGGTGTCACCCTGAGCAGCTCTGTCCTGTGTTTGCCACACAGGGCTTCTGCCTTAGGTACCGTCGGGACAACATAGGCCCGCCCCCATATAGCTGAGGTTTAAAACCGTAAGGGCAGGTGAGCCCTGGGCCAAGCCTGTCCCTCCGGGTCTCTGCTCCTCTGTTCCTTGTTGTCCTGTGCGCTCAGGGGGGACCAGTGGGTATGCAGTCTGGTTGCTCAGTCTACGGGAGTCCAGCTGAACCTGCAGGTCATTCTTTCACCAAATCCCATCGTCCCGCACTCGCTAAGTCCAGGCCTCGACCCACAGCCCCCATCCTGTCCCTGATCCCACGCTGGTCATGGGGATCAAATCGGCAAGCTCTTCTGAGACCAGCAGGCCGGGACCCCAGGAGCAGACCCAGGGAGAGGAGAGGGCTGCCCCTGCATCCGGCAGAGGAGCTGAGGGTGGGGCAAGGGGCCCAGACCCACATGTGAACGAGGGCACGTTCGGAGGGGCCTGTGTGCCCAGCAGGCTCACCCTGGGCTGGAGAGAAGGCCTTGCCCTTTGGAGAAGGCTGGGAGGGACGAAGGTCCAGCCTCCCTCATCCACTGTGCGGGTTGGGGCCGCCTTGCCGTTCAGGCTCCACAGGCTGGGACCTGGGGCAGGTGGTCTGGACCTTCTGGACTCGTGCTTCCTTGCAGGCACATGTGCAGAGGCCTCCCTCCCAGACTCGCCAGAGGGGACACAGCGCAGGAAGATTCAGACCCTGCAAAGGAAGATGCCACGTGGGGGATCCTGTAGAGTTGTGTTCATTGATGAGGTCACAGTGCTCGGCACACGGCAGGCACGTGAGTTCCCCAGCTGAATTAGGGAAGGAGGAAGGGAAGGAGGGAGGGAGGGAAACCATAGAAGTGGGGTCCACACCAGGTCAGGTCAGAGGTCCCGTCAGAGGGCGTCACAACTCGGGCCCTGGAAGGGGGCACGGGACACGTCCTTCTGTCCCTCCAGCGCTGACCTGCCTCCACGTGGGACCTGTTGACCTCCTGGATCGTCTCCACCTCCTCCGCAAACAACGCTGAGTGTTCCCAGAAGGGGGACAGCGGGCAGGGGCCAAGGAGGGGCTTCCGGAATCCAGTGCCCTGGGGGACTCTGGGACAGCCTTCCAGGTGGCCCTTTATGTCCTCCAGGCACCAGGCCACGATTCCACCTCATGTCTCAGGGAATGCGCCCACCCATCTAGAAGGCCCGTTACGTCCACAAATCACAGATGGGGACACCGAGGCTAATAGCACAGCCTGGGTCACTAGTAAGACGAGCTGGGTCAGGAAGCCCATCTCCTTGACTTTGGATTGTCCTTCCTGGAGGCCTGCATCTTGGCGTCCTGGGGCTCAGGGTCCCTCCTCCTGGGGGATCTCACCACCCGCCGAAAGCCCCCCCTCACTGATCTCAGGGGAGCAGAGCTGACCAACCTGCCTGGGGCCCCACATGGGGCTGGGGAAGGGTCGACTCCGGGCTCTGGGGACTCTCCCAGTATTGGGCCAGCCGGTCCCCTGCAGGACAAGGACTTCTCGCTGAGGATCGGCTGGGGCCTCGGCTTCCTCACGTGGACACCTAGGCTGCCGGTCCCCAGACCAGAAACCTGCCCGTCTGAAGGCCACCAGCGCTGCCTCCCTCGGGTCTCACTTGCCCGAGTCCCACCCCGGGACGTCCCGCATCTCTGACGCCTGCTCCCATGGGGGTCGCCTCCCCTTGGACTGGGACGGGTCTGGCCTCCATCCCGGGGAACGCACTGATTTGGAGCATTATTTGGCCCAGAGGCCTGTGAACCTTTCTGGCCCTGGGTCGTGAGGGATGCTCTCCCCACTGTGGTGTGACCGTCCAGCCTTCTGCATCTCCCGGTTTCTGTCTGGCCCACGGGAGGACTAGCCGTGTCCTGTCTCGTGTCAGGCTGTGGTGTCACGGCACAAACAGGGGTCTCCACCCCGAGACTGTGCCCATTGTAACCGAAGGGGCCTCTTTTAACCCACCTAATCTTTAATCCATTGTGATTTCAAGGTCAAAGGAGAAAACGTCTATTTCAAATGACCACAAAGTACGAAAATGAATCTGTCCCATATGAAAAGTCGGTGCAGACCCAAAGTATCTCTGGCGAGATTCCACTTGAAGGAAGCCTCCAGAGTAGGTAACGGAACACGGAGAGAAAGCAGACTGGGGGTTCCCAGGGGCTGGCGGGGGCACGAATGGGGAATGAGGTTTCCGGGTACACGGTGACCTTTGGGGACCGAATTATTCTGCAACAATATTCTGTGGCGTGGTTCACAGAATCGTGAGCATGCCCAGCGCTCAGGAATTGCACAACGTAAAACAAATAAAATTTTTATTGAAGATTAATGTGGATTTTAAACAAACCACGAACAAATAAAGTACCACCTGAAAAGTAGAGGAGAGAAAGGATAAGGGAGAAGAGGAAGAGTCATTCTGGTGGGGGGGCGGAGACTGGGACTGGAGCAAGAATTAGAAATACAATAAACACCCTTTGTAGGCCTTCGGGCCCTTGATTTGTGGCCGGAATCCATACGGGAACAAGGGCGGTGGCAGGAACGGTGTCGGGAGCAGAAGCAGGAACCAGCTGACTCTGTTCAGGTGCCCGCTGTCCCAGCACAGGTCCCAGGTCACCTGCTGGCTCTCCGGCCCCTGCAGGAGTCGCCCCAGACTCCACCCCTGCCTGCAGAGACGCCGAGGACCCCGATGCCGTTGGGCCGGGCACTGGAGCCACACCGGCTTCTGGTCCTGCCCCGGACTCTTGAGAAGGAAACAGAGTGATGGTTGCAGCGGCTCCAAGGCCTCAGGGTGAGAGGAGGGATGGTCCCCCCCTCCACCCAGCGCCGGCCTCTCCAGGGGCCTGTGCAGAGACACAACTCACCCCAGAGCCTCCCCGAGAAGCCGCGGCCAGGAACCCACACCAGAACCTCTGCCCCCCTGCAGGCCACAGTCCAGGGCTCTCAGTCTCTGCTCCTGGCCCCACACCAGCCCCTGGGGGCTCCTCCCTGGGTGGCCCAGCACCGCCCGGACCCCGTGAACACACATCTGCCACCCCAGCCTTCTCACCCTCGGGCTCTGGCTCCGGGGGCTCCGGGTCCTGATCCCAGGACCGGTGAACCAGGACCCTGTGGAGGGGCCAGGGCGGTGAAGGAGGCCTTTCCAGGCCAACTCTAGGCCCTGCTTCCAGAGACCTCCGTGCAGCCACTCTCTCCCCGGGTCCAGGGTGGCCCTCCTGGGCGACGGGGCACATGCACAACTCTGTAGGGCGGGTGAATCGGGATTCCGCCAATCGTTTCCCGATTTCATCGGTTGATTTCTGTAAAGACAGTGACCCGCGGACGGCCCGGAGACATCACAGCCCCGCCCGGCCATCCTCAGTGTCCTTCCGACCTCTCTCCCCGCTGCTCCCAGATCGGACACAGACCTGAATGTGCACAGACCTGCTCCTGGGACACAGTGCCCCATGGCCCCACTGCCTCCAGCCTTTCTCTTCTTTCCCCCGTATTACCCACCCCTCCCAGTGTGGACTCCCCTCTGATCCCCAGCTGGGCAGTCAGTGTCAGCGTGTGTGTGTGTTTCTGTGCGTGTGAGCCTTTCTGGAGATGCCCAGAGGTCACAGCCTCACACGGACGGGGTGGATAGGGAAGCACAAGCCTCTCAGGGGCTCTCATTCCCAGGGGGAATGCCATGTGGGGGTAGAGGCTGGCCTAGGACTGGAGACCAGCCCTGCTCCTTGGACCATGCAACCTCGCATGTCCTGGGCCAGTCCTTGCCTCTCCTGACCTCAGTGTCCCCACTGTCCCTGAGGATCAGATGGGGAAGTGCATCAGCATGCACCTGCACCTGGCAAGCTGCGGTGACCCCGACTCCTTACCTGACATCCGGAGCCTCCTGAGAACTGGTCCAGATGCCCTCCCCAGTGTGTTCCCCTCCCCCCTCCCTAGTGTTTTCCTCCCCCAGGGAGCCCACCATCCCTGGCCCCTCAGAGCCCCCTGCTACCACTGCCTCACTTCATGGCTCTTCTTGTTCCCCGAGCACAGAAGGGACCTAAGGCTGTGAGTGGTCCAGGGAAGCCAGGTCAGCGTGATGCTGGGCGCCCGGCCTGGCAAAAGGAGGGGTCCTGGACACAGCTGCAGTGTAGGGCTGGCCTGGGATGCCAGCTGAGGTAGAAATTGCCTGGAAGCCTCATCCACTCCTGTCTGTAGTTGCTTATCTACCCAACAACCCAGACCTGGACAGTGGCCCTGTGGATGTCTGGTGTCCACAACAGGTAGAAGGTTCCTCTGGGTAACTAGAAAAGAGATCAAAGGCAACCTAAATATCTTAGATCGAAAGAAATTATAACGATAAAGGAAACAGAGGAGCCCTCGAGAAAATCGGTGAAAACAACATTCTTTCTTCTAGAGATTTACAAAATTGACAGAATAGACAAAAACTGAACAATTTCGTACCAAGAAATTGGCTGAGACGAAACGCATCAATTCTGAGACACACACAAACTACCAGAACTGACTCCAGAAGAAATGGAAACCGCGAGCAGACCTGGAATAAGTGCAGAGACTGAAGCGGTACCAAGAGCTTTCCAACAAAGCCAACCCCAGAGCCTGACGCTCTCACTGGTGCTTTGGCCCACGCCGTTCAAGAAGGATCCATTGTTGCAGGATGAGCTTTGACAAAATCTACAACCTTTCATGACAAGTGCTGCCAATGAAATAGAAATAGGAGATTGCATTATGACAAAGGGTATTTAGGAAAAAACTCACATGTGTGTCATTCTCAGTGGTTAAACACTGACCGTTTTCCCCTTATGATGGTGAATAAGGGAAGGATGCCCTCTTCCAACACCTCATTTCAACAGCGTAATGGAAGTTTGGTCACAGCTACTACACCAGATGGATAATTTAAAAGTTCTCGAATGGACAAGAAGGAAAATACGTGTATATATTCCATGACCTTACGGGCAAAATATCATGGAATAAAAACATTCTGTGTGAGATTATAATACTTTCACCAAGCTATGGGCAGAGAAGTCCAACACATATGGATCAATGGAATCCAACTGGGAATCAATGAATAAATCCGTACGGGTATGGTCACTTGTTTACGAACATGGGTGCCAAGACCGTTCCGTGCGGTAAAAACGGAGTATTCGCAAACGGTGTTGGGAAACCAGATTCCACACAGAAAAGCGTGAACTCAGAACATTACCTGAGACCACGGAAAACAATGATCTCCAGGGGCACCTGGGTGCTTCAGGCAGTGAGTGGGTCATCCGACGTCAGCCCAGGTCATACCTCACAGTTCAGGAGTTTGAGCCTTGTAGCTGGCTCGTTGCCATCATCATGGACCCCGCTTCGGATCCTCTGTCCTCCCCCCAACCGCCGCTTGCCCACTCATGCTCTCCCTCTCAAATATAAGGAAAACATTTTCTCAAGGGCAAAAATCTTAACGCCCCAGAAATCAATAAAGAGCACTTAGAGGGTAATCTTCATTCCCTTGGGTTTGGCAGTCGTGTCTCTAATGTAGCACCGGAGGCAAGGCAACCAAGGAGAAAAGAGACACACGGGACTTCATCATTGCCAAAACGTTTTGTGAATGACTGACAATCTCAAACGAATGTAAAGAAAACCCAAAGAATGGTAGGAAATGTTGGCACACCGTAATTCTGATAAGGGTATTGCATCTGGAATATACAAAGAAAAGGAAAAGCGACCCGACACCACACCACCACAGTAACACCCCTTCCCACACCCACAAGGAGGGGCTCTACTGAATACACCGACATCACACCTGTTGGGGAGGATTTCGAGAACTCGGAACCCGCTTACGTAGCCGAGGGAGACGTAAAACGGTGGAGCCTCTGTAGCAGAACGTTTGGCACGTTCTCGAAGAGTCAGGCGTACGCGTATCATTTCACCCAAGTTGTCTATCGTATAACCAGAAGAATCGAGTTCGGGTGCTCTAACGAAAGCCTGTACGTAAATATTCATAGCAGCACCATTCACAATAACCCTTTATTCGTTCGGGCACAAAGGACTGAAGTGTGGATACGGGCTACAGTGTGATGAACTCGGTGTTTGTTTCGAGAGAGAGAGAGAACGTACACACGGTGTGAGGGGCAGAGGGAGAGGGAGAGAGACTCTGAAGCGGGGTCCACGCCCAGCACAGAGCCCGTCTCTGGGTTCCACCTCGTGACCCTGAGATCATGACCTGCGCTGCAGTCAAGAGTCTGATGTGTAAGCAACTGAGCCTCCCAGGCGCCCCCGACGTAGGTGAACTAGAAAACGTTATACTAAGTGGCAGAAACCAGACACAAAATACCACACGCTGTAGGATCCCACCCGTGTGAAAAACTCATAATGAGAAGTAAAGAAATAGTGACGGGAGCCACGTCGCTGGTTGCCGGGGAGCACGGGGGGTCGGCAAGAGCAAGCGCCTGACCCCTCGGCGGGGACCGGTTTTCTGCCTGGGGTGATGCGGATGTTCTGGAACTAGACAGTGGTGATGGCGCCCGGCAGAGGAAGCGTAGTTAAGGTCAGGGACTTGTACCATGTTAAATGTTTAAAACGAGAAAGTCGAGGGGCACCTGGGTGGCTCCGTCAGTGAAACGTCCGACCTCGGCTCAGATCATGATCTCACGGTTCGTGAGTTCGAGCCCCGCGTCGGGCTCTGTGCTGACAGCGTGGAGCCTGGAGCCTGTTTCAGATTCTGTGTCTCCCTCCCTCTCTGCCCCTCCCCTGCTCGCACTCTGTGTCTCTCTCTGTCTCAAAACTAGACGTTCAAAAAATTAAAGCGAGAAAGTCCATTTTATATTACATTTAAGACATGAATACACGTACTCGTGAAAAGAAACAAACCAAGAAAAGAGAAAGAATGCCTTCCCGGGTGAGGACGGGAAGACTCCGGTCTGGAGCTGGCACTGGCCGTGTCTCGTAAGCGGTGCCGAGGCAGGCGGGAGCCGGGTCTGGCTCTGGAGCTGGTGCTGGCGGGGGTCTCGCCGTGTCGAGGGCACCGGCTCCGCGTCAGGAGGGGATGCGAGAGCGAATGCGGGGCCGGCTCTAGTCTGGGCCTTTGGCCGGCTCTGTCTCCGCGAACGTGTCAGAGCGGGTCACGGCCCTGGAGCTGGGAGCCCAGCCGACACCGGGGCGGGTGACAGAGCGTCTCTGTCTCTGGAGTCTCCGGGCAGTGACCTGGGACCTGTGCGGGGACAGCGGGCACCTGAGCAGAGTCAGCTGGGTCCTGCTTCTGCTCCCGACACCGTTCCTGCCACCGCCCTTGCTCCCGCATGGATGCCGGCCACAAATCAAGGGCCCGAAGGCCTACAAAGGGTGTTTATTGTATTTCTAATTCTTGCTCCAGTCCCAGTCTCCGCCCCCCCCACCAGAATGACTCTTCCTCTTCTCCCTTATCCTTTCTCTCCTCTACTTTTCAGGTGGTACTTTATTTGTTCGTGGTTTGTTTAAAATCCACATTAATCTTCAATAAAAATTGTATTTGTTTTACGTTGTGCAATTCCTGAGCACTGGGCACGCTCACGACGCTGTGAACCACGCCACAGAATATTGTTGCAGAATAATTCGGTCCCCAAAGGTCACCGTGTACCCGGAGACCTCACTCCCCATTCATACCCCCGCCAGCCCCTGGGAACCCCCAGTCTGCTTTCTCTCCGTGTTCCGTTACCTACTCTGGAGGTTTCCTTCAAGTGGAATCTCACAAGAGATACCTTTGGGTCTGCACCGACTTTTCATATGGGACAGATTCATTTTCGTACTTTGTGGTCGTTTGAAATAGACTTTTTCTCCTTTGACCTTGAAATCACAATGGATTAAAGATTAGGTGGGTTAAAAGAGGCCCCTTCAGTGACAATGGGCACAGTCTCGGGGTGGAGACCCCTGTCTGTGCCGTGACACCACAGCCTGACACGAGACAGGACACGGCTGGTCCTCCCGTGGCCCAGACAGAAACCGGGAGATGCGGAAGGCTGGACGGTCACACCACAGAGGGGAGAGCATCCCTCACGACCCAGGGCCAGAAGGTTCACAGGCCTCTGGGCCAAATAATGCGCCAAAGCCAGTGCGTTCCCCGGGACAGAGGCCAGACCCGTCCCAGTCCAAGGGGAGGTGACCCTCACGGGAGCAGGCATCAGAGATGCGGGCATCCCGGGGAGGGACTCGGGCAAGTGATACCCGAGGGAGGCAGCGGTGGTCACCTTCAGACAGGCAGGTTTCTGGTCTGGGGACCGGCAGCCCAGGTGACAACGTGAGGAAGCAGAGGTCCCCAGAGACATGTTTGACAGGCTCCCGTCTCCGGGAGAGAGTCCTCAGGCAGAGAGGAGGGACCGGGGGTTCCAGGGGGACGCTGCCAGCCTGCCGGGAACCAGCCCCTCCGGCTGCAGGTGCACCCAGGTGTCGGAGGGGAACTGAACGGGACAGCAGTGCGTGGCCGGCCTCGCTTTCCCCATCCAAGGCCAACGTCCTCTGCAGCCCTTGCCACTCCGCCCCTCGTCTCAAAGCAAAGTGGTCTCTTCACTCAGGTTCCCTGGTGCCCGTTCAGGACAAGGATGTCTCCCG
The DNA here is from genome assembly GCF_024362965.1 of Panthera pardus. Classification (NCBI taxonomy): domain Eukaryota; kingdom Metazoa; phylum Chordata; class Mammalia; order Carnivora; family Felidae; genus Panthera; species Panthera pardus. Next base: position 91,804,629 of record NW_026526766.1, read on the forward strand.
GCAAGAAAGAGGAGAGCCGGCGGGGCTCACCCAGCCCGGGGACCCTGGCAGACAAGCCGGCACTGGGCCTGTGGGCCACGGCCCTCTCCTGCCCCCACCGGCACCGTCTGCCCTCTGTCCGTTGACCCCCACCTCCCAGGAGACGAATCCAGCCCGAAGACCGCCTCGGGGTTGGCCTGGGAAGAGCTGGGTGGAAGGACAGGTGAGGGGAGACACAAGGGGTGTTCTCGACTCCCAAATCTGATGACCCAAGTCTGGGAGGTGAGAGGAAGATGGGAGGAAATGCAGGCTGTGCATTTGCACGTCTTCCTAACAGGAGAGGTGGGTGGGTGACGCAGGGACTCGGGCAGAGACCTGACGCCTTCAAGGGAGCCGGGAGGAGGATCCGAGAGAACCAGAGCAAACCCACAAAAGCACAGGGGCGGCGGGAGGTGCCGCAGACATACGTGTGCAGGTCCTCCAGGGCCCCCACCCTTTGCTCTACGTGTGTGTGTGTGTGTGTGTGTATGTGTGTGTGTGTACGATGGTTAAAAACCTTGGTGAATATGGCTTACGTGTCTTCTTAGGGTGAGGAGGGCCATGGGACGGCGCTCCCCCTTGCTGGCTGTGGCCCAGAGCCCCTGGGTGGGGTTCGGGGCTCGCTTGTGGGATCCAGGTGCGTGCACACAGCGGGGAGCAGACAGGGTGCTGAGGGCAGGCAAGGACGCATCCACAAAGGAACAAGGACAGAAGCGGTTTCTGCTCTGGGGGGTGGGGCAGAAGCTGTTAGGATCTTGTGCTTGGATTTGGGGAACTGCGGCTGGCAAGGCACAGCTGTCCCGGTGACGCTCCCTCAGGGCGCCCGAGTCCACCTGCCCCTGGGGGAGCACCTGCGACCCTCCGCTCTGCCTGAGGGCTCTGTCCTGCCCCAGGGGCGCCTCCTCTCCTGCCAGCCGGGGCCAGCCTGCCACCTGGGAGCGCAGGTACCCCGAATGCCCTGGGGACAGGGCCAGTCCGGGTAGGACACCGTCTCCCAGCGGACTCGAGCGCCAGGCCGCCACGGTGCTCCCCCTCCTCCTCCGGGCTGCGTGGGTCCAAGTCCTCCTCTGCTCAGGGACCACCCTCTGTCCAGGCTCCACACGCTGGCACTTGGGGCAGGTCGTCTGGACCTTCTGGACTCGTGCTTCCTTGTCGGGAACGTGAGCAGAGGCCTCCCTCCCCGACTCGCCAGAGGGGACACGGCCAGGAACATTCAGACCCTGCAAAGGAAGATGCCACGTGGGGGACCTATCGGGTCGTGCTCACTGAAGAGGTCACGGTGCTCAGCACACAGCAGGGACCTGAGTTCCCCAGCTGACTTAGGGAAGGAGGAAGGGAAGGAGGGAGGGAGGGAAACCATAGAAGTGGGGTCCACACCAGGTCAGGTCAGAGGTCCGGTCAGAGGGCGTCACAGCTCGGGCCCTGGAAGGGGGCACGGGACACGTCCTTCTGTCCCTCCAGCGCTGACCTTCCTCCACGTGGGCCCTGCTGACCTCCTGGATCATGTCTACCTCCTCTGCAAACAACGCTGAGTGTTCTCAGAAGGGGGAGAGCAGGCAGGGGCCAAGGACGGGCTTCCGGAATCCTGTGCCCTGGGGGACTCTGGGACAGCCTTCCAGGTGGCCCTTTATGTCCTCCAGGCACCAGGCCACGATTCCACCTCATCTCTCAGGGAATGCGACAACCCATCTAGAAGGCCCGTTACGTTCCCATGTCACAGATGGGGACACCGAGGCTAATAGCACGGCCTGGGTCACTGGTAAGATGACCTGGGTCAGGAAGCCCATCTCCTTGACTTTGGATTGTCCTACCCGCAGGCGTGCATCTTGGCGTCCTGGGGCTCGGGGTCCCTCTTCTTGGGGGACCCCACCACCCGCTTAGGGCCCCCCCCCCCGAACTCAGGGGAGCAGAGATGACCACCCTGCCTGGGGCCCCACATGGGGCTGGGGAAGGGCCGACTCCGGGCTCTGGGGACTCTCCCAGTATTGGGCCAGCCGGTCCCCTGCAGGACAAGGACTTCTCGCTGGGGATCGGCTGGGGCCTCTGCTTCCTCACGTGGACACCTAGGCTGCCGGTCCCCAGACCAGAAACCTGCCCCTCTGAAGGCCACCAGCGCTGCCTCCCTCGGGTCTCACTTGCCCGAGTCCCACCCCGGGACGCCCCACATCTCTGACGCCTGCTCCCATGGGGGTCACCTCCCCTTGGACTGGGACGGGTCTGGCCTCCATCCCGGGGAACGCACTGGCTTTGGCGCATTATTTGGCCCAGAGGCCTGTGAACCTTCTGGCCCTGGGTCGTGAGGGATGCTCTCCCCTCTGTGGTGTGACCGTCCAGCCTTATGCATCTCCCGGTTTCTGTTTGGGCCACGGGAGGACTAGCCGTGTCCTGTCTCGTGTCAGGCTGTGGTGTCACGGCACAGACAGGGGTCTCCACCCCAAGACCATGCCCATTGTCACCGAAGGGGCCTCTTTTTTCCTACCTAATACTTAATCCATTGTGAATTCAAGGTCAAAGGAGAAAAAGTCTGTTTCAAACCGCCACAAAGTACAAAAATGAATCTGTCTCGTCTGAAAAGTCAGTGCAGACCCAAAGGTATCTCTTGTGAGATTCCACTTGAAGGAAACCTCCAGAGTAGGTAACGGAACACGGAGAGAAAGCAGACTGGGGGTTCCCAGAGGCTGGCGGGGGACGAATGGGGAGTGAGGGTTCGGGGTACACGGTGACCCTTGGGGACCGAGATGTTCTGCAGCAAAATTCTGTGGCGTGGTTCACAGCGTTGTGAGCGTACCCAGTGCTCAGGAATTGCACAATGTAAAATAAATAAAACTTTTTATTGAAGATTAATATAGATTATAACTAATGAACAAATAAAGTAACAGCTAAAAAGTAGAAGAGAAAAAGGATAAGGGAGAAGAGGAAGAGATATTCTGGTGGGGGGTCGGGGTCAGGGATTGGAGAATAAATTTGAAATAAAACATAACACAAATAAAGTAAAATAAACACCCCGTGTAGGCCTTCAGGCCCTTGATTTCTGACTGGCATCCATATGGGAGCAAGGGCGGGGACAGGGGCAGGGAGAAGGGCATTGACAGGGGCGGGGGAATGGGCGGGGAGAAGGGCATTGGCAGGAACAGTGTTGGGAGCAGAAGCAGGAACAGTGGAAACAGGAGAAGCAGGAGCAGAAGCAGGACCCAGCTGACTCTGTTCAGGTGCCCGCTGTCCCTGCACAGGTTCCAGGTCACCTGCTGGCTCTCCGGCCCCTGCAGGAGTCGCCCCAGACTCCACCCCTGCCTGCAGAGCCCCCGAGGACCCCGATGCTGTTGGGCCGGGCTCTGGAGCCACACCGGCTTCTGCTCCTGCCCCGGACTCTTGAGAAGGAAACAGAGTGATGGTTGCAGCGGCTCCAAGGCCTCAGCATGAGAGGAGGGAAGGTCCCCCCCCACCCAGTGCCGGACTCTCCAGGGGCCTTTGCAGAGACACAACTCACCCCAGAGCCTCCCCGAGAAGCCACGGCCAGGAACCCACACCAGGACCTCTGCCCCCTTGCAGTCCACAGCCCGGGGCTCTCCGTCTCTGCTCCCGGCCCCACACCAGCCCCCGGGGGCTCCTCCCTGGGAGGCCCAGCACCGCCCAGCCCCGTGCATCCCATCCCCCACCCCCAGCCTTCTCACCCTCAGGCTCTGGCTCCGGGGGCTCCGGGTCCTGATCCCAGGACCCGTGAACCAGGACCATGTCGGGGGGCCTGGGCGGTGAAAGAGGCCTTCCCAGGCCATCTCCAGGCTCTGCTTCCCAAGACCTCCGTGTGGCCACTCTCTCCCCCGGTCCAGGGTGGCCCTCCTGGGCGACAGGGCACACGCACAAATCTGTAGGACAGGTGAATCGGGATTCCGACAGTCGCCTCCCGATTTCATCGGTTGATTTCTGTAAAGACAGTGACCCGCGGATGGCCCGGAGACATCACAGCCCCACCCGGCCATCCTCAGTGTCCTTCCACCCTCTCTCCCCGCTGCTCCCAGATCGGACACAGACCTGAGTGTGCACAGCCCTGCGCCTGGGACACAGTGACATCCACCTACAGGGCTCTGGATGAACCTTGGGGACAAGAGGGCCACCCCAGCACACCCTGTCCCTGCCTTCCAGCCTTGACCGGGTGTGAGCCTGACCCGCCCACCAGGCATCTGACCCCTTCATCAGCCTGCACCTGCTCAGGTGGGCCCTCCACACACGACCCCTCCTTCCACACAGACACACACAGACACAGACACACACACACACACACACACACACACACACACACGGGAGGGGACCTGGGGCCGCACAGGTCAGATCAGAGCACTGTTGGGATGGACTGGCTGTCTCTGGGTCTCCCTGTGTTACCTTTGGGTCCCTGCGAGCTAGAGACCTGAGGCGTCCTGTGCACGACCTGACCCACTGTCTCAAGGGTCGGGAAGCGTCACGGCCACAGGCTCCCCTGAGCCGGCAGCCACGGGACATGGGCACACAACAGGAGAACATGTTCGTCAGGCACAGATGTCCCAACGAATGAGCCCAGTCAGGCGCTGTCTCCAGAAGGTGGGTGCCTGGTGACCCGGGTTGTGAGTTCAATTGGGCTCTGTGACCAGAGGGGTGAGGTCACTTCCTGGGGCCCCCTTACCCAGCTTCCTGCTCCTACAAGAGCCCCTCCCAGGCTGCAAAGGGCTCCCCTCCACCCCATGCCCTGTCCCTGCAGTGACACCAACACAGCCCAGACACGTCCCCCGCGAGGCCTGGTGCGGCCGGTGCCACGGCTTTGGGGCCACAGAGCTGGGTTCAGACCTGGGTTTTCCTCCTGACCTGTGCTGGGGCCCTGCACAGACCCTGTGCCTCCCGGGGCCCCCCGGTCTCCCCGTCTGCACAGTGAGGTCCTTGTGGCATCTACTTGTAGGGGCGCCATCAGGGAGCCACCTGTAGACACGTCCCGTGCCTGCTATCCCAAGAGGCTCGTGGGCACACGTGGCCGTGGAAGGATGAGGAAGGGGTGGGCCTGGCACAGAACACACTCACGCGGGCCTGGGTCTGCTCCGGGTCCAGACACAGCCACCCCTCCTGCCTGGGTCCCGGGCCCCGCGGAAGGTGGAGGTGAACTCGTTCAGACCCTGTGCCCTCCGGACACGCACTCCAGGGGCTCATTGCATTTGGGCTCGGGTCCCGTTGCCTGGTCTGGGCCTAGGTGCTGGGCGGTCCCCACTGTGGCTCCCAGCCTTCCCGATTCCTGGTCCCACATCCCTCTGTCACCCCCTCCCCTCCCGGGTGGACGGCCTGTGTGACCGGGTTTAAGGATTAGTATATAATGACTGGGTGTCATTTCCGGGCCAATTCATGGAATTTCTGGTTTCCTCTCTCCTGGGTCCATTCTCTGTCTCTGCCTCGGACTCTGTCTCTCTCTGTGTGTCTCGCAGGAACAGGGCCTTTGGGCTCCAGGGTCCAGGTGACAACCCTCAGAAGCCTCCCTTGTGGCCCGTGTCGCTCCCCTGGCCCGGTGCTCAGGTCCCTCACGAGGCCTCCTCGCCCCAGCCAGGGCTCTGCCTGGGGAACCACTTCCTAATGAGGACCCAATGCTCCAACAAGGAGGGTCTTGACCTCGGTCCCCACACCAGGGTCCGCTGCTCGGCCACGTGATGCACACACAGGTCCTCCGTCCTCCAAGCCCCCATGCTGCCCTCCGCTCTGAAGGACCTTGAGGGAGTAGGAAGCATTTTCCCAGGAGGGGAGAACAGAGGGCCAGGGATGAAGATCCCAGGACACAGAGTCGTCTATGAGCCTGTGGAACACTTGAGACACTGTCTACGCAGCCCAGTTTAGGAGGAGTTCTGTGCTGTAGCCCCATCCACACCTCCTAGCTCCATGGGCTCAGCGTCGTGGACACAGGACCCCAGACCCAATTCTACCCTAGTTCCTGTCAATCCCCCCAGACACTTGTGGACCCCCTGACCCTCAGCCGGCACATGTCCCCTCCCTATGTGGTGGGTCCCGGGCTATTGCCAGGAATCCTGATGTCCCTGCCCCATGGCCCCGCTGCCTCCAGCCTTTCTCTTCTTTCCCCCTATTACCCACGCCCTCCCAGTGTGGACTCCCCTCTGATCCCCAGCTGGGCAGTCAGTGTCAGCGTGTGTGTGTGTTTCTGTGCGTGTGAGCCTTTCTGGAGATGTCCAGAGGTCACAGCCTCACACCGATGGGGTGGATAGGGACCCCCGAGCATCTCAGGGGCTCTCATTCCCAGGGAGAACCCCATGTGGGGGCAGAGGCTGGCCTAGGATTGGAGACCAGCCCTGCTCCTTGGATCCTGCACACCTCACTTGTCCTAGGCCAGTCCTTGCCTCTCCTGACCTCAGTGTTCCCCCTGTCCCTGAGGGTCAGATGGCGAAGTGCATCAGCGTGGCCGTGGTCCAGGCTCGCCCCCAGGGGTAGGTGGAGGGGAGGTGCCCTGGGTACACAGGCCTCCCTCCCCAAGGCCAGCCGGGTCTGTGTCATGGCCAGGTATGCCCAGGGACCGGCACTCAACACCTGTGGATGATCCAGAGGTGACGCTGACGTGCATGAATCCAATCGCTCCCCGTCTGGCTGGTCCCCCATGTTCCCACCTCCGCCAACTACTCTGGAACCCCAACCTTCCTGAGCCCCAGAACCATGCCCTCCCCATCCAGGCAGGCCTCAGGGTGCGAGGCCAGGTGGGTTGGACATCTGGGGACACGATGGCCAGTGACTACACCCACCCCACCCAGCTGGCCTGGACCGCAGACTCCACCCCAGGGTCCAGGTGCTTGGACCCTGGGGCATGGCTGGGCCAGGGCTCCTGGAGGCAGCAGTGGAGGCCGACTCAGGGCAGGGAGAAGTCGGTCCTCCCCTTGCCCTTCTCCTTTCCTCCTTCTGCCTTGTCTTCCTGGCAGGACCTTGGACAGAGGTCCATCCTGTGCCTGGCTGCAGCCCTGGGCGGAGTCAGAGGGTGGGAAGAGGCCCTTGGAGGCCAGGGGCCACCTCCAGGATGACCAAGTGTCAGGGGGCTACTGTAACTGGCCATCCCCCGGGCACTCAGTGATTTCAGCCCTTTGTATACATGAGCCGCGACCCCGGGACCGGGTCCCGGCCCCCTCTTCATCCCACGAGGCCCGCATCCTCCCCAGCCGAGGCCCAGTCGGTGGCCGGCTCTCCCTGCAGCCCCAAGAACTCCGCGGCTCCAGAGGCTCTACATCTTTCGCGGCTGGAGCCCGAGCAGCCATCAGGGGCCTGGATCCGGGCCCTGGAGCCCCTCAGGGAGGACAGGTGAGACCGGGCAGGAGCCAGGAGAGGGCCGAGTGGAGGCTCCTCGAGGTCATGGCCTCCTGCTCAGCCCAGACCCAGGTGTGTGCTGACCCCTAGGGCACCTGGACCCCAGCTGCCGGGCAGGCTCGGGGACAGAGCCCACAATGTGGCTCCTGGTAGCTCACAGGTGTCCCTGTGCCCTGTAGCTACACCTGTCCTACCAGCTGGACTCCCTCCTGCTCGGCCAGCAATGTCTGTGGCCAAAAGGAACAGGCCACCGTCAAGGTCTGGGAAGAATGAGTGGCCAGGCAGAAGGGGAAGACTCGCCCTCGGCTCGGGGGCTCCCTGCCGGGCTGGCGGGGGCTCCGGAGGTGGTTTTCCAGCTCTCTGCTGACCAGCCCTGTGCCCAGAAACACCTGCCTCCCTTCTCTGGGCCTCACTCTCCTGCTCTGTGAAATGGGTGATGCAGACTGACCCCTCCCATGGCAGGAACAAGGTGGGACCCCAGGGCCCGGGCTGTCCTCCCGGTCCTTCCCAGAGACTCCAGGGCCTGCGCTGTCCTCCCAGCCCCTCCCAGAGACCACAGGGCCCGGGCTGTCTTTCCAGTCCCCCCCAGAGACCCCAGGGCTCAAGCTGTCTTCCCAGTCTCTCCCGGAGACCCCAGGGCCCGGGCTGTCCTCCCAGTTCCCCCCAGAGACCCCAGGGCCCGGGCTGTCCTCCCGGTCCTTCCCAGAGACATCGGGCTTCAGCTCAGCTTCAACCGCCACACGCCCCGGGGCAGCCTTGGGCCCTCACGAGCTCTGTCTCTCAGGGTCCGCAAGCACAGCTCCTCACTGCCCCTGACCCCCCAGCCGGCGGGCGACACCGCATCACCGGTGCCGGCCTGGACGTGACGATCAGCAGCTTGGACGAGAGCATCCACCGAGCTGGCAGGGGGCGCGTCCCTTGGTCCCCTCTCTGAGACCTCTCCGGGTACAGACCTCACTTGAACAACGCCTCTGACAGGAGACCATCTCTGGACCTGTCGGGGAATCCAGCCCCGGGGGGAGATGACGACCTGCTCTGCTCTACAGAGGGGGAGACTGAGGCAGCATCGTCCTCCCAGGCCGGTGCCTGGGAATCCACGCTTGCCTGGGGGCAAATACCAAGCCCGCGAGCTCCCTCCACATCTAGGATGCCGTGGCTCTGACGACACTGCCTGGTCAGGTCCCCTGCGCCTGGCAAGCTGCGGTGACCCCCGACTCCTTACCTGACGTCCGGAGCCCCGAGTGAACTGGGCCAGATGCCCTCCCCGGGGTGTTCCCCTCCCCCCTCCCTAGTGTTTTCCTCCCCCAGGGAGCCCACCATCCCTGCCCCTCGAGCCCCCTGCTCCCACCGCCCCGCTCCATGGCTCCCGTCCAGAACACCCTCACCTCTAAGGCTGGCTTCAGAGGTCACCTCCTCGGGGTCCTGCCAAAGCCCAGGCTTCGGGTCAGAGTGACCCGGGCTCACACCCAGAGCGGGGCCACGTCAGAGTCCTGTGACACACAAGCTGTATGCCAGCTTCTGGGACCTCGGTGCTCTTTTTGCAGATGGGGTTGGCGGCTCCCACCTCCGCTGGGTGTGTGGGGGATGAAAGCAGGGAGGTGAAGATTTCCGAAGTGGGGGAGCTTGTGGGGGGAGGGGCTCTCGGGAAGGCAGGGGAGGGGATGGGGAGGAGGGAAAGGCGGCCTGACCTCCCCCCTTAGACTGGTGTCCCCCTCCCCCTCCTCCTGGCTCAGCCACGCGCCCGCATGAACAGTGGAGTGGAGTGTGGGGGCCAGGTCAGCAGGGTGGGGGTCTGTCTCGTTTCCCTCTTGCCCCCGTGTCTCCATACCCGCTGCGTCCAGCCGCCCTGCCTGGGTGGAATGGCCGTGGGCCCAGGCCTAAGAGGATATGAGGGTCACTGAGCGGGCGTCGGAGATCGGATACGTGCGACCCCAGGTGTCGTGGGCTCCTGCCGCGAGGTGGTCCCGTGCGCGCAGTCCCGTGGTCCCGGTGCACCTGCTCAGGCTCCACCTGCCTCGACCTTTGGTGGGAGCACCTCCCCGCCCCCGAGGCTCCCGCGCCACATCCTGCCCAAAGGTGGGAGCCAGGGGCCACTCTAGCCGGACTGGTGAAGCCCCTCCTCCAAGCGCTCATGGAACAGTCAGGAAACTGAGGCAGGAGAGGCAGGCACTGGCCGGGGACCCAGCAGGTGAGCAGAGCCTAGAGGGGCTGGGGGAGGTTTCGGGTCCTAGGCCAGGGCTTCACTTTCCCAGGGGGTTTTCGAGGGAATGAGAGCCTCTAAGATCCTGGAGGACCACTGAAGCCATCCCGTGTGGGGTCCTTTCCTCTGGGCATCCCCGAGTGGGCACAGGTCCACGCAGTTGCATGAAAACACAGTCCCCCGTCCCCCAGTAACTAACCACCCGCGTGGGGGTCAAAGGATGAGTGGACCCTGGAGGTGACAGGGGTCGGGGGAGACAAGAGGTGTGGGGCGGGGACCTTGTCTCCAGGGAACATGCCCATGAGGGGAGCCACAGCAGGCCGATGGCCAGGGGATCCCCAGATACCCCCGTGTGTATCACAGGCACCCCCATTCTAGAGAAGCACCCCAATCAGCTCCCGTGGTTGGAGACCTTCGAATGCGCGACGTGTTCTCATGCTGTGTCCTGATATCTTGAGGCTGTGGTCTCAGGAAAGCCCACAGGGAGAGCCTTTTCCCACCTGCAGACGGTGGGTCAGGTCTCACCCCCGAAGGCTGTGGTCATGTGCTCGGAGGGACGCAAAGGTGACACCGGGAGGCCCAGGACTGGCCGGTCTAGCCTGACATGGCTCTGATCCGACTGGTGAGTCGCACGAGCCTCCCTGTGTCTGTGAGTGTGTGTGAGGTCGTGTGTGTTTGTAGGGATGGGACGTGGGGGGGAAGCCACCAGAGCAGGAGCAGGCCGATGGGAGGGTCATGTCCACACCCCAGGTCAAGGGTGACAGGGAGGGACAGGGCGAGTTGTGTAGAGCTACAGGACACAGGGACACATTCTGGTGTCCGTCCCCGAGCCCGGCCGGAAGCTGGGGTCCAGGTGCCCTAGGGGTCGGAACACACCAGGGTCTGGGCTGAGCAGGAGGCCATGACCTCAAGGAGACTCCACTCGGCCCTCTCGTGTGTTCCGTGCCAGGCGCACCCCTTCCTCATCCTTCCACGGCCACGTGTGCCCACGAGCCTCTTGGGATAGCAGGCACGGGACGTGTCTACAGGTGTCTCCCTGATGGCGCCCCTACAAGTAGATGCACAAGGACCCCACTGTGCAGACGGGGAGACCGGGGGGTCCCGGGAGTCACAGGGACTGTGCAGGGTCCCAGCACTGGTCAGGAGGAAATCCCAGGTCTGAACCCAGCTCTGTGGCCCCAAAGCCGTGGCACCGGCCGCTCCAGGCCTCGCGGGGACGTGTCTGGGCTGTGTTGGTGTCACTGTAGGGACAGGGCATGGGGTGGAGGGGAGCCCTTTGCAGCCTGGGAGGGGCTCTTGTAGGAGCAGGAAGCCAGGTAAGGGGGCCCCAGGAAGTGACCTCACCTCCCTGGTAACAGAGCCCAACAGAACTCGGAACCCGGGTCACCAGGCACCCACGTTCTGGAGACAGCGCCGGACTGGGCTCATTCGTTGGGACACCTTCGCCTGACGAACATGTTCTCCTGTTGTGTGCCCCTGTCCCGTGGCTGCCGGCTCAGGGGAGCCCCTGGCCGCGAAGCTTCCCGACCCTGGAGACAGTGGGTCAGGTCGTGCACAGGACGCCTCAGGTCTCTAGCTCGCAAGGACCCAAAGGTAACACTGGGAGACTCAGAGACAGCCAGTCTAGCCCGACACCGCACTGATCTGACCTGTGCAGCCCACATCCCCTCCCGTGTGTGTGTGTGTGTGTGTGTGTGTGTGTGTGTGTGTGTCTGTGTGGAAGGAGGGGTCGTGTGTGGAAGGCCCACCTGAGCAGGGGCAGACTGATGAAGGGGTCAGATGCCTGGTGGGCGGGTCAGGCTCACATCCCCGTCAAGGCTGGAATGGAGGGACAGGGTGTGCTGGGGTGGCCCTCTTGTCCCCAAGGTTCATCCCGAGCCCTGCTGGTGGATGTCACTGTGTCCCAGGGGCAGGTCTGTGCACATTCAGGTCTGTGTCCAATCTGGGAGCCACAGGTGGAGAGGGTGGAAGGACACTGAGGATGGCTGGGCGGGGCTGTGATGTCTCCGGGCCGTCCGCGGGTCACTGTCTTTACAGAAATCAACCGATGAAATCGGGAAACGTCTGGCCGAATCCCATTATACCTGCCGTAGAGAGTTGTGCGTGTGCCCCGTCGCCCAGGAGGGCCACCCTGGACCCAGGGAGAGAGTGGCCGCACAGAGGTCTTGGGAAGCAGAGCCTGGAGATGACCTGGGAAGGCCTCCTTCACCGCCCCAGTCCCCAGACAGGGTCCCGGTTCACGGGTCCTGGGATCAGGACCCAGAGCCCCCGGAGCCAGAGCCTGAGGGTGAGAAGGCTGGGGTGGGAGATGTGTGTTCATGGGACCAGGGCGGTGCTGGGCCACCCAGGGAGGAGCCCCCGGGGGCTGGTGTGGGGTCAGGAGCAGAGACTGAGAGCCCGGGCTGCGGACTGCAGGGGGCAGAGGTCCTGGTGTGGGTTTCTGGCCGTGGCTTCTCGGGGAGGCTCTGGGGTGAGTTGTGTCTCTGCAAAGGCCCCTGGAGAGTCTGGCACTGGGTGGGGGGGGACCTTCCCTCCTCTCATGCTGAGGCCTTGGAGCCGCTGCAACCATCACTCTGTTTCCTTCTCAAGAGTCCGGGGCAGGAGCAGAAGCCGGTGTGGCTCCAGAGCCCGGCCCAACAGCATCGGGGTCCTCGGCGTCTCTGCAGGCAGGGGTGGAGTCTGGGGCGACTCCTGCAGGGGCCGGAGAGCCAGCAGGTGACCTGGGACCTGTGCTGGGACAGCGGGCACCTGAGCAGAGTCAGCTGGGTCCTGCTTCTGCTCTTGCCTCTGCTGCTTTCACAGTTCCCGCTGCTGCTCCCAACTCTGTTCCTGTCACTGCCCTTCTCCCCGCCCCTCCCAATGCCCTTCTCCCCACTCCTGCCCCCACCCCTGTCACTGCCCTTCTCCCCACTCCTGCCCCCGCCCCTGCCACTGCCCTTGCTCCCACATGGATGCCAGCCACAAATGAAGGGCCTGAAGGCTCTCACGGGGTGTTTCTTCTATATCTAATTGTTGTTCCATTCCCGGACCATGACCCCCCACCAGAATGTCTCTTCCTCTTCTACCTTATCCTTTCTCTCCTCTTCTATTTAGCTGTTACTTTATTTGTTCATTGTTTCCTTATAATCCACATTAATCTTCAATAAAAATTTATTTATTTTACGTTGTGCAATTCCTGAGCACGGGGTACACTCACGACGCTGTGAACCACGCCACAGAATATTGTTGCAGAAAATCTCGGTCCCCAAGGGTCACCGTGTACCCCGAGCCCTCACTCCCCATTCGTGCCCCCGCCAGCCCCTGGGAACCCCCAGTCTGCTTTCTCTCCGTGTTCTGTTACCTACTCTGGAGGTTTCCTTCAAGTGGAATCTCGCCAGAGATACCTTTGGGTCTGAAGCAACTTTTCAGACGAGAAAGATTCATTTTCGTACTTTGTGTTCGTTTGAAATAGACTCTTTCTCCTTTGATATTGAAATCGCAATGGATTAAAGATTAGGTGGGAATATGGAGGCCCCTTCGGTGACAATGGTCTTGGGATGGAGACCCCTGTGCATGCTGTGACACTACAGTCTGACGCCAGCCAGGACAGGGCCGGTCCTCCCGTGGCCCAATCACAAACTGGGAGATGCATAAGGCTGGACGGTCACAACACAGACGGGAGAGCATCCCTCACGACCCAGGGCCAGAAGGTCCACAGGTCTCTGTGCCAAATAATGCACCAAAGCCAGTGTGTTCCCCGGGATGGAGGCCAGACCCGTCCCAGTCCAAGGGAGGCGACCCCCATGGGAGCAGGCATCAGAGATGCGGGGCATCCCGGGGAGGGACTCGGGCAATTGAAACCCAAGGGAGGCAGCGGTGGTCACCTTCAGAGGGGCAGGTTTCTGGTCTGGGGACCGGCAGCCCAGGTGACACGTGAGGAAGCAGAGGCCCCAGCCGATCCCCAGCGAGAAGTGTGACAGGCTCCCCTCTCTGGGACAACAGAGCGCAGCTCCCATCCACGCCGCAGGCGCAGACCCTCCCCCAGCAGGGCTGGTCCCAGGATCAGCAGAGAAACCCTGGCGCAGTTTCTCAAAGGTGTTGTTTTGGGGGTGTTCATCATAGCAGTGGTGAACATAAGGGATTGGGAACAGTGATGGGACCCTTGGTTCTGGTCCACGTTGGGGAGAGAAATGAGTTGAGCAGTAGAGTGGGTGTGAGGTCTCTACGTGCGGAGTGGGAGACCTAGGGGTCATCTCCTGTCAGACCCATTGTCTGTGTCCAGGATGTGACCTGCCAGCCCAAAGCCAGCTCCACCAGCAAAGGCCCTCCAGCCTTTTCCTGGGGCTGCAGAGACCGGAGTGAGTGAAGAGAAGCCTCACTGCCGGGGGTCCCCTCCCAGCCAGGCTGCTGGACGCAGCGAGCACCTGAGCTGGATACGGGGACGCAGGGGAGCCTCCTTCTGGCATCGGCGGCCCAGACCCGCCGTTCCGTGGTCCCAGTCCCGGCTCCACCGTTGCGAACCGGGCGGCCTGGGCAAGGTTGTTAACCCTGGGGCCTCGGTTATCGTCCGACTGTGGACAGGACACTCCCCGTGCATCCGCTCGGATGGGCTGTGACCATTCCAGAAGGCAAAACAGATGTAAAGCTGGATGGGATCTGGCCCGTTTGGGGACCGAGGGGGCTCCACGGCTCGCCTTCCTCGCATCTGCCCAAGAGGCTCTCAGGCCACAGCACCGATCAGGCAGTTGACGTGAACCTGACTACATGGGAGACAGAAACGCAGCCCTCAGTGCAGCTGCCACAGGAAGTGTGCCGCTGAGCAGGGGACCGGTGGGGAGGGGGGTGCAAGGATGGCCCTGCCCCCTCCAGGCGGGTGGTAGGAGCTGCCTTCTGGTGCTTGGAGGAAGTGACATGCCGCTTCCCTTTCGGCCAGTGTGGGGTCCCGGTCATCCTGTGTGGGGTGTTCTCGGTGGGCAGGAACAAACCCAGGGCTTCCCCTACTCTTGAGGTATGTCTTCAGCTTCCTGAGCTCAAGCTCTGAGCAGGGACCCTCCCTGGAACCGGGGGGACCATGGGTGCCAAGCTCTGGGATGTGGCAAGGCCTGCTGGCACTCCCCCTGATCCCCAGATGCTGTTTGAGAAGGTGGCACCCTGCCACCACCTGGGCTCCATCCGGTCCCAGTGGGACAAAAAGGGAAACGGGCAGCTGGCTCCCACGGTCAGTGCCACGGTCACCCAGGTCAACAGCGTGGCCTGCTGCTTCGAAGACCAGAGTGTGACGGCCGGGCACAGGGCCGGGGTGCTGGAGCACTGGATCCGAGTGGCCAGAGCGTAAGAAACTCCTCTTTTCCTCAGAGTTAGGCCTCCAGCTAGAGTTGGCTGGTCCCTCCCACTGGGACGGAGCCTCCCGCAGGCTGTTAGGTAAATGGGGAGCGGGGAGGGTGTACTTCCTTCCCCAAAGCAGCCCAGAGCTGCCCAGAGCTGCCCAGAGCGCTCACAGCCAAATCGAGCTTGCGGCAAAAATGGACATGCCTGGGGCGGGCCAGGTCTGGGGGCACCCTGGGACTCCCCACTCTGCCCCCAGGGCACGGTAGCATTCTTCGTGGATCTGTCCTCAGTCCCCAGCAGTAACTTACCCTGACTTGACCCCGGCTCCACAGGCCACGCCCCATCGGCCCCAGTTAGCGGTAATTTGTTAGCTGGGGAGAAGCACCAGGAGGCTAATGAATCCCTGGAGGGTCCTTCCCGACCCGACCCCAGAAGCTTCCAGGTGCAGGAGGAAGCAGAGGGGCGCTGCCTGGTGCCCTAGCGGCCCCGCCCCGCTCGGCGAGAGGCCGAGCCCAGGAGACCCCCGCCGAGGGGGTGAAGGCGGCGCTCCCCGCAGGGGATCCTCCTGAGGGCCACCCCCCGCCGCCCGGCAGAGGCTCAGCCTAGCCTCGCAGAGAGGAGGCCCCAGGTTCGGGGCCGCTCTCGGGGTGCGGGACAGGTGCTTTGCACGGATCGATTCCTGCAATCCTGCCCCCCCCACGGGACGTAGGTCACCGGATCTCCGTTTCGCAGGCTCGCACTCTCCAGGAGGAGGACCCGGGGCTGCCGCCCGCAGCGGACCGAGCCGGGGGCGCCGGCAGAGAGTGGGAGCTCCAGCCGGTGGGGCCTGGCTGTCTCTGGGGACGGCTCCCGGGGAGCGACAGGCGGCAGCAGAGGCCGGAAGACTCCGCTAGGGGGCGCTGCGGCGGCGTGCTGGGGACGGCGCGGTTTGGCCCTCGCGGGCCGCCGTACGCACTATAAAAGGCGCACCGCGCGTGCGCGCGTCCTTTCCGGGCGGTGGCGGCGTCTCCGCGTGGTGCGCGCGGCCTGGTTCCCGGAGCCCCGGGCGCCCGCCGCCCCGTCAGGGCCTCGCCAGCCGTGACCCGAGCTGCGGCCATGCGTCCCCGGTGCCGGGCCGGCCGCGGGAGGGACGGCGGGCCCCGGGCCAGGCGCCGGGCGGGTCCGGACCTTGCTGAGCGCCCGCCGCCCTCCCTCGCGGGTTGAGACCCGTAGAAAGTGGCCTCCCGCCTCTGGCCACGCGTTGTTTTTGCTTTAAAAAGCGGGTCGGCTGCCCCTCATTCCCTGGTCGGGTGTGGCCGAAAGGCGGCTTCCGAAGCGCGGTGGTGTGAATGCCGCTGCTTAGCCGGGGGCCCGGTGGGAACAGGCATTCCTAGACCTGGTCCGCGGGCTCCATACGCGGCCAGCCAGTGACCTTAGTTTTCCACACTCGAGTTAGGCGGGGGACCGGGGAGGGGGACGGTAAATGGGTTTTGGGGGTTCCTGGCCACGCGTAGGCCTGGTGGCAGGGTCTCTGGACGCCGAATGCAAGCGGAACAGCCCACGAGAAGTGGCTCCTTGTGGGTTCGCTGGGGTTTTAGAAAGGGCTGCTTTCCTTTTTCTCTAGGGAGTTTGCTAGAGACCGAGCACCTGGGAGGGCGTCCTGGGGTCTCAGGTGAGTCGACACGGAGGCGCTGGAACAAGGCCGCCCCGACGTGTGATGTGGTTTTCTGATCGGGGCCAGTCCACCGTCCGCGTGGTCAGGGGAATAACCCTTGAGTTGCTGGTGTTCCCGGCACAGAGCTCACTGCCCCCAGAGGCGTTGCAGGTGTGGCTGCGTTTGTGTCACATTTGTGTCATTCGGCGGCAGAGAGAAGGGAGGCTTGTCTACGCCCAGCGTTCGGGCTGCAGAACGTCTGGATGATTAATAGTCTGACAGCGGACGGGGAGCTAGATCGTAGATGTGCTTCCTGGCACCCTGGAGCCTCGTGTGAAAGCCCTTCCGTTGTGTCGCAGCTCTTGGGTGGCCTCGGTTGGTGAGGCGGTCCGGCCTTTGACAGCAGGAGGTAGGAGTGGGTCGCCGACAAGCAGGGATGAGCAGAAGAGGTGAGTGGATTTCAGGTAGGCTGACCTGCTGAAGGGCTGAGGGTTTCCCATCCCAGGGGATGAAAACAATGAAGGCACCTGAAGTTTCCTTCGGGGGAGACCGAGCACCGGCACCTAACCGTTAACCTGCTTCAAATGACTCTGGGTCAGAGCGTCAGCGTGCTCTGCCTCTTGAAGCAAGTTGGATGCGCTGCGCAGCCAGAAACTCAAGCGGTCAAGTTGCAGGGTTCTGACAATGCGGAGACCGTGGCACGGGCCGGCCATCCTGGCTTTCTCCAGTTTTAGGAATTACAGGGCACTGCTTCCTGGCCCGTCCCCTGGTTTGTGGCTTTCTGGTCCGTTGGTTAGTAGCTTGCGGGGGGCGGGGGGGGGAGTGGGGGCGGGCAGCAACCCCTCAGGAAGGAAGGCCCTCCGGCTGCACTGCGGTCCCCCCGGCTACATCGGGCACTAAGGCGCCAGTGCGGGCTGCCCGTTGGTGCTCCTAAAGGTGACCGCAGAAAAGTTAAAAAGGATCACCTCGTCCGTAGCAGCCGGGGTTGTAAACACGAGTGACGGGCAGGACGAGAGACCGCTCGAAAGTGCCTCCGTGCCACGCGCCTCGCCAGACGGCTGTCACAGTCCTGCAGAGGTAGAGGCTGGTGTCTGACTTGGTAACGGTAATAATGGCGGCCAACTTTACACGGTGA
Organism: Panthera pardus; assembly: GCF_024362965.1. NCBI lineage: Eukaryota > Metazoa > Chordata > Mammalia > Carnivora > Felidae > Panthera > Panthera pardus. Next base: position 91,822,227 of record NW_026526766.1, read on the forward strand.
TTTTTGGGGGTCAGGGTATTTGTTCCTTAATCCAGGAAGGAAGGGGACTGCCAGCCTGTGCACGTGGGCCAGAATAACACCGTCACCGTCCAGACCGAGGTGGAGAGGAGACGCTGGCCCCACCAGGTGAGGTGTTACCCCCCCCGCCTCCTCGCTGGGGGTCGGGGGGGGGGTGGCTGTGCCCCTCAGACGCCGGGCCTCCCGGCACCACAGACACAGCTTCTCTGCTGCACCTGTGATGTTGGGGCAAAGAGGAAGCGGCTATTTCTACGCTCAGTGCTCAGAACCGTGGGCACTAAGAATGGTTTGTAGCCGAACATGCCTCCGGGCTTCTAGCCGGGAACGCCGAGCAGGGCACCAGCCGCCTTGCTCTTCGGGTTCTCGTGTGTAAGATGACCCTCGTCATGGGGGGGGGGGGGGGGCGCATGGAGGTGAGCATGTGGCCAGCCTTTGGACCACTGGGACTGACCAGGAGAGGGCCTCCCTCTTGGAAGCGATCGTTCTGTAGGTCTGTCTGGGGAGGGCTTTCTGGAGGCCTTTGGGCGTGTGTGTTTTGCACTCCCGGCTGCTACGAGTGGCTGGGGCTTCTAAGCCCTGCGCCCCCACACCCTGCTCTAAGGACCCTTGAGACCGCAGAGCAGGAGGCGGGCCTGGAGGGCGGGTGGGGGAACACGAGAGGGCCACACCTGGCTTTGTCCTGCCAAGGAGACGCCGCAGTGCCACCTAGAACCCTACGCGTGACCCTCCAGACCAGCGCGCTGGCGAGTGGAGGGGGGCGGTCTTGGTAAACGGCACTCGGGTAGCGGTTGTGACGAGGGCTGTCCTGCCTTGTTTTCAGGTGGAGAGCCCAGCCGGCCCAGCCAGGCGAGATCCAGGCCGTCCGCTCAGGGTGAGACGCTCCCTGATACGAAGCAGAGAAGTAGCAAGGTATTTTGCATTGCTTTCTGAAACGCTTGTGCAGAGTGTTGGCGTGTTGGAAAGCGGTGCTGTGTTGTGGGTCTGCGGGGCGAGGCGGGGAGTGTTGAACTGTTAATTGAGCCCCCTCTGACTGCAAAAACTCCAAGAAAAGTAAACGTGATTGAGAGCAGAGACAAGGGGTCAAGATCCATCGGGGGGCCAGGGCCTCCACTTTTGATGCAGTGATTGTTGGCAGAGCAGCCTCGCCTCTGCTTTCAGAGGAGGAGCCCCCGCTCGGAGGCCGCCCCGCGCGGGGGTCTCGGGTCCTCATTCTTCCTCCCCGGCCACTGCGTCCCTCGGGGAGCAAAGGCTTCGGCAGCAGAGGTTTCGAACTGCCCGGAGTCCGTGATTCTAAACTGCTGCTTGTGCCGCGTGCGGACTGTTTCCCCCGCACACGAGGGAGGAAAGTCCGGACGGGGAGAAGTTATTTCAACTAAGGTAGGACGGGTGCTAAGAACTAACACTGAAAACGCGGTAGGACGGCCGGAATTGGGAACGGTTTTAAGCAAACGGTGGTGAAGTAAGCTGAAGGATTTAATGCTTTTATGTTTCAATAAAACTGTTGCTCTGTTGGCAAAACTCGAGACTAAATCGGTCTTGAATAAGCCGTCTTGACTTGGCTTCTCCTCAGTCTGCTTAGCGGAGGCCCCGTGGCGACGGGGTGGGTGGGCGCACGCACCGGTGGGTATGGGGGTGGGGCGGCTTTGCTCCGCTGAGCTGCCACCTGGTTGTTTGACCGGGTGACATTTAGAGAAGGGCGTGGGCTGGGGTGTCCGCCCCAAGTTCCTGAGTCACTTCCCAGGCAGGGTTTTAAATAACCCCTTGGAGTTCAGCCTGCAAAAGCCCACGGCCTCGGGAGTTGTCCCCAGTGACCTGGGGCAGGGAGGTGTGCTTACCCCAGCCCGCCAAGTCAGTCCCCAATTACTGTGTAGAGGTCTTGAAGCCGTGACCCCAGGACGAGAGAGGGAGCCACCTGCTCGCACCCTGGGGCTGGCTCCTGCCCCTTCTGTGGGGCAGGTGGCAGCCTGCAGATTCTCCGTTCCTTGCACAGGCCTGGGCTCCTCAACAGTGGGGACCCCGAGGGGCGGGGAGTGGTGCCAGGCTCCTGCAGCTTCTCTTTGGGGAGGGGCAGGGAAAATGCTAGACTCTCCCAGATAGCGGGTTTTCCACGTTGGGGTTCACTGAAATCCACCAAATTCCTCCAGTGTGTTCTGTGAGCCTGGCACCGCAGGAGGGGTGGTCTGGAGCCAGAAAATGGGCTGCTCGCCAGTAGCCGTGCAGAGCTGGGCTCCACGCTTCTTCCCAGAGCACCTTTGCCATTGCGCCGTAACCTCAGCAGTCTCGGTCCCATCCCCACCGCTCCTGCCCCCACCGCCACCCCCCCCCAGGATGTGGCTGGGCTCTAGGAGACCCCAGCGCGATGCCCACTGAGGCCTTTTCCCACAGCTAGGCCCTGGGGGCCACGTGTCTTCCATCCGCAGCCCCCCACTTCTGAGCCGGGTGGCTGACAGCCGGTCTAGGGTCCAGGGTGAAGGACTCCGGGGCACTCACAGAAAAGCTGTTTATTTACATCACGAGTCCTTAAAGGTAACAAAACCTTGGGAGGGTCCTTCAGCCCCTGGTGGTCAGGCTCCGGGTACTCCCGTCCTGCTCCCCCCGCCCCCACCCCGGCCTCCGGTCCAGCTCAACAGCCCCTCTGTCTGGTCGTGGGGTCTGGAGAGCTGGGAAGGCGGGGGGTGGGGGAAGGGCTCCACACCACCTCCCGGGCTTCTGTGCAGACCGGCCGCTTGGCCAGGCCCCCTCCCCGCCTCGGTCCTGGCCCGGGCCTCTTCTCAGTCCTGGCCCGGGCCTCTTCTCGGCAGGCAGAGCTGGCCCGGCAGGGTGAAGAGCGGGGAGTGGCTCGCTAGGGCCCCGGGCGCCCCCTGGTGGGCGGGGAGGGCGGCGCCATCAGGAGTACTTGGTGTTGGAGATCTCCTTCCAGAGCAGGGTCTTGAGGTGGCTCAGCACCAGGGAGTGGTGCGCCTCCACCTGGCTGGCCAGCCCGCTCAGCGTGGTGCAGGTGCGCAGCTGCTTGCCCAGCTCCTCGCGCAGGTCGGCGGGGGCGCCGGGCAGCAGGTAGTCCCGCAGCAGCTCGCACACCTTGGCCAGGTTGGGCTGGATGAGGTCGCCCTTGCACTGGCGCATGAGCTTGTCGCAAGGGGCCCTGCAGTCCCGGCCGTACGTGCAGTCCGCGCTGTGCTCGCAGTGGCGGCCCCGCAGGAAGCGGCGCACGGCGGCCTCGGGCGCCACCTGCTGCAGGTCGGCCATCTTGAAGTCGTACTTGGCCGTGTAGCCCACGTTGGCCAGCGTGGTCTCGCACATGTAAAGGTCCCGTAGGCCCCGTGGAAAAGCTCCTCCACGAACTCCAGGAGCCCGATGGCGATCTTGGCCCTCCAGGGCCACGCGGGCCCCAGCCACTGCTGGAGGGCCGTGTGCAGGGCGGAGGGCAGCAGCGGGCGCAGGAGGGGCGGGAGAGCGGCCCCGTGCCAGGAGCCGTGTGGGACGCCCTCGGTGACATAGAGGTCCCCACAGGAGCCCAGCAGCCTGGAGGCGTGGTCCTCCTGCAGGGACAGCAGCAGCAGAAACTCGTTCCGCTGCAGCAGGGCCCACACCGACTTGGCCTCCGCCAGGGACACCCTGCTGTCCTTGTTGAAGTCCGCCATGAGCAGGACCGCGCCCGACCAGCGCCGGCAGGGACGGCAGGTCCCCCAGGTTCGCCTGACATCGGAGACCAAGGGAGAGGGAAACCGAGTCATTTTGGGGCCCGCGGGCTTGACCTCATGGTGGGTTTCTAGGCTGGCAGGACGCCAGCCTTGACCTACTTGGTTCAGCCCCTGGGACCCGGTGCATCGGCCAGCTTGGGAGAGCCCGTCCAAGCGCACACAAGCAGGAGGGGACGGCCCAGGGATGTGGGAAGACCTCTCACCACCTCCTGGGAGCCCTCCCTGGCCACTGGCACACCTTCATTTCTCCAGGAGCTGTTCCTGGGGCTTTCTGGTCTCCACTGGTGCTCAGGGAGCTTGGGAGTGGGCACCTCGGCACACAGGTGAGAGGTGTGCTGGGCCGGCGGCTTCTCATCTGCTCCCACCCACCCCCACCTTCCATGCACACACAGCTCCCTGCTCCCCCCACAGATGCCCCGGGCCAGGGAAGGGGTCCTCTGCACCCAGGGGGTGGCACCTGAGCAAGCGTCTGCTTGCAGCCGAGGTTAGCCAGACCCCTGTCTGGTGGGTGCGGCCCTGACCCAGCCTGCCTCCTGCCCTGTGCACACATTCCTGGGGTCAACTCCACACCCAACTCGCAGGAGCCAACTGACCTTGAGAAAACTGAGGGTCATCTCTCGGAACTCCTTAATCGAGGTGCCCCGTGTGGGCTTGTCAAACAGTACCAGCTCCTGCCGGGGGGGCCGCGTCCGACCTGGCCTTGGAGTCGAGGCCCTCGTCGATGCCACACTTGATGGTCACCTCCTTGCCCTGCCACAGCCCGCTGTATACCTGGGTGGGGCCAGAGGAGCCCTCTGTGCGGACGTCGGGGTGGGGGGGGGGGGGGATGACAGCGGAGGGCCTGCCCCACACCCGACCCTGCGACCCCGCTGGGCTTACCTGCCGGCCGGGAACAGAGGAGAGGCAGGCCCTCCACTCCACCTTGTGCAAGTTGCACAAGTCCTGGCAGATGGAGCCGGAGATGATGCCCTTGCGGTACTGGTCACACTGCGGGTGGGGACAGCAGGGAGCGGCCTGAGGAGGCGGGGCCCCTCCCCAGGCCGAGTCCTCACTCCATTCTCCACGTGGGGCACCCCGGGTGGGCAGCTCGAGGCCCCACCACACCTGCCAGGTGCCCCCTGGTTCTCAAGCCACACCCCCTCTGGGAGGGCACCACCACTGCAGCCTCCGGCCACACCTGAGGCTCAGCGGAGGGCCCAGGCACCGCCCGGAGCAGCTGGCAAGGGCCTCTGCTCACCGCGGCCTGAGAGCTGCCCCCCGCCACCCAGCCCCCCACCTGCCAGGTCTGGGAGTCTGCTGCTCCTTGGCGTGGGCCCCGCCTCTGCCCCGAGGGCGGCGTACAGGGAGCCTGGGGGCCAGCTGGGGGCACTGGCGCGGCCCCTCCCCGTGTCCGTCACCCGGGGCTTAGCCAGACCCACAGCCAGTCAGCCGCTCGCAGCGATGACCAGGTTGGGCCCCCTCCTTTGCGGCCCCCTGAAGCCCGGGGGTCTGGGCTGACCCTGAGGAGGGTGGGAAAGCTCAGCGGTGACGGAGCGCGGCCCTTCCCCCCCCCCCCCCCCCCCCCCCCCCCCCCCCCCCGGCGGGAGGTGCGGCCATCTGGAGCACTGGAGCTTGTGGGGTGCATTCCTGGAAGTGCCTCACCGTTGCCATGGAGCCCAGGCCCTTGCCGAGCCGGGCTTGGAGGAAGGAGAGCGAGGCGCCCAAAGTGCGGGGGGGGGGGGGGGGGGGGGGGGGGGGGCGGGGAGGGCGGGCAGGCCCGGGGACAAAACCCAGAGGCCGCGGCTCAGCTCGGGGAGCCGGGAAGGAGGGTCCGTGCCGCGGCGCCACGCAAACGATGCCGTCATCAAGACGGCAAAAGGAAAGTAAGAAGATCCCATTCGCCCACCTCGTAGGGACGCCCCTCCGCCACGAGGGGTGTGACCCCCAGAACCCCACGGAACTGCAGAGCCTTGGAGGTGGGTGGGCGGGGGCGCACTGCCCTCTGGGCCCCGGGAGGGGCTCCCACAGAGGCTGAGGGGGCAGCGTGTCGCCTCGCCTCCCAGCCTGCTTCCCACCTGCACACGGGCCGCGGCAGGGGCTCAAGGCTAGTACCGACCAGACAGCCAGAGGCCGCGGAGAACCTGACCCGAACTCCTGCCCGTGGCCCTGCCGCGTGGTCGTGCACACGCTGTGGGGCCTGTGCGAGACAGAAGATACCCCCACGAGGCAGAAACGTCCTCATGGACTGAGGGCCAGGCGCTCAGCAGCCGAGAGACCCTGGGGGAGGGTGGGGGGATGGAGGAGCTACAGTCCCCCTTGTTGGGAGAGGGGCAGTCCCCTGCTGGTCCCCCAGCGGACCCTCTAGCTGGCTGCTCCCTGTACCCTAGGCCAGATCCCCAACCCTCACCTCCTGCCCGATCTCCCTGCCCCACCCACCACCCTCACCCCAGCCACCCTGCATCCCCCCACAGCCCTCCACAACCCTCACCACAGGCCTCCCAGGGCCCCAGGTCGCCTGCCCTGCACCTGGCTCCCCGGGCCCATCCTGGCCCTCCCCAGCCCCACCGAGCTGTCCACACAGCAGGGCCTCTCCCCACCCAGAGCCCCCCCCCCCCCCCCGTCTGCACTTGTGTGTCCCTGGACCCCCTGGACCGTGAGGGCAGAGCCCTGTGTCTGGTGCCCAGCTCAGGCCTGGCTCCTGGAGGCCACCGAGAACAGGCAGGAAATGGGAAAGCCGTTCCCCCAGCTTGGACACCGTGTCCTCGGGGCCCGGTGTTGGCCTGTCCTGAGGAGGTGCTTAACCAACACTCTTGAAAACCCCATCACATGGGTTCTGCCACCTCCGGACCCCCCACTCCCTCCCCCACTGCCACGTCTTCCCAGTTGGGGCCCCTGGGGGCTCTGGGCCAGAGCTGGCCTGCCTGAGCCCTCCCGTGGCCAGCTTCAGCCCCACACAGGACCCCCCCCCCCCCCCCCGCCGGAGACAAGGCCCCCTTCATCTTCCAGGCTGCCCGGCTGCGGTGGGGCAGGTGCAGAGCCCCGAGTTCCTGATGCTCCAGGGTGGGTCCTGCAGGCCCATCGAGGGGGCGGCAGTACCCTGGCCACCCCGCTCGCCAGGGGCTCCAGACTGCCCGGGAGAAGGCCAGGCAGGGTGCCGAGGGGGGTCAGAAGAGCCTGGGGCTTGTCGGTGCCCGTGGGCTGGCGCGGCCCCTACCTCCCGCCCGAGTCACCGAGTGTCCACAGAAGCAGGACGTGAGCTAGGCGTGCACACACGAGTCTGCGTGCCTTCACGTGTATGAGCACACGCAAGCTCGTCACGCCCCTCCCCTCCCACGCACACCCACAAACATACACGCTCATGAGTGGCTCACACACGTCACGTTCCCTGAGGCCACAGGCAAGGCAGTGACCGCCCCCCCCCCCCCACCACCACCACCACGGGAGGCTCTGAGGACCATGCCTCACAGCCTCCCTTAGCAAGGGGCCCTCGAGGCCACCCACACTGTCCATCCCAGTCTCCCTGCTGAAAGGCCTCCCCCCAGACCTCTGTGAACGCGCCCAGCCGCCAGCCCGTGCCGTCCTGCACCCCTGCACTGGCGTCCCCACGGTCCCCCCCCTCCCCGCCACCCCGTCTCTTCCGCAGCCAGCCAGAGACGGCTTTGCATGGCGCTCCTGGGCCCACCTGAAAGCCCACCCTGCTGGCGTCTTGAGGGTCCAGGGCATGCCGCCCCCGGCCCCGCACCAGCCCACGAGGCGACACTTACGATAACCACCTGGCAGACGTGCCCGCGGCAGAGCTCCGCGTAGGTCGAGTAGTGCACATACACCAGCCAGCTGCCCACAAAGATGCCCAGCCACACCAGGAAGACGTACTTGACCCGGAGGCCCGGGAGCCGGCCCTGGGGGGAGAGAGGAAGCGCCACGTTCGGGGTGCGTTTACCTCCCCCTCCACGGACCCCGGCCGACCCCACCCCCCACCCCCGGGGCCAGCACCCTGCCCGGCTCTGGCTTCCAAAGCTGCCCACCGCCCGGGGGCACTCCCTACGTCTCTCCTCCCAGTCTCCCTCCGCCCTCGGTGCACCCACTCCGGGCTGGGGGCCGCTGCCCGGTGCTCCCAGACTTTTAAATCACGCAGGCAGGCAAAAACAAATTTCAAACCGAAGGGACACCTAGAGGAGGCAAGTCTACTTTGACGAATAAAGACCTTTTTTGACAAATTCTCTCCCGTCTTGCCCTCATTTCATGACGACGTTGTAACCTCTGCACAAGGTCGAGGTGGAAAATCACCACCCGTGCACCCTGTCCTCTGACCGGTGGGCAGTTCAGCTGGGCCAGGGCCAGCACGGGGGACGGGGCTGGGGGGCGCTGGCACAGGGGGCGGGGTCTCAGCAGCCCCCACCCGGGGAGCCTGGAAGGGACACGACCTCGCACACCCACGAGAACGGCCGCATTGTCCCGAGGGCCAGAGAGAGACACAACCCAAGGGTCGACCGACCGGTGAGGGGGGAAACAAAACAGGGTCCGTCCACACCGTGGAACGTCATCCGCTCTTTAAAAGGCAGGGAATCCCAACACAGGCTACAACACGGATGAACCTTGAGATCACTGTCCTCAGATGAGCCTGTCACAGAAGGACAAGTCCTACAGGATCCACTCACAGGAGGCCCTGGAGAAGTCAGATCCACAGGTGTGGCGGGGAGGGGAGGGTCTGTGTATAGCGGGGCAGAGTCCAGTCTGGGAAGATGAACACGTTCTGGGGACAGACGGGGGGACGGCTGTACAACCGCGTGAATGTGCCTGACGCCCCTGAACTGTGCCCTCAAAAATGGTTAAGATACTAAACTTCACATGGTGTGTATTTTCCCACAGTAAACAATAAATAAGATAAATAGCCCCTGCCCCCACTGCCAGAGGCCCTGTCCCAGATGTCTGGGGTGGGCGGGGGACAGATGTCTGGGGTGTGGGGGTTCAGCCCCCTCTGCCAGGTTTCCCCAGCTGATGAACAGAATCGCAGGACATGAGGGCCCCAGACCCTTGCACAAGCAGGTGGGCTGAGGGTTCGGTGTCCCACCCAGCTCCCAAACCCCTGGGTTCCAGGGACACCACCTCCCAGCCCCACCCCCTGCCCTGGCAGATCACAGGCCTCCCAGACCACCGTCCTAGAGCAGCCAACGGAGGGGATGGGGTTACCAATGTCTCAGTCGGGGCGGGGGGGGGGGGGGGGTGAACCCCAGAGAAAAGGGCTGGGACCCAGGGGGCCAGGAGAGCAGGAGGGCCCAGAGCTTCAGGTCCCCGTGCCCCTCCCCCCCCACCTCCCTCCAGCCACACTACGTGCCCCAGGGCGGCAGCTCCAGTCCTCTTAGTCTGGGGTCCCGGCTAGCTGAAGGCTGGGGCTGGCGCTGAGAGACAGGGCCACCGGCTCTCCAGTGAGGACAGGGTGGGGGCCTCACCTCCCGATTCCCTGGCTCCCGCCCTGGGAGGGGCTGCGGCAGGAGGGCCCCGGGGAGCTCCAGGGGCCGCTGAGGGGCAGCAAGGACCAGGGAAGAACAGGAAGGCTTGGGCCTCAGCCCTCCTTGTCCCTGCCACCACATCTGCTTCCGTCACATTTGTTCAAAATGAAAAACAGGAAAGCAGAGAAACAGTGGATGGGGGGCCGGGAGCTGGGGGGGGTGTCGCTGTGGCAGGACAAGGTCAGAAGACTTCCGGCCGGCGGCGCACAATGCCGTGAGGTGGTGGGAGCGGGGCCTTGGGTGGGCATTCAGCTCCCAGAGGGCCCTGAAGGCTGGCGGCAGGGGTCAGAGGTTGATGGGTAGGAGGAGGGCAGGCCGGAGCAGCGCTGGGCCTGGGGGGACCCGGGGCGGACCCAGGCACACGGGGTGACCGCGGGCCCAGGAGCCTGCCTGCAGGGCCCAGCACAGAGAGCTCCTCAGCCCTGCCAGACTCCCTCCACGCTCTCCCAGTATGCGGTCCCCACGCACCGGGTCCTGGATGGGTGACATGGGTCCTTCCTCTAGGAGCCGTGCCTGCCCTCCAAGCGTCCCGTCTCCCACCAGCGAGTGAGCCCCTGGGGCAGGACAGGCTTACTCTTGGGCGAGTCCCATGCAGCTCCCCGATCCCACCTGGCCTCAGTTCCTAATCAAGCCACTTGGGGAGTAAGGAGAATCACTCAGGGGTCAGTAACAGCCACGTCACCCATGCACCAGCACCCCACGCGCACCATGGCACCAACCCTTACCTCTAGCCCAGAAGGATGTTTCACGGACAGGGAGACTGAGGCTCTGAATGTGGCCCCTTAATAGCAGGTGGGCGGGGCTGGCTCCAACCCCTGGGAACCAGACCATCCCAGTACCTAGGTCAAGCTCTGGGCCTCCTCTGCAGCAACCTGGTCAAGGCCCCTCCCTCAGGATGGGGTGGGGGGGCGGGGAGGGCACACCCCACTTCCCAGGCCTGGGGGTGCGCCCTCAGACCCCTCAGCTCCCATCTTGCCCAGGGCTGGGTGGAGACCAGGATGCACCCTGAGGCCCAGGTGGGCAGGGAGGGCGTCCCCCACAGACACAAAACCAGAATGTTTCCTGACTCCCAGGCTTCTTCCCGGAGGGGACGGGAGGACAGCCAGGCCGGAGCCAAGGGCGCACCACGGCAGGGACCCTCTTGCCCCAGGACGGCCTGCAGAGGCCAGGGAGGTGTGGGCTGCTCCGAACAGGGCTGCGGAGGGCAGGTGCATTTCGGTCTCGGGGGTGGGCCTGGCCCCGACCACCCAAAGCAGCGGTGACAGGCTTCCCACCGAGGTTCCCAAGGCAGCCTGCGCTTCCCCCCGCAGACAGCGGGCCCCCTGGCGGGGACGGAGACTCGTCCAAGGTCATGGTGGGGTCAGGGCACACCCCTGAGGTCAAGCCGGCTGGGAGACGACCCACGGGGAGGTTACGTCCTTCTGACGGCGTTTCTGCGGGTCCCAAGTTTTCCACAACAGGAAAACCAACCTCACCTCTTCCAAGTGAGGGGCCGGCGCGGACTCGGCGCGGTTTCCGGGCCTCTGGGAAGGGGGGTGGGGGAGGGGTCCCGCCCGTGGGGGAGGGGCTTCTGCGGCCCCGCGGGCCGGGGCGGCCACCCCGCAGCCCCCGCCGGCCCGCGACGTCCCGACCCCAGCCCCTCCCAGCCCGCGGGCGGCACGGAGGCCGGGGGAGGGGGGTGGGGGGCGCCTACCTGCAGGCCCTTGGAGAAGGGGCAGAAGAGCGCCAGGTGCGCCAGGCGCCGCAGCCGCCGCATGGTGGGCCCCCCGCGGGCGCGGGCCCGGCTCGGCTCGGCCTCAGCCCCGCGGGCCGGCCCGCAACGGCCGCCCTCCGCCGCCGCCTCCCCGCGCGCCCGCGCCCGCGCCCGCGCCCGCGTCCACGTCCACGTCCACGCGAGGGCGCACTCCGCCGGTCGGCCCGGGCGGGGCCGCGAGCGCGAGCGCGGGCGCGGGCGCGGGCGAGGGGCGGGGGCGGGGGCGCGGGAGGAGGAGGGGAGGGGCGCCGGGAGAGAGCCGCGGGCGGGGGGAGGAGGGGAGGAGCGCCGGGGAGCGGCGGGGAGGGGAGGGGGCTAGCGGGGGAGGGGCGGATGGCGGAGGGGGCACCCGCGGCCCCGCCCCGGCCCCGCACCCCCGGGCTTTGGCGGCGGGGCTGTCACCGCGAGCCGGCACCGCGAGCTGCGGCGGCCCCGCCGGGCGGAGGGACGAGGCGGCCGCCGGCAGGGCGCCCTGGGGAGGGTCGGACGCGTGGGGGCGCGGAGGGGGCGTCCGGCGCCAGCCACCCGGCGGGCCTGGACGAGGGGTGGACGGACGCAGTGCGAGCCTTGGCCCGCTTCTTCCATTTTTCAGGGAACGCGGTGAGTGCGCCCTTCTCTGTGCGCGGTTCCGCCGGGGTGTCTGCGTGCAGCCCCGCAGCGCCCCCACCAGCGGGCCCCCTCCCTTCGAGCCCCCGCAGCCCCGGCCCTGATCGCCGCCCCCGCGGCCCATAAACGGAAGAGGGCAGGGACAGCCTTGGGGTCTGGCGTGTCGCCGGCAGAAGCCAGAAATTCACTGAGCGCCCGTGTGCCCGCGGAGCCGCGCGCCCGCACCGGTGCCGGGCTCGGTCGGCGCTCCCCGCGGACGTGGGGGGCGGGGGGCAGGGGCGGGGGCCCGGCTGCCTTCAACGTCGCCTTGGGTTTTGTGAGAGGGTGCGTTTTCCCTTCCCGCGTGGAGGAGGCTGGCAGAGATGTGAGCCCGGACTCCGCCGGGCTGGGGTCAGCGGGGCGTCGCCCCGGGTCCTGGTCCTCGCGGCACCTGCTGGCGGGAGCGGGAGCTCTGGCCGCGCTGGCGAGCGCGCCGCGGTGTCTCTTTGTGGCTGGACCCGCATTTCCCTGTCGACTGACGATGCCGAACATTTTTTTCTCACGAGCTTCTTAACCACCCGTATGGCTTCCCTGCTAAAACGTGTATGTTTTTAAATGTATTTTTCCCTATTGTCTTTTTTACTGTGTTGTTTCCTTGTCATTGAGCTTTGAGAGTCCTTGGTATCATCGTTGCTGCTACGTTATCAAACAGGTGATTTGCAAAGATTTTCTCCCCGTCTGTGGCTTGTCTTCTGTTTCCCTTGAGTGTCTTTCAAAGAGCGCAAGATCCCAAAAAAAGGAAATTAAGTAACATAAAAGAGCGCAAGCTCCTGAGGTCGACGAAGTCCAAGTGACCCATTTTTTCCTCCTGTGGTTTGTGCATTTCACGTCTGTCACATCGAAGAAATCTTTGCCTAACTGAGCAGTGCAAACATGGGGGTTTTCTTCTAGAGGTTTTGCAACAGCTGTGTCTGCCGCTTACCGCCCCCCCCCCCCAGTCGCCGGGGTCCAGAACCACGTGACCTTCCTTCTGGCAGATCTGGCCGCCTTCATCCCATCACGTGGGCACCTCATCCTCCCAGAGCCTCAGGAGACGGGCAGCCTCAGGGCAGTGAGATGTTGTGACAGAGAGCCCGCAGCCCTGTTACTTTATTACGGCATATTGCTACAGCCATCCAACTTTTAGTTACTGTTTCTCTGTTTCAGCCCCTGATTTACGAATGAAACTTTAACATAGGTCTGTACGTGTAAGGTTCAGTACCATCCACATCCACTGGGGGGTCTTGGGATGTATCCCCTATGGATGGGGGTGAGGGGGAGTTACTGTATTAAGTTTTACATGTACGTCAGTGCTAGCATTAGAGCTAACTTTTGTACGTGGTGCAGGAGATAGATCCAGGGAGTAGTTTGGTTTTTGGTTCTGTGTTTTGGGGTTTTTCTTTGTTGGGCTTTTTTGCACATGGCTATCTAGTTGTTCGAACACATTTGTTGAAAAGATGAACTCCTGCGTGGTTTTGCAGTGGAGTGCTCCCAGTGAGACACAGTGCACGGCTGTCCCCGGCACCCTGGAGGCTGGTGTTCCAGAAAATCGCAGCGAGCAGATCGCCAGCAATTTCTGCAGGCACCCAGTGTCCTCAACCAGGTTATCCTTGGGTCTAGGGCCTGGACAGTCGCGCTGGGGGGTCCAGGTTGTTCGACCAGAATCAACTTTGCGTCCCATGGGTCCCCCGGCCGGCCAGAGGGTGCCCTGGGAGGAAAGACAAAGCATCCTGCTCAGGAGGGTCAGGGTAGAATACTGAATATCCGAAGAAGACCTATGCGGCCCCACCCCCACCGTTTCGTCCTGGTCATTACCCAGGAGGGGATCAAGCAGACGTGTGCCTGTCTGGGGGCAGCCCTGGTGCTCAGGCCGGAAGAGGGCACAGAGGTGGAGCCAGAAATCCTCATAAGCGAACCCTGGGGAAGGGTCAGCAACACCACGGCAGGACGCGTGGAGGGCCCAGCCACCTCGAGCCCCGGCCCACCACGGGGCGTCCTTTGTGATGAAAGAACCACCTTGCAGATTGCAGGCGAAACCCACGACCCCTCAGCTCCTTGGCTTGGAGAATCAGCGCAGGGGTGAGGTCAGAGGCGAGATGCATAGCCCGAGGGAGGGTCCAAGTCTGATGGAGTCATTTGCCAGGAGCTAGGGTCGCCCGCCCAGGCGGTGTCCGCCTACCCCGCCCCCCCCATCGGTGAGCCAGCCCTGGGCGGGAGTCGGGTCTGGTGTGCGGTGACCAGGTCTGCGTCAGTGCAAAGTCCCGTGTGTTGCATCCCATCGGTGACACGGGGTGTCGCCGTGATGGATCCCCGTGGCAACGGCGGCCCGTGGCCGACTGGGAAGCGCCGGCTGCTTCGCAGATGAGTTCTGGTGGGTGGGGTGAGAGAGCAGGCGCCCGCCGTGAGCGAGCACAAGTGGCCTCACACGGTCAGCAGCTGTCATTTATTCCTACAGTCCACGGCACCCAGAAGGGGCGTCATTAATCTGTAATTTTGCAAAAGAGCAAAAAAACACCAGAACACCCTGCAAACCATATTGGTTTCCTAGGGCATAACTGCCTGCTGTAACAAAGTATCACAGACGGACCCGCTGAAGACAAAGGAATCGATTCGGCCACGGCTGTGGAGACCGGAAGTCTGAAACGGGGGCGGGGGGGGGCGGGGGGCATCCCTGGGGAGGCTCTGGGGGAGGGTCCTTCCTGCTTCTCCCGCATCCTTGGTGCTTCTTGGCCTGTGGCTGCATCGCCGCCGTCCCTCCCCTGCATTGTCACATGGCCGTCCCCCTGTGTGTCCCCTCTCTGTCTTTGCGTCTTCACACCTGGCCTTCAAAGACTCTATTTCCAAATAGGCCACATTCTGAGGTTCCAAGTGGATATGAGTCTGAGGGGACACTATCCAACTCACTACACAGACCGAGTAGTTACATCGTCTACATCACAGGCCCAAGAATTCGTGAAGCATAACAGGTTTCACCAAGGGACCCTGAAATAAAAGTGGCTTAATCAGGAGAAAAGTTTATTTATCTCTCATATTGTGCTCAGAGGGTAAGCATCCAAGGGCTGAGAACCCCTGTTGTCAGGAACTTAAACTCCTGCCTTCTGTGCTGCAGTCCTCAAGACATGGTTTCTGTCTTGTGGTCAAAAATGGCTGCCGCAGCTCCAGCCATCACCTCCACACTCCAGCACGGAGGAAGAGCAAAGAAGTGAAAAGCATGCCTCTCCCTTTAAGGACCTGGAAATAACCTATCACTTCTGTTCAAGTGCCTGTAAGCTTAGTCACATGACCTTATTTGCTGCAAAGATGGCTGGGAAACGTCGTCTTCCTCTGGATAGTCACACGTCTGACTAAAACTCCCGGGTGCTGGTACCCCGTAGTCTTGAGCGCAAGTATGTCACAGGGAAAATGGTTCCGGGGAAGACTGCCCTTCCAGGGATAACCCATCCCACTGCCCTGGGCCCCGCTGACCTTTGGACCGAGGTCAGGGGCCACGTCGTCCCCTTCAGGTGGGTGTTCTGGGAGGGGTGAGAATGAGGAGCCCAGCACGTGGTGGGGACCCAGGCCAGGCCCGGGGAGGGTGATGTCTGGGACCTCCAGGATGAGGGACGGGGGCGGCCGGGCAGAAGTGCGGTCCCAGCGGAGGAACAGAGTATGCAGAGGCCCAGAGGCAACGGACAGGTATGAAACAGCAGGTGTGAGGTTGGAGGTCTCAGCTGGCACGGGGTCCTGAGGGCCCTTGACGAGGGCTCTGGATGTGGAACTTCAGCCCGGAGGGCCCAGGATCACCGTGGACGGGGCACAGACCAACGGCCAGTGAGTGCGTGGCCCAGAGGGCTCGCTCCCACTGGGATAAGGGGAGGGGGGAAGGGGCTCGTCTGGGGGGCCACCTCCCCAGCAGGGGTGGGGGCTCCAGGCACGCAGGGAGGAGGGTCACTTTCTCAGTGGGGGGGGGCTTCTGGAAAGGGGAGGAAGCTTGGGAGTCCTCAGGGCCCCAGGGCGACCCCTCCAGGTGGGGGGGGTGGGGGAAGGGGCTCGTCTGGGGGGCCACCTCCCCAGCAGGGGGGGGCTCCAGGCACGCAGGGAGGAGGGTCACTTTCTCAGTGGGGGGGGGGGGCTTCTGGAGAGGGGAGGAAGTTTGGGAGTCCTCAGGGCCCCAGGGCGACCCCTCCAGGTGTGGGGGGTGGGGGGGGGGGCGGGGCAGGATGGTTTGGATACCGGCAGGAGCTCAGGGCCACCTCTCCAGGCGCGGGCCATCTCTGTCTGCAGGGGATGGGGGCCAGGGGCAGGAGTTATCCGGGCCCCAGCCCGATCCCCGCGGTGTCCTCTCCTCTTGCAAGGGCAGCGGCTGGGAGCAGGGCCCGTCCAGGTGATCCGGGGCGATCTCCCCTCGAGATCCTCGAGCACCTCTGCCAAGATCACAAAGGTCACACTCGGGTTCCAGGTGGACATAACTGCCGCGTGGGGGCACCGCTCAACCCGCTACAACCACAAAAGCAAATCGCAAAGCCGTCCGTGTGCAACGATACCGTGTTTGTGACTAACAGACGTGCGTGCCTCCGTGTGCGTGGGCGGCGAGCCCGTGGTGTGCGTGCGGCCGCACCCGCGTAACGCGTGCGTGTTTGTGTTTGGAAGCAGGCTGGTTAACCGCGCTCCCCTTGGGGGATGGGCTGGGAGAAGGAGGGGGCCCCTGTCCGCTTTGTAATGACCCGTATGTATTTCGGCATTTTTAAGTGACCAAAAGTTGGCTTTATTCCTTAGGAAGGGGGCGCGAGGGAGGTAGGAAGTCCCGGCCCCTGGCTCGGGTGACTCTCTCCCGGCCCAGGGGGCAGCTAGAAGCCCAGGGCGGGGGCCTGGGTCCAGCTCTGTCCCGCAGGGGCACCGGCCTCCCGGCCTGACTCTGGCAGAGAGGGCCACCGGGAACCCGCAGAGAACCACGTGGCCGCGACAGACCGACCCAGAATAAGCATGGCTGTGGCTGTCCCCACGGTGATGATTTTGGGGGTGCCACAGGGGGATACTTTGGCAAACCTCCCTGTGATTTTCTGGGACTTTTTTAAGGGGCGCGTGTGTATGTGTGTGTGTAAACCTCCCGTGTGTAGTTAGCTCATCTTTAGCCAACTGTACCTGTGACCGCTTTTCGTAAAAGGGGGGAAGCCTTACTGTGGCCCGAATCCCGTCCCCAGCTCCACAGCTTGAGCTCTAACCCCCCAGGTGATGCTGCTGGGGGGGGGGCTGGGGGTGACGGGGTTAGTGCCCCCGGTTCTCTCCCCGTCTCTGTCTCCCCACCTCTCCCCACAGGTGCGCGCACCCAGAGAAGGCGGCCGTCTGCAAGCCCGGGGAGTTCTCACCAGGAGCCGACCCTGACCTCCAGCGTCCTGGCTCCGGAACCCGGAGAAGCAGGCGCCTGTCGTGTCAGCCGCGAGTGCTGTTTGCACGCGCGTGTGTGGATGGAGTGCGGTTCAGCCCCCCCCCACCGCTGTTGTGTGCACCTGCACGTCCCCCCCCCCCCCCCCCCCACTGCTCCCTGACCTGCTTCTCTCAGTAGAACCAGAGTCCTCAGTCCCATTCTCGGGGACCCGCAGTTGGCAGTGAAGTCCGAAATGCTGTGTGTTCGTTCTGATGCTACATCACAGAGATGGTCTAACCGTCGTGGTAAAGACAGGCTTCTCTTGGGCCCCAGAAAGACTGGTTTTCCTCAGCGCCTTGGACTTCCCGAGGGGCACCTCCGCGGCCCCTGGGTCCTGGGGCAGACCTCCTCCGGGACCCTGGGGCACACGCTTCTCCGTTAGAACGGACCAAGCTCGGGTCTGAGAGCCCAGGGCCCCCGCGCCATTTCCAGGGTGACACAATGTTCTGTTGCCTGAAGGCGCCCTGATTTACGTAACCCGTTGCCTCCTGGTGGGTGTTTAGGGTTGTCTGACCTTTCTCCTTCCTGCATCAAGGCTGGGTGAGTGGACTTCTGGCTGAATCTGTGCCCCATTCCTTAATGATTAACTTTCGCCCCGGTACCTGCAGGTCAAAGGCTTTAGGTGTTTCCCATGATAAATGCTCGGCAGGGCCCCGCCTGGCCACCTAACTATGAAAACTCCGAGGGTGCCATCCTGGTGGAGGGGGCGGTTAGCCCGCTGCTTCTCCCTCCGGGTGGCACGGTCCTCTGGGGCCAAGGACTGACCTTATTCTGTGAGCCGCCCCTCAGCCCACCGTTCCTGCAGTCCCAGAAGGCACCTGCTCTTGCCTGCCTCGCGCTTTGTGAACGCTGTCCCCTGCCAGGACTCCCATGCAGCTCCCCCCTCCCCGCCCAGGCAACCCCTTTTGGATGGGTCCCACCGTACAGAGGCCCCCCTCCCTGTCTGACAGGCCACCGGGCCCCCTGAATGCTGGGACTCCCCGTCAGATCCTGACCCCCACACCCAATCCATGTCGGGCTCTCCCCTGGACCCCCCACTCCCTGCACCCAGGGCCAAGTCTGCCTCTGCCTGGGACCTGGCGACCTCTGCATCCCTGGAGAAGCTCCTGCAAGACCAGCAGGGGGTCGGGATGCGGGCAGGGGTGGGGCGGGGAGTGGAGGGAGGGACAGAGATAGCCACGGCGGGGCAGGCTGGTGGCTGTGACCACCACTCATGACACCCAAGACGCTGTGGGCAGTGGCATCAGAGGGTGGCTGAAGGCTGAGACGTGGAATCAGAAAGAAGGTTCCGGGCCTACAGCGAGTGGCTCTGAGGGGTTGCTCACCCCCTCGGAGACCCAGGTCGGCCATCCGTTAGGCGCCGAGGAATCATCCCCCACGTAGAGCCCCCGTGAGAGTCGTGAAGGGACTGTGGCGTGCGGCAGGGACCCGGAGACCCAGAAGGTTCCAGGGTTTGGTGCTACAGTAAGAAAGTTCTGCCCTGGGTCTGACCTCAGTGTCTCCCGCCGTGGTTTTATTCCCACGTGGCCATGGTGGCCAGGCCCCCAGGGGGCCCCCAGAGACCCCACCTCCTGGCACAGTGGGGGTGTTGGCATATACCTTGCTGTCTCAGACCCCTCGCCCTGGGGAAGCCGCCACCCAGGCAGTGAGGACACTGAAGCAGCCTGGCCAGGCAGGCGGTCAGTGTGGCCCGGAGCCCAGGCGTCCTGCCCGCGGCCAGCAGCAGCTGGCGGCCTGTGAATCCCCCAGCCCCAGTCAAGTCTTCGAAGGACCCTGAGCCTGGCTGACGTTTTGGCACAAGGTCACAGGGACCCTCAGCCGTAATCGCATCACCGGGCTTCTCCTGAATCTCTGACCGTGGGTCTGTTCGCTGTCTTAGCCTGCTGTATCTTGGGGTGCGAGAGGACCCCGAGGAGAGGGTTCCTGGGGGGTGGAGGACACAGGACACTTTTGGAATTGGATGCGTCTTCTGTGGGGAGAATATTCTGAGACAAAAACAAGTAACAAAGAATCCAAAAGGCATTGTTTTCCAAAGTCGGCTCCATGCCCAGCGTGGGGCTCCAACTCATGCCCCTGAGGTCAAGAGTCGGATGTTCCACTGACCCGAGCCAGCCTGGTGCCCCGGGGAAAGTCTTCAATTAGCAATAATCGTGCCCCGGATAAACCTCCTTGGCTACAATGCTGCCCCTGCACAAAGCTCCAGTTTAAGGAGAATTGCTCAGGGGCACCTGGGGGGCTTCGTCTGTTGAGCATTGAGCGACCGACTCTTGATTTTGGCTCAGGTCGTGATCTCGCGGTCTGTGGGTTCAAGCCCTGCGTCGGGCTCTGTGCTGATGGCTCGGAGCCTGGAGCCTGCTTCGGATTCTGTGTCTCCCTCTCTCTCTGCCCTTCCCCCACTCCCACTCTCTCTCTCCCTCTCTCAAAAATAAATAAACATTAAAAAAAATTTTTTTAAAAACCTAGCAGAACTTTATTCTCAGTGTTCTGAGGCTGGAAGTCCAGAATGCAGGTGTGGGCAGGGCCGTGCTCACCCTCGGGTGCTCTCGGGGAGGGTGCTTCCTGCCTCCTTCGGCTCCTGCTGTCTCCGGGCTCTCCTGGGCTGTGGCCCCCTCGCTCGAGTCCCGTGGCCTCACCCTGTGTCTGCCTGTCTGTCCTCTGTGCCTCTCCTATGAGGATGGTGATCACTGGCTTTAGGGAACCCCCCCCCAGATAATCCAGGGTGACCCGCTCATGTCAGGATCCGTAATTCAAGACATCTGCAGAGACCCCTTTTTCCAAATAAGGTCCCATTCCCAGGCACCGGGGTGAGGATGTGGACACGGCTTTTTGGGCGGCCGCCGTCCTCCACTGCTGGACGCAGGAGCCCCTGCCGCTGAGCTCACATGACTCCCAGGAGCTTCCCCGCCTCTGAGGAACAAACTGGGCTCTGTCGGGGCAGGTGCAAGGAGAGCCCCGAGGGCAGGGGCCCTGGCTCCCGCCCGCACAGCTGCGGTCTCTCCCAGCATCCCTGATTTAGAGGGACAGGATTCCCACCGAGGAAGGTCAAGAGAACATGAATTCAACTCACTCGTGCTCCCGCCTCACCTCGTGCCGCTGTGGGGCGGGGGCAGATATTCTCTGAGTCACTGTTCAACGAGGAAATGGTGTCGATGTTACAACCTGTTCGGGGCAGACACGAGGTGCGGCAGTCCTTGTAAAGGAGACTGTACCCCCACTTTCACTTACATTTCCTCCCCTGCAGCCCCCGCCCCCCCACCGGCAGGATTCCAGGACTCCCAAAACCATGTCCCAAGCCAAACACACAGGCAGACTTTGAGCTGGTCGTGTTGGGATGGGAGTGGGGAAGGAAGGGCCCCTGCGGCCGGGGGTGACCCGCTGCCTTTTTGGTTTCTTTGTTTTACTTTTTCTTTATTTTTCGCTCATCTATTATTTATTTTGAGAGACCGAGAGGGCACACGTGAGAAGGAGGGGGACGGGGGCAGAGGGAGGGAGAAGGAGAGGATCCCAAGGAGGCCCCACACTGTCAGCCCAGAGCCCAACGCGGGGCTGGAACCCACCCCCCCGCGAGATCATGACCCGAGCGGAATCCAACAGACGGATGCTCGACCGACTGAACCACCCCGGTACCCCAAACCCACTGCCTTTTTAATTATTACTGTTCCTGGTTCAAGATACACAGAACGTAGGACTTGTCCTCTTAACTGTTGTCAAGGGCACAGTTGGGAGGCGTCTGGCGCATTCACGCTGTCGGGCAGCCGTCCCCTCCGTGACTCCCCACCTTCCCAGACTGAGCTCTGTCCCGCCACACACGGGAAGCCGTGCACGCGCATCGGAGCGCAGGATCATAAAAGAGCACGGAAAGGCCCCTCCGCAGTCTCGTCCCGACAGAGCCGCGAGTGCCGGCAACCCACCCGCCAAGCACCGTCTGGGGGCCTCCGGGCGGGCCACCAGGGCGGGCACCAGCCAGAGCCCACCCTGCTTGCAGCCCGGGGGGTGGGGGGAGGGGGTGACTGGGCAGCGCGGCGGGCCGCTCGGGTTGATCCCCGGGTGTGTGCTTTTCCTGCGGGGGCGTGGCCTCTCGGAGCTCCTCCCCCTGGCCCTGGCCCCGCCTTCCGGCCTGCCTCCGCCCTCCCGGGGTCCGTCCGCTAGAGGGCAGCGCTGCCCGGCGCTTGGCAGAGGCCCGGCTGGCTGGCGGGCGGAGGCCGAGGACGCCCGAGAACGCCCGAGAACCCAGGGGCGGGCGCAGGGGCTGCGGCTCCAGTCTGGGGGAGGGGTCGCCAGATAAAACACCGGGCGCCCGGTTCGACCTGAATTTCAGAAAGACAACGTTTTTTAGTAGAGATATGTTCCAAATATGACACGGGACATACTTGGGCTGAGAAAGTAGTCCCTGTTTATCTGAAATCCAACTCCTACAGCGTCCCGTGCTAGACCTGGTGACCCTACCTCCGGGGACCGCACCGACAGCAGCCCGCAAGCAGAGGGAGCCAGGGCGGGGCTGCAGCTCTGGTTCCAAGCTCATCAGCTCAGTGACTGTGTCCGGATGGGCCACCGGGAGGCCACACCTGCCCTGAGCGGTGACTCAGGTGGATGTTGGCAGTCGTCCCGGCTGGCATCCAGGCAGAGGCAGGGTGAGGTGGGGCTGAACTGGGGGACCTTGCCTCTCTCTGACCTCTCACTCGAGGCGGCAGGATTCAGGACTCATTGGTCCAGGCCTCCAGGTGGTGAAGTGTGCGGTGGCTGGAGGTCAAAGGCCAGATCCGGTTGTTCTGGAAAGGTCAGCTGCAGTTGTAATTAGCGTTCTGACACTCTCCGGGCCTGCATACTGTGCCGCGTGGTCCCGAGCAGTGTCTGCTTCTCTCTTCACCCAGAGTCCTCTCCACCGGCCAGGCTTCCGCCTCCACCATGGCCCCTGTGCTCCCGCAGGAGTTTCCTTGGTTATATTTACACCATGAATTCACCTGGACTTTAACTGGGTTCACGAACGGAGCTAGGGGCTCTGACTCACTTTCCACCCCTCGAGGGCTAGAACCCCGCCCCCTTATCTGAGCAAGTGCGCCTGCGCGGGCAGAGACAGCGGTCGGACCCCCAGCCTCGTGGGGCGGGGTCTCCACGGAGAAACTGGAGAGCCGAGGGACAGACGGCGGTACCTGAGGCCTGCGTGCAGGTCAGCGGTGCTCGGTCCATGTCCGCGACCGTTGCGTTCTCGTGTCTGGATACCCGCGGGGCCATCGCTGTGCTGGCCACTCTGCCTGCACGGGCACACATCGACCGCTCCTGCCAGCCGCCCTGACCTCCAGAGCTCCTTGGTGTCTTTCTATGGACAGTGTCCCCGATTGTCCCCCGTCTGGTATTCCGTGAGCTGACAGGCTCCACTCAGCACACGCGCTCTCCCTCTGGGCTCCTGAGGGAGGATTCCTCTATCCCGTCATCCCCTCACTGCCTCATTCATTCATTTGTTCACTAAAAACCGGTGAGGTGGGGGGCAGGGGCGGGGTGCTGCCGCTCTCAAGCCCCGGGGATGGAAGGGGCAGCTGCACAGAGAGGCTGAGGCGCTGGGGGGCCTGGTGTGGCGCAGAGGTCGGGGGGCCCTGGCCACCCCGGGCACATGGCTCTGGGACCGAGGCACCGGCAGGGGGACCCACGGAAGGTGAGGCCCCATCTCCCGGGCCCCGCTGGGCCCGGACCGTCGGTGGCCCACAGGCGGAAGAGCTGCCAGCCAGTGACGCTGGGTGGAACTCAGGCCCAGGTCTCTGCAGAGCTGGGCCCCTGCCTCCAAACTGGTGAGTCTAAGTCTCCAGATTGGGTGCGCGAGGTGCCTCCGGCATGGCTCGGGAGACAGACACCCGCCTGGCCACAGTCCGGTGGAGGGGAGCAGACCCCCTGACTTCAGGGCGGCGGGAATTCAGCATACTTCCCGAAAGGGTGCACAGGGCCTGGTGGGCAGGGCACAGCCTTCCTCTCTCCCGCTCCCGGTCCCCCGGGCCTTCCCTCAGGCCTCCTTGCAACCTACCTCACTGACCCCCAGCCCGTGCCAGAGGCAGGATGCCGGCCTTCAGAATGGAGGGCCCCCCCCCAGCCCCCCGCCCCTTCTCTACCGCTCGTTGGCTCCTCTCTCCCCAGCACTGAGAGGGCAACAGAGCGGGCCAGGGCTCCTCCAAGGCTCCTTGGCCCCGAGACGCAGCCCCGCAGCCAGCAGCCAAAGCCAGGAGCGGGCGGGGCAGGGCAGAGGGCAGCGGGTGGGCCGGCCTGGGGTGTGCTGGGGCAGCTGATGGAGTCTGGATGCCAGCTGGGCCAAGGGTGAGCTGACCAGAAGGCAGCCTGTCCGAGGAGGAGAGGCCTGCAGGCCTGGTGTCTCACACGCGGCCTCACGGGCCCCCGGGCGCCCATCCTGGCCCACGGTGCACAGATCAGGAAACCGAGGAAGGAAGGGCTGGTCCCAAGTCATCTGGGGGCCACGGGGGCCACCTGGGTCTGGCTCTGGGCTCCGTGTTGCTGGCCGGGGTCCCGGGGATGCCTTCTTGGGTCCCTGTGTGCCTGTGTGTCCGGGGAGGGGGCCGGGCGAGGCCACCTGCGAGGACTCATCTGAGACCCGAGGCTCTGGCGGCTGGTGGAGCTTCACGTGGGCTGCTGACCCGAGCGCAGGGGTCAGACGCGCGTGTCACGGCTGCGGGGGCCGCGTGGGGGCTGCCACGTGGGGGGCCCAGCCCTGGCTCCTCGTGGGGCCTCCTCTCCCCTGCACTGTCCAGCGGTGTCCCCCTACCTCTCCACCTTTCCCTCTGTCCCCTTTTGTCCCTTCACGTCCCAGCCAGAAATCCCTCTGGGGAGGAGAGGGGTCTCGCTGGCTGTCGCTCTGCGGCTCCCAGACCCTCCTCCCAGCCTGTGACCCAGGCGCTCCAGAAACCACATCCAGATGGTGATTTTGCCCATTGGTGCCTGAGTCCGGGGCCGCACGTCCCAGGCTCCACGTGCCCTGGCCGGCAGCCCTCGCCCTCCCTCCCCGCCTCCCCGCGGCCCTGGCCCTGCCCACTGCAGAGACCTGGGAATTGGGCCCAGAGGCCTCATCTCATCTATTTTTAAGTACAAGCCCATGAAAGATTCACAGGCTGCTTTATTTACAGGTGGCAGGCTGGCATGGTGTGCGCGAGAGGCCTGAAAACATGTCGGCCTAGGCGAGCTCAGCCTGAGCGCCCCGGGGCAGCCCGGCCTGGCTTGTGCAGGCCCCCCGGGCCCCCCTCCCCGATGCCAGCCGGGCCCCCTGGGACCGCCCCCGCCTCATGCGGGCCGGGCTCCCCAGGCTACTTCCCTTCTTCCCATCCCGCCAGAGGCCCGGCTCCCTTGGGCCTTCTCCCCAGGAGGTGCCCCCCAGAGGTGACAGGGTGCTCATGGGGGGCTCCGCCACCCACCTCCTGCCCCTGCCCCCCTATGCAACCAGCTGCTCCCTAGCCCGCTTCCCTGATCCTGCGTGATCTCTGAGACACCCCCCTCCTGGGCTTTCGTCCTGCCCCCCCCCCCTTACTTCCCCCCAGGGCAGGTCTCTCCAGACACAAGAGGCAAAGTCAGGAGTGGCCCCTGCTGGGCCAGCCTGGGCCACGTGCTCATTTCATCCCAGCCGTGCTAGGTGGGGTTAGTGTCCCCATTTTACAGACTAGGAAATTGAGGTTCTGGCGCACTGGGTAACTTGGGTGTGAAGCCAAATCTTGGGACTTCGACGGTTAGGTGCCCCACCCCTGTCCCAGCGGCCAAGTGGTGAGGAGGGGTCACACAGTGCTCACTTTATCTTGGCTTCCAGAAGCGGAGAGCCTTGGCCCTTCCCTCCAGGCATGCCACCCAACCCAAGAGAGACACGCAGACCACAGGGCCCCACCCTGCCCCGGAGGAAGGAGGCTGTGGGCGGCCTGGCCTCTGTGGCTCTGCCTGTGGGACCCCGCAGGTCCCCGGGGCCGCCCGCTCCCTCTCCCCCTGCACCAGCACCTGGCGCCCAGTGACGTCCCCTCCCCTTGGCTGCGGGCTCACTCGGGCCTCGGGAGGGGGTGCCAACCCAGCCTTGATTATGTCACCTGGTGTCATGTGCTGTCTGGCTTAGTCCCAGCAAATGCCCAGGAGGGCTCCCAGCTGTTACCCAGCAGGGACCAGGGCGGACTCATGGCCGGGTCACCTGGGCCGCCGCGGGAACTCGGGGCACTTGGCAAGTCAAACCAGAGTGTCCCTGCTCTGGCCATGCTCTGGGGAGGAACCTGAGGGGAGCCCTGCCTGTCCCCACCTACGTGGGAATCACTGATTTTAGAGAACATCTCTTTTCTCAGCATCTCCACCAACCCAGAAGATTCTCTGGGGTTTCACTTTCTGGAAACAAAAAGGTTTTGTTAGCTTTCCAAATAGGACGTTACAGGACTGAGTATGTCTTTCAGCCCCCCCCCCCCCCGGCAGACCTCTCGCCAGCCCCCGCCCCGCTTCCCCTTTCCTATCCGAGGAAGAGCCTTTTCTTTTCTTGCGATGCTTCCCCAGGATGAGACTGGGAAGAAGGTGAAAGTGGGCACCAGCCTCTGTGTCTCGATGAGGACCTGGCACTGGGTCCGGAACCACCACCCCTGGGAGCCGGAAGAAGACGACGGGGCAGCCCCCCCGCGCCCCCCCTCCCCCCCCCAGCACGTGGTAGCCTCCGGGCAGCAGGTGTGGGACACAGCGGCCGGGACCAGTCTCCCTCCCTGTCACTTCCTGGCTGGGCGACCCCTACCTCTGGGAGGCTGTTTTCCACCTGTAAGATGGGGATGCACTTGCCCCGGAGCGCCGGCTCCCTGCCCCACCCCCGGATGCAGGGGACCCTTTCCCACCCAGCTGTGTCCTCTCCTCCTGTCCTGGTGCCGTCTGCCCAGGGGGAGGTGAGTCTTCCAGCCTGTGGACACAGGGAGACGCCAGCCGGGCTGTGGACACTGACACGAAGTGGTGGCCCCTCAGACTGGGAACGAGACGGAACCAGGATTCTCTCCCAGGTACTGACAGGTGTAAGGCGGCTGAAATGCTAGGGCCACCTGGGAATGGGCCACCGCACCCACACAGGGAACCCCACCTCCCTTGGAGCCAGAGCTCCCCATTCATCCTAAGAGCGAAGCTTTCGTATTTTGAGCGAAAACAGGCCAGTTTGGGGGGTGGGTGCCAGGAGACTGTGTCGGTGGCAGGTTGCCTCAGCATCTGAAACACCCAAGGGACCTCTAAGATTGTTCTCCGTGCCCTTGCCAGGCATACGAGTGCGTTCCGGAAATTGCAGGAGACACAGCACCCTGGCCACCCAGGACAGAAGCACGGGAAGGAGACGTGGCCTTACAACCTCAGCCTGCTCTGTGGGACCTGTTGGCCGCCGCAGCGGTCATCTGGGCGCCCAGGCGGGGCCCCTCCCTCTACCCCGAGCCAACGCTAAGGGCACCGATGCCGCCAGGCTGGCTGATCGCTGAGCTGATGTGAACGCAGTCGCCTGATATCTGCTCCTGGCGGCGCACCAACAGTGGGTGAGCGGTGACACACTGTTCCTGGCACGCAAAGCAGACACCCCCCCCCAGCCCCGCCCAGAAACCCGCCCCATCCCTACGGCCTCCGCGGTGCGCCCACCAGGCCCGTAGAAAGAGAACGCCCGACGGCCGGCCAGCCGGGTCTCCCTGCAACTGCCAGAGGGGACCCGAAGGCGCAGATGGCCCAGGCGGCCGTTAGTCACTGGGGCGCGGTTGTTCGGCCACCGGGCCGCCAGGGCCGTGGCGTCCTTGGGTCGCCTTTGGAGCTCCGGTTCCGGGCTAAGGGGCAGCGGGGATGTGGGGGGACACGAGGAGGGGCGGGGCGGCCGGCAGAGCGGGGGTGGGGTGGGGGCCGGGCGGCGGTGTCGGGGTCCAGGCCACCGGGCTGCGCGGCTGCGGGGCTGGGACGGGGGCCGCGCCGCCCGGAGCCGCGCGACCCGGGGGAGTGTGACGGGACGGGGCGGGGCGGGACGGGGCGGGACGGGGCGGGGCGGGGCGGGCGCGCCTCACCTAGCCGCTTCCTGGGCGCGCTCGCTGCCCTCTCCGCCCCGCCCCTGCGCCCTCGCAATAAGAGGCGCGGGCGCGGCGGGAGCCCGCCAGCTGCCGCCAGCCCGCAGGTCGCCTTCGCGCAGGGGAGCCGAGGCGGGCGCCGTCGGGGCGCGGCGGGGCCATGGGGCTCTGGCCGTGGCTGACGGGGGCTCTGCTGCTGCTGCTGCTGCTGGTGCAGCTGAGCCGCTCGGCCCGGTTCTACGCCAAGGTCTCCCTGTACTGCGCGCTCTGCGTGTCGGGGTCCACCCTGGCCGCGGTCATCTGCCTGCTGCGGCACGGCGGCCGGACGGTGGAGAACTTGAGGCAAGGGGGCCGGGGGCTCGGGGGCCGGGGAGGGGGGCTCGGGGACAGCCCCGGGTGGGGCGGAGCGCCGGCCGCCGCCCGCTTCCGCTTCCCTAACTTTCTTCTCTCCTGTCCCTCCTTCCTGCCCCGCCCGCGCCTCTCGGGGCTCCCCGGCGGGCGCGCGGGGGCGCGGGGGGCCCCGCGTCACAACGTCGCCGCGCCCGGGAGCCCTCCCCCGCCCCTCCCCAGCCCCCCCCTCCCCCCGCGCCCGGGGGCGGCCGCCTCGGAGGTCTGGGTCTCCCGCGCCGCCGCGTCCTTCCGCCCCGCCAAGGGCCCGCGGGACGCGGGGGACGCGCCGGGGGACGCCGGGGGGCGGCGGGGGGCGGCGGGGGGCGGCGGGGGGCCGAGCGGCTCCGGGCGCGGAAGGACGCCGGGCCCGCTGGGAGCGGCGCGCTCCTGCTTCACCCGCGGGCTGCGGGGCCGGCCCCGGGGTGGGCTTCGCCGGAGCGCCGTGGAGTCTGCGGCGCCCCTGTCCCCTCCGCACCTCCTCCTGCCTCCGCCCCCTGAACGCACCTGTGCTCCGACACCTCCCCTCCGTTCCCTTCTTCTAAGGTACCAGGCTCCCTGGTGGGAAGGAAGGGTAGCTTGGGCCCCGGGGTCCGGCCTCAAGCCTGGGGAAGGAAGGGAGTGGCGCCTGGAACTTTTCTCTGGACAACTCTGGGAGCCGGGCGGTGCGGTGCTGCGGGCTGGCGGGGTGGGGTGGGGAGGGGAGGTCAGGTGGGGGCCTCTCCGGGCCAGAGGCTAAGGGGGGGGGCAAGGCTGCCTGAGCAGGGGCGTCCTCCTGCCCTGTGGGATCCCAGGCGTGGCTTTTGCTACCATTTCTGTCCGTGGCTTTTGCAACAGCCTCTTGGCTGTGACCTGCCGTGAGGATATTTGGTCTCTGAGGTCCCTGCCCCCTGTGTGGTTACAGGGCAGTTGGTGAGGGTTGCTGGCTTGCTCCCACCTCTGTCCTTGTCCATCCAGGCTGCCGGGGCCGGCCCACACTTTGTGGGTCCTCGGGCCCTGTCTTTCGGGGGTGGTGGCTTCCCGTGGTACCCGGAGTAGGCGAGGACTGGGACTGGAGGGCGCTCAGTGGGTCTCTGGTCCCCCGCCCACCACCACCAGAGCCCAGACAGGCGTCCACGGGAGTGCAGACCCCAGGGACAGCCCGGGGGTGGCCCTTCCGGGCCGTCTTCCCTCGTGGGGAGGGAAGGGCAGGGCCTCCTTTGGGGGTGGGTCCCCAAAGCTGGGCCCCCACCACTCCAGGGCAGGGGTGCCTGAGGCTGCAAACGCCTGTGACGGCCCGGCCCCTTGCAGGGGCCTCCACTGGGCGCAGGAGGAGAGGTGTGGGTTCGGGGACCCACGGGCCGGGGGGCTTCTTGGAGGTGGTGCTGCCTGGCAAGAGCCGGGCCAGGGGATGGCGCCTCTGGTTCTGAGGCGGGGGGAGCCCCGGGCCGAGCTGTCCCGGGGCAAGGGGGGGGGGGGGGCAGGCGGGAGAGCTGGGCCCAGAGCAGGTTTTCAGAAGCGACAGGAGGCAGGGAGGTGGCCCTCCCCTCCCCCCACCTTGTGTCATCAGGTGGCCTCTTTAGAAGCAGCTTTTCTTGTCTTTTAAAAGGACTGACTCAGACTTCAAAGCTGCCTCCCAGGGGTCACATCAGAAGCCACCAGTCTCCTTTCTGACTTGGTGACTGGACCTGGCAGGCTGGTCACACTAGGACTGGGCCTGCCCTTGGCCCCGCCCCCCCCGGCTTGGGTCTGCTCTCCTTAGTCCCAGTGGCCTGAGATTCTGGCCCACTCGGTGTCCTCCTCAGGACTGTAGAGGCTCTGATGGTGGAGGGGGGGGCTTCCTGCTGCCCTCCCCTCCCTAGGGCAGCCCCGGATCCAGGCTCTGCGCGGGGGGGGGCGGGGGCACCCCAGGATACTGCCAGGTAACGGCAGGTGCTGTGTTCTCCCAGGGAGAGACCACAGCCTCCTTCCCCTGGATCGTCAGGTCCCACAGGGGTGGGTCACAGGGATGTGAGCCCCTGGCAATAGTGGGGGCACTGGTGGGGCATGCTGTGAGGAGGAGTTCCCCGAAGGGGCGGGGTGGGGGGGGTTGCCCCAGGACGGGACCCGGGAGGCTGGAGCGGGGGTGCCAGAGGGACGGAGCGCACAGGCTCCCTGCCCCCTCACCGCAGGCCCCCGTGGGGCTGGGACATGCCGCGTCTTCACTCACCAGCTTGTCCTGGACCCCTGAGCACCCTGGGTGCCTGGCTGCTCTGCTCTCCAGCCCCGCCCTGACTTCTGGAAGAGGCCACCTTGCCTGAGGCCACAGCCTCTACTCCCGTCTCCCGTGGGCTGCTGTACCTCCACTGTGGGGACGGGCGTTATCCTGTGCCTCACTTAACTGCTGAGGAGTCCGGGGTGTGACCGACACCTGCAGGTATAAGGCCTGCACAGTGCGGGGGGGCGGGGGAGGTGGCCGCCCAGGGTCCCGGAGTTAGACATGGCGGAACTGGGGTGCCGACCCGCTGGGAATGACTCCCAAGAGCGTGTTTTGTCTTTTCCCTCCGTGCCCACCCAGCTCTGCGGGGCTGGATGCCAGGCTCTGGGCGCTGGAGCCCTGGGAGGGACGGGGGGGGGCAGCCCTGCTCTGCCAAGGAGCTCCCCAGGGAACCTTTGCCTGTTGGACTCAAGTTCACAGGGTGCGGGGAACAGTGATGGGAACAGAAGAGCTGAGGAGACCCCGGCCCGGCTGGGGGGCTGAGACTAAGAACTCCTCCCAGGCCGATTGTGCCCTGTTGGCTGGGGTGGGTGGAGTTATTAGGTCGTCTTCCCCATCCTGGGAGGAGAGGCCCTTAATACACCCATTTGACAGAGAGAAAAATAAAGCTTTTCTGTGCCGCCTGTGTGAGAAGTAGGTTCCGCCGCAGGGTCAGGAGATCCTGGTAAGAGCCGCTTAACCAAGAGGCTTTACTCTTTTGTGCATCGAGGGAGACCAGAGCCGGGCCGCCCAGGTCCACGGAAAGCTTCCGGCCCCTCCGGCCCGTGGCTCCGCCGTTCTCGGGGTCCGGGATGCCGCTGCTGTGGCAGGGCCGCTGGGGGTTGGCCCGCGTGCTTCTGCGTCCATCCGAACTGTCAGGACCCAGGTGGCATAGCTCTTAGCTTCGAGGAGGTGGGGGGTGGGGGCAGTGAGGCACGGTTTGTGCAGCCGATGCGTTGTTTCGGCCGGAGACCGGGGGCTTATTGATGCCAGTCAGGGTTTGAACCCAGAACAGCCCAGCCTCTTAGCCAGCCACTCGGTGGTCCTGCAGGGGTGCACGGAGGGGGGCACGGTGCAGTCAGGAACTCATGTGGCACATGGGCGCTGGCCGGGGGTCCTAGTGTTGCAGGAAGGTCTGCCTTTGTTTTTCTTGGGGTAGGACGGCCAGGGGCAGTGTCCTTCCCTGGATTGCTGCTCGGAGCCCTGGAGACCCTGCCTGGGGACTAAGAGCTTGCCGGCCCCCCCTCCTTCCAGCCCCCTGGTGTGCACCCCATTCCTACACAGCCCCTCCTAACACCTCTGGGCGTCCTGCTGCACAGGCTGGAAACCCCACCCCACCCGGCCCCTGTCCCCTCCTTGTGCTCCGACACGTCGCACACGTGGAAAACATTCCTGCCCTGCCAGGTGGCCTCTCTGGAACCTCCTGTCCCCTGAGCAGATCGATGGCTCCATGCTGCCTTCCTGGCAGGGCTGTCCCCCAGATGAACCCTCCGAGACCTTGCTCTCGGTGGTGGCGGCGGGGGGGGGGGGCGACGGGTGCAAACCCAGAGGGTTAGGCTGCGGGCTGGTGCACCTCCCGCCCCCAAGTCCGGGGCTGGGGGCAAAGGTCAGCAGGCGGCCTGGGGCTGGCCTTGAACTTCCTTCCAGCTGCTGGAGCACAGTGCTGGCTGGGGGGGGGGGGGGGCAGGGGGAGGCTCTCACTCTCATCCCCTTTGGATTCTCACCTGCTTGCGACACCACATTTCACTTTTCAGTTGCTCCCAGGGTCGCAGCCTCCTGGGCTCAAGGTCCACGCCCTTCCCCTTTCACAGGCAGACGTGAATACTTAGTGAGGTCAGGTGCATCGCCCAAAGTCATGGCCAGAGAAGGGAGCCAGGATCCGGATCTGCCTCACCTAGAGCTTGCGAAGGCCCCACGTGTCCTCAGGCTAAGTGCAGAAGGTCTGAGGAGCCTGGGCTCCCCTGGGGCACTGGAAGGATCTGTGGCGTCCTAGTGCTCAGAGGTTCTAGGTGGTTCTGGGTTGGGTAGAGGGCTCCTGAGAAAGATCCAGGAAGGGCCAGGACAGCCCATCTATCTGCCCGACGAACCATCCTGCTCCCGGGGGCCACGCGCCATGAGGTGGAAAGATGGCACCTGTCACCCACCTGGCAGCGGGCACCTACCAGGCCACCTGGGCTCCACCTGGGGAGGTGGGGTCACGGAGTTGGGGGCTAGGGATGGAGAACAGCCCCCAGAGCTGTGCGGCCGAGTCCCCGGGGCCAGCACCAGGGACACCTGGCTCCCAAGAGGGCGGCCCCCCTACGCTCTGCGGCTGGCTGCCGGAAGGGCCCGGTGGGGCTGGGCTCAGGACAATGGCGGCTGCTTTGGGCTGGCCGAGTGGGGACAGCGTCACTTCTGCCTGGGTGGTGTCTACAGAGCCTCAGGGAGGGGAGGGAGGCCTCACAGCAGCTTCTGGAATTCGGTCTTGCAATCCCGAGTCTTCACCCCCGCCTCCTGCTTGCCCTTTGCCTGGCGTCTTCTGCTTGTTTTCCGAAAACCGGGTTAAGAGTGGGTCCCGGCCCACCTGGCGTCCCTGCGCTGTGACCATGGGCAGGCGGCTTCACTGCTGAGCCTGGACTCCCTCCTCCGTGGGGTGGACGTCCCGGGCGTGCCCACCTCGCGGGGCTACTGTCTGAGCCGAACGTGAGGGTTCCCATCAGGCCCTCGGCACAGTGCTTGGCACGTGCGAGGCGTGGGGGAAGGGCGTGCCCACCTGCCACTGCTCTCCGGGGGTGGGGGGAGCCCCGCTTTCTGTCCCTGGAGGCGCGCGGGGGGCACCCGGAAGCGTCCTTGCTTTGCTTCCTTCACGTGGAGAAACTCTTAAACCGTTCACCTCGCTCACCGCTTTTACGGAAAACCTTGGAACGCGACGTGACGTGACATCAGGAGAGGGAGAGGTGGGGGCGCGCTGCCTCCAGAGACTATGCTGTGTCCCCGGGGACGCACCGGTGCCTCCTCCAATCCCAGCGTGCACCTTGCTTTGGCAGCCTGCCCGGGTCACGGCAGCTGCCGAGTGTCGTGGTGCGTGTGTGTGTGTGTGTGTGTGTGTGTGTGTGCGCGCGCGCGCCCAGCACGCTGCCTGAGGTCCGCACACGATATTCCCTGCAGTTCTGGAAAAACCAGTCCGCAGCCAATGCCTTCCAGTAGATACAAAAAGAAATCCTGGCAGAAAAGGGAGAGAAGTCCTGGAGACAGGCAGACGCCGGGGACGGCCACATCTCAGTGGGGGTGTGTCATTGCTACCGAGCTGGACGTTTAAGAACGACTGAGGTGATGAGTTTTATGTCACGTGTATTTTACCTCTATTTTTAAAGAGAGGGAGACAGAGAGATACAAAGGGAGACAGAAGCGGGCGAGTGGCTCTACCAGAGAGAACGCCGTGCATTTGCAGGTGTGGCCCGAGACCCTGTGCGGCGGCGGGAGGCGCCCCGAGTGAGTGGGGGTCTCCCTGGCTGCCCTGCCCAGCGCCCCGCGAATCCACCTCTCCCTGGGGCGGGGGACACCTGGACGGCTGCCGTTTTCTGATTCGGACCACCCTGGAGGGGCGCAGGGCCGGCCTCAGGATCCGATCCCGGGAGAGGCACCCGACTTCCTGGTGGCAATTTCCCATTGCCGGGCAATGCCGACCTGCCCTCCAGGCCTGGCTGTGCCGGCCGCCCGAGGGCTGATGCCGATTCCCCTCTAGATGCAGCCAGGGTTCTGGTTCCCATGTGCTTCGCTCTGACCGCTGGTGAAACGGAGGCTTTTGCCTGTTTACTGGCCATTTCCATCGTTCCTCTTTGCGAAGCACCTGCTCGTGACCCCTCCTTGTCCTCTCGGTCCTCACAGTGACCGAGAAGTGGTCTTTGCAGATGAGAAACTGGGGCCCGTGGAAGGCCAGCAGCTGGCTAGCACAGCCCCGGAGCGGGAAGGGATGTACGGGCAGGCGTGGCCTGAGCTGGCCGAGGCTGGCAGGTCCGGGGAGGGAGGTGGCCTAATCACCTCTCCCAGCAGCCCCACGTTAGCTGCTGCGCCTCCCTGGGGCTCAGTGTCCCCCTCTGCAACACGGGGCAGCTGGGTGAGACACAGCTTGCAGACGCACGGCCAGCCCTGAAGCCTCAGCTCACAGGGGGCCCCGGAGGAGTCGGACCCACAGACACAGGGAGTGGGAGGGAGCGGGGGGAGGGGAGGGTCCGTGTTCAGTGGGACAGAGTTGGGTCTGGGGGGTGAGGTTGTCCTGGGATGTGAATGTGCACGATGCCGCTGGGCTGTGTGTGCTTAACGGCAGTTGAGACAGTACATTTTAGGTCATGTGTGTTTTACGACGATTTAAAAAACCGGAGTCTGGCTTTGAGTCCAGTGCTGAGTCTCTGCTCTCCTGACAGCCATCCCTGGGCCTTGGGCGGTTACTTCACCCTTCTGTATAAAGCGGGAAATCCCTCCCTTCCCATCAAGACCATGGACGGCCTCCGCTAACTCAGGGGCTGGAGGGCGCCCGAACCTTTGGGGAGAAGGAGACACTTCTGGGTCAGGAACCCTTGGGTCCGTGGGGGCACATGTTTAGTCGCCTGCCCCCCCTCCCACCCCCGCAGGGGATGGGAAAGACCCAGGGGCCCTGCAAGGAGTTGACATGACACTGAGCCTCACGCCTTGGGCTCCGTCACCCCAAGGACCCCTGATGGGTCCCTTCCGGGGTACGAGCAAAGCGTCCCAGGCCACTCTGCCTCCCTGTGTTCTCCAAGGCCCGCCAGCACCTGCAGACACATCCCCACAGACATACCCACTCACACCCGCCACATGCTGCTTGGAGGCGGCCCCTGAGGGTCCCCGATGCTCCAGAGCAGCTACCCGCGGGGGCGGGGGCGGGTGGTGTCCCAGGCCTGGGTGCGTCCTGGCTCCCTTCCTCTCTCGCCTGTGCCCTCGGGAAGTTTTTAATGTTTATTTACCTTCCAGAGAGAAAGAGAGAGAGAGAGACAGAGTGTGAGCAGGGAAGGGGCAGAGAGAGGGAGACACAGAATCTGAAGCCACCTCCAGGCTCTGAGCTGTTGGCACAGAGCCCGACGCGGGGCTCGCACCCACGAACCGCGAGATCGCGACCTGAGCCGAAGTCGGACGCTTAACCGACTGAGCCGCCCAGGCACCCCTATAATTATTATTTTTTAAATTTTATAAGTAATCTCTACACCCAACGTGGGGCTCGAACCCACAACCCTGAGGTCAAGAGGGGCACGTTCCGCCGACTGAGCCAGCCAGGCGCCCCTCCACGTTGGGTTTTTAGTCGCTGACACAGCCAGGAACCAGACCCAGGCTGGCCCTGGGGGCTCTCAGCCTCCAGCCTCCTTCCAGCTGAGTCCCCCACTTGGCTGAGCAAGCAGGGGTGTCGGGGTGAGGGCGGGGTCACGCGGGCAGGTCCCTGGACAGCAGATGTGGAAGTGGGCGCCCTCCCCTTTGCCAGACAGAGGGCAAGCCGGGGCTCCGTCTGCCGTGGGGATCTCGGGGCCCCTGCCAGCGGGGCCCTGCTCAATGATGCCGTCTCTCTTTAGCATCATCAGTTGGTTTGTCCGGACCTTCAAGTACATGTTCGGCCTTCGCTTTGACATAAAGGGCCGCCAGAAGCTGGAGGTGGACCACCCGTGTGTCATCATTTCTAACCACCAGAGCATCCTGGACATGATGGGTAAGGCGGGGCCGTGGAGGGGCTGGTGGGAGAGCTGGCCCTTCCCAGCTGCAGGCCCAGCCCGGGACCCTGCCCCGGTCTCTGTGGGGGAGATGCTTCAGGGAGGTAGAGCCCGGGCCCGGATGAGCCGGCGGGCGAGGGGATGCGGACCCGGGCCGGCGGGACCCGTGCCTCCCTGCAGCCACACAAAACTGCATGTGCCTGACGCTGCGCACGGGGCGCTGACGGCTGGGAGTGCCGCTTCGCTCCCTCCCTTTGCAGGCGGGAGGCAGGGGTGGCTAGTGGGAAGGCACGATGGGCCCGGGCCTGTTGGTGGTCGAGGCACGGGGCCGGCGCTCTCCTCCTTGGGAAAGATGGCTGCCAGGCTCTGAGCACGGCCTCCACCTGCCTGGTGTCCCATGGCCACCTGCAGGCCTTATGGAGGCCCTACCCAAGCGCTGCGTGCAGATTGCCAAGCGGGAGCTGCTCTTCATGGGGCCTGTGGGCCTGATCATGTACCTCGGGGGTGTCTTCTTCATCAACCGGCAGCGCTCCAGGACCGCCATGACCGTGATGGCCGACGTGGGCGAGCGCATGGTCAGGGAGAATGTGAGTGTGGGCGGGGTGGCCGCCGGGGACAAGTGCGTGGTCAGGGACAGAGTGAGTGTGGGCTTGATGGCCGCAGGGGGCAAGTGCGTGGTCAGGGACAGAGTGAGTGTGGGCGTGATGGCCACCGGGAACAACTGCGTGGTCAGGGACAGAGTGAGTGTGGGCTTGATGGCCGCCGGGGACAAGTGCGTGGTCAGGGACAGAGTGAGTGTGGGCGTGATGGCCGCCGGGGACAAGTGCGTGGTCAGGGACAGAGTGAGTGTGGGCGTGATGGCCGCCGGGGACAACTGCGTGGTCAGGGACAGAGTGAGTGTGGGCTTGATGGCCGCCGGGGACAAGTGCGTGGTCAGGGACAGAGTGAGTGTGGGCGTGATGGCCGCCGGGGACAACTGCGTGGTCAGGGACAGAGTGAGTCTGGGCGTGATGGCTGCCGTGGACAAGTGCGTGGTCAGGGACAGAGTGAGTGTTGGCGTGATGGCCGCCGTGGACAAGTGCGTGGTCAGGGACAGAGTGAGTGTTGGCGTGATGGCTCCCGTGGGCAATCGCGTGGTCAGGGACAGAGTGAGTGTGGGCGTGATGGCTCCCGTGGACAAGTGCGTGGTCAGGGACAGAGTGAGTGTGGGCGTGATGGCTCCCGTGGACAAGTGTGTGGTCAGGGACAGAGTGAGTGTGGGCGTGATGGCTCCCGTGGACAAGTGCGTGGTCAGGGACAGTGTGAACGTGGGGCTCGGGCCTGCTCGGCACCGCACAGGCTGCCACGTTGTCGTGCAGAACGGCCCGTCGGGAGCAGTGCCTACGCGTTAGCGGCGGTGGTCTCGGCCGAGGAGCGGGGCTCCTTTGGAGGGGACGGGCTGTGAGGTTCCGCTCCAGCCGCCCCTCTCTCCCCTGCAGCTCAAGGTGTGGGTCTACCCTGAGGGCACGAGGAACGACAACGGGGACCTGCTACCTTTCAAGAAGGGTGCCTTCTACCTGGCGATCCAGGCCCAGGTACGCCAGGGCAGCGCCCTCTCCGGGGAGGGGGGCAGGGAAGCGGGTCCCGGTCGGCTTCAGGCCGAAGGCGACTGCCTGGCCACCGCCCCTTGGCACCTGCTTCCTGACCCGTGACGGAGGGCATTTCTTCGGGCCTCTTCACCCACTCTGAGCACTAGGGCTGGTGGCTGATCGGGTCCAGTGGGCAGTGGGACTCACGCTTGTCACCGGGGCGCCCATGCCTGGAGCTCCAGCACCCCCGGGTTGGAGCTGGCCAGGCGAGGGGCCCCCGCAGGGAGGCCGGGGTCGGCGTAGAAGGCAGAGGCGGCGGGCCCGTTTGCTGAGCGCCCGGGAAGGCCGAGTGCTCGTTGGGTCCTGCAGAACCGCTGGCTGGAGTGGGATTTCGGGGGCACCAGCGGGTCCAGAGGGGCAGGGCTGGGCAGAGCCAGAGGCGGGCCTGGAGAGAGCGAGCTGCGAGCTCTGCGCTGGGCCGTTGTGCTCTGCCCCCAGGCGCAGTTTGTCCGAGAGGGGCTTTGGGGTGATGCCGGGAGAACTGGGGGCGCATCTGTCGGTGGGGCAGGGTCTCCTGGTGGGGAACAGGCACCCTGTCCCACGCCCTGTTGGAGGGTGTTTGTGTAGGGGAAAGTCATCGTCTGGGGTCAGGGGAAGGGTGTTCGTGTAGGCGAAAGTCATCGTCTGGGGTCAGGGGAAGGGGCTGTCCTCCTGCCCAGTTGGGGTCTGGGAGGTGGCCGGGCAGGGGTCTGCTCTCCTGATCTCCACCTGTGCCGGCTGGCCTCTGGCGCCCCCTGGTGTCTGGCCCCGAGCACGGCTCGCAGGGGCTCCCAGCTCACACACCGGATGCGCTGGGTGCATGGGGCCAAGGGGCCCGGAGCGCGGCAATGCCTCAGCAAGACTCTTTCAAGCCCTGGACCTGCGGCCCCTCCAGCTGGGAGGTGGAAGGCCCTCCTGCCACATGCCTGGGGCCGATGTCACTTCCCTGGGCTGGTGGCATGGGAGAGAGGGGTGGTGAGAGAGGGGACACTGAGGTGTGGCAGAGCTGGGGGGAAGATGGCCTCAGCCAGGAGGTTGGGCATCTTCCCCTGTCCTCTCCCCTGGTTAGAGCTGCACCGGGATGGGGGAGGGGTGGGCCCAAAGACCTCAGTAACCTCCTGCTAAACTGGACAGGACCCTGACACCCCCCCCCCCCCCGGGCCATCAGGACCGTAGGGGCACCGATGTGTATCATAAGGACGTGTGCCAGCCCAGGAGGCTTCCTGGTGGAAAGGAATGCTTGAGTGAAGATATGTGGGATGCGTTTACGGAACTCTGGGCCACCCAGGGCGCGAAAGGTGTCCCCCGCCCAGGGGTCAGTATGCAGAAGGGCCCTGAGGCAGGTCAGCACGTCTGTCCTGCGGCCATGGCACTCCCAGGACCTCCTCAGGCCGAAGGCAAGCGGGCGGCCAGGCAGGGCTCCCCAGTGGCTCATTCTTGGGGCTCCGGGTGGGCGGGGGTGGGCTCCTGTGTGTCCTCAGGCACCATGGCTTCCTGTCCACAGGTGCCTATCATCCCCGTGGTTTACTCCAGCTTCTCCTCTTTCTACAACTACAAGACGAAGTTCTTCACCTCAGGTAGTGGGCCCCCCCCCCCCCACCGGTCCCCACACTCGGGCATAGCACCCTCGGCCGTAGGACACCCAGAACCCCAGGGGGATAGTTCCCGTCTCTGGGAGATTCCTCTAGGCCAGACCCTGCCCCTCCGTGATCATGTGGTGAGTGGAGAAGGCAGGTGGGAAACTGGAATCCCAGCCACGAGCTGAGGTGGGCAGTAGTGGGCCCATTTCCCAGATGAGGACACGGAGGCTGGCAGAGGGTGGGGTAGGTGCCCGAGTTCACACACACAGGCCCAGGCTGGGCAGCGGCCTCCCAGGTACCCCTGCGCCCACCAGCCAGGGAACTCGGGGCTGCTACCCTTCCTTCCAGACCCTAAGTGTGGGCACCCGGTGCCTGGGTGGGGCCAAAGGTTGAAGGGCAGTGGGGGGAGGAGCCTTGCTGTGTCCCGCCCCCAGATGTGAGACTCCCGACCACCTAAACCATCACGGGGGATGAGAGCGCGATGGCAGGTGTGGGTGCCCGGGAGGGCGCAGAAGTGTTCAGCTTGGCGGAGCTGGTTGGGACGCCTAGAGCCGTCAGAACCTGCAGAGCGTGTACCTTGGAGCTTTGGTTGTGTCACTTATTCTCCGTTAAAAACCAACCATCTGAGACCAGGGTGTCCAGGAAAGAACCCAGCCTGGTGGGGCCTTGGGAGGCTCCAGGGAAGGCCAGTGGGCAGCCGAGGAGCAGGAGGAAGGGGGCGCGGGTGGCGCGGGAGCCAAGAGAGGCCGCGACACGGGCGCCCGGACAGCAGGCGCTGGCGGGGGCCCCCAGGCCACTGATGCCCTCCCCCCAACAGGAACGATCAGGGTGGAGGTGCTGGATGCCGTCCCCACCAGTGGCCTCACCGTCGCTGATGTCCCCAAGCTTATGGATAGCTGCCACCAGGCCATGAGGACCACCTTCCTCCGCATCTCCAAGACACCCCAGGAGAACGGGGCCACTGCAGGGCCTGGTTCCCAGCCCGCCCAGTAGCCGGAGCGGGGAAGGACCTGGGTGCAGGACGGGGCCGACCGGGGGCAGGGCCTGACCGGAGAATGGACCGAGGGACCTCCTCCCCTGCCCCAGCTGCTAAATGTCACTGTGTCCTGCTCCTACGGGGTTCTCCCAGCTTTGGTTTGGCCCCGGATGCAGGCCACTGCTTCCTGCAACGGGCCTCGGATCCAGGCCTCCGATGTCCCCCAGGAGAGTCAGCTGGACCCTCCTCACGGAGCCCACCCTTGGGCCTCCCGGAGGATCTGGGAGCAGGCCTGGGCCCAGACGGGCTGGCGGCCGCAGGGTGGATGGCCGGCGCTGAGACACTTTACCCTCCTGCCTGGGCCTGCGGGGTGCAGAAGCGGGGTGCAGGGCGGGCCCTCCGGGAGAAACGGGACTCTAGGTGGGGGCCAGACGCCCGGTCCTGTGCAACCAGGGCCTCACGGAGAGCCAGAAAGCAGAGGTCCTTGCTCCACTGGCCTTGGGGAGCAGGGCGGCCGCCCGGGCACCGCATTCCGTTTTTTATAAAAGAACTCTCGCAAGCGCCTGGTGACTTGTGATTACTTGGGGGGCGGGCGGGACGCCACAGCCCTCGGCTCCCGAGCGCCTAGCGTGGGAGCCTCTGCCTCCCTGCTCCAGGGGCCAGGCCCACGATTAGCCTGCATTGCTGTCTTCCGTGGGTGGCAGTGTCCACCTAACTGGGCTGTGGGCGTCCCGGGGATCTGGGGAAGGAGGCTGAAGATCTGCTCTTTGCCCCCTGGGGGTAAAGCCAACTTGCCACTTAGAGGCTACTTTCGCCTTCCCGGAAATCACCTGCTCCGGCCCCTGCCGCAGAGGGAGGACCGGGACCCTCTATAGGAGGCTGTAGAGAGGGGCTGTGTGGCTGCAGCCCCCTGCCCTGCCCCACGGCTGCCACCTTTCCCTCCCCCCAGGCAGCAGGCGTCCCCTCCCCCCAGGCAGCTTCAGAATGCCCTCCACGATCCACCAAGGACACAGCGGCTCCTGAACCTTCACTTTATTCTGACACAGATCACAAGGGGCCCCCCGATGTGCTGCCCAGCGACAAAGACCCTCGTACCTTCCCTCCGCCATGGGCCCGCTGGTGGGGGTGCAGAGGTGCCGGCCAGGCGGAGGCTGGATTCATAGCTAGGAGAAACGAATCCCGCCCCACCCAGCACCGTGGTGACTGGCTCTCGGGAGCCAGAGCCGGGAACCCGTCACAGCTCCTTCTTGCAGGAACCTGTGGGCGGGTGAAGGGCTGAGGTCAGAGGTCAGTGCCCCCCACCCCCGCCCCGGGCAGGGCTGCCCCACCCCGCCCTCTGGCCCCAGCCC
Organism: Panthera pardus; assembly: GCF_024362965.1. Taxonomy (NCBI): domain Eukaryota; kingdom Metazoa; phylum Chordata; class Mammalia; order Carnivora; family Felidae; genus Panthera; species Panthera pardus. The sequence continues at coordinate 91,863,042 of NW_026526766.1, forward strand.
CCAGAGCCCTCAGGCTCCCAGGGAGCTCCGTGGGTGGGGAGGTGGGCACCGGGACCCCGGCACTCACAGGACCCCAGCTGCTCCTCCAGGAAGGAGATCTGCTCACTCAGGGAGTCGATGCGGTCCAGCTGCTGGAAGGAGTGAGCCAGGAGGCTGCCGGGGTCGGGGAGCCCGTGCTCCAGGGCCCTCGAGGCCAGGCTATGCAGCGGGGCCAGCACCAGCTGCAGCTTCTGTGGGGCAGGCAGAAGGTACCCTCTCTGCTCCGCAGCTGTTAGGGAGCACTGGCCGGTAAGGCCTGCCGACGCCCACACCCAGCTCTGCAGGGCCCTGGGTATTCGCCCGAGGGAGCTTCTGGGCCGGGAGGGCCAGACAGGGGGGCACAGGGGGACACCACATGGGCCAGTCCAGTGACGGTCCCCAAGGCCCAGGGTCCCGGGTCAGGGGATCTAGGAGGGGTGGACCAGAGCTTTCCAGGGGTCATCGAGCCAACGGGCCCATGGAAAGACGGCAGGGACGAGGGTAGGGGTGGACCTGGGCTCGGGCCCTCTGCCTGCCTGAGGGGCCGTGGCCAAGCTTGGTCCCTCCTCCCCTGGGGCTCCCCGGCATCAGCCCGCTGCCCCTGCCAGGCCCCGGCCGTCAGTACCCAGGAGGCCTCCTTCCCCGGACCACCCCCACCGAACCCCGCGACCACTCTGAGGGTCTGAGCTACGTGACGGGAGACAACGGGGGGGCGGGGGGGGGTCCCGGCCCAGGCCTCACCTGTTCCAGCACGTCCACCCTTGACCGAAGCCTCCGCACCTCCTCCTCGACTGTGCCGTCTGGTCCTGGGGAGATCCCGGTGCTGAGTCGGGCAGGCCCAGCCCCACACCCCAGGCTGGCTCCTCACCTCCCCCGGGAGACCTCCCGGCCTCCGCCGAGCGTGGGGCACGGGTCTGGAGACGGGGGCTCAAGCCCCAGCGGTCACAGACCCAGCTGCCGTCGCGAGCCCACCCCTACGGCAGGCGCCCAGGCGGGCCCGCAGACCACCTCCGCACACCTCGGTGCCCCCCGCCCCGGCCCCCACGCTGTGCCAGGGGCCCCGCGGTGCTGAGCGGTCCGAGCCGAGGTCCACACTGCGCTCCTGGTGCCAGGCTGCCGACAGCGCATTATTACTCACGGTACGAGTTTGAAGTGTCACAGCGCGTACCAAAAGTAATAATGTCCCGTCGGCAGCGGAGGTGTGGGTCTCCCGGCTGCCCGGGCAGGGGCCGCGGAGAAGACGCGGGGTGGGGGCCTTCTTCCGCTCTCTCGGCTGAGATGAGGCCCCCTCTCGGCAACCCGTCCCGTGATGCGCCCGGGGGGGACGGCCACCCGCCTTTCCCCTGGGGAAGACCCCCCACTTCTGCCCGGGTCAGGGAGATGGCCTGCCGCCCGGGGCTGGCTGCCCCCACGCTCGCGGGCACAGATCGGCAGGGTGACGCCCAGCCCCCTCTCGGGCCCTCCCCGTCCCACCTCCCAGCACAGCAGCAAGGACGTGGGCGGGGGCAAGGGGGAAGCTTACCTGTTGTGGGGTTCGGGGCTAGCCGGGGGGTCCCTCTCTTGGGCAGGCAGAGGGCACCATCTGCGGACGGGCTGTGCCCCTCCTGACACCGGCACCAGTAACTGCCCGCGGTGTTGATGCAGTGCTGGGGGCAGGGGCCCCGTCCAGTACTGCATTCGTCCACGTCTGCGGGAAGAGGGGTGTGGGCAGGGAGGGGCACCCACACTGAGCCCCCTTAACACCCGCCAGTCGGCAGGCCACCCGGGACACCCAGGGTGGTGTCCACAGGACCCTTCCCCTCTGGAGGGACGGGAGCCAGCCTCACCTGTCTGGCAGGTGTCACCCTGCCATCCTGGAGGGCAGTGACAGTGACCGGGCCGGACACAGCTCCCTCCGTTCTGGCACGGGGGCTGGCATACTGCTGTTGAGGGAGAGGCCTGTCACGGACTGAGGGGGGGCCCCAGGGCCCTGCAGGGGTGGCAGCCGGGGAAGGGGCGCCGTGCAGCAAGGAGGCGCTCCACTCAGGCGAAAGCAACAGGTGCTCTGCCCGGGGTCTGGAAAGGGGGATGGGGTGTGGCACGACCAGGCCGCAGGAGCAGTTGGCTAACTGGCTGACTGGGTGCTGTGGGGCCCTGCACCTCTCACCTGCTCCACAGGCCCTGGGGAGTCCACTGGTCCTCTTCCAGCCGGGGCAGCAAGCGTAGCGAGGCCTGGTGGAGGCCGGCCCGGGGCTGCGACGGTAGGCAGTCCTGTAGATGGTCCTGCGGGGTGTGCGGGGGCAGTGGGGCGTCAGCAGACCCGGGCTGGTCCTCCCAGCTCTTCGCCGGCCTTGCCTCCCTGGGCGCCGGGCCCCTGGATGCTGAGGGTGCCCTCCTGGGCCAGCACCGCTCAAGCCCCCAGTGCAGGAACCACCTGCGGCCTGGGATCCTGGACGCCCAGCCCCGCTCCGAGCAGGCCCAGGAAGGGGTGACTCCCGAGTGGGGCTTTGCCAGCCCCTCCTTGGCCGGCCTGCCCAGTGGCAGGTGCAGGGGACAGAGCCCCACCCCTCACTGGGCGTGCATCTCAGGGTCTCAGCCTGGGCCCCACCCACACTGCCCCCACCTTCTTGGCCAGCTGGGGGTGCGGGGATATCCCACAGGGAGGTCTTTGAGAACCCCCGCAGAAAGCAAAATCTTTTTTAAGGCAAGTTGCCAGCCGAAGACGGGAGACACGCCCCCTCGTGCTGGCCACTGGGATGTCCTGGGTGTGTGGGGGCAGGGTCTCTGTCTGGTGACCACTGGGACTGTCACGGGGAGAGGGGGACCCACTGGGGCTCCGAGGCAGGTGTCGGGGAGGCAGGCATCTCAAGCGGTAAGAACTTGTAGCCGGCCATGCCGGGAGCGGGCGAGCCCCCCTGAAAGCAGAGGGGAGCAGGCAAGATGGGTGACCCCCTCCGGAGATGGGGGGGCGGGCAGGGAGGAGATGATGTCTGAGCTTAACCACAGCCACGGCCCGGGACCAGGACCGGCCTAAGTCGACAGGGACGCCGGCCTCTGCCGTCCACTCAGTGAGTCCTTTGACCCCTCCGGGCCCGGGTTTCCCAGCTTGGGGCGACCCGCCCTCCTGGGCCTCAGGGTTTACGTGTGGCAGATGGGGGCCCTGCCGGGAGCGGGGGGCACTCACCGGTAGGTGCTGCAGGCTCGGTGCCCGTCACAGGTGGTGAGGTAGGGCTGGTACGCCCGCTGCACAAAAGACTCAGACTCGGGGCCCCTGGGAGCCCCGATGGCACACACCCTGCGGCTACGGAGGCGGGGGGAGCAGCGTGTCAGCCCGGGGCTCCCGGAGCCCAGACCCTGGGGAGGGGCCGAGGGCTCCTGTGCCCGCCCCGCCCCCCCGCAGCGGCCAGAGGGCCCACTCACCCAGGCCGGAAGACGTGCTCAGTGCCACCCACTGCCAGCACCAGGAGCCACCCCAGAAGCAGCTCCCTGGAGTCACACATGGCCCGTGCGTCCCAGCGGGTTGGCCTTCTCCTGACGGTGGCCTGGAGCACAAGGCACAACCCCCTAAGTCCCTCTGCGGACCCCTCCTTGAGCCCGTACCTCTGCGGGCGACGGCACCCTGGGTCTGTGACACCCGTCCCGCGCAGCCGCTTCGCCAGCAGGAGAGCCCCAAGGCCAGTGCCAGCCCCGTCCTCCCCCAACCTGTCTCAGCGGGTGAGGCCGGCCCTTTGCCAGTCACAGGGGCCCAGGACCAGAAGCCGGCACCCTCACGGTGGGGGCGGAGGCACGTTGGTCTGGGTGAACCGTGAAGGTGTCTGCGGCTCCAGCAAAGTTCACCTGGGAAGGTGGGGGCCCAGGGGGAGCCTCTGCACCCGTTCTAACGCCCTGGCTAGCGCCCTCCTTGTCCTGGCAGGACAGTACCAATCTCAGTCTGCACACGGGGCGTTAGTGAGCAGAGCTGGAACCCAGCCCAGCTGGCTTGGCCCTCGGGCCCTCAGTGTCCTCATCTGCCAAATGGGGAGCCAGCCGTCGGGGGGGGCAATGAGGGTGCAGGCGCTCGGCATGCGGGAGCCATGCGGGAGCCCTGAGAACGGGGCAGAACCTGCGTATAGGAGGGGGTCACTCCTACACTGGGGTCTGACCGGTCTGGCCCAGGGACCCCAGGACAGCGGGTCGGGGGGCACTGGAGGAGCCCTTCCCACATGCCAGTGGAGCCAGAGGCCATCCCTCTGTGCTGTGGATGGAAGTCAAGGAGGCTGGGAGAGCATTCCTGGGAATGTGAGAAACCCCAGCCCAGAATTACTGGTCTACAACATGCTGAGGGGCGCTGTGCGGTCTGGGGGGTTACCACCTATGTGTGCAGCCAAGCGTCTGGGTAGACGGGGAGCTCCCCGCCCCCATGCTCCAGGCACCCCACCCGAGGCCCCCAAGGGGCTGGGTCCCACCCAGGTGGGCAGCCCCTGGCCCTACGGGGCATTCAGCAGGAAAGCACACAGGAAAAGGCTGAACTTCTGTGGGGGCAGGAGGTAGAATCGGGGTAGGTCGCCCCCTTCTCTGGGACACCACGAGGGTCTCAGAGGCCCCTTCTCTGGCCCTGACAGCTGGTCCCATAAAGAGTGAGGCCTGCAGAGCCCCACCCCGAGGGGAGAGTGCTACCACAGCTGGTCTGCACCGTCGGCTGGGAGTGGGGTCGGCGCTCTGTTCCCCCCTGCGTCACATGGACCCACGTGGGGCGGGGAGGCAGCCGGACGAGAGTCCTTCCTTCCCGCACCCCTGCTCTTGGTCGGTGGCCAAGCGGGGAGGGCAGGGGGAAGCCGAGGTGCTGGGACTTAGTCTGGGGGGCTGTGTGGTGCTTCTCAGCAGTCTGTGGGCAGGGGCACGTCCTGTCAGAGCCAGGGAGGGGGAGCTCGGGAGTGGACCCTGGGGGGGAGCACAGCACACCGTTAGGGGGAGCACTCCTGGAGGTCTAGGCAAGCAGGAGAGGATGGGAGCAGGTGGCATCGGGGAGCAGGCCAGGCCCTGGGAAGGCAGAGGTGGGTCAGAGAGCTGGGCAGGAGCCCACCAGGGGCCCACAGACCCTGTGCCCCCCCGTGCTAGGTGCCTGGTGGGGGGGCGGGGCTCAGTTCTTGCAGATGTAACTGCCCCCCACACACAGCCGCCCCAGCACCTCCCCTGCTCATGCTTTAAAAGAGGAGAGTCAGTGTTTGAAGTCATGTTTCCTCCCGGGCTGGGGGAGGCCGAGGGTGCTGCCTGGCCTGTGCTAGGCTGGCAGAATGTCATTTCCCTTCGCGGTGACAGCCCAGCTGGGGCGGAGGAGCCAGGGCGGGGGTGGCCGCAGCGACTCAGGTTGCGAAGCGATAACGTCCCACCCTCCCGGAGGGTCAGCGTGAGCCCAGCCCACTTCCCTCCCACCTGCCTGCGCGGCATCCCCGCAGCGCCCACCCGGGGGAGGGCTGGGTCCGCAGAGGGAGGGGCCCGACTCGCCGCAAAGCGACGGCCCTGGGTCCCCCTTCCACCGAGAGGGGTGCCCTGGACATTAGGACCCTGGGAGGGCGGAAAGGCGGGGTGACGGGGCACCGGGGAAGCGTCCTCTCAGCCGCCTGCCCCTTGCCTCCCCTCCCCCTGCACGCCGGCCCCGCGGGGGGTGGGGGTGAGGAGGGAGAGACACGGGGTCTGGGGCCCGCGAGGCCCTGAGTCAGGCCCTGGGTCGGGGTGGGGGGCGACGCTCAGGGCCCAGACGCGGGTGAGGGGCTGCGACGCCCCCCGCCCCCCTCGGGCCCCCGCGCGGCCCGGCTCGTCGCCTGTTACCGGCAGGGGGCGCCCTTTCCCGAGGCCGCCGGGCCCATTCTCCGGACCCGGCGCAGGATCCGGGCAGGGCCGGGGGTCGCGTCCCCGCGCGGCAGCCCCGGCGCCCCCGGCCCGCTCACCTCTCGACTCCCCGCGGTCGCTCCGCGTCGCCCCCCAGCTCCGCGCGCGCCAGGGCCCCCGACCTCCCCCGCCCCAGCGCGCAGACCCCGCCCTCGGCGCTCCCCGCGCCCCCCGGCCCGGCGCCCGCTCCCTCCGCACTCACCGCCCGAGCCGGGCGCGCACGCGCCGCCGCCGCCGCCGCCGCCGCCGCCGCGCCGAGGGGCCCCGGCCCCGCCCTCCGCCCCGCCCCGCCCCCGCCCCCGGCACGCCCCGGGTGGGCCCCGAGGCCCCGCGCCCGCCCCCATTGCGCAGATGGGGACACTGAGGCCCGCGGCCAGGGCGCCCCCCACCCCCAACCCCGGGCACGGCGGTGAGTCAGCCCGAACCCGGGGCTTCGGACGCGCACCCGCCGCGGCGCGCCGCCCCTCCCGAGCCCGCTCCGAGGCCCCGCGGCGGAGCGCGCGGCCGCAGGGGACGCAGGACCGCGACGCCAGCCAGCCGGGAGGCCGCGTGGGGAGCCCTCGACCCCGCAGGCTGAGCCCCAGACGCTGGGGATGGCCGTCGCAACGGGGTGGCCAGCTCGCTAGGCACCGGGGCTGATTGAAACTGGCCACTACCCTGCAGCCCCACGCGGGGTGGACATAATGACCCCGGTGGCCCGGAGACCCCGTACTTAGACCGGAGCCCGGCTGGATCCTGAGTGTGACACTAAGCGACCCTCCCAACCAGAGTGCCAGGTTAGGGGGCCTGCGGGACCCCCACTGGGCACCCCCCTCCGTTCAGGACAGTCAGGACCACCCCTGAGTGTTCCTCAGGCCCCCAGGGAGCCCCCGCACCCGAATCCCACCGTCACCAGCGGGGACTCCCGGGCTCCGTTTCTGCGTTTGTAATGAGACTAAGGCAGCCCCAGGGGCAGCAGTGCCCAGTGCAAGACGTGGCTCACGCAGCCGGAACCGGGTGTAGATACGCCCCACCTGGGAGAGCTGGTATTAGTGGGTCATTTCTGTACCACGATTGTCGCGGCCATCATCATGCGCGAGGCGCGGTGGGGGCTGGGGGGAGGTGCTTGAAGCAGAGCCCGGGCCCTGGTCACCTAAGTGCACGTGTGTGTGGAACACATTCCCAGGCACAGCCAGACCCCTGCTGCTGCCCAGAAGCTTGCTGTGGGCTCACCTGGAGGAGGGGGCTCCGTCATCCCCTGGGCTCGCGTGGCAGCCGCTCTTCCGGGTGGCGGGGGCTGCCCGTGCTTCCCTCCTGCTGAGGTCTGCAGGTCAGAGACATAGCGTGGGTTGGCGCACAACCTTGGTCACCCCGATGTCTGGGGGCTGGGAAGGGGGCCAGACTCCTTGCCCCTGTGGGGCCTCAGCCTGCATTTGCCCTAACAGACTCTACCCCCGTGATGGCTGAAGCCAGATGCGTCTTTCCAGTTCTGCCTGTGCTCCCACCATCAGCCTAGAGACAGACCGGCCTTGGGTCCCCGCGGGCAGGCTGCTGGGGGAGGGTCCTGCAAACTCCTGGGCGCGGCGAGGGCTCCTTGCAGAGCCAGTGGCTGTGGGGTGTCTGAGCATGGCCCACTCTGGGGGGGCTAAAGGAAGGGAGGGACCCCACGTGCCTGAACAGAAGCCCCCAGAACAAGAGGGCCCCGGAAGCCTCTGGCAGGTAGTCTGAGGGCAGTGGGGGCAGCTGCCGCTGGGATATAGAGGGTGACAGAGGGGTCCTGCTGCGGAAGGACTTCAGGTCTCCCGGCCCCCATACCCAAGCCGGCAGCCCTCGCTCAGACCCAAGCGGTAAAGAGTTAAGAGCCAGGCCTGGGGAGGCCTTCCCTGCCCTGTCCCCTGCCCCCATCCTGTCCCTGACCCTTTGGCCCCTGCAGCCTGGCTGGGTCCTCTGGTCCTCACTCTGCTGGTAACCCGGGCTGAGGCCTCGTTCTCTGCTTCTTCCTCTGAGAAATGGGGGTTCGTCAGACACACTGCTGATGGGGCCGTGGGACAACAGAGCGGCCAAAGCCAGAGGGGCCTCCACGTGGGCTGAGGTCTTTGGGTGGGGACTCGGGCCCTCTGGGTGGAGGGGGTAGAGGAAAAACAGGCCCCCCTCAGCCTCTCTCTGCCTGAGGCCCCCCAGCCCTGCTCCTGAAGCCAGCCCGGCAGGAAGCGGGGGGCTCCTTCTGGTCCCATGTTCACTTTTGCTTTGGGGCTCCTCCCTGTGAGCCCAGTGCCCCCTCCGCCTCCCCTCCCAGACCTGCCTCGGGAGTGCCTGCCCACCTCTGAGGATGCCCCCGGGCCCCCAGGCTCCCTGAGAGGAGGGCTGAGCCAGTCTCAGGGGCGGGGGGCTTTTCCAGGACAGCAGAGTCAGCCAGAAGGAGGGTGTGTGGAGGGTGGGGGGCACAGGCCACCTTTGGCTTCTCCTTTCAGGGGTCACAGCAGAGGCTCGGCTACCCAGGGCCAAGGGTTCAAGCCGGGGCCCCAGAGTCCATCTAGACTGGGCCACCCAGTAGCGGGCGCCCTCGGCCCAGGGGCCCGGGTGCCCTCCGTGCGTTGGGAATGGCACCGATCGGGAAGAAACGAGGTGGCGGCTGAAGCTCAGAGGTGACACGGGTGCACGCCAGCCGACGGCTGCTGTGGTCAGCGGGGCCCGCTCCCTGCCCCCCCCCCACCGACGTCACCCCTGCCGTACCTGATATTGCCCAGGCCCGGGCTTGGCCGTGGCCACCATCGCTGCCTCCGGGGGCCAGAGGTGGACCCCAGCCCTGTCCTGCCGCCCCGAGGCACCTCGGGAGGCCGCCCGCCTGGCCTGCCCCCTGGAGCTTCCCTCTCGGCTCTGCGGGCAGCCGTCAGGGCAGGGAGGCTCCTCCCGGGCAAGGAAGGGCGGCTTTTTATGCACCGTCCCGTGTAAATCAGGATTGGGATGGGCCCTTCCCGGCCGGACTTCCTGTGTGTGTTCCCCGCTGATAACAGGGAGCTGTCAGCGAATAAACAGGAGGCCCAGGGGCGGGCGGGGGCCGTCAAGGGGGTGGCCTGGCCGAACTGTGGGCAGGGGTGGGGGAGTCGTCCCCCGGGACCTCTAACTCTGAAGCAGCCGGAGACCAGCCTCAGGCCCGGCTGGCGACCCTGGGACCCACTGGTCCCTGTGTGTGGCAGAGGACCTGGCTGGGAAGGCCCTGGGCCCAGCCACCTGGTGGGACCACAGGCCACGTTCCTGCAGCTCTGCAGAAGGGACTGTTTGTTCTGTGCCCCTGGACTCTCCCCTAGGGCGTGTACCCGCACCCCCAGATGTGCGTGTCACAGGGTGGGAGGCAGGGCCCACAGCCCCGGGCGGGGGCACCCAGCCAGAAGAGACCTGGGGACGGGCAAGGTAGGCCGGTAGTCAGAGAGCAGCCCATGCGATGTGTCCCGGGGACCCAGCGTGGCTCGGTAGGAGTGACAGGGAGGGACAGTCATCAGCTCGAAGCCTTCTCCAGGAAAGCCACCCCAAGGGGCAGTGAGCCCCCAGTCCTGGAGCTGTGCCAGCACGGGGCCTCTCTTGGGGGCAGGGAAAGCGTGTCCCCTGGCCCTCCTGCCTCCTTCGGCCTCCAGAAGGCTGAGGGGTGGGAGCGGTGAGGGTGGAAATGGAGGAATGCAGGAGCCTTTGGGCGGCCAAAGGGGGTGCTTCCTCGGTTTGGCCAGGGGGTTCAGCCCCCAGCCCCCCGGAATGACCCTGTTTCCTCATTTAGGTGGTGCTGGGGACCCACAGATTGGGCATCAGTTGCTGTGATCGGGGTGCGTGGGTGCCCAAGGCGGGGCTGGGCAGCCGCTGAGGACACACCCAGACCACACAGTTGGCAGAGGGTCCCTGATCACGCAGGGCCACTCCAAACCCTCGCTGTCCTGGGGGTTCGAGCCTTGCTCCAGGGTCGGCCACTTCCCGCCCGCAGCCTGGAACACCCTCATTTCTCTGGCCTTGAGCGCCTCTGCTGGCCCTTACCTCCCTCCGGCCCCACCCAGCTGGATGTCCTGGCCAAGAGGGGCAGGTGGAGGGCAGCTTGGAAAATTCCCCCAGAGCGACCGGCCTCCTCCCCACCCCCACGGTTGGGGCAGGGTCCGCTGCAGCCACAGGACTGGGGGGCCTTTCTCGGTGGTGCCCCCCCTCCCGCCCCGAGGCTGGAGCTGGCAGCCGAAACCCTCCTCCCTGTCCCCCCACCCGCCCGCGCCGTCCCTCCCCCACATTCGCCCCATATTCAGCAATGGCTGAATGTACTCTACAGAGCGTGAGAGAGGCGCCCCCGCGGCCCACCGCACCCAGACCCCCACCCGGAGATGTGCTCCAAGCCCCTGGGTGGGAGACCAGCAGACATCAGGGTTGGCTGCATCCGGCCCCGTTTTGTGTACATATGGGGAAACTGAGACCCAGGGGAGGGAGACTTGCGCCAGGTGAACAGTGGGACAGAGCAGGGCCGGAACGGGGCAGGACTGGTCGGCTCCTTCCTTCTGCCTTTCTTTTCTCCACGACTGCCTCCCCGCTCCCTCAGGGGGTCAGCCCCCCACCCTCAGACCTTCCCTGTCAGTGCGGGGAGTGGGGGGTGGGGGTGGGGGGCGAGAGGGGGGTGCTGACTTTGGGTGTAGCTAATTAGCCAATTATGGGAATGGTTAATGGCTCAGCTTTCCCTTTAAAGCTTGGGCTTGTTAGGGAACTTTCTGGAAGGATGCCGCAGAGCACAGAAGTACAATACAAACATGGGGAGAGGAAAGAAAGCCGGGCTCCCTGGCCCCTGGGTGCCAGCCAGGGTGGGGCCCAGGCTCTGCCTGCTGCCCACCTGTTCTGTAGCCCCCACTGCCCTGCCTCCAGCCCCTCCCTGAGCTGAGATCGGAACCGGTCTAAGGAAAGGAGGCCTTGGGTCCAGGCGCTAAGGGCCCAGGTTCGCCCTGACTTGTCATGTAAACCCCGCCGTGCCCTCCACTCTCAGGATCCCGGAGCCTCAGGGGCAGACACAGGAGGAGGGCTGGGGTCCTGCCCTAACACGGCCCGTTAGGGACGGGAAGGAAGGAGACGGGTGTGGGGGAACTCCAGGAGGCCCCGGGGGGCCTGGAGAGGGGCGAGGCGTGCCTTCTGCCCCACGGCCGCCCCGGAGTGATGGATGGGTGGAAGGAGGCCTCCTGGAGGGGTGGGCTGGGGCTCCCTCCACCCCCACCCCCACCCGGCCTCTCCTCCCACCCCCGATGCCACCCGTGGAGACTCACGAAACACACAGCCTGTCCTCACGGAGTCATCTTTGAGAGGAGTCACTGTTCCTGTGCCCCAGGCCCATATCCCCTGAGAGCAGCGTGGGTCCCGGGCAGACCTAGCCAGCTCAGAGACCTGGGCCTGGAGCCTGGCCGGCTTCCGGCATGGCATCCAAGGCTGGAGAAAGCTTGCTTTCCATTGCTGGAGACTCTGGGCCTCAGTTTCCCCCACCCACCCCAGGCACAGCAGAGCTGGATCCTTGCAGCTGCCTCCCAGTCTGCCTGAAAGTTCTGAAGTTGGTTGGAAAGGGGTCTTGCTGCCTTACCTTCCCTGAGCGTGCCGGTCAGGCAGTGGGGCGTGGCATAGGTCAGCCAGGAGCTCCCAGGACCCCTCACCACCGAGCTTTCGGTCTCTGCAGCCCCCGGAGAGGGTAGACCGAGCCCCCAGCAGAGGCCGGCTCAGGCGGCTTGAGGCCGAGGGGCACCGGGCGAGGCGTGTGACCAGGGCTGCAGGAAGGAGGGACGAGAGCGCAGAGCAGAGGAGAGATGGGCCTTCCTGTTTACCCCCGGAGCAGCCTCTGGCCTCGGGATAGGGTGACTCTGTCACCACGGCGGGGTCCAGCTTCTCGCCAGATGTGCCGAGCCTTCACCAAGGGATGCGCGGAGCCCGGTGACCTGTCTGTCCCCGGTGGGGGCTGGGCACCCCCAGGCCGGGTGAGCCGTCGATGCCTGAGCTGGGCAAGGTCTCGAAGGGAACCCGACGTTTTCTAGGGAGCCTGGGGTCTTCAGTGCTCCGTCCTCCACCCCACTGCCCACGGGCCCCCGCTCGGCCTGCCTGCTGGAACCCCCCCCGTGCCAGGCACCGTGCACGGCACTCACGAAATAGCCTTCAGATGATGCATCGGAGGCAGCCGGGGGCAGCCAGTGGGAAATGAAAGCCCTGGTCGTGGGGCCCAGGGGGGCCTGAGCAGCGGGACACCCTTGGGGGACGCTTGGTCCCTTCTCCCTGCCCCCCGGGGCCCCACTTCCTGGGGACTGCCCACGCCGTCACGATACCCTTCCTGCGGCCCGTCCACCACTGCTCAGGCCGGAGGCCCAGGATGCCACCTTTGCCCCGTCCTTCGTTCCCATAGACCCCCACGGGCTGTGCCTTCAGAACACGTCCCTCCTGCCACTGCCCCATTCTGGTCCAGGCCACCATGCTTCTTACCTGGGTGACCTCCTCCTCGGCCCACGGGGTAGCCCTGTCCCCCACCCCGGTTTTTAGGGAGCTTTGTGAAGGGTGACATCAGATCGTGTGACGTCCTGTAAAGCACAACAGAAGGCTTCCCAGCACACTCGGACCAGGTCTGATCCCTCACTCGTGTCCCGATGCCCCTCCCTGAGCGCCAGCTCCATGCTGCCGAGCGGGACCTCATTTGTGCCGCTCACACGGGGACGGAGCTGGCCCCCTAGCAGGTGCGCAAAGGGCAGGGAGAGGCCATGCGGGCCACCCATCACAAGCCCACCCAGACGCCCCCCCCCCCCGGCTGCTGCACACGTGCGTCCTCACAGAAAGATGCGCACCACGGGGAGCACGGGCAGCCAGCACCCCTCCAAGAGAGGCCCCGAGTCCGCCCCAGGCGCCCACGGCGTGGTTCCGCCTGCTTTCATGGAGTTTCAAGTCCACGGTGCTGCACGGTGCCCGAGTGGTGTTGGCCTCTCCCGCTCCGTGGCACGTCTGTGGGCGGCTGGTGCTGCTGTGTGGCCGGTGCGGCGGTGTGCCCACCCTCTGGGCAGCTCCGTGTTCCGCAGGGAGAACAGAGCAGGCCACGCACACCGCCGGCCCTGGATCTTACCCGTGGTGCTGCTTTGGTGGTCTCTGTGCCCGCCTTCCGGCGTGGCTCCCGGGCGCCTGTCCCTGGGACTGTCTTGGGGGACCCGCTGGTCCGGGGAGACCTGTAACACCAGGGACTGCCCAGCAGAACTCCTGGTCACTCCCCCAGTGCCAGGGTACCCGATGCCTCATGCCCTCTTGGCACACTCTGATGGTTTTGCTGTGGTATCGCTGGATTATTATTCCTTTAACGGAGGGAGAAAGACTCATCCTGTAGTGGAGACACCGAGGCAGGGTGAAAGCCAGGCACAGGACTCTCGGGGAGCAGCACAGCCCCCAGGGTGCCGAGCTCCGGGCTTCGGCGGGCCCAGCAGTCTGCAAGCTGCGGGCACGGTGGACGTCCCAGGGCACTGAGTGGGTCTAGGCGGTGGAGAGAGAAGGGGCCGCCCGCTGGGGAGCGGGAGTGGGCTTAGGGGTCCCCCTGTGCAACTTCTGCTGTGGCTGTGCTCTGTGTTCCCGCTGCCAGGAGCCTCCAGGAAACACCCACCTCCGTAGTGCAAGGGCTGTTGGCCAGGTGGGGGTCCAGGTGCTGACCATGGCCACGAGGTGGGCACTAGATCCTGCCTGGAGGCTCACAGGGCGGGCATTTGTGGTCAGGGCCCAACTGCCAGAGCCTCTTGCTGAGCAGGGAGAGCCCCTGGCAGAATCCAAGACCCCTCCCGCCTCCCCCCAGTACTGCGGCCAGGCCCTCGAGGGTCACCTTCGGGGTGCTTGGCCCCCTGGCCAGGGTTTGTCCCAGTGCGGGCTCCTCTGGGCCCTGGGGGCAGCCCCCACCCCCTTGGGGCTCCCTCCTTCGTGGGGGCTGAGGAAGGGGGCTTGCCCCGGACCCCCACCCCCGGCCTGGCTCCCCGGACGGAAGCCCCACTCGCAGTCGGCCTGCAATTTGCGAAGCCCGGCGGATGGGGCGGCCGTTAACGCCGAGAGGAAAAAACACTTTATCTCCCGGGACGGAAAGGGAAGCTCCTGAGAAGGGGGGCAGGTTGATGGAGGTGGGTGACCGTTCAGCCCTGCCTGAGGGGGCCATCCTGTCCCCGCCCTGCCCACCAGGGAGAGAGGGAGCCAGGCCCTCTGAAGCCGACGAGAAGGACAACTGAGGCCCTTTGGCACCACGCCGCGTGCACGTGGGTCCTCGTGGGCTCTCACGCCTGCCCTGCCAGCTCCGGGCCGGGATCCGACCCCCTTTATGGAGGAATGACCTCTCGGGGCCACAGAGACTGGCGCGGGAAAAGCCTGACCTCTGACCCAGAGCTGAAGCTCTCCCGGGGCGTGGGCAGGCAGGGGTGTAGGGGCCGTGAGGGACAGATGAGCCGGTCTCTGTCCCCAGGCAGGCTCCTGGTACGTCATCTGTGACTGCCTATTGTCCCAGCGGCCAGGGGAAGCTGAGGCTGCTAGGAGGGGCATCAGAGTCCCCTCCCCAGGGACACCGTGACACCTTCGGGGTTGTCACGGGCGCCAGTGAAGGCAAGGGCATTAGAAGCCGGAAGGCTTCCCTGCCTCAGTTTCCCCATGTGTCAGATCAGAGTGTGGAGGGTCTGGGGGCCCTTGGGGGGGGGGGATCCAGAGGCCTCCGAACTCCACCAAGTTGGGTGGTTTGTGCTGGGCCTTCCCAGGGTGGGGGGAGGAGGGGTCGGCAGCTTCCACCAGGTCCCCAGGGGGCCCGTGACCCCAAGTGCGGAGTCCGTGTGGGTGGCCTCGAAGCGTCTCCAGCATCCCCCGTCCACGACCTCAGCTCCAAAGGTGCCTGTGAGTATCATTATTTTTCAATATCCTTAAAAACGTAAAGAGAGAAAGGAAAGAGGCCAGAAATCTCTGCTTCCTCTCAGCCAGGAAACAGGAAGTGAGTGTGCGGGCAGATTGCGAGCCAGGCTGCAGGAACAATGGGGCCCCCCCGAGGGAAAGGGGAACTGCGTCAAGCAAGCAGCCAGGGTGGGGGGCCCGCCTGACCTCTCCCAGCCGTGTGGGGGCCCCGCGTAAATTTAGTCTGGGTCTTTCCTGATGAAAAGCTCCAGTGCCCTGCTGCTGGGGGGAGGGGGCGCGAGGCCCACTGTGGCCCCCGGGCGTCGGGGCTCCTGGCCCCTTAGGGTCCATCCAGCTGTGCCCTCCTCTCCCCTATGGGTAAACCGAGGTCCAGGGGGGAAGAGCCTGGCCTGGGGGCCGTGCGGTGTGGGGAAGGCACACCAGCGCCTGTGTGGTCAGGGCTGCTGGTCGTCCCCGGAGGGGCCCCAGGCCCAGAACGCGAGGAGAAATGCCTCCCCTCACGCCCCCTGCCTCAACGTACCACCTCGCGCCCTGCCGTTAAGGGAAAACACGCCTGGCGGAGGCGGAGGGAGGGCAGCAGCGAACGGGCGCCGTGCCAGGCCTGGCTCTGGGCCCCTGGCGGTGCGATCTCAGGCCGGGTCCAGGGGGGCCGTGACTCCTCAGCCCCACGGGTCAGCGTGGCGTCTCTGGCGCGGGCCCACGGAGCCGTAAGTCGCACGGCGCACGGCGCCCTCTCTCCAACGGTGCAAGTCCGCGGAGCGTCGTCTGGTGACAACGCCCAGCGGCCGCCATCACGGCCGATCTCAGAGCCCTTCCCTTGCTTCGAAAGCAGCCTGGAGCTTTGAGCGGTCGCCCCCGGAGCCCTCCCGTCCCGTCCCCGCTGTGCCTTCCGTGTCCAGACGTGCCCGTTCTGGAGTTTCACACGAGTGGGATCCCATGCTGTGTGGCCCTTGCGTCGGGCTTCTCAGCACGTGCCAGGCTCGTGGGTTCCGTGGCGCGTGTCCGTGCCGCCCGGTGTGGGTCTGCCTCGTCCTGTCTGTTCCTCAGCCGGCAGACGTCGGGTCGTTTCTACCCTCTGGCTGTCGTGAACCCTGCGAACGCCCGCCCAGATTTTTCCGTGGACGCGGACGCTCACTTCTCTCAGGTACAGACCTGGGCGTGGGGTCATGGGATCGGGTGGTGGCTCTGTGCCCCCTTCTGCCCCCTTCTGCCTCTGTGATCACACTCCTCTGCCCAGCCCCAGGAAGGCCAGAGGAGCCACTGAGGTCCTACGGGGACCCTGGGACGGCATAGGAAGGGCACCTATGGCGTGGAGCTCGTGGCCTCCTCCGGGCCGGCTCGAAGCTCAGCCCCAGAAGGCTCTCTCGGGACGTCACTCGGCCTGTGGGCTGTCGCCTTTCTGCAGACGTGGAGCCGGGAGTCAAAGGGACCCCCCAGGATGCTGTCCCAGACCCGGCCCTGGAGCCCCTTGGAGATGCAGGTGTTCCGGATTCTTGGGGTCCAGGCCAGTCCTGGGCAAGCCCCCATCCTTTCCAGTGTCCTCGGGCCATAATGGTAATGATCAGACGCCCCAAGCTAAATCTTAGGGTTCCCCTTTGACCTCCACTGTGCCAGGAGTGGATTGGGGTCCAGAGAGGCAAGCGCCCCTCGAGGCCATCTGGCACACGGCAGAGCTGGGCTTAGAGTCCAGGCCCCCTGAGGCCTCCACGTGGCCGGCACCCGCTCGCTGCCTCCCAAGCGCGTTCTAGGATCAGAGTGCTCCCTGGTGAGCAGGCACCCCGTGCCTGGGTTCCCGGTGTCCTTGACCCCCTGCATGTTCTCCACCAACACCCACCACTGTTCCAGGGTCACTCGCCCCCGGGCATGACCTTGGGAAGGTGGCCCGGTGTCCTTCCCTGGGAAGGGAGGGGATTGGAGTCAGGCCTCCCTCCAGCCTGGCGATCGTGGTGGCAGCTTGTGAGCAGGTACCAGGTGTGGGGGCCGCCCTGAGTCTGAGAGGTCGGTGGCACTGCTTCAGACCGCCATCCTGGCCCCGAGGACGCCAGCCAGACCCTCAGCCAGGATGCCCTGCAGCCCGTGGTGGCCCCCCACCCCCACCCCCGGGCCCGCCTGGGGATCGCAGCTTCCTGAGCCAACCCCGTTCTGCACAATAGCCGGAAACGCCTTGCTCGGGCTGTGGTCCAGGCGGCCATGTGTGGCCCTGGGAGGGCTGGGAAGGCTGCTTTGCGTGAGCGCCAAGCCCCCCTGGTGGCCCTGAGAGCCCCGCCGGCCTGTTGTCTCTGGGCGGACCATGGCCACCTCCCCACGGAAGGCTGGGCTGGCGGGGTGTTCGGGACGTGGGCCACAGCTGGCCATCATGCCCAAGGCACACCCCGCTCTGTGGTCAGGAAGGGACGCCCCACTCCCACCGTGGCCCAGCCAGGAGGCTCCGCCAGGTTCGTAGGGTGAAGCGTAGAGGGCTCAGGGCTGTAGTCTGTGCCGATGTCCACGGGATCTTAGTGGGTCAGACTCAGGGGGTACAGGAGTGCCCCGAACCTCGCCCCACTCAGCTCCCCACCCCACCCCCCACTTTAAAGGACCAGTATCCAGAAGGGAGGGGAGCACCTTCCTCACTGGGCTGATGCCCGGAGTCGTGGTCCAGCCGGGCCCAGCGCCCCTGCGGGAGGACACAGGTCAGGGACAAGGCTTCTGCCCCGGGAGGCTGAGAGGACGTGATCCCTCCAGGGGCGGAGAAGCCAGCTGGCCTGTGGCTGGGAGGGGACAGGAAGGTCTCTCTGGGCCACGCGTCACCGACTGGGATTGTATTTTGCCGCTCCAAAATGGAAATAGATGTTTTCTGTGTATCGTCAGGGCCGTGAAGTGATACGTGCTGGTTTTGAAAGAGCCGGTGGATCGGAAGCACGAAAGCCGACGAGAAAGCGGTGCGTCTCGCGTCCCACCGCCTGGCGTTTGCAGGGCTCCTGTGTGCCCGCGACGCCCCGCCGTCCACAGGGGCGAGGGTGCACGGGCCTGCACAGAGCGGCTCCCGCCAGGCCAGCGCGTCCTCGAGGTCAAGCGTGCTGGGGGCTGAGTTACGTTCAACACTTACAATAGGACACGTACACTTCCCACAAGACTATTTTTTACCGCGCTTTTGGGTTCATGGCAATATTGAGAGGAAAGCACCGCGTTTGCCCGTGGGCCCCTGCCCTCACGGCGGGCTCCCTGCCAGACACCCCACCAGGTGCTGCACTTGTCGCGGACCCACACGGACGCGTCGTCGTCACGCAGAGCCCGGAGTGTGCACGGGGCCGTCCGTCCCGTGGGTTTGGCACGCACCTGCCGTTCCGTCTCCCACGCGGTGTGCTCGCCGCCCTACCGTCCCGAGCACACAGTTTCGTGTCCGTGCCGTGTGCGGGCCCAGGACGGGTGCCCACCCGCCGCCAAGTGGGATTCCGCGGTACGGTGACCGCGGTTTGTAACAGAAGTGGCTCACTTACGGTGTCCCCAAGAGTAAACACGGAAATACCACGCGGCACAGCCTGTCCGCTCCTGGGTCCGCGCAGGAAGGCGCTGACGGCGGGCACTGGAAGACGGATGGTCGGACACCTGCCGCCCGTGGCTACGGTTCACGACAGCCACCTGTGCGCCCACCGATGTGCGGGTTGGCGAGGTGGCATTGCCACACCACAGGATATTGTTCAGGCACAAAACGGCCTGAAGCGCCCACACGCACCGCCACGTGGATGGGCCTCAACGACGTGCACGTAGGAAGGGCGTTGGTGCGTTGGTGCGGGTGGGGGGCCGGGGGCCGGGCGGCCCGCTTGCTGGGTGCGGAGCCTCAGGCTGGCAAGACGATGCATTTTGGGGGCCAGATGCCCGTAGGGGCCGCACAGCGGTGTGAGTGCAACCAATGCGGCCAACCTGTGTCGTGTACGCGCTCCCACGACTTGAGAGAATTCATAATGGAACGTGCCAGGGGCGCCCGGGGGGCTCAGCCGGTTACGTGTCCGACTTCGGCTCAGGTCATGATCTCGAAGTCTGTGGGTTCGAGCCCCGCGTCGGGCTCTGGGCTGACAGCTGGGAGCCTGGAGCCTGCTTCCGATTCTGTGTCTCCCTCTCTCTCTCTCTCTCTGCTCCTCCCCCGCTCGCACTCTGTCGCTCTCTCTCTCAAAAATAAATAAACATTAAAAAAATTTTTAATGGAATATACCAGCCCCCAGGCTCGTACACTCTCACAGTGAGCTGCTAGGCACATGGACTTCATCTCGATGAAGCTGGAAACGAAAAGAATCACCTGCAGGCGGGTGGGGCCCTGTAGGAGCCTCAGAGCGGCTGCCCGCCGGGCCGTGCCGATGGCCTGAGAGGTATCCGGAGACTGGCTCTCACCCCACGAGACACGGGGGGCATATTTGGGGGGACCCCAGCCCAGGAGGGCGCATCTCCTGGGCCCAGGCCCTCTGTCCCACGCTCCCGGGGGGGCCTGGTGTGGCCCCCGCCCTCCCGGCTCGGTCTGCAGCGCCCTCCGCGGCCCAGTGCCCACCCTCGTGCCCTTTCCCCAGCCAGGGGCAGCTCCCGGAGCTGGGAGAGATCACTTCTGGGGCCCGAGGTCCTCCACAGCCCGTTTACCAGACCTGCTGTGCGGCCAAGGGTTGTGGTCACTGTGGGCAGTGGGGCATGGCTAACAGTCCCCTCTGCCCGTTGTCAGACTCATGATGACGAGGTCATTTTAGGTCAGATGGCAGGTAGAGTGGCTTGGGAGCTGGGTCCCCGGGGGTCAGCACAAAGGCTGAGCCAGGCCCGAGCTTCCCTGGGACCTCAAGCGGGGACACGGGCAGCCTCTGCTCCTGGGGGCCTCCTGGATAGGCCTGAACCACAGGAACACTGTGCACAGAGGCGCTGGGAGGGGTGGGGACCCACTCCCCTGCTCCTTGAGAGCTGAGAGAGAGCACTGGCCCCAGGGCCGGGGAGCCGGGCAGGAAGGAAGCCTCGGTGGCCGTGGCCAGCTTGGTCCCGGTTGGGCCAGGAGCCCTTGCCACCCGGGGCCCCAAACTCCCCCAGGCCTCTGAGCACAGGGGCAGAGAGGAGGCGGAGGGGGAGGCAGAGGGGGAGGGGGAGGAGGGCCACCACCGGGCCCTGGTCCTCCCGCCCCAGCAGGAAAGGCTGACCGGGGCCGGGGACAAAAGGCGGACGTGCGGCTGGCCATGTGGGCCCTTATCAGGCCCGCACCCGCCGGGCCGCAGGGTCTCTGCGGAAACGCTCCTCTCTGCCCGCCTTCCTGCCTGCGCCCGGCCACCCCGCCAGGCGCTGTGCAGGGGCGAGGGGAGGCTGGCAGGGGTGAGGCGGTGGGGGCAGCCGGCGCAGGCCCCCTGGCCTCCGGGGCTCCGGACGGAGATTGGAGGAAGTGTGAGCATTCTTCTCTCTGCCTGCCGCGTGCTGTGACGTGACAGCTAATGTTCTCCCCGTCTGGCAGGCGCCCCGGGCCATCGAAAGGCCCTGCAGTCCCGAGACTGTGGCCGACCAGGTCCTTGCTCGTGCTCGGGCCCCGCTGGGACTGTGCGGCCCGGGGCGGGGTGGGGGGGGGGGGATGAGCACAGGCAGGTGGGGCTTCCCCGGGGGTCACCACACACTGCAGCCCACCACACTCCCCTGGGATCTGCACGCTGTGTTTTCTCGGCAAAAAGCGTGTCCTGATGAACAGATTCGAGGAGGTCGCTGCTGCAGGCAGCGGGGGACGGGGCTTGGCGGTGTTCCCACCAGGACCCACGGTCGGCGTGGGGGTGGGGGTACAGGGGGCCTTGTCCTGCGGACCCTTCTCACCACCCCTGGGGGCGGGCGCTGTGGGCTCTGTGGTGCCACAGCCTGAGTGTCCCGGCCACGCCAGCCTCCTGCCCCTGCCGTCCAGCCCCGGCCCAGGCCCCCGCTGCCCCCTGGTGGACACGGGGCAGGTTGAGGCCGAGCTGGTGGCGGTCATCGCTCACAGCACCCCGCCCACCCCAGCGCGGGCCTGCAGGACATCAGGCTGGGGAGAATGGGGGACCCAGACCAGCCAGGTCACTGGTCCTTCATGATCGGCTTCTGGGACCTTCTGCCCACCGAGTGTGGCACGAAATCTGCGGGAGGGCTGCCGCACTCTGAGGAGGGGGGCCGGGCCCAGCCTTCAGAGCCATCCCCAGAGCTTCAGCTGCGCAGGCCTCCCAGCGAGACCCCAGCATTTGTCCCGTTGCCCACAAAACCCACAAGACCCTCTCCCACCCCACCACTGCCCGGGAGGACACAGGAGCAGGCGGGGTTGGGGGGCGCTTCGGGGAGGACACTGCTGGTCCTCTGGGGCTCGTCAGGACCAGGCGAACAACTGTCACCATCTCCCCAGCATGTTAAACCCAGAGTTGGGTGTGACTGCACCCCCCGCCCTCCCCGGCACCGGACCCTGGGTTGGAGGGTTGCTCCGCCCCTCCCCCACACACCCAATGGCCCCAGGTCCCGGGCTCCAGGCCCCAGGCGGCGGCTAAGTCAGTCTGGAGCCTCAGGCTTCCCTTCTGTGAAATGGGCAAGAGTCTCTCCTGGGTGCCTCTGTGGCCGGGCTGAGGCCTTGTCTTCAGACAAGGCATGTAAACCTGTAACCGTGTAAGCCGAGCTCGGTTAATTACTTCCATTTCCAGAATGAACAGACCAGCGTACAGAGAAGTTTCTCAGTTCTGGTGCCTGGGGAACCTGACCTTAGGGTCAGGGGCCTGGCAGCGGGGACTTTTCGAGCTCCTGGAGGGTGCCAGGGTGAGGCCAGGGTAGAGAGTCCCCGTCCCGGTGGGACCTGACAAGGTATGGTCCACCGCCACGGGGAGCAGAGTCCGGTGGCCACTGCCCGGGGCCTCCGTGGTCACGCAGGCTGCCCCGATGACACGGGCCACTTGAAGGCACCCAGAGCCCGCGGCAGGGTCCCCCATTTCCGCATAGGGCAGGAAGGGCTCCAGGAGAGCCCCCAGATGCTTACATGTCTCTGATCCCAGGCTTCTCCTGGGTGGAGAGGGGCTGATCAGTCACTCGAGGCATGGGAACAGGGAGAGACTGGTCTTGGGGCTCAGGTCCTGGCTCTGCTATGGGATGTGACCTCTGTGCCCTCACCCAGGATCAGGCCATGCCATGGGCAGCATTAGGCCAGTGTCTGGCTGTGAGAGTCCCTCCTGGTGGTCCCGGCTGGGGCCTGTGACCCACGGAGCAGAGAGGGAGGGCCCCGGCCCAGGATTCGGCTGCTGCAGCGGTCAGCTAGGTCCCCGAGGATTGCCGGGCCCAGGGGGCCTGATTCCCCATCCCATGAGGCCAGGGCATCAGCTCCAGTGGTGCTGGCCTCAGCCACGCGCTGAGCTGGCGGATGGGGTTGCACGGGGCCCAGGACGGGCCCAGCACTTGTGTCCAGAGCACGTCCGCACTCGGGACCCGTCTGGCTGGACGCCTTGCTGCTGACCCGAGAGGTCAGAGGAAGTCCCTGGTGTTTTCCAGCCTCCCTTGCTGATACCATCCATCTGGGCCGCTCCGGGGAGCACCCAGGGTGTCCCCGGGAGCCCTGTGTCCTGCCCCCTGCCGTCTGCTCACCTCTGTGACCACACCCCTGGGGAAGCATCAGGGGCTTACGTGACATCTGGCTCCCATCTCCATGCTGGGGGGCTCACTGGGAGCAGGGGTCTCAGCCCACACCCCAGACACAGGGCCTGGCACTCAGGGACACCGAGGCCTTCCTGCCCTGTGTTGACACTCAGGGTGGCCCGTCCATTCCTGTCCCTCCGGGCCCGGAGGAAGGGTGGGGGGCAGGGACGGCTCTGAGCGGAGCCTGGGAGGGACCCCTTCCCGGTTTTCATCCTGGTAGTCCCCACGGGCCCTGCTGCTCCTCCCACAGTAATCTGCGAGGAGCGGGTGGGCGGGGCCCCATGCCGTTCACCCGCTGACCACCGGGCGGCGGTGTTCCACCGCGTGGGCCAGGCTGGAACCTGCCCTGGCCTGGTGGGTACAGCCAGCACCACCCCAACCCTGGACCGGGCTTTGGGCAGGCCTGGGACCCCGAGTGTGGGAAACGTATGGCCAGGCACATTTCCTTGCCAACCTGTGCAACTGTCCAGGGCAGCCCTGTGTGTTGCTGCTTCCCAAATGTGCTTAAAGGATGGACAGGGGTCCAGAAAGCCAAGTTCAGTTCCTTGTATTTGCGAGAACCCTCCCTTTGCACGTGGGCCACCCCCTCTCCACCGCGAAGGGCCAGGGCCCCCTCCCAGGGAGCTCACCTGAGAGGCTTCCCGGAGCCGTGCCACACCCCCTGCCTGAGGTCCCGCCACCTGCAAGCGTCCCAGCTGGCTGGATCTCAGCGTCTTGGGAGCGCGTCAGCCCCAGGGCCCATGGGGGAGCCGGGGGTGGCTGGGGCTCCACGGCTCTGGGCCCCCGGGGCCTCTGGCGCTGGCCCTGGTAGCTGCCCTCCTCTGTCCACTCGCTCTGTGACAGCACTCAGGGTCTGCTGTCCATCACACGGGGGCCACGCTGGGCCGTGCCCGGTCACAGGGGACACGGCAGGAGCAGGAAGGGCAGAAGGCTGGACCCGGCATCTTCATGGCTCCCCCAGGTGCCCGGCCAACGCCGGCCAAATGCTTCCAGGGGATGCAGTTTGCTGCCGGGCGGGAGATTCCACCCCGACAGGTCGTGTCCCTTCCAGGGGGACTGGCTCTAAGTTTCCGGGACTCGCAGGTGGAAAACCCACGGGGGCGTTCCCGAGGTGACGGGGAAAAGAAGTCCCGGGATCACAGGTGAGCCTCGGGCTTCGGGGTGACGGCTGCAGAGGGGACAGGGGGACCAAGGCCCCAGGAGGCAGGCTTTGGGGAACAAAATGGCTTTGAGCGACGAGCGGCGAAGGAAGCCTTACCGCCATCCTGGCTCCCGGTCGGCGAACCCGGATCGAAATTTGGGAGACCGGCCATCTTGAGGCTGTTGCCACCGGCGAGCTAGGTCAAGGTCACGGAGCCCTCCCTGTCTGCTGCAGCAGTGACGTCCGGACCCCGGGCTGTGGCCGCGGCACGCGGCGATCTCCCCCCACAGAGCTGAGGTGTCCCTGCAACGTTGGTGGTGAGACAGACGTGACACAGCAGTTGCCGTCTTAGCTGCTTCTGAGGGCGTGATTCAGGGGCGTCGGGCAGCCGCCCCCTCCCCCTCCGTCCGTCCCCAGAACGCGTCTGTCTTCCCAGACTGGACTCTGCCCCGTTACACACGGACCCCCCCCCCCAGGCTCCCCCTGGTCCCACCGGCCCCCTCCCTTCCCCCCGCCCCCTCCCCGCATCTGGAATTTTCTTTCCCTCTCCCTCCTTTACTGTGCTGAACGATACAGAGCATCACGTCCACCATCCCAGCGTTTGACGCGTGCAGTTCAGGGGCGCCCCGCGAGTGGCCGCCCTCCGTCCCGGGACCGCTCGTCGGGCAGATAGGAGCCCCCGGCCCCCAGCTCCCCTCTCTGTGTCCGTGGGTCCGGCCGCCCCAGGGTCGCAGGTGAGTGGATCCTACGGCGTTCGTCCCTGGCGTCTGGCCGTTCTCACGGAGCGCGTGTCCTCTGGGGGCATCCGCGCCCGAGCTACGGCTGAGGGGGGTCCACGCCGGGTCCACGGCGGGTCGACCACGCTTGCTTCTCCGTTTGCCATTGACGGGCATCTGGGTTGTTTCCACCTCTTGGCTGCTGTGGGCGCGACTGTTCACTCAGGTGTCCAACACCTTGCTTTTAATACTTCTGGGTGCACGTCAGGGAGCGGAATTGCTGGGTCCCGTGGTGATTGCGGTTTTTCTTTTCTGGGGAAGCTGCAGGCGATTTCCCGCATCCTCTACGCCGTCGCCAGCACCTACCTCCGGGGGTTTGACGGTGCGAAGTGGTCCCACCTGACACTGAACCCACGGAAACCCGCGACAGCCCACCCTGCGCCCCCCTCCGCTGCCCCGCTGTGACGCCCGCGTCCACTCTGGCGGGCTGGGGCCACGGCCGCTTCAGCACACGCCTGCCCGCCCGCTTCCTCACGTGCCCGGTCAGCTTCGCTTGGATGCCCGATATCTGGCCAGACAGGGTTCTGGCTGCTTCTGTGAGAGTTTTCTGGCTGAGATCAGCGTGTAAATCAGCAGATGAGTAGACGCCCTCCCTGATGTGGGTGGGCGTCACCGCATCAGTGGATGTGTCCTGAGCAGGAGAGAACGCCTCCGGCCTGACTGCCTTCGGCCTTGAAATGAAACCTCGTTTCTCGTTCCTGCCGACTCACCTGCAGACCCGGGGACTTGTCAGCCTTCGTAGGTGCATGAACCCCTTATAATACATTTCTGTTTCTCGGGAGAACCCTGACTGACACAGTAATGGCCCTGGAGGAGTCGGACCCACAGACACGGGGGGGTGTGGGGGGGGGCTGGGGGAGGGGAGGGACCCACAGATACAGGGACGGGGTAGGGTGGGGACTTGGGGAGGGGAGGGACCCACAGACATGGGGTGGGGGAGTGGATGCTGGGGGAAAGGAGGCACCCACAGATACAGGGACGGGGTGAGGTGGGGACTGGGGGAGGGGAGGGACCCACAGACATAGGGGGGGTGGGGACTGGGGGAGGGCCCGAGTGTAATGGGACAGAGTCCCGTCTGGGAAGATGAACACGTTCTGGGGACGGACGGGGGGGATGGCCGCATGACAGCGTGAATGCCCTCGACGCCCCTAACCTGCGCCCTTAAAAGCAGTTAAGACGGTCAATGTTACGTCATGTGTATTTCACCACAATTAGAAATGGTAATTTTTTAAAAACTTAAGTAGAGACACAGAAGGCATCCCCCCGGGGAGAACGGGGACCCCCTACCACGGAGGGTGACCACGTGGGCCCACGCAGGCACCAAACGGACGCAGGACACTTCCAGGGCGACCCACGAGGACAGTTTTCAAAACAGACCCGAACCCTGTCCTGAGCGTCTCCAGAAAGGAAGATGAGCCCTCGGCATCCCCAGCGGAATTTCATCTTGACGTTTTTCCATCTGTGAGGAGCAGGGTGTGGGTTTCAGGAAGGTGCCCCCTTCGCCGCCACCCCTGCGCGCCCCGCGTGGCCGCAGCCTGCGCTGTCAGCGTGTAAGTGGACTTTCTTAAGAATTGGTTCGGACTCACGCCAGAGCGTCGAAGACGGTCCAGCCCCCGCACGCCCCCCCCCCCCCCAGCGCCCCCGCAACTGTGCGGGGCGTTGGCTGAGACCGAGGACTGGACGCTGATACGTTGTCATCACTCTAAGTTGGAACTTGATTCGGATCTTCTCCGTTTTTACCTGCATCCTCCTCTGTCCCAGGGTCCCCCCCAGAACCCCCACTGCAGGCAGCCGCTCCGGGCGGGGACGGAGTCCCTTGGTGTTGACCACCTTGTCGGTTCCGGGAAGGTCGGGCCAGGCGGTTCGCAGAACGGCCCTCAGCTGGGATCTGTCTGATGTGTTCCTCGTGCCGGGACCGGGTTGGGGGTATGGGAGACCCCGGAGCCGAGGTGCCCTCGTCGCCCTGCCGTGTCGGGGGCACACTGGGCATCGTCCCTGGACACGAGGTCGGGGTGCGGGTGTGCCAGTCGCGGTTGGGGACTCGCGCTTCTAGGCCCTCTCGCCGGCAGAGCGGGGAGCTGGATGTGCACGGACGCCCGCAGGACCCCTGCGTTTACACGCGGCCGATGTGAGTGCGCTGTGGTGACCCTTCGCGACACGGGTCATGCCAGCACCCCCCTCCCCCGCTCCAACAGAGACAACAGTGTCAGGATCCCGTGCAGTGGCTCCCGAGCCGCTACCCTGTCGTCCCGCGGGGCAGTCCTGGGCGCTCATCCCCATTAAGGTCCTTTTTGGTGCCGAGTCCGTCCCCTGAGCGGCCGTGGTGCGTGTGCCGAGCTGCTCACCTGCCGACGGACATTTCGGGGGCTTCTGTGCCTTGGCTTCCCGGAACATTCTCGCACAGGCCGTCGGTGACTGTGGGAGGCCGATTCTAGCGCCGGCCCTTGAACCCTCCATCCTGAGCGCGGTGGGGGTTACTCCTATCATCAAGTTGCATCACGGGGACAGAGGAGGTCGTCCGGGTGAGAATAATCTCATCACACGGTTTCCTTACGAGCAGAGGGTTTTCTCTGCAGGCGGGGAGGGGAGCCAGAGAAGAGCTCTGTGCTGCTTTAAATACAGAGGGTGCATCAGCCGCGGAACGAGGGTGGCCTGTAGGAGCACAGCAGCAACCAGCAAGGAAGCGGGGGCCTGGGTCCTAAAAGCAAAGGCCGGCTTTGGTCACAACCTGAACGCGCGTGGAAGCCGACTGTTCCCCGAGCCTCCGGGTAAGCCCGGCCCGGCTGGCCTTGGATGGCGCCCTTGTGAGTCCGGTGCCACACGGGACTTAGGACCCACAGACCCGTGAGCTAAGCAGCGGGTACTGCTTTCAGCCGCCAAGCCCGTGGCGATTTGCTACGCCGAAGCAGGTAAGCGATGCAGCGACGTGGTTTCGTTTCTCTGGGACGCATGCCGGGGAGCTGAGCCGCTCGGGGTTTGGGGCAGGCCCACTGGGGCAGACCCTCAGTTCTTACCGAACTCAGTAAGAGTCTCCCAAGGAGTCCGTGAGTGGGTGTGTCATTTTAGGCTCCCGCCGGCAAAATCTGTGCGCTCCGGAGCTCACCCTCCTTACCGCGAGGCGGCCTTGCCAGCCTGTGGATTTCAGCTCCGCCACCGGGCGCGTGCTGGGACCCCACCGTGAGTTAATTTGCATTACCCCCATGACCACCCGTGTCCGGCACCTTCCGTGAGTCACCGGCCATTTGCACCTCTCTTCTTGTGAAACGCCCACTCAGATATTTTGCTCGCTTCAAAAAATTGGGTTGTCTGGTTTTTATTATCTTAGAAATACAGAGTTTTCTAATCTCTCTCTCTAACATCTGAGGCCTTCCTACCTTCAGTAAAGTTTTCCATTTGAAATTCTTCTCTGGTTGTTGTTTTTTATATATATATATATATATATATATATAATTTTAGTTCCTATGTATGTGATGTTTTGGTCGCTGTAAAATATAAAATGTTGTAAAATGTCACTTTCCGGGACGCCTGGGTGGCTCAGTCGGTTAAGCGTCCGACTCTTGATTTCAGCTCAGGTCATGATCTCGCGGTTCGTGGGTTCGAGCCCCGCGTTGGGCTGTGTGCTGACCGCTCGGAGCCTGGAGCCTGCTTTGGAATCTGTGTCTCCCTCTCTCTCTCTGCCCCTCCCTTGCTGTGCTCTCTCTCTCTCTCTCTGTCTCTCAAAAATAAATAAATGTAAAAATAAAAACAATGTTTGTTAAACTACATCAAGGGGCACCTGGGTGGCTCAGTCGGTTAAGCGTCCGACTTTGGCTCAGGTCATGATCTCACGGTCTGTGAGTTCGAGCCCCGCGTCGGGCTCTGTGCTGACTGCTCAAGCCTGGAGTCTGCTTCGGATTCTGTGCCTCCCTCTCTGTGCCTCCCTCTCTCTGCCCAACCCACTCTCATTCTGTTTCTGTCTCTCTCAAAAATAAACAAACAAACAAACAAAAATCTCAAATAAAGGTGTGCCTGGGTGGCTCAGTCGGTTAAGCTCAGTTAAGTCCGACTTTGGCTCAGGTCATGATCTCCCAGTCCGTGAGTTCGAGCCCCGCGTCAGGCTCTGTGCTGACTGCTCAGAGCCTGGAGCCCACTTCGGATCCTGTGCCTCCCTCTCTCTCTGCCCCACACATTCTCTCTCCCTCAAAATAAACAAATAAATAAACTTAAACAAAAATGAATTAAAGGCCGCATCCCAATGCGTCGTGTAATTGATTTCTCTGAACCGACCCTTTACTCCTCAACCCTACAAAATTTTCTTATTAGTTCCAGCAGCTGTCTCTGTCTTTTGAGGGAGGGTCTGCATACGGCACCACGTCTTTTGATTCTTACCGTGAGTGGTGCCGCGTTTCGTCAAATGTCTTTGCTCATCCGTCAATTACATCACAGGGATTTTCTTGGTTATCAATAGAGTGGTTACTTTCATCGGTTTTCTGTATCTTTTATTTGTTTTAATGTTTTTATTATTTATTTTTGAGAGACAGAGTGTGAGCACGAGAGGGGCAGAGAGAGAGGGAGACACAGACTCTGAAGCAGACTCCAGGCCCCGAGCTGTCAGCACAGAGCCCGGCGCGGGGCTCGAACCCACAGACCATGAAATCATGACCTGAGCCAAAGTTGGATGCTCAACCGACTGGGCCACCCAGGCACCGCTCATCGGTTTTAGAATGTTGAACCAGCCTCGCATTCCCTGGATAAACTCCTCCCGGTCAAAGTGTAGAACCGTTTTTATAGATTGGTCAATTCGATTTACCAATACTTTGTTAAAAGATTTTTTTTTTTTTTAATTTTTTTTCAACGTTTTTTATTTATTTTTGGGACAGAGAGAGACAGAGCATGAACGGGGGAGGGGCAGAGAGAGAGGGAGACACAGAATCGGAAACAGGCTCCAGGCTCCGAGCCATCAGCCCAGAGCCTGACGCGGGGCTCGAACTCACAGACCGCGAGATCGTGGCCTGGCTGAAGTCGGACGCTTAACCGACTGCGCCACCCAGGCGCCCCTGTTAGAAGATTTTTGTGTCCATGTATATGAAAGACATTGGCCTACAATTTTCTTTTCTTGTGGTGTCTTGTCTGATTTTGGTCTTGGGATATGGTGGCCTCACTGAATTTTATTTTCTGTTACGGTCGGTGTAGAATCGATGTTTCTTCCATGAATGTTTGGTCGCATTCACCGGCGAAGCCATCTGGACGAGTTTTCTTTGAGGCGAGATTTTAAATGATGAATGGGATCTCTTTAATAGATATGAGGCTGTTCTGATTATCCTGGGTCCCCAGGAGGGGCAGGTCTGCGCTCTGTCCGGGGTCCTGACTCTGGACCAGGCTTTGTCTGGGGAGAGGGTCCTGGGTCCCCTTCCTCCTGCAGTGGGGCTGCGGGGGCAGCCAGACGTGGAATCCAGGGTTCCCAGTCCCTGCCTCAGACTGTCTGAGCAAGGGGTCCCTGTCTCACCAGGCTCTGCCGTCATCCAGACCTTGGGGTTCCCATAACCCACATGGCCTCCACCCCCAGGGCACCCTTTGCAGGTTCTCTGGGATTGGGCAGCTGAAGCTGAGCTGCCCATAGTCAGGGGTTTGTGGTGGGGAAGTAGAGTATGGGTGGGCAGTGCGGCCCAGGAACAGCCGTGTGTGCATGTGTGTGTGTGTGTGTGTGTGTATGTGTGTGTGCCTAAGGCTCCTCAAACTATCCACGTCTCACAGGATTCCTCTGATCCCTCTTATCTGGGCCCCTCCCCTCCTGAGCCACCTCCTCATCTCAGCCCCTCCCCGCCTGACCCCCTCCCCTCCGGTCCCCTCTCCTCCTTGAACCCCTCCTCTCCCCAGCCCCCACATGGCTATCAAGGGTTGAGGAGAAGGAGCCCCCGCAGTGTCAACTTGGCCCGCCAGGTGGCGTCTGGAGCTTGGGGAACAGATCCTGTGGGCAGGTGCAGGGCTTGCGATGGGGAGGGCTCTGCAGGAAGAGACTGTTCCTCTGGGCGGAGGGCTGAGCCCCAAGAGCTATCTGAAGTGTGGGGGCGCTGCCAGGCCTCGCTGAGCTGTTTTCACGACCCACAGTCTTACTAAAAATCACCCTCGGGGGAGGGGCTGGGGGCTGGGAGGGACAAGCCTGAGGGCAAGGACCCAGGGTGCACCTGCCAGGTGAGAGGCAGACACCAGAGCACGGGGACCTCCCCCTGGTCTGGGGGAGGGGGGCAGTGGGACCCGCCCAGGCAGGGCGGAGCTGGAGAGATGATGGGCAGAGAGGGGAGTCTGGGGGCTTAGGGCTTAGGAGGGGCAGAGCAGGTGGGGATCCCAGTCTTCCGTGGCCAGTGGCTGGGAGCTTTGTCCCTGGGGAGGGAGATAGGGCTGGGGCTCTGGGGAGGAGGCCAGGCCTGAGGGAGCCAACACTCTCCCTCCTCCCTGCGGTGCTCAGGCCCCTGGTCGGGTGGGGTGAATTGGGGGTTTGGGGAGCCCTGAGGAGGAAGGGCCTCGCAGGCTAAGGAGTGCTTCTGTCTTGCAAAGGTGGGCGGGGGGGTGGGGTATGCCAGCCCCGGTCCCCCCAAATTAGAGCGAGCAGCATAGGGTCAGCAGGGCCTTTGTTTGCCCAGAAAAAAGCTGCTGGAAAGCTTTTGAGGGCCGGACCCGGGGTGGTCCAGTCTGTGCTTAGGATCGGGGCTGCCTGGGAAACACGGGTGCGGAGTAGGGAGCTGGCTGGAGCAGTGCCTGGGCTAGCCCCGGGGTCCCCCCAACAGGATGCAGGGAACCCCCAGAACAGACAGCCCTGAAGCAGGCACAGCCCCTCCCCACCTGCCCAGCTCCCCTAAGCACATCTCAGTGAGCACAAGGAGCCCCCCCTCCTCACCACCCCCGTCCGTCTGGGGTCTCCGGCCCTCTCCCACCTGTGTCCCTCTCCCCTGCAGGTGCAAAGCCAAGGACAGGGGAGACCGGGGGAGCCCTAGTTTTCTCTTCTGTGAAATGGGTTGCTAGTTCCAGGCCAGGCTGTGCAGGGCCTGGCTTCTCCTGGTAACTATTCGGGTCGGGGGCTCTCCTGCAGCCTCCAGGCCTGGTCAGTCCTTGCCTCGGGGTCCTCAAGGGGCTGCTGGGTGCCGGTGCTCCCCTGGGTCCCCGAGGGAGGCGGGGCAGGCGAGGGAACGTGGGAAAGAGACCGGCAGGTGCTGCCTGCGCCTGATTGATGGCAGTTTGGCCAAAGGAGCCAGAGGGGGGAGGGGGGGAGGGGGGAGGGGAGGGCCTTGCATGCGGGGGAGGGGCGGGCTGCTGGGCCTTGGGAGGCAAGCCCCAGGAGGGGAGGGCGGAGGGCAGGCAGAGCTCTGCAGCTGGGAGGCCTCAGTGCAGGGGGGGGTACGGCGAGGCGCCCTGCCCCTACCCTCACCCCATCTTCCTCCTGGAATGCTGGGCGAAGGCCCTTCAGCCCAGATAACCGCCGCCTCCCCCACCGCGGGCCCGGTTCCTCCCGTGAGCCATCGGGAGCCTCTCCGAAGCCCCTCTGGCCCAACTGTTCATTGTGCAGGTGTAGAAAGTGAGGCTTGGGGCTAAGCCAGCCTCCTGATCTCCCCTCACCGGCAGCCAGCCCCTTTCCTGCGGGGACCCCTGCCTCACCCCCAACACCTGCGGAAGCATCCGCCCCCGACTTCGGGTTGTGACCTGGGCCCCCCACCCTCACTCCCCCGCCCCACCTGTCCAGCGCCTCCTGCTTAACCCCCTGGGTCCCCTGCGTCCCCCCCCTCCCTCAAGCAATCCCAGCCCCGGGAGAAGGTGGCTCCCCGAGAGGCCCCACCCGGAGCCACTCTCCTCCCTCGCGGCTCCTCTCCAATCTGGGTCTTGCTTCTGCTGTCACACCTTCTGAGCTGCTTCCCTGACCCCCAGCCCAGGTGCCCCCCCCCGCTCTGCG
This sequence comes from Panthera pardus, assembly GCF_024362965.1. NCBI lineage: Eukaryota > Metazoa > Chordata > Mammalia > Carnivora > Felidae > Panthera > Panthera pardus. The sequence continues at coordinate 91,895,233 of NW_026526766.1, forward strand.
CCCCCAAGTCCCCAAGACCAAGGACCGGGGCCCAAGAGACTTTCAGGGGCTCACGGTCATGTTTTAGTGTCTTTCAAAATCGGGAGAAAAAAATATGAAGCCTTTTAGGACAAGAAAACGCTTTCGCATATGACATTAATATATTTATTCTGAGACCAACGCAGCCATAAAGTCCTCATTTTCACTATTTCACTATTTTTGGTTTTCGCCGACGCAGGGGTGCGCCCGGGTCTCGCTGTAGCCTGGCCCTGAGCTGCCCAGCCCCCACGCTGGCCACGCCGGCTCCCTTGCCTGGGACCGGCCCGCTTGCCCAGACCTGTGAGCCTGGCCCAGGCCCCACGCGGCGCCAGCTGTGACGGGGGTGTGGGGGCCCCCCTGGCCCTCCGAGGTCCTGAGCACAGGCGGGTCCCCTGACTCACTCCTTGGCTCCCTTAACGCTAAAGCCTGTGAGCCGGCCCCAGGGCTCCATCGGCCTCGAGGAGCGACAGGCAGACGCCCGTCCCTGGGGGCACTGAGAGGGCTCCCTATGCTGCTGGTACCAGGAGGGCTTTGAAGCCACCCAGAGGCCACATAAACTGGGTGATGATGATTAAGGCCCAGTAAACCCAGAAGGAAAAGCAGCTGTGGAGTGGCTGGGGGCTGGCCTGCTGAGGGTGCCTCGGGGAGAGGGCATGGGCTCGGGGCCGGGGCAGCCTGTGGGGGTGAGGTGGCGAGCGTCTCCCGGGCTCAGTCTCCCCACACTCACGTGGTGTGGGGCCCGTAAGGACTCCACTTAACAGCCGGGACACTGAGGCTGCACAGGTTACACACCGCCCAAGCTCGCAGAACCTTCCAGTGCCTTACCCCCCAGAGTACGCTGCCTAGAGCACGGAGCCCTGGATGGGCACCGGCCTGGGCTGGACCCGGCCTCCTCCAGGGACCTCTCTGCCCCGGCCCTAGACAGTGCTGGTGGCAGCACGGGGCGGGGGGGGGGGGGGGGTAGTGGGGGTGGGGGGGCCGGGACCTGACGGCCGGCCCAGGCCCCGGATGCTCCAAGGGGATTTTCCCACCGTCCAGGTGCCAGCTGGGACGGCGTGGGGTGTGGCCACTTCTCAGGGCTTTCCTATGAGAAAGAGCCCCTCCAGCCGCGCCCTCGTGGTCCATCGCTATGGGAAGCCAACCTTGGAGCTGGGGAATGTCAACACTCAGGAACACCACCTGGCATCTGGTGCCCGTGGGGGATCCCCCCCAAGCTGAGACGCCCCTTGCTATTTGTAACACTGCTGGGAGAGACTGAGCAAATATTGTCAGCCTCTCCCTACACCCCCTGTGACCTCTGCCGTGTTTGAACTCTCGATGGGCAAACAGGCAGCGATAAGGCACAGAGATCAGGGCCGCGAATACACAGCTTCTCCCCTGCCGCCCCCCCCCACCCCCCCAAGCGCAGGATTCCCAGTCTGGACCCTGGGAGGTCCAGGGAGCCGAAGCTGGTGGCCGAGAGGACCTAAGAGCCCGGGCTGACCCCCGGGGACCGGGCCAGGCTCAGACTCCCCAGCCCGCTGGTCTCTGGTTGCACCTCCCTCCCCTGAAGGCAGCCCGTCCACTCAGGGCAGCCCCTGCCCCCACAGCAGGTGTCTGTGCAGGACGGGGCCGAGGTCTGTCTCCGGCAAGCAGCTGACTGTCCGGGCTTCGGGCTTTGGGTCAGACCGACTTGGGTCACGTGACGTGCACATCCGCAAACCACCGACCCTGTCTAGCCAGGTTCCCCTTCCGAAAAGCCAGGCGGGCACTCTCCACCCCCCTGCCAGGAAGATACACAGAGAGTACTTAGCAAACAGTGGGTCCCGGGGGGGGGGGGGCCCAAGCCTCTCACCTCCTCGCTCCCCAGCCCCCGCTCCCTCTGGACTCTGGTCTGCCCCCTGCACTCCACTCTAGCTGGTCTGAGTCCCCTTTGAAAGTGCAGGACCAGGAGGGGACATAGCACCCAGCAGACTAGACTGTCGCCTTCTGGACTCTGGGGCTTGGCCTCTGCTAATGCAGCCCAGGGTGGTCTCGGTCTGGGGGTGAGGACGCAAACAGCCCGGAAGGGGGTGAAGGTGCAGTCTGAGACCCGCAAGGATGAAGCCGGGACTCTGTTCGGAGCCAGGGTCAGTCTGCACCCGGGAACGGGGGGCCTGGTAGGAGTCAGGGTTCACTCCACAGCTGGGACTGGAGATCAGTCCATGACCGAGGTCGGGGCTCAGTCTGTGGTCGGGGTGATGAGTCAAGTTGTGACTGGGGTCAGGGATCAGCCCGTGGCTACGGTCAAGGGTCAGTGTGTCCCTGGGGTGACGACTCAGTATGTGGCTGGGATCGGGGCTCAGCCCGGGATCCGCCGGTGTCTGCCCCCAGGGGCTCACGCCGAGTTGCCGTAGGGCCCTTCGCTTCCTCTTTGGATCAGAGCGTTCCTGGCCGGGGCCCAGCAGCTGAGTCCCGGGGGGCAGGCTTATTCCTGCTAGTCACATTCCCACGCCTGCCCCGGGGGGTGCCGGAGAGCAGTGGGGTGTCATGGGGCCGCCTCCCGGGGGACCTGCGTCTCACCCTCCCAGACTCTGACGACAGCCGAGACTCTTGCAGAAGCAGCTTTGAGCCTGTGGGGTCCCCTTTCCCAGAGGCCCGTGTCCCGGTGCCCACCTTCCTGCCCGGTGAGGCGGGCGGGCGAGACGGAACACTCACTGTGCCAAGTCTGCCCAGCCAGGGGTGCCTGGAAGCTTCCGCTGGCCTGGGTCCCCGCTAGCCCTGCAGGGGCGGTGCCCAGAGAGGAGCCACAGACCGGCCCTGGGACCTGGTGGGGTGCACAGAGACCCACGTGCTGGCCTGACCTCAAATGAAATGGGTTTGCTCAGGGATCACGGTCTGTCACCAGAGGGATCGGCTGCTCCTGAAGGACTGGCTGGTGACGGGCGCAGGGGCCCCATTGGCAGGGGAAGCCCCCAGGCTCTGGCCGGATGGATCCCACATCTCAGCCCGGGGCTGCGTGAGGCCCAGGGATCAGAGGCCACAGGCCTCTGTGCCCCCAGCTCATCCCAGGGGGGCCCTTAGGAATGCTTCACTTTATGTCCCAAAAGGGCACAGCCAGGACACCAGGAGGATGAGGACCTTAAGCACGTGGTTTTCTTGTGGGAGGCTCCCCGCAGCGCCACGGTGGCCGGTCCCAGCCTCCCACCCTCCGGAGCGGAAATCTGAGGTCAGCAAGGTGACCGCACCGCAGCTCTGACGAGGTGCCGAGCCCGGTGCGCGCATCACCCCACGTAGGCGTCCCGACCGGCCTCGATCAACGATCCTCAGTTTCAAAGGGGAGAAACTGAGGGCCAGCGAGGGGCAGGGCCTTGGCCCAGGTGCCTGGATCCAATCTAAGGAGGATGGGAACGTCTCTCCCCCCTGCCGGCTCGTGTCCCCTGCCCTCGCCGGCAGGGGCGGGTGCCAGGGCGAGCCGGGCGGGCCGGGACGCGTGCCCGCGTGGGCCGGCCTGGGCAGCTGCTCAGCCGGTGTTGCAAACCTACCCCCCCCCGTCCCAGGCCGCGTCTGGACTTGCGTTGGCCCCTGCCCCCGGGGCCCAGAGGAAAGCCTCGCCCACCTTCCCGGGATCAGGCGGACAAGTCCCGGCCTGGCGGGCTCCCCGCTGCCAGCTCCGAGCGTGAGAAAATACTGAGCTGAGGCGGGTGGTGTGGCAGGTGGCCGGGCTGTGACTACCAGCAGGTCCCCACCCTCCCTGTGCCCAGGGGAGGCCAGCCCCAGCCCCGGCCCTTCCAGGATCCGGCCTGCGGGCCGCTGCCATCGCGGCCCCTCCTGGCCCGGCCCCCGGCTGCAGCTGCCCCCGCCCCCGCCCCCGCCCTGAGAAGCTGCGCTCAGCAGGTGTTCGGTGCCGTCTCCACCAGGAGCCTGAAGCGGGCAATTTGGCCCCGTCTGGCCAAGGTCTGCAGAGAGGCCAGTCGCCAGAGCATTTCCTCCCTGGCCAGGGTCCCCGAAGTCGAAGCTGGGCTGGCCCCTGGGGACAGGTGTGCAGGCCTAAGGGGCGCCCCTCGAGAGGTCCCTGCTCCCCAACACGAGGGGAAGAGAGAGGGCCGTCAGCTCCTCGGTGGTCCCTCGGGGCCCAGGGGCACCGAGGTCCAGTCTCTGTGTCCTGAGTGGCGCCGGGTCCTTTTGGCATCCCTGGTTTGCTGGAGGCAGGGAGGGAGAAAGGAAGAGGGGGCCCGGAGCCAGGAGGGTGTGACCTGCGGGTGTGCACCTCCCTGAACGCTGACCCCTGAGGGGGCATGAGCCAGTGGGGGGATAGGAGTGCCGCTCTCGGAGCTCTCTGCCAGCCGCAGAGGGCCCTGCCCGGGCATGTGCCCGCTCTCCGAACTCTGAGCTGCCTGGGAGGATGGGCCGGGCAGACCCGAGAGCCCGGCGGCGTCAGCGAGCACGGCCGCCCCATAGTGGGACCCCGGTGGAGGGCGTGCCATGTCCCCTAGGCCTCAAACGTCTCAAGAGCCCAGTTAGGCCCCACAGAGGCCCCTCAGGACTCCCGCAACCCTGGGAGACACATGGGCTCTGCCCAGGAACCCCAGGGGGCTCCCTGGAAGAGGCGGTCCAGGCCCTGCGTGAGGGGAGTGGGGGCCGAGGGCAGAGATGTAGCTGGGAGTCAGGGCAGGGTTTGCACCTGTGTGTGGGTGGGCACGGCCCAGGTTGGGGTCATGGGGACACCTAGGCCCCTGCACAGAAAGTCTCGGCTCTGTTCCCACAGGACGGTGGCAGGGGGCCTCAGGGACCCAGGGCAGGGGCTGAAGGAGGGGAACCCCTCCATCAGTGCGTGGTCCTCCGCCCTTGGACTGTGCTGGGCCCTGCCCAGAGGCCCCCCTGGACCTGGGTGCTCCTCACCCCGGTCCCGGGGTCAGGGGGGAGAGATGTCTCACCCGGGACCAGGCAGCACAATGTGACCGAAGCCCAGGAGAGGCGGCAGAAGCAGTGGGGGAGCAGAGCCGGCAGGGCCTACGTGCAGGGAAACTGAGACCAGGGGAGAGCCATGGTGGGTGGGGCCGGGACAGAGGAGCCCTTCGGATGAGCAGGGGAGCAGGCAGCAGGGGGTGGGGGTTGCCGCGCCGGGTCTGAGCCGCTCTAGAAAGCACTTTAGGAAGATGTCTCATGTAGGCGGGGCCGCCAGTCCTGTTAGCAGTGCGCAACCTGCACAATCACACAGGGCGACCCTGCCAGGTTCGGCGGGGAGAGCAGCACCTGGCCAGCACACCTGGCCCCGGTGTGGAGGGACGGCTCCCCTCCTCCACTGAGCCCACCTGTGGGGACCCTGCCCAGCAGCCCCCCCGCCCCCGCAGGGAGGGGGCCCAGGGCTTGGTTATCTCCGGTCTCCTCTGTTCCTTCTCCATCTGCAAGTGGAGGAAGGAAGGCCCCTGTCAGCGGTCCCACCCGCGATGGACAGGTCTGGAAACAGGAAGCCAGGGGCACCAGGCCGCCTGTCTCTCCGCCCAGGAGGAGCAGGAAGGGGCAGCGAGGCTGGGCCTCTGGTCAGAAAGTCCTGGGGGCCCCTGACTCGCATTCACCCACCCACACCTGCCGCTTCTCCCCAGCTCTGATCTCACCTGTCCTGGAGAAGCTTCCTGGACATGCCCGGGCAGAACCCGGTGCACCCGGGGTCCCTCTCCCATGGGCCCCACCTGAAAGCCTGTTCCCAGGAGACAAACGCGTGGGTCCCGAATGTGGGGGGCCGGTGCCGGAGAAGGCAGGGAAGCCACAGGCTGCCCCCCTCACCCGAGGCTGGGGGCGCCCGCCCGAGGCGTCTAGATGGCGAGGTTCTTGGGCAGATGTCTGATTCGCAGGTGGTGAGACTGAGGTGTAGGAGTGGGGCTGCTTCAGACCCAGATCCCTTCTTTCACACCCTACCCCCCGGTGGGACCCAGCCTTTGTGGGGCCCGGGGGGCCTCAGGGCAGGGGGTCCGTGCGACCAGTGCCTTTTCCTGGGAGGCAGGCTAGGACAGTGCGCACTGAGTCTCCCCCGAGAGCGCACGGGTCTCCCTGAGGTCTTGTCCCCACCGGCTGCCCTTCCCAGGGAGACGAGCCTGGGACGTCGGGGGGGGGGGGCATGTTGGGGCCTGAATTCGATTTGGGGGTTTCTGCCACAGCACACATTCCAGGGTAGCGGGAGCGGCAGCGGGGTGGGTGGAGGTGGGGGCCCTGCGGGCCTTCTGCGTGGGAAGAGGGGCTTTCTGGGATCCTCCCCTGGGAGTCGGGCAGGCCCCGCTCCGCTCTCTCGAAGCCCAGGCCAGGCCCCCGGGGCTCCGGGCGGGCGTGTGACAGGCGTCGCCTTCCCCCTCCGCGGGGCACAAGTCCCACGCTGGCCTTGGCACGGACGAGACCCTGCCTCGGGCACCGGCTCGAGCCAGCGGTCCGGGCAGAGCTGCTCGGCGGGAGCGCCCGTGGGGGCGGCGCCGTGGGAGCGCGATGTCCCCAGTCCCCCGCAGCTCCCTCCCGGACGGAGCACCGGCCAGGCCTGTGGACGGTGTGGCCAGAGCAGCGATGGCCGGTGCCAGGGTCGCGGAGGAGGGCTCCCCAGGCAGGCGGCCAGATGCCACGCTCCGGGCTGGGCCCTGCTCTCTGCCCCACAAGCCCTCGCTCTGCTGCCGCCCTGGCCTCCCAGCGCCCTCAGCCCTTCTAGCGGCCCGGCCTCGCCTCTGCGTTCCCAGCCTATCTCTGCTCTGGACAGCTATCTCCGGCCGGGTGCGGCTGCCCTAGATAGCGGGCATCGGGCGGGCCGGGAACGCCTGGGGCACCCCGCCCCAGTGCCCAAGCTGGGCCGAGTGAGGTCACGCAGCGGCCCCTGGTGACCGGCTGGCCTGGGGGCTCTGGGCTCTGTGTCCAGCACCCCGTCAGGGAGCCTGGATAACTAGGTCTCAAACAGCCCCTCCCAACCCCAGGCCCAACCTAGCCTGGGCCCAGGGGGGCCTCGGGTGCTAGTCCGCAGCCCCTGCACCCCCTCTCCAGGGCTGTCCTCTGGAGGGACCGTCACTCCTGGGGGCACAGGGGGTATCCAGGCAGCAAGGGCAACGTGACCGGGGCAGGCCTCCCTCAGAGGGGGGACGGTGGTCGCACGTGTGGGTGGGGGATGGCCTGGCCCCCGGGAGCCCGGCGTGGGGGGGCGCTGAAGCTGGGGCGGGCACGGGCCTCCGCGGCCAGCAGAGCCAAAGACGCTGGGATCCCGTTGGCCGGCCCAGGCCACAGCCGGGTGGGGGGTGACCCGTGGCCGCAGCTCGCCTCCTGGGTGACCCCTGGGCCCGCTCGTTGCGTGAGGCACCACAGGCAGCCGGTTTTCCGGCCCCCATTCATTTCACAAGCTCCCGAGATCACAGACACGAAGGACCGAATTGCACCGGGCCCCACTTCCTCTTTGCTTCGCCGTCGCCGTCGGCCTTACGGGAAGTGAGCAGAGACCGGCTCTCCCGGCCGGGGCCTCGTCGGGGTGCAGACCTCTGACGGCCCGGTGTCACGAGCCCTTGGCGAGTCCCCGAAGCTGCCTCCCGGACTCCGCGAGACAGGCCAGGGGTGGTGCCTGGCACCAGCCAGCCTTGGTCCGCCCAGGGCTCGGCCTCTAGGTTGCCGGCCGTCACCGGGATACGATGACTCCGGGGTCCGTTTTGCAAATGGCGTAACAGAGGCGCACGGGGGGGAAGAGCCTCTTCTGCCGTCTTGTCCAGGGGCACATCTGCTCCTTTCTATAAAAATCGCATGCAGCAAAAAGACAGGCCTCTTTTCTCATCTCACAGGGGAGGAAACTAGGGTCCACAAGGAGACGTCCAGCCTCCAGGGGCCCCCGAAATTCTTCCTCCTCCTCCAGGAAGCCCTCTTGGACCACACCACCTAGAAGGGGTCTCAGCCTCCCTAGAAGGGGACCCCTGCCCTACCTGCTGCTACCCTCGGCTCACAGCCACGCTGGGCCTCGCCCCACCCAGCAGTAGCCCCTCGGGGGCAGTTTGGGGACAGCAGGCTCTTCCTCGCCTTTCTCCGCTGGACTCGGTGCACATCAGGCCCTCCCTATATACTTGCCGATCCCCTCGGTTTCTTCACCCGCAGAAGGGGTGAGGGTGCTCACGTTGTTGGGTCAGCGTGCAGGGGGAGGGCTCTGGCCTGGGAGCTCCCCGAGGGGAGGGTCACCCGGTGAGGACCGGCTGCTGAAGCAGGACAGACGGTACTGTGTGGGGGCTTCCTGCTGGCAGCTCAAGGTGCCTCATTGCAGAGCAGCCAGGCCGTACCTGCTCAGGGTAGACGGACGGGCAGACGCGGAGGCGGGAAGAGGGGAAACAGAGGTCCCGCCGCTGGCACGGCCGCCCCCCGCCCCTGCCCCCCGGCCGCCCGGGACGGTTCCCACAGAGCCAGGCCGCCCTGGACGCGGCCGCCTTTCTTCCTCCCATTTTACAGCGGGTCCTACGCATCTTGCCCGACAATAAACCTGAGTTCACAGCATCTTTTCCTTTGAAAGAATGAATCCCCGTTCCGACCAGACCCTCTCCCACGCCTCTCCCGCAGTAATTAGCCGGGCAGACTAGCACCCCACTCTCGCCCTCGCCCCCCCCACCCCCGCCCGGGAGTTCCCATCCCGGGCCCCTGGCAGGGGGGGCCGGGGCAGCCACAGAAGTGTGTTGCCTCGGGCTGGGCAGGCCTGGGCCCCCGTGTCCTTTCTCCCGTTTCGGCTGGCGGCTGGCCGGGAGTTGACTGCCCTGCAATGCGGTGCTCTACCCAGCCCTTCCTGGCTGGCTCTGCACCTGTCTCCAGCCCTCGCGGGTTCGCTCCCGCTCGGCCCCATCCAGGGAGCAGCCGAGCACCGGGGCCAGGCTCAGACGCCAGCTGTTTTGGGGAGACCCCTGATAACCCCTAATCCGGCAAATGCTCCTGATAGGGGAGCCTCCTCTTGTCCACAATCCCCTTTATGAACAGCTGCCCCCAGCTCACAGGTGAGGCTCTCGGGACCAGAGAGGCAGACTCGCGGAAGGTCACCCAGCCGCACGGGGCCTCCTCTCCCGAGGTCCCTTTGTCACTCACGGTCTCCGCGAGGCACCGAGACTCACACCAAAGTCCCACGGCTCCAACCAGCCCCCACCCCCCCCCCCCCACCGCGAAGCTCGCCGACAGCCAGCACCGGGGCCGGGGGCTCGTTCCTGAACCCCGCAGCTCGTCCACACGGCAGCCCCAGCACAGACCCACCCGGAGCCGGCTCCCTGTGGGCTGACTCCACCAGTGGGGCTGCCTCTCCCAGCGACCCCAGCCCCGAACCCTGGGCTCGTCGAGTCCTCGAGCCAGCTGCCCCGCCTCCTTCCTCGGGGGCTCAGGAACCACTGTCCTGGCACCTTCAGCTCCTAAACCCTCCCAGAGGAGACCGGCTCTGGACCCGCTCCGGTCCCCGCGCCTGCCTGAGATACTGGCCGTTCCTTCTGCACCAGCAGCTCGCCTGGTGAGGGCCCCGTTCCAGAAGAGCCCGCAGACCCACAGGCACGGGCGGACGTGTCCGCTCTCCGCCTCGGGTGCTGTCCTGGGCTCAGAGCCCCACGCTCCATCACTCTGGCCTCCCTCCTCAGGGACCGTGTCTCCCGGGCCTGCCTGGGTCCGGTGGGGGGGGGGGGGGGAGCGCGGGGACACGGCCAGATCCAAATCCTGTCACTCTCCCCGCTCCTCTGCACCCTCATGGTGGCCCAGAGCTCTCGCCCTCACCCCCGACAGCCCTGAGGGTCTCCCCATGCCACCCTCTCTGGCCACCGCTTAAATCCAACCACGGTGACAAATCCCCATCGGGACAGGGCAGGATGGAGTCCAGGCTACTGCAGGCAGGAGGGGGCCCGAGCCCTCGGCTCCTAATCCCACACCCTGGCCACCGCCCAACAGCCAGGAGTTGGGTCCAGAGCCCCCCCACTCGTCGCCCTGCGGGGAGCAGAATGTTTGCACAGCTGGAAACACAGGAGCTGGCCTGCGACCCGGCCCTGCTTCAGTCTTAATTGGTCTTTCTGGAGGCAGGCGCGGGAGGAGGGCCTGAGCCGAGGAAATCGGCTCCATCGGGAAGGATAACTCAGCTGGGGAGGAAGGGAGGGGGCTCTGGAATTTGCCATCGGCTGGGGGTCGGGGAGGACTCACTTCCCTGGCCTTCAGGAACATGGTGGGGGGAGAGCCAAGCCCCTCGACATTTTCCCACCGCCATCCCCTCTGGAGGGAGAGCCAAGGCCAGGCATGTGATGGAGAAATTCTTGCCCCGGTGGGTGGGGTGGGGGGGGGGTGCTGAGAGGATGCAGGGGTTGCCAGGCGCCCCACACCCCAGGCTGGGGCTCTGGAAAGCGGGGTGGAGGGGTGTGCTCCCGGGACACCGGGAGGATGTGCAGACCCCCGCCCTGCGGCCAGGTTCGGGACACGGGGATGCCCGGGCTGGTGAGGCAAGCAGGGGTCAGCCTTGTGGAGGGACCCCTCGGACCGATGGGCCTCAGTCTCCCCGGGCACACTGAGGCTGCCCGGAGCCAAAGGACACGTTCCCGGGAGCGGGAGAGACTGGGCAAGGTCCCGAGGTAGGGCCGGAGGAGGGTGCTCAGGGGAAGCTTGGCCGCAGGACAGGAGTGGAGGGGCCTCGAGTGCCGGGAAAGCGGGGCCCTGGGCTGCTCTGGTCGCCGGAGCTGAAGAAGGCCTGGGCTCCGCTGCGGTGGTCCCCGAATTTCAGCCTGGGAAGCAGTCTAGCTCAGCCACTGGGCCTCTCTTCTGGGCTTTGTCTGCTCTGACCTCAGTGCTCCCCACCAGCTGGTCCCCTTGGGAAGGCCCTTCCTCCCACATCCCCCCAGGGGTCCCCGGGGCCCTCTCCTGCCCCCAGGGCCTGCCGCTCCCGCAGATCAACCCGCTGCTGCCTGGCGAGCCCGCCTACGAGGAGCTCCCGGGTGCAGGAGGCTCTCGGTCAACTCTGAGGTCAAGTGTGAACGGCCTCTCACTCTACGGTCCAAATCGAGGCCTAGTTGTCAGCTGGCTGGACAGGAGGCGGCCACTTCCTGGGCTGGCTGGTGACTCACAGTCCCGTTTCTGGGAAAACTCCCCCCGCCCCCCAACCAGATCCGGATGGCGTGGAGCTCGGCCGAGCCGGGGCTAGCTGTGGGAAGTGTGGTTATAATTAGGGGCCGGGGGCCAGGGGAGCAGAAGGGGGGCCCAGGGGTGTGACGAGATGCCCGCCAGGAGGCCTCCTGCCCTCCTGGGCCGCTGGGCTGTGCTCTCTGAGCCTCCAGGCTCCAAAGGGACCTTTGGAGTCAAGCTCTTACGCTCAGAGTTTGGCTGGAGCCCTGGAAGAAGCTGGTCTCAAGGCCTCAGGCTGAGGCCGCGCTGCCCTGGACCTCCCCAGCTCTGCACACTGGCCCTTCCTACTGAGCCAGGGTCCCAGGCCGTCCCCAGGAGGACCACATGAGGTTCCGCCCGAGCCCCTCCCGGGCCCTTCTAGTGATAAAAACACTGCCACCCGGGGGCTCGGGCCCTGCACGCAGCCTCGCTGACACCCGGGATAGCCCATGGGACCGGCAGCCCTGGGATCCCACGGCTCAGAGGGGCCGAGAAGCAGCAGGGCCAGGCTCCGGCCAGATCTGAGTGTCCAGAGGAAGCAGGCCACTCCTAGATGGGGCGGGGATGCGGGGTCCCTCCCCACGAGGCTTCCAGGCCACAGTCCAAATGCCGTTTGCTCAGCAGGTCCCTGGAAAAACATCCTTCTGGGAAGGCTCTGAGAAGGGCAGGAGGGGAGGAGGCCTCTGGCCAGGTCGGGAGCAGGGCCCGGGCCTCCCGCGGCAAACCGGAGCCCGGCCCTGGGCCGACCCCCAAATGCCGGCCCATTTGGCCTCCCACGGCCCCCCCACCCTAGCCCACCGTAGGGACCACGGTGGCAACGAAGAGGACAGACGCCCGCCCCCGTGGGAGGTCCCGGGACCCTCGCGCGTCTTTGCCGTTGTTTTAACAGCTTTATCGAGATGGAGTTCACGTGGCATACGATTTCCCCACTTAAAGTGCTCGAGTCAACGATTGCGGTGCGTTCACAAACACGGGCAGGCATCACCGCAATCAATTTTGGAGCATTTTCTTCGGCTCAAGGAGAAATCCGAGTCCTCTGGCTGTCTCCCCCCGCCCCCGCCCTAAGGAACCCCCGAGCTACTCTCCGCCTCTGCGGATCCAACCGTCCTGACATTTCGTGCAGATGCGATCACATGCACACGCCGTGCTCTTTGTGAGCGGCTTCCTTCGCTCCGCGCGACGCCCTCCGGGGCCATCCCTTCCCTGGCTGAGTAAGACCCCACCGCGCGGGCCGAGCGTGTCCGTTTATCCCGCACAGTGGTCCCACTTTTGGGCTGCGGTGACTGGGGCCTCGTGCACGTGTGTCCTCACTTCTCCCGGGCACACGCCAGCCGAGGAGAGACCGGGCTGGATGCACCCCGGACCCCCACACTGTGACGGTGCCTTAGCCCCTCTGGTCAGCCCTGGGCGCCAGGAAGGCCAGGGGCCTGTTCCACTGGAGCATAAGGTACCCTGGCCGGCCCTGCTATTATGGGGCAGCTAACAGTCGCTGCCCTTGACTGCAACCTGCTGCCTGCCCCCTCCGCTCCCACGATGCTGTGGCCGCCACCCCACACTCAGAGCTCCGTGGGATCGGAGTGCTCGGTCCCCCGGACGCCCCAGCACCTCACAGGGGCCTGAGAAGGCAGAGACCCAGGAGAGATGTGCTGGATGAGGGGCCAAGACACCCAGCTCCCAGGGCCAGGCCACCGTGTCCTACTGTGTTGCTGGAGAGGCCGCTCCCCACACGGTCACTAGGGACCCAGGGCCGGCCCACGGCTCAAGGGACCCTTAGCAGGTGGGCACACAGCTCTCAGCGTGGTTGGTGGAAAGCAGCCCCACAAAGAAGGCCCCCTCGACAGGGGAGAAGGATCTGAGAAAGGACAGGCAGTGGGCATTGGGGGCCATCCCTTGCAGAGGAGGGTGACCCGGACGGCAGGTGGCTGGGACGAGCCTGCAGGGTGGGGCCCTGGCGTTCTGGGCATTTCCCTGGAATGCCCTCAAGGGGCAGCTGCAGGGAGAGGCCGGGGCCGGTGCTGGGGAGTCGCCAGCCCCCTGGCCCCTCTGCCTGCCTGCTGGCGGCCCCGCCTGGGAGGCCTTGGGTCCCCTCGATGGGGCCGGGAATGGGCTCCGTCGGAGGCCAGGAGACCCTGCCCATCCCCAGGACCCCCCCTCAGAGCAGGGGCGCCTGATTCTTGGTCACCAGCCGCTGGGCACACTGCCCTCTGCAGCCCGGGGACGGGGTAGGGGGCGTGGAAGGGCTCCGTGGGGGGCTGGGAGCCGGGGGAGGGGCGGCCGGAGCGGGAGGGAGGCCCCGACCACACGAACCATTTGCCGATTCTGCCCAGCTGTGCGGGGCCTCACCAGGAGAGCCTCGGCCCATTTGGCACCATCCTCTCGCCGAGACCCCGTGGCTTCTGTTTGCTCAGGGGGAGGGGCCGGTGCCAGAGAGAGAAGGGGGGGGTGCATAGGAACATCCAGAGACAGGGATAAAAGGCACAGAAGAGGAAAAGGAAAGAGACACCGGAAGAGGGACCCGCCAGGCCTTACCTGTTCCTCCACCTCCCGCCCCAGCCTCGGGGCACAGGGGCAGGTGGATCAGGAGAGGGCCAGGCCACGCTTCGGGCAGCCAGGCTGAGACAAAGGTCCCTTTGGAGTCAAGCTCTTACGCTCAGAGTTTGACTGGAGCCCTGGAAGAAGCTGGTCTCAAGGCCTCAGGGCACGGTGTGGGGGGACCGGCGAGGCCGGGCCCACTTTCAAGGCCTGAAGGGTCTGGGAGCCCTTCCTTCCTCCCTTCCTTCCTTCCTTCCTTCCTTCCTTCCTTCCTCCTGGAGGAGGATGCCTCACGGGAAGGGTTTGTTTGTCTCAACTGAGCCAACACTGAACATACACCTTGTCGGGCAGCCCCACACATGGAGGCCAGGCCAGCAGGCAGCTCTAAGGTGGGCAGAAAGACGCTGGGAGCAGCAGCCTAGAAGCCGCCGGTGGGGGCGGGGGGATGGCTCCGGGTTGGGGGAGGCCTCCTGGCCAGCGCGCTTGGGACCAAGCCTACAGCACAAGCAGGATTGAGCCTGCACGGTCCGTGCAGCGTAAAGAGGGAATCACCTCCTTCATTCTGGACACTGGACCTCTATTAACGCCACCTAGCAGGCCTTCGCACCCTGGCGTTCTCCCCACACCCACGCCTGGCGTTCTCTTCTTGGCATCCCAGGCCCATGGGCTGGGCCCCGTGGGAACCTGCCAGCTGCACGGTCCACGGGGGACTGTCCAGCTGCCCCCAGGGCAGGGACGTCACCATCTCGGCCCTGCCCACGGAGCCTCCCCAGGTGCGTGTTGGCTCCCTCTATAATTAGCCGCCATTTCCACCTGCTTTGATCCCCGGCCTGGGAACCCGGGCTCTCCCTCCCCCCCACACTCTATCAGGAGCAGCTGCCCACCTGGGCATCCTCTGGGCACCCCGCCCGGAGCCTGCGACCCCGCCCGCCCCTGTCGCTTGGCCCCTGCCTCCCACTTCCAGGCCGGCTCCGGCCTCGGGCAGCAGGGCCCCCTCCGCCGGCCCGAGGTGGCCGTGAGGTCTTGGAGGTGCCTGTTCTGTGTGTCTGTGGCACGGGCCCTGAGGGCAGCCCGGGCTCGTAAGCAAACTCAGAACGGACCTAGACTCAGAAGTGCCACGAGCAGGTAGGGGGCTCGCCGCACCGGGGCCACGGGCTCCAGAGAGCAGAGGTTCCGGGGCCTGCGCCTCAGGTGGGGCTGCTCGGGGAGGGGTGCTCAGGGTCGGAGAGAGGCTGGAGCCAGAGACACAGAAGGAGCAGGTGAGGGGACCAGGCTCCCACCCCTGTGTCCCTGGGCCGGAATAGCCCCGCCCCGCCCAGGGCCAGAAGAGCCCGGCTGGGGTCCTGAGGTGAGCGCCCGCCCCACCGGCACCACTCCGCAGCCCAGCCCGGTAAGCTGGGGCCTGGGTCAGAGCCCCCAGGCCCCGGAGGCCTGTTCCTGGAAGGGTGAGAGCTCCAGAGACGGGCAGCCAGGGACCGATGCTCCCAGGTGGAGGGGAGGTTCGTGGACACCCAGAAACTTTCCCTCCCTGACTAGGGGCCAATGGCCTTTGAAGTGGGAAGGTCTGTGGAGGCGGGATGAGAAGGTCCAGGGGTATAATTAGAGAGGGTGGTTTCACTCTCTCACACACACGCGGAGCAAACCCAGCTGCGGACGCCCAGGGCACGGCTGGCCCGGCCCCCCAGAGAGGACCCCGGGCAGGGTCTCTGGGCTCTGCGCCTCCCTGGCTCCCACCCCTGAGGGGGCGGGTGGCTGGATCTGCACCCCCAGGGCCGCCCACCCGTTTCATGACCGCGTAGCGGGGGGCCGCTGCTGTTCGGTGGTCTCGGGGATCCTTGGGGTAACCTCAGGGCCTGGGAGTGCTCCCTTTGTCCCTCAGCAGCACCCTGCCACCCGGCGTCCAGCTCTTGCTTCTGGAGAATGAAGGGTGGGGTGGGGACCCCTGGAGCTTTAGGCCGAATCGTGGCCAAACCCTGGTGAGCTTCCTTCCCCAGGGAACGGGGCACCCACAGGAGGCCAGGGTCCCAGGGCTGTGCCAGTAACCTCCATCCTGGCCCGGGCCCAGCTGCCCCCCACACTGGGCTGCAGCTGGAGGGGGCTGGGCTCAGGCGAGGGTGAGCAGATGTGGGGACCGGATGGGGCTCCCACCCTCACCTCTGCAGGCCAGAACGTCCCTGCCCGGACAGATAGGAAGACAGGGCCTGGAGCCCAGCCTCCCATCCAAGGGCTGGCGTGGGGCCAGGACGTACCGACAGCCCCGTCCCCCCACCTCTGGCGGGCAGGGCCTGTGCCAGGGAAGGAGGCCAACGGCCGAGTCAACAAGGGGATCCTGGGTCGACGAGGAGAACGGGCCGGAAGGTTGGGCTGCAGGCCCGAGCTCCAGCCACTCCCAATTTACACTTTCTGCCTAAAGTCGGGGTCCTTGCCTGTGCTGAGCCCCCTGCCCAAATACTCCTTACCTCTGCTACCTCTTACCCATCTCTCAGGTCTCAGCCAGGATGGGGGCTTCCGCGGGGCCTTCCTGGACCCCCACCCAAGTGCATGTTGTGCACTCCTCCATCCCTGTGCACCCCATCATAGCATTGACCACACTAAGCATAAATCCTAGTGACTGTCCTCCTCTCCCACTGGTCTGTGCAGTCCAGAGGAGAGTATCCACCCATCTGCCCATCCATCCATCCATCCATCCATCTGCCCATCCATCCATCCATCCATCCATCCTCCCATCCATCCATCCATCCATCCACCCATCCTCCCATCCATCCATCCATCCATCCATCCATCCATCTATCCATCCACCCATCTGCCCATCCATCCATCCATCCGTCCATTTCCCCATCCATCCTCCCATCCATCCATCCATACGCCCATCCATCCATTTCCCCATCCATCCTCCCATCCATCCATCCATACGCCCATCCATCCATCCATCCATCCATCCATCCATCCATCCATCCACCCATCCTCCCATCCATCCATCCATACGCCCATCCATCCATCCATCCATCCATCCATTTCCCCATCCATCCTCCCATCCATCCATCCATCCATCCATCCATCCATTTCCCCATCCATCCTCCCATCCATCCATCCATCCATCCATCCATCCATCCATCTATCCATCCACCCATCTGCCCATCCATCCATCCATCCGTCCATTTCCCCATCCATCCTCCCATCCATCCATCCATACGCCCATCCATCCATTTCCCCATCCATCCATACGCTCATCCATCCATCCATACGCCCATCCATCCATCCATCCATCCATCCATCCATCCTCCCATCCATCCATCCATACGCCCATCCATCCATCCATCCATCTATCCATCCATCCATCCATCCATCCACCCATCTGCCCATCCATCCATCCATCCATCCATCCATTTCCCCAACCATCCTCCCATCCATCCATCCATACGCCCATCCATCCATCCATCCATCCACCCATCTGCCCATCCATCCATCCGTCCATTTCCCCATCCATCCTCCCATCCATCCATCCATACGCCCATCCATCCATCCATCCATCCATCTGCCCATCCATCCATCCATCTGTCCATTTCCCCATCCATCCTCCCATCCATCCATCCATACGCCCATCCATCCATCCTCCCATCCATCCATCCATCCATCCATCCATCCATCTGCCCATCCATCCATCCATCCGTCCATTTCCCCATCCATCCTCCCATCCATCCACCCATCCACCCACCCACCCATCCATCCATCCACCCATCTATCCATCCATCCATCCATCCATCCATCCATCCATCCATCATCTGTCCATCCACATCCACCATCCATCCACTTCTCAATTTACTCAGTTCAGATTCTTGCAGTATCCACACTGGGCCGGGCTCTGCTCTGAGGGAGGTGACACCGAGGAGAAAACAGAGGCAGTCCTATGGAGGAGATGCTCTCAGGGGCGTCCTGCAGCCCTTCCTGGAGGGGCCACCTGAGCCGGGTCTCTGCAGGGAACGCTGAAGCCGGGACTGGGGAAGGACTGGGGTGAATTCCCGCCTATTCCTGTAGTGCTCTGGAGTGCGGGGCCTGGCTCCTTGTTTCAGGGACAACGGTGCCTGCCAGCACAGTGTGAGGTCACCTACAATACATCACTTCAGGGAATGACCTGTTATGGGGGTGGGAGGGGAGGTGTGTGCCCGCCCAGCAGTCCCTTGTGGGCACACGCACATATCATTTCTCGCATCTTGCCCGGACCCAAGCCCAGCACCCAGAACCGGACATCCAGAGCCCTGGGGAGTGGTCGACCCATGCCGCTGGCGACAGGACGAGGCCCTTTTGACCAGCGCGAGGCCAGGAGGAAGGCCTGGACTGGGGCTCCTGCCCGCTCCAGGCAGCCCTAACTCCCCCACCCCTTGCCATGAGGGGCAAGTGCCAGGCGTGTCCCCTTCCTCTGACAGCAAGTTCCTTCCTGGCCTCCCCAGGCCTGTCCCCGCAGCACTGCCAGGAAAGCGGGCCCTCCCCCGTCAGAGCGAGGGCACAGTGGATTGTCCCAGGGACCCCTGGAGCGTTCCCTGCCCACAGCCCCTCCAGCTTCAGCCGCCCAGGGGCAGGAGTGGGGGTGGGCTGCTGGCCGGGACAGGGCCCTGAAAGGGGAAGTCACTCTAGCTGCCAGAACTGCCCCCGGGCCCCTCCTTACTTCCGAAGGCAGTCGGCTATTGATCTGCTCAATCTTGCAGGATGGAGCACCGGGGAGCTGGTAGAGAACACCACGGCCCCCAGGCCCAGGCCCAGCGAGGAGGACCAGGAGAGCAGAGGAGGAGGGCGAGGGACAGAGGGGTGTCGAGTGGGGGCCTTGCACCACCTGGCCTCCCTGGGAAGGAGGTGAATGGAAGACTTGGGGGTGCGTGCGTCGACAGAAGGAGAGACGTTTTTCAGATGAGGGGGGCGGGGGCAGGGGAAGGACGGGTTTGCGGGCGGCCCCAGGCGGGGGGTCCCCATGCCTTGCAAGGGCCCAGGAGCGCAGCGAGTTTGGGGGTTAAGGACCTCAGGGTGGGGTCGGCCGGGCTGAGGGAGACTGAGGCCCGCTGTGGGCGGGTAG
Source organism: Panthera pardus (assembly GCF_024362965.1). Taxonomy (NCBI): domain Eukaryota; kingdom Metazoa; phylum Chordata; class Mammalia; order Carnivora; family Felidae; genus Panthera; species Panthera pardus. Next base: position 91,913,906 of record NW_026526766.1, read on the forward strand.
CTGGGAGAGCCGTGTCCTCTGAGGTGGGACCGGGGCTCTGACCCTCTGCCTGGTCACGGAAGCGCCTGGTCAGCCACTCGGACCGCCAGCCCCATGGCTTTGCCGGAACCCTGCCTGGGCCAGTCCTGACTTCTAAGAGCAGACGTGCATCACCCCCTCCGACCCCGGCTCCCCCACATGCCCTGACTCCACGATGCCGGTCACGCCGGGCTCTGGGCAGACACTCACCCCTCCAGAAACTTCCTCAGCCCGCCCGAGGCGGGCCGGGCCGGCTCCGGCCTCTCTGGCACCCACTCGGCCAAGGGACCAGTCCACACGGCGTCTGGTTGGCTCCTTTGGGGTGTCTTCCCACCCAGAGGGGGCACGTCCCCGGGTCGGAGGCTTCGGCTTTCCGCGGCTTTCATCCCCAGGAGGGTCAGCGGGTGCATACAGTGGAGCTTAATAAGTGAATGTTAAGTGAACAGATGGAAAGCTCAAACGTGGAGACAGTCCACAGGATCACATCTGTGGACAGTCAGAGCTTAGATGGCCTGGGGCAGGTCCCAGCACCGCCACTTAGCCCGGGGGTGGGGGGCAGGTTGGGGGACCGCCCGCGGCCCGGTGCTTGCTGGCTGCCCTGGGTCACGCTTGTGAGGGACGGGGCACCTCGAGATCCTGAGGAAATGGTGGTGTGGCCCTGCAGGCCCTGGGCTGACCAGCCTGCTGAGGCGCCCCCTGCCCCCGCCCCCAGCACCCCCGGGGCCTCAGGGCCGGATGCGCCGGCCCCGTTTCCCTACACCGTTGACACCCAGGCGCCTCTCTGAGCCCGTCTGGGACAGCAGAAGCACGTCTCACCGCTCAGCCTGGGTTCTGACTTGCTAGAGACCCTCAGAGCCCAGGCCCCACAAATGGGCGGAAGGACCGCTGATGGCTGTGCCCATCAGTGGATGAGCTGTCACTGCTGACTTCCTGAAGGAGGAGGCATTGCCCTGGCCCTTTGGGGGCCGAGGGTACCAGCCGAGATGACGGAGGAGGTGCCCGGAGGTGCAGAAGAGGGAAGCGTGGGGCCTGTCGGGCGCCGTGCGGGACCCTGGGGCCCTGTCCAGAGGGGCTACAGGTGAGGCTGGGGTAGGGGGATTCTCTCCGCAGGGGCACTTGGCTCTTGTGAGCAGAGGGGAGCCCTGTAAGGTTCCTGAGCACAGGAGGGCCTGCAGTTGGAGGCTGATAAGGCTCCCTTCCTCCCTTCCCAGGACCCGCCCAGCAGCTGATCTGGGGGCTTGGGGGATCGGGGCCCACAGGGACGCGGATTTCCTGTCCGGGAGCCACGGTGTCGAGGACCCCAGCCAGCCACGAGCCCTGATACACGCTCCGTCAGGAAATCCTGGCCCCGGGGCAGCCCCCAGCTCAGGGAGGCTGGAGCCCGAAGGGATGATCCCGTGGGGGACAGCCCGTGGTCCTTCGAGAGCTACCGTGGCCCACACCACGTGCCCTATCATGGGCCCAGGCCCCCAGCCCCCCCTCAACTGGGGGCACAGCGCCCCCATCCCCCCGGCCCCCAGACCCTGCCAGCTCCTTGGAGCGGTGACAGGGGCCGTTCCAACCCCGACTTTCCTGGCTGCTCCCACGGCCACTTGGGGGTGGGCCGCAGACGCCTCAGGAGCTGATGCGCATTAGGGACCCCCTCCCCCGGAGAGTGCACAACAGCACAGAACTTCACGCCCCATCTTCAGAGGGTCAGGGGATTACAGACCAGCTAGGGAGGCGTCCGCGGGCCTCAGGCTAGGCCCTCGCCAGGAAAAGAGGCGTCCCTCCCATCTGACAGGTGGGGAAACAGAGGCCCAGAAGGGACGAAGACGTGAAGCGAGTCCCGGGGTTGCTGGCAGCTGGAGAGAGGGGCGGGAGACCCCCCACAGCTCTCCGGGCTCCCACGGGGGTGCTCAGAGGCCGGGACTGACGCACCACCCTGCCTGGAGATGCAGGGCCAGAGGACAGCCTCCAGCCCGCTGGCAGGGCCACAGCCCCAGGAAGCACAGAACGCCCGTCCTCCCCCGCCCGGCCCGGCCCAGGCCCCACCAGGACCCCCAGCACGGATGAGAGCCTGGCCTCAGGACTCGAACCCCAGCTGCGACCCCCAGCTGGCTGTGGGGACTGGAGTCACCCGTGGTCTCCCTTGGCCTCGGTTTCCCCAACTCACAGTAGCCGACCCCTAGTACCTGACCGAGCCCTGGGCCCCGGGGCTTTTACTGGGGACAGGAGAAGTCACGTCTCAAGAACAAACACCGGGAGATGCTACGCCTGGCCGCAAGCCCCGCTCTGCCCCTCGCCGGGTAGGTGCCCTCGGGCGGCCGGCTGGACCCCCCCACCCCGGGCCTCAGCACCCCCGGCTACACCAGGGGGATCAAATGCGGGCTTTTGCGGGGTTGGGGAGCTGCTGTGCACAAAGTGGGCAGCGCTCCATAAATGGGGTGACCAGCGGTGTCCAGATCCCCGTCCTCACTCCGCCCTCCCGGGCCTGTGACCCAGCCGGAGTGACGGGACACTCGGCGGGTGCAGGCACTCAGAACCGCCCCTGATGGGGTGTGCGTAGAAGCAAACGGAGCAGCTCAACCCAAAGCCGCGGGACGCTGGGGAGCGGGTGGTGGCAAGCCGGGAAGCTGGGGCAGGGGTCCTCCGGTCCCAGTGTCTCCGGAGACCTGGGTCTATGCCGCCACGACTCTCCCCAGGACAGATGGAGGAGCGGGCACGGGGCGCGGCTTCCGCCGAGAACGGGACCCACCTGGAGGCCCCTGGGACCACCGGCCCCGCAGATGCTCCCCCCCGCCCCCGCCCCAGGGTGCCCACCCCGCCTCCTCCCGGTTTCAGAGCTCGTCCCACGTCTCCAGGCTCCTGGTGGCAGGTGCGCCGCCCCTCCCGGCCTGCCCCTCGCGGCCCGCGGGCTCTGGGGACGCCCCTCCCCCACCCCTCCAGCTCCAAAAATCGGCGCCCGGAGACACGGGAGACGCGGCAGGCCTGTCCTCTGCCACCATCTGCCAGTCCTCAGAGCGAGTGGACGGCCGGCCAGACGACCGTAGCGGCACGCTGGGCCCGCGACTGACTCCCAGGCGCTGAGTCCACCCGAGTCCAGGGGCTCCGGGAGCACTGCTGGGGGTCCCGATGCACCTTTCAAACGCGCCCCCCGGAAGCCGCCCTGGGGCCCCCTCATCCAAGGGGACTTCTGGGCCCCGACCCCGCTCGGCCTCGGTCTCTGGGCCACACCAGGCTGCCCGCTCCCCGGGGAGAGGCTCTGTCCGCACTCCCCCAGGCTGGATCCCGGAGGGACGGCAGGTGCCCCGCAGCTCCCACCCTGGCCGTGAGTCGGGGAGACCTGGCCAGAGCGGGCCTGTCCCCGCCCCCTCCCCCGGTCGGTCCTCAGCCTGGAGGCTGCCCTGAGGGTCCCGGGAGCCCCTGGATGCAGAGTGGTGCCGATTCACACCTCCCGGAAGCTGGGGTCAGGCTGCACTGGGGTCTCCTGTCAGCGGAGAGAGCCGTCCGAGGTGCTCAGAGCCCGGACTGGGAGCGGCCCGGCGGCATGGGTCGCGACAGGCGGATGCCAGGGCAGGAGGAAGGGGGGTGGGCGGAGGGGAGAGGTGCCAGGCAGGTGTCTCCGCACCAGAGCGCGGGACACATCCTCCCTGGTGTGGATGTGCACACACACACTCGCTAGCAGTCCTCTCACACCCACTCTCCCAGTGCACACGTGCTTGCACACTCGCTCACACACGCACTCCCCTGGGGCACACGTGTGTGTGCACATACTCCCTAGCACTCCCCTCGCACACACTCTCCCAGTGCACATGTGCATGCACACTCCCTTGCACACGCACTCTCCTGGGGCACACGTGTGTGTGCACACACTCGCTAGCACTCCTCTCGCACACACTCTCCCAGTGCACACGTGCATGCACACACTCGCTCGCACACGCACTCTCCTGGGGCACACGTGTGTGTGCACACACTCGCTAGCACTCCTCTCGCACCCACTCTCCCAGTGCACACGTGCATGCACACTCGCTTGCACACGCACTCCCCTGGGGCACACGCTGCTGCCGGGTGCAGGCAGACACAAACACACACGGTCCCCTTCCACCCTGTCTCCATCTCCCCCTCTCCCCCTGCCGCTCCAGCCGCTCCAGGGTTTTGAGGGGTCTCTCACCCTGGGGTCTGGAGGCCGCCCAGGGAAACCGAAGCCCAGTGGGGCCGCCCGAGCGGGCTGGGACATGGGGTACGGAGGGAAGGCGGGGCACCAAGGTGCCAGGAGGCGCTGCCCTGCCCCGATGGCCCTTAAAGGCGGCTGTGGGCCCCGGCCGCTACCATTGAGGCCACAGGGCCCGGGACAAAGGGCCCTCTGTGCTGCCATTACACGCACCTCACTGCCAGGGTTAAGGTGGCCGAACGAGCCCCTCGGAGGTGACCCCCGCCCCACCCCGCTGAATGCCAAGGCCCAGGGAGGGGACAGTGGCCATTACCTTGCCCACCCCCAGCGGAGGCTGGCAGGGAGGGGGGTGGGTGCTGGGCCCCGAACCTCTGCCCCTCCACCCCTCTCCCTCCCTCCCAGGACCACCCTTGGCTCCCACCTTCGCTGCCCCTTCCCGGGGTCCTGGGGTGCCTCCCAGGCGCCGGGCCCCACCATCTGCAGAAACGCCACGGGATGTGCCAAGATCAGGTCTCAGGGCTGGAGGCCGGGGACGCCGGGAGGCCAGTATCCCAGCAGTCCTATTCTAGGGCCAGGGGCTGCTGGGTCGCCTCCCCTGTGGGGTCTTCCCTGCGAGACCCCAGCAATCGGCTTGCGCGAGGAAGGCGGGGGCGAGGGGTGAGGTGGGAGAGTAGCTGAAGGAAGGGGGAGCTGAGAGGAGGGCGTGTATTCCTGGAGCTGGAAGGGTGGGGCCTGGCTGTGCGCGCTCTCCCCCCCCCCCCCCCCCCCCCCCGTCACGGGGGCCTCCGGGCTGGGGTGGGGGAGGGGGGAAGGCAAGGAGACACCCAGGGAGTGGCACCGAGACCCCCTCTGGTCTGTCCTGCACCCCCCCTCCCCGCTCTCGTCTTGAGGCAGGAGGGCCAGCCTCCCGTGGGGGCCTGTCTGTCCCCGGGACTGACCCCTCATGACCAGATGGGACAGGCTGCTTCTCAGGGTTCGGCCCAAAGCAGGGGAGCTGCCCTGAGGTCACGGTTCCGAAGGAGCCACACCAGGCTCAGCCCCTGGCTCCTATCAGTCAGGGCTTGTTCTGCGGTCCCCACGCACATGGGGAGCCCCTGGCTTGGGGAGAGGGCAGGGGCGGGTTGCGCCCCACCCCCCTGCCTGCCACTTACTTCGTCCGATTTGCTCACGGGGCCAGGGCCCCAGGCCACTCTGCCCGGTGGGGCGATGACCCTGCCAGCCCAGGCACCCGTCCACTGCCGAGATTCATCGGGAACAGCGTGTGCCTGGCCAGAGCCTGTCTCTGCTGAGCATTCGGGGTGATGGCAGGGACTGGAGAACCCTGCGGGCCCCAGAGGCCCGTCCTAAAGGGCAGGATGGACTCAGCCTGCACAACCGGGCCCTGCTGACCGAGAGCCCCTCCCGCCTATCGTCATGAGCCTGAAGGTGAGCATTTGGGGCCAGCTCCTCACCCGGACGGTCCCGTGTCCACCCTGAGGCCAGCAGCAGGAACCTGCTCTCACCTGGCACTCCCTCAGCCCGCCTTACTCTGGGCCTCAGTTTCCCCATCTGTAAATGGGCCAGCAGTGGCATCCCAGGATTCAGATGCTCTCCCTGGCCAAAATGGCCAGGGACCCTGCTCTGGAAGTTGCTGGGCCTGGAGGAGAGGACTGTGGGGTGGGGGGAGGGCAAGAGGTGACGGACGACCCGAGAAAGTCCAGGTGGGCAGCCCCAGGCCAGGGGTAGGTTCACACTCTCGCACGAGCCCCACCCCTCCCCTCACGACCCACCCCTACAGTCCTGGAGCACTGATGACCCCCAGGTCCCCACCACCTGGGTCCCCACTTCTTCCCCTCCGAGGGCCTGAGGGCAGCGTGTGCTACCTGCCAGGGGTTGGCAGGGTGCGAGCCAGTCCCCCTCCCCGAGCCCCTCCACCAAGTTCAGTGCTGCCCTAGCCCACAAAGACCCCCCCCCCCAAAGGCCCGCATCCCAGACAGGGGAGCCTCAGCAGAGAGCGGCCAGGGAGCCCTGCACCGGCCTGGCCCTGGTTCCCACTGGTGCTGGAGCCTGGTTCCCACTGGTGCTGGAGAGGCTGGCTCGGGGCTGCCCCCTCCCCTGCGAGTGCCCCCTGCCCCCGCTGGGCCCGGTCTCTAGAAGCAGCTTTGGGGCTGAGGGTGGTCCAGGCCTGTCCAGACTGGTCCCCACTCCTGGAAACACGTTTCCCCAGCGGCCCCGCGGACCTGCCTCACATGGCAGAGCCCAGCCCCTGGCACCCCTTTCCTGGGAGCGATGTGGGGTGGGTGCTGGGATGGGGCGGGGCCCCCAGCCCCCAGTCTTGGACGCAGTAAAGACTGAAACTGGGAGTTTCAGGTACGAGGCTGGGCGGGGGCCAGGCGGGCAGGTGAACACAGCAGACCGGTTTCCTGATCCCCTGGAGGGCTCAGCACCTGATGCCGGCCTGGGTGGCCCGAGCCCCTCTCTTTCTGGTATCATCCCTTTTTCCCAAGGCAGGGAGGGCCCCCTCCACCCAGGGACGCCTGACAGAACCAGCCTGGGGGCATGGGAAGCTGACGGGCTGCCTCAGTTTCCTCATCTGTAACTTGGGGCAATGGCGTCTCGTCAGCAGGGCTGACGGTCTCCCTCCTCTGCCCCCAGCTGCGCTGCCTCCCCGGGGTCTCCGGGTCACCCACCGGGATCTGGGCCTGGAGGGGGTCTGTCCCCTCCCCCCCCCCCAGTCCCCCAGCCTCATGGAAACCAGCCAGCCCGGGGCTCGGACGCCTGCTTAATCTTTTGCTGAAAAGATAATTTCTTTCTCTGCCATTGTCGGGCGCTGGGGCGGGGGTGGGGGGACAAAGGGGCTTTTGTGGAGACCGCTCTGGTGCGACCCTGCGAGGCCCGGCATTTTCCCTCCAAATGTAAGACCCTGTAACGGGAAGTTTTTCTCATAACCCCGCCTTTTCTCGAGTACAGATCACTTTTGTTCCAGAGGGCCAGCACATGGCGGCAGGGAGGGCCTTGCTCTGTCATTCTCATCCCTTGCAAAATGTCCTGTGCGCCCTGGAAGGAGGGAGGGGCAGGGGGTGGGCGGGAGGGACCCTCCGTGTATGCATGCGGGTGTGGGGAGGGGTTTAAATAAACACAGTCCTCCGCGCCCGCCGCCCTTGGGGCTGGGAACGTCCCTCCTCGCCTGGCAGAAGGGACAGAGGGCACCGAGCTGGGGTGCAGCCGCCGTGCCCCGTCAGCCCTCGGCTCCTGCCGCAGGCCTGCTGCCCGCGGCACTCTGTTAAATGTGCTCTGCGCCCCGCGGTGTAGGAGTCGTGCCGGCTCCCGTGGACGGACCTGTGCTCAGTGCAGCCTAATGTGAAAGCCACCGCTTGCATACGAGGCACAGCCCGTGGACCAAGTGCTGTTGCTAAACCCGCCCTGCAGATGGAGAGACAGAGGGTCAAAGAGACCCCCTGCTCTGCCCACCGGTGAGAGCACTCGGTCCGCTGGCCTGAGCAGCTGATACGGTCTCCCAGCTCCCCGAGCGGGGGGACCTCTCTGTCCCTGGACAGAGTCAGCCCCGTCTGTGGCACCAGTCCCTCGGGAGCTCAGCGGGGCCGCGGCCGTGGGACCAGGCAGGCGCTTTCTCCAACATCGTTTCGTGTTCTCAGGATCCCCACGCCTGTGAGGGCCCGGGGGACAGAGGACGAAACCCCAGCTCCGGCCGGGCCTCGCCGGGTGAGACGGCTCCCTCGCTGGCGGCCCCCCGGGTGCCTTGCCGCCCCCCCCGGAGGAGACACCCCGGTAAATGGTCTCCACGGCGGCCTCCAGCTTCATCCACGTCGCAGCAGGTGCCGGGATCTCCCTCCTTTGAAGTCTGAGTGATGGTCCACGGTGTGGACGGACCACACGTGACTTTAACCCATTCATAAAGTGACAGGCACTCGGGTCGCCTCCCCCGATTTACTGTCGTGAGCACAGGGTGAGCAAGTCTGGGTGCGCATCCCCGCTTCCCGTTCTGGGTGCGTGCGAGGCGGGGCCTCGCAGGGGCTGTGACGGGCATCCCCTAGTGACTGGTGACGTTCGACAGCTTTTCGTGGGCTTTCGGGCCGTTTGCATGTCTTCTTTAGAGGGATGTCTGCTCGGGCCCTTTGCCCATGTTCGCATCAGTGTTTGGGTTTTGTCGCTGAACGTAGGAGCTCTGCCCGAGGTCCAGACGTGGACTCCTTGGCGCTCGTGTGGTTTCCGAGCGTCTTCACCCAGCCGCGCCCTTTCCCCGCACCCCCGGTGCACACAGGTTTGCGTTTTGACGCAGTTCCGTTGGTCTGTCTCCTCGCGGCCTGTGCCCCCAGCTTCTTCGTCCCCGGGGGAGCTCGGCGTGGACGGGCCCTTCACCGGACCAACGGCCGTGAGCGAGGCAGCCGGCCACGCAGGCACGGGCGGCAGGCTCGCGGTCCAGCGGGAGGGACACACGAGGGAGCCCGAGGATGAGTCATGGGCACCGGGAACCGGAGGGAAGGGCTTCCCGGAGAAGGTGTCGAGCTTCTATGCTGAGGCCTCAAGGGCAAGGGACAGTGACCAGGGTCTTTGCTGGGGCTCGTCCAGCGGCACATGTGAGGCCAGGGCCGCGGTGAAAGCAGCGTCTGGGCAGGTGCAGGGGCGATGAGACAGGAAGAGGCAGCCTCTGGAGGCCCCCGGGAATCCGCCTGTGCGCAAACCCGGGGAGCGGGGAGGGGTGGTGAGGCCACACACAGGTCCTCTGGGGTGTGTCCATTCCCGTGGGCCCACCCACCTGCCCCTCCCCAGACCCCTCGGTACAGATGGGGAAACTGAGGCAGGCCGCTGGGGGTCGGGGGCAGCCCTGGTCGCGGTGGCTTCATGCCCCGTGGGCAGCACTGTGTGAGTCCCCCGAGGCCCAAAGGACCACAAACGGGGCTGCAAGCAACAGAAAGGTCTCTCCCAGCCCTGGGGCCTCAACTCTGAAAGCCAGTGTGGGATGGCCGCTCTCGGCCTCGCCCGGCCTCCGTCCTCACGTGGCCTCCCCTCTGTGCCTCTGTGTCTCCTCTTCTGAGGACACCTGGCCCCGGACGCAGAGACACCCCCACCCCCGCCCCCGCCCCGATCTAGGATGATTTCACCCTGAGATCCTTGCCTGATTACACTCGCAAAGACCCTATTTCCAAATGCAGTCACTTTCTGAGGTTCCGGGTGGATGTGAACTGGGGGGGACCCCGCTCAGTCCGCGGCAGGCGGCTCACCCCACAGCCTGAACCTGCACACAGCTCTCCCTTGCTCTGGTCCCTGCTTAAGACTGACAGTCCCCTGGGTCCCCAACAACAGGGCCAGGGCGCCCGGGCAGGGTCTCTCAAACCCACAGAGGCCAACAGAGCATCACGCTGCTTTCTCACAGCTACGCGGCTTCAACCCCGACCCCCGGGGCCCCGGCTGACTCAGCGGGTGGAGGCTGCGACTGACTCTTGACCTCAGGGTTGTGAGTTCGAGTCTCGTGTTGGATGTAGAGAGGACTTGGAAATAAAATCTTAAAAAAAACACACACACAAGGAGCGCCTGAGTGTCTCAGCGTGTTGAGAGTCTCACTCTTGGTTTCAGCTCAGGTCGCGATCTCACGGTTCATGGGTTCAAGCCCCGTGTCGGGCTCTGTGGTGACAGCGTGGAGCCCACTTGGGATTCTGTCTCCCGCTCGCTGCCCCTCCCCCGCTCACTCTTTTTCTCTCAAAATAGGTAAATAAACTTAACAAATATATACATAAAAAAAAGCACAAAAGACAAACCCCCCCCCCGACTCCTGACCTTGGAGGAGTCCTGTGGCTCCCTTAGGCTCCTGGGCCGACCCACGTCTCTGCCATGGCACACTGGCCCCTGCCAACAACCCCCGACGGAGAGGCCCCTGAACCTTCCCGCAGGGCTTCTCAGCTTATCGCCTGCCACCTCCGGTCGTCCCACCAGATTCACCTGACGTCCTCCCCACAGTGAGCTCTGGAATGCTCCGTGCCACGTCCTAATGGAGCAGGTGCCTCAGGCCCCCAGTAGTCATGGCAGGGAGCCCTCGTAGCCCGGGGCACCCAGGAAGCGTGGGGGACCTGCCTTGTGCCTGTAGAACCTACAGGATCCTTCGAGGGGGCCCGTGCTCCCCTTCGAGTGGTCGTCTCTGGGCCTGGCCCTGAGCAGCCCGGGCCCAGAGCCCAGCGAGAAACGTGCGTGTCCAGGGCCGGGGTCGGCACGTTGCCCTTGCTGTGCTTGGCCACTTGGCTGGCTGGCCTCACCCGCAGGCTAACCGGCCTGAGGACTCGGGTCCTCCCCTGGGGCAGGCGCCCTGGCAGGCGTTCCGGCTCTGCTGCCCCTTAGACCACCGGCCTCGGCCCTCGGATAGTTTCCGTCAGAGGGGCTGGGGTACCGGGAGGCCAGGTTCCCGGCCGCGTCCCCTTCCGTCCCCTCGGCTCCCAGGGAACAGCAGCCATGGAGTATCTCAGCCGAGCCACACCTGTTCCTCTGCACCTTCCCGACCTCGTTAGCCGGGGGCCGAGGGGGGACGGCTGCTGGGGAAGCAGAGATGGGCAGACACGGACGGAGGGTCCTCTGGCCTCTTCCGAAGCTCCTCTTGTGACCTGCCCGCCTTGCCTGGCCTCTGCCCCTGGGCCCATGTGAGCTGGGTCCCAGAAGCAGCTCCAGGGTTAAATCCTGAACCACGAGACAGCACCCGTATGTAAAGAGACTCTCCCGATCCAGACTTCCTGGCACAGCCCCTGCCCTCACCCGGCCTCCTCCAGATCCCCGGGTAGATGGGAGGTAGCGGCGGGCCCTGCGCGGCCTCTCCGTGCCCGGGCCCTTCCCTCCCACTGCGGCCAGTGTAGGGACTGGCCTGGAGACGGGGCAGGCATGTCCTGAGGGGCACCTGCCCAGACAGCCTCTGCTCAGTGCCCGGGCCAGGGGAAGGGGCCGCTTCTGGGAGTGCCCTCTCCTCAGACACCCCCGCTCCAGGTCACGTGGTCCCCTTTCCGGGTCAGAGCCCTGACTCTTCCCCCAGGGACTTGCTCTAGTGCCTGATTCCCACTCTGATCCTGGAGCCCCGAGCCACCCAGCCCCAGCGCTGGCCGCAGTAGAAAGCGGGGGGCCGGCACGACCCTCATTGCCCGTGGGTGGACTGTGCCGCGATCCCGCCATGCCTCCCGGGTGCTGGAGAGACAGATTCCCCCCCACCCCCCGCAAGGCGGGGGCGGGTCCGTCACCCTCCTCTTGACCCTGGCAGTGAGGCCCTTCAGCCATCTGGCAGGACAGCAGCCAGGTTCCAGAACCCGTTCTGAGCACCCCCTCCCGGGGCCAGTGTGGGCCCTCTCAGAGGCCGACCCAAGACCAGGATGCACACAGCAGGAAGCTCAGACACAGAGGGGACACCGGGACAGGAGGGACGGCCTTAAGGTGGCGGGGCCTCTGTGCACAGGGAGGGGGATCGGAGGGACGGTGCAAAGCACTCACCCCAGGGCCCCCCGGGACGGGCCGTGTGTTTCCATCTCCGGCCCCATGACACTGTCACTCCTGGACACTGACGGCCTGTGTGAGGACCAAGTGGGTCAGGAGGCAGACACCAGCCACAGAAGTAAGGGGACACAGGTGGAGCCACAGAGTTAGGGCAGGAGAGGAAGGGAGAGGTGGGCGCAGTGAAGGGCTGGCATGGGGACCAATCGTGAGTCAGCAGGCAAGAGAAGGCAATCTAGGAGGGCTTCCTGGAGGCTGCCAACCCAGGCCTCACTGGAGGCCCCTTCTACAGGGTGCCTGGAACCCACTAGATGGATATATTGTTGCCTCACTCAGCAGCACAACCCCAGGGAGAGGCGCTGTCACAGTCCCCACTTTCCGGAAGAGGAAACGGAGCCCAGGGTGGCCAGGGGGTACCCAGAGCGCCCGTCTACAGTCTCCCCTTCCTCTCCTCCAGCCCCCCAGGCGGCAGCTTGTCCAGGTCCCCAGGTGGCTCCCTCTCCGGGGGGACTGGCTGCAGGGCCCAGCTCCCGGACCATCCCCCCCCCCCCACCAGCTACAAGCTCCCTCAGGGGCCACATCTACTGCCCCGAAGCCACCTGCGTCTCCCCTCTGCCTTCCCACCACCTCACTGGCTCATCTCAGCAGGGAGAGCCCCAGAAACCGGGGCCCTGCTGACCCCTCGCCTGCCATGACACCTATGACGCCTGCGTCTAACCAGCCACGAGGGTGAGCTCCTAAAAATAACCATAACCCACAGTACCTTCTGCTTAAAGCCCTCCGGACTCCCCACACCAACAGGACCAGGGTCCCAGTGCCTCCTTGTGGCCCGGTGGGTCCTGCATGAGAGGCTCTGCCGGCCACCGTGATATGACCGTCCTGCACCGGCCCCCCTGCTCCCCCACAGCCTTGTTCCCTTTCTTTCCGTTTCTCGGAGGCACCAAGCACCCTCCTGCCCCAGGACCTTTGCACAAGCTGTTATCTCTGACACAGCTCCGCCCCTGCTCTTCTGGTCACTTAAGTCTCAGGGGGCCTTTCCTGGCCACCCCAGGGTGGCCACGTGTGCCGCTCCCAAAGCCTGGGTCTCAGGTGTGTGTGATGAACCCCTCAGAGCAGAGCCTGCACGCACTCCGTCCTCTTCGAACGAGTGTGTGAGTGAGGATAGGAACCACCTTCACCCCAGGCCGAGAGGCTCTGGCTGGCCCCTCTGCGGGTGGGTGTGCCTTCTGTCCTTCCAGGGATCCTGAGGGACCCCTGCCCAGCTGCAGGTTCTGAGGGGGCCAGACGGCCGGGAGCACGCCGAGGGGCTGCTCGGGGGAGCCCCTTGCCCACCCCAGGGGCTCTTTCTTGCCCTGACCCTCTGGGGTTCAAAGGGACCTTGGGGGGCAGACCAGACCAGCAAGAGAGGAAATCCTTGTATTTGTGTTTATTTCCTGGTGGTTCATTGTGAAGCAGCTGGGGGGGGGGGGCTCCTGTTAACTCTTTCTCCCCTGAATTTAATTGTCCCCCTTCCGGCCAGTCTCCTCGGGCTCCCGGCGCCTGGGGAACCGCTTTCCTGAAGCCGACTCCCAGTGGGGGGAGGGACTTAAAAGCACAACAAATCAAAGCCACGGCTATAGATAAGCCCAAGTGTGGAGTCTGAACCCGGAAACGTGCCCCCAAGCTGGTTCCTAACGGGGGAGGGGGGCAGACCAGGAGCCAGGGGCTGGGCTGGGACCCTGGGACCCGGAGCGGGGGGACCCCTCCCGGTAGCTGGGAGGAGCCAGGCTAAGCCCGTGGGTGGCTCTGGGGATCCGGGGCCGGGGGAGTGCGTCCGCGCAAGTTTTTCCCATGACCTCACCCGGAAGGGCCGAGCACGGGAGGTGAGCCACCCCCTGGAGCCGCTGTCGGGCCGGGGTTGGGGGGCTGCCAGTGCCCCCGCGTCTTCTTCCAAGGCTCCTGGAGCAGACAGATCCGTGCAGGCGGTCCTGAGCCCCCCACTGCCCTCGTACCCACCTGCCCGCAGCAGGCCAGACCACCCGGCACGGCCTGTGAGGCCCACGGCACGGCTCCCCTGCAGCCGCTGTAGAAATGCGGGCCGGGGCTAAGCAGACGCAGGGGCCCCGCCCGGGGGACACGGCGGCCCCACGGAGGGTCCCTCTGGGCCGGGCGGAGTCATCCCCGTTGGCAAAAAAGGAAACTGAGGCTGGAGGAGGTGGAATGACAGCCACAGGCGGGGGGACAGATCTGGGCCAGGCCTGTGGCCGCCAGTGACTGCCTCTCGCCAAGTGCCCTCTGGAGATTGGGGACCTAGGCGGCCGGGGTGGGGGGCGCCCGACACAGCCAGAGAGGTAGCCTCCCTCTCGGGTCGCCCCCACCCTCCCCTGGAGGGGCTGGACTCCGCCCCCGACTCTGTTCTCACAGCCCCGACTCCCACACTGTTCCCGCAGAGGCGACCCCCCACCCCCACCTCCTGGAAACACCAACCAGATGTTGGGACTGCGGCCTGTTGGGGGGGGGGGGGGCAGGAGGAAGTGGCTGGGCGGGGGGAATGTCGGCCCGGAGTGCAGGCAGGCCTGGCAGGGCTCAGAGCTGCCCCGGGGCCTTCAGAGAGAGAGAGACAGACCAGAGCCCATGCTGCCCACCCCCCCGTTCAGATGGGGGGGGTACCGAGGACCTGGGAGGCCCCAGGGCAGACCCCACCCAGGCTTGGGGAGCACAGGCCTCCTTTGGGTCCCAGCCTTGCTGCGCCTCTGCCCCCCGGAGCCCTCCTGTCCGCAGGGGGGCACCCTGGCGGTCACCGCGGAGTGTGGGTGCTGTGGGTGCGGGCCCCACCCGACCCGTGGGTCATCACGGAGGCACGGAGTGCCTGTCTCTGCCCCGGGGACACCGCGGCCTCGCGTCACCACCTGCCCCAGAGCGCCGTGTCCTCCAGACCCGGGCCCCGGAGCCTGACGACAAGCCCGTTCCTGCCCCGCACGTGCAAGCATACGTGTGCAAACGCACACACGCACACACCCACCCACACACGCGTGCACCCGCAGCACACACGTGCTTCAGGACACGCACACTCACACCGGCACATATGCGTGTGGGTCACACACACGTAAAACGCTGCACACTCACCTCCCCACAAGCCTGTTGCAGGATCTGTACCGGGTGCTGGTCAGGGAGCGGGAGGGACCCAAGAGGTGACCGCGAGGCTGCGTGATGCCCAGGGCGGAGGTGGGGAGACAGGGCACCGGCCCAGAGCTCCTGTGCCCCCCAACCTGCTCCCCGCACAGAAGGGCCAGGGCCAGCTCCCCAGGGACATCTAGAGGCACCTCCTCCCCAGGGTGGGCCCCCGCCTGGGCAGGGTCCTTGAGAACAGGACCCTCAGGTCCCACGCACAAGTGCCTATGTCACCGGATAAACAGTCGCCGGGTATTTCCTGCCTGACCCCGGCCTAAGCGCGTGAGTGTGCACGACCCTGTGCCTGGGAGACTGTGGGAGAGCGCTGTGTGCGTGCGAGCGGGCCCAGCCGGGACCCCGCAGGAGCCAGGGCATGGCCGGCGGCCGACCTCCCCCTTCCCGGTTTGTGGGGCGGGCTGGGGGCCTCCCGCAAGGCTGTGCCCCTTGCTGGTGGGGCTCGGGCCCTGCCGGCACCTGGGCTCTGGCCGCACGGGGTCGGCTCCTACTCAGCTCCGCCGGCCTCGCCCCCACCGGCCCACCGCCCGGCTGCCTCCCAGCCTGTGCCGGGAGGGGACCTCCCGGGGCCCCACAGGCCTGACGCGTGGTGCACGCTGGGCAGATACTCGAGGAGCGAAGGGGTGAATGCCCACACGAAGAAGCCAAGGCAGGAAGGTGGTTCAGGCCCAGGAGGGAAACGCACGGCCCATCGCCCTGCCCCTTCCGGAAGGGCCCTGCTCTGCACCCCTGCCCGCCCCCCCGCCCCACCTCCAGGGGACCGGCCGTGGCTGCCCTCCGACCCAGTGTGCCTGTGCCCTCCCTGTCCGTCTCCCGTCCCGTGGACGCAAGCTCCCGGGCCCCCAGAATCGGGAGACTGGCCCGACGCACCCGGGCCCGAATCCATAACCACTCAGGTGGGGGGCGGCAGCTGTCGCCCCGTCCAGCGTCCCTGCTTCGCCGCTCCCTGGAGGGGACGTGGGGGCAGGGCGGAGACGGTGTGACGGGAAGTGAGTCAGGTGCCCAGTGACCAGGCCCAGACGGCCACTCACTTGCTGTGTGACCTTCAACAAGTTGTCACTGTCCACGGGCCTGTGAGTAGGGAGACCGTGGCTCCCTGCTGCTCCTGCTGTGCTGGCCTGTGACCCCGTGACCGTGACCCGAGGCATGCAGGGTGGGCCCAAGTGAGCCTCCCGCCCCGTGGGAAGCCCCGGTGAGGTGGAAGGAAGGCCGGCTCCAGCCAGCCCGGGGGAAGGGTGAATGCAGGGACGCCCCGGGAGCTGCTCATTGTGGCCAGGCCCACGGGAAAGAGGGAGGAAGTTGGGGGGTGGGAAGCCCTGCAGACCCCAAGCAGAGAGAGAGAGAGACAGGCCGCCGCAGGTGGGGCGGAGGCCCAGCCTCCCGGCCCACCCCCCGGAGACGGGTCAGCGCCCAACAGGCCAGCTAGATAGTGGCAGCCACTGAGGGGAGGCAGAGAAGGGGACACGGCCTTGTGCCTCGGGAGACTGGCGGCTGGGAACTCTGACCACACCTGGGTGGGGGTGTGGGAGGCCCCAGGAGGCTCCCTCTAACCTCGTGCCTGGGGGACATCTGACGATTCTCTGTTCGTTTCCTGGGGCCGCCCTCAGCAAAGCTCCACAAGCGTGGGGGGCTTAAAACAATAGAAATGTATCCTCTCCCGTTCTGGGGGCCAGAGTCCGGAGTCCCGGAGTGGGCAGGCCGCGCCCCCCTCTGAAGGCTCCCAGGGAGGGCCCAGCTGCCGTCGGTCGCCGGTGATCCCCGGTTTCCTGGGCTCGTGGCCGCGTCCCTGCTCCCCGCCCCCGTGGCCTGCCTCCAGAGAGTCTGTGTCTCTCCTCCTCTGAGGAAGCCCCTCACCGCATTTAGGGCCCACCCTAGTCCAGGAGGAGCTCATCTCCAGATCTTTACCTTAATTACCTCTGAAAAGACCCTTGTTCCAAATCAGGTTACATCCTGAGGTCTCAGGTGGGCATATTTTGAAGGCCACAACTCCACCGACCACAAATACCTCGGACCCTCCGTCCAGCACAAAACATGTCAAGTGCGGCCCCTCGCGGGGAGGGTGTGGAGAAAGGAAAGGACACCTGGAGGACGGAAAGGCAGAGACAAAGGCCAGGAGCAGGGCGGGGGGCGTCCGAAGGAGAAGGCCGAGGCCCAGGAGCAGGTGGGCCCTCCCCGCCCCGCCCCTCCGGTGACTGTCAGCTGCGTGAGGCTCCTGGCCGCACGTCTGCACCTGTCCCCCTGTCCCCGCAGGTGGTGGCCCTCCTCGCTGAGGAGGTGGGAGGCCCTGGGCCCTGCGGCCCAGGGGCGGGGACGGCAGTGGCCGTGGGCAGGGCCAGGGCACGGAAAGGAGACACCCCCGTGGGCCCGAGGGCCTGGGAAGCCTGTGGCAGGTGCGTCCCCAGCCCCCGCAGCCCAGTCAGGGCCGGGCTAAGGTTTCCCGAGCTGGTGCCGGGGCCGGGCCGGGGCCTCCCCAGTGCGGGCCGGCCCGCGGCCCGGCTCCCAGGGCGCCGCAGAAATGTCCTTTTGTTGGCTGAACAAAGCAGCTTTGAGCCGGGCCCTTATCTCGGGCTGCGGTGAGATGGGACACCACCGGTCGGGGCAGGAGCCAGCGGGCCGGCTTGGACGGGAGCCCCCCAGGCCAGGGACGGCAGGGAAGGGCTGCGGAAAGGGGGTGAGGACAGGCTGAGCTGCTGGGGTCTCCCACCGTGAGGGGTCTGTGTGGGCTCATGGAGGGCACGGCGGGACCATCGGCTAAGGCCCAGGCAGACACAGGTGGGCACAGTGGGCACAGAAACACACAGGCTGGGCCAGGATGGGGGTGACGGGGGCCCAGCGGGCCCAGGGCTGCTCGCCCCTGATTCATGCCTAGATCCCTCTGCAGACAAAGCCCCTGACCCTGGACACCCTGAGAACAGGGCCAGGAAAAGTGACCTTCTGGAGTCCTCGGTGCCCAGCCTGCGGCCAGCCCAGCAGTGTCCCCCGGGAGCTCAGAGGCTGAGCCAGGTGGCAAGGCGAGGTGCCAGCCAGACTGTGAGCTGGAGGGGACAGGAGGTCAGGACCCCTCATTCCGTCCCGCGTCTGTGACCGGCTCGGGAGCGGCCGCCCCCGATCTGTGTGGCGAGCTGGAGGGCCCCAGGGAGCCGCAGACTCCCTCCCCTGCTACGTCAGGACCCACCTCTGGCCTCCTCGGTGGACGGGTCACCAGGAGGGACCCCGGTGGAGAGGGGTGGAGGTCGGCCGGAAGCACAGTGACTCGACCCCATCGCCCCAACACGGGGGAGACGGCTCAGGTGGACTGTGTCCGCACAGGCCTGCAGGGCGCTGGACCCGAGCACGCCGTCCGACTCCTCCCCCAGGAAGCCCTCACTGCCTGCCTCTCTCTCTCCCTGGTCTCTGTGTCTGGTGCACAGTGAGGGAAACATCTACCGGCTGAGTGAGGGAGGCGCAGGGGGGCCGCTGGCCCAGGGAGCGGGGGCTCCAGCAGGAAGCTGTCTCTGTGGGCCCAGACACTGCCCGGCCCCTCCTGAAGGTGGGGACAGGGGAGCCTGGGCCCGAGCTCATCCCCTCCAAAGACGGGTCTGAGGCTGGAGTGGGGGTGCCCTGCCGGGTGAGGGCCACTCCGGGCAGACACCCTCCCTGCCCCCCAGACTCCTCGGTCACGGAAAGCCACCCTGGGGGCTCAGTGGGGCTGGGAACAGGCAAGACCAACCGCCCAGGGTCGGGGCAGGGGCCCCGCCGGCCACGCTCAGCGGCTGTGATTAGGTCTAGTTGGAGACGAGCCCCAGAAGGACCGCTTTGTGCCATAAGGAGCACCTCCCAGCCAAGCCCCCGGCGCTGGCCCTCCGCTGGCCTCCCCCAGTGTAGAACCTCCCCGGGGCCCCGAGGAGGGGGTTGGCCTCAACGTAGCAAATGGTCCCCTTTCGCCTGTGATTAGGGTCCTTCTGTTTTCCTTTCCTCCGCCTCCCCCTGACTTTCCCGCAAGCACTTTTGGCATAAAAACACCTTCACAGGGCATGACAGTCGCTGGACGCCTGCCCCGAGCTCCTAGCCCGGAGGGGCCCTCGCGCACAGGCTCTCGCCAACACGGGCCCCTGGACTGGAGACGGTTTCTCCCCCAAATTCCCAGGCTGGCTTTGTGACCCCGGCATCTCTGGGGCCGGGCGGGAAACAGCCTCGCTGGGTCGTGTGCTTCGCTGACTTCGACCAGGGGACACTCGCCGGATCATGCAGAGGCTTGATTTTATTTAGCACGGAAACAGTCTCGCGCAGACGCAGCCCCCGCGTCCTGGGAAATGACGGTCCCCGTGGGGCACTGGGTGTGGTGGCCCGCGTGGCGGTGGGTTCTGCGCGCACTCTGGCTTTCCAGAGAATGTCCTAGCGGAACCACGGAAGGACGGAGGCAGGCAGCCCCAGAGGCAGGGCTGGCAGAGGGCCCCGAGCCCGGCGGGGTGACCGGGGAAAGCGACCGCGGCGGAAAGGCGATGTCTGGGCGTGCGGCACCTGGGAGGCCGCCACCCTCCGCCTGCTGTCCCGAGACCCCTCACAGAGGCCTCTGTGGGCGTCCCCTCGGTTTGCGGGATCCTCTCTTGGGGCGCCCCCTGAACAGTGCGGCTGTTCTGGAAGACTAGGTGTCGTCGAAGGCCTTGAAGCTCCACGGGCTCTTTGCTGCCGACTCCCTGCGCCCCCAGCCCCACCGGCCCGAGTTGTCGGCCTCCAGCCTGGGGTTTGCTTATCCCGTGTCTCTGTTTTCATCTCCCCCCTTCGTGAGTTCATCCCTCTGCAAATACGTTCGAGGACAGAGCCTGCTGATCTTGTCACCTGCGCTCTATGTGACTCGGCCACAAGGGAGAGAAGGACACGTAGAAAGTGTCGTGACGGGGGCTAGACCCACAGACAGAAGATCAGCACTTCCCATGCGGGGGCGAGCAGTCCCGAGGAAGCCGGAGGCATGATGGGAACGTGGGACGAGCTGCAGGCAAAGGCGGTGAGGGGACCGGCCAGCCAGGAAGGGACGTAGGGAAGGGTGTTCTCGTCAGAGGGAACAGCCAGTGCGAAGTGGTAAGGCAGGTTTGGAGCGAAGTGAGGGAGGGGGCTCTGGCCGCTCCACAGAGCACAGTGAGGGCAGGGAGGGGGCCCAGTTAGAGGCCCCCAAAATAATCCAGTGGGTGGGGACAGAAAGGGTGCTTTATGGGGCGCCTGGGTGGCTCAGTCAGTTAAGCGTCCGACTTCGGCTCAGGTCACGATCTCACGGTCCGTGGGTTCGAGCCCCGCGTCGGGCTCTGTGCTGACAGCTCAGAGCCTGGAGCCTGTTTCAGATTCTGTGTCTCCCTCTCTCTCTGACCCTCCCCCATTCATGCTCTGTCTCTCTCTGTCTCAAAAATAAATAAACGTTAAAAAAAAAAAAAAAAAGAAAGGGTGCTTTGTGGCTTCATTCTGAAGTCTGAGTTGTGGGATTTGCCAGAGGTTGAAGAAGGGGGCGGTTGAAGCCCATGCAGGGGGCGGGGGGGGGGTGCCCCAGACCGAGAGGGATGCTCACCGGGCACAGGGGAGGTGCCCGCTTGGTGCCGGGCGCTCGGACAGGGGCCTCCGTGGAGAGAGGTCGCGGCCAAGACGCCAATGTGGGGTTTAGAGCCCGAGGTCAGTGGTTGTAGCAAAGGAGGCAGGGAAGGGGGCGGGGGCCGGGAGGACGGAGACCAGAGGCCACGCTGCCACCAGGGCACCTTGGACAGCCCGAGTGTGTTCTCCACCAGCTCTGAGACCACAAGGCAGACCAAGGCGGGCAGGGCCTCACTCCGCCCGGGGGTGGGGGCTCTGGGGGCGGGGGGAGTGTCTGGGGCCCCCGGGCGTCCCTGGCTGGGGCCGCCTCGCTCCAGCCTCTGCCCCGTCTCCGTCTCCAAGCGGCTTCTCCTCGGTGTCTGCGTCTCTCCCGTCCTATAAGGACACTTGTCACTGGATTTAGGGCCACGCTGATCCCGGGGGCTCTCATTTCAAGGTCCCCAACTTGATAACATCTGCAGAGTCCCTTTTCCACATAAAGTCACGTTCGTGGGCCCCAGGCATCAGGAGGTGGATGCATCTTCCTGAATCCTTGGGACCCCCCCCTCCAGCACAGCCTTGTCACCCGAGGGCAGGAGGGCAGGGAGGGGACGATTGCCGTGTCTCTCAGAGAGGATGGGTAGAGCACCAAGGAACAGCCCCTGGGCCCAAGACGGGGACCCGAGTCTGGGCTCCTTCCCCTCCCCCCCGCACTTGCCCCGTCCTGCCTGGAGGCGGTGTCCCCCTTCCCCATGTGCTGAGCACGGCCTTGGGTCCAGATGTGCAGGCCCGAGGTAGGAGAGGCCCTGGAGCTGAGGACGGGCTGGACTCTGGTTCCCCATCCTGTGGGAACAGGCCCAGGCCTCAGGGTCCCCAAGGGATCGACTGAGCCCCTTCCGACACCAGCCCAGCGTGGGCACCAGGGTGGGCAGGCTGGTCCGGGACCCGCCCCCGCGGGACTGCTTCGTCCTGTAGGACAGCGTGGCCATCCTGGGGGCTCTCCCTCACTTGGGGATCTCCCCAGACAAGACCGCATTGTCACCAGTGGTCCCACTCCAGAAAGGAGGACACAGAGCCAGGACCTCCGGGGGCCAGGCCAGGACCAGAGTGTGGCCTGCCTTGGAGCACAGGACCTTTCAACAGACCCAATGCACCCACCAGCCCCTCCACTGCGCTCACAGAATAACCCATAGAAAGAACCCCAGGCGGGAGAGGGGGCAGGGAATTGAACAGAGGGGCTGTCTTCTCCCGGCCGCCTCGGGCTCCCAGAGCAAGGAGGCATCTCTCTCTGGCGGGTCGCGGGGACGGGGTGGCGGGGGGGGGGGGGGAGTGCTCCCAGGCATGGCCCCAGTGGCCCTGGCAGGCCGAGAGGGAATCAGCTTACAGAGCACCCCCACCACTCTCTTTGAAGCTGCCTGGTCAGGCTGGCAGGCGGCAGGAGGCCACAGTCAGTGGCCTCCCCACTCCAGGGACGGTGGCAGAGAGATGCTGGGGTTGGGGAGGGCCGGGGGTATCCCCCTGGGGCTCACACGGTGCCCCCGAGGGCCAGACCCCGGGTGCTCTGGGGCTGGGTCACCTCTGACCCCCTGTAGCCTCCCAGCTCCAGCCCTGGGACCCTCACGTCGCCCCAGACCCCTCTTGCTCACCTGCCGGGGGGGGCTCGGTCACACCCCTGGAATGCACGGGCTCTTCTCTGAGAGCCCAGGCTTCCTGCGACCTCCCCCCACCCCGTGAGCTCCTTGTGGTTCCGGCACCCGCAGACCGTTCCAGAGCCACGCCAGCCGGAGCTCTGGGACCCACGTCAACCAATCAAGTTCTCAAAACCCAGATGAGTCCCGGTCTTGGCACTGTGCCTCCCCGTCCTGTGGGCGGCTCTGCCCTCCACCCAGAGCCCAGAGACTGGTTCCCACGCTCTGCTAGTTCTGCCCTCGGGCCTGGGCTCGCTTGGCCCCAGGCTGCACTCTCCCTTGCCGGCTCCCTAATCCCTGCCCACACCTCCGAGAAGAGCACTTTTGCGAAACCTCCTCAAATCACCTGCTCGCACAACCCGCGTGCCTCCTGGCCTCCGGACCGTCGGCTCTCCCCTCCGAGCAGCTCGCACACGCACCCCCGCTGGATGTCCAAAAGGCGCTGGACAAAACGCAGCAACATCCTTGATTGTAAAAAAAATCACACTAGGGGCGCCTGGGGGGCTCCGTCGGTTAAGCGTCCGACTCTCGATTTCGGCCCAGGTCATGCTCTCGCGGTTCGTGGGTTTGAGCCCCGCGTCGGGCTCTGTGTGGACAGCTCGGAGCCTGGAGCCTGCTTCCGATTCTGGGTCTCCCTCTTTCTCTGTTCCTCCTCTGCTCATGCGCTCTCTCTCTCTCTCTCTCTCTCTCCTCTCTCTCTCTCCCTCTCTCTCAAAACTAAATAAACTTAAAAATAATCATAATAAAATCTGACTGGACAAATACTCTCTTCACCTGATAAAATATCCTACCCCCAAACCAACGTCTTGCTTGTTGTGAATCTTCTAGAAGCAGAGCTGTGGAAGCCAGGAGCCGGGCTTCCCACACCGCACCACCCACACCGCACACTGTTCTGAGGCCCGGCCCGCACAATGACAGGAGAGAAAGGCGTAAAGTCAGAGCCGCTGGGAAAATGAGGAAATTATCATTATCTGCAGATGATTTTATTAAGCACCTGAAAAACAGAAAGATTTCAAACAATAAAAGAATTCCTTGAGACGGCAGGGACAAAACCAATCCCCTCCGTGTCCACAAACATCAGCCGGGTAGGTGGGGCGTGAGAGAAAAGAGCCTCTAAATGATGGTTATAAAAATGATAAAATACTTGGAAATCAGTAAGAAACATGTCAGATTCGCGTTGAGAGAGTTTCGCACGCAACCGAGGGTCACGGAGGAGGGTCTTGGCACGTGGGAAGGCCCAACCTTTCAAAGCCGACTTAATAACATGATCACGTCAATTCTCCTTAATAAATCCATCGTTATTAGGACACTTTGCTTTTAAAGTCTCACAGGTCTTTTTTTTTTTTTTTAATCTTTTAATGTCTGTTTATTTTTGAGGGACGGGGAGACAGAGCGTGAGCAGGGGAGGGGCAGAGAGAGAGGGAGACACAGCATCCAAAGCAGGCCCCAGGCTCCGAGCCGTCAGCACAGAGCCCGACGCGGGGCTCGAACCCACAAACCGCAAGATCATGACTTGAGCTGAAGTCGGACCCTTAACCGACTGACCCACTCAGGCGCCCCAAACAGGACTTATTTCTAAATTAAACAAACTAATTCGAAGGTCCACGTGGAAAACTGAATAAGCAAAAACAACCAAGAACATTGTGGGGGAAAAGAAGGATGTGTGACTAAGGACCAGATTTGCTGGCACTCAACAGGTGGTGCTCATCTCTCTGTCTTGTGAGGCAGGCAGCCCAGGGCTGTGGGGACTCCACGGTGTCCCAGACTCACGAGGACCCCTCCATCTCTCCACCCCACCCTCCTGTTGTGTGGTTTCCCTTCCAAGTTTGCCCGGTGGCCCGGCAGGGCTGCTGAAGCTCCAGTCATCACCCCTATGTCCCAGGCAGCTGGAAGGAGAAAGGAATGCATGCCGTCCGCCACAGGGCAAGTCTTCGAAAGTGCTGTACCTCACTTCCTCTCCCCTCTCACCGACCAGAACCTAGTCCCCGTGGCCGGGCCTGTCTGCAATGAAGCAGGGAAATGCAGATGCTTAGTGCTTTGTTGCCTCAAATAAAATCAGGCTACAAAGAAGGAAGAGAGAAGGTCACGGACGTTGGGGTGGGCTCCTGGGGTCTCTGCCAAAGGAGGGACGGGCCCCTCAGGCACGACAACATTTATCAAGCTACGATGATTCGAGCAGTGTGATACTGCACGAGAATGAGCCCAGAAACAGACTCAAATACACAGGAGAGCTTGGCGTGGGACACGGACGGGATTTCAAATCAGTGAGAAAAGATGGGCCACTCAAGAACCCACCGACACCCGGGGAGGCAGACAGCCATCTGGAAAGAACGAAGCTGGGTCTGTAGTCTCACAAAATAAATTCCAAACGGGCCAGGTTCCAAGGTAAACAGCAAAACCACAAAGCCTAGGAAAAAAAAAAAAAAAACGACGTGGAAGAGATTTCTTTATAAACCTGAGGTGAGACCTTCTTAAGCGTGCCACAAAGTACCAAGACCAGTACAAAGACCACATCCACAAAAATGTTTCTTAAGCTCAAATACATAAAATAAAATTTCTGCATAACAAAAACCCCCTGAAGCGGTCAAGGTCTGCTGTTTAGCAACACGGAGAAGCTACGTATCCATGGAGGCAGAGGGCTCATTTCCTTCATATGTAAAAAGCTCCAACAAATCAATAAAGAAAAGTTAACTCAAGAAGGGAAGAAATGAAAACGCAAAGGGCATGAAGGGAGGGTCCGCACGAGAGGGGAAAGCTCACGGACGTGTGGAAAGACGCTCAGCCTCACTGTCGGTGACAGACACGCTCCCAAAGCCTCGATGATCGCGACGACCGCCGGGTCGCCTGTGTGACCGGCCACGGCTTTGTTATGCACGGCTGCGGGCCGTGAGGACCCAGGCTCGTCCCCGTCTGTCAGAGCTACCAATACGACGTCTGACCCAGCGGCCCCGCTTCCGGAGAGGCATCCTGCCCACTGGTGGTCCTGGGCTGGCCGGAAAAAAACCCAAAGTGCCCATCAGCGGACCGTACAAACCACACGGCGGAACATTCCGCGGGCAAAGGAAGGCGTCCACGTTTTAAGACGGGGCCATTTGTGCGGCTGGCCCGGTGGGGCACAGAGCGGGCTCCAGAGGTGTGAGGGCACAGCGAGGACGGCTGGGGAGGCGTGCGCTCCACAGACACACGGGGCCCGGGCCCCCTGGCTGCCTCCGGTTCAGGAGCTGTGAGCCCCGGACGTGCTGGAGAGAAGCTCTCCTCGGCACCGTCCGGGCCCCACCGCGATCTGAACTACAGGAAGGCATTTCCGTTGGAAACACAAGGGCAGAGGGAAGCAGGCAGCAGCGGGGAGGGGGGTGAAGGCGGGCTAGGGTCTTGTCAAAGCCGGGCCACCTGCTCCAGGTCTGCGGATGCTGAGGGAGGAGGCGGGGGTGGTGGGGTAGGAAGACACTGGCCCCCGAGCTCGGCCCCGACCACGCAGGCCCGCAGGACTACGACACCAGGGTCACGTGTAGTGTAGAGGGCCAGACTCCAAGGAGGGGCACCTCCCCGGCCGGGGAGGGGAGGCCCAAGGAGCTGGCTGCCCTGTCCAGCAAAGGAAGTTCCCTTGGTGGCTGGTGACTCAGCCCAGAGATGGGGGCGGGGCGAGGAGACAGCCAGCCCCTCCCTCGGGCCCCCTTTCCGGGGGATCCTGGCCGGGTTCTTCAGCATCTCATTTGCATGTCCGTTCATCCTCTCCCAGCCTTCCCAGCCACCCCCGGACTGGGGCCTGGCCCCCCTGCCAGTCCCCCCTCCACACACACACCCTGCCCCTCCCCAGAGGGAAGGACAATGGTGGTGGGGAGGAGGTGGGGAGGGGTCTGGCTGGCCCGGCCAGGCTGGCGGGAACCATTGTGTGGGAGGCCCTGAGTGTTTGCATTGGAAGTGCCGCTGCTGAATGGGGCAAAAGCATCCCAAGAATGCTGCCTGAGCCCATTGAGGGCCGAGCTCTCCGACACTGGGCCAGGCCGGGGCATCCTTGCCAAGCGTCTGAGTCTTCCTGTCACTCACACCTGTCAGGGCAGAAAGCGGAGAGGGATGAGACGGAGGGTTTGGGCGCCAGACAGGAGTGACCAAGGGCTACCAGGCACAGGGGTGTAGGTTGCGCACTGCACGACACCAGGGTGTGCCATTCACCTGGGTAGCCACACCTACCAGTGACCCTGCAGCCTCCCAGCGGTCCCTGAAGTAAAACGGGACAGGAGATCCTTCCCTGAGAGGGTGTCTCTCGGCTCGAGGCAGGAAGGGGCTTAGAGGAGATGGGAAGGGAGATGGGGCAGAAGGAGGAGAAAGGAAGGAAACTTGGTAGCCTGCTGACTGGCAGGCTGGGGGCCGCGGGGGGTCCCACACACGGTGGTGAGTCCGTCCCGCAGACCAAGGGGTGGCTGCTGGTTGCCCAGAACTTGCACCTGCTTCCTGTCTGTGGATTGGGGGTGGGTACCTGCCCCCCGGGGCATGGGAGGTGAGGGGGCTGGAGTGCAGCCAGTCTGGTTGGCATTGTTCTCGGGGATACAGGCCCTGGGCTACACTGTTAGGAGCAGGGAGGGGCACAGGGAGGGGCAGCTGGCAGAGGGAACTGGAAGGGCAAAGGCCAAGAGGCACGACGGGCGTGGGGCGCGATGGCAACAAAGGGGAGCGCCTCCAGGGCACCGCCGACTGGGGGAGGCTGGCACACAGCGTGGGGAGACCAGGGAAGACACTGGCAGACTTGAGGGGAAAGGGGGCCGGGGGGCGGCCAGGAGCGGGGCAGGTCTGTCCACGTCCTCTGCCCTGGGGATGTCGCTCTATCCCGGAAGCAGGTTTTCTTTCCGTGGAGGCTGCGAAGGGGCTGGGGGCTGCAGGGTCCCGACCAGCCTTGTCCTGGCTGCACGGCCCCCGCAAGGGGACATGCCGGCCGGGACAGGGGCTTGGATCAGGCCCGGATCCCTGGGAGGCCTGAGCTGGGGGAGGGCGACTCCTACTTCCTTTCCGCGTGAGCCAGTGGCTGGGCCCCCGGCTGGCTCCCCTGGGGACCACGCGGAGAGGGATGGACATTCTCTGCCGCTCACGGAGACTCTCGCCCGCTCCGAGGGGACAAACGGAGAGGACGTAGCCCTCCCTGTCACACACTTGCTGTGCGATCTTGGGCCAGAGGCTCCCTGCTCCCTGCCTCAGTTTCTCACCTGTGAAGTCGCGATGGCCTCTGCCGGGCCTCAGGCAGGACTCCGGGACTCTGGCTCCATCGAGTTGTCCGAGACGGTTCCCATCGGCGTCGGGACAGGCTCCCTGGCGGAGGTGGCGCCGGGAGTGGGAACGTGGCCGCAGGCAAGTGGGCCGGGGCCCCCGGTGGTGCCGGGAAGGCCGCGCGTTCACGGGGAGGAGGGGGACATCGAGGCACAGAGAGCACACGGAGTGAGGGAGGGAGAGAGGGGCAGGGGCCTCAGGAGCCCCGGGGGAGGCGTGACGGGGGGGCTCAGTCCCGGCAGGGGAAGCAGAGGGCAGAGGGCAGGAGGACACGGTGGGGCAGGAAGAGATCACGGGGGCCCTGGCCACCAGGCCTGCCCAGTAGTGGTCGAAGCAACAGTCTGGCAGTCTGGGGTCATCCGGGGCACGCAGCCTGGGCTGCGGCTGGGGCTGGGGGGCCTGGCCCCAGTGCAGTGACATCTTCAGCAACAGCCTCTCCCTGACCACAGCCCCGACGTGACCCTGACCAGTGGAGCCCGTGCGCCCGCTAACCCACAGGAAGCCGAGCATCGCTGGGCAGGAAGTCCTCTCTCCCCTCCTTCCCTCACCCGGGCCAGGCCCGCCCCAGCAGGGCAGCCCCTCGAAGCCCAGGAGCCAGCAGGGTGCCCCATCCCCGACACTCACGCGCATGCGGCCTGGGCACTGAGCAGGTGGAGGCCGGGGCCCCCATGCTCTAGGGTTCCCCTGCCTCTCAGGGGTCCGTCTCCCATCCGTGAAGCGATGCCCCCCCCCACCGAAGGGCGGCACTGAGCTTGAGGGGCGCCTGGGGACAGTATCTGGGATGCGGCAGGAGCCGCTGCGTCTGGGGGTGACGACTGGGTGGGTGTCCAGCCGCCCCGGGGCGGACAGCCCCAGCAGGCGTCCAGGACCCCCAGGGCTCAGGACAGACGGAGGCAGAGGCGTCTGAACCACAGGCTCCCTCCGGTGCTGAGGTGGGCCCCACCTGAGGCAGTGCTACCGGGAGCCTGTCCCCAGTTTCGGGGGAGGCCCACGTGCCAGTTGGGGCCAACCGGAAGCAGGTCTCAGCCCTGGCGTGGGACCCGGCCCAGCTCCTGGGCTGCTGCTGGGCACTGGGTCAGAACAGGGCGAAGGGAGGCCCGGCCCGGGGTGAGGGGTCAGAGGGGCGGGAGGGGTGGGGTCGGGCCCAGATTCAAGCGTCAGCCGCCCCGGATGTGGGTGGGAGGGCTGCCCATCTGGACACAGCCACCGGCGTGGCCCCAACCAAGGCCTGCTCCCCCACCTGTCCCCCCAGGCCTGGTCCAGACTTTGCCCGACTCCAGGGATGCCCTTGGGGAACAGAGACCCTTGGCCTTTTGAGCTGGGCCTCACCTTTCCCCACACCTAGGGCCTGTGTTTCAGAAAAGGGAACTGAGTCAGGGCGTCCGCTTTGCGGTGAGAGACCTGGGTTCGGACCAGGCCACCCCCTCCCAGAGCGGAGCTCACTCACCTCCAGGGAAGGGGCGCCCCCGCCGTTCCCTCCTCGTTTCTTAAGCTGAGGTGAAACTCACATAACGGAGAAGTGGCCGCTTGATTTATGCATTTACATGTTTATGTTTAAGATTTTATTTTTAAGTAATGTCTGCACCCAACACGGGGCTTGAACTCACGACCCTGAGATCAGGAGTCGCACGTGCTTCTGACTGGGCCAGGCAGGTACCCCAAAAGTGGCCAAGTGAACAATTCCGTGGCGCCTGGTACGTTCTCTCCGTGGTGCAGCCGCCCCCACGACCTGGTTCCGGAACGCCCCCCTCGGCCTGCACCCGTGAACAGGGCTCCCTGTCCCCCAGCCCCTGGCCGCCACCCACGTCCTTGCCGGCCACGCGGACTTACCTCCCGGGACATCTCATACCCATGGGGTCCGGCTGCACGCGCCCCTCGCGTCTGGGCTTTTCCACGGAGCGCACCGCGTTCACGGTTCTTGGCGCCTCTGCGGCCTTCATTCGTTCCTTCTCGATACGTCCGTTCGAGCCTCAGGCAGAGCTCAGCCCGTCCCCGCGGGGTCAGCCGGGGCACCGGTCAGGCTCCACCCGCACACAGCCCTGTGAGGGGGGCAGCACTGGCTCCATTCCCAGGAGAGAACGCTGAGGCCCAGGGAGGTCAGAGCGGGCTTCCCCGTTGAAGTGAGGCATCGCTGTGGAGGGGCCGAGGGAGCCTGGCCCAGTGCGGACCAGCAGGGGGGAGAAGACGCCCGCGCCCCCCGGCCTGATGATCCCGGGCGTCCCGTGAGGACGCTGACAAGGCCACGGTGCCGTTTCTCCTTGGTCACCCCAGAACGGTCTCTGGCACAAAGAACAGAGAGTACCTGCGGGAGCCTCATGAGGCCCAGCACTGGCCAGGAGGCAGGGAGACTGGGAGGCCCGCCTTCCGGAGAGAACTGAGGCTGCCGAGGGGTTTGGGCAGAACGTCCAGGACCCGGGCCGCGCAAGGGAGAAGCTGGCACGTCCCCCTCGGGAGGCGAGCGGAGAAGCGGCCCTCGGGCTCCAGGCTCCTCCGGGCCAGGGGAGGCCCAGGTCTCCCTGCGGGGCTGGAGAGTCCCCACCCGAGACCGGTCCCTGGGGAAGGCAAGGCCTAGCCACGGCCGCTCTGGGAATGCCGTCAGGAGGGGGAGAGCGGCTCCCTGTGGGGACACCGGAGCCTGCTGAGGCTGCCAGAGGGGCTGCTCCCACAGGCCGGGTCCCCTCACCGTCCCCCCACCCCCAGACCCTGTGCTCCTCGGAGGCTCGGGGCCTCGGAGCCGCCCCCACGAGGAGGCCTGTGTCTTACCCCAAGGTCAGCACGTGGTTTTGTCGGACGCCTGACCACCCAGGCTGGAGCTCCCTCCCCTCCGCGAGCCCGAAGGTAGTACCCAAGGCCACTGACACTGGGGGCCTGGGATTCGAGTTTCTCCCAGGGGTAGACGCTCCGGGCTCAGTCCCTGCCCGCTCCCTCCCGCTCAGCCCAGCTGTTCTTGAAGAAGCCCTCACTGGTTCCCCGGGGTGGAGAAGCGATTCCTCCTGGCTGGTCACCGTGCTTGAGCCCCAGGACCTTTCTCGGGGCAGGGATGCCACACCCTGCCCCCATCTTCGTTAAGGCCCCCAGAGGCTCCGGCAGTGGGCGAGGAGGACACGGGTGGCAGGGGCCACAGCGCAGACCCCACAGCCGGTCTTACCTAGAAGAAACTCAGAAACCACTCGTGGTACAGCAGGTGGGCGCCTCGGCCCTGGCAGCGTGGCCCTGGCCGTGAGAAGAGGCCTCTTCCCGCCGGACTCCCTCCCTGAGCCCCTGCTACAGCTGCTGACCCAGGGACAGAGCCTGGAGCCCCAAGCCCCGGGGGCCTGGGTGGACGGCCTCTGAGTCTGGGATGAGGTTGAGCCCAGTAATCACATGATTTGGTAAGACGGTCCCCGCCACGGACCACAGACCGGAGCAGAACCACTGTTTTCCCACCGTTCAGCTCCCACGTGCGCGTGCGGTGCGTCCGTGGCTTTGGCCGCTCTGCCCGGCTGCCAGCCGAAACCCTCAGCTGCGGCCCCGCCGTGTTCTGCCCTGTCCACCGCCCATCACGGAAGAAGCATTTCTGACATTGCTGGAACTTTCCACAGACGTGACTTTGAACAGCTGCACGTTGTTCGGTTCACCAGACGCGCGGCGGCTTTCCTCGCCGGCCTCCCCGTGCACTTGGGTCGTTCCCAGCTTCTCCCAGTTATAAATAATGCAGCCGGAGGGGCCTGGGAGGCAGGTTTTCTGGGTTTCACATTATTCCTTCAGGATAAACTCCCACAAGGAGAATCGCTGGCTCCAAACTATGAACGTTTTATACTTGTTACTACACACGGATGTCAGAACAGATCCAGATTCCGTCCGGGACGGGGACGACCTTCTGCCAAGCCATCTTCTGCTCACGGGGCCGCCGCCCCCGCCCCACATCCCAGAGGCCCAGGAGAGGTGCGCCCTGGCCGTGCGGGCCTACATTGATGGGGCCCGACTCCACGTGGCTTACCCGATTTCCAAGAATTCTCACGGTATGGGGTGCCAGGGCCAGGTTTCCACTTTGGGGTGATGACTGAGAGGTCCCCAGAATCCGCTGGGGCCTGGGGTGTGCTGAGAAGGCCCTGGGGCTTCTGCACGGGGTCCACAGAAGGAGACGCTCTAGTTAGAGAGAAGCAGGCTGGGGTCAAGGCCAGGCCACCAGACCCAGAAGCAGATACATGCCACTGGCCCCCCGGGGTCGCCTTGGACCAGTCCCTTCCCCACTGGGCCTCAGTTGCCCACGCACAGCTCCAACCGGCCAGCTGGGGCGGGCCGAGCCACACGATTAGGGGTCGGGAGAGGGGCTCTCGTCCACGGGGGGGCCCACGCCACGGCCAGGCCACAGGGGGCCCCGAGAGCTGGCCGGCGACCTTGGGCTTCATCTGGGGTGTCAAGTGGGAGCCAGTCCCAGCCCGCGCTGTGGGCTCCCAAAAGCCACACACGCCAGGTTCCCGATGTCAGGACCCTGAGCCTGAGAGCTGGCTCAGCAGCGTGGGGGTGGACAGGGACATTAAGAAGCCATCATTTCCTGCCCGTTTTAAACATTTTGTGAGACCCTTTGACCCAGCCCTTTCCTTTCTCCCTGGGCCTCCAGCGCCCCGTGGATTTTCCTGTTTACTGCACCCCAGAGGCTGGCCTTGACCTGGCTGTGCTGGAGCTAGTTCCCGAAAGAATTGTCAGATGCCATTTTCAGCCTCAGGCCCCCAGGTCCCGAGCAGCGGGGCCGGCTGGGGCAGGGCCCACACCCCGGGTCCAGGCCACACCGTCCCCTCCTTGGAGGCCCCTGCCGGCTTCTCCAGCCAGCCAGCCCCGCTTGGCTGTCCCTCCCGCAGGAAGCCGTCGAACCACAGCAGAGGAGGGGCCCTGCCGGGGGCTCAGAGCCCCCGCCTCCTCCTCCTCCTCCTGTGGTCAAGGGCCCCCGGCTGAGCCACAACAGGCTACCTACCTGTGCGGCTGTGGCTCCTGGAGGCCTAAACCCAGCGCCCAGAGCAAGGTGCAAGGCGTGCCCCAGGGCGTGTTCAGTAGACGCCCTCCAGGTCAGAACGTAAACCAAGGGTCTCAGAGTCTGGGATCCAATCCTGATAAACACATTTTCGAGGGTCAGTTTCGTTTGGGAGGAGGGTGATGACCCCCACCTTCCAAACCCCAGGGAGAGCCCTGACTGGGAGACAGTGTGGCTCAGGGGCCATTTGGTGTCTCAGTGACCAGGGTGCTCCAGGGAAGGGCTCCATGCCACAGCGTGAAGAAACTGTAAAGTGTCTTCCTTCCTTTGTGAATTACTGCTCAATGCAGCTTCAGGCTGAAGCTTCCCAAGGTGGCCTGTGGTCCCGGCAGGGCAGACAGTCAGGCTGAAAGAGCCTAAAGTCTTCGTAGCATCCGGTGCTCTCAGCCCAGGCCTCCTTCTTCGATCCCTGGCCAACCCCATGGTACGAGTGGGGCAGGAGGGAGTATTCCTATTTTCCAGAGGAGAAACGTAAAGGCTCAGAAAGGCGAGGTGACTCATCCATGGTCACGGAGTCGGCGAGAGCCAGAATGAAGCCTCAAACCCGGGGCTTCTCCTGCCAGGGAGGGAGGGGACAGTCCTAGGGGGACATTTCCTGTTCTGGGAGGTCTGGCCTTCCTGGGGGTGGGGCAGGATGCTGGGGACAGGGGCCCGAGGAACCCCCTGTGGAGGGCTGGCTGAAGACCCCAGTGCCAGGCGAGGCTGGGACCTAAGAGTGGGGAACCCCTCGCAGGTGAGGCCCCCAGACGACGTCCCACCCCCTCGGTCCAGCGAGGGCAGGGCTCCTTTTAGGCAGGGGTCCCACCCCGGGCAGGGTCTGAGCCAGCGTCCACCGTCACCTGCCCCAGCTCTCTGTGGGGGTGTCACTGGCCCACTTTCCAGACCCCTCCATGGAGGGGCCACGGAGACCCGGCCCGACCGAGGAGCAGCGGGGGTGCGTGGAGTCAGGGGACAGCGCAAGGGCCGGGCTGGTCTGTCCGGCTCCGGGCCAGCTCCCAGGCAGGGCGCGGGGCTGGGCGGCGTCCGGGGGGCCTCGGACACGCTGCAGCCTGGCTGCAAGGTGGGAACTTTCTTCTGAGAGTAAACAGAACCTGTGGCTTGGCTGGGGGCCTGCGGGGGCCTCCGATTCCTGCCGTGAGGCTCTGAGGTCCCCCAAGCCCCTCGTGCGGAAACACCTGCGCGGCCCTGGGACGGAGGCAGCGGGCACGGTTCAGCGTGTGGGAGAACACCGGGGCCGGGCCGCTTCCCGAGTGGAGCCGACACCCGCCCCTCGACCAGCGGCCTGGCCAAACAGCCCCCGCAGGGCCTGGGTTGAGGAAGTGTGCGCAGGGACGGGTGGAGCGTCCGAGTCTGGAGGGAGGGTGCCCGCCGCGGGGCCTGGGTGGGGAGGGGGCCGCCAGCTGGGCCGAGTGACCCAGCCGGGCCTGGGTGGGGAGGAAGGGGCCGGGTGCGGCGTCTGCCGTGACAGGCTTTGGCCGGGGGTCTGCACCAAGCCTGAGGTTGCTGGCCCCGGGGGCTTTCTCAGGCTCGAGTGGCAGCGGCACAGAATCCGGTGAGGGCGGCGAGCGGGCCACGGCGAGGAGTTGTCGGCTGCTGTCTGACCCGTTCGAGGGCCAGCTCGGGAAGCCCTGAGCGGTCCTTCACACGCCAGCTGGACGGGCGGGCGGCAACTTGCCCCGGCCAGCGGGCTTCTGGAGAGGTCTGAGGAGGGAGACGGGCTCCCGGTGCCGTGCTGAATGCTGTCCTCTCCTTCGTGGGCTCCGCGGGTGGGAGAGCTTGCCCAGCCTCTAGCAGGGTCACCGTGAATAAAGGGAGAAGATGAGTATTTCATTGCTTTGTAAACAGTATATTCCTGCAAAGATAAGTGGGCTTATGAAGAACAGCGTCAGGTGTGGCTGGATCCAGGGGATCCAGTGATGCCATCCGGACTTTGTCTCTGTCTGTCTCTGGGCTCCTCGGGCTCCACTCCCCACAGTCTGGCAAAGACACTTGTGTCCCCCCAGCTCAGCCACGCTTGTGGTAATGGACTGTCCTGGCCAGCCTGGGCCACATGCCGACCCTTGGATCCGGAAGTCCAAACACGGGGGCAGGTGACTGGGCCGGTGGTGGGTCTGCAAACCACAGCTGTCCACGGAAGGTGCTGACCACAAGCCAGACCCAGACTCACTGAAATCCACTCGGCTCATTCTATCACCTCCTAGGTCCCGGGAGTGAGCCCATTCTACAGATGAGGGGCCTGAGGCTCAGAGCGGGAAAGGCACCCACCCAAGCCCCCCGGCTTGCTTGATGCGGCCAAGAGGAGGCGTGGATCAGGGGTCCTGACCCCAAAGCCCGCGAGACAACCCCGAGTTCTCCCTCGGGCTTTAGGGATGATTCTGGAAACTGCCAGCTTGGAAGTCCCCCTCACCCCCGCCCAGGGCTTGCTTGCCTGCTGCCCTCCTGTTTGGGGTCGCCATTTGGGGTGAAGCTTCTCGACCTGGGGCATTCGTGGGGTCCTGGGAAGAGCTCAACTCCGTGGGACAAAATTCTGGCTATTCTGGAGACGGGTCTCACCTGGGGGCAAACGGCATTTGTACTCGGAAAAAATTCTGTGCAAATGTGAGCGCACAGCCTCCGTTCCGCGGGAACAACTGACTAGTGGGGCAGTTGGGCACAGCTGCTGCGGGCGTCCCTCGAGGGGCAGCCCAGGGCCCCTGGGACGAGGCTCTCCGGAGGCTTCCCTCTCCGCTCCTGGGTGCCAGGCTGCACAGGAGACGCGGGAACAGAGGGCAGGAGCACGTGAGTGTCAGCATTCCCCCACACTGTCGCCCGGACAGGTAAGCGGCCGACTTCGGCTCGGGTCACGATCTCGCGGTTCGTGGGTTCGAGCCCCGCGTCAGGCTCTGCGCCGACAGCTCAGAGCCTGGAGCCTGCTTCGGATTCTGCGTCTCCCTCTCTCTCTGCCTCTCCCCTGCTCATGCTCTGTCTCTGTCTCAAAAATAAATAAACGTTAAAAAAAAAAAAAAAAGATGACCACAATTTCTCCCCACAATGGTGGGGCCAGCAGTCGGATGGCGTGTTTAGGGAAGGCTCATGGAGAGGGGCACGGTGGGGGGCTCCTCAGATGCATCTCTACCCCTAACGCAGGCCCGGGGGGGTCCGAGACTGTCCCCCTGGGGCTCTGACAGCACACAGAAGCGCCTGTTTCATTGAGAACATTGCCTCCGCTGAGGGTCGTAGGCAATGGAACTTTCTTTATGCTTGTTCGTTTCGTTTGCGTTTTTACAATGGGGGGGGAGGGGGATGCCATTTTCTGTTGTGTAAAAACACGTAACGGGGACATACAAATATGTTTATTTTTCCTCAGTTGGTGTTGAGGTGAGAAAAAAAGTAGCTTCCCACAGAAAGACCAAAGAGTAAAAGCCGGGGAGGCCCGGGCCCTCCAACCCGCGGACAGTGTGGCTGTCCCCGTGTCTCTGCCCGCCGGGTCCCTGGCCTCGGGGGGTCGGGGCCCTCCTGCATTTCCTGAGCAGAGGGTCTGTCCCACTGGGAGGGGTCCTGCATGGGAAGCCACCTCCCAGGCTCCGAGCTCCACGGGGCCTCCTGCTGGGGGGGGGGCCCAAGGTGGTGCCGGCCGGGACTGGATGGACCCCCCACATTGCCCGGCACCTTCCTTCTTCAGGGCCTTGCTCAGGACGGGGCCGCACGGGCCACAGGGGCAAGAGTGTGACCATCTGTCCAGCAGGAAGCTGGTCTGAGTTTCAGGCCGCCCCTCAGGCTCCCGGGGTCCCCACTGGGTGTCCTTGGGAGCGCCCACAACACAGGAGTCCCGCAGGCCTCGGCCCAGAACCCGCCCCAGATTTGCCCCTCCCCTCCCCTCCCCCACTGTGGCCCTGAGCACAGGCCCGTTTGGACCCCTCGCAGGGACAAGATCTGGGCCACTCCACAGGGACCACCTCCCCCGCCGTCCTCAGTCTCCTTTGTTTTGTTTTGTTTCGTTTTAAATGTTTATTTATTTTGAGAGAGAGAGAGAAGGGGAACATGAGCGGGGGAGGGGCAGAGAGAAAGGGGGACAGAGGATCCAAATCAGGCTCCAGGCTCCGAGCCGTCAGCACAGGGCCCGACGCGGGGCTCGAACCCACGAACCGCGAGATCATGACCTGAAGTCGGGCGCGTAACCGACTGAGCCCCCCCCCAGGCGCCCCTCTCCTTTGGAACCCCGATTCCACGCCTTTGCATTAGAAGATCGAGCCCACTAAGGAAAGGCCAAGACGAGGGTGTGGGGGCTCCGCATACGGTGATGTCCACGTCCCCGCTTGCTGGGCTGGGAGACCCGGTGGCCACAGAGCTAGCTGAGCCCCCCTCGCCCGGCTCTCCCGTGGCTCCTCAAATCCGAGTGGGGGGCCAGCGCGGACACCAACCCCGAGCGGACGGCGGGCACGGCCCAGGCTGGGCTTTCAAGGAGCCGGCTCACCGACATTCCAGAAAACCAACACTTTCCTCCTTCTGCGGAACTGGGAGGCCCGGTTCCTTTGGGGGCCGCTAGGCCGGGCCTCGGACGAGGCACGTCTCCCCGAGGAGAGAGGAACGGTGGGCAGGCCGGGCACCTGTGCCCTCCTGACTTCTACCTGAGTCCCACGGAGCGTGAACCCACCCTCGCCGACCGCCACTCACCTGTTCCTCCGGGCCGCTCTGTCCCCTCCCGGGGAGGGTTGGCCCGGGCTTGGGTGGAGAAGACAGGACAGGGGCACCAGCTCAGAGGCACAGCTGGCCCCCACGGTTCTTCTGGAAAGCCTGGAGCTCCCGCCCTAGGCAGGGGGTCGGCCCAGTCGGGGCCTGAGTTTGGGGACAAAGCCGGTTCGAGTCCAACAGAGTGTTCGCCCTGGCGGGGGTTGGGCCTCCATCTCTCAGCCCTCCCGGTGGCCCGAAGCAGGGTGATAGGACACCGCGGACCGCGGACACGGAACACAGAGTCCTGCAGCCCCCAGAGAGCCCGGGACCGGAGAGAGGCTCCCCCTGCTCCCCGTGACGACGAGGTGAGTCCCACTTTAAAATGTCCCAGACGTCAGGGATCTGGTTATGCTGCTTCATCTGAAGAGGGACTGGCTTGTCCACGTGGCCACAGCGGTCTTGTAGGCAGGGGACTGAGAACCTCTGCCCTCCCCACCCTCCCGGGACGCCCCCGTGGCCCTCGCCCCCTCGCGCCCTCGCAGCCTCGGGCCCAGGACGAGACTCACACACCCGTCACCGCTTGTGTTAGTCCTCTGGGGCCACAGTAACAAGTGCCATGAACTTGGAATCTTCAGACAACAGAACTTTATTCTCTCCATTCTGGGGCCAAAAGTCTGAAATTGAGGGGCTCTCTCCGGAGGCTGTGGGGTCCCTCCCACAACGGGCAGGCGGTCCTCTGTGCTCCTGTGCTCTGCCTCCCCATGGTCTCCCTCGTGTCCCGTGTCCAAATGTCCCTCTTCTCAGGACACAAGCCACTGGACGAGGGCCTGGTCTGCTCCAGTCTGACCTCGTCTTGATTGTGTCTGTAGGGACCCTACTTCCAAGTAAGGGCTCAGTCACGGGTTCCGGGGAGAACCCGTCCCACATCTCCTTGGGGACGCATTCCAAGTCCTAACGGTCCAGGAGCCGCAAACGACAAACCAGGACTCGCCTCCCGGCGGGCAGAGCCACGGAGACGTGGCACGGGGACACTGCTGAACTCACCCGGATTTTCGTCAAAGGACCCACCGCGAGCCTGCCGCTGCCACGGCCCACAGGCTGAGACACGCGCGAGCCCTGGCAGTCACCGGTCCCTCGTGGCATCCGCGGTGGGTCCCCGTAGAAGCGGAGGGGTAGGGCGAGGGCAGTACAGGAGGGAGGGTAGGGGGCTGCTCTGCCAGAACGTTCTTCCCCAGTTACCTCCACGGCCGGCCCCTGGCTTCCTTGGGTCTCTGCTCCCGGGTCACCTCAGAGAAGCCTCGTGCACTGACCGCCCCCGCCAGAACGCCCCCCTCCTGCCCCCCAGCCCCGCACACTCTGGCCTGTCGCCTTCCTCTCTTCCTCCCCCTGGAGCATGTGCACCGTCCCCCACCCACCAAGAGCCACCTGGAAGGGATGCTCTGGGTCACCGTCCAGCACAGCGGGAAGGCACCCCACAAATACACTCTGAGGCCATGAAATGCCCTCTCCCCGGCCCAGCCAGGAAACAGCCCGACAGGCTCCCCAACGCCCCTGGCTCAAATCCTTCCGGCAGCTTCCCCGTGGCTGCCCCTCTGCCCGGGCTGCGGTCAGCGGGGTGGGGGCCAGGGGGAGACGCTGGTGCTCAGGGGGCCTCTCAGCGCAGGACTGGGCGTGTGCCCGCCGACCTGGGGGAGGGGCCCAGGTCCATAGACAGACAGATGGACAGATGGACTGTGGGCAGCGCGTCGGTTTCCCCGCGCGGCGGCAGCCTGGGTCAGGGCCGTGGAGGGACACGCGCTCCCAGAGCTCCCGGGCGGCGGGGGCAACTCGGCGTCTCCTTCCCTTGTCCTTCTCCTGAGCGAACTCCAAGGCTTGCCGGGCTAAGTGAGAAGCCGAGGTTAATACGACCTCACTCGGACCCCCCCCCCCCCCCCGACTCTGGGCGAGGAGGCCAGGCAGCCCCATGCGTGAGGGCCTCCAGGGAGGGAGGGGGCAAGTGAGGGCGCGTCCCTTGCACGGCGGCTGCCCACCTCCCCTGGTACGGAGGGACTTCCCAGCTTGCCTACAGTTGCCGAAAGGTGCGTGGCACAAAGGGACCACCGTATTGGCTCACCCATCCTGCACCAGCAGGGCCCCGGGCCCCTGTCGCCCCCACCCGCCTCCAGCCCTGTCCTCCAGGAACCGCTTTCCCTCCACGCACGGAACCGATCAGCGACAAAACCACTGAGTCCCTCCCCACCCGGCCTCACGGGGCAGCCACGGTGCTCAGCCGACACACGGCCCCCACCCCGAGCGGGGCACCGGCCCGAAGGCAAGTTCCCAGTGCCGGGGCTTTGGCCAGGAACCGGCGTCCCAGGCAAGGCAGGGCAGTGGCCCTAGGCTCCCATGTCCAAGTCCTGGCGGCCGTGAGGTCCCCGGGAGCACACAACCTGGTCCCATCACGCTTTCACACCCCTGCAAGTATTGTCTCGTCCCTCGGTCCCAGCGAGAGTCCCGCTGATTTACGTTGTGCAGAGACCCTCAAGCCGCAGAGGCAGCTTCGGAGACAGGCTCCGGGGGGCGCTGGGGAGCCCTGGCCTCCAGCTGGCCAACGCGCTCTGGGCCACATGAAAGGCTTGACTTTCCCTGCTGATTTTTTGAAAATTACTGCACTGAATGTTTACCAGTGAGATGCCGATTGTGATAAGGAGGCTGGAGAAGCCGAGGGAAAGGGGGCGGGGAGGGCGGGGGAGAGGGAGGTCACAAAACCCCCTTTCTGGGCACAGAGCTCCAATCCCAGGCACGTCCCACTGGCATTTGCCACCAAAGTGCCTGTTTTTATTTAAACGGCCCAGAGCAAGTCTCTGACTAAACCAACATTCCCACGCCAACACTCAGCAGCGCCTCTGGTTTTTGGCAATTTTTTTCCCTGAGCTGTCAAGGCAGAAATATAGAAGGATCCTGGTCTTACTTAAGGATGGTTGGGGGTTTTTCCCTTCCCCTTGGAGACGTGGAAATAACTCACAGATGTACTGTACCTGCTGATGTCTGGGCTCAGTGTTACTTCAGGAACACGACTCCCAGGGCGCCCTGTAACCCAAACCCCGATTTCCAGCCCCGTTTTCTTTTTAACAGGGGGCCGTGGGGGAAGTGTGGGGGAGGACGGAAGTTCTAAACATGTTTAAATGTGTCGGGAGCAAATGGGAGGGAGCCCAGCAGCCCTGAGAAACTGGCTGAGGCCGACGGCGGAGCCCCACCTGGGCCGGGCGGGTCTTCGGGGCTCCTCTTGAGGGTTTCCTGCTGGGCCGGGGGGTGGGGGGACCCTCTATCTTCCCTGTAAAAATAAAAATGGACTTGCTTTGAAAGGGATATTTCCAAAAAAAAAAAAAAAAAAGAAAGGGATATTTCCAGCTATTTTTAACCCCAGAAAGAAAGAAAGGGAAGGAGGAGGAGACGGAGGGAGGGAGGGAGGGAGAGGGGGAGGGAGGAAGCGCCCCCCCCCCCCCCCCCACTCTGGAGGCAGGGGAGAGGGAGGAGGGACTCTGCAAGGCCGGCTTTTCCTTGAGTGACTCAGGCCCGTGCAGGCTCCGTTTCTACCAGAGCCTGAGGGGTGGGGCCAAGCAGTTTCGTCTCCCGGGGCCCTTTCTTTTTGGAGAAAGTTCTGGGCTGCAGCCAACAGGGCCAGGCAGGGTGGAAGGTCCCCAGAGCAGATCTTCCTTGCAGCCCCCCTGCCCCACAGGTCCTGCAGGGTCCCGGGACGCATGGGCTGAGGGCTGGTGCGGGCAGACCTGGGTGCCAGGCTGGGAGCCACGACCACCCTCAGAGCATCGGTGCCTGGTCTGTGACATGGGCATGGTGACGGCCTCCCCGTTGGGACCCAGTCCCCTAGCCAGCCCCTGCCTGGAGGTGTCACCTGTGAGCTCCAAAGCCTTCTCAGAACCCACGTCCAGTGCCCCTCCTCCACGAAGCTCCCAGATTTTCTCAGCATCTCAACGGGGCCCTAGAGTCCCCACAGGGCCTTTCCTCCTTGAGGCCTCAGCCGCCCTGGGGCACCCAGAGGTGAGCCACTGGGTGACCCAACACCCTTTCCAGCTCTGTGGCCAGCTGAGGGAATCCAGGGACCTGGAGAAGTCCGAGTGGGGTTCCTCCTTCGCGGGGCTTGGGACGCCATGCAGTTAGGGCTTATGCCCTGAGCAGTGCAAGGGCTCCCGGAGGGAGGCAGGGTCTCTGTGTGGGTCTGTACTGTTCTGGCCACCCTGAAGCCCACTTCTCACATGACAAGCTCTGTGGCCCTCGGAGGCCACGCCAGTCAGTCTGCACTGGCTCACCTGCTCCGGGAGGCAGGCTACCTGTTGGGGGACTTGCCCGGGCAACACGGGCTCCCCAGGCTCTGGGCCTACCTCTGGGATGCTGGCCCTCCCTCCCGGGCCTTGTAGGGAGGAGGGAGCTGGCTCTGGCCCTGCACTGACAAGAGGCCTTGGGGTCCCAAGTAGTGACCACTGTGTGTGACAGGCGGACAAGACTGCCAGCAGGGCCCTGTGCAGAGGCCCCCACAGAATGAGCCCTCTGTTAGTCACAGGTCAGCCTGAATCTGTGGGGGGCCAGGACCACAGGGACAGGTCCAGGACCGCAGACCCCCTGGAACAACAGGTGAGCGGTGCGGGGACCATCCCGGGGGCTCTG
Organism: Panthera pardus; assembly: GCF_024362965.1. Classification (NCBI taxonomy): domain Eukaryota; kingdom Metazoa; phylum Chordata; class Mammalia; order Carnivora; family Felidae; genus Panthera; species Panthera pardus. The sequence continues at coordinate 91,955,505 of NW_026526766.1, forward strand.
GGATGGCTTCCTGGAGGAGGCAAAGCTAAGGAGGGAGGAGTCATGCCTGCGGAAGACAAGACGCGCAGACTGGCCCAGGGCAGATGCCCAGCACCTGCAGGTGGCCCCGGCCAGCCCTCTCCTCATGCGGACGGCGGGGCGCACACCCGGGCCTGGTGACAGGGGCCCCCTCGGGCAGGGCGCAAGGGCAACGAGGGACGCGAACTCAAGGCTCTAGCCTCCGCCCTCCCTCCTCAGAACAAGGGGGAGCCCTTGAACGGCTCTGCCTGAACGCATCCCGGGGCACACGCAGCAGGAAACAAGTGGAGCCTCACACGCGTGCCCCTGCCTGGAGACACGCTGCTCTGGCCGAGCGTCCAGCTCAGGGGACTGGGGACCTAGCCCTGGCCTGTCCACCTGCAGCAACGCCACAAAGCCACCAGATCCACATCCTGGAAAACACTCAGACCTCTGGGGAATGTTCCTGGCTGGTCTCAAGCAGAAAAATGTAGAAAGGACTTGGTAAAGGGGAAACTGAGGCCCAGGAGGCAGTGCTGGTCCCTTGGTGGGCCAGCGGTCAGAGTCCAGTGCTGGCCTGCGCCTGGCCGTGGCTCTTAATGGGTGGGGTAAGAGTCTGGACACTTCTCAGGCCCCCGGGCTCTCTTTGCAAGCGGGTCAGCTATGTTTTACAATCAACTTCAGAAGGTAGTGAGTGACGCCCTTCCCCTGTGTTCTGGAATCTTCCCACAGCTGCCCTGGAAGGCACCCCCCTCCCAGCTCAGGCCAGTGCACTTGTCAAAGGCCGCACCCTCAGCCCAACTCCTGAGCCCTTGCTCCCCCCGCCGACACCCTCCCCTCTGTTTTGGGGCCACCGCAATCCACACCGGGCAGACCTGGGCCGGCACCCCGAGTCCGACCTGCGGCCCCCCACCTTGGGAACCGCGTATGAGGCCGGGGGGGGGGGGTGTGCACACGCGGCCCCCGGCAGCCCTCCCCTGTGACCCCCGCAGCCCGTCTGCTGCTGCGGACCGAGGCCCAGACCTGGCCTGCCCGGAGCTGGTCTCGGCCTAGCTCCTCAGAACTGAGGGGCGAACCCTTACCTTCTCCCAACCCCCCGGCCCTCGCCGCACCTCGGAATCCTGGGGAGCTTTCACCACACTGACCGCCGCCAAGCAGACAGAGCCGCTGCCGACTCCCCCTCTCCAAGAGGGGGCTGGGACGGGCTTTCCTTTTGGGGACAGGAACGGGCCAAAGGGCAGTTCGGCCTCCGCCGCCCACCCTGACGACGGCACCGCGGTATCTCTGGAGGCAACAGAGAGGGGGAACCGACCCGGGTCAGTCTGCCTAAGGTGCGGAGTGTGACGGCCTTCTTTAGGGAGACCCCGCTGGCCCAGGGGAGATGCCGGGTCCCCGAGGTGGCGGCCAGACGCTTTCAGCAACCGCTCCGGAAGCCAGGCCTGCAGCCCCACCCCTACTGGTTGCCGGCCACCCAGCCAGCCTGGGGCCTCCTCACCAGCGGCCTCGTCTCAGCCCCCACCTTGAGCCAGGTGCCCCCCCTCCCCCCCCATCCAGCTCCGCGCCGCCCCAGCCCCCGCCCTCCGGCCAGGTCCCTGCCGTGGCCATTCTCGTGCCCTTCCCGGCCACTCTGGCTTTCCTGGCGTCTCCTTGGCCCCTGTCGCCCATGGGGTACCCAAGGTGGCAGGTGGCACAGGGGCTGGAAGCCTGGGAAACCCATCTGCCCTGTCTACCACGGGCTAATGAGAGAACCCGGCTCCTGCGTGAGGCCCAGAGTAGGGCTGGCACAGCTGGGCAGACCCAGGTGAGACTCCCCTCCTCCCGTGCTCCCTCCTCTCCTCCTCCAGTGTCCCCTCCTCCCCTCCTCCAGTGCTCCCTCCTTCTTCCTCCCCTTCCTCTAGAGCTGCTCCCAAGCCAGGGCTGAACTTGCAGCCTGGAGCCACTGGCCGAAAGCAGGCCCCAGCGCGGGGCATACAGGCAGTGGCTCCCAGAGGAGCACCCACTGGCCTGAGGCCTCCAGTCCTCCCCCAAGAGTAGAAGGGGATATGGGGGGCACAGCCCTGAGTCTGTGAGCTGGGGAGGGGGGGACAGGGAGGGACTCTGCGGCCACCCTCTTCCTTGTACGGACAATCTGCTTCTCCAAGCTGCTGGGCAGCTGTTATATAAACATCTCTGCTGCCTCAGGCGCCTCAGCTCCCGGGCACTGGCCCCGAGAGAAGTTACCCCTACCCCAGGTTCCGGGAAGCAGGAAGCGAAGCGCAGCCGGCTTCTGGAAGGAGGCAGGCGAGGGAGGCCCCCCGGCAGCTGCCTCGGCCCGGACTGGCCGTCCGTCCAGCGCTCACAGCATCCCAGCTGCCCCCCAACAGGTGTGCCAAGAAGAGTGGGCAGGAGTCAGGAACGCACTCTGCTGGCCACCAGGCACCCCACTCTGCCGACCCCGTAGGCCCTCCCTGCACTGGTGGCTGCCAGCCTCCAGGGTTTCTGCCGCCTTGCTGGATCTCCTCGCCCACTGTCCTTCACTCAGTGGGGTCCTTCTCAGCCTTTACAGCTCCCCTCTGGCATCACCTACTCCAGAGGGCTGCCAGGATGCCCGGCTCACCATCCTGGGTGGGGATGGGGGGAGGGCAGTCTGTCCCCAGCGCCGAGCCACGAACTTTGGTTTCAGAAGGGACTGTGGCAGGCATTCTGAACGCCCAGCGCTTACCCGGGCTTGGCACAGGATGCCCAAATCTGGCACTGCGGCGGAGAAGTAAATCATGCGGAAGGAGCACGTGGGAGGCGCCGGGGACGCTTGGAGTGGGTCTGCTGGACTCCCGTGCGCTTTCGCGGGCCGTCTTAGGCGGGAGGCGACAGGAGAAGGGGCTGGACAGTGATCAAGGAGCGTCTAGAGGCGGCTCCCTCCTGGGGGAGCGGGTGCGCAACCCGTCTGGCCAGGCATTAGCCCCAGGTTGGTCCGTTGGGGCACCCGGAGGCCCCCTCTTTCCGAAAAGCAGCAGCAGCCCGGCGCCACCATCCCTCGAGGTCAAGTGCCCCGACCGGCAGAGCCAGGGTGTCCGGCCTGTCTCCTGGAGGCTTACAACTGCGACCTCAGGGCTCCTGGCACTGAAGCCCCTGGGTCAGGGGCTTCCCTACGGCCGCCAAGGGCACGACTTCTTCCTGAGCTCTCGTGCCGCGCTCGGGGTCCCCCAAACTGCCTCGGGCGCTCCTCCCCACCTGCCCGAGCCCAGCTCCCCACGGCGCAAGGTCCCCCTAAGGCTCCTCTCCCCCAACTCCGCCCGCGCCTCCGCCGCTATTGAGATGCAAATCTTTTCCAATTGTCGCCCGGTTAAGCGACTGTCAGAGCCGGATCCTTCCGCAGCCCTGAACCAAACTTTTTGCCGCTGAAAACTTTCGAACAAGAAGTAGTCCCTAGGGCCGGCCCCCGACGCCTCTTCTCCCCACGGGGCCCCGTACCCCAGAGGACCCAGGCTCCGGATGCGCGCCCCGCCGGAGGAGACGCAGGGCAGGCGCGGTGCGCGCAGGGGCGCGGCCAGCGAGGGCGAGGGGTGCGGAGGGATCGGCGGGGCGGGCCCGAGGGGCGGGGCCGGCGGGCGGGGGCGGAGCGCGCGGCCGCCTGCGCCTCACTAGTGCCTCGGCCGCGGGAGGGAGCGCAGGGGCGCGGGGCGCGGGCGCGGGCGCGAGCGCAGCGGAGGAACGAGCCGGGGCGCCGAGCCGGGCCCGGAGGCCGTGGGGGCCCAGCGCCGCCCGCCCACCCGCCACGAAGCGGAGAGCCGCCGCGGGCCGCCGCCGCCCGTGGGACCGTCCGGCGCGCGCGTGTGCGCCAGATCCCCGCCGTCCCGGCGCAGGAGGCCGCCACCGGGCGCAGCGGGCAGCCGGCGGGCAGGCATGCCGCCGCTCCTGGCGCCCCTGCTCTGCCTGGCGCTGCTGCCCGCGCTCGCCGCACGAGGTAGGCGCCCGTCCGCGAGCCCGAAACTTTCCGCGCCCTTCGGAAACTTTGGCGGCGCCCTGCGCGCGCGCCCCGGGCGGCTGGGAACGGGCGGCCGGGGCGGTGGGGGGGGGGGGCGGTGGGGGGGTGGGAGAGAGAACCGGGCGATCCGGGGCGCGGGGAGGACAGACCCTCCCCCGCGCCGCCCGCCCAGTCGGGCTGGACTCGCGCCGCCCGCGCCTGGACCCGGGTTTGAAGCCGGGCGTGGGGGCGCTAGGGGCCCCCGGAGGCCCAGCCCCGGGCTCGTCCTTCATCAGCCACGCGTGGGGCTTGCCGCCGGGGCAGGCGGGCGAGCTGCCTACTACTTTTCGATTTGAATCGAGTCGGTTTTGGTTTCCTGTTGCTTTGGGGGCCATTTCTCTCTCTCCTCGCCTCTGGCCCGCGCCGGGGGCGGATGTTGGGGCGCGGAGTGTGGGGTCCCGGACGTCGCGTTGCCTTTACGGAGCTCTGTGGGGCGTGGTGGGCAGTGGGGCGCCGGGCGGACCGGCCTTCTCCCCATTTAGGAGAGTTCGCGAAGGGCCAGGCGGGAGGCGCGGACCGAGGGGTCTCCTTCCCACGCCTGATCGCTGCCCCCATGCCGGCTCATAGACAGTTTGGCGTGGGCGCGGGGGGGGGGGGGTGTGCGGAACACCCCGCCGCGACTGACTGTGGCACTTTGACTTTTCGGAGTTCAAGTTTGGAAATCTTGCGAGGGTGGAGAGGGACCCGGAGAAGGAGCGCTTATCCCTCTCTCCACTTCGCATGGAGGAATCTAGTGGTGATTCCTTTCTATCTTCTCCTAAAAGTTGGAGGGGAGAATTAGATCCCCACTTTCAGAAGGTGGGGTCCCAAGTCACACCCCCTCCGCGCCCCCAGGAGGGGCTTCCTTTACACAGCGCTGGTAAAATGGGGAGGGGGCCACCTTATTAATGCCTTCTTGGGAATGGGGCCGAATTCCCTCCAAATGGGGCTCCTTCACCCCCCTCCCCTGGATGTAGCTGAGGATGCCTGCCCGAGGGAGCAGGTATTGGGTGTCCTGGAGGCGGGGCCAGGTCCCTGAGGTGCAGCCCCGGTGCCCCAGGAGGCGGCCCTGGTGACAATGGGCTGCTCTGATTCCGTAGCTGGCGCTTTGTTGGCGGGCGGGGCGTTGGGCTTTGCAGCTGTCGCTTTTTCCCACGAGCTGGGGGGGGCGGGGGTGGGGGGTGGGGAGTGTGCCCCCCCAGCACCGCCCCCTCACAGAACGTGTTCGAACAGCCAGACAATCTTGGTGGCTGGATAGGGGCCGTGGCCCCGTTGGGCTCCCCATTGAAGATAGGTGGGGGGGGTGGTGGTGCAGAGTTTGGGAGAGCCGCCCAGGGTCACCTCAGCTTTCCTCTACTGTTGTCCAGATGGCATTTCAGGCCACCCTTACCCACTTCGAGCGTGACCTGTCCACCTGCCGGCCAGCCAACCTGTTGTCCCTCCCCCCATTTCTGACTGCTGGAACTCTGGGCAGAACATTGAAGCCCCTTGGGGTTCACGTTTGGGAGGGTTCGCGAGGTCTCCTGTCCCCAGCAACCCCATGACAAGGCAGAGCCTTCTAGGTGAGGGGTGGCTGTGTCCCTTGGGGTGGGTCCTTCCCTGGGCTCAGGGCCCCAGTGCCACCCGGGCTGACCTCTTGTCTTACCCCCCTCCCCCCCCAGGACTGCGATGTTCCCAGCCCAGCGAGAGCTGCATGAATGGCGGGAAGTGTGAAGTGTCCCCCAACGGCACGGAAGCCTGTGTGTGAGTACGCGCCCCTGCGCCCCTGTGGGGACCTGGTGCTTTTGTCGGGAGCAGAGCCCCTGCCTCTGCAGCGGGGGCCCGCAGGGACAGAACACTGGGCCATTGTCTTCTGGAGATGGCCCAGAAGGCTGGGCGCGGTCACGTGTTACTTTTATTGGACAAAGTCTGGCAATTACTTAATCACCAGCAATTATGCTGCGTGTGGAGCTGGTCTGGCCGCTGGAGGTTCGAGCACGCCTTTGTGGGCCACCTCGGGCTCCTGGGGTGCTAGTCGGGAATTCCCGGTACCCTGCTTCTTGCTAAAATCCCTAAGAAACAATGACCCGCCAGGGAGGCTGTGGACCTTCTGGAGCGGCCCAGCCCCCGCGCCACCCTGCCCACGGGGAGTGCCTCCTCCAGGCAGGTGAGTGCAGTGCCTCAGGCAGAAGTGGCTATTTTAATGCCAAGCCCACCCCCCTGGGCCTTCGGGTCTCCCCCAGCTCACTTTCTCTGACCTCAGGTGAGGTTGGGGGGTGGCTTGGCTTCTGTCACGGCATCTACAGCTCCGACTCCCGAACCCTCCATCCAGTCCATCGCCCGCCCAGCGTTGGGCCCTTGGCTGGGAAACCCGCGCGCGCGCCTGTGTGTGTGTGTGTGTGTGTGTGTGTGTGTGTGTGTGTGTGGTACAGCCCGCAACCCACCCTGATGGGGCAGGGGGCGTGTTAGAGTCCGCTCCCTCCCTGTGCGCTCTGGCCCCGGGAAGTTTTTCTCTCGTGGTTGATGCCCTTCAGCTTGACTTTGTCCCTGGTGGGAAATATGAGGAGGTGCTTGGTGGCTGCAGAAAGGCCCCCCCCCCCCCATGGAGGGGGGCTAGAGGGAGAAGTGGCTCCCCAGCCGTCCTCCGTCCCGGTCCTCGGCGTGCCGCATTCCCACTGCTCGGGGCCCCTTCCCTTGACAACCCTTGGCCAGTGGGCTAGCAGCCCCCCCTTCACTGCCCCCACCCTCCCCGAACTGAAACCAATTAAGCAGGTCTGTGAGCAGTTTCATAGACAAAGAGGATTGTGTCTTTGTCAGATGCTAATGAATGCACACTACTTTTTTTTTTTTTTTTTTTTTTTTTTTTTTTTGCTTTTTTGGGGCCTTTTTCTTCTCCTGCAGAAGCCTCACCGACGCCTGATGCCCTAAATCTTGCTTCCTTCCATTCAGAGACCGACAGCTGGGATTCAGGGGAAGCGCAGCGGCTATTGTCGGGAGGAGGATTAATGCTGTGTGATTAATTATGCGTGGCTTCCCAGAATGCACGACTCCCTTCCCGCCTGCCCCACGCCCGCTCTGGCCCTGTGCTCACCCATGGGGCCTGGGGAGGGTCTCCGGACCTGTGCGGAGGGCTTTGGGAAGGCAGGAGGGGTGCTGTGCCACCAGGGAGCAGGGACAGACTGGCCCAGGGGACCCTGGAGTCTCCGTGGGCTGGAGCCTGGGCCACAAGGGGGCTCCTGCAGCCCCCTGCTTGCGTTGGGGTGAGACGCTTCTAGGGGACAGGGCGACAGTGTGCGTGCTCCCCACCCCTCCGACCAAACCAGGCCACTGATCAGGGCTTGGGCGCCGGCCTTGTCTCCTCCCTGGGGCCTGGGGCCCCCTCCTCCTTGGCGGGAAGCCTGCCTCAGTCTGGCCTGGCACTCGGCCGAGCTTGGCCCACAGAGACCCCATTGTGCACACCCCACAGATCCACTTGGAAGACGGAACGGAAGTGCCATTCTCAGAGGCCCCACCTCTGGTGGCACTGTGCTGGAGCCTGGGGACCAGAGCGGGGACGGGGCGACAGCCGGGTCCAGCTGCGGAGGGGCACGGTCTGGACTCATGGTGCGGTTTGGGGACGCTGTGGCCGCTCCCGTGAGGGGCCCTGGCTCCCTCTGCCCCTGGGGCCTGTGCCTCTGGCTGGGCCCTTCTGTTCCCGTGAAGCCCAGAGGGTCTGCTATATGGGTGGCTGGGCCCTCGCGGTCTGAGCGGGGAAGACACCTTCCTTCCTCAAAGGTGTTGGGGTGCAGGCTTCTGGTGCCAACCTGGGTGGAAACTCCGACTCTGTAGCATTCACCCCGGCCTCTCGGAAGGTTCTTTGACTTTCCGAGCTGGTCTGCTGGCTCCCCTATGGATAGGGTGTGGGAAACGGTCGTGTCACCGTGCCCGGCGCATTAGTACCTGGTGAATCATCTGTTCCACCCCAAAAGAGAAGGAACCTTCCCCAGAAGCCGCTAGTCAGGTGGGCTGCAGGGCTCAGCATCGGGAAAAAGAGGTTTCTGTCGGCGTGAAAGCCCTCCCAGGGCGTCACCGAGTAGCTGAGGTGTAGCGGAGCTGCGGAGGGAAGACCCGCCGCCTGTCCCTGTGGGCAGAGCACCATCCCTGCAGGGGCTGCTGTGCGGGGTGGCCCTGCAGGCAGGCCCAGGGGGTCATCGAAAGGCTTCTGGGGCCTGCCTGGGTCCTGACTGAGAGCGGAGGCCCCAGGGTTGCTGGACAGTCTCCCTGCCCGCGGGAAAGTCTGTTCCACTGGGCGCTTCCAGGCGATCGCAGAAGTGGAGTGCGCCATCGCGCTCAGAGGGCAAGTCCAGCTGGGCTGGCCGGTGGCGGGCTTTAGCTTTGGGCCATCCGGTATTGAGGCCTGGCTGCGCCACCTGCTAGCTCTGTGACCCCAGGTCGTCGGGTCACCGGAACTCAGGTTCCCCGTCCGGTAGCGTGGGGCTGACACGATTGATCTCTCCAGGGCACGAGGATTGCGTAAGAGCGGCAGGCTTTAGACACCGGCTGAGCGTCCGTTTCTTCCCTGCCTTCTCCTTTTGAGCTGACAGGGCTGGTTTCAGGATCCTCCTTCTCGAATGTTTAGTTGGCTATGAGTGAATTCGGAGAACCCAAAAGGTGCTGCCTGGTGGTCCCACGCCGGGTGCTGCGTGGGGAGGGGCTCCTGGGGATTTTGTCACCTGCGGGGACTCTGATCAGCAGTCCTGTCTGCTTTTTCCAAAGACACCTTTGAGCACCTGCCGTGTGCTGGGTTTTCTGCTCGAGGGCCTTGGCATGGCAGGCTCAGGTCAGACACAGCCCCTGCCCCCACGGAGGGACAGGAGAGGCGACAACGGTGCATGTGACCTGTCAGGCGGAGGGGAGCTCAGTGTGGCTTGAGCCTGGCCTGACGTGGCTCCCACCAAGCCCGCGGCACCATGTGGGGTCAGGCCTGGGGTGGGGGTGGGGGTTAAGCGAGCGCAAAGACCTCGGTGGCTGCCGCGGGATCGAAGAGTGCGGAGTGGCGCCTGGCCCGGCCTCTCTTCTTAAACTCCGAAGCGTGTGTTCTAACCACTGCCCTGTCTTGCCTGCACTGCCCGAGGCCTCCGTGGCCAGTCTCCGAGGAAGCAGGGCCGGACGACAACTTCCCTTTAGAAGAGGAGGTTCAGAGGCTCCGGCGGGAAGTGCCTTGGGCCCTGCTTCCGGGGGACCTAACGTTTCGCGTCTCCTGCCGCCTAGTTTGGATGTTTCCATTGAGTCACCTGGGAGTCTGGGCGAGGCTGGGGGAGGAACAGGTGAATTCTCAGGTCTGCTACAAGGCTTCCTCTGTTATGCGGCTTCAGCTTTTGGGCCAGGTAGGAAAACACATGTCAGACACCCACTGTGAACCAGAACGTTCTCCCCTGCTGGGAGACGCGGCAGGGAACGTGCCTTCTTTCCAGGAAGGTGCCTCTTTGGACGGGGCCCTGCCTCTGAACAGCAGCTAACGTTTTTTTCCACTGAAAAGAAATACATATTTTTTTTTAAAGAGAAAGGAAACTATGCCCTTAGCAGGAAGAGGGTGGGGCGGGCCGAACCCTTGGCTGGCAGAGGAGAAGCCCTTCATCAGGACGTCGGGGGGCACAGCCCGGTGGCTGGGACTCCCGGGAGGATGGCAGCGGGAGAGGGCCCGTGGGACACCTCTGCTCCACCCCGCTAAGTGCCAGAGTGCAGCGTGAGACCCCCGCGGGCCGGACCCCAGCACCGACTCCCTCCTCATCCTCTCTGCCCTCGATGGGCGGCGGGGCCCCCTAGGGCAGTGCCTGGCTGAGGGGTTGCACCCTCCTGGGGTGGGGAGGGCACCTTTCCTGTTTCGTGTCTTGTCTATAAATAGTGAAAGGATGTGGCTTTGTCGAGTTGATTGAGCAGCTAGATTGCTTTCCTCAATAACGTAACACTAACAACTCACGCACAGACAGCTGCTTTTATTCCGGCCTCATAAAACCCCTGGCAGACGGTTTACTCCCCTGGCTCACCCCCCCTCCAGGTGGTGGCCAGCTCTGCTCTGCTCGGCTGCTTTTCTTTTTCATCGCCAGTTTACAGGTGGGAAAAACTGAGGCTGAGGGGAAGAGGCGGGGCAGGAGGGGGGGGGGGATCTGAAGCCGGCTTACGTCAGCTCTCACCTTCGTGTGCAGGCTCGTCCAGAGTCCCAGAGGCTTTTACGAGCAGCTGACTTCGGGGCATCGTGACCGTGGGTCAGGATGTGTCTGATGATCCTGAAGTTTCCCAGTCCCGCTGGGGCCTGACCGTCTCTGGTTGGGTACGCGGACCCGGGCCTCGGTTTCCCCCTCTGTACGTGAGGGAGCTGGCTTTGGGGGCTCCTGGAGTTCTCCTGCGGGTGCGGCCCAGCAGGACCCCGGCACAGGCCTGTAAACGCCTGGGTGGTGGCCACAGGTGGTGGGGGCGGGGGTGCCCGGGAGTCAGGCCTCCTGCCCGGCAGGTTCCGCAGGTCTGGGGCCAGGGCCAGGGCTAGGCTCCGGGGCGTTCTCACCACCTGGCCCACCCGCCAGGAGGGGGCGGGTCCCTGCAGAGGGGGCCGAGGTTGACAGGTGTTCTGGACGAAGGCCCTTCTCTGAAGCAGCCTGGGTGGGCTTCTGGAGACCTCGCCCCGCCCCACCCTGCTCCTGGGACGCGGGTTGACAAATAGATTTGGGGGGCAGTGGATACCCGTATGGGGGTTTTGCTGGTCGGTCACACGCACCATAAATTCTGTTATTTTAAATTTTTTTTTTTTTTCAACGTTTTTTATTTATTTTTGGGACAGAGAGAGACAGAGCATGAACGGGGGAGGGGCAGAGAGAGAGGGAGACACAGAATTGGAAACAGGCTCCAGGCTCCGAGCCATCAGCCCAGAGCCCGACGCGGGGCTCGAACTCACGGACCGCGAGATCGTGACCTGGCTGAGGTCGGACGCTTAACCGACTGCGCCACCCAGACGCCCCTAAATTCTGTTATTTTAGCCACTTGAAGTGTACGATTCGGGAGCATCTAATACGTTCACGAGGCTGTGCAACTACCACCATTATCTGCTTCCAAAGCTTTGCCGCCGCCCCCCGCCCCCCCCCCGCCCCGCCCCGGTCCTACTCTCATGGCCTGTCTGGGGCCTGCACCTGTCCTCTCCCGCACTTGGGGCTTGCGTCCACCTTGCTGCCCCCGGCGTGAGTAAAAACGCTCCTCCCGCCGCATCCCTACAGCTACTGCGTGCTCCCCCTCCGGGCCCGGCCCACTAAGTAGTCATCCCGTTTTCCCAGCGCCCCCCCCCCCCCCCCCCCCCCCCCCGCCCCGACCCTGGCAAGCCCCGGTCTGCTCTCCGTTTCTGGATTGGCCTGTCCTGGACGTTTCACACGAGTAGAGCTCCCCCCGCCCCAAGCGGGGCTTGGCATGTCCCCGGGGGAGTCGCCCGGGAAAGCCTGGCACGCCTGCGGCCCCGGCCTGCTCAGGCTCCAGGTTCCCTCGCGGCCTGTGCTCTTGCCAGCCCCCACGCGGTGGCGGCCTGAGGAGCCCGCGGGGGCCGCAGAGCTGAAGCCCTGCAGGGGTGCGGTGGGAGGAGGGTTTTGACCGAGCACTTACTGTGTGCCAGGGGCAGGCAAGGTGGACGCAGGCCCTAAGTGCAGGAGAGGAGAAGGGACGTTTGAGAACCAGACTGGAGGCCAGACAGTAGCCAGTGAGAGAAGAGTAGCTGTGCCATCGTCACCTACCGTGTGCGGGGCCGGGTGCTGTGGGGACAGCCCAGCTGGGTGCACCAGGCCTGCTGCAGCCTCGGGGTGAGTCCGCTGTGGGGGGGCGGCAGGCACGGGGGCCGGGCCAGGTCCCAGGCGGCACAGCCCCAGCAGAGGATGTATGGCGGGAGCGGGCGGGCCCCCGGCCCCACCATCTGCCTGCTTGGGGGTCTTCCCGTGGGGTGAGAGCGCGTCTTTCCCTGGATTCTCAGTGTCAGCCCAGACTTCTATCCCTTGGTGGGTGTGTGTGTGGGGGGGGGGGGGGTAGTGTGCATCTCCGAGACCCCGGGGAACTCTCGGCAGAAACACCCCATATTTCACCATCAGGCGGTCCCTTCTGACCCCGCACCCACCTTAGGTGGCCCCCAAACAACTTTCCCCACTTTCCCCTAAGCTCAGGGGCAGGGATCAGCAGGGATCAGGATGTCTGTCATTAACACCTTAGAGTGAATAGGTTAAGCATTGTCCTCTCTCTGATGCAAAGCTGCTGCTTTGAGCGGGTTGTGGACACCTCTGAGAGGCCGGGCTTCTCGGCTTCTCCCACCAGGCGGCCTGCCCCTTCTGCTGCCCTTTGTTGGGCTGGGGGCTTTCTCTGGAGGTCAGCCCTGGGGCTTCCCTCGCCCGAGCGAGAGGGCTGTCTGGGGCTCCCAGCTTCCTGGAAGGAGTCCTGCTTTCCAATAGGCCTTGGTCAGGGGAAGGCGTGCACTGGGGAGCCTGGCCTCCGACGGCCACCCCTGCGGTTCCCAAACCTGAACGTCCCTCTGGTACAGTTGCCAGCCCCTGCCGGGTCTCAGTCTGGCGGCCCAGTGCAGCGCTGGGGTGTCTCGGGATCAGGCCAGGCCCAGATGCTGCTTTTGTGGTCTCTTGACCCAGACAGCTCACCCCGCCAAGGAGGGGTCCCTCAGCCACAGGACACTTGCAGCTCATCTGGCCCCACTCCACAGGCTGCTCAGAGATGGGTGGGTGGCGGGTGGGAGCCGGTCTGATCAGCGGGAAGTCAGGCCGAATGCTAGGGGGTGGTCTCTGAGATTTTCACCAGAGACGTGGCCCCGTTACCACCTGTGCTGTGCGGTCTGGGGCTGGGGACTCATCCTGGCCACGCCCTGAGCGGGTGAGAGGATTTGTCCCCAGCTGTCCAGCTGACCCCTCGGTGGGCTGGCTGGCAGTCGTGTGCTCTCAGCGTTCCAGTTGGTTCGGTTGAGCTGGGAAAGCGGTCCCCTAGGCACTGTCCCTTCGTCACTGTCCCCTCATCGCTCTGTCCCCTCGTCACTCTGTTGATGCTGGTGATTTGCTGAGCAAACCGCTCCCCCCACGGGGGAGCCGAGGCCGGATGGTCATGTCCATCCCACTGTGAGGGGTGGGGTCTGAGAGGTGGCCACAGGACATCCGAGACGCCTGCCCACCCACCCTGAGAGTTCTGGGACCCACACGGGTCCACTGGGTTGGGCTGGGAAGAAGCTGTTGCTGTCCCTGGGGACCCTTCCGGGCCAGCCTCCTGCCGTCTTCACCCCACGGTGGCGGCCCGGCCTGGGTCACAGTTTGAGCCACAGGCATCTGCCCAGGGGGCCACCGCTGTTGTCCCTGTGCTGATGGGCCTGGGTTACCAGCCTGCTCCAGGCCCCTGGGGAGGAGTTTGCCCCCACTTACGCCTAGCTGGGCAGGCAGACCCAGGCCACAGCAGGCCTCCCACCAGCCCGGCCAGGCCGTGGGACACCAGAGGATAGGGTGGGCGGGAGAGCGGTAGCTGGAGCCTCTGGAAGGGTCAGCCATGCCTTCACAGCAGGGCCTTGTCGCCGGGCTGGGGACCTGCCTGCCCACCATTTCCTCCGCGTTGGTTTGTTGATGAGCGGAAACTATACAGTTACTGGAAATGAGACGTTTGGGGAAGAAGCCAGAGTTTTGAGTGTGTGTATTTTCCCAACAGCTTTTTAGTAAGAGAGATGCTGAGTTCAGGCTGGGGGGTGGGGGAGGGTCCTGCCCCTCGGGGCCCGGTCTCCCCTCCCTCCCGAGAGGGCCTGGGGTGAGGGTCACTGCAGCGTGGGCCTTCCGGTCAACCCGAGGACTCCTCCACCTGTCGGCCTGGCTGGTCCTGGCTCCCCCGGTGCAGCCCACGGGGCGGGGCTTCCCCCCTCTCTCCTCCCTCCAGTGGTCAGAATGAGGGCGGCCTCGGCCCTGTCCTGGTTGAGCGCCAGTTCGGGGAGCCAGGCGTGGCCGTGAGCCCCAGCATCCGTGTGTGCTGGGGCTCAGAGTGGGGTGGCACCCTGCCCGGTGGTCCGGGCCCCGGGTCCGGGCTCGGCTGGCCCCTGCGCTATGCTCACTCGGGCCTGGGCCAGCGATGGGGGTGGGCGCAGAGCCGGAAGTGGAGGCCCGAGCAGGTGGGCGGCTCCAGGTTCTGGAAGACCTGGCTTCCAGCCTGCAGGGGGATGCCGTCTACACTGGTAGCCGTGTACTGGGCTTTCCCCCGTTGTAGCGCAGGGCTCCCGCAGGCTGGGGTGCGGCCCCCACCACCAGCACCGGCTTCCTTCCACCTACCGTGTGGGCTCTGTGACCTTGGGCTGCCCACTCCCCTCTCTGAGGTCCTTTCCTTCAGGACCTTGAGCCGGGCAGAGCATCCCACAGAGTTGCTGGCCGGTGAAGGTGCCGTCCTTGGGGTGTCCCCTTTGTGTTCGTGTGACCGACTGGTCCCGTGTGCCACCCTCCCCCTTGTCCCGACACAACGCATTGGTTGAGGTTTCCTCTGTCCTGGAGCCTTGCCTCGTGCTGCAAGGTCTCGTCCAGAAAGCTGTTCCCAGAGACCGGCCCTGCTTCAGCATTTGGGCAAGGTCATGCTGGGACAGAAGGTCAAGTCCGGCCCAAGAACTTCCCAGTATCCCTGCAGGGGAAGAAACCCCTCCACAGGGCCCTGGACCCATGCCGACGGTCCCAGGACACCCGGGTGTCCCCAGAGGGTGACAGTGCAGGCCCCACCCTCGCCCCACCCCCACCCCGGGCCTGGTGCAACTGGCTGGATTCTGTCTCTGGTATTCGCTGTGCCCCAGGGCACCTTGGAGGCGGTGCTGGGCCCAGGGTGATAGCCAGGTGTGCAAACGGGGGGGGGGGGGGGGGGGGTGTGGGGCCTGGTGGCCCGTGGGGCCGGCCGTGCTCGGTGGGTGTGAGTGAGGAGAGGAGGCCAGATAGAACGGGGCTGGTGACTGGTGCCGGATGGCAGTGACCTTTGGGACCCCTGCTGAGCGAATGCCTGTGCCTCGGCTTAGCCAGAGGCAGCCCACAGCTGGCCCCGACAGGGTCCGGGGCTGTCCCAGGGTCCTCGGCGGAGTGCAGCAGGGGCAGGCTGGGTGTGACCTCCGTCCCTGTCATCTCAGGAAAGCCTCCAGTGCTTTCCAGGTGGGAAAGCCACAGGGGTGCTACGGGCGAGGGTGGTGGTAGGTGCCCGGCACAGGTGTGACCAGCCCTCCTGCTGGACAGGGACCCGGAGAAGTCCCACCTGCCAGCTGGCTGGGAGGCTTCCTGAGTCCCAGAGCTCTCCCCCACGCCCCACCCCCAGCCGGGGTTTTGTGTTTCGGCTGAGCTTGTGGACGTAAGAATGCATTGTGTGCTCCAGCCCTCCAGGTGTGGGAGGGTCAGGTGGCCAGGTGAGGAACCCAGGCCTCCCGGGCAGGGCATCGGGGGTCCAGGGGCACACACCCTCCCTCCTCTGTGCTCGGAGCTCCTGCTGGACCCTTAGCTGCCTCTAGGGGGGCGGCCCTGCTCTGACTGCCTGGGTGGCTGGCTCCTGGCCACACCGCCAGTGGCAGCAGAAGTTAGGAGTTGCATTCATATCCAGGTGGCACTGTGGGCATGATGCGCCTGAGCCCTGGTTTTCTCATCTGTGAAATGGGCCCAGCGTGTAGCTTCAGGGCCGTTGCGGGAACCCCACGAGCTGAAGCTGGCGGTCTAATTACGGGTCGTCTTTCATCCTCCTGGAGTCCACGTGAGGGGGTCCTTGGTGTCCTTGCGAGGCGCGGGGCACAGAACTGAGGTGCCCCTTGTGTGCTTGCCCTGGTCAGCCGCTGGGGTTGGGCGTACAGCCTTCTCCGCTCCCCACGTCCCCTGAGATGGCATCTGCTTCTGGGAGCAGAGGCGGGAAGTTGCCAGAATCATTTCTGGCTTTGGCGTGGAGCTTGGTCTGCAGTTGCTGACTTCATTAATCGAGTTTTGGATTAAGTCCTCCCTGTGGCCTCGTGAGCCTGTCGATTCCTTCATTGCATCCGAGCGATTGGGGTGCAGGTGTGGGTGCCGCCCTGCTGGGGAGCAGAGGCCCCCGAGGCTGTGGGGGGGGGCCGCAGGCGTTCTGGGGACACAGTCGAGGGAGGACACGCGTCCCAACCTTGTCTCTAGTTTGCGGCTCTGGCTTCTGGGAGACTGGGGGGGTGGGGGGGTGTGTGCAGCAGGTTTTTCTGACGTGCCTCACAGCCCTGGCGCTCTCGTGACCTTGGGGGACCCCGTGCTTGCTGTCCCTGCAAGCGCCCGACCCCACACCATGGGTGGGCCTGGGTGCCTGCTGCCGGGCCAGCTCAGGAAGCCGCCGCTGCTTCCCACGTTGAGGGTGGGGCGGCTCTGAGTGACATGGGGGACAATGAGCCATTTGGGGGCATTGTTTTCCCTGCGGTGGGAAAGGTGGCTTCCCGGGAGGGCAGGTGGTTCATCCTCCCACAAAGGGCTTCCCCCAGAGCCGAGGAAGGAAGCCCGAGCTGTTCCTGCGCTTCCTGTTCCCGGCAGATTTTAGACCGTCCAGAGATGCAACCTGGGGAGAAGATTGGAGACAAAGCCGGGAGCGCTGTCAGCAGCTGTTGGGGCCGGAAGGCCTGGGCCCTCGGGGAAGGCTGCACCCCCCCACCCCACCCCCGCCCGCTGGGCTGCTCTTTTGGGCTGTGGGTCTGTCAGGAAGAGCCCTCGCTGCCCCGAGGCCCTGGGAGCAGCCCCAGCCCACCAGGGGCCCCGATCCCCGCTGTGGTCGCCCCTGCACACCTGCCCCACCCTCACCCTGTGCCCCCTGAATGCAGGTCAGGTGGGGGAGGGAGCTGGAGCAGAAAGGGATAGAAGCCGGGAGACAGCCCAAGGCTGGGGGGGGGGGGGGCGGGAGGGGCTTGAGTGCAGCGGAGGTGCTGGCGGGGTCCTAGCCCGCCCCGCGGACAGGTGTCTGGACAAAGGCTTCTGCGGGTCTGAAAGGAAGCCGGGGACTTTGGGGGTGAGGGCAGCGGGCCAGTGCCCACTTGCCCCAAGTCTCTCCTCTCCTGGGGCTTTGTTTCCCCAGAGCTGAGCTGTCCCTGCTGTCCCCAGTGGGAAAGGCCCCCAGCTGCACCCCGCTCCCGGGTAGGGCACAGGCCGGGGAGGCCCCTGAGCTCCCGCCTACCTACAGGCAGTGAGCAAATCACCACCTGGCAGCCAGTCCCTCCTGGAAGACAGGGGTTCCCTGCTGGGGTAGGGGGCGGGACTTGGACTGGCCTTTGCCTAAGGAGGGGCTGAGGTCCCGGGAGCGCCCCCAAGCCCTGCCCAGAGAAAGACCCGGCTCCTTGACCCCCATCTCATGGCTCCACCTGTAGGGGACTGAGGTCCTGGCCTCAGTCTGCCCCTGTAGCAAGGGGCCAGAGCTTTCCCCACCCAGTCCACGGGTGGCCCCAGGTAGGGGAGCTAGGACGTGGGTGGTTCTCTTCTTCCCAGGCGGGGGTCTCAGAAACTCCTGGTCGAGCCGCGCAGGGGTGGGTGGGCCTGGCTTCGCGGCAGCGGCCCCGAGTGTTGTGGTTTGGGTGGAAGGCAGTGGCCTTGGCGGGCCTCTGCTTTGCACTGCGGTGCTGGGCTCTGGGAGGAGCTTCAGCCTCCCGTCCGTGCCCACCCCTTGTCACCAGGGGACTCCGGTGATGTGGCGTTGGCTGGCCCGTACAGCAGGAGCCCGAGGGCCCCAGACTCCGCTTCCTGGGCAGAAAGCTCGAGGAGGGGCAGCAGTGGTGATTCGGGGAGGGGGCTTCTAGGCCTGCATTCTGCTCGGCAGAGGTGGAGTTGGTTAAGGAAGGGATGGCTACTTGCATCCAGGTGGCTTCTTGCTGTAAGGACGCGGGCTGCCCGGTGGCGGGGGCAAGGCGGTGCTGTGCTGCCCGGAGGTCCTGGTGGGTCAGCTCTGTGCAGGGGAAGTCCTGTGTCCCCACAGATGCCCTCAGACGCAGCAGCTCAGCTGGGCCGGTAAATCTGTTCCCAGAAACGCGGTAGGAAATACACACATCAAACCCAGCGCTGCCTAGAGTGAGTGCCCTCTGCCCAAACGGCCAGGTCACCAGATGAGGGGCACGTGCGGTCCCCTTGACCCCCCACCCCCGCTGCACTCCTGGGAAACTGAGGTCCCGGCAGGCAGAGTGGGGCGGGGAGCCCCCCCTGCACCCACCCCCCCCACTCCCTGAAGTTCCTCTGATCGAACTGCATTTCAGCTGTGCCCCCAGGAGGCACCTGTCCTGGAGAATCTCGGGTTCCTCCTGCGGACACAAGGAGGGGTGCCACCTCACTGCCCCCCACCGGCTGGTGGGGGGGGGGGCGCAGGGCCCCACCCCCGGACCACAAACTCCTTGAGGGCAGAACTGAGTACAGCACTTCTCACTGCTTAGTCCTTCCGTCTCTTCCTAGTTTGGGGCAGAGGGAGCTGTCATCTGTCCCCTGGGGGTGGCAGATGGGCCGCTTAGCTTAGAAAAGAAAACAGCGCAATTTAGAATTAGTCCCGGGTGAAAGGTCAAGGCAACGTCTGCCTCCGGATGCTCCCTCGACTTGCATTTCTATGGAGCGGCGCTGGCGGGAGGGGAGGGCGGGAGCCAGCACAGTGGAAATATTGAGGCGGGGAACAAAGCGTCCTCGTCCTCGTCCTCGGCTGTGGGACCACAGGCCCGGCAGCCATTTGGCGCTCCTTGCAGGGCAGGGGGACAGGGTGTCTGCCTGAAGCCCGGCCCCCTGGTGGTCCCTCCACAGCCCTTCCCCTGGAGCCAACCCCCCCACCTGTCACTCACCTGCTGCTTGGGCTGCCTGGGGGTTCCAGGACAGGACAGGACCACAGGCAGGGGGAGGAGCAGACACTGGGTGGCCTCCTCCAGGAGGGGCGCAGGGCCGACAGGAGGGCTTGCTTAGGTCACTCGAGGCCCTGAGCTGGGCCCGCTGTAGGAAGCCTCTCGATTTCGAGGCAGGTGTGGGGTACGGTTTTCCTCGTCAAGCCCACCAGGGGCCTGCACTGACCCCCCCCAGGTCCAGCGTGGAGGACAGACTGGGCACGTCCAAGCAGGGGCCTTATGGTCCCTCCGGCCCCCACAGGGAAGTCTGGGTGGCGTGGGCAGAGGGGGCCCCAGGGGGGCGTCCCCGCAAAGCTCCAGCATACGGCCAGGTCGGGGGAGAGGCGCTCGCAGGTGCAGAGGAGAAAGCAACGGCCCGGAGCTGGAGCACCCCAGAGTGGGGGTGGCGGGGAGGGTGGCCTCGGGACTGGCCCAGACGTCCGCGCTCGCCTCTAGGCCCAGACGCTGTGCCGGGCTGGGTGCTTCCTCTTGGCTCAGGCTCCCGGCCCAGCCCCGGTCGTACCTCGGACCCCACGCACCACACAAAACACCTGCCTCTACTGTTCCGTCTCCAGGGGCCGCCCCTCCTGTAGCTGGGGCGCTGACGGTGCCCGGCAGCCGTGGGGCTGGGCGGCGTGCCTTCGCGGCGGTGTCCGCCTGGCCTGGGCAGGAGCAGGGGAGACAATGGGCCCTGTCAGCTGCCGCCTTCCCCCGCGGAGGAGCCTCCTTGGCTCCTGCCCCGCCCGCCCTGGTTGGCGGCCCGCCGCGCCCGGCTGGGAGCAGCTGCCGCCCGCGTCCCCGGCCACAGGCGCACCTGCTCCCCGGCCAGCCTTTGTCCGCACTACCGACCCCTGATTTATTGGCATGTTTTCCCTTGCTGGCCCGGCGTAACCCGGCCTCGTTGGCTAGGATGTGACCCGTCCAGGTGGGTTCTCCCACAGTCTTCCCACGGGGGTCCCCACTCGGGGGGGGGGGGGGCGGGCGGGGGGCTGGAGAGCAGGGGCCCGTTCACAGGGATATTGTCCCGTGGCTGGAGGGTCTGGGGTGTGCGTCCGGGCAGAGCCTTCTGGTGCCTCTGGGGACGCCCAGCGTCCTGACGAGTTAGGGATTGGTCTGGTGGCAGGGGAGCCCCAGGGACACCCTCTGGGACCACGAAGGCCTCCCCCCCCTCAAGCCAGCAGGGCTCAGAGAGGGAGAGGGTGGTGTGGATAAGGCGGGCTCCCACCCTGCTCTGATGACCAAGCGCCGTCTCTCCGGTACCCACCACCCGCCCGCTCCGTCAGTGGCTGGGAAAGAAAAAAGAGCCTTTTCTCCAAGCGGTGAGCGGTGGCCAGCTCCCGCCTGACAATGGAGGGCATTGATAGGTTGGGGGAGGCGCTGCCTTGCCCCCCCCATCCCCCATAGCTGCACTCCGAGCCCACAGTGCCACTCGGGCCGGGACCAGGCGGTCTGTAACTGGATCCGAGCACCCCCTTCCCCAGCCTCCTGGGGTGTGGCCGTGCCGGGGTGAGGGGACCTGCTCCTGGGGTCTGTCTGTCTCACAGGAGCCGGCCGGCCCCACTGCGCCCTTCTGACCAGGCTGGGCAGGAGCCTCACTCCGCCTGAGTTCCCTCCCTGGGGCCCCGGAGGCGACTTGTTTTCTTTAAGCCAGTTGGTTTGGGACTTTTGGCTTCTGACAACAGATGGTGAGCCCCAGTGGCCATTTCGTGTTGTCCTTGTCCGCCGCACCCAAGCCGTAGCCGCAGAGAAAAGCCCTCGGGGAGACAGATGCCTCCCAGGCATGCAGAGACCCTGAGACCCCAGCCCCTCCGACGGCCACCCCACCCATGCAGGCTTGATTCCAGTCCCTGGGTCAGGCGCGGGGGGGGGGGGGGGGGGGGGGAGGCAGTGAGGACAAGCAGGCTGCCCTCTGCTGAGGGTGGAGGTCCCCAGTGTCCCAGTGTGACGGGTGGGCTCTGAAAGCGGGGGTGTTTTCATGTTTGGGAGAGCCCCCTCTTCATCCAGGGACCCGAGGTTCCCCGCCAGCCCCCGCCTCTGCCAGGGGGAGGAGGCCCCGCCCACCCAGGGCCCAGGACTGTGGGTGCAGCGTCCCGGCTGCCTTCCCAGGCCATGGCGGCCCGGGGGCGGGCCGGGGGCACGTTATGCCTCAGAGGCTTTGCCCCTGGGAAGAACAATGCCTGGCTGGTCCCAGAGCCTTTCCTGAGCTTTTCCCTCAAGTACAAGGCCACAAGGTGACCTCGATGGGCAGTTTGTGGCCCAGGCTCCAGAAGCCGGACCAACAGGTGGCCAAGGGAGGCCCTGTGGTGGGGTGACATGTGCTGAGCCCTGTCCCTGCAAAGAAGCCGTGAGAACCCCCCCCCTCCCGTTCATCTGCTCCTGTTGGAGACTGAGCAGTGCGCTGAGAGGCACAGCATAGACCCTGCAGACATGGTGGCCTTCACCCCCACGCTCCCCCTGCTCCCCCCTGCTCCCCCTGCTCCCCAGCCCGGCTGGCTCGCCAAGAGCTCAGGAAGGATGCTCCTCCTGGCACACCTTGATTTCTCCTGCTGGGAAATGGGTTTGTCTGCTCCCAGCTGATGTTGCCTGGACATCGTGCAGACTTGATGCCAAAGGGGGAGACCGTGTCTGGGCACTAAGTGTGGGTGGGGGATGGGCTGCCAGCTGGGGTGCTCACAGTGGTGCTCCCGGCAGGTGAGACCCCCCCGGCGGGAGCCACTCTGCTGTGTCTGCAGCCTTATGTCTGTTGGTCGTGTGGGTGTTGAAAGAAGAGAAGCTTGGGGCGCCTGGGTGGCTCAGTCGGTTGAGCGCCGACTTCGGCTCAGGTCACGATCTCGCGGTCCGTGAGTTCAAGCCCCGCATCGGGCCCCTGTGCTGACAGCTCAGAGCCCGGAGCCTGTTTCAATTCTGTGTCTCCCTCTCTCTGACCCTCCCCCATTCATGCTCTGTCTTTCTCTGTCTCAAAAATAAATAAACGTTAAAAAAAAAATTAAAAAAAAAAAAAAAAAAAAAAGAGAAGAGAAGCTGGGGGGCGCCTGGGTGGCCCAGTCAGTTACCCGGCCGACTTCGGCTCAGGTCACGATCTCGCGGTCCGTGGGTTCGAGCCCCGCGTCGGGCTCTGTGCTGACCGCTCAGAGCCTGGAGCCTGCTCCCGACTCTGTGTCTCCCTCTCGCTCTGACTCTTTCTCTCTCTCTCAAAAATAAACAAACATTTAAAATTTAAAAAAAAAGAAAAAAAAAAAAAAGTAAAGCTGCGGACTGTTTTATTACCCAAATAAGGCACGTTGGTTACAGAACAGCTTGAGGTAGAAAGAGGAGACCAGCCCCCCACACCAAAGGGTCTCGGGGCACCCCCTCCCTGGGAGCGGCTGTGGGCCCGTGTGTCCCCTTCTCTGCGGCCACGCAGACGCTCACGAGGGTTTGCAATCAGGTCCGGCCTCGCGGAGCCTTCCGGTCTCCAGCCCGTCGGCCCACGCGTGAGGTCGTGCGGCCCCCACCGCTGTCTGGTCCCGGGACGTGCCGCCCGCGGCGGGGCCCGACCGCGGCTGGCGCTCCCCGGGGACGGCGCAGGGGGCCGGGGCCGGGCGGACGGGGAGCCGGTGGAAGTAACCGCTCCGGCCTGTCTGCTGCAGCTGTAGCGGTGCCTTCGCGGGCCGGCGATGCCAGGCGCCCAACCCCTGCCTCAGCGCCCCCTGCAAGAACGCGGGCACGTGCCACGCGGTGGACCACGGCGGCCCGGTGGACTACGCCTGCGCCTGCCGCCTGGGCTTCTCCGGGCCCCTCTGCCTGACGCCCCGGGACAACGCCTGCCTCGCCAAGCCCTGCCGCAACGGCGGCACCTGTGACCTGCTCACGCTGACCGAGTACAAGTGCCGCTGCCCCCCCGGCTGGTCAGGTGAGGCCCCCGGCCCCGGCCCCGGTCCCCCCCCCCCACTGCCCGTGCACCGTGACGTGCTGGGAGAAGGCCAGGGCTTTCTGCAGTCCGTGACCCCCGCCCTCGAGTCCCCGGGCCCCTTTCCAGCCCCGACATCCGCTCCGGGAACCCCGGGGCTCCCTGCCTCTGCGAGGAGGGGGCCCTCCGTCTAGTGGGGTCCCCAGGGTCCGCTGGCCCTGCATCAGGACCTCCGACGGCGAGCTCTCCAGAGAACACGAACTCTGGAGGGGACAGTCTGGGTCCGGTCTCGGGGCCCCCTGCCCCCGCTGGCCGTGTGTCCCGGGAACCTCGGTCCCCATCTCCAGGAAGATGGCCGTGTCCCGTCGTGGGGTCCCGGCAATTAAAGAGACGGTGCTGACAGGTTTGCGCCAGGCTGGCACCTCCACGGTGCCTGGAAGTTGTCCCTGGACCCCGGCGTGACCCCTCCCCCCCCTCGCCCCCCAGGGAAGATGTGCCAGCAGGCCGACCCGTGTGCCTCCAACCCGTGTGCCAACGGCGGCCAGTGCCTGCCCTTCGAGGCCTCGTACATCTGCCGCTGCCCGCCCGGCTTCCACGGCCCCACCTGCAGGCAGGACGTCAACGAGTGCGGCCAGAGCCCCGGGCTCTGTCGCAACGGAGGCACCTGCCACAACGAGGTCGGCTCCTACCGCTGCACCTGCCGCGCCACCCACACCGGCCCCCACTGCGAGCTGCCCTACGTGCCCTGCAGCCCCTCACCCTGCCAGAACGGGGGCACCTGCCGCCCCACGGGGGACACCACCCACGAGTGCGCCTGCCTGCCAGGTACTGCCCCGGGGAGGCCCCGGGGGTGCGGGCCGGGCCGGGGCTCGGAGGACGGTGTCCCAGCACACACAGGACGGCGGGCGGGTCTGGAAAGGGGGGTACCAGTTAGGGGAGCCTGGCACAGGGTCCAGGCATCTCCCTGGTCTCCCACCTTCTCACTTCTGCCTGGGGGTGGGGTCCGCTGCAGCCGCCCAGCGCTTGTCCCCCATGCCAGGGACCCGGGGTCCCTGCAGCCCCCAGGGCGGGCTCCTGGCTGAGCCTGGCTGGACGGGCGTATCCTCCCAGTGCCCCGTCTGCCCCGCGGGTGCCGCTGCCCTCATGGCCCCTGGCTCTTCGCCCTGCTCTGAGCCCCTCACCTTGAATTCCCCAGAGCCACGTGCAAGTTAGGGAACGAGGCGCAGCTGCAGGGACATCCTTGTTTGTGCCTCCCCGGGTCTCTTGTTTCCATGTGGTCGGAGCTCACGTCGCTGCCCCCCCCCCCCCCAGTGGCCTGGATGTGGGGGCTGGTGTGGGACAGCCGCCCCTGCTGGTCCCCCAGCGGCTCCACCGTCCCTGCTGTAGGGGCTGGTCTTCCCGCTGTAGCTTTTGAGTCAGTTTTGCGGCTGGTGATCTAAAAATAATAACATTGGCGAGAGGCTTAAAAACCTCCTGGGTCGGTGGGGTTTGGGTCCTGGGCGCTCAGGGCCCAGCCGACCTGGGGGGTGACGGGTGGATTGACCCAACGGCCCCTGCAAAGGGGAAGCGTTCTGCCTGCCTGTCCGCCACCAAGCCCGGGGCCTCGTCACCGCACCAGCCAGCTTTGTGTGCAGGCTCGAAGGGCACGCGTTTCCTGAGTGTCGCTGGGTGTTCCCCTTGCCCCCTGACCACCCCAGGGCTGCTGGCTGGCCAGCTGTCCCTGGGGGCCAAGAGATAAGCCCACTCGCCAGGCCTGCCCCTGGGTTCTGGGTTCAGATGCCTTTTTGCTGGCCTGGTGACCTCGGGCCTGGGACCTCACATCCAGCCACGTGTCTCAAGAGAAGCCTGCCCTCCAGGGGCCACACTGAGGGCTGGAGGACGTGAGCTGTGGGGCGACCCGCCAGGGGACACCCTGGTCATGGAGCTGGTGCTGGCTCCCGCTGGGGCCAGCGGGGCGAGATTCTCCCGGTGAGGGCTCGCCAGGCTTGTGTGCCGCACGGCCCTGTAGGAGACCCTCGGAGGTACTGGGGTGGGGGGCGGGGAGGCGTGCTCAGGCCCCTACAACATACGTGGGAGTCAGAACTCAGGCTCCGGGCTCTGATTTGGGGCACTCTCTCTAAAACACTGTCCACTGTCCACTTCGGCTCTTCTAGACCACCTGCTTTACCCCCCAGGGCACCGGTGGGGTGGGCGGCCCGAGGGAGGGGATCGGCTCTCCTCGGGCAGGAGACAGGTTCAAAGGCGCCCCGGGAGGGGCATTAATTAGTAACTGGCTGTAGGTTTGGGCTCTTGCCAGGCGCACCTTTGTTGGTTGATGATTGAACCGGCGGGAGTTGAGCGGGTTAATAGGTGACTGGCGTGGAGGCGACGTTGACAGAGGTTGGCCCGGCTTGGGGGGGAGAAGCGGGCACCACACCTCTGTTCCTGGGAAGCTGAGGGCCGCGTGTCCGCCCTGCCTCCTCCGGGCTTCTGCCTGGAGCCCTCCCCGGCCCCAGCACAGCGCCTCACCTGCAGGCAGCACCCGCTTACAGCCGCCCCTGGTTAACTCTGCTACACGGGATTTTTACGACGCCCCGTCCAGGATCCCGTGTTCCCAAGTCCCCGTCTGTTCAGCGGGCCCTTTGCACAATGATTCCTCAGAGAGGAACGTGTCACACGTGGGCCCTGGAGTGTGGGGCCTGGTCACACGGGGAACAGGGGGACCAGGGGATGGGGCTTGGACCCCGAGGGCCCCGAGGGCCCTGAGGTGGTGGGCATCCCGGGGCAGGCCCTGAGGGGGGCGGCAGCTGGTCCAGAGCAGGGTGTCGTGGGTCCAGCCAGGAAGATGCTGGGGCGAGCACAGATGGGCAGGGTCTGACCGGGCTCCTGGCTCCCCCTGCCGCAGGCTTCACTGGCCAGAACTGCGAGGAGAATATCGACGACTGTCCCGGAAACAGCTGCAAGAACGGAGGCGCCTGCGTGGACGGCGTGAACACTTACAACTGCCGCTGCCCGCCCGAGTGGACAGGTGCACACGCAGGGGAGCGGCCCCCGCCCGACACAGTGCCCGCACAGGGAGCGCGGTCCGGGAAGGGCGGCGTGACCCGGGGCAGCCCCTGCCCGCGACCGGGGGGCCGAGGCCCCCGCCCTACCATCGGCTCGTCGGTGCGGGTCGCGTGCGGCCCCCCAGGCAGGGGCGCGCCACAGTCGGGTCCCCTGGGCTTCGGCCAGGCTGGGGATGGCGGACAAGCGTGGGCCCCCCCAGAGCACCGGTGCCCACAGCAGAGCGATGGGGGGCCGGGGGCAGCGGGGATACAGCGGTCCAGGCTGCGGTGGGTGGAGGAGTCTGCCTGGGAAGGCTTCCCGGGGGCGGTGGCCCCCGGGCCCGGTGGTCGAGGCGTGACGGGCTGGGCCTCCGCAGGCCAGTACTGCACCGAGGACGTAGACGAGTGCCAGCTGATGCCCAACGCCTGCCAGAACGGCGGGACCTGCCACAACACCCACGGCGGCTACAACTGCGTGTGCGTCAACGGCTGGACGGGGGAAGACTGCAGCGAGAACATCGACGACTGTGCCAGCGCCGCCTGCTTCCACGGGGCCACCTGCCACGACCGAGTGGCCTCCTTCTACTGCGAGTGTCCTCATGGCCGCACCGGTGAGCGCCCCGGCCACGGGGGGCGGGGCTGCCCCCCGAGGCGGGTCTGGGGGGTGGGGCGTGGGCACAGGGGACGTGGCACCACCGCCCTGGGCTCCCCCGGCCCTGCCTGGCGTGTGCAGCCTCGCTCAGGCGCACGGCTGATGGCTTTTGCCGAAGGGGCCTTTCCGGAGGGAAGGAGGCCGGGGTGCCCGGGGCAGGCCTGCTGGTGACGAGCCCCCCAGGGTAGTCTGGGGGTCGTGGGCCCGACGGGGCCGCCGGGCAGCGTGGCCATGGGAGGCCCGTCCCTGTGGAGCCGGGCCTGGACCCAGGCCGGAGAGGTAGCGCCCCGCTGACCGCGGCCGCCCCGCCCAGGTCTGCTCTGCCATCTAAACGACGCCTGCATCAGCAACCCTTGCAACGAGGGCTCCAACTGTGACACCAACCCCGTCAACGGCAAGGCCATCTGCACCTGCCCCTCCGGGTACACGGGCCCGGCCTGCAGCCAGGACGTGGACGAGTGCTCGCTGGGTGCGTCGGGCAAGTCGTGCGGTTGGGGGGGGGGTGCTGGGGAGTCTGGGACATCGACTCCGCCCTCAGAGGGTTCCTGGTCTGACGGGGGGGGGGGGGGCGTGGCACCCACCCCCCCCCGCCTCCAGCAGAGAGGACTGCCAGTCTGATGGGGGAGGCGAGCATGCCCCAGAATGGTCCGGTGGCCGGGGTGCCTGAAGCAGGCTCTCACCGGTGCTGCCCCGCCCCGGCCCCCACCAGGCGCCAACCCCTGTGAGCACGCGGGCAAGTGCATCAACACGCTGGGCTCCTTCGAGTGCCAGTGTCTGCAGGGCTACACGGGCCCGCGCTGCGAGATTGACGTCAACGAGTGCATCTCGAACCCGTGTCAGAATGACGCCACCTGCCTGGACCAGATCGGGGAGTTCCAGTGCATCTGCATGCCGGGTACGTGGAGCCAGCCTCCTGCCTGTCGGGGTGACCCCGCTGGCGGCGCCCCTGGCGACCGCTCTGTGCCCCTGGCCTCCGCGCCGGCCCGGGCCGGCCCGCGGGGCACCAGCCCAGAGGGCAAGCGCCAGGGCTTGGGGGGCGGGGGGCCCGGGAGCCAGGCGAGCCGCAGGAGAACAGGTACGGAGGGTGCTGGCCAGTCGCCTCTGCCGGCGGCTGGCGTGGGCGTCCATCTCTGTGCCCTGAGCTGCGGTGGGGGGTGGCCGCGGCTCTTCACGGACCCCTGTGCCCCCTCCCCGCCCCCCGCCCCAGGCTACGAGGGCGTGCACTGTGAGGTCAACACGGACGAGTGCGCCAGCAGCCCCTGCCTCCAGAACGGCCGCTGCCTGGACAAAATCAACGAGTTTCTGTGCGAGTGCCCCACAGGTGAGGCCCGTCCCCAGCGGGGCTGCTGCCCAGCCCCCACCGTCCCTCTGGGGGAGGTAGGCCGGGAGCTCCGACGACCCACTAGGAGGCCTAGCTCAGGTCTGGGCCTGGTCCTACGGGAGCCCCTTCTCCTGTCCTGAGGGGCACCGGGCAGGTCCCCCAGGGACTGGCCTGCAAGGACTTCACTTCGGGAGTGGTCAGGCCAGGCCACGTCAGGCTGGGCTTAGGGGGAGCCCGGGACCCAGAAATCCTCCCTGCCGCTGGGGTTCCCCTGGGAGCGGGATTATAGTCCCCAGGTCCCCGGGGAGCTTAGGTGGTGAAGAGATGCCAGCCCGGCTCTCTGAGGGCTCGCAGCTGGGAGGGAGTGGGCCTGCCCCGCCCTCCCCACCTCTGCTGGCCTGCAGGAGACACAACAGGAGGGCTCCAGGAGCCCGTGGCCGGAGGGTCTGTAGGTCTAGGATGCCGACACTCGGGAGGCCTGGCAGGTCAGAGCCGTGGGCCTGCAAGGTATAAATCAGCCGTCCCAGACGCTGAGTGGGGGACCTCGTTCACCGCGGGATGGCTGGGACCGTAGTAGCCGGAGTCTGTATGAGAAAAGCCCCTCCTGCAGGGGCAGTGGCAGGAGCTGAAAGGGAGCAAGAGGAGAGGTCAGGAGGGCTACTGGGCCCTGGCCGGAGCGTGGCCTGGGGAGGGACTCCCTGCTGTGGCCCGGCGGGGGCTCGGCCACGGGCCCCCCCGGCACCCATTGCGTCCGACTGCCTCCCTGTCCTCGCCGCAGGCTTCACCGGGCACCTGTGTCAGTTTGACGTGGACGAGATGTGTGCAAGCACGCCTTGCAGGAACGGCGCCAAGTGCCTGGACGGGCCCAACACCTACACCTGCGTGTGCACGGAAGGTGCGGGGGCCGGTGGGCAGAGGGTGGGCAGGCTCCCGGGTCTGGGGAAGGGGCGGGGGGGGGGGCGGGGGGTCCCGTGATGAACGGCACGCTGCCCACTCTGCTCCGGGAGAGCCCGGGTGTGGTTGGGGCCTTTCCGGAGCAGCCGCCCTGAGTGCCCTTGGCCTTGCCCTGCAGGCTACACGGGGCCGCACTGCGAGGTGGACATTGACGAGTGTGACCCCGATCCTTGCCACTACGGGTCGTGCAAGGATGGTGTTGCCACCTTCACCTGCCTGTGCCGGCCGGGCTACACGGGCCACCACTGCGAGACCAACGTCAACGAGTGTCACAGCCAGCCCTGCCCGCCACGGCGGCACCTGCCAGGACCGCGACAACGCCTACCTGTGCCTCTGCCTCAAGGGGACCACAGGTGCCTGGGGGAGGGCGGGGGGGCGGGGTGTGTGTGTCGGGGGGACGGTGGGGGGGGCCCAGGAGCTGACCTCCGGTGCTGCCCACCGCCAGGACCCAACTGTGAGACCAACCTAGATGACTGTGCCAGCAGCCCCTGTGACTCAGGCACGTGTCTGGACAAGATCGACGGCTACGAGTGCTCGTGCGAGCCGGGCTACACAGGTGAGCGGCCTGGGGCCTAGGGACCCGCTGGGGCTCTGCCCCTCCCAGGCCCCTCAAGCCCTTGCCGCAGGGGCCGAGGTCAAGGCCAGCGACTCCGCCGGGTCCCCAGGTGGGCGGGACGGGGCAGGCCTCCACCCAGGGCCCAGCTCTCCGGCTGCCAGCCTCGGCCCATTGGGGCAGAGACCACGGGAGGCCTGGGCTCTGACCAGGACCGGGACGGGCACCCTCGAGCCCCTTATCCCTGGTCAGGGCAGACTCCTCTGGGCGTGCGTCCTGTGTCTTCCCCGAAGGCGTCTCTGGGCGGTTGGGCTGACGCCGGCCTTGTCCCCGGGGCCCCTGGGCCCGGCCGGCTGGCGCTGTGCTCCCGTGCGAAGCCCCCGCTTACCCAGGTTACGCCTCGGAAGGACCTGGGGAGAGGGGTTGGGTGTCGTCCCCGTTCAACAGGGCAAACTGAGGCTCCGAGGGGCCAGAACTTGCTCACGAAGACCCCCCTGCCCCTCCTTCTGGGGGGGCCCGGCTGTGGGTATCTGAGCCCCCCTCCCCGCTTCCAGGGAGCATGTGCAACGTCAACATCGACGAGTGTGCGGGCAACCCCTGCCACCACGGGGGCACCTGCGAGGACGGCACCAACAGCTTCACCTGCCGCTGCCCCGAGGGCTACCACGGCCCCACGTGCCTGTCCGAGGTCAACGAGTGCAGCAGCAACCCCTGCATCCACGGGGCCTGCCGGGACAGCCTCAACGGGTAGGTGTGGGCGGGAGCTCTGTCCCCGGAGGCCGGCGGGCGAGGGAGAGGCCTGCGCGGAGCCTCGGACAGGCCGGGAGCGGGTGCCCCTCACAGGCAAGGGCTCGCAGGGCCCTCGCCGGCTCCTGGTGTGTGCTCAGCACGGCCACGTGTGGTCACGGGGCCCCGGACGCGCTTGTGGGTCAGCGGCAGCCAGCACGCGTGTGTGTGACACCGGGGTCTACCTTGTTCTCCGTCCTGGCTGCTGAAACGGCTCCCATCCGCGGAGGTGAAAGGGGCACACCTGGGTCCGTGTTGAGGAGGTGGGCAAGGTCGCCTAAGGATGGGGGTCTGGGGGCCAGCAGCGTGGTCACAGTCCCACCCCCACCTCCAAGCAGGAGAGGGGCTGCAGGTGGAGTTCACCAGCCGTGCCTGTGCAACAGAAGAGCGCGAACCGGTGGGGTTCAGAGAGCTCCTGGCTGAGGGCAGCTGGAGGTGCCGGGAGGGTGGCGCCCAGAGCACAGGAGCCCATGCCTCCCCCACACCTTGTCCCATGCGTCTCAACCCGTGCGGGTTGTTCTAAGGTTAGGCTTGTGTAGCAAACCACTGGCCTAGCGAGCGAAGCCCTTTTCTGACTCCCGGGAGCCGTTCTAGCCAATCTCCGTCCCGAGGAGAGGGTCTTGGGAAACCGGGTATGTGGCTGGTCGGTCAGAAGTACAGGTGACAGCCCGGCCCCCCACGATGGGCGTCTGGCGTGGGTGCTGTGTGTGGGCCCGAGCCCTTCTCCCGGGGCGTCCTTCCCAGGAGCGAGTTGTAGGACACCCGGCTGGCGTGGCCCCCCGCACGCGTGGTGTCGGCAGGGCGAGGGTGTGGAGCGGAGGCAGAGCTCACCTGGTTCCTGACACCTGCTCCGCACCCAGCGCTGGCCGCGTGGATGGGGCTGTTGATGCGGGCGGGGACCTCGTACTCTGTGTCCAAGGCCACGTGGTGGGTGAGTGGCAGGTGGCCTTCTGACGACTGCCCGGATGTGGCACGGCCACACCCATAGCCGCCCTCTTGGGCGGGTGGGGGGCTGGGGTCCCCCCGCGAAAGGACTCTCCGGTGGGGGTGCCCCCCCCCCCCACCCCCGTGCCATCAGGCCTGGGGACGGCAGCAGGGCCGGGAGCTTGGGCGCACTTCAATGGCGCCGTGGTCACCCCTGCAGGTACAACGTGTGACTGTGACCCCGGGTGGAGTGGGGCTCACTGTGACATCAACACCAACGAGTGTGAGTCCAACCCCTGCGCCAACGGGGGCGCCTGTAGAGACATGACCAGCGGCTACGTGTGCACCTGCCGCGAGGGCTTCAGTGGTGAGTGGGGCCGGGCAGGGGTGCTGGCGCAGAGCGGGCCCTCGGGGGGCGCTGGGACCGCGGCGCCTCGCTCCTCTCTCCCGCCACAGGCACCCGCTGCCCTCAGGGCAGACCCTCCGGGGTAGGCTCGGCGCGGGGCTCTCCCTCCACCCTAGGGGGCCCCTTCAGAGCCTCTGGGGTGATGGGCGCACTCACCACCGGCCCTCTGTCTCCAGGGCCCAATTGCCAAAACCAACATCAACGAGTGTGCGTCTAACCCGTGCCTGAACCAGGGCTCGTGCATCGATGATGTGGCCGGCTACACGTGCAACTGCCCGCTGCCCTACACAGGTGAGGGCGGGGCCCACGGGTGCGGGCGTGCGTGGCACAGTGCGTGCCCGGTGGCTTTCCTGGGGCCGGCCGGGCTCCTGACTCAGTAGGTACACCCAGAGTTCCGCTCGCCACGTGCAGGCTGAGGGCTGGCCACATTCGGGCCTCATTCCGCAAATTTCTGCCAAAGTCACACACGACTATATAGGACACTGGACAGCGATCTTAATACGAGCGTGTCCCGAGTACTTGGTTTGGCCAGCCTGCCTGGGAGGGGAGGAGATGGGGTGCTGCACAGCAGAGCCACAAGCTAGGCCTGGGCTGCTGGCCTCCACGGCCCAGCGTCCACACTGCATGGGCCTCTGGGGGCCGGACTGCCCCCCCCCCCCCCCCCACCTTGCTGGCCAGGCCTGAGGGATCCTTTGACGGCGGGCCCTCTTTGTGTCGGGGAAACAAGGAGCCCTCTGTTAGCGCCAAGCAGAGGCGGGAGGCGTTTCCCTGGGCGTCCCAGCGTCTGCCGTTGGCTCCGGCCAACGGGATCGCGGGAAATGGTCCCCTCCGTGGAGGAGATTTGCAAAGTGTTAAAAAACAAAAGTCCACAACCACTGCTGTCCCTGGGTCCCACTGGGAGTGGGCCGAGGGCGCTGCCGCTGGGGACAGCCTCGGGCCTCCCTGCTGACGAGCCTGGAGGTCCCGAGAGAGCCCTGTCCGGCCAGGCTGGGGGATGGGGGGGGGGGTGGGGAGGAGGGGGCCTGTCTCCGTGCTGGTGGCTCCCACCACACGAGGCAGCCTGTGGCCAGAGCTGGGGACCTGGATTTTCTCTCCTGCATTGGTGAGGCAGCTTGTGGCCGGTAGCCGCCCAGGGGCCCCTTGCCTGGGACGCACGAGTCCCTTGCAGATACAGCATCGGAGGCTGGCGGGCCTGGTGGGGAGGAGCCGGCCTGTGCTGACCTGCTTCCCGTCTGCCCACTTCCTGCTTCCCTCTGCACAATTGTCGGAAACTCTGGCGAATTTCCTGCCTGCCTAGGTCACCGTGGAAACAGATAGAAAGAAAGGCCTTGGAAACTCACACCAGCAGGCCAGGGAGATAATGGGCTACGGGGAAGATAGTGCTTCCTTTCTTCCCCGGGAATCAGCCCCCACGGCCGTAAACAGGAAGGCTGTCCGCTGGGTTTCCATGGAGGAAAGTCGCCCCAGTGCGACCCGCTTCTGGCGAGACTCCCTTCCCTGCGCCGGGGTCCTGTACCACAGGTGCTCCCTGACGGGGAGGGGTGCTCGGGGCCGGGGCTCCTCCCCTGCTGTCCGGCCTCTGCTCGGTGGCCTCCGTGACCGGCCGCGGGCTGCCTGTGGCCCCAGAGCCCTTGGGAGGAGCTCTAAGGCCTCCAGGAGACCAGGAGAGGGCGTGAGGCCGGGAGCAGGCACTCCCGAGGGGTTGAGGCCCAGGCCGTGTCCTGCGGGGACAGTTTTGGAGCCAAGTAGCCCCCCGGTTTGGGTTCTCACTCCGCCAGGAGCTCACCCATGGTCCCGAGGGCGGCACCACCCCCCACCCCCCCTCCTGCCCCACGGGGCTGTCAGACAGAGGACTCTGGCGGCTCAGGGGCCATCAGGGCCTCCGTCGGGAGATGCCATGGGGCATTGGTCCTCTGGGCCAGGCCCCCTGGGTCTCAACGCTGTCCCCCTTGCCCTCAGGAGCCACGTGTGAGGTGGTGCTGGCCCCGTGCGCCCCCGGCCCCTGCAGGAACGGTGGCGAGTGCCAGGAGTCCGAGGACTTCGAGAGCTTCTCGTGCGTCTGTCCTGCAGGCTGGCAAGGTGAGGCCTCCTGGCCCTGCAGCCCTGCCTGGGTCCGCTCTCCTGGGGCGGGAGGTCTGGGGCGCTCCCCATCTCTGCAGGCTGCAGAGCCACCTGTAGGGGCTCCGGAAGCAGAGATGGGCCTGGCAGGGCCCTTCCCACCCCCAGTTTCTGTCTGCTTGGCCCCAAACTGGGGGATCGCAAGTCAGAGAGCCCCCTTCCTTCCTGGGGTGCCCCCAGGGGACGGTCCCGGGGCAGAGAAGGCTGCCGGAGAGGCCTGGAGGGCGGGGGCTGAACTGTCGGCCCCCTCCTCCTCCCCCAGGACAGACATGCGAGGTCGACATCAACGAGTGTGTCAAGAACCCGTGCCGCCACGGCGCCTCCTGCCAGAACACCAACGGCGGCTACCGTTGTCGCTGCCGCGCCGGCTACACGGGGCACAACTGCGAGACGGACGTGGATGACTGCCGACCCAGTGAGTGGCGGGGCCCGCTCGGCCACCTGTTAACGCGGTTTTCTGGGCAGGACCTGCGGTTTTCTGGGCAGGCACGGGGCAGGGAGCGGGCTGGCACCAGGCGGGAGGACCCACGACGCAGTGCCCGGGGACATGCCCAGGGCACTGGGCTCAATTAGAGGAAGTGCTGGGGGGCGCGCGGTGGGGGGGGGGGGGGGGGCTGCTGCTTGCACAGCTGTGGGCCTCGCGGGGACCAGGGGCGGTTCTGGGTGGTTCCAGAAGCCTCCCGAGCCACCGCCCCTCCCCGCGGGCTGGGGTAGCTCCTCCCATCGTGCAGCCTTATCGGTCCTTGTCATGACCCAGCAGGGAGCAGGGCTCTCCGACCCCGGGTCGTAGGACGCTGAGGCCCAGACAGGTGTCACCAAGCGGGCAGGGGACACGATGGCGCCAGCCTCGTCGGCCTGACTGTTGAGCTTACACATTCTGCCCCTGCCCTGCCGCCTGGGGCCTAGGAGTGGGGGGCCGTGGGCCCCCAGCTCCGGGGGGACGCCGCAGCCCACCCTCAGGCCTGCCTTCTGTCCCCCCCGCAGACCCGTGCCACAACGGCGGCTCCTGCACAGACGGCGTTAACACGGCTTTCTGCGACTGCCTGCCTGGCTTCCGGGGGGCTTTTTGCGAGGAGGACATCAACGAGTGCGCCAGCAACCCCTGCCACCACGGTGCCAACTGCACCGACTGCGTGGACAGCTACACCTGCACCTGCCCCACGGGCTTCAGCGGCATCCACTGCGAGAACAACACGCCCGACTGCACAGAGAGGCAAGGGCGCCGCACGGGGCAGCAGGCCGCGGGGGCCGGGCACAGCACCTGGCGGCCGGGCACATCCAGCGGGTGTCCACCTGGCCGGCTCTCCCCACCCACCGCGGCAGGCGTCGTGTTCTAAACGAGCCTTGGTCCGCCGACCAGTGTGAGACCCGGGAGCCCGGGGTGGGGGGTTTCTCCTGGAGAACGGGTGTGCCCCCTTCTGTCAGCCTCAACTCTGTGGCCCGTCTTGTTTCGCTTTTTCCCTTGGCCGCCGGGAAGCTCAGCGCTCAGCATTCTCGCACCCTCTGACACACTCATCTACGTTGTCCGTGCAGATTCTGGTTCCTTCCTCATGTTTATGTTAACTACCACATACCCGTGTGTTTAAAGCTCTTCCCGGCGTGACTCGTAAAGGGGGCAGAGGAAGTGGGCGTAAGGTGCCGTGAGAGCTTGCGGTCGGTCCCCGGCCCCGTGCTGGGGCCTCCCGGGGCTTCCCGGGGCCTCCCTGAGGTCATCCGGGCTGCTCGCCGCCTGTTGTAGCTGTCGGGCCCCTTCCGCCGCAGTCTGAGTCCGGGGGAAGCTTCTCGGGCAGGGCCGTGCGCCCCCCTCACCCTTCTCCCCTGCTGCTTGCTCGCCTCCAGCTCCTGTTTCAACGGCGGCACCTGCGTGGACGGCATCAGCTCCTTCACCTGTCTGTGTCCGCCTGGCTTCACGGGCAGCTACTGCCAGCACGACGTCAACGAGTGTGATTCTCGGCCCTGCCTGCACGGCGGCACCTGCCAGGACAGCTACGGGACCTACAAGTGCACCTGCCCACAGGGCTACACGGGCCTCAACTGCCAGGTGAGCGACGGGCTGCAGGGGCGCCCGCGGTGCGTCGTCACGGCCACCCTGCCCGGCCCCGGCCGTCGGCCTCCCCGCGCCGCTGGTGGACCGGTGCGGCGAGAGCCGGGCCGGGAGGGCAGGGGTGGCCTTGGCCGCGCGGCTCCTGGGACCTGGCCGGCCGGCTGGCCCAGCGCCCGGCCCAAGGCCACGTGCCACCTAGGGAATCGGGTGGGGAATGGGGCCGCGCTCAGCTCGGGTGCAAGGGTTTACGAAGCAAGAGTGAGAAAGAAGCAGGGGAGGAACGGAGCTGAAAGCCAGCGTCTTTCCGGAAAACACGGAAAAGTACCGAAGCCTCGTCTTTATTAAAGAGTCTCACGTGAGATGTGTCACAAGGCTTCCGACAGAGTAGCTTACTTACAGAGAGGACTCTTTCGACGGCAGGCTGCTGGTGTTCGGGATTTGCTGAGGCCCCGAGCACGAGAGCCCCAGCCCCAGGCCGCTCCCGATGGGGGGGGTGGGGGGGGTGGCGGCCCAGGGGCCTCAAGTTCCCGTGTCTGTAGGATGGGCTCACAAGCCCGCGCGGGCGCGAGGTTCTGCGTGTTCCGCACGGCCTCGCGGGGTCAGCCCCGGGAGGGAGCGTAAACACAGGCGACCCCCGCTGTCCCCAGAACCTCGTGCGCTGGTGCGACTCCTCACCGTGTAAGAACGGCGGCAAGTGCTGGCAGACCAACACCCTGTACCGCTGCGAGTGCCACAGCGGCTGGACCGGCCTCTACTGCGACGTGCCCAACGTGTCCTGCGAGGTGGCCGCACGGCGCCGAGGTAACCCCGCGGCCCGGCCGGCCCAGGGTTCCCCGGCGCCCCCCCCCCCCCCCCCCGGGTGTCCACCCCCTGATGCCAGGAGGTCTGAGGCCCCCTCCCTCTGCTTCCCCCGCCCCCCAGACATCAACGTCACCCACCTGTGCCGGAACGGGGGGCTCTGCATGGACGCGGGCAACACGCACCACTGTCGCTGCCAGGCCGGCTACACGGGCAGCTACTGCGAGGACCAGGTGGACGAGTGCTCGCCCAGCCCCTGCCAGAATGGGGCCACCTGCACCGACTACCCTGGCGGCTACTCCTGCGAGGTGGGGACCCGTCCCGGGGGGGCAAGGGGTGCCGGCTGTGAGTGTGGCAGGCCCCGGGCCGCGAGCAGGCTCCGTGGGGAGGACTAAACCCGACTTTACGCAGTCCCAGTAAGGGAGGGCGGTGGTAATCAGGGAAGACTGCCTGGTGGAGGTGTCCCGCGGCGGGGGGAGCCGGGAAGAAGAAGAATACCCGGGAATATGGGTGGGGTTTCCGTCTGGGTCCCCTCCCCAAGAGCTCTGTCTCCGGGCTCAGCTGACACCTGCCCCGGGGCCTCCACCTCATGGCCACAGGACGCGCTCTGGCCTGAGCTCCGGGCAGTGACCCTCAGCTTATCAGAGTCGGCTGGGCAAGGGTCTCCCTCTGGGCCGACCGGGTGTGAGGAACTCAAGCCTTCACGGATCAAGAGAGTGGCCTGTGGTGTGGCCCCGTCAGCCTGCACAGCGGGTAGAGGGCCGCATCTCAGCCGCCCACCAAGCCACAGGCCCCCACCCCTCGTTTGTTTCCCTGCACAGTGCGTGGCCGGGTACCACGGGGTGAACTGCTCTGAGGAGATCAACGAGTGTCTGTCCCACCCATGCCAAAACGGGGGCACCTGCATCGACCTCATCAACACCTACAAGTGTTCCTGTCCCCGGGGCACACAGGGTAAGGAACAGCCACGCCCCAGGGCTGTGCCCCAGGGGAAAGTGGGCAGGCCGGGCCCTGGCCGGAAGCACCCTAGGCCCAGCTCAAGCTTCCGCTCTGCCTTGTGGGGGCAGAAGGCAGGTGCGGGGCTGACCGAGCGAGGCGGGGGAGGGGGGGGGGGCCCAGCCGGGCTGCCCCTGTCGCCAGCGTCCTCTCTCCTGAGCGTCTGTGTGGTCCCATCCCGACCGTTTGCTGAGGGGAGCGCCCCGAGGAGGGAGCCGGGCCGGCGCGTGGCACGCTCAGGCCCCTGACGGCGTCCGCGCTTCTGCAGGTGTGCACTGTGAGGTCAACGTGGACGACTGCAGTCCCCTCATCGACCCCGTCTCCCGGGGCCCCAAGTGCTTTAACAACGGCACCTGCGTGGACCAGGTCGGCGGCTACAGCTGCGCCTGCCCACCCGGCTTCGTGGGCGAGCGCTGTGAGGGAGACGTGAACGAGTGCCTGTCCAACCCCTGCGACGCCCGTGGCACCCAGAACTGCGTGCAGCGCGTCAACGACTTCTACTGCGAGTGTCGCGCGGGCCATACAGGTGGGTGCCGCGGCAAGGTGGGGCGGAGGCCGCGGGGGCCGGGCAAGCCCCTCACGCCTGCTCTCGTCCCCAGGACGCCGCTGTGAGTCGGTCATCAACGGCTGTAAGGGCAGGCCCTGCCAGAACGGGGGCACTTGCGCCGTGGCCTCCAACACTGCCCGCGGGTTCATCTGCAAGTGCCCGGCGGTAGGTGCAGCCGTGGGGGGCTCCTTGGTCCGCAGGTGGCGGGAGGGTACCCCCTCGATGCCTCACACACCATGCTCCAGAGGGCGGGGCTTGGTTGGAGCTGGGCGTTACCGAGAGCGAGCGGTTTCTCGGAGCAGTGTCAGCTTTAGGGAAAGACTGTGCAGGCACTGGCCACGCCCCTTTGCACACACCCAACTTCCTGTTTCAGCATCTCGACTTCTCCCGGTAGGGGTTACGGTGGGGGAGCCAACACCGGGAGGAGCCGGAGCTGAACCTTCAGGGTCGCTCCTGGCGCGGGCAGGCTTTGGGCTCTGAGATGCGGTGTCACACCCCCGCCGGTGCGGTGCCCCGCTGGGTTCCTCAGGGCCCCGCGCATCCTCTCCCCTCCCGGGACGGGTCGTCGTGGGCCCTCTCCCAGGCGAGGGGGGCGCGGAGAGGCAGCGGCATCGCTGGGCGGGCAGGGGTCCCCCTGACGCGTGCCCGCGGCTGCCTGTCCCCGCAGGGCTTCGAGGGCGCCACGTGCGAGAACGACGCGCGCGCCTGCGGGAGCCTGCGCTGCCTCAACGGCGGCACGTGCATCTCGGGCCCGCGCAGCCCCACCTGCCTGTGCCTGGGCCCCTTCACGGGCCCCGAGTGCCAGTTCCCGGCCGGCAGCCCCTGCGTGGGCGGCAACCCCTGCTACAACCAGGGCAGCTGCGAGCCGATGCCCGAGAGCCCCTTCTACCGCTGCCTGTGCCCCGCCAAGTTCAACGGGCTCCTGTGCCACATCCTGGACTACAGCTTCGGGGGCGGCCTGGGCGTCGACATCCCCCCGCCGCAGATCGAGGAGGCGTGCGAGCTGCCCGAGTGCCGCGAGGAGGCGGGCAACAAGGTGTGCAGCCTGGGCTGCAACAACCACGCGTGCGGCTGGGACGGCGGCGACTGCTCCCTCAACTTCAACGACCCCTGGCAGAACTGCTCGCAGTCGCTGCAGTGCTGGAAGTACTTCAGCGACGGCCGCTGCGACAGCCAGTGCAACTCGGCCGGGTGCCTGTTCGACGGCTTCGACTGCCAGCGCGCGGACGGCCAGTGCAAGTGAGGCGGCGTGGGGGGGGCGGGGCGCCCGGGGGGAGGGGCCTGGGGCGTGGGCGGGACTCAGGCCGGGCGGCGGGGGGCGGGGCCAATGGGGGGCGGGGGTTCAGGCGGACTTGGGGGGGGGGAGGCGGGAGGCCGGGCCAGGGGCGCGTGGGCGGGGCCCGGCGGCGGCCGCCTGAGCGCCCCTGCGCCTGCAGCCCCCTGTACGACCAGTACTGCAAGGACCACTTCGGTGACGGGCACTGCGACCAGGGCTGCAACAGCGCCGAGTGCGAGTGGGACGGGCTGGACTGCGCGGAGCACGTGCCCGAGCGGCTGGCGGCCGGCGCGCTGGTGCTGGTGGTGCTGACGCCGCCCGCAGCAGCTGCGCAACAACTCCCTGCACTTCCTGCGGGAGCTCAGCCGCCTGCTGCACACCAACGTGGTCTTCAAGCGCGACGCGCACGGCCAGCCCATGGTCTTCCCCTACTACGGCCGCGAGGAGGAGCTGCGCAAACACCCCATCAAGCGCGCCGTGGACGGCTGGGCCGCGCCGGGGCCCTGCTCGACCGGGTGGAGGCCGCCCTGCTCCCGGGCGGCGGGGCCGCCGCCGGCGCCGGGAGCTGGACCCCATGGACATCCGCGGGTGAGTGGGCGCCTGCGGGTGAAGGAGACCGAGGGTCCCGCGAGTCCAGGACTGATAGGGCCCCGCGCCGGCGGCGTTCCTGCCGGAGCTGCTGACCCCCCCCCCTCCCCCCTGCCCAGCCGGTGTTCCAGCGCTGGGGTCAGCTCCCAGATGGGAACCAGACCCCTGAGGTCTCTGTCCTTCTGAGATGGGGGAGAGGGTGCTTGTGGCTCCCAAGGGGACAGTGGAGGGTGGCAGGGCCAGGTGGGAGAGCGCTTTGAGGGGTGTCTGGGGAGCACCTGCCGTGGGCTGGGTTTGCTGGGCTGGAGACAGAGCACACTGACCCCCCCCACACCCGCCCCCACCCCCCACGTCATTCTGTACAGACCTGGCTCCCTGCAACCCCAGACCGCCCTCCCTTTCTGGGAGCATCTCCCCGCATCGGGACCACGCCTGAGCCAGAGGGGTAAACTGGGCGGCGGCAGGGCATAAACCTGCGGTCTGAGCCCCCTGACCTGCGTGTCCCCCCAGATCCATTGTCTACCTGGAGATTGACAACCGGCAGTGTGTCCAGTCGTCCTCACAATGCTTCCAGAGCGCCACGGACGTGGCCGCCTTCCTGGGTGCCCTCGCCTCGCTGGGCAGCCTCAACATCCCCTACAAGATCGAGGCCGTGCAGAGTGAGTGGCCCACCCCAGCCGTGCTCCCTTGGGGACAGTTTGCTGGCTTCTAGGAAGAGCCTACCAGGGAGGGGTCAAGTCTCCTAGTCCCCCCTCCAAAAACGTTCTTGTTCTTTGTGCCATTTGCCGCCTATGGGTGTGTGTGCGTCATGCCATCCAGAGCTAGGGAACCACTTTTTCTGGGATTTTCTGCCTGGTGCGCCCTCCCTCCCCGTAATGACAGCTGTCGGTGTGGCTGGCCCAGGGGGACGGACAGACACATCTGCCGGAAAGTGGGAGCCCGTTCCTCCCCCCTCTCATCCCCCTGATTTTTCTTTGTTGGGTATTATTTCAAAATCATTACAGCTTTTTAAAAAAGAGAGAGAGAGAGAAGAATTGATCGGTGTCATGTGAAGTGTTGAAGTTTGTATCTTGAAAATCCTCCTAAATCCTTTGTCTTAACAGCTCCATGCGAGTGCAGTGATTTGAAGTTGGCTAATCCTCCCTTAAAGGAGAAAAAAGTAGAAGCCGTCTCCAGATAGTCGGCTGGTGCAGGAGAGAATTTAGCGATAGTTTGCAATTCTGATTAATCGCGTAGAAAATGACCTTATTTTGGGGGGCGGGTTGGAGGAGGGTGGGTGAGGAGGCGCCCAGCTGTGGAGCCAGTCCGCTGCCCCCCGGCTGCCGGCCTGCCGCGTAGCCGCCGCCTGATGTCCCGGCGCCCGCAGTGAGACCGTGGAGCCGCCCCCGCCCCCGCAGCTGCACTTCATGTACGTGGCCGTGGCCGCCTTCGTGCTCCTCTTCTTTGTGGGCTGCGGGGTGCTGCTGTCCCGCAAGCGTCGGCGGCAGCATGGACAGCTCTGGTTCCCGGAGGGCTTCAAGGTGTCAGAGGCCAGCAAGAAGAAGCGGCGGGAGCCCCTCGGCGAGGACTCCGTGGGCCTCAAGTTAGTGGATGCCGCTGCGGCCCGTGGGGGGCGTGGGGGAGACGGGAGCCGCCCCCTGCGCGCCCATGGGCCTCACCTCGCGCGGTCCGAGGGCGTCGGGCGGCCACCCGAGCCGTGGCCTCGGGGAGGAGCCCCGCTCAGCGTCGCTTTCCCGACCCCTTGCCCCCAGGCCCCTGAAGAACGCGTCGGATGGTGCTCTCATGGACGACAGCCAGCACGAGTGGGGTGACGAGGATCTGGAGGCCAAGAAGTTCCGGGTGAGTCGGGTGGGCTCCAGGGCCTCCCCGGGCGGCCTCAGCCCTGCCCCGGGACCCCCCCCCCCCATGACAGGGCTCTCTGCTCACACCCTTCCTCAGTTCGAGGAGCCAGTGGTTCTCCCCCGACCTGGATGACCAGGCAGATCACCGGCAGTGGACCCAGCAGCACCTGGACGCTGCCGACCTGCGTGTGTCCGCCATGGCCCCCACGCCACCCCAGGGCGAGGCCGACGCCGACAGCATGGATGTGAACGTCCGAGGGCCGGGTAGGTGCACAGCCGGCCACCCGCACCGCCCCCCCCCCCCCCAGAGGCTCTAGGGGTCCCCCTTGTCCAGCCGCCTGCCTGGGGTCAGTATTCAGGAAGCCGAGCACGGGGGCAAGGTGTGCTCTCTCCTTGGAGCGGGACAAGACGTCCCAGGAGACGCCGTGTCCTTAGCTGGCTCTGTCCTGGGGGTGGCTCTCTGCCCGCCAAGTTAATTTCTTGTCTCGAAGCGGCCAAGCTGTGGGTTTCCCAACCACGCGACTCTTACGTCGCTTGTTCTCGGGTGGGTTATTGCTGAAGGTCCCGGGCGGGTCAGGAGGCCAAGCTGCAGGGTCCTCATTGCCTCCGGCCAGTTGGCGGCCGAACCTGGCT
This sequence comes from Panthera pardus, assembly GCF_024362965.1. Taxonomy (NCBI): domain Eukaryota; kingdom Metazoa; phylum Chordata; class Mammalia; order Carnivora; family Felidae; genus Panthera; species Panthera pardus. The sequence continues at coordinate 91,997,642 of NW_026526766.1, forward strand.
CTGCCCCTTGGGGAGCTCAGGTTGATTGTGGTGGCTCCGGGCGGCATGGCCGTGGGTGCCCAGCCCCGCGGGACCGGCAGCACCGCCCTGGGGCCGCTGCCGGGGGCCGGCCTTCCTGACGGAGCGCTTGTCCCTGCCTTCACACAGACGGCTTCACGCCCCTCATGATCGCCTCCTGCAGCGGAGGGGGCCTGGAGACGGGCAACAGCGAGGAGGAGGAGGACGCGCCCGCCGTCATCTCCGACTTCATCTATCAGGGCGCCAGTCTGCACAACCAGACGGACCGCACTGGCGAGACCGCCCTGCACCTGGCTGCCCGCTACTCGCGCTCCGACGCGGCCAAGCGCCTGCTGGAAGCCAGCGCCGACGCCAACATCCAGGACAACATGGGCCGCACCCCGCTGCACGCAGCCGTGTCTGCCGACGGCAGGGCGTCTTCCAGGTGGGCAGCTGCGGCCACGCGAGCCCCTCTGCCTCCCGGTCAGGGCTGTCGACCGGGCTCACGGAGCCCCAGAGCCCCGATACCAAGTGTAACCTCGGCGGGGCTCGTGCTGAACGGGCGCTCTGAGTCGCGCATTCGCGGGGGAGGCGGGCCGCCAGGAGGTGGCAGCGCTTCCTCACCCCCACCCGAGACGGCCTCCTGGTCCCGCTGTGGCGGCCCATCACGGCCTCCCGCCTCCCGATCAGCCTTGGCTGGAGGCGTAGCTGGCGGCGGCGGTGAAAAGAAGGGTTTAGGGGCTGCGGCTTGCTGCTGGGAGCCCGGGGCAAGGGTGGGTCCGGGGAATTGGACGTCTGGGTTTTTGGGGAACATCCCCACACGGGCTCCTTTTGCAAGCCTCCAACTGGTTCCCCTGCCGCGCGCCCACAGGCTCCGAGCAGCCGTGCCCTCAACAGACAGGCAAGGTGGGGCATAAGCGGGGGGGGGGGGGGGGGGGGGTCATCACAGAGCTGTAATTTAGTGAGTTTTTAGCACGTTATCTTGCTGCAGATGTAGGCAGTGAGGCTAGTGAGAGAGGAGAGGAGCATTGAAACGAGCCCCCTGGAGCAGGCTCTGTTTGCTCCCACGGCCTTGGTGGCACAGAGACACGTAAATTCCCACGGGCATCTCGTGGGCGTGAGGCCAGCCCTTTTCACCCACCGGTGGGCAGGGACTGTCCTTCTCGCCTGTGGCCCCGGGCACAGCGGCACGTGAGGCAGGGCCTGCCCCTCTTCTGTGTGTCTGCAGGGACACGGCGGGTCTCAGCGGTCTGAGTCCGCGACTCAGACGTGGTTCTGCCCGCTGTGGCTGGGCGGGGGACTTCACCCCTGTGGGTCCTGGGCGGTGGTGGCAGGATTAGATGAGCGCGTCGGCCCCTGGATCCTCCAGCGGTGGCCGGCGGAGCTCCGCCCTTCCTGCTCCCCCCCCCCCCACCGCCCGGGCTGGTCCAAGAGGGGGCTTTGTCGCCGGCGGCCCTTGACTCCCGTTTGCCAAGCCTGCCCCCTCCTCTGTCGCGTAGATCCTGATCCGGAACCGAGCCACGGACCTGGACGCGCGCATGCACGATGGCACGACGCCGCTGATCCTGGCCGCCCCGCCTGGCGGTGGAGGGCATGCTGGAAGATCTCGTCAACTCGCATGCCGACGTCAACGCCGTGGACGACCTGGGTGAGCCGGGCCGCGCGGTCCAGCCCGCGGTGGGTGGGCCCCGTGCCGCCTGCCCTGCCCCAACCTCCTCTCTGCCCCGCACACAGGCAAGTCCGCACTGCACTGGGCCGCCGCCGTGAACAACGTGGAGGCGGCTGTCGTGCTCCTGAAGAACGGGGCCAACAAGGACATGCAAAACAACAAGGTGGGCTCGCGGGCCGGCGGCACGGGGCCCGGGCGAGGCTGGCGAGTCCCCTTCACCCGGCGCCACCCCTTTCTGGCCACGGGACCACCGAGCCGTGGGCAGAAACTCCAGACGTGGGCCGTCCCGGTGAGGGCCCCCGAGCTCGTGCGTGGGTGGCACCAGCTCTTTTCCCTCGTTGACCACGTTCGCCGACACCTCCCGGGCGGGCGCGTGCGTCTCAGCTCCGTAAAGGGTGCGACCGCAGCTGTCCCGTGTCCCCACGACCTGCGCCGCACTTTCTGTCCCCGGCCGTCACCGGGCGGGTGGTGCACGTAGAGCCCTGTCGCTGGTGGTGCGGGGGCGTGGCACATGGCAAGGCCCCCGGTTAAGCGTGAGCGGCCACTTGCCTGCACACGGAACTCGCCCGTCACTGCTGTGGTCTGTCCCCGAAGCGAGGGAAACGCTTTGCTCCCTAGCTCCTTGGCGGCCAGGCCCTGTCCACATCTCCCTGACCCGACCTGGGTCTCCCTCCTTCCTTCCTGGGGGACACAGCAGCCGTTGGGACCCGGGAACCCCTGAGTCCCCTGCGGGCCAGGCTTTGTCGCCGCCTCCCACTGGGGACACTGAGCCTCAGAGATGCAGCGGCCGCCGGAAGGGCATCGGGCCGTGGCCAAAGCCTTGTGTGAGCCAGAGAGGCCCCGTCAGGCCACGCAACAGCCTCACCGGGGACGTGTGGCACGCCCACCGTATAGATGAGAACACCGAGACTCGGAAGGAGCCGAGACGTCAGGGTCACTTGGGGACTGTGTGGATGGGGAACCCACCCCGGGGTGCCCAAGGACGCCCCTCAGGGATCCCCAGGTCCCTGAAATTGCTGCACTGTTTGTGGCTACGGCGTTCTGGAGGAGAGAGAGGCCACAGGTGTAGATTTCCAGTGGTGTCTGTGCCCCTCCCAAAGGTAAAGTCCTGGCGATTCAGCAGAATCTAGAACCCGACGGGCTGCCTGGGAGCAGGTCTCAGAAGACGTATTTAGGGCTATTTCCTCTTTAAGACATCACGAGGCCACGTCACGGTGCGGTTAAGGGATAGGGTCGACGTGAGCCTCCCGTCTCCCGCGGCGGGTCCTCTGGCGACCCCCCCACCTCCCCTTTGCCCGTTCCCAGGAGGAGACGCCCCTGTTCCTGGCCGCTCGGGAGGGCAGCTACGAGACCGCCAAGGTGCTGCTGGACCACTTCGCCAACCGGGACATCACGGACCACATGGACCGCCTGCCCCGTGACATCGCCCAGGAGCGCATGCATCACGACATCGTGCGGCTGTTGGACGAGTACAGCCTGGCGCGCAGCCCCCAGCTGCACGGCACGGCCCTGGGTGGCGCGCCCACGCTGTCCCCGCCGCTCTGCTCCCCCGGCAGCTACCTGGGCAACCTCAAGCCCGCCGTGCAGGGCAAGAAGGCCCGCAAGCCCAGCACCAAGGGCCTGGCCTGCGGCGGCAAGGAGGCCAAAGACCTCAAGGCACGCAGGAAGAAGCCCCAGGACGGCAAGGGCTGCCTGCTGGACAGCTCGAGCGTGCTGTCGCCCGTGGACTCCCTCGAGTCGCCGCACGGCTACCTGTCGGACGTGGCCTCGCCGCCGCTCCTGCCTTCTCCGTTCCAGCAGTCCCCGGCCGTGCCCCTCAACCACCTGCCCGGCATGCCTGACGCCCACCTGGGCGTCGGCCACCTGAGCGTGGCCGCCAAGCCCGAGATGGCAGGGCTGGGCGGGGGCGGCCGGCTGGCCTTCGAGGCGGGACCCCCGAGGCTCTCCCACCTGCCCGCGGCCTCCAGCACCAGCACGGTCCTGGGCACTGGCGGCGGCGTGAATTTCACCGTGGGTGGGGCCGCGGGCTTGAACGGCCAGTGCGAGTGGCTGTCCCGGCTGCAGAACGGCCTGGTGCCCAACCAGTACAACCCGCTGCGAGGGAACGTGGCGCCGGGCACCCTGAGCACGCAGGCCCCGGCCCTCCAGCACAGCATGATGGGCCCGCTGCACGCCGGCCTGTCCACGGCCGCCCTGTCCCAGATGATGAGCTACCAGGCCCTGCCCGGCACGCGCCTGGCCGGCCAGCCTCACCTGGTGCAGACCCAGCCGCCGCAGCAGAACTTACAGATGCAGCCGCCCAACCTGCAGCCCCAGCCGCCCCAGCCACACCTCGGCGTGGCCTCGGCCGCCGGTGGCCACGTGGGCCGGAGCTTCCTGGGCGGGGAGCCGAGCCAGGCAGACGTGCAGCCGCTGGGCCCCGGCGGCCTGGCCGTGCACACCATCCTGCCGCAGGACAGCCAGGCCCTGCCCGCCACGCTGGCCCCGCCCATGACCACCGCGCAGTTCCTGACCCCGCCCTCGCAGCATAGCTACTCCTCCTCGCCCGCGGACAACACCCCCAGCCACCAGCTGCAGGTGCCTGAGCACCCCTTCCTCACCCCGTCCCCGAGTCCCCCGACCAGTGGTCCAGCTCGTCACCGCATTCCACGTCTCTGACTGGTCCGAGGGCATCTCCAGCCCGCCCACCAGCACGCAGTCCCACATCGCCCACATTCCAGAGGCGCTCAAGTAAACAGCCGGCGCCCCAGCGGGACCCCGTGCTTCCTTTCCCAAGCCCCGCTGGGGCGCCCGCGTGCGCTCGGCAGACACCGGGACTGACCAAAGGGGCTTTTTCTTAAGAATCGTGTTTTTATACAAAATAAAAGGATGAGGATTTTAATTTTTTTTTTTTTAGTATTTATTTATGTACTTTTATTTTACGAGGAAACACTGCCTTTTTATTTATACGTAATGTTTTCTATGTCTCCAGGTAACAAGTTTTGTCTGTTCCGAGAAAATAAACTAGGTCTCAGTCATGAATTTTCCTACTTATGACATTGTTACGTATTTGTAAAATACAAACAAAGATTCAGGATTTATAAATGCCACTTATTTATTGACTTTTTGTTTTCTTCTTCAAAACCCAAAAAGAAAGGATGCTGGACAAGGGAGGTTTGAACCAGCATTGTCCCGAAGGGGGTGTGGGCCTGCCGCCGTGGCCCGGATGCCCCCGCCCCGCGCCCAGCCCCCTCCCACCCGCCCAGGTCCCCTGCCTTGTGTGAGAAGCTGCATCTCGAGGCAATACAACAGGCAAAACCCCCACACCTTTGGCGTGTGGATTAAGTTGCATTTAAAATAGGAATGTTGTAAAATGTAAATTGTGGTTTCTATGTTTCGGTGGGTTTTTTTTGTAATGATCGCTTTGAAAACATGCTTTTAAAGATGTGTCCTTGGGGGGCACCAAGAGCACATTTCATGGTACCGATCGTGAATCTTTGTTTCGGGTTCAGTATTACATAGCTGTTCATTGGTCTTGTGAGTTCCTGTTCCTTCTAGAAGCTCTTCTGCCCCTGGCCTTGATACTTAAGCTTTGTGTAAGCTGTGGGGTACCCGTCTTGGATGCCACGTGGAGGAATCCCACCCTTTTCTGGGGAAAGACACTGCCCGGGCCACCCCAGCAGCTCAGCGTGGACACTTTCTTCCAGGACAAGTGGAAACGGACTAGCAGCACCTGGGGCCCAGACCCAGCTCGCGGGGTCAGACCCCTCACGGCCCCAGATTGACGAGACCCCAGAACAGTCTCTCAAGACTTTGGAGAAACATGGCTGTGTCCGGCCTCAGTTCCCAGAGACAGATCATCCCACGGCCTGGTGTGTGCGGCTGAGGCGGTGCCCTCGGCAAGGGCGGGGGGGGCGATCCTGCCTGAGGGCCACCCCCACCCCCGGTCTGGGGGTGGGGGGGGGGAGCACGTGCCCAGGGAAGGAGCAGACACTTGCGATATCAAGTATAAGCCTGTGGCAAACTAAATGTCTGTAAATACATTTTTAAAGGTGGATTTTGTTTAAAAAATCTGAATGAACAAGTCTGTCCAGGGTGTCCGGGGTCGTGCTGACAGGGACGTCAGAGCGTGGCTGGGCTCACGACCCGGGCCTTGCCACCTGACCCGCGGCTGCCAGGCCCGTAGCTCATGAGAGCAAACCTGGGGAGGGCACCCCGCTGCCCGCCTTGCCCGGCGGGCGTCGGCCTCCTCCAGGCAGCCCCTCCGACCTCCCCGGGGGCAGTGTTGTGCGTCCCTAGTGGGCATGACCAGACTCGCCCTAGGATGTTGATTCTTGCGGGGTTTGGGAAAAAATAGAGTGTAGTTTACAGCAAAAGGAAACTTTTTAAAAAAGTGATCTACGTGCAAAACTGTAGGTGATGAAAAGGATGTATTTTTTTCTTTCATCTTTTTTTGTTAACCGATTTGCAATAAAAGGAATGCCGACGGTCATCCAGATTTTGCCAAACCTGGTTGTGGCATCGGCTCGCTTTCTTGGGGACGGGGGGCAGAGGGCGGGGCCGGCCTACTCGGAGGGAGGCGGCAATTCTGCCCCCTCGGACGGCCAGGGACGAAGACCGCCCAGCCCTGGCCCTTGGGGTGCTGGGACTACGCCATCTTCAGAAGTTCAGCAGCTGTCTCTGCACGTGTCTGGTCCAGGCCCTGTGCAGGGAGCCGGGGACACGATGTGAGCAAGGGCACGAGCAGCCCATCTCAGGGGACTCCCAAACCTGGGGTGACGCGGCTGCTGGGGCACCAGGCTGGAGGCGGTCCCTTCTGCCTCAGTTAGGGGGCAGGGCACCACTTGGACCCAGGAAGCCCACTACACACAGCAGGTGCACAGGGAGGGGCCCAGGGCCCAGCAGGAGGGCAAAGGGAGCCACCGCCGAAGTGCCTGAGCAGGGACACCACGGCGGTGACACAGGGAGTGGGGAAGCTTCCATGAAGCCGAGGGAGCCCTGCTGAACAGGGATGTCAGACTGGCCCCGGCCGGGCCCCCACACACGGGCCCCCTCCCCTGCCCTCCCACCTATGCTGCTATCTCCACCGGCCCCACCCCCAGCCGGTGGACTGGAGCCAGATTAACAAAGGGAACGTCTGCTGGGCTCCTCCTGCCTCAAAGTGTCACCCGCCCCCGCGGGCCCAGCCTACCGCAGTACAAGCGTCACCCACAGATTTCCTCGCCGACTCCGGATGCTTCATTCCAGCCCCCCACCCAGATGGGACGAGAGGTCCCGGGGAAAGGACTACGGGAAGCGACCCAACTTCTGTGTGCGAAGGAAGCAGACCCGGCCCGAAATGTGCCCAAAGAACTCCCAGCACCCGGAGATGCCACTCCTAGGTGTACACGCGAAAGAAATTAAAGTTGGCCAAACAAGTCCAGACATGAACGTGTTCCCAGCAGCACTGCTCACAGCCGCCGAGAGGTGGGAGCAGCCCAAACACCGGTCAGCTGATGCGCGGATGGACAAAATATAGATGACACTGTGATGGTTCATGTCACGTGTCACCTTGGCTGGGCCATTTGGCCCAACGCGAGAGGGTTTCTGGACGAGATTAACATTCGAATCAGTGGATGGAATAAAGCAGAGCCGTCCCCAGTGTGGGTGGGCCTCGTCCAATCAGTTGACAGCCGAATGGAACAAAAAGTTTCGGTGAGAGGGAAGGCCTCCGGCTTCACGCTTGACGGGGAACATGGGTCCTTTCTTGCCTTTGCGCTTGGACTGAGACATCCCTTCTCCTTGGGTCTCAAGCCTGCTGACTCTCAGACTAGAGGGTAACCGGCTCCTCTCCTGGTTCTCAGGCCTTCAGACTCAGGCTGGAACCCGAGCATAGACCCTCCCGGGCTCCAGCGTGCTGACCACAGATCTGGGGATAATCTTGTGAGCCAGCTCCCCACCATAAACCTCTTTATACATATATGCACCCCATTGGTTCCGTTTCTCTCGAGGACCCAGACTAATTCTATCCAGTGGGATACGATGTAGCCCTAAAACCCCGTGAAGCCCTGAGACGCCCCACAGCGTGGCCAAACCTCAAAAACATGACGCTGAGTAAAACAAGCCTGACACGCAGGCCACACGGTGTGGGCCTTCATCTGTGGGCAGTGGTCAGAGCAGGTGAGCCCTGAGACGGTGGGAGGGCACAGCGTGGCCCCAGGGCCGGGGCGGGAGGGCAGGGACCGTCACTGGGGCAGGAGAGGTGCGAGCAGACAGGGGTGCTGGGCGCACAGCTAAATGTCACTGAGCTGTTCGCTCCAACAACATTTCCTTTTCCGTTGTACCTCAGTTACTTGTTTAGCAGAAAGGAAGGCCTAGCTGCCTTTGAACTTCCAAGAAGTTTGTTCAGGTTGTGGGGCCCACTGGCGTGGCAGGATGGGCCTCGGGGGGGGGGGGTCCCGCTGGTCTCTGGGGGATCTCTCTGCTCCTCAAAGACCCTGGAGCTCCTGGCAGCGTGAAGGAGGCCCGCAGAGGAGCACGGTGGTGCCCCCTCGAGCCTCACCCTGCTGGAACTCACGCTGGGCGTGGGGCAGCAGACAAGGTCCTGGGGGAGGCTCGTCCCCCACCACAGGCTGCTCCGTCATGTCCCCCGCCCGCCCTGCATCCCCCTCCTCAGGGACTCGTCCCCACCCCCCGACTCCAAAGCGCCGGCTGAGATTCCCACCCATTTTCTCCCTGGGGCTCAAACCCGCTCCCGCTCTCCTGGCTCCAGAGCCCCCACCGCCAACGGGCCCTCCCTCCACCCCGTGGTCCTCATTCCTGGCCGTACAACCTGAGCCGGCCTGATCCGCCAGTCCCTACCGTCAGAAGGACGCCCACCTGGACACCACAGGCCCCCCCCAGGGGGGGCACAGGCCCTGACTTAGATCTGTTATGGCTCAGTAGCGTGTCCCCACCCCCCACAATTTCTATGTTGAAACCGCAGCTCCCGGGACCTCGGGATGTGGCTGTATTTAGAGACATGGTCCTCACAGAGGTAATTAAGGTAAAACGGGCTTGTTAGAGCGCACTCTAATCCGATCTGACGGGTGACCTTATGAGATCAGGACACAGACACGCCCATGGGGACCAGCAGGTGAGGACACAGGAGGAGAAGGCCGGCTGCGAGCCCAGGAGGGAGAACCTCAAGAGGACCAGCCCGGCCCGCACCTGGATCTCAGGCATCCAGCCTCTAGAACTGTGGGGGAGTTCATTTCCGCGAAGCCACTCAGTCTGCGGGGCTCCGCTACGGCAGCCCTAGCAGGCAATACAGGGTCCCAGGTCATACCTCTCAGGGCCCGAATGTGTGTCCCGGGGGCCACAAACGCCAGCAGTAGCCATCAGCCAGCGGGGGCGTCTGCCCTGGGTCCCTGTGCCTCCTCAGGGTGTCACTCCCAGGGATCCGAGGCTTGCACTTTTCAGCATCCCAAACACATGAACCCGCCACGGGGGCTGCCCTACCTGCCCTCCTGACGCTTCCTCAAGGGTGGTTCTCCTTCACGACTGCCTGTTTGAGAGCGGGGGCGGGGAGCACTTTTCCGGGGTCTCAAGGATGATTCAGAGTTGCACCTTCCACATGCAATTCAAATATTTTCGCAGCCACGTTAAAGTGAAAATAAACAAGTGAAGTTTACTAATACATCCTAATAATCCAATACGTCCAACCAATTGTCATCTCAACATGTGATTGACGCACAGTTAATGAGATATTTTACATTATTTTCCTCTCTCTCTCTCTCCCTCTCTCGAACTAGGTCTTTGAAATCCAGTGTGTGTTTCGGGCTATCAGTGCTCCTCAGTGTGGACCGGCCACGTGTTCAGCTGCTGCACGTGGCTGCACCCTGCCACACTGGAAGGCACAGATTTAGACCATGCGGGCACCCGTGGGCACCGGGGAAACCCGAGGCACATCACTGGCTTGGGGTCTTGCTTCACACCGTTCCGGGGTGAGCCCCAAATGTGGCTCCGCACCCCTCTGGCCAGAGCAAAGAGAGGACCGCAGCGGCGCCCACAGATGAGACTGGCAGGGTAGGGCGACACCCAGCCACTCACTGGGCCACTGGGCCACTGGGCCACGCTTCCGGAGCACGGCGGCCGCCAGAGACTGGGCTCGGTGGGGGAGCCGATCTTCCGGCTGGTGCCGCCCTGGTCTCACTGCGGCCCAGTCTTCCGTGGGCCGGTCCCATCCAGAATCCACACCCAGGAGCCCTGTGGGAGGGGACGGCGCCGTGGACCCAGACAGGCGCTGGAGAGCTTCCTGCGGCCGCTCTTGGAGGGGAGTGTCCCGCAGCCGGGGGCCCCGGCACGATGACAAAGTGCTTCAAGCGGGAGCCTGAGCAATGCCGTCGGGCTGGGTGCCCGGGCAGACGGAGACCAGAAGCGCTGCGTCCCCAAGCACTCGGTGGGGGTCGATGCGTTCGGGGAGCCCTGGGTCAGGGCTCGTTTGGACTCTAGATGCTCGTGTGTACCGTGGGCCTCGATGAGGGCAAACGTGCGCGGTGGCTCCCGGACGGACACACCCTGAGGGCCGAGGGCACAGCGCCCGTCGAGCTCAGGCTGGAAATGCTGCTCCCCCAGCACCTCACACACCTGGCTGTGCCCCCCGCCCCGGTTTGTGTCACCTTGTTTTCACCTTCCTCGCAGGTGCTGTTGACCCGAGGCGGGTGACTTGGCTCCTCTGAGCCTCAGGGTCCCCAGGGGAAAAGTGGGAGCTGCTCAGAGCCGACCCCAGAGGCCGCGGGTAGTCAGGACGCAGGGACGGCATGGCCGCTGTGGTGACAAACTCTGAAGCTGGTCTCCCCCAAACCGGGCAGCAGCCCCGCCCAGAGGTCTGCAGGGCAAATGCGACAGGGGCTGAGCGTGAAGCGTCTCGGGTTGGATTTGCCACGTCCACACGGTACTGGACTCGGGCTCGTTCCTGCACCAGAGCCTGTGACGCACCAGCAGAAGCTCCATGGGTCTCCGACACTGAGGGCCGTGACCCTCCTGGTCTCGCGTTTCTCCCTTTTAAAAACTGAGCCCTGGGGCGCCTGGGTGGCTCGGTCGGTTAAGCGTCCGACTTCGGCTCAGGTCACGATCTCGCGGTCTGTGAGTTCAAGCCCCGCGTCGGGCTCTGTGGTGACAGCTCGGAGCCTGAAGCCTGCTTCCGGATTCGGTGTCTCCCCCTCTCTCTGCCCCTCCCCCGTTCATGCTCTGTCTCTCTCTGTCTCAAAAATAAATAAACGTTAAAAAAAAAAAGAAAATTAAAAAAAAAAACAAAACTGAGCCCTAGGAAAGCATGTAACCTTAAGTTACTTATTCTCTACCTTATTTCCTTGTCTGGACAATGGAAAGCGGACGGTGCAAACCTGGCCAAGGCCCTCACCAGGTACCAGCGCCCCTCGTGGGGACAGGACGGTGTGGAATACGGGCGTTCTTGACGGAAAACAACGCCTTCTGGCCCCCGTAGCTGCGGATTAGATCACTGAGCGCAAAGCTCGAAAAATACACGTTTTCTGTTGTCCCATTAAATTCGACTCGTGCAGGATTTACGGAACACCTGCTGTGCTCGGGAGACCAACCCCAGTCCTGGGGGGGTGGGTGGGGCAGGGGGAGTCAGAGATGAAGAAGCCCCTGGAGAGGGCCGCAGTCTAGGGGCCATGTGCGGAGCCAAAACCTTTCATCCTGCTGCACCCAGGCCGGATGCTACAGGAGCCCGGCGTGTCCCAGATGCCAGCACCCGGAAACCCTAGGACTGGAAGGCGGCTCTCTGCCTCCCCCTGCTGGCAGCATCCTGCCAGTGCCCGCCGTGGCAAGCAGGTGGCCCCCATGGGGATTTCCACCAGTGACGTCTGCAATGCACATGCCGCCCAGTCATCCCGCCACTGCGCTATCCCATTTTACAGATGAGAAAGCTGAGGTCCAAAGAGGCAGGTGATTTCCCCAGGTGTCACCTCTCTGAGCCAGGGTCTGGCTCGGATTCTCCCGGTCCACGTTCTCCTAACCATTTGTGGCCTGGGAGGGCCCACAGAGCCCACGTCGCTCGGCCGCATCACTTCTCGGGCAGGAACGCGGCTGCTCAGGACCGGCCGCAGCCAGCCTGCACTCGGCAATGGGCATTTCGGGCCTCTTCCACGCTCCACCCTCCTGTCTTCCCCCAGGCCTCCAAGTCCATCCCCGTAATCGCCACCAATGCTCAGGACTCTCGCCTTCCTGTCTGATTTGGATCTTTGTCTGATGTGAGGAGAGCTGGTGCTGTGCAGGGCGGCAGGGAGGGGTGCAGACGCAGCTGGCAGCGAGAGAACCGGGTCCTGCCCTTGGGAGTCACCCGACGTTCAGCTCTCCCCACCGGTCCGGCCCGGCAGCCTCACTGCTCCCCCAGGGGCCCAAGGCTGTCTCCTGGGCCTCCTGACTCTCGTTGGCCCCTTGCCAGAGCCAGGGCAGGGGAAGCTAATGTGGACGATGGCATTCTTGCTGGGAAGTCCCTGAGAGCTTCCGCGCTTCCGGAGATCCGTGCAGGGCCCGAAGAGCCCCAGGCAATGCGCAGCTGGCAGCCCCCCCCCCATCTCCCACTTCGAGGTTTCTGCCCTTGCCGCTACAGAAGCTTCTGTTTGGCCTCAGCCACAAGTGCTCTTTTCCTCCGTCCCTAGCCCTACCGTGTCAGCAGCAGGTGGGATCCAGGCCTTGCCAGGTGCTCTCGCGGTGCCCCCCAGCCCCGGGCGCACGTTTGCAGCTGTCCAGGGTCTGTGCCCCCTAAGAGCGGAGGCCTGGCCTGCCGGTCCGCGGCCACACTCCCAGCTCCTAGCAGTGCGGGGCACGCGGGTAGGGGCTCGGCCGACGAGGTGCGTAGTTTTGTGAGAGAGGTCTCTCGGGTGTTTCCAGAGCCCTGCTGCAGCTAACAGAATACTGCTCACTTAGTCCCGTGGCTCTGATCTCTGCGGCCCGACTGGTGTGGAATCCGTGCCCTTCTGGTGCTTTCTACGACCCTCCTGTGACTTATAGTGTCACCTTATATGTTTAGTACTTGGCTCAGCGATAAAGGGAACAAAAGACCTCTGAGGCCTGCTGGGTGCCAGGCACGTCTGCAGACACTTGGGAGACGAGGGATGAGACAGTGCCATGCTCGTGCTGATGACGACGCTGAGGGTGGGGACATTCATCAAGCTCAGCCTGGATGTGGATTTTCTCTTGCAAGGCCTCCCGGAGTCTGGGAGGATGTAACGGGTCTGGCTTTGTACCCCAGCTGCACCCTCCCGGAGCCGCCGCCCTCTCCTCGTACCAGGCCTGGCCACACCCCGCCGGCCGACTTACAGGCACAAGGTGCCACAGAAACACGCTCAAACACCAGCTATCTCCGCCCCCAGATCCGCTGTCTCCTGAAGGAACTGATGTCCCCTTCCTCTCCACGCAGACCCCCTCAGCTGCATGGCTGCCTCTTCCGAAGTCCTGTCTGCCAGCTCTTTCCACTTCCGAGGCCCGCACGTGCTTTCGGCCTGGACCACTCAGCCAGACCTGTCTCACGGAGGCAGCCCCTTCCTATCTCCAGGCAGAGTCCAGCAGGCCCCCTGCCAAGCCCCCAGCCTCGGTGCCCAGGACTGAGGGCTAGAGTCGGGGGCTGAGCAGAGCCCCTGGTGTGGAGCAGGAGCGTCTTAACAAACGTCCACTTACAAACCACACCCTACTACAGCTACTTTATGCCCTGGAGGAGGGAGGGGCAGAGGCTTACGGCCCTGGACCACCAGCCTTTGTCTATAGGGACACTGTGGCTACCCTCCACCAAGGGCTCCTTCCACAATCACCTAAGTGGCTGGGTGTCAGCTCCACGATCTGGGAAGCTCCAGCTCCAGGGTGGGCACGCATGGGCAGCGGGGGGGAGCCCCTGATCCCCTCTCACAATGTGCTCACTGTCTAGACCAGTGCTGTCCGGTGGAAATAGGCCAGGTACAGACGCAATTTTAAAGTTCCGACTAGCTATGTTAAAGAGGAAACAGATTAAACAAGTTTTAACAGTACACTTAACTCACTATATCCAAAATATCACCGTTTCGACACGCGATGAAGAGCTGCCAGTGGGCTATTTCACCTTGTTGGCATCTGGCCTCTCATAGGCACTTAGGTCCCAGCTCAGCTCAGCTCAGCCCCCTCTGGGCGCTCGGTGCCAGTCCTCCCTGGACAACGCAGGCTCCTGGGAGAGGCTGACTCTCGTGATCCTGAAAACGCAGCGTGACAGGGTGCTGCAATGATGGAAAGGACAGCGGGTTCTCTGGCACAGGCTCTGCCCATCGTCCTGGCAAGCCTGCAGCCCTGTGTCCTGTGTGCTCGGGGTCGCGTGACCACAGCTCCGGTCATGATGAGGAACTAACAATCTTGCCCTCTGGAAAGAGCAGCTGACGCCAGCCCCCATGGGGGGCTTCAGGGAGGTGGTGGCATGTGTATCCGGCCTCTGGGAGCCCGGGGGGATAAGGAGGAAAGGAGTGAACGAGTGACACTGCAGGCAAAGGGAGGGACGCTTCCTCAGAAACAGCAACAGCTGTCATGGCAGGGCGCCCCCCACCGGCTCGGGCCCCTGCCCGTTCTGCAGCCAGAATCACCCTATACCCCGGACAGTGCGGTCCGTGCCTGTTGCTCTGGTATAAGCATCAACAGCATTTCCTTTTGGCCCCAAGTTGTGTAGGTGCTCCCCCGCCTGGACTCCGGGTTGCCGAGGACGTGATGGTCAGGGAGGTCAAGGAAGCTGACAGAAGGCACACAGCATCAGGTAGCAGGCTGGGCCTTGAGGCCGAGGGCCTGTGACGCAGAGCCCCAGCCTCCACGACCGATGGTGGGCCCAGAGCCTTCTCCTCCACACGGGCCCCCACATGGCCAAGAACCAGAAGGCCTCCACTCAAGAGGCTTAGCAGGAGGGGGAGGGGACAGACCCCAGCGCCTTTGCCTCTGCGTGCCCATGGCGGGGGGGGGGGGGGCGGGGGGTGACAGTGCCATGTCTCTGTGGAGTGGTTTGTTGGGACAAAGTGACTGCAGGAAGTGGGTCAGGGGCAGTGGGGTGGATCCAGGGAGCCCCAGCACCTATTCTCTGTGTTGACATAGGTTAGGATCTCCATTTCTGCAAGGCAAATGTTAGCTTAGCAGAGTGGCCACGTCAGAGGGACTGAAACTCTCCCCGCACCCGCTGGGGCCCTGACAGCGTGGCTGCTCCCTGCCAACGTCACAGCAAACAAAGAGCTGAACCGCGCTCCTTCCTTCTTCTCAGGCTTCTGAGTCGCACGGGTGACCAGGGAGTCCTCCCACCCCGGCCAGGCCTCAGCCGCTGCTGCACTGGCAGCAGCAGCCGCTGGGAGCTCGACCACCGGCGGATGCAAGCGTGTGGGCACACCTGCCACCCTTCCTGCCCTCTGGAAGAAGCTGGGGTGAGCGGGGGCAGGCTGCTACTTTTCCCTCTCCCTGCCAGGCAGGTGTGCGGGTGAGCGGGCCGGGGTCTGGGTGGCTGCTTCCTCGCCTACCGAACCTCTCTATTCTCACTGGGAAAATGAGGATACAAACGGCAGCACCCCCTCATCCCTAAGATCCACCGTGGGAGGGCTCTGATGGTGCCATCCTCCGGGCGGAGCAGGGGGCTAGCAGGGCAGCCCGGCCTGACACTCGCTGCCTGGGGGAGGCGCTCCAACGCAAACGCCCGCTCAACGGCTGCGGAACACAGAACGGAGTCCTGGTCTCCGTCCACGCGGTGTCGGGGACCAGACCGGGCGCCGAGGGAGCCAGGCCTCCATGGGGGCAGGGCGGGGCAGGAAGAGGAGCAGGAGCGGACGGCGCGCGAGCCGCGGGGGCGGCGTGGCTGCAGCCGGGGGCCAAGCAAGCAGGGGGCCGAGCAGGCAGGGGGCCTCGAAGGGCGCCTGCGGACCCTCCCGGGGCTCCGCGCGGGGCAGACGGGCAGTTTTCCGAGCGCCGGGCGCGGACGGAAACGAACTTCGCGGGTAGAACTGGAACCCCGAGCCGCGAGTGGCCGTAACCAGGCAACCGGCGAGTCGCCGCGAGGTGCGCACGCGTAGCCCGCCGCGGAGGCCGGCGCATGCGCAGCCGTCTTCCGCCCGTCTCGCCTTGGAGGAAGTCCAACGGCCAAATGGGAGGGTCGCGCCTGCGCCAGGGCGCCGCTCGGGTTCTCGGCGCTGCCGAGTAGCCGTTCTCGGTGGGTGCTCCTGCTGGCCTCGGTCGTTCAGGACTGGTTCTTCACTTGGGTATGACTGAAGAACCCTTACTCTTCTCACACCCTAAGACGAGAAAAGACTGGGAGAAAGAGCTGGCATAATCAGGGTGACGTCTCGGAGCAGTGCCCCGCGCACCCGGCCCAGCAGGTGGGCGAAGGGCGGGTCGCAGGGGGCGGGGCTGAGGTGCGAGGCCGAGGGGGCGGGACGAAGGGATGGGCGGTGAATGACGGGGACGCGAGGGGCAGGGCGGGGGGGGGGGGGGGGGGCGGGACGAAGGGATGAACGGTGAAAGATTGGTCGCAGGCGAGGGGCGGGCCAACGGGGCGGACGAATAGATGGCCCGCGAAGGACGAAACGCCGGAGGGAGGCCGGGCTAACGTGCCGGGCGCCGCGTCACGGGAGCAGCTGCGGTGGGCGGGGCCGGTGGGCGTGGTCGGCAGGCGTGGCGCGCACTGACGTAGCGGTCGGACACGTCGGCGGCGCGGCGGCCGGAGCCGGATGTGCCAAGATGGCTGCTGCGGCTGTCGTGTCTTCGCTTGTCGCCGCAGCCCGGCCGCTTCCGCCGGCGGCTCTTGAGGGGTTGGCCCAGGGGTCGCGGAGGGGCGGGGCACGAGCCGGGGTGGGCCTCGGCCGCCCTGTGGCGCGCCGGTGAGGGCCGGGGTCGGGCGGAGGGAAGTGGCCGGGCCGGGCCCAGCCCTGAGCGGACTTCGCGTCTCCGGGTGTCGCCAGGGGTCGGGCAGGGGCCCCGGGGGGGGCGAGCAGGAGGACCTGCGGGGCCGGGGCGGGGCAGGGGCGGCCGAGCGAGCGACCCTCCTGCCGCCTTCTGCACCTTTGTCGGCCGCCTCGGCCGACTGACGTGGACCCCGCAGGTATGGCCGGCTCTGTGGCAAGTGCCTGTCCGGCCCCGCTGTGTTGACACTTGTCTTCGCCCTGGTGGCCTCGACGGAGGGAGGGTTGTGTTGCAATGGTGAAGATGGACCAGACCTGCAACTTCTCAAGGAGTACGAACATGTAGGAAATTTCTTGTAACAGTTTTGCGTGTCCTTTGCTTCGAAGGTTCTTAAGCTGTTTTGTCCTCAGCGGCTGGGAGATTTCTCCCCGAGCCGGGCCGGTGATGGGACAGATTTGCATTTCGTGGCAAAGGGACCGAGACGCTGCAGTGGAGGTCGGGCCCTCGTGTGTCGCGTGAAGGGTTACGGGAACGTGTAATGAAGTTAGTACCGGTCGGGGGGCGAAAGTATGGTGTGGAGCGTCTGGTCGCGTCACAGCCATTTGAAATCGGTGTTTGCAGGTTCACCTAAGAGCTTCTGAGTGGTTGGAGGTGGGGCACGAGCCGCTTAAGGCTGTGTGTTCAACACAGACGACGTCAACCGGGGAGGGCGGCGAGGGCAGCGAGGGCAGGAAGCACACTGAGTCACACGCGGTCGCTCCGGAGCCATAGTTGGGCGAGTTTCAGCACAACCAGTGTCCCTGCAGGTCCCCCCCAGCCCCCCGCCCCGTGCCTCTTCTTCGGATTCCGGTGGCCGGCATCTTAACAGAGGTCAAAGGTGAGGCCAGAGGCAGGAGAGTGCTTTCTTGTTCCTGTGATTCGTGCGGCCCAAACAGCCGTGAGTCTCAACGCCGTGCTGACCGCCTTCTTTGGGGTAGCGTGCGCGTTGCACTGATTCTTCCCTGAACGTCAGTGCGTCCTTTGGGATCTTTGCCGTTTTTAGCAGCGTTTAGACTCCCCCTTCGCGTTGGTTAACATCTAAACGTGTTTGGGGCTGTACTTGGAAAAGCTGGAGCTTGTGGTGTCTCTAGGTCAAGCGCCCCACAGTCTGACAGCGACGTGACGCTCACAGCCTCCGAGAGCGACATTGTGGGCAAAGGGTAGAGTCTCCGGTGCTCCCTGGCGCTCCTGTTGGCCCAGCCTCAGTTTGCGGCGGCAGCCCCGGAGGTGCTCTGAGCATCTCAGTTCCTTAGCCAGGAATTGGATCGAAGATCGGAGACGGTTGTGCTTCAGTATCTCTCGTAGACACAGGGTGGTCTGACGAAGGGCTGGGTTTGTGAGTAATGCGTTTTTAAGAAAGACAGCCGGTGTCTTCTTAGAGTTAGATGACTCGGTACCGAATGACTTACTGGCTGGAAGTAAGTTGCCTGGGGCCAGCAGAGAAGTGATAGGCGGCGTTGCTGTTGGTGAGTAGAGAAGACCCAGAGGGTCATGTTCGTGTTCAGGATCGTTTCACACGCAGCTGCCTTATTGTTTAAAAGCTGTCAATTGTGGGTGGGGGGTGGGGGGTGGGGGAGATCCCGTTTTATAGGAAAGGGGTAGTGTTTGCTATGAAACGGTTCTGAGTTCAGGAGTCGGGAAGTTTCTTGAAGGAGAACGTTTAAGTATATACGCTGTCCGCGTTTGGATGACATTTCTGTATTGAACAGCAGCAGGGTTAGGGCATCCCAGAACCCGCTGTGAGTAGGATTTTGTAAGATGCAGCTGAGAAGGAACCTTAGATTCTCTCCCTTCACAGACAAAGAGTCTGGGTCGCAGGAAGAGAAGTGGTGTGCGTGGGGCCGTTCAGTTGGACTCCCGGCCCTGCCCTCACAGCCACGCCTCTGCGGTGTGATGCTCTGGGCCTCTGCTGTTTGGTGTTTCTCTTTTACCGCTGCTTAGAGCGGTTGAGGTCCTCTACTGGAGCCTTACAAGGAGGAAGTCGTGTTTCGGAAGACGTGCTGGGCGCCTCTGTCCCACAGATAAGAGGAAGAGGCCGGGCTGGTTGTACGATCAGTCCTTGTAAAGCTGAGCTGTACACATTCTTTGTTCTAAAATGACAGCTTAGAACCAAACGAAGCCTCCGGTGCTGTGCCTGATACAGTCTGTCGAATTTAAGTGAGTTTCAGAGTGCTCGTCAGTCCAAAGGCCTTCCCTGTTGGCCTAGGACGGACGTGGGCGAGCCGTAATGGTAGTGAGCTAATAGATCCATAGGACTCGTTTCCAGAGAGGGGTAGGAGCCTTCACCGTAAGTAGCTTTACTTCAGGTACATTCACAAATGTCCCCTTTTATCGACTCTGAGAAAGATTGCCGGGAGCAAAAGTGTCGTGCACCTGCAGAAATGTGTGGGTTAAGCCCTGGAGCCCTGCCACTTCTCCCTCTGGTGTTTACTTTCCTCCGTGATCGGTTACACGTCATCTGTTTGTTTGTGAGGGTGGCACTAGGGGGGAGGACTTGTGCATAGAGAAAGACAGCAAAGAGACGGTACCTGGGTTTGTGTCTTAAAAGTACCGGTTAACCGTTCAAGGTTACATTTAACGTATTTTCTTAAAAAGCGGAAACCACCGCTGGTTCTGGCAACAAAACACACTGTAAAGACGATTGTGTTTTCTGTGAAAGGTTTGTTGGCACTCTGGTTGAAAATTTCTGAGTCGAGTCAGTTGGTCAGTTTTAAAGCTGCTTCACGTTTAATTGGGGCTTTCGTTCCGGACTCACTTCTTGATAGCCCTCGTGGTCCGAGGCGGCTTGTTCCGCTCACGGTGTCAACCAGGCACAGCGCGGGAAATGAGACATTCTGCACGGTGGCATAAAGGGCATGTTTGTATATTTCAGATTCTGCCTGCGGCTTGTATCGCTCTGTACTTTACAACGCTTTTTCGTTAAAACGGAAGCGCGCATCTTAAACTTCCATTTTCATTTCAAGATGTAACATTAACCTGCGCGAAAAGTATGATGTGCCATCTTGATACAGGGGTTGGCCCTTTCAGGACCCGGTGATGATTTACGGGAAGGTGTCCGGGTACCGGGTAGTGAATCAGACGGGCAGTTAGGTTGCGCTCCGTTCATCGCTGCGCACTTGGTGAGGGCATCACGGAGGCATCAGGCGTGCCGTGTGGGTGCTCAGCTGGGCTGTGAAACTGAACCCCAGAGAAGGCAGTGGCTCGTCTGAAGTCAGTCAGTGAGCTCAGGGCACAGCCAGCGTTTGCTTCCGTGTCCGGCCGTGTTCTTGTCTGTGCGCTCAGCTGCCCTGGCCGGCCGCAGCCCCCCACCCGGGATGCAGTTCTGGGTGGGCGTGGGGGTAGGAGCGACGCGTCTCGGGACCGAGGACACAGACTCTCGAGTTGTTTCCAGCCTTTCTCTGTTTTCTTCGTTCTCCTGATTGCAACTGGGAGTTTGAATACATGGATTTTAGGCTAATTTCTTCTTTTTCTTTTCCAGTTCAGGTTGAAGAAAACCTATATCCTGCTTTCTGTGAGCAGCTCCTAGTCGTGCAACAGATCGGTCATGCAGCCGCCGCCTCAGGCAGCCCCATCAGGCGTGGTCGGGCCACCTCCGGCCGGGACTCCTCAGAGCATGTTCTGGTCCAACAGATCTTACAGGAGACAGGCAAATAGTAACGCATCGGTGACCCCGATAGCTTGCCCGTTGCAGCCGGTAACGGATCCGTTTGCTTTTAGTAGACAAGCGCTACAAACTACATCGTCGGGCGGTTCGTCCAAAAGCAGCGCGCCCATTCTGCAGGGCCCGGCCCCGCCAGCGTTCCTTCAACACCCTGGTCTGCCTGTGCCTCACGCGAATGCTGGGGATACCTCGCAAGGACCTGTGTTGCAGGCCACAGCGGACGCCGGTCTGTTTGCCAGCGCGTTGCCACCTTCGGCGCCGCCGGAGTCAGAGTTGCACAGGAGTGCCGAGCTTGCTCCCAGCTCGGAACCCGAAGTTCAGACTCTGCCACGTCCTCACATTCCAGGAGCGGGTGCCGACAGTCCCCACGGGGGCCATCCGCACTCGAACGTGCTTGGGCCCGAGAGACCCCTGAGTCGGCAGAACCCGCACGACAGTGCTGTGGCGCCGTCCCCTCTCTTCCCTCAGCCTCGTCAGCAAATGCCAGGGCAGTGGGGGCCGGGGCAGGGAGGCCCACAGCCCTCAGGTCAACATTATTGGCCCCGCCCAGAAGGACCTGTTCAGCGCCCGGTGCCCCACATCTCCGGCGTTTTCCTCTTCCCCACTCCGTCCAGCCCATATCACGGTCCCGGCCACGAGCAGCTCAACCCACTGGTGTCTTTGCCAGGACCCTTGGCCGCTGACGGAAGCAATGAGCCGGCCTACCTGCAGAGTGGTAACCAGTCAGCAAATAACTTCGATCCTGACAACGCGTTCAGGCAAAATTCTAGAGCTGGGAATCCTCGGGCGAGCCAGGAGCTCAGGCCAAATCCAGTAGTGAATAAAGAGCAGTTGCCAGACCTCGCTCTTGTGAATCCCCTCGCTCAGGGAAACAGCCCAGAAAGCCATTTGCACTACCCCCCGGGGGCCGAGACCAGCCGGGGTCCTGCCGGAAGTGGACTCGGGAGCTCTCTCCATGTTCTTCCACGGCGGAGAGACGGAAAACGAGGAGAACCTCTCATCTGAAAACACAAGCTTCGCTGGTCCGTCTGACTTGGATGGCTCCTCCCCCGGCCCGGGACTTGGTCATGCTCCCGCACGTGTGGGAGCGGGTGGCGTTTACCACGCCTTTCCCAGAGGTTCCAGCAACGAGGCCACGCAGCAGGGAGGCCACCCGCAGCCTTATTTCTCTCAGTCTGCAGGCGCCCAGCCTGATAGACCGGCCACGGCAAGCGCTGCCGTCACTGTGTGGGGCGGCCCAGCAGGTGCAGGGGCTCACGCCAGCAGCCCACAGTACGAGAACGTGGAGGACTTAGAGTTCATTCAGAATCAGGAAGTTTTGCCAAGTGAGCCCCTAAGTTTGGACCCTCCCGCCCCCGGCGATCAGCTCAGATACGGCCCCAGGCTCGGTGTTGGGGGCCACGCTGGAGGCGGGGGCCCAAATCTCGAGGCCCCGGATTCAGTGCCACACCCCGTGCGATCCGACAGCGTGTCGTCCAGTTACAGCAGCAAGAGCCACGGGAATCTTTCAGGTGCGGCCAGGCCTCGAGACCTGGGGGGCACTTTCATTCAGCAAGAAGTTGGAAAACCTGAAGATGAGTCTTCGGGGAGCTTCTTTAAGCAAATCGATTCTTCTCCCGTAGGAGGCGAGACAAACGAGACCACCGTGAGCCAGAATCACCGCAGCAGCCTGTCCCAGCCCTCAACCCCAAGCCCCCCAAAACCCACTGGAATATTCCAGACAAGCGCGAATAGTTCTTTTGAACCGGTGAAGTCCCACTTAGTTGGAGTGAAACCAGTTGAGGCCGATCGGGCCAAGGTGGTGGGCGAGGTGAGGGGGGCCGGACCCCACCAGAAGCCGCACCGGCCAGCTGCCGCACCGCCTGACGCGTGCCCCGGCAACTTGGAGCAGCCCCCGGACAACATGGAGACCCTGTTCGCACTCCGGGCCGGTTCTCTGCCCTTTACCGTACCCGTGGAGGCCGAGCAGGGGCTTGGGCACGCTGGGGGGCCGCCCTCGGAGACCGTGCTTCTGGCAGCTGAGAAGAGGCCCTTGGCCAGGGCCCAGGGAGCTGTGAAGTGCGAGAGCCCAGTGACGACCTTGTGGGCACAGAACGAGCTCCCGGATTTCGGGGGCAGCGTGCTCCTGGCCCCGGCTGCCCCGGCACTGCACGCGCCCGTGAGGCCTCAGCCCTCTGAAGTGATTCAGCCTCCTGACGAGGGAGTGTCCGGTCAGCAGCCCCGGCCGCCAGGCCCCGGCCTCCCTCTGCAGAGCAGGGATGGCGTCGGAGCTTCCGAGAACCTCGAGAACCCTCCCAAGATGGGAGAAGAGGAGGCCCTTCCCTCGCAGGCGAGCTCGGGCTATGCCAGCCTGTTATCCTCACCGCCCACTGAGTCTTTGCAGAATCAGCCAGTCTTGATTGCCCAGCCTGATCAAAGCTATAATTTGGCTCAGCCCATTAATTTTTCTGTGTCCTTATCGAGTCCTAATGAGAAGAGTCTGCCCTGGAGAGATGCTTTGGTGGGGGATAAACCGACAGCAAGCAGCCGGACTGTCGGGGGGGACTCCGGAGAAAGCGCTCCTGCGTCTGGGATCGCAGCCACCTCTGTCACCCGCTCGCCTCTGCCCAAGAGTCTCCCGCAAGGTAGCTTTCCACAAGTTCCTGGCACTTCGGAGACCGTTTGTACTCAACCTGCTAATTTGCTGGTTCAGCCGCCACCTCATCCGGTTCCAAAGAACTTGCTTCCAGAAGGCCAAAAGGTTCATAATGCAGAGAACGTTCTTCCCGAGCTGGCTGGTAGCCCTGCTGGAAGCACAGGCGTGATGTTGGTGCCGCCTGCAAACGCTACCTCGGTCCCTGCTGGTAGTAAAGCGGATCCCTCCGGTAATCGGGAAGAAACTTCTGGAGCCCTAGACTTCACGCTGAACAGGACTTTGGAAAATTCTCTAAGGATGTACGGCCCGTCCCGTTCTGACAGCCCAGCTTGTCCGCAAACCGTCACCAGTCAGCCTAGACAACCTGGGCCAGGGGCACAGAACCCAGACCGTTTCTACCAGCAGGTGACAAAAGACGCTCGGGACCCATGTGGCCTAGGGAGAGCCCAGCAGGAGCCGTCGCCGGCCCCCCAGCAAGGGCCCAAAGCAACATGTTCAGAACCTTCGAACCCCGGAAGTCCGCCGGTGCAGGGGCAGTCCCAAGACTCGGTCCCGCCACCGGCAAGTCCCGCTCCAGCTGACACGGGTCAGCAGCTGCTGCCTCGGCCGCCTCGGTCCTCCAGCGCGTCCGTCGTGTCCACCAGCTCCAGCCAGGCAGCCGCGCGGTCGGACCAGCAGTGGCTGCAGCCGCCTCCCTCGGACTTGGCAGCTTACTACTATTACAGACCCCTGTACGATGGCTACCAGTCGCAGTACCCCTCGCCATACCCGCCGGATCCTGGCACGGCCTCCCTCTATTACCAGGTACGGTCAGGCTCGCGGACGGTTGAATCCGGGACCAGCGGTCTCTCTCTCCCGAGTTGTGCTCCTTGGCAGGCTTTCGTTGCTCGCTTCGGAAGCGGCCTGTAGTCCCTGTGGTCTGCACCGTCGTGCACAGTGCCCGTTCCTGCACCACTGCTTGGGGAGCGTGCCCGGCTCCCGGAACCCTTGCAGGCTCACACTGCACACCTGTGTGTTGCGCGGTGCAGAGTCCCTGGTTAATTTTTGGCACGCGTGCCCCAGCGTGTGTGGCTGAGGAGCCCTCTGTTTCCTGTCCCTCCGGTGGGCTCTCTGCGGGACCAGAGCTCTGAGTTGCGCACCTCGGGAAACTGGGATATCCTCTCGAAGCTTCGGTGTGGTTTTGACGTGAAAAATCTACCCAAAGAGGAACAGGACAGCGCAGTGTTGTAAATCCCTCCGGGAGAGTAGAAACACGAAGGGAAAAAAGTTAGGTTCGGAACGTAATCCAAGCAAAACGGCCAAGGGGGATGAGATCCCGTAAACGTCCCTCGGGCGCATGGCGGTCCCAGCAGCGGGGCGGGGGCGGTGTCGCGCCCCACAGAAGACTTGCCGTTCACAGTGGCCTAAGTGTGTGAGTGTTGTGAAACACAACTGGTTCTGTCCAGTTCTCTGGTACTTTGAAACAGTGGGGTTCAAATGCACACGTTGGGTCACGATTTGCTTCTCATCATCTCTAGTCCCAGCCCCGCGTCATGCGAGGTCGGCAGAGTGTCAGAGGCCCAAGGAGTGTAGACCAGAAGTTTGGAAAGCACGGTCCTACAGTGGGCAGGTGGCCATCCTGGGGACCTCTTAGAGGCGGCTCGGGGGTACAGGGCTGGTGGGGGTGGGTCGGGCAGTAGCCCCCACTAGTAGGAGGCTTGTGCCTCCTTTGCAGGCTTTGAGCATCTTTGGGATTACATGAATACTGTGCGTCTAACCACTGAGATTAGCAAATTTGAGATTCTGGAAGGAGCCCCAAGGACTCCTGTTTCCATACGGGGAAACTGATTTCAGATCCATCCCGCGCCCAGGAAGGGCTGGCAGAGCACGAGGGGAGCAGCGTCCCCGCTTTGGGTTCTTTGTGCAGCAACCACACGTACATCTGGCAAACTCCAGCCAGAGCCCAGCACCACTCCCGTGGGAGCCCGCTTCCTTCCGCCCTCCCCCCTTGTGGCCACAGTCTCCGCTGGTGTCAGGAATAAGTCCGTTGGACGTGATTTCTCCACTTCGGCCAGGCGATGGTGGAGAGTCAGGCTCGTAGACCAGAGGGCTGCTTCAGGTCCCCCCACGTGGCGGCTCCTTAGAGACCGTCGTGGCCAGTCATGAGCCTGCGAGGGGTTGAAAGCCTCATGAGAACAGAGGACGAGCCTCTCTTTGAGGCTGCGTGTAGCTCCGGGACCCATTCAAATGGAACCCTGGGTATTTTGCATACCTGAGATGATGTGTGAAACGAGGACACGAACCCAGGGAGTCATAGCACCTCCGCGGCAGAGCCGTCTGGAGTCTCCACGGCCCCTCGGCGGCTGCCTGCTGACACGGCGGCCATCTCCTGAGCAGGACCAGGGCAGTCCCTTTCAGGAAGATCCTGCTGCCCGTCTGTGGCTGTGGATCTCAATTTGTAGGTTTTCTCTTCTGCACGAGGGAAGCCCCACGTCCGGTGCTCCTGGAGGGCCGTCACCAGCGCCATTTAGAGCTAGTGCCAGTTGCTTGACGGGTGGCTCTTCACCGATGTCTAACGTTGCGCAAACCCTTCTTCCAGCAGGACGTCTATGGCCTGTATGAGCCCAGATACAGGTCCTACGACAGCGCGGTGTCCGCCTACGCTGAGAGCTACCGCTGCCCCGAGCCCGAGCGGCCCAGCTCCCGGGCAAGTCACTGCTCGGACCAGCCACCTGCCAGGTGATTGACGTTCGTGTTGCCGGCTGTGGTGGTAACTTACCGATCTGAAAACATTAGACAAACCTGTTTTCTTCTGCGTATGTTTAATCAGCACGGGCAGAGCACAGGAGCACTTTGAAATGGAACAGAGCCCTCCCTTGCAGCCATGCCGTGCTGTCAGCCAGCCCTGGGTCGGGCCAGACCCTCTGCAGGGTCCTCCCTGGGCCAGGGGATCATCCAGCCACCACCGAGGCACACACGCGGCTCAGGCATTTTGCTGACCGGGTGCTCAGGGCCCTAAGGCTGTTCCCTGCTACTGACCGCAGTGGTGTGGAGTCGTAGGCCAGGCAGGCTGGGGCCAGGACCCCTGCCCACCTCCTTTTCCTAGCATTGCATCCGTGCTGGAAGGCCCCACGCACGTCTATCCCGCTACCCTCCTCCGCTGAGCGAGCGCGTCTCAGCTCTGTGATTACAGATGAGGGATTTTGAAAGAGCCTTGGCATCACGCCTTCCTGCCGAGCAGGAATGGAAGCAGGTCACGGCCTCCCGCTCAGACACATAGGGAGAGCTGGGACGGTGCGGCGGGCGCACCGCCTGCCTTCCGGCACCTTCCCCTGCACCTGCTTGTCGTCAGGTGGAGGAGTGACGTGTCACGGGTGTAGGTTTTGTTACAAGGCTACACGGCTTCTTGAACTCTAATAGAGGAAGTCTGATCCCCCATGAATTTGCCTGTGCACTGCTTTCCGAAATCGCGGGATCCAATCTCTGGCTCTTTGTCTTTGTTGGCTTGTCTGGAGACAGGGCTCTGTCTCTGTGGGCCTCTGCCTGTTCGGCCGGCCGCTCTCAGTCCATTGCTGGCCTGCACGTAGCCCAGACTTCTGGGGGCTTTGTGGGGGAAAGCTCCCGAGGTTTCAGCTCCTGTGCAGCACCTGGGAAGTAAGGCTCGAAGTGAAAATAAGGGAAAGCATCCGGTAGGTGTCTCTAGAACCCTCTAGGAGACCAGGGAGGGTGGAGGAGGGTGCAGCCAGGGCGCATCTTGCCGTTCCAGTATCCTGTCCTTTTGGCCACCTGCGAGTTAACGTGCATTCCAAGAGGCCAAAGGTGGCTCCGTGCTGTTGAGAAGTGCCCCAGCCAGGAGCGAAGCCAGGTCACGCGTCAGCGGCTCTGTCACCTGTCTGGCCGTGTTTCTGTGCTCTAAATGTCGTCACCACTCATGTGACAGCTCTGGAGAGCAGCCCGGCCTTCCTGCCCTGCTTTGGTCGGGGACGTGTGCCCACGTCCGCACGTGTGTGTTCTCGAGGACGTGGGTCCGTGTCTGCACTTGCGGACGTGTGTCCGTGTCCGTGTCCGTGTCCGTGCTTGCGGATGCGTGTCCGCGCTTGTGTGCGTCAGTCTCACGCCTGGTGTGATCACGTACCTGCAGGAACTGCTTGAGGTGGGAACACGTCCTTCGTTTTTGCGACTGTGTCTTCGCTGATGGGCGGACGGGCTCGGTTGGCGAGGGCAGCCGGGAGGTGGCGTGGTCGTGGCTCTGCGCGGTGTCAGATCTCTGTTCCGAGCCCACCGCTGGCGTGTGCAGCGGCCCCCCCCCCCCCCGCTCTGCAGATGGGTGGGGTCTAGAGGGCTGTCCTCCAAGGCCCTCGGAAGGGGCCTCGTTCCCACAGCTGAGCCGTGAGAGCGGGTGCTGGACCGGAGGACCGAGTGCGGCTCACCGGCCGTCTCTGTCCCGGGAGCTGTGCCGGCCAAGCCCCCCGGCTCAGCCGAGCGAGACGTTCCTGAAGGGGCATGGGAAGAGTCCCATTTTAAAAATCAAGTATCGTCTAAGGCTCGTTAGCAAGAGACGAAACCGCTAACGGGCCATTCTAAGAACCTTACTGCCCAGAAGGTCTGACGCGTGACCTCGCCAAGTTCTGCTTTTCTGGCGACGAGAGACGCGTGGCGGGGTCTGTGAGGCCAGCCTCCGTCAGACACAATTCAGGCGTCCTGCGGTCAGGTTCGAGAGCAGACTCGAGGGGCTGAGGCAGCCGCAGCCCTGCGCCTGGGCACGGACCCTCACCCGTCCCGAGCACACGGCACGCGGTCTGCGCCGAGGGTACCGACGTCGGCGTTAGGTTGGTTTTGACAGCTCGGTGCTCTCTGCTTCCGCTCGGGGTTGATAACCGGAAACTTGAGAGCCTGTTTGAGTGTCGCTGTGTGGGATGTGGCACTGAGCAGGCAGAAGGCGGTCAGTTCCCTTAGTTTGTGGCACCTAAGTCGTTACTTGGGGAGGTGAATTGTAGCTGCGTGGCAGGGAATCTTACCTCATCGTCGTCACTGATTTTCTCATTACGATTTTTTCGCCACGTGTCTTGCCGCACGCCTGACGCTCTGGGGGTAGCGTGTGCTGACTGACGTCTTGTCGTATCCTGAGGAGGAAGTGGGAAAGTTGTTTTGTAACGACATCGTGTGTGTTTTCAGGCAAGGCTATCCTGAAGGTTACTACAACTCCAAAAGCGGATGGAGCAGCCACAGTGATTACTACGCAGGCTACTACTCCAGCCAGTATGACTACGCAGGTAGGTTCACAAGCGCGGCCGGCCGGCCGCTGGCGCAACCGCGTCCAGACCACTAGTGCGGCCGGTGCGAGGCAGTGTCCTCTGGCCGTTTCTTACGAGGCCCTCCGTTCCATTGCTCTCTTTAGCTTTCTAATCCAAGAGCCAAAGTGGTGGAAGATAAGCCGCGCTTGGGAATAATTATGCTGCTGTATTTGTTTAGAAATTACATCTTAATTATAGCAGTTATAGCAGTAACGTATCTTTATCACGTTAGTAGTTTCCTGTGATTTTCTAGCAAAACATGATTGTGAGTAGTTCCAGGATGGCCTCGGCCCTGCGTATTTATTTAAGTTGATGAAAAGAAATAAAATGGGAAACCAGCTCCTGGGGTCACACTGGCCCCGTGTGGCATACCGGTGGCCTCCTGTGGCCGCCCTCCCGCCACGGTGCAGGCATCAGATGTCCTCACTGCATACGCCCGGAGCTGCCTTCCCATCTTGACACTCTGCCATTGGGCGGGGTGCTCATCTCAGCGACACGTCCCCCTGGCGGTCGTGCTGGTCACTGCTGCCTGGCTGTGACCTGTGCTTAGCTGCAGGGGAGGGTCCCGGGCCCACTGTCCCTTGGTTGTCCCGCTTCCTCCAGGCCTCTTCCCCATGTGCGTTTGTGTCATTTTACATATAAATTTTGCTCGTAGCTGCCAAAAATGGTACATCTAGGTTATAATGTTAATGTATTTTTTAAAACGTGTTTATTTATTTTGAGAGAGAGGAAGAGAGAGCACAAGTGGGCAGGGGCAGAGAGAGGGAGAGGGAGGGAGGGAGGGGGAGGGAGGGAGGGGGAGAGAGAGAGAGGGGGAGAGAGAGAGGGAGAGAGACAGAGAGAGAGAGAGAGAATATCCCAAGCAGGCTCCACATTGTCAGTGCAGGGCCCCATGTGGGGCTCGATCTCATGAACCAGGAGATCATGACTTGAGCCGAAATCAAGAGTTGGATGCTCAACCGACTGAGCCACCCAGGTGCTTTAAGTAATCTTTTAGTTTTGGATTATTTCTTAAAACTTTCTGAACTAGTTTTGGATGATTTCTTAAAACTTTAATCTTTTAGTTTTGGATTATTTTTTAAAACTTTTTGGGGCGCCTGGGTGGCTCAGTCGGTTAAGCGGCCAACTTCGGCTCAGGTCACGATCTCACGGTCCGTGAGTTCGAGCCCCGCATCGGGCTCTGTGCTGACCGCTCGGAGCCTGGAGCCTGTTTCAGATTCTGTGTCTCCCTCTCTCTGACCCTCCCCCCTTCATGCTCTGTCTCTCTCTGTCTCAAAAATAAATAAACGTTAAAAAAAATTAAAAAAAAAAAAACTTTCTGAACTACGTCAGAAGCCACGTAAGGAAAACGTATGGTCGTAGAATTAAGTACCAAAAGATAGTAACTACGAACAAGGTTTTTTTAGGTTTTTATTTTTTTAAATCACCCGTGTTGAGAGAAACCCGGTGAGTGTTACATGTTGTCGGTACAGGCAAGACATGCCCGGGTCCTCGGCCTAACAGCTAACACTCTCCTAGGTCATGCTGATTTGGGGGAGGAAAGATCGGTTCCTCTGAGATCCTCAAGGCATCCTTCAGTCTGGGCTGGTGTGGTTTCTCTAGCCAGGGCGGGAGGCGTGTCTTGCTTTGCCTGTTGTAATAAACTGTTAATGCCCCGCTCACAGATGCAGGCCGCTGGGACCGATACCACTATGGCTCCAGATTCAGGGACCCCCGCGCCTGTGACCGGAGGTATTGGTATGATGCGGAACACGATCTGTACCGGAAAGAAAACTACACTTACGGGGACAGGTTGGTACGACACGCGTCGATGAGGAGGGTTGCTCGACTCTGCCCTCACGTCTGGCGTATGTATCGGAAAGCGACGCTTGTGCTTGGGACCCTGAGGAGCCGCTGACATTGGGGTCCCTGTCTGAAGGACAAAGATGAACAGGCCCTCCTGGCAGTTCCCGCTTGCGTTGTTGGGTGGGGGGCGTTGAGAACTGGCCTGGGGGCGGCGCCAGGAGACGGCCCCTCCTCTTCCTGGTCCGGGAAAGGCATGGCCGCACGCAGGTGCGCTTGTGGCCTGTGTCTCCAAATCTGAAGGCGAAGGCGGGGTCTGGATTTGGGCTTGGGATGTGGCCACTCCGCCCAAGGGTAGGCTCCCACTGGTCGTCTGAGGGTCAAGACCCCGGCTGGTGAGCCGGCACCCAGCAACAGGGTGGTGACGACACGGCGGGACCTCACTGCCGTGTAGCAGAGGGCCGTTGTCCTGGAGCCCCCTCCCCACGCTTCCCTCTCCTCGCCTCTGCTCCCGTTCTCTCCAGGCCCGAGAGGTATGATGACCCCTGGAGGTACGACCCTCGCTTCACTGGCAGTTTTGACGACGACCCTGAGCCCCACAGGGACCCTTACGGGGAGGAGGCGGACAGACGCAGCGTGCACAGCGAGCGCTCCGCACAGAGTCTGCGCAGCAGCCTCAGCTCCCGCTCGCGCCAGGTGGGCCCCCCCCTTCCCGTATTCGACCGCGTGTCTGAGTCTCCCGAGCTCCCAGGAGCTGATCGGTCCCGTCTGCTCTGTTTCCTCAGAGTCAGGTTTACAGAAATCACGGCATGACTGCTGCTTCCTACGAGGCCCCGCCTCCCCCAGACTCCTTGCCTGGAGATTATGCCTACGGCAACAATTTTGGCAGCGTCCAGGGCTTCCCGGAGTACGGTTACCCTGCCGAAGCCGGCTGGCCCGCGACGGAACAAGGTGTGTGTGTGGTCGGGGCCCAGGCGCTCCTGGCCGTGGAGGGACGTCCGGTCACTCTGCCGGGGCGGCCTCACGAGCCCGGGGCGACAGAGGGAGTGAATTTCAGCTCTGATGGGAACTGGCGGTGCCTGGCCTGGTTGTCTCTGCAGGGTGAGGACTGCCGTGAGTCACAGAGCTTGTCACGGGGGCTGGTGACATCCCTCGGACTCAGACCTGAGAGCAGCCCGGCCTGTCCATGGTGCCCACGCCGGTGTGGCTCTGAGTACAGGCTCCCCGCCAGGTTCTCAGGCGCGGCCGCCCTGTGCTCCCCGGTGCTGGCTGCTTGGGTGTGGGAAACTCCTGACTCCCCTTGAAAAACTGCGTGGACTTGTCACCTGTGCCACAGTCTCGACTCCTCTCTGAGACACTGGATCAAATGCTGTCCCCTGGAGAAGTGCAGACGTGGGTGTCGGACCCTACAGGGCGATGCTCCCGTGAAAATCTCTGTCCTCGGCCCCCTTGTCGACCCCTGCGCCGCTCACCGTCAGGGGCCAGCCTGTGAAGGAGAGCTGGGGGTGTGGAGGCTCTGGGGGCGTCCGAGCAGCTGGAAGCCCGACGCTCCTCGCGAGTGACACTCGCTCCACGCACGCGGCTGTTTCAAAGGAGTTCTCTTTTCAGAAGAGAGTAGCCGTCGTGTCTAACGGCCGAAACGCTTTTCTGACACACACCTAAGTTCTCCTTTCTGGGAGGACGTCTGACCAAAGTACCTTCCAGTTGGAAGCCGGGTCGCCACGACCGGTCTGACCTGTGACTCCAGCCACGTGGGCGTCGTGAAATTCTGTGCTGTTGGTCTAGTTCAGAAGCACCACAGGGTGACAAGCTGTTTCTTTTTCACTTTATTTAAACGTAGCTCCATCAAGACCAACTTCTCCTGAGAAATTCTCAGTGCCTCACGTCTGTGCCAGGTTTGGTCCTGGGGGTCAGCTCATTAAAGTGATTCCAAATCTGCCTTCAGAAGGACAGCCCGCGCTGGTCGAGATCCACAGCATGGAGGTAATTCCGTGAGTAGAAATTGCACCTCGCAGGACTGTCCTTGAAGAAGTGACCTTGCAAAGCGTTTCTCTGCACACGTCTTCGATCCGCAGATGTTTCTGTTGCGTTGGGTCGTGTCAGTTTCCTCTCAGAGATCAGCATGTCAAGCGTCTGCGTTGGGGGTCACGTCAGACTTGGTTTTATGGCATATTCACTTTCTGTCTTCATTGGCATTTCTGGTTCAGCAGGGAGGCCTCTTACTGGTGAATGTGGGTTACAGGGAGAGGCGCTGGGGTGCAGGAGGCTGGTGGGGGGGGCGCCCTCTTCTGCGGCCCTGGCAGGCCTCTTCTGTGCACGTTAGGGCCCCACTTCAGAGTTTGAGGGGAGGCGTGGTTCCCACTCCTTCAAGGAGAGCTTGAAAGTCGCCGTTGTAAACCAAATGTGCCCGCGCCCTGTGACGGAGGGGCAGCCACCCCCCAGGTGGCGTCGACCGCTTGGTGCGCCTGTGCGGCCGGCAGACGCTGCCCCTGAGCCGCTGTCTCTCTCCACCCCCGCCCCGCCCCGCCCCGGTTCCACCAGACCTTGCTGCAGCACACGCCGGACCAGGAGGAGATGCGCTCGTTCCCGGGACCGCTCGGCAAGTACGTCCCCGTCGGAGCGCCCCGCGATGTCTGTCCGGAGGCGGCTGCTGTGCTCGGCCTCGCGGGTGCAAGGTGTTGCTGTTCATCGAGCGTGTGTTCTTTTTTCAGAGGTGACACCCATAAAGTGGATGTTATTAATTTTGCACAGAACAAAGCTACGAAATGTTTGCAGAATGAAAATTTAATTGACAAGGAGTCTGCCAGTCTCCTTTGGAATTTCATTGTTCTCTTGTGCAGGCAGAACGGGGTAAGTTTCTCGTTGGCCCCTGCCTCGGTCCCCCCGCACCCCGAGGAGTTGGGCGGGATTTCTATTCCGGGCTGTGCTCGGCGAAGCAGGGTCACCATCCAGGGGCTCACGCAGGAAGAGCTTCCTAGCAGTGATTTGGGGAAGTGGAATTCAGGGCCGTGTGGTTTGGGGCAAAGGGAGGTGTGGGTCCACCTTTTTGTCGGCCTATCAGGCAGTCTGTGGTCTGCCCGTCCTGCTCCTGGCCGTGTCACGGGCGGTGCTCTGTGCCCCTGGGAGTAGAGCGTGCACGTCTGAGGAGTCCTGCTCGGGGCCTCACCTGATGACGAGCGGGAGTGTCCTGTCACCCCGGCAGTGAATTCTGTTTGTGGTAAAGCCTTCCGTTCTTCTTGCCCCCGTGGCCCTCGCAGACCGTGGTGGGAACAGACATCGCGGAACTTCTGTTACGAGACCACCGAACGGCATGGCTGCCTGGGAAGTCACCCAACGAGGCCAACCTGATCGATTTTACTAATGAGGCGGTGGGACAAGTGGAGGAGGAGGAGTCCGGGGAGGCCCAGCTCTCGTTCCTCACCGACAGCCACGCGGCCACCACCAGCACTCTCGAGAAGGAAACCGAGAGGTTCCGAGAGCTGCTGCTCTACGGACGCAAGAAGGTGAGTGGGCGGGGGGGGGGGTTTCCCGGGGCACAGAGCACAGCCGAGGGGTGCGGTCCCGCTCTTGGGTGCGCCGGAGACGCCGTCCCGTGTGGTGTTGGTGTGTCCTCTCGCGTCAGTGGGTATTTTCTTCCGAGGGTTGTGGGGTCGGAGGCCTGCGAGTGCGCTTTTCGGTCATTGGGCAGATAGATGAATTTCCCGTGCTCAGGCTGCGCCCCTGTCGTGTGCGGGTCTCGGGGCCAAGCCGAGCACGAGACAGAAATTGCACCATCCTCCCCGGTGAGGCGGGAGCCGGGGGCCGGTGGGGAGCCGATCACAATGTGCAGAGCCGTTGGAGGCTCGCCGGGACCAGGCAGACTGCGGGGAGGGCCCCGGGGGCGCCCTGGTGGCGGGGGTCTCCCAGGCCGGCGGTTCGTGGCACTCCGACGTCGTGATGCGCTCCGAAAGCTCGTGTGCGATAACTAAACGGTCTTCACGTGGACCTCTTCCGACCGGTTGAAATTGTAAAGTCTGTCCGGTTTGCCTCCCGTTTACCTGTACCGCAACGTGTGTGTCTCCCGAAGGTGTCCTCTGAGTCGTGCCCCGGGTGACTTTGGGTAGGGAAAGTCTGCCTTAGGAAAGGCTCTGTGCGCGTCGAGATGACGTTCGTGGAGGCCTCGTGCCGCGTTCTGGAACGGGGATGCGATCCCTGTGGTGTGTCCCACGGGGGAAGCGATGGTTTGGGGGTGGCGGTACCCCGTCTCGGTTGCCCTGGTTTCTGATCGGCGTGTGTGTTCTTCATGCTGCTAGTAGATGACAAAGCGAGATGTGTATTCGCCAGCCTGCTGCCACAGGGACTTTGCGGCTGGGGCACATGTGAAAAGTGGACTTCGTTTCTGAACCGGAGCTGTGTGGGCAGACCTTCGAGTCGCGCGTTCCTCGGTGTGCCCTCTGCTCTGCCCGCCCCCAGCAGTGCCTGACGACACGCGGGCCGCCGCGCCCGCTTGCTTGTGTCGGGGAGATTGTTCTGATAACTCAGGTAACCCCGAAAACACTTTGCAGGATGCTTTAGAATCCGCGATGAAAAACGCCTTGTGGGGACATGCTCTGTTGCTGGCAAGCAAGATGGACAGCCGGACACACGCCCGGGTCATGACCAGGTAGAACATCTTGCCCTGTAGACTGTCTCTGGGCACTTCCAACTGGCCCGGTCGTGCTGCCCGGCCAGCCCTTGGAAGCACAGTGGCCTGTAGTTTTCGTCCCAGAAAGCAGGTGCCGCTGGCCCGGGCTTGCTTGGCCTTCGTCCGTGGGTTGTACCGCGAAGGGAGTTTTAGGAGTTTTTATTGACCGTGTAGTTCTCGTACTTTCTGCGAAACCACCACGAGATCCTGGGGCCTCGTGTTTTCAGCTGCTTGATCGAAACACTGGGACCTGTGCACTTCGCCCGGGTTAAGTGCCAGACGGCCATTAGATGGCCAAGACGAGACCAGACTTGTTTTTGTCTTTTTGTCCTCGACACAGGGCCAACTCGGGTCTTCGTCTCTTTGTATTTGCGCAGGTTCGCCAACAGTCTTCCAATCAACGACCCTCTGCAGACAGTGTACCAGCTGATGTCGGGCCGGATGCCCGCGGCGTCCACGGTCAGTGTTCAGGGGCTCGCGGGCATCTCCACGGTCCGGCTGTCTGTCCGGGCTCGCTCCTCTGACAGATTGCATCGCGGGCCGCGAGGTCTGCGACCCCCTGTTGGTCTCGCTCCCTCGCTGTGCTCTTTGAGCTCACCCGTGAGAGATGAAGGTGACGCTGTCTTCTGAGGAGGAGGGTTTATCTGGGTTTGCGTTTTTCTGACCTCAGTGTTGCGGAGACGAGAAGTGGGGAGATTGGAGGCCGCATCTTGCCATGATCTTGTCCAACCTGAGCAGCAGTGTGGATGTGGAGTCCAGGGCGATGACCACCATGGGCGACACGCTAGGTAGGTCAGGTGCGGGCGCGGGCCCGGAGGTGGGGGAGCGCAGGACGTCCGTGTGTGGAAGCCGCTGCCGGGGTACTGAGGGCCGTTCGCGTCGTCTCTGTGGTATTTTCCGTCCACGTGTTTTGATTCCTGGGAGAACTCGGCGTCACTGGCCGCGGCCTGCTTTGTGTCTCCTCAGCTTCGAAAGGTCTCTTAGATGCTGCGCACTTCTGCTACCTCATGGCCCAGGTCGGGTTAGGGGTCTACACGAAGAAAACCGCAAAACTGGTTTTAATTGGATCGAATCACAGGTGAGGAACACAGCGGTCTCTGTTTTCCTGCAGAAGGAAAGCACCCTCCTTCAGCCCACCCAGAGACGGCGGGCGGCCCGGCAGCGGCTGCCGGCTTTGTCCTGTGGTGTGACGGGCTTCTGGGTGACCTGCTCAAGGACTAAGGTTCCCTGTTTCCTCGACAGTTTGCCGTTTTTCCAGTTTGCGACCAATGAAGCCATTCAGAGGACGGAGGCCTATGAGTATGCCCAGTCCCTCGGGGCACAGACCTGCTCCTTCCCCAACTTCCAGGTCAGCGGGGGTGGGCGGGCGCTCCGTGCTGACAAGTCTCCGACCATCGCGGGTTTGAGTCCTTGCGCAGAAAGCGATAAAGTGTTTTTGGAGATCTCGAGACACTCAAGCGTCCGTAATGCTTGAGAAGAAAGCCCTGTTGAGTTGAGGATTTTGTTTGCCTTTAAAATGTTTGTTGAGCGTTTGGTCCCCAGTACTTTGTCTGTCGGCAGCTCTTAGCGTCGTGGGGAGGGTATTATCTGACCGGGGACCGTGTGGGCGTAAATGTCTGTGGGGCAGAGCGAGTGGGGACGGCTGTCCCGACCAGCCTAGTAAGCGTGTTGAAGAGAAAGAGTTGCCAAGAAGCTCAGTTGTCGACTCTCATCTGAGATACCTTGGGGGGCACCTGGCTGGCTTCTCGATCTCGGGGTCGGGAGCTGGAGCCCCACGTTGGATGTAAGGGTAACTTAAAAAGTGAAATCTTATGGGGCGCCTGGGTGGCGCAGTCGGTTAAGCGTCCGACTTCAGCCAGGTCACGATCTCGCGGTCCGTGGGTTCGAGCCCCGCGTCAGGCTCTGGGCTGATGGCTCGGAGCCTGGAGCCTGTTTCCGATTCTGTGTCTCCCTCTCTCTCTGCCCCTCCCCCGTTCATGCTCTGTCTCTCTCTGTCCCAAAAATAAATAAAAAACGTTGAAAAAAAAAAAAAAATTAAAAAAAAAAAAAAGTGAAATCTTAAAAAAATAAATAAGCGAAAGGTGAGGTCCCTCCGGGAACAGGGTTGGTGCTTTGGGCAGCCGCCGGGGGCGTGTGTGAGGTGCGCGAGGCGAAGCGTGAGAGTAGCTCCAGCCTGGGGTGGGGTCTGGCGGGGGCGAGGGGCGGTGCCTCAGACCGCTCTGCTCGTTCACCTGCTCTAGGTGTTCAAGTTCATCTACTCCTGCCGCCTGGCGGAGATGGGGCTGGCCACGCAAGCCTTCCACTACTGCGAGGTGATCGCCAAGACCATCCTGACGCAGCCCCACGCGCACTCTCCGGTGCTCATCAGCCAGCTGGCTCAGGTGACGTCCCCTGAGCGTCCTCCCGGTGTCACCTGGCTGACGGGACTCGGGAACCGAGCTAGGACCGTTGGGACTTCCTTCGTGAACGGCTTTAGCAATTCTCGTGTTCTTGGACAGGCATCCGGTGTTTTTGCGTTAGCGTAAGAACTCGTCAGCTCTCTCACCCCAGCGCAGAAACGGAGCGGTAGCTTCTAAGGAAGTTTCCCCGGGAGACTCACCGTGGGGCCCTTGAATCTAGCGGTTCACAGCGTGAGCTACCAGAGTCCAGCAGCCTGGCTTTGGGTCCCGGCTGCTCCAGGGCCGGCCTCAGTTTCTTGCTCTGTAAAACAGGGACCGCGTGACCGGCCTCCAGGAGCAGGCGAGGCTCAAAGGAGACGGGGTTGCGCGTGGGGACGCCCAGCACAAGCCGCCCGCTGCGCCGGCGCTCCCCTCTCCCCGGGAGTTTCGTTCAGGAGAATGCACTCGCGCGATAACTTGGGAAAGTGTTTCATTATGAGAAGTTTTAGACGTTTACGAAAACAGAATAACGGATCCTTCTTCCGCCAGCCTCAGCAGTGAACCCAAGGCCACCTTGTTTCATCTGTCCCCACCTCCCTCACCGTCCCTCTCCCCCTACCGCCCGTCAGGGTGTGTGCATTTCTGGGTCCATTCAGTGTTTTGATCGGTGAAGCCAGGTCCGTGGGATCCGATGGGAGGGGCAGCAGACGCGCTCCAGGGGGCGTGCGGACTGCTGGCCCCCGCGCACACAGGCTGACGGGTCTGCTAGGGCGGATTCGAGGCTCCCGGGCCCCCTTGCTGCTGTCTCGGCCTCGCCGGCCGCTCCGGGGCAGGTCACGGCGCGCCTCGGAAAACCTTCCCGGGCGATGCAGCCGCCCGGTTGGGTGACGAAGATGCTTTTGTCTCTGGGTCATCCGGGTGGGCCTGTCCTCCCCGGTGGTGACGGGCTCTTCCCCCCACCCCGTGTGCGTCTAGATCGCCTCGCAGTTGCGGCTCTTCGACCCTCAGCTGAGAGAGAAGCCGGAGGAGGAGTCCTTCGTGGAGCCCACCTGGTTGGTCCGGCTGCGGCGCGTCGAGAAGCAGGTCAAGGTGTGAGGTTTGCTTTCGGTCTCGGGAGACGCGGTGTCAGAGACGGGCTGACAGGCGCGGTCCGTGTCCCCGTTTTCACATTGAGTGTGGGTGTTCGGTGTAAACGGTAGGACTTCAGAGGCGCACGGATTCCCGGGACGGGGGCGGGGGGTGCTCCCGAAGCACAGACGCGGGGAGCGGGTCCCCCGGGGTTGGCGCCGCAGCGCGGGGCTGTGGGAAATGCCTGCGGTGTCTCTCCTGTAGGAGGGCGCCGCGCCGTGGAGCCTGGACGGGGCCCTCTCCCAGCGCTGCCCCAGCACGCCCAGCCCCGAGGCCGGGCAGCACGACGGCCCAGGACCCGCCCAGCCGGGCAACCCGCTGCTGGCACTGCCTGTGCCCAGCGCCGAGCGCTTCGGTCAGGGCGTGCGGCTGCTGCCTTCAGGTGAGCCCCGTGCCGCACGCGGAACATTCTCGCCCTGCCTCTCTGGGAGAGCGGAGGGGACGTGTCTCAGCGCCGCATCAGCCTTCTCCTCTCCCTCCGCGAGGCTGTCCGTGCTCCCGGCTGTAAACATCGGCTGAGTGGGCGGACGCCCCTCTGTCCCCCGGCGGCTGAGGCCAGGAGGACTCCGTGCACGCAGCCGCTCTCCAGGTTGTGTTGGGTCTCGCTGTGGCTTAGAGCCCTTGCCCGTCATCTTTAACGACGTCCTCCCTTTTGTCCTCAAAAAGCCCGCGTGCTGTTCTTCCCCCAACCGCAGAGGCCCTCGCATCCCCCGCGCTTTCTGTTTGGGCGCCTGGTTCTCTTAGCGCATAACGAAAGAAACGTGGCCACGCAGAATGGCGCGTGCTAAACTGTTCGGCGACCGCCAGTTCGCTTCTCCAAGTGACTGGAGTTAGCGCCAGTGACCTCAGGCTGCTGTTCGCTCTCTGCAGCTCCACCGACGCTCCCCGACAGCCAGCCGGCCCTCCCCGCCAGGGTGCCGTTGTTCCCGGTGCCGCCACCCCCCGGCCCTGCGGAGCTGGGGCCTGGCTGCGGACCCCCGGGGTCTGCGCTTGGCTTTCCAGAGCCCTCTGTGCCCGAGCCTGCAGCTCTGTACCCAGGACCTGGACTGCCAGCGGGTGCACCGTCTCTGCAGGAAAGTGAGCACCTGCCCCAGGAGGCCGGAAGCCAGGACCCAGGTGGGTCTCTGCCGCGACGCCATCCCCAGAGGCCTGGACTGGGTTTGGTGTTCAGGAGGTGATTGGCAGAAGAGCCTTAAGTCATTTGCGCTTGAAACGAGTTGTATCGCTTACTGTCTGCTAAGGGTTCTGGAAGTTCCAGGCGGAACGGCTGATCGAGATCCACGCTAGATTCCCTTGTGACTTGGCTGTCGGTTGGGACGCAGAGCGTGAGCGGGTGTCCCGGTGTGGCGAGCCGGCCTTGAGGCGCGCCCGGGCTGGGACCTGCTCTGCGCTCCGATGTGGTTCTCGTGCTGTGTACTCGGGCACAGTACGGTGTAGACCCGTCTTTGAAGATGAAGCCATTTCGAGACCATTTCCGGTCTCGGGCTCTGAGGCGCGTCGCGAAGCTGCCACCGTGGCTCTCTCTTCCGTTGACAGGGGTGATGCCACAGGAGGCACTTGGGAGAAACTCGCTTCCGGAACGGAGAGAAGATGGTTTTGGCGGAAAATTTGCTCATCTGGTACTCTCCCACTTTTTGTTTTTAAGCTATTCGTTTTCCATAAGCTGCGTTGATTAGGAGCCCAGACTTGTCGCTCTTTAGTCTTAAGTAGGAAGATAGTAGTGAAATTGAGGAAATTATCCTTTAAATTGCTTCTCAGTGGGAAAGCTCCTCTGAGATAACTTGGATCCTCACCATACGGAGTTGGGGAAAAGCGTTACGGAGGAAAGCGCTCGTTTACTAGTGTGGTGTGGGGAGCATTCCTTCATGGAGAGAAAGTGCTCGTTTGTAACGAAACTGCATTGCTAATTTTGACTTTCCTAAATTGGAGAGCCCTACCCACTCTCTGCACCTCACTTTGTGCAGTAGAATCCCTAAAAATCTCACTGGCCTCTTGAAATCGAGGTATCGTTTCATCAGACGTGTCTGGTGTAAACACCACCTCTGTTTGCTCTCGTCTCAGCGCGGGGGCTGAGGGGGGGAACAAACGCTTTTCTGCACACTGTTCTACAGCCTTCTGTACAGACAGCAGGCCTCTGTGGGCATGCGGTCATCGTCTAAACTTTTGTTACACGTTCCTCCATAAGAATACTCTGTTTTCGTGTAAAATGACAGTTACTAATTTTGAAAATGGGGTCTTCGCTCAGCGAGAAGCATTTTCTAAATAAGCCTATCTTTTAAAACGCCCCCTGCTCCACTGTGCCCAGTCCCTTCCTTCTTCCTTGCAGCCCGGCAGTGCCCCCTGAGCTCCCGAACCCCCCCCCCCCCCCCCCGGCTCCTGCAGTGTGCCTCGACAGACTGGCTGGCTAACTGCAGGCTGGGGGCGGGGGGCAGCTGTGTTTCCCCCCCCCCCCCCCCACTCTGCCCTCCTCACGAGTCATAACACCTCTGCTGTGGTGCCCTGGGTGACCCTCCTCCCCTGTTGCCTTGGAACAGGGCCCCTCCAGGACGTCCCAGGACTCCGAGGTCCCTCCGGCGTGGGAGCGTGCTGGCCCCGGAGCCCTGCAGCCGCCTCTCACGTCCACGCCCGAAGGGAAGAGGCCTGCACAGGCGGCCGGGAAAGAGGTCAAGGAGCCTAAGAAGGTAGCACACGGCCCACCTCCGGCGGGGCGGGGGCTCCCACAGGCCCTTCCTCACGCCCCGGTGCTGGGCGCCGGGCCCCAGGCCACCGTTCTTGCGTCACTTGGGCCACACGGTTTGGGAAGTGAAACGTGAAGCTTCGTGAACGTTCGTGCATCTGTGTCCCCAGACGGGCACGGCCCGAGTGAGGTTGGAGCAGCGCGGCCCTCCCAGGGGCCCCCTGTGTTCGCGGCCTGTCACAGCCCAGCCCCCGAGGGTGGCCTCTTCTGATTTCTGTCACCATTGGCCGGTGCCTCCTGTTTTGGGACTCCTTATAAAGGAGACTGATGTTTAAACGCCCTCGTATGGGAACATCGAGGGAGGGTCCGCAGATGCTACAATTGTATTTATCTTTCGTCCTGGGTAACGGACACAGACAGGCTGGTTATGTAAAAGCCACACGAGCGGTTCTGGTCTGTCTGCTGTTGGCGAGAGTGCTCATTTCTCTTGGGGGTCCAGCCTGGGAAGGGGCCGCCGGGCAGCTTGGACCTGGTGACCCGTCCAGCAGCACAGCCAGGGAGGTGGCGCTCCTTCCGCGCGCCGGGCCGTCCCGCCCACCGAAGCCTCTGCCGGGCTCCGTGCTGCCCCCTGGTGCTTTCAGCTCGCGTCCCTGGGGGGCAAGGGTGCCGAGCACCTTCTTCACGTGCCCGTTACCACCTCCGTCGTCGGCTTTGTGGTGCCGGCCTGTGTCTTCTCCTGCTTTCAATCGGGTCCTTTTCCACGGTGGCCGCCAGTCCCCTGTTAGATGCACGTGCCCCACATCCTCTTCTACACTGTGGGTCGGCTCCTTACGCTTCGTGTTAGTTAGCTTATGAGGAACGTGTTCTTTTCTCTTTTTTAAAGTAATCACACCCACCGTGGGGCTCGAACTCACAGCTCTGAGACCAAGAGACCGAGAGTCACGCGCTCCACCAACTGACCCAGCCAAGTGCCCTTCCCCGCCTTTTTTTAAGTAGATTATCGGTTCTTAATACGGTTCAGTCTCTCGGCTTTTTTAAACGGCTGGTATTTTACTGAAACGCAAGTGTGATCCAGAGTGTGCCGGAACCGTGAGCTGGAACGTGATGCTTCAGCGAGGCGGGAGCGTGCAGACCCGTGTCGCCCAGAGCGACGGGTTTGAGAGCGCACACAGCCGCGGCGGCTCCTTCCCTGTTCGCTTGTTCTAGAAGAAGCAAAGTACGGTACGCGAGGAGCGAAGTCAGCGTTCCTGACACCTAAATTCTCTCAGGGCGGGACACGGGGGACTGTTTTGAGGGGGTCCCACAAGGACTTTCCCAGCCTTCTCGCCACTGCTCAGGCAGGGAGGGAGGATGCCGGAGGCTGCCATCCGTTGGCGTCACACAGGAAAAGTTCCAAAAGGCACATTGTTCAGGTTTTTAAATTGTGGTAAGATACACGCAGCGTAAAAGTG
Organism: Panthera pardus; assembly: GCF_024362965.1. Classification (NCBI taxonomy): domain Eukaryota; kingdom Metazoa; phylum Chordata; class Mammalia; order Carnivora; family Felidae; genus Panthera; species Panthera pardus. The sequence continues at coordinate 92,039,842 of NW_026526766.1, forward strand.
ACCATCTTAACCCTGTTTTGAGGGCATAGTTTGGGGGCGTCAGGCTCATTCATGCTGTTGTGCCGCCGTCCCCCCCCCCCACCCGTCCCCAGAACGTGTCCGTCTTTCCAGACTGCACTCTGTCCCGTTGCACACGGACCCCCCCCCCCCCCCCCCCCGCCCTCGTCCGCGGATCCGACTCTGCTCGGACCTCCTGTGAGCGGACCCTTCGGGACTGGGCCTTCCGTGTGGGGCTCCCCTCACCCGGCACCACGTCCTCCAGGGTGTTGTGGTTGTTTCTGTATTTAGAGCAGCGAGTCCTGGTTATTTCGTTGGCTGCCCGGGAAGAAGAGGACGGAGGCTTATCTGCCCGACGACAAGAACAAGTCGGTGAGTGCTGTAGGACGTGGGGCCGGCGGGGCCTGTGAGTTCACGTGACGTGGCCGGCGGTGGTCCGCACGGCGCTCCCCGGCTGCGGGCACGGCTGGGTGGGCGTCTCCTGAGTGTGCAGCGTCACGCGGGGCCGCGCTCCGGGTCTGTTCCGCCGAGTCTCCGGACTTCTCTCTTTATTTTCGTGATGGTGGCAGATCGTCTGGGATGAAAAGAAGAACCGATGGGTGGATGTAAACGAGCCGGAGGAGGAGGTGAGTTGGAATTCCTAGCGTCTGCTTGACGGGAGGGGTGCTCCCTGCCACGTGGCCGTGGGCGCCCGCGAGGCCCCCGTCCGCGCCCGGTGGCCGCGGGTCCACGGGCAGGTCTCTGAAGCGTCTTTCCCTCCGCAGAAGAAGGCTCCGCCCCCACCACCAACCTCCCTCCCCAAGGCTGCGCAGGCCGGGCCCCCCGGTCCCGGAGGACCCCCGAGAGCCTCCGTGAACATGTTTTCCAGGAAAGCAGGTAACAGTCGAGGCAGAAATTAGACGCGGAGAACTCGCCTGCGGTGCGGGCTCAGGAGAGTTGAGGGGAGGTGGTGGAGCGCGCAGGAGGGACGGCAGCGTCACGGGGTGACCCCGTCTCCGGAGCACGAGGGCCCCGCTCAGAGGCGGCGCGGCGCTGGTGGCTTCGGGGTGTGTGTGAGACGGGGGGCGTCACCCCGGGGGAAGCCAGCCCTGCGCCACGTGGGGAGCCGCGTCCGGGGGGGGGGGGGGGGCCGGGGGAGCGGGGTCCTGCGGTGCGCTGACCTGCATTTGCCGCTCGCCCTGACGCAGCCGGAGCCCGAGCGCGCTACGTGGACGTCTTAAACCCGGGGGGCCCCCAGCGGAGCGAACCGGCTCTGGCTCCGGCGGAGTTTTTTTGCTCCTCTGGCCCCGATGCCGATTCCCACCCAGTCGTTCGGACCAAACGCAGGTAGGGGGGATGGGACCTCCTGACCTGTGACCTCCTTTCCGAGAGCCCCTGGCCCTCACCTCCCTTTAAGAAAAATGACCCGGCTGACGTGCGGGGAGCCTGCGGTCCATCCGTGTTTGTTCACGGATCCCTTTCCGTGTCCCCCACGAGTGCACCGTGGGAAGCCTTTCCCCTGGAGACTGTTCTAAATGAAACCCCGACGGTGTCGCGGATGGACTGACAGCCTCCCGCACTGTCCCCTTCACAGATGCGGAGGAAGCCCCACCCGCAGAGGGGGCCGGCAGGGAAGGGCGTGCGCCTGCAGGGGGGGCCGTCAATCCAGAGCCGGCCTCACGGCCCCAGGTGAGCCCCCCGCGTGAGCCCCCAGGCGAGTGGCGCCGCGGGGACGGGCGGCGGGGGCAGGGAGGACTTGGCCCGCGCCCCTGCCTGGGAAGGTCGGCCTGCTGTTTGCATCATTCCCGTCGTGCACCCAGAGAAGACGGTTTCCGTGGAAGTCTTGCCCCTGAGGGCCTCTAGAGATGGAGATCGTGACCATGTGGTGCACGTGGTGTGGTGGCCTTGGCTTCCTGAACCCACAGTCCTAAAGAGACTTTTTTTTTTAATTTTTACAGCTTGCACGTGAAATAGGATGGTTGGAGGTGGACAGAGTGGGTTTCAACCCTGGTTCCCTGTTAATTAGCTACTTAACATTTATTTTTAAAAGAGAAATTGAAAAAACAGGTTTTTTTTCTAATGTTTGTTCAGTTTTGAGAGACAGAGTGTGAGCAGGGGAGGGATAGAGAGAGGGAGACACAGAATCCAAAGAGGCTCCAGGCTCTGAGCTGTCAGCACGGAGCCCGACGCGGGTCTGGAACCCACGAATCGCAAGATCTGACCTAAGCCGAAGTCGGACGCTTCACCGACTGGGCCCCCCGGGCGCCCCAGCTACTTAACGTTTAAAGGATCACGTGACATCTCAAAGCCTCTGTTTCCTGTTCTATGAAACGGAATAACGAGGGCGCTTGCGCACGAGGCCATCAAGGGGCCCACGGCCCGAGTTCCCCAGAGATAGGCTGTCGTGGGACCCGCGGCCGTTCGGAGGGGCGCGTACTCGGACTGGAGCTGCGTGGGCCGGGGCCAGAGGGGGGAGTCGCGTCGGTCTGCCCCCTGTGAGGGCTCCGCGGGAGTGATGGCCACCGCGTTTCTTCTTTCCTGACAGGTGTTAGGTTTGCCAGCGGCGCTCCCTGGCCCTGAGCTCCCACCCGCGCACGAGGACGGTTCCAAGGGAGGAGAGGTAAGCCGCTCCCACAGGACGTACCTGCCCAGACACCGGGCTGGGGACATCGCCCGTTTGTACCGTCCAAGTGGCTTCTTCTTTAAATGAGAAAGTTGACGGGTAGGAAGGGGCAATTTAGCAGCTTTCCGGGACTTAAGAAGTGTTGTGGTCCCACAGCACAAGCAGCGACCCTTACGTCTGCAGGTTGTGTGGGAGCCGCGTGCAGAGCAGGGTGTGAGCTCACACACCCCGGGCTCCCCTCACTCAGCACAGCAGCGCTGCGCTCACGCTCCTCTGGCAGCACGAGGGCAGGCCCCCTCGCCCCCCAACTGATGGTTTTCCTTCAAAACATGTTTTTAATGCTTCTTATTTATTTTTGAGGGAGAGAGAGTGTGCAGACGGGGGCAGAGAGGGAAACACGATCCGAAGCGGGCCCCGGACTCCGAGCCGTCGGCACAGAGCCCGACGCGGGGCCCGAACCCACGAGCCGTGAGATCACGACCCGAGCCGAAGTCGGGCGCTCAACCTACCGAGCCGCCCAGGTGCCCCCATCTTAATAAAAGCTGTACGTTGAGGGGCGCCTGGACGGCTCAGTCGGTTAAACGGCCGACTCTGGATTTGGGTTCAGGTCACGATCTCACGGTTCGGGAGGCCCAGCCCCGTGTCGGGCCCTGCGCCCACGGAGCCCGCTTGAGATTCGCCATCTGCCTCCGCCCCTCCCTGCGCGCGCGCTCTCTCTCAAAACCAGCAAATGAACGTAGACGTTCCCTTAATTAAAAAAAGCCCAGCCGTCCCTCACGGCAGGAGTTTCAAACTAACGCTGGTGTTTGGCCCACTCGGCCTGTGTTGACTCTCACGGCGTCACAAGGCCGTCTGGGGTGGAGCTGGCCGCGTGGAGCAGACGCCTGTCGATCTCTCATGTGTCCGTGTTGTGTGTGTTCTTGCTGTTTCGCAGCTTTCACGCTGTAGTTCACTGAGTTCATTGTCGCGTGAAGTAAGCCAGCATTTTTCTCAGGTACCTGTGGCTGGCAGTTCTCACTGAACACGACCTGAACCGGGTCGCCTTCGTGGTTCCCTTAAGAGCGCTGTGCCGGCCCGCGTCGTGCCCCCCGTCACTAACGCAGCCCGCCGCCTCCCCGCCCGCCGCGCGCCACAGGATGCAGTGTTCCTTCCTTCCAGTGTCCTCGGGGCGGCCTCGGGCCGTCCGCTTACACGGGCGACCGAGTCGACCCCAGAACGTCCCTAGGGGACGGGTGACTTTTGTAATTTCGTTCTTTCCGGATCGGTTTTTTCCAAACGGCCGGCCGCAGGTGCAGCCTCACCGCGTGTGAGGGTGTCTCAGAAGCCCGCCCGGGTCCGGAGAATTTCTGGTTTCTGATCAAGCGCGGGGCGTTTCTGGGCGGCCGGGCAGAGTGAGGCAGCGAGGCTGTCCTCGGCCGGGCGGGCTGGGACACGGGAATCCTGAGTCTTCTGTGTGGATCGCACGACGAAGCTTTCCCGTTGCCTCGATGGAGGCCTCGTGTGACTTTATTTGCTTATCAAAACACTGGATTCTGTAGCTGGACACGGGAGGTCTGAAGCGGTCGGAAGCGTCTACTAACCGCTTCAAGCTGCCGCTCCGGGGGCCCCGGGCCGGGCGCTCCCCGCTGCCGCATGTTCTGCCCTCGGAACGTTTCGCGCTGCATGCCGCTCTCATTTTTACCTGTGTTCCGTGAACCACTCAGTAATGCAATCCGGTGTCACGACAAGTGTCCTCGACTTGCTTCTGTGGCTTCCTTAGAAGTACTGTGAGTGGTCACCAGCAGTGGCGTCTGTCCACAAGGGAGCGCGGACCGCTGTGTGACGTTGCCGCGTTGAGATGAACTCTCTGTGCTTCTCAGGCTCCCAGTGACCACCCCGCAGCAGGGGGCGCCTCCGGGGCAGCCGTGCCCTTCTACAGCCCTGCTCACTTTGCACAGGTAAGCGCCCTGCTGTCTCCTGGGGCACAGGGATCCCCAGCCCCGCGCCCCGCTGTGTCCGCCGACCCTTCTCTCGTCCCCGCCGCTGCTCCTGGCGTGAACGCCCCCACCGTGCTGGGGCCTGCGGTCTCCCGCCGGGTCTCCCGCCGCCACACCTCACCGTGGGCCCGACTCCCTCCGCCAGGCCGGCCTTGGCCACTCTTCACCTGGCAGCCCCGCGGCCCGCGGTTGGGGAATGCTCTTGAATGTTTCTTTCTATTTCTGTCTCTCTGCCTTCTCGCTCCTCCTTTTCCGGTCTCTTGCCCGTAGGGTGCAGACTGGCTGCCAGCCGGGGGGGAGCTGAGCAGGGAGGGGCCGGGGCCGTGTCTCGACGTTCAGAGTATAAAGCCTCCCACGACCCTGGTCGCCCTCACCGCCTGGGGTGGCCGGGCCTGCTCACCGTCAGCCGGGCGCCCGGCCAGCCTGCCACGCTCTGCTTCGACGTGCCCGCAGACGAGGCCGCCTCTCGGCCTCCTGCCCTGACCCCCAGGACTCCCGTGTCCCAGGTTACCACCTGGCCGTGCGTCTGCTTTTCCGTTTCAAGATCTGGTGGCGGTTTTCCTCTCGTTCCCTCCGTCTCGTAGCGTGCGCTTTACAAGAGTTTTTCGATGGCTCACTTCAGCGCGCGTAAATGCCTGCGCTCCGTCCGCTGTCTGTCCCTGGGCGCTCCCCGCAACGCTGCAGTCGCGGGCTGGGCCGCCACCCTCCCCGGGTGCTCTGCCGCGGGGGCCAGCCTCCCTTCTCACCACCTGACGAAACCGCGGACCCCTTCAAAGCGGACGTCTAGGCCTGGTCCCCACTTGGCCGGTCGTCGGGGCTTCCGGGGAACACGCAGCCTGCCTGTTCTGTCGGTGGAAAGGGTCCCGCAGACCCATCTCCCCGGCGCTGCCGGGGCGCCCCCGGTCTCGGAGGCTGGCGGGTGGAAGTCCGCACTCTTCCTTGTCTTTCCAGGCCTCTGCCGCCTCGGGGGGCTCCAGGATGGGGAGGATCGGCCAGAGGAAGTACCCGGCGTTGAGCTAGAAGGGTCCCCGTCCTGCAGTGGCACCTGGAACCCTCAAATTCTGCTCCACCGCGAACTCGGACGGATCGATGGCCCGCGCCTCCCTGCTGTTCCCGCCCGGATGGGGACGGCAGTGACTCCCCGCGGTCGTGCTCGGACTCCTTCACGGCCCGTCTCCGCAGCGTTGCCGGGGCTGGGTCCGCGGCCCCTCTACCGTGCCGGGGGAAGCGAGGGGAGCTTTGGCTCCGTCTCTAGCCGACGGTGACCCGAGGGTAAAACGCTCTTAGTCGTTCAGGAGCGGTTGCACGAGGGAGGCCGGAGCCATCTTTGCTGCGCGAAAAAAACGCAGCCCTTCGGTAACTGGGGTGTCTCGGAAAACCTAACCGTGCTTTCCTGCTGCGTCGGGCCCCCCCTGGGCCCGGGAGGGGCGCCCTGGGGCCTGGCACCCGCATCACGGGCTTCAAGGAAACGTGGACTCAGCTGAGTTTTCCAGGGAGGCCCTGGTCGCCGAAGTGCATTTGAGTCTGGCGGCAAAGATGGTCCCAGCTTCGCTCCCTTCTCTGTCCGGGAGGGAGGCTCTGCTCTCCACTCCCCGGGCCGGGCCGTGTTCCACGTGGGACCCGCCCCCCCCCCAACCCACCAGTGCTAAAAACTGGCTGTGACGAATTCCATTCGGGTTTTCTTAGTATGTGAGTAGCCTGGTTAGACTCGTCCCCAGAGAAACTTCCGGACTGCCATGCCCTTTGTAAAATAGTCGATGTACTTCCTCATGACTGGTCCTCAGGGCGCAGAGTTGACACGCGCCCTGACTCTGAGGCTGCTGCCTCCGCTTTTCCACACCGGGATCTTCAGTGGGGGGGGGGGCTGAACCCACAGAGGGAGGCCCCGCCCCCTGGACTCAGAGCTTTAAGGCTTCATCGACTGTTCTTAGAATTATTCACATTCTTGTTAACTCTGAAGAGGACCGCAGAAAAACATTAAATATTTATAAGAATCATTAGGAAATTTCTGTAGGTTCTGCTGGGGACATAGTTGGGTGTTGGAATCTCAGTGCAGAAAGGGCGTAAATGAGTTAGCACAGGCCTCGGTTTCCCTCGCGGCTCACTGGGTCGTGGAGGCAGGGCGCGGAGTGTTTTCCCGTGCGTCACCCAGGGCGCGCCCGGATGCGTTGGTTCTGGTCACTTGGAGAGAGGTGGGGCGTGGCACCCGGGCAGTGGGGGCCCTGGGACCCGAGACCTCCCTGGCGCCCTCGGTCTGGCCTGCCCACCCGACCGTCCCTGCGCGGGCTGCCGGCGACTTTTGATTCAAGAAGCTCCCTCCCAGGCCAGGCGGGAGCTGCTATTTTTACTAAATGCAAATTGGTAAATAAAGTATTTTGCGCTCGCAAAACACTGTCACTTGTTTCCTTTTGTTGGTCGGTTACCGTCAGGGGAACCAGGCCCCTAGGTGGCGGGGTATGGGTGGGGGGCGGAGAGCTCCTCGGTGTTGGGTGGGGGGTGGGCCTGCCGGGAAGCCCCCTCCCCCCAGAGCAGCAAGTGAGGCGCGACCCTTGGGCGGGGCGGGGCCCGTGCTGCCCCAGAGGCTGGGGAGACGCGCGGGTGGAGGGGGCCTCCGGACTCGGGCGCGCGCGCGCGCTGGGTCCTCCGGCCGCCAGGGGCCGCTGCGGGGGCTGCTACGGGGACTGCGCCCGGGACGCCTGTGCGCCCGCTGCCGGGGAGCAGCCGCCGGGCCCGCCGGCCGGGGAGCAGGCGGCGCCGAGAGGTGGGCGCGGGGCGACCTCGGGCAGGGCGACACCCGGGCGGGAGCGCCCTGGGGCGGGGTGGCCCTCGGGCGGGTGGGGGGGGGGGGCGCGGGTCCGGAGCGCGGGGGCAATCCCTGAGCAGGGCCTCCGACGCGAGTCTGGGGCACCGGGGCGACCTCGGGCCGGTGACCCCCCAGACGGGGGCGCGGGTTCAGGGCGCGGGGTGACCCCCGGGCGGGGCCTGCGACGCGAGTCTGGGGCACCGGGCGACCTCGGGCGGGGTGACCCCCAGGCGGGGGGCGCGGGGCGCGGCGCGGGGCGACCCCAGGCGGGAAGCGGGGGCGGGGTCCACGCTGCGCGGCTGTCGTTGCCCTGGGGACCCCGCGGCGGCGGCCGCGCCCGCAGACTCAAGTCCTGAGTCAGGGGCCTTTGGCAGCGGCCGGGCCGCAGACCTGCGGAGGGGCCCCTGCCCGGGCGGGGTGTGCCCGCTGAGCGATAGAGTGGGCACCCGGGTGAGCCAGGGCCCAGGGACTCCCATCCGAGGCCGGGCCTGTGAACTGGCCTTGACCTTGGGGCTGCCGTTCTGTGCGGGTCATGTCCCCAGCACCCCACGGAGGACAGCCTCCCCCCCGCCCCCCACCGCAGTATGGTGGCTTCCCGCGGTCCGAGGGGCCAGCCTTCACCCACCTCCTAGGAGGAAGCGGCAGTGTAACTTGTGGCTCAGCTGCCGCTGGCCTCTCCCCCTCTGGCCCTGCGGCAGAGCCGTCCTGTGGCACCAGCACGCGCGGACCCGGCCTTGGCTGCGGGAGGCTGACGGCACGGTTTTCCTCTAGGCTCCTCCGGGGGACTCCGGGCCTTTGGGGGTCCCCGTCATGTGGCAACTGGCCCCGCCCCTGCCGGACCACCCCAGGCCGCCGCGCGCTCTCTCCTCCGTGCTGCTGGGCGACGTCTGACCACGCATCCCTGACCCTGGGCTCCACCGGCAGCCCGCCCCAGCAGGAGCCCTCTCCTGGGTCGGCTGGGTCGCCATCACCCTTGAGAGCTGGCCCCTGGACTATGCCGTCCAAGTTGGCGTGCCTGGGGCACTCAGAGGCATCTCCCCCGCAGCCCACCGCCCAGGGGCATCTGCAGCCCGAAGGCAGAATGCTGAAGGGACAGCTTCCCAACGCAGGCCAAGACCTCGTGCCCCACCCAGGGTCCCTGCCCACCCACAGCTGTCAGGGCCCCGAGAAGAGCCCCGTGCCCCCTCTGAGCCTTCCAGCGGGTATCGGCGATGAGGACCCACAAGCCAAGGCAAAACCCTTCACCCCAAAGCCACCGACGAGGCCCAGGCTGGAGCGAGCTCTGTCGCTGGACGAGAAGGCGTGGAGGAGGCGGCGCTTTCGAACCAGCCACGAGGACCTGGCCACGCGCAGTGGGACCAGCCCCTCCAGGGGCTCTTCGCAGGACGAGGCCCCCCAGCCCCCCACCCGCACTGGCTCCCCACCCTGCTGAGCACCTCCTTGCAGGAGATCCCCACGTCCCGCAGGGCCCAGGGCAGTACAGGAGGGGGCCCCTCCTCCTGGGGTCACTGTATCTCCGGAATGATCAGCACCTCCCTGGACCTCCTGCACCGGGACGGGGCCTCGGCGGGGAGCACCACCAGGCTGCCCGCCGTGGACCAGAAGGCGGCCTCCAACCCGCCGTGGACCGCAAACTCCACCGGCGGGTCCCGCCTGCAGAGCAGACTCTTCCGGCCCACAGCAGCCTGGGCCCCGGCCGGCCCCCGAGCCCCCTGGCCTGCGATGCCAAACCCTCCTTCAGCCTCCTGGCACCCATCCGCGCCAAGGACGTCCGAAGCAGGTAGGGCCCCTGGGGGCAGGGGTGGGGGTCATCCGTGGCCTTCACTGTAGCGCTAGAAAGCGCCACAGGAGGGGATTCTCGTAAAACTGAGGCTAGCCCCCTCACCCCCGCCTCCCGGCTCCTTCCCGGAAGGACACCCCTTCTGGAACTTTCCCTGTGTATTTTAGCACCACCCGGGGGCACGTGTGGCCTGTGAAGCAGACGGTTCAGATCCACAGGTCGCCTTCCGCACTGCGTGCCCTACCCCGTTTTCTTTCTCGTTCTCGTTCTCGTTCTCGTTCTCGTTCTGTCCCGGGGACGGCCGCCTTCGTGAGCACGGGGGGCGGCCCCGTTGTCTGGGCCGCTGCAGGGTTCCAAGACGTCGCCCTGAGCAGTGCTCTCCCTTAACCGCTCTGCTGAGGAGGAACGTTCCGGGGCCCCAGTCAGTGCTGGCCGGAGCGCGGCCGCGAGCCCCCGTGGCCGTGCTCTGGGCTCCCGCCGGCACAGCTAGACGCGGACCCGCCGGCCCAGGGGCCACCGCTCAGGGACCGCACTGACCTCAGACGGAGGGTCCCCGGGGCCCCCGCTCGCTGGCGGCAGGGAGGGTCCCCCGGGCCTGATCGGCTGCGCTTTGCTTCCAGGATTGCCCCGATTTCTCTGAGGCTCTGGGATCCTTTGCTGAGCGCCCCGCTGTCCGTCAGCTCCCACCTGCCCCTCCCCCCCCCCCCCCCCCCCCCCCCCCCCACGGGGGATGCTAGGTTTCTAGGCTTTATGGGGCTTTAATAACGAATCCCTGTTGACTTTCCTGTAGCTTCAGAAGAACCTAACCAGGCGCTTCCCCCAATGTCCTCTCTGCTCAGGACTCTCCCCTGCGTGCCTCTGGCTCCGTTCACCAGACCGGGGGCGCCAGTCCAAACCCGCGAGTCTGGTCTTCTCCCGCGGGCTCGTCACAGGCCCACGCCGCGGTGCCCAGGCCGCCACTTGAAAAGGCTTTCCCTGCCCCGTCCCGTGGGCTGGGGCCAGGCCTCTGCCCCCTACCAGGGCCCGGCAGGTTGTCCGAGGCCCACACACGGGGCCACGGCCCCCGCGCCACCCACCCCCCAACGTGGCGCCCGAGGCCCCCGGTGCGGCTCTGGCCCTACTTCCCTCGCCAGACGCCTTCCCTCCCATCAGGGCCAGTCCCGCTGCACGAGGGCCGGGGGAAGGGGCAGTTGGGATGGTCCCTGTAGTGGCGTCCTGGAGCGGCCATAAGAAATGGCCACAAGCCCGAAGCCTTAAAACAACAGAAGTGGAGTTCTGGAGCCACGCGTCAGAAATGAAGGGGTCACGGGGCCGAGCTCCCTCCGGAGGCTCCCGGGGAGGGTCCTTCCTGCCTCCTCCAGCTCCTGGTGGCCCAGGAGTCTTTCGGCTTGTGGCCGCGTCCCTCCAGCCTCTGCCTCTGTCCTCACACGGTACTTACTCCTCCGTGTCTGCGTCTCTCCTCCTGTGGGGCGCTGGTCTCAATCCGGGATGAGCTCACGTTGCCATCCTTAAACCGAGGGCGTGTGCAGAGACGGTTGCCACATAACGTCCCACTCGAAGGTTCTGTGGGTCGGGAGGGAGAGGGGGCTGTGGCGAGCCCAGCTGTACAGGACAGAGTCTGTACGGGTTTCTGGCGGGCAGCGAGGTGTCTTAGTGCCTTCGCGGTGTCACCGCCCTGTGTCAGCTGCTTGTGACTTATGCGGACGCGCTTGTGACCTAAAATGACAATCACGTCGCAAAATCGGGTCCTCGATTCAGTGTTTTCGGGCAAGCAGCAAACAGGTTGATGGGGACCCCTCACCCCAGTTCTGCCGCCTAAAGGCCCCGTTTCCAGTGGGTTCTAGAACAGGCGTCGGCACACTCTTCTGTAAGTCTCTCCATCCTGCAGCCGTGCTCACCTCTGCCGTTGTAGCAGGGAAACAGACACAGACCATACGTGCACCAGCAGCCACAGCTGTGTGGCAGTAACGCCTGGCATAGGGACACGAGATTGGAATTTTACGTGGTCTGCCCACGTCGCAAAATGACAGGGTTTCTTCCTCTTTTGACGACGTGGAAATGGTTCTTAGCTCGTGGGCTGTCCGTAAACAGGCAGAACCTGGCTGAGGTCGGAGCGCGGCCCGGGTTGGACGGGCCGGGCGATGTGGACGGTGTGGGACGCAGGGCACCCGGGCCACAGGAGCAGCCGAGCGTGGCGGCCGACCCCGGACCCAGGAGGGGATCAGAGCACAGGGCCCCTGGCGTGGCGGCCTTCTGGTCACCCTGCAGACCAGAGCCGCTCCAGACCAGACCAGGGCCGCTCCGGAGGACATCACGCCCTGTGGCAGGGGAGCGGGGGCCCGGCTGCGGGTGTGAGGGAGGTTGTCCACCCAGGGGGGTGAGCCAGCGGGGGCCTCCCTCCCGGCGTGATCGAATTCCCGTCCTCAGGGCCTGGGGAGGAGGACGTGGGAATCGCTCGTGTGAGCTCCTGAGAACCGCGTTCTGGTTTCAGCGGCCAGCGTGGCTTGGGAGCCCTGCTCTTGACTTGATGCCCTTCAGAGGAAGGGGCTCCTGTTTGCAAGAAGATGTAAGCTTTTCTCAGCGAGTTGGAGTGAGGGGTCCTCGGGAGCCTGGAAAGTGCTAGCGGTCTGTTACACAGCCGGGCTGGGCTGGGTTCTCAAGGACTCTGCTGAACGGCAGCGTTAAGCCTCGGTGGCGGTGGCGGGGCCCGGGTGGCACGGCCACACGCCTTCCCTGTGCCCGAAGGCAGAGGCGGGCGGGGACAGCGTGCCAGGCAGCCTGGAGGGGCGCGTGGGGGCAGGGGGAGAAGGGCGGAAGCCAGGCTCGGTCTGCCGGAACAGGTGGGGCACCCCAGTGTTCGGAGCGCACCCCCCCTGCAGCCGGGTGCCCCCCGTCCTCCCGCACCGCAGCGCCCGGCTGCCGAACCCCTCGGCCCCCGTTCGCTCCTGACAGACGGGACCGGGACGGCCCTGCCTGCCGAGACACGAGGAGGGACCGTGGAAGGAACAGCCAGCCGCACCCGAGTGCTGGAAAGAGCACCCTAAAAGAGCCATCGCTCGCACACGGTCATTGGGGCGACAGCTGACGGCGAGTGACGTTCCGGTGGACTGATCTTGGGGTCACTGGGGCACCCGTGGAGCTGATTGGGACGTGTCTGCCGGGAAACGGGGGTGGAATCTAACCAGCCTCCAAATGACCAATACTCAGGAGACGATGGAGCCGCCCCGGCCCTGGGTGTGCACGGGAGCCAGGGACCGGCTTCTGCAGCGGCTGGATGGAGTTGGGGGGGTGACCGGTGACCAGCGTCTGTGGCGGCTAGATGGCGGGGGGGGGGGTGACCGGTGACCAGTGTCTTCAGCCGCTGGATGGCGAGGGGGGGTGACCGGTGACCAGTGTCTTCGGCCGCTGGATGGCGAGGGGGGGTGACTGGTGACCAGTGTCTGTGGCGGCTGGATGGCGAGGAGGGGGTGACCAGTGACCAGTGTCTGTGGCAGCTGGATGGCGAGGGGGTGTGACCGGTGACCAGTGTCTTCGGCCGCTGGATGGCGAGGGGGGGTGACCGGTGACCAGCGTCTATGGCGGCTGGATGGCGAGGGGTGGTGACCAGTGACCGGTGACCAGTGTCTTCGGCCGCTGGATGACGAGGAGTGGTGACTGGTGACCGGTGACCAGTGTCTGTGGCGGCTGGATGGCGAGGGGTGGTGACCGGTGACCAGTGTCTGTGGCGGCTGGATGGCGAGGGGTGGTGACCGGTGACCAGTGTCTGTGGTGGCTGGATGGCGAGAGGTGGTGACCGGTGACCGGTGACCAGTGTCTGTGGTGGCTGGATGGCGAGGGGTGGTGACCAGTGACCAGTGTCTTCAGCTGCTGGATGGCGAGGAGGGGTGTGACCGGTGACCAGTGTCTGTGGCGGCTGGATGGCGAGGAGGGGGGTGACCGGTGACCAGTGTCTGTGGCGGCTGGATGGCGAGGAGGGGGTGACCGGTGACCAGTGTCTGTGGTGGCTGGATGGCGAGGGGTGGTGACCGGTGACCGGTGTCTTCGGCCGCTGGATGGCGAGGGGGGTGACCGGTGACCAGTGTCTGTGGCGGCTGGATGGTGAGGGGTGGTGACCGGTGACCGGTGACCAGTGTCTTCGGCCGCTGGATGGCGAGGGGGGTGACCGGTGACCAGTGTCTTCGGCCGCTGGATGGCGGGGTGGTGACCGGTGACCAGTGTCTGTGGCGGCTGGATGGCGAGGGGTGGTGACCGGTGACCGGTGACCAGTGTCTTCGGCCACTGGATGGCGAGGGGTAGTGACCGAGGTGACCAGTGTCTTCGGCCGCTGGATGGCGGGGGGGGGTGACTGGTGACCAGTGTCTGTGGCGGCTGGATGGCGAGGGGTGGTGACCGGTGACCAGTGTCTTCAGCCGCTGGATGGCGAGGAGGGGGTGACCGGTGACCAGTGTCTTCGGCCGCTGGATGGCAGGGGGGGGGGTGACTGGTGACCAGTGTCTGTGGCGGCTGGATGGCGAGGGGTGGTGACCGGTGACCAGTGTCTGTGGCGGCTGGATGGCGAGGGGTGGTGACCGGTGACCAGTGTCTTCGGCCGCTGGATGGCGAAGGGGGGTGACCGGTGACCAGTGTCTGTGGCAGCTGGAGCATTCGAAGACCTAGGGGACAAAATGGCCAAACGTGGCATGGCCATCGCCTGGGTGCTCATTCTGGGAGCAGTCTGATCTTGAGTTGGGTTGGAAGAAGGTTCTGGAAGGACTCCCAGACAGCTGGAAGGAAGGCGGAGGCAGCAAGAAGAGAGGGGACGCCCTGGTGCCCCTGCGAGGGGCCCGGGGGTGGGGGTGGGGGGCCGGGCCCCCCCACCGGCACAGGGGAGAGCCGCCGGGCTGCTGGGCAAGCGCTACGAACGAGTCTCAGGGCCTGTTTCGGTGCGGCCTGCCGGCCGGGTGTCCTCACAGCTAAAAAGCAAGACCGTGCGGACGTTTCATCTCGCGTGAAAGTCGCACGACGCTCGGACTCCGACGCTCGTGAGGTTCTGTTGCCGCGCGGCCTGTTCCCCGGGGTCGCTATGCTTGGTGGCACCTTGCAGCCGAGGCAAAGTGCCGTGGGGGCTCCGCATGCGCTGTGCCAGTCAGCTCTTGAAACGGATCTTAACCGTCGGTTGTCGTGAGAGTGGACGTGCCCCCTGCGGCTTTCGGGGCCTCCGGGGCCGCGCCGAGGCGGAGGCGAGCCCCTGGCGCGGGACGCGTGTCTCCCCAGGCCGCTCGCGGCCCAGGGCCGAGGCGTGAGGGGCCCCGGCGGAAGAGCCCAGACGTCACCTTCAAGCCCTTCGTGTCTGGAGGCGGCAGAAACGAACACGTGCTGCTGTTTATAGAATCGTGAACGGGGGGTTTTCCAAGAGGGCGGTGGACCACGGCGCGGCACCCGTGCCCGCCCGCGGGGTCTCCAGGAGCCCCAGCTCTGGGACAGCCTCCCGCAAACGGGTTCCGTGTCACGGGGGGCCCGAGGCCGGCAGCGTCCCCGGGAGGGGGTGTCCCTGGGCCTGCCCGCTCCGACCCTCGACTTCTTGGTTGCCCTGTCTCCGCAGGAGCTACCTGGAGGGGAGTCTCCTGGCGAGCGGGGCCCTGATGGGGGCGGACGAGCTGGCCCGGTACTTCCCGGACCGCAGCATGGCCCTCTTCGTGGCCACCTGGAACATGCAGGGCCAGAAGGTAAGGGGCCGGCCCGCCCCCGTTGGGCTCCTTCCCGGGGCCTCTGAGCTGCACGCCGTCTTCCTGGCCTCTCCCCAGCACCTGGGTCAAGAGGCCTCTCACCCGAACACCCCTGCCTCCCCCACCTCCCCGCTGCCCGATGGGGGGAAATGCGGTTTCCTTATACACACACGCGTTAAGAATAGTTTCAGATTCACAGCAGCTTTGGGAGGAGGGAACAGAGTCCCTGTCCCCACGCGCGGCCTCCCCACTGCCGACACCCCACCGTGGGGCCGCTGTGACCGTCGGTGAGCCTGTGTGACCTGGTCACGGTCACCTTGGGGTCACTCTGGGTTAGGCCCACTCGGCGATTCCTGTGTCGAGACGGCGGCAGAGGCCCTCCCGCCGCTCTGCTGGGACAGGCGCTCTGTGTCCTGAGTGCCAGTCGGCCCAGGGCCGGACCGCATGGGCCAGAGGTTTGCACGCTGATCTCTGGGCTTTTGCTTTGGGGACAGCCTCGGACACGGTGCCGGTGGCTTTCTCTCCAGCTCACACCTGCACCCGTGTCTCCCTGGGACTCGTTCGCTCGGTGAGAGCCGTCCTTGGGTTCCATTCCCCGCGTGTGGGGTGCTCTGATGTCTGGGGGCGGGGCGTGGACTTCCTGCACTGTGTGGATGGTCCTAACGCCCGGTGAGGTGAAGGGGACAGTGGTTGCCACCATGGGGTTTTGAGTGCTTTCTGCTGCCCACGTGTGCCACGCTGTTCGTGATGACAGCACAGAAGACCCTGCCCCCCCCCCCCCCCCCCCCACGCAGTGGAACCCGGGCGGACCCTGGGGGCACAGGCACTGGGGAGGAAACCAGGCAGAGCCGCCACCAGGACGAGGTTTGGCTGAGTGACCAGGAGCCCTGGCAACACAGCGCCCAGCATGAGAAGCGGTTCTCCCTCCAGTTGGAGGAGGCGGGTGCCCAGGCTGGTGGCCCTGCTGTCCACGGGGAGCCACCTGGCCCCTCTGTGGGACAGTGCCCTCGTCCAGGGCCCCAGGGCTTGAGAGCCGGCCTTCGGGACCACAGCACCTGGCCGGGCTGCACCACATCCCCACCAGTGTGTTTGGGGACAGGGGCCCCATGGTGAGGGAGGGGCGCAGACATGGGCGTGGTGGTGACCAGCTGGGGTGGAGGGTGGCCTGCCAGGCCCTTCGGGAGAGGCTGGGTCTCTGTCCCGCAGGAGCCCTCACGAGGTGCTGCTGCTCTGTAGGAGCTGCCCCCGAACCTGGACGAGCTCCTGCTGCCTGCCGAGGCCGACTACGCCCAGGACCTGTATGTCATCGGGGTCCAGGAGGGCTGTTCCGACAGGTAGGGTGCAGCTGGCTGGGGTGAGGCCCTGGTTGCACGAGAGCCACTTCCTTCTCTGTCGGGGGCGCAAGGAGCTAGGAGTCGACGAGCGTGCGTTCTTGTTGACGTGCAGCTGATCTGGGAGAACGTACGGCCCCCACTGCGGGACCCCAGGCCCCAGGCCTGACCCCCGAACTGGGTCCTAGGTCTGCAGCGCCCCTGCAGCCCCGCCAGAGACCGCCCGGCCAGGGGCGTGCTTGGGCATCCCACCCCTCGGGCAGCTGCGGGAGGCCCGCCTGGCAGGTGCCCCGACCCAGGGGAAGGGGCAGGCGCCGGGTTCCCCGGGACCTGGAGCCTTGGTGAGGGAGCCGGAGGGCGAGGGCCTGGGTCTCCGACGCCCTTCCCTTGGGCAGGAGCCAGGAGGCGGGGCTCTCTGGGCTGTGGGGGAGGGGTGGCGGGGCTGGGAGGCCCCAGCCCCCTTCTCGGGCTGTCCCGGCTCACCCTCCCCCCTCCCCCCACCGCAGGCGGGAGTGGGAGGTGCGCCTGCAGGAGACGCTGGGCCCCCGCTACGTGACGCTGTACTCCACGGCCCACGGGGCGCTCTACATGTCCGTGCTCATCCGCAGGGACCTCATCTGGTTCTGCTCAGGTAGGCGGGCCGCTCTGCTTTGCGCCAGCGCCCCGGGACCCCCGCCCGGCCTCTGTGAGGGCAGGTGGACGGGCGTGCGCAGGGGCAGCCGCGTCAGCCCCCCCACCCCTGTCCCGCAGAGGTGGAGAGCTCCACGGTGACCACGCGCATCGTGTCTCACATCAAGACCAAGGGGGCCCTGGGCGTCAGCTTCACCTTCTTCGGCACCTCCTTCCTCTTCATCACGTCTCACTTCACCTGTAAGTCCCAGGAGTCAGGACACGCCCCCCCGCATGCCCGCCAGGAGCGCCATCTGTGACGGTGCCCTCCCGTCGGGCCCCCGCCGGGGTGCCCGGGGGACCGGGTCGCGCAGATGCTGCGTGTTAGAGCCTGCTGGGGGGCGGTGAGCACACAGCTGTCCTCCGGGTCCGGAAGGCCGGCTGGAGAGGCCCCCGCGCTCTGTTCTTACAGCCGGAGACGGGAAGGTGAGCGAGAGGCTGCTGGACTACAGCAGAACCGTCCAGGGCCTGGCCCTGCCCAGGAGCGTGCCCGACACCAGCCCCTACCGCTCCGACGCCGGTGAGCCCGGGTGGATGCGCTCCTGCCTTGTTCTCTGGGCGGTTTACTGACAGTAAACTTGGGGAGCTTCCGAGAATCAAGGTTGAAAAAGTCTAGAGAGTCGGTAGCCCGCGGAAACGGCGCTCTGCGCGAGGCCTGGCACCGGGCTCCTCCGGAGCCGTGACCCACCCACCGGTTTGGTGCGGCTGTGCTTCCAGGCGGAGCCCCGTGGTGGCCACGCCTCCCTGCGCCGACAGGCCCTCCTCCTGCCCCCTGGCTGTCTGTCCCTCCAGGATGGAGCCCTGGCGGAGTGGCGAGCGTGGGCAGTGTGGGCTCCTGTGAGCGCGAGGGCGCCCACGCCGTCCCCAGAAGTCTGTCGCTGTTTGAAATGAAAGACGCGACCGTGAACGTGAACCCGAATGTCGGCCCAGAAGCTGCGGGGCACAACCCCCACGGCCAGCGCCGTGTCTGGGGTGTCCCTGCCCGTGGCTGCAGGAGCGGGGACAGAGACCAGACCCGTCACTGTCGCCAGAGGGAGGCCAGCACGGGGAGGGCCGGGCTCACGCACTTTCCCGTTTTGGCTAGCGGACGTCACCACCCGGTTCGATGGGGTGTTCTGGTTTGGAGACTTCAACTTCCGTCTGAACGGAGGGCGCGTGGCCGTGGAGGCCATCCTGAAGCAGGACCTGGGGGAGAAGGTGTCTGCCCTGCTCCAGCATGACCAGCTCACCCAGGAGATGAAGAAAGGTGAGGTCCCCGGGAGGAGGCGCGGACACCCCGACCCCGAGAGGGTGCGGCCTGCCAGGGCTGACGAGAGCCAGGGCCTGTGGCTGTTCCAGGGTCCATCTTCAAAGGCTTCCAGGAGCCGGACATCCATTTCCTTCCCTCGTACAAGTTTGACATTGGAAAGGACTCCTACGACACCACCTCCAAGCAAAGGACCCCCTCCTACACGGTGAGCGCCCCTGGTGTCCCGCCTGACCTCCGGTGCGACTCTGCCTGGCTCTGCGGCCCAGGTTTGGGCCTGCTTGCTCTTCAGAACCACAGGCTAAGGACTGAGGCCGGGTGTGACAGCAGCCTCCACGAGCTGCGGTCAGACGCCTCAACGCGGCACCCGTGCCGGGCTAGCGACCGCATCTCTGGGACCTGGCGTTGGGGGCAGCGCCCTCTGAGAAGGGCCCTTCTGAAGGCTCGTCGGTCGGCCCGGGGCTGGGGTACACGCCCCGTGCTGTCGCAGATTCAAGCCATTTGCGGCACGGGCGGAGGGAGCGGCCTGCACGGGACCCGGGGGCGCCCCAGGCTCGGCCTCCACGGCCGCAGCACCACCGGCCCCACCACCCCCCGTCTGGGGCCCAGACACCCGCCAGTGCAGCGGGCTTGGGCGAGGGGCTCTGGGAACAGGCTCTGCGGGTGGGATCGGACACAGAGACGGGCACGCGGGCCAAGCCCCGCAAAAAAGCCACGCAGTCTCGGGGCTAACCTTCACGCGGGATCTTTTCTGCAGGATCGGGTCGTGTACAGGAGCCGCCACAAGGGCGATATCTGTCCGGTCAAGTATTCCTCCTGCCCTGGCATCAAGACGTCCGACCACCGCCCCGTGTACGGTCTGTTCCGGGTGAAAGTGAGGCCGGGGAGAGACAAGTCAGTACCCCGCTCACATGTCCTCGCCCTGGGGGCTGCGGGTGGGCGGGGCTCCTGCCCACTGGGGGGGGGGGGGCAGCATCCCCGCCCCTGGGTGCCCGCCGTCGTCCCGTCGCGTCCTGACCTCCGGCCGCGGGTATCTTCCTGATGCACCGCAGGGCCCAGCAGGGGCCCGAGGGAGCTCTGCGTTCATGGTGGCTGCACTCCGGTGGCCAGAGGGGACAGGCGTCCAAGACGGCCTCCCAGGAGGCTACTGGCCAGTGCCCTCCTGACGACGCCCCTTCCTTCCACAGCATCCCCCTTGCTGCTGGCAAGTTTGACCGCGAACTGTACTTGATAGGAATTAAAAGACGCATTTCCAAAGAAATTCAGCAGCAGCAGGCACCAAAGGATCAGCATTCCAGCACAATCTGTACAGTCTCTTGAGGCTTGCCGGAGGACATTCGCACCCACAACATGGGAGGTCACGTGACCACAGCCCCCTGGAGAAGTCAGAAGAGACTGCGGAATGAAAGATTTCTGGGACGCCGGCTGTTTCTCGAGGCCAACACGCTTCGTCACCAAGAACCTAACAGGCCAGTGAGGCGGTGCTGAGGCACCCGTGTCCCCTGCCCGGCACGAAGCCGGCTGCACTCATTTCCAGCATGTCCCCAAGCGCAGGCCCCCAGATGGCCACAGCACACCCACGGTCCCTTAGGCCAGCGTGGGTCGGGCAGTTCTGCCTGCTGGCACAGACGCCCTTCCGGTGTCCTTGTCCGCTCACCCAGAGCCGATGTTGGCAGCGCTCCAGCAGCCCCTCAAATGCAGACCAGGAGGCGCCTTCCCCATCCGAGTCCAGGGGGCCCGTTACCGAATCGGTGGGGAGCACTCTGGGTCAGGCAGCTGGGAGCTTCGGTCCCACCAGTGCGCACGGGGACCGAGCGGAGGCCCGGCCGGTCAGGTCGAAGCCAGCCGACTTCCAGGGGGAACGCCGGTCCTGCTGCAACAGGCCAGGGAGGGACGAGGCAGCCTGGCCTGTTGGGGGTCGCTGGCCCCCCAATCTCGGGCAGCTGGCCTCGCCCTTCCGGCCACGAAACCATCTCCCTCTCCTCTCCCGGTTTTTGGTGACTCGAGAGCATTTGCTTTCGTATTGCCGGCTACAAACAGCATTGACGTAAGTAGTGCGTCTCCTGGCCTGAGAAACTCTGCAAGTTTAGGGTGCCACCACCTTGCCCGCCCGGGCCGGCCCCCTTCCACGTTCCCGCCTGTGTTACAGGGCTCAGAGCCCAGTGTCGCCCATGATCACTCTTAAAAACCATAGGCTTTGACTGTGGGAAAACCTAGGGGCATTCACTCTGGTCTTTAAAGTTATTTATTTTTCCGTATTTATATTTTTCAATAAATCCATATATCAAATCTGAAACTCTCTGGCCAAAGATCGAGTCCTGGAGCGAGGTCCTCCACGTGCTCACACCCCATGCTTACGACATTCCCAGAAAACAAGGCTTCAAGTCCAGTTCAGAGGCAGGAAGTTGGGTGTCGACTGTGGCTGCACCGGCATCACCGGCCTCCCTCTGCCCTCTGCCCTCTGCCCCCCACACCGGCCGCCGCCCCGTCAGACGGGCTGGCTGGAAAGGGGCTTTTCCGGGACGAAGGAACACCTCAGCCCTGCGTGAACCGTGATGAAGTGAAGCCACTTCCAAAGTAGAGCGTATCAGCTTTATTAGCACCGGCTTCCGGACTCGTCGTGCGGGACTCCCACTTCTGGTTACCGAGGAGGCCCGTCCACCCTGACTTCCCGGAACTTCACTGTCGATAAAATTTTGCTCAAAGAAATGTGCCGTTGAGTTTTGAGTCAATAAACTGAAAACCTCTGACAGATTTTTGCGGTGAGGGGTCCTGAAAATGAGGCAAGTGTGACGCATCATCTCAGGCGTCGCCTCCGACCGATATGATGGACGTCGGCAAACGTCTGGGTCCCAAGTCAGGACATTCACTTAGGAGCAGCCGGGAGAGTTTAGATGCTCGGGTTTCACTTGGGAGCCAGGTTAAAATTCAGATAGATTCAAATGACACGGGCCAGTCTCTGCAAAGCAAGCTTCATAAAGAACTGAGAAATTCGGTGTGAGGATAGTTTGTCTCACCCACACGCCCTCTGCTGGCGCGGGCCAGAGGACGGGCTGCGGCTGCGCGGTGCCAAGGAGCCCTCGGGGGCGAGGGGCGGTTGGCGCCAGCTTCCGAGCAGACCCCTGGGTCTGGGCGCAGCGGTCTGTGGTTGGAGGCTGAGCGTGGCCCGTGGGGGCTCGGCCGGCCCCTTGAGGGCTCTCGGTGAGCCCTGCCCCCAGCTGAGCTCGGCTGACCTCGCCCGCCACCCCTGCCCCCCTGTGCTTCCCCTTCAGGGTGGTAACCACAGGAATGTCTGCGAGGCAAGGACCGCGGCCCCCCGGGCTCCGCCCCAGCGGGGAAACACACCCTCCCTGATGCCGCTAAGCGCGCAGGGAAGGCATCAAAAGCGGAGGATGGGCTCCAGCAAAAATAAGCAGCTTAAATGACCAAAGAACGTTTGAGGGTTGATTTCCCGGAAGCGTCCCTCCCTCCCCTCTGTGCCCCCGAGGCTGGGAGGGCGGTGCCCCAAGGGGCCCAGGGGCTCCGTGTGCGTACCCGTCGGGGAAGCACAACGCCACCCTGTATTACCAGGGCCACCTGGCCGGGCGACTCTCCTGACGCGTCCACGCACGTCCGCGGAACCGAATGCTCCCCGGCCTCGCGGCTCTGGCTCTTCACACGGGCCAGCGATTCGAGGAAACCCCACCTCCCTCCCTCCAGGGCGCCGACACTCGTGCTGTCAGGAATCGGGACGCTCTTCCAGTTACCGGACGCCGCCGGCTGGGCCCGGCCTCTAGCCACCCCATCCTTACCGAGGGTGAAGGAAAGCGCCGCGGCAGACCCCGGGAGTCGCTCCGACGCGGACTTGAGGCCGCTCACCTCTGGGAACGCAGGACGGGGAGGGCGCCCACCTGGCCTCCCCGCGGCGGCCGGCCCCCCGGCGGCCTTTCGCTTCGCCTGGTTCCCAGCCGCGGCGACACAGACAGACCTTTATTCCGCTGCCTGATCTGCTCGTCCTGAAGAAACGGACGCAGAGCTGTGCTCGGCGACATTAAATCTGATCAAGTTTAAGAGAAGAGTCCCCCGGTTTGCACCTTTTATGAATCTTTGCACTAAATTCACACCCAAAACCCACGGACGAACACGGGCTCCGTCCACAGCCCGCATCGGGCCGCACCGCGACGGCCTCTAGCGGAACAGCCGGTACGTCCTGGGCAGGCGCCCGTCCCCGCTGGCCAGCGCCGCCTGGATGTGCTCGTAGGCCGGCAGGTTGCTCAGGTCGCCCAGGGCGGCCACCGCGGGCTTCCTGCGGAGCATCTGGGAGGCAACTCTCCGGATGTCTTCTGGCTTCACGCTGCCTAGCACGGGGGACAGGGAGACCTCAGGGGAACGCCCGAGCCCTGCACGGACTCTCTCCGCACGTGGCCGTGGCCACTACCCTGACTGAGGGGTCCGAGGCCAGGCTGCGGACTCCAGAGTCCAGATTCAGGCGTGTGTAGAATTCAGGGCGACTCAGGGTGAAGTGACAAATTTTCCCAGTAAATGGGGATGTACCAGTGGTTACAAGTTATTTTCAAATGCGGGAATGCACACCTGCCCAGATGCATCTCAATGGAAAAGCTCACCTGCAGAGTTACCCACACGGAGAGCCTGCAGGGAAGGAAAAAACAAAGAACCCCCAGGGCTTGGGGGGGAGGGGAGCGGCCACACACAGGGGCCCGGAAGCTCAGCCTGCCTGGGAACACCCGGCATGGGCAGGCATGGGCAGGCATGGGCAGCATGGGCAGCGGGACTCTGCTCCAGAGGATGAGGCCTAGGGGAGACTGGGTACTGTGCACCCCAGGGTCTGAGGGGGCCCCAGGGGAGGGTGCGAGTGCCAGAGCAGCGAGGTAACAAACGTCACCACAGGACAGCACGGGGGGGGGGGGGGGGGGGGGGGGTCACAGATACTCTGAGGACCTGCTACAGAGAAAATAAACTTGTGTCCCAAAGGGCCACAAACAAGTAACACTCTGACACTTAAAGGACATTCAAGGACTTCCTGAAGGTCACTCACGGGAGGCCATGGAAACCTGCGGCCAAGACACCTGCCACAGCACCATGAAGGGCAACACCGTTCGAGCTCCGAGAGGAGCATTTCCGTCCATTATCTCAGCGAATCCACTTAAAAACCCAGAGCGGTAGGGAAAATGGTGAAAACTTGGGGGCACAGGGGTCAGTACTCAGGGACACGAAGTAGGGCTGGCACAGACGAAAGCCCGCAGGCATCACACCTCCTCGGGCCGGCAGGCCTCTGGGAGGGAAGGGAGGGAGCCGGGTCTGGGCCCGCCCGCCAGCACGGTACTCACGGATGAGCGCACACAGCTCATGGGGCAGCTTTCTGGAACGGGTCGCCAGCACCTGCCTCCCCACGTCCTCGAAGATCACAGGCCTGGACTCCAGGTTCATCATGAGCATGGACATCAGCTGGGTCTTGGCCCGCTCCAGCTCCACCTGGGGGTCCGACCACCAAGCCACACGGTTCAGTCCCCGGCAACTCACACGCTGTCGCCCAGCCACGTCCACGTCACCAGGAAGACAAATTCGACGGTCTGGGGCTCCACCCAGACGCCAGGTGCAGGGCCCAGGCAACCGGGCTCCCCACGCCCCCCGAGGAACTCGGAGGGAACCAGCTCCGTGTGCCAAGTCTGTGCCGTGAGCCCCTCTGACCAGGCATGAAATTGGCAACTTTGGGACTCCCACGAGTCGCGTTCACAAAGCTCAGCCCCGAAACCGGGGGGCACGGAGAGCGGCCGGGTGAGAGATGGCACCCGACCAACACGAAGCTGCCGGACGCCGAACAGCGTGCACGCCTGCCGGACGACACTGGCCGCTGAGAGTCCGCATCGTTGCTGGAGGAAAATAATCTCCGATCTGAGATGAGCGCTTTCTCTCTTTGCAACTCCAGGCAGATAAAACCTACCTCAAGTTAGCTTCACGTTAGCGGGAAGTACTTCCCAGCAGACCGCTAACAGAGCCACTGACGCGGATTTTTAATATATTATTTTTAAAAACTTTTTTTAACTTTGTTTATTTTGAGAGAGCACAAGCAGGAGAGGGGCAAAGAATCCCAAGCAGGCTCTGTGCTGACAGCACATGTGCCAGTGTGGGGCTCAAACCCACAACTGTGGGATCATGAAATGGGCCAAAACCGAGAATCAGACACCTAACTGAGCCACCCAGGTGCCACAAATACGGTATTTTTATTTTCATTTAATGTTTATTTTTGAAAGGGAAAGAACACGCACGCAAGCAGGGGAGGGGCAGAGAAAGGGAGACACAGAATCCAAGGCAGGCTCCAGGCTCCGAGCTGTCAGCACAGAGCCAGATGGGGGCTCAAACTCACAAACCATGAGATCATGACCTGAGCCAAAGTCGGATGCTTAGCCGACTGAGCCACACAGGCACACCTATTTTTATTTTTTTTTTAAATATTTATTTTTGAAAGAGAGAGAGAATAAGCCAGGGAGGGCCAGAGAGTGAGGGAGAGAGAAAATCCTAAGCAGGCTCTGAGCTGTCAGCACAGAGCCGGATGTGGGGCTTGAACCCACGAGCCTGAGGGCATGACCGGAGCCGAAGTCAGAGCTCAACCAACTGAGCCACCCAGGCATCCCCACATATTATTTTTAAAAAAATATTCCTTTTCCTGGAGCACCTGGGAGCCTCCATCAGTTAAGCGTCTGACTCTTGGTTTTGGCTCAGGTTGTGATCTCCCGGTTCGTGAGTTCAAGCCCTGTGTTGGGCCCCACGCTAACAGCGTGGATCCTGCTTGGGATTCTCTCTCTCCCTCTCTGCCCCTCCCCTCTTGCACGCTTTCTCCCTCAAGATGAATAAACGTTAAAAGGAAAAGACTGCTCTGCGCTATTCTTTCCAGTAGAGCTTAAAAAGGACCCGGGGCCCGTCAGATGCAAACAGACTGGGTGCTGAGGGCAGTGGCTGTTCTGTGCGCTGAGACCAGGGAGGAGGGGAGGAGCTCAGCTGCAGACCTGGGTCACGCCGGGGGGCTGCACTGCTCTGGCTGGGATGCTGGGGGCACAGAGGATGGGCCCACCGCCAGCCACCCCACACTGTGTTCTCTAACCCGCCAACACCGTGGGGACGTTTGCAGGTGGCCCTGTGCCACACTTACCACATCCACGGTTCCAGCCGTTAAAATGAACTCCTTCGTGATGATCTCCACCATTTCTCGAACCTTTAAGAGAAAACGTGGAGACGAAGCAGAGCGTGATCAGGACGTGACAGCCCGTTTCTTCTAACTCAGGTGGTGACATCTGTGCTCCCAGAGATCAGCTCTGTATGCGGGGACGTGACCTGCACAGGAAGCAGAGGCCACCGCGTTCGGGGCCGGCCCTCACCTGTCTGGGGTCGGCGCTGGCGTGGACGCACAGGAGGCCCGTGTCCTCGTAGCTGTGGTGGTACGAAGTTGCGTTGTACATCCAGTGGTGCCTGTAAGGAGCGCGGACGAGGGGACACCTGGAAGGCGGCGTCATGGTCCAGAAGCACCCTCAGCTGGGCCTGCCAACCTTGGGGACAGCCAGGTGAAAGGGACCCAACCCACCTGTTGAGCACGTGGAGGTAGAGCCTGGTAAACATACCCTTGCCGGGCCCGCCAGCCGAAAAGGAGCCGCCGCCCCCCATCATCATGTTCAGCACGGCGAAGGGGATGAAATCGTCCTCCTGTGAGAGACGTGAGGGCCGAGCTCAGCCGCGAGGGGACGCCCGACTCCACGCCGCACAGGGCCCCGCTGGCACTTACCAAGAAGGAACAGCTCTCCAGTCCTATCATGATGTGCGTGAGCTCGGGGAACGGGGCAGGGCCCAGACTGACGTTGGACATATCTCTCTCCAGCTGTAACCAAGAAGGGTGAGCGGTGTACCCACGTGGAAAACAAGGAGGCCTCAGCCACCCCTGAGGTCGGAGCGGCTTAAAAACAGTCACAGAAATCCCACACGAGCACCAGAAAACTCTCTAGAGACAAGAACTATCCTTCGCCTCCCGTCTGTACCAAACTCTCAGCTTTAACCAAGGAACACACGTCACGCTCAGGCACCAGAATGCGTATTAAAGGCAAAGCCACGGGCTTATGGCTGACTGTAACACCCACAGGCTCCAGCCGACAACGTGCCAAAACCCAAGTCAAAAAAGGCACACGCAACCCAAGGTCACGGGCTCTTTTCCATCACGGCTTTACCTTGACAACCCCCCCCGTGTACTGTGCCACCGATCTGTCGACGTCCACAGCCTTCTCACATCCCCAGGCCGGTTGGGTTCCCAGCAGGTACTTTCTGGCACATTCCACCAGGTGCTCGTGCTCCACCCCAACCCCGGCCAGCACCATGCGGTCAGGGGTGTAATAGTTTCTCAGGTAGGAGTGAAGCACTTCTCGGTCCATCTTTGCTATGTTTTCTGTGGGGCAGAAACGGTGGAGGCCAACTGTGTTTTCCCGATAAGCAGCCTAACAAAGGAGGAGAGAAACACCGGTGACCAGGAAGGCCACGGCCAGGTGTCCCCCCCTGGCGCTGGGCCTGCCGGGACCCCAGCTGTGGCAGGAAGAGCCCGTGGGTGCTTTGCTTAGTTTGGCAGGAATAGCTCTGGGTGTTTCCAAAAAACACAAAATCTACCTCTCCGGGACGAAAACTCAAAAAACCCGTATGAAATAAAAGTCTCACTCTGGAAACAGAGAGATAAACATCGTTACTGTAGGAATTACAAAACGAGGGGCGCCCGGGTGGCTCAGCTGGTTGAGCGTCCAATTTCGGCTCAGGTCATGAACTCGCAGTTCGTGGGATCGAGCCCCACATCAGGCTCTGCGCTGACAGCATGGAGCTAGCTTGGGATTCTCTCTCTCCCTCTCGGCCCCTCCCCCGCTCACACTTTCTCAAAAACAAGGGATAAAATGCTAAAAAAAAAAAAAAAAAAAAAAAATTACAAAATGAAAAACTCGCATGAGTGGCAAGTTTGGGAATTAAGCACGTTCTGACCACACCTAGAACCTGTAGGAATGACCTCAGGAAGGGAGACGGCCCCTCCCAACCGCCCTGGTGGCAGGAGGGCCGCCGATACGGAGGGGGGCGCGTGGCAAGTCTTGCGTTTTACCTCGTGAATCATCTCTGTGAGAAGCGGTTCTGGGTCGGGCCGCATACCGAGGTCCTCCAGCTCAAACTGGACAGCCATCCGTGCCGCGTCGATTTCCTCATCTGCAAAGCACCCAGACGAGGCTCAGACAGCACCAGCCAGGAGGGACATGGCCCCGGGCCTGTGCCACCAGACTGGCTGAAGGACACGCTGGCAACCTCCTCTGCCTTCACCTGGGGCAGACCGGGGGGGGGGGGGGGGGGGGCAGTGGTGGGAGCGAGGGGGCCGGCGCCAGGCGGGCAGGGCCTAGAGGCGCCAGGCCTCGCCGGGCTCGGCCATGAGGCGGTCACGCGGGCCTGCTCAGAGCCCCATCTTCCTCCCCACGAGAGGCCCTCAGGCCCCTAACCGCTCCATCCCAAAGGGCCGCTGTGAGAACGAAGCCGCACTGGATGTGAAGGCACTGGAAAAAGAGGCACGGGCCTACGTCGTGGCTGCTATTTCAGCAGCTAGCTGGAGCAAGTGCTGGAAAGTTCTCAACTCAGCACTGCAGTCCTGGACCACGAGGCCGGGCTGGTGTGACCAGAGGCCGGCCAGGGCAGCTGGGATGGTCGGCATGGCCCACTCCAGCCCCCTTCGGGCCCAGAATCAGAGTCCGGTTACTACCAGGCCAAGGAAGGGGACGGAGACCAGGACGTGGAAGCTTCCGGCAGCATGCCAGCCAGAGTTTTCAAAGACTGTCTGAAATGCCTTTGAGAAACGAAAGACCCAGGGGTGCCCCGCTGGCTCCGTCAGAGGGGCGTGCGACTCTTGATCATGGCGTCGAGAGTGTCAGCCCCACGCTGGGCGTAAAAGTTACTTAAACGAGTGAATCGATAAAAACTTAAGGAAAAAAGAAATTAAAAATCCAACTTCACTAAAAACGTCCAAAGGCACAAAGGGGTGTCAAAGCGTTAGACGCGAAGACCCTTCCTGACCACCAGCGTCACTTCCTAGCAAATCGTGACAACCCACTGGTAGCTGAGCCCGCGGGGGCGACACACTGCTCTTCCTCAGGGGCCGGGCTTCCGCCTGCCCCCCTCCGCGTCCAGCCCCCCAGACACCGCCCACAGCCCAGGGCGCACCTGTGAGCCTGGGGTGCAGGACCACGTCAGCCAGCAAACCAACCACCGTGTCCAGGCCCTTGGAATCCGCAGACACAGCGTACATGGTAGTGTCCCTGGAAAGAGGAAACGACACCAGGTGTCAGGGGCGTAACAGGTGCACACCAAACGGGGGCCACTCCCCACCGGCACCGAGGACCAGCACACACTCGGTTCGCCCCATCTTCCAGCGCCACTTCCCGCACGCGTTGGAGCGAAAGCGGCTGCCCAGCCCGGTTGGCGAGGACCAGCTCTCGGCCCTTTTCACAAGCACGGGCTCCCCACCACCTGCACCACGCGGGGGCGCTTCATCACGCGCTTCCTGAGGGTCTGCCGCCCGGACCGACGGGTCGGCACGGGGGACGCACAGCCTTACGCAGCCGGGGACCGGAGCCACGTCTGGCGGACCAACTCCGCCTGCCCTCGTCCACAGCCCCTGCACCCCGTCTGCGTGCTGGCTACACACCAGACCTCTCCCGGTCCCCCAAAAGACCACTGCCTCTTCCGGGCTGAGCCTCTCCCCCTGCTGTTCCCAGAGTCTGGGCCACCTCCACCCCTCGTTCAGTCTGGCAAACTCTTTCAAGACCAGCCGATGTCAAGTCTGCTATCGTTCCTTTCCGGACTCCAGATCAGGTCACCTGCTTGTCCCCACGCCCCCACCTCTAGTCTCGGTTCCTGGCTCTCGTTTCCATTACCTGTGGTGCAGCCGACTGCTGGCTCTGGGAGCACACTGGGGACGGGGCCTGCTCTGTGTCCCCAGGGCCCAGCCGGCAACCTCCGGGACGGCCTGGCTCTCCGGTGTGTGCTCTCTGCTATAAGTGTTGCCGCCTGTGTCCTTCCGCCACCAAATCCCTCACCCAACCCTGCCCAGGCCAGGCTCCTTCTCAACGCCAACGTCCCCAGCTTCTCCAGGAGGTGGGTTTCAGTGGGACTCTGACAGAGAATAACAACCACAGTTCGTGGCTGCAAAATAAGCTGGCGTACCTTGACGTCTGGCAGTCACAGATGCCCCCGTGCTTTTCCAACGTAAGCAGAATTTCATCTTTGCTGTCAAATCGATCTGTCGACTAGTGAAAACAAACGAGTGAATCTAAGTAAGAAAATCTAAAGCAACTTCTAACATATGGTTTTAGAAAAGAAAACCTATTTTGGCTTTTAAAACGTGAAACCAAATCGTCTTCCAACCTAAACATCTTTTAGCAGCAACACCTTATCAAGTCAGCCACTTATTAAGATAACCGTTCTAAAAAAAAAACAAAACGTGGTAGATCCTTCCCAAACAAAGTCTCAAAAATTACGAATCGTACACTGACCGAAAATGCCAATTTTTCCAAAAAGTGAGCAATTCCACTAAGATATTTGGCTTCGTATCTTGATCCTGAATTAATAAGAACTGGCAATGAAAAGAAAAACGACAAGTTAAGTCAAATGTTGAGAAGGACGAATTCAATCAAGAGAAACCTTTACAACTGAGTTGATCAAACAGGCCGGCGCCACCAGGTGAAGGTGACAGCGTGTCCACTCCCCGGGCTACGTACCCACAGCCGCACGCGTGCCGACGCTCACGGAGTCGTACGCTTGGTATTGGTGGTGGAGACGGTTTAGAATTCTCGGAAGGTACAAAGGGGGAAAGCCCAGCACCGACACGGCGGCTCACGCTCAGAGTACTCAGTTTCCAGATTCTAGAGCGTGCTTTCCCCTCCGGATCCAGCGCACGAACCGCGTACCAAGCACAGCGGTCAGTGAAGCACCCACGACACTACCGACCGTACTTACTTCCCACCGTACAAAACTGTCCGAACTTGTTCTGGGACGCCACGCGAAGCCCGTTATCCAGCGTGGTCACTTTGGTTTCAAACTTTTCCTGTCCACCAGCCGTAGCGAAAACAGGCTGCGGCACGCCAGGGAAGGGGGAGGAGAGCGGGGTGCCGGGGTAGGCCCCGCCACTACTGAAGCATCTGTGTGCGGGAGCTCCGGACCTACACAGAGAGAGTGGCCGGTTACAGACCTGAGACCGCGGAGCCCGTGGTGACCGGCCGTCGCGTCCCGTCTACGTGAGCACTCAGCGACAACACGCGGGAGCAGGCAGGAACACCACTGCTGGGGACAAATCCTGGCTCAGCCCAGGGGGCCGTGGCCAGTTGGTCAGTTCTTTGGGCCGTAACCGCTCTCTCTCATAAACATCTCTTACAGAGCAGACGATTAACCACCGCACCTCACCCTGACGGCCCGGGTTAAATCCCTCTTACAGCACCGAGCTCCGCCCTGGCCCTCAACTGCCCCACCGTAGTCTAAATAGAAGCCACCCCCCACCCCCTGCCATGGGGCCCAAAAGGCCCCAGGTGGTCTGGACTCCAACTCTCTCCAAACTCCTCTCTTAAAGCCGTCCCCACCACCGCCCCCCAGGACCCACTCACACTGGCCTGCGGGTGCTGCCCTGAACACACACGCACCTGGCTCCTTAACCCCAACGCCTCTGTTCCTCCTGCTCCCGCCTGGCCGGGGCCTGACCCTCCTCCCGCGCCTCCCCTCTTGGCTTCAATGCCGCCTCCTCCCGAGGCGACCCCTCCGCACTCTACGGGAAGTCCGATCCCACTGCTTGACTCCTTTTAAGCGTTCACACCGCGGCTCCTACGCGGCCCGCGCTCCTGCCTGCGCCCGCTATCTCCGCCCGGCACGGTGCGGCGTACAGCCAGGGGCCGCCACCGACTGTGGCCCGAGTGGACGTGCTGGCGGCCAGAAAGGCGGGAAGGATGCGGGGACGGAAAAAGCGCGCTGTCTGCAGGCGAGGGGACACAGCACAGCGGTCTGGGGCACGGAGGCCCCGCGGGCTCGGCCTCACAAGGGGTGGGGGGGCCCCCGCGGCAGGACGGGGGCCGGGGCGGAGATGACACGTGGCCTCCGACAGGCCCCGTCGGCCCGGGAGAAGGCGGGAGAGGACCCAGCAGCCCGAGAGAGGGCAGGCGGATGGGTCTCGGGACCCGGTGCTGGGGCCCCAGGCAGGGAAGGGCCCTCGGCGCCTCGGAGACGAAGCCAGGGTCCCGAAGCCCGAGCCCGAACCCCCGGCGCGGCGTCTGGGCGTGGGGAAGCCAGAGGCAGAGCGTCCGGACAGACGCGAGCCGCCCCGGGTCCCCCGCTGACCCCCGGCGCGTCCCCGGCTCACCTCAGCCGCGAGCGGCGCCACGAGCCCGAGCCGCGAACCAGCAGCAGCCGCGCCGCCGCCAGCGCCATAGCGGCCATCTTAAGTCTCCGCCCCCTGCTTCTGTCGTCACTTCCGACCCCGCCCCCACCGCCCCGCCCCTGCGGCGCCGGCCCCCGACGTTCGGGAGCGCGCTTCCGGTGCCGGGAGCGGAAGCCGCTGCGAGAGGCTGGGAGCGGCGGCCGGGCGGCGGGCGACGGGGGCGGGGGACTCGGGCCGCGGCCGGGGCCGAGCCGGGGCCATGGAGCCCCCGCTGCCGGGTTAGGGTGGGCCGGCGCCGCCGGGCCCGCGACGATGGCCGGCTACGCGCGCCGCCCTGGCGTCCCCCCGCTGTCGCGAGCCCGGAGCCTCGTCATTCCGGACGGTGAGCGGCCGGGCAGGACGGCGGGGCCGAGCCCGCCGGGCCCCGGGGCCGCCCCCGACCCGCCGGGACGGGCTCCAGGTGAGGCGGGCGGCGCAGAGCGCGCGGCCAATCGGTCTTGTTGATGTTATTGCAGCTCCTGCGTTCTGTGAGCGCCGGTCTTGTCTCCCCCAGCTAGACTGTGAGCGCCCCCATGGCAGGGACCTGGACTCCCACTTCTTCGGCATTCGGCCGACGTTTATGTGCTATGTGCCCAGTCCGGTGCTAGCTTCCGTGGGAGACACAGGTGAGAGACAAGCCTCAGGGACCCCGAGCCGGCGCCACGTTAGCATTAGCTCTGCCCTCGACCCGGCGAGGGGCACTCAGTGCCACCGTGCACCGGCCCCTGGGATACGCAAGTGCTGAGCGGCCCCCCACCCCCACCCCCGCCAGCTAGGAGCTCGCAGTCTGGCCTTGGGGAGCCCCCCCACCCCCCCCAACACAGACACTTCCAAGGTAGGATGGTGGTAAGTGCTGAAAGAGAGGTATGCCTAGCGGGAGCACTGCAAGCCATCTCCTCCTTCCAGGTGGTGGGGCGCAAGGCCAGGGTGCCTTCGTCCAGTAAGGGCAGTGGCCTCGTTCTCCCCCAAGCAGTTCCGCTGCCTGTGGGCTGGGGTGAGTGGTGAGAGTTCAGGTGCTTCCATCGGGGTCTCAGAGAGGAGTGGCAATCCACGAGAGGATTCAGAAGACCCCGCGGACGGGGGACGTGCGCAGCCACACTGCCCATCAGAGCCTACTGGAAGCTTTTTCTGAATCGCAGATGCCAGGGCCCACAGAAGTTCTACTGCCGCGGGCAGGAGCCTGGGGGCTTGTGTTTCAAAAGTTACCCACGCTGTGAGAATCACTGTGGTAGAGACCCCGTATTGAAAAAAAAGCTGTCACAAAGGTGACCACAGTAGGGTGATGACGTCTCTTTGCAGATTTTGGCTACGGAAAGGGGAAATGCACTAAGCAAGGTCCGCCAGGAGCCCAGGAGACACATTTTGGAGGTAGGGTAGTTAGACAAGATCCTTTCTTTTTCTCTCTGCCCGACACAAAATGCCAAGCATGCGGCCAATGATGAGTTGTCCATTTGACAGCATGTAACTTTGTGCCCGGAGTCTGAAAGACGGGGGTGGGGGGGGGGGGGTAGAGACCTACAGAGTCCATCGTGATCCTAGGGTAGAAAGAAAGAGGGTACAAGGACAGGGGAAGCCGGGACATGCGGGATGGCAGACGTGGGGAGTCACACTAAAGGGGTCTGAAGAGGCAGCAAGTGCTAGGGGCAACAGGAGTCAGCATCACACAAAGTTGGCACCTGGGCTCTGATGATCGCGGACTGAAAGGGTCGCAGGGTGGCTGGTTAGGGGCCAGGAGAGCGAGAGGGAGGCCGAGAA
This sequence comes from Panthera pardus, assembly GCF_024362965.1. Lineage (NCBI taxonomy): Eukaryota > Metazoa > Chordata > Mammalia > Carnivora > Felidae > Panthera > Panthera pardus. Next base: position 92,073,159 of record NW_026526766.1, read on the forward strand.
GAGAGCAGGGAAGAGGGGATGAGTGAGCAGGGGAAGGGGTGGGGGGCAGTGGCCCCCAATTTGGCTGCACCTTTGGAACTGATGGCCCCCGGCGCAGGTCATGCCCCAGGCCAGCTAACTCGGCTGTATGGGGATGGAGGTGAGTTGTCCTTGTAAAGACCCCCAGGTGATTGCCATGGGCAGCAAGGTGCAGGAACCAGGGGGAAAGAGAACTCAGAATGTGGACGCGGGTCTGCTTTATTGGCTAGGTTTCTCATTTCTTAGCATTCGCTGAGTTCTGGTGGGGTGACGAGGGTGGCAGTCCTGATTTTAGATGTGGCCGTGTTCTGGAAAGAAACTAACAGGGAAGCTCCCTTTTAACGAGTCTTGGGAGACTTTCTGGATTTGTGACGTGCGTTACCGTTGCAGATGATAAGCTTGAAGATCTTGCTGAGGCCAATCCGTTCTCCTTCAAAGAGTTTCTGAAAACCAAGAACCTCGGCCTGTCGGGAGAAGACACCGCCAACAACAGGGTTTATTCAAAGGTAAATCGAGGCATCGTTTGTGACGACCGTACACAGAGAAACGTCTGGAGGACATCCCTCTCCCGACGTGGGGGACACTGCAGGATCCGGGGGCGGGGGGCGGGGGGCGGCGCAAAGGGAGCCCCCAGCCAACGCCGGTGGGACCCTTTCTGGCTCTCCTCTCTCCTGGGAGGCGGGTGGGCCTCTCGTTCCACTGTCAGGCGCCCCCCGGAAGACCGGCCTCCAGTGGCTTCTGAGTCTGAGCTGTGCGTCTGGCCATCTTCCTTAGGAACCCACGAGGCACCCACTGGGACTCGGCCGCAACTCCCCAACCCCCCAGACCGTGGGGTATGGCCTGGAATATCAGCAGCCGTTTTTCGAAGACCCTACGGGGGCTGGCGACCTCCTGGACGAGGACGAGGACGAGGACGAAGGGTGGAACGGGGCCTACTTGCCGTCCAGTGTGGAGCAGACCCGCTCCTTGGGAGGCGCTGCCAGCACGTCGCCCTGCAGCACATACGTCTCCTTCTTCTCCACCCCGTCGGAGCTGGTGGGGCCCGAGACCCTGCCCCCGTGGACCCTGAGTGACTCTGACTCCCGCGCCTCTCCGGCGGGGAGCCCCAGCGCAGACTTCGCGGCTCCCGGAGAGTCTCTGGGAGACAGGCACCTGCGGACGCTGCAGATAAGCTACGAAGCAGTAAGTGAGGGGGCCCCACGGCGGCCCCCTGGCCGGCACCCGCGTGTGAGCAGCGCGCTCGCAGAGGACCCCGAGCCTCCTGGTGTCCACGGTGGCCTGGGGTTTTGGCTCCGAGGACAAGACAGTCTGTGGTGCACCGGTCCCCTGTGTTGACTGATCCCGTGTGTGATGTGCCACCTGAAGAGCACTGTGGAGGGCGGTGCGGTGTGGTCTGGCTCAGGCCCTCCGAGGGCCTCCCCTCAGGAAAGGGTCCCCTCCCGGCGGCAGCTCAGGGACACCTCGCCGTGCTCTGACTAGAGGAGATTTCTTAAAGAGGATCATCCCCTAAAAAAGAGTCGCGAGCGCAGTCGGCGTCCGTAACCGGAGGCCTTCCGGAGGAGACACTTCCGCGTGTGCGTTTCCTTCGTGAGTGGACGGGAGGCTGACGGCCTAGAACGTTTCTGTTCATCGGGGAGTTCTGGGACCAAATTACAGAGACGCAGACCCCTTTTGAGTGAGACACCGAGGCTCAGAATTTCTAATGAGGGTTTTCTTTCTCTGCAGCTGAAAGATGAAAACTCTAAGCTGAGAAGAAAGCTGACTGAGGTTCAGAGCTTCTCTGAAACTCAAACAGAAATGTATGTAAGCTCTCAGTTAGGACCGCAATTCAAAATGCCTGCTAACACCCGAATCCATTGTAAATCGGTAACGAAGCGATCAGAGTTGAACCGAGTCTAGCCTTCGTCACGTGCAGGTCCTCCGCCTCAGACGCGTGTCTGGTTCTGCACGAAAGTTTATTTTGAACGTTAGACCCCAACCGAGCACACTTGATAAGGACAGCCGAACTGGTGATCGGGAGCCAGCTCGGGACGCTCTCGGGGGCTCCCGCCGAGGCTGCGGGCTCTCGGGGTTTTCAGCCAACCCGCCCGACCTAACTGCCTCTCGGACGCATTCTGAGAGCCGGATGTGTGAGTTGGCAGTGACTTGGTCTTCTGTCTCCCAAGGGTGAGGACGCTGGAGCGGAAGCTGGAAGCAAAAATGATAAAGGAGGAGAGTGACTACCGAGATCTGGAGTCGGTGGTCCAGCAGGTGGAGCAGAACCTGGAGCTGATGACGGTACGAGGGGCCGGGGGGCATTGTGACGCGCCGGGCGTGACCCTCTGTTGTCAGCCCACAGAGGCACGGAGTGAGCAGGGGTCCCTCACAATGGGCCCACCTGCTGGGCAGAGCAGCACCCCGTGAGGGTATCTCACCGCATTGCTGGTTAGCGATGCCTCCTTGTTTTTGTTTTTATAACAGAAACGAGCTGTAAAGGCGGAAAATCACATCCTGAAACTGAAGCAGGAAATAAGCTTGCTGCAGGTGATTGAACGGCAGGGATACAAACCCGGGGGACCTCCCCAGCAGCGGGAACCCCTGTATTCGGGCCGTGCAGGCTTTCCCCAACCCCCCTCCCCCCCCCACCTCAAGTGAAAGAAGCAGCCCGGTCGTTCTGGCCCCGTGTTTTCTGCTCACCGAGAGGGTCGTGGGCATTTGCTGTGTCATCTGGGACAGCACGGATGCTGACCCGAATTTCTCATTCCTGTGGAGGAGCGCTGAGGACAGACTGAAGGACAGGACAGGCCCGTGTCCTCTAAGAGCCCCCTCAGCAGAGAGTGGCTTTTGCGGGGGCTAGCCCTGTCCCCCACCCCCCCACCCCCTCCTCCTCTGCTGAGGGTGCCGTGGTCAGTTTTAGTTGGACTGCCTTTCAGACGCTCTCTTCTGCAGCCGCAAAAGCCCTTTCCCGCTCTCGCCCACCCTCCAGGCGCAGGTCTCTAACTTCAAGCGCGAGAATGAGGCCTTGCGGTCCGGCCAGGGTGCCAGCCTGACAATAGTGAAGCACAACACCGACGTGGCCTTGCAGAACCTTCGCGTCGTCATGAACAACGCCCACTCCTCCATAAAGTGAGCGCTGGGGAGCTGAGGGCGCCTCGGCACGGGCGGGGGTGAGGCGGTGTCCCCGGGGAGGCGGATTCCCTTAGCGCAGGGTTTCAAGCCATGACCGCACCCCGAGCAGTGGACGGGGCTCTGGGAACAGAAGTGCGCTTGACAGTCCTCTTAACCCCGAGGCCACTCGATGCGTACCCGACCGGCGGGCTCTGGAATCGTCTGCATGGCAACAGCCGTGTTCACCTGAGCACTGACGTCAGACACGAGTCCTGCCTCCCTCACCTACAAAATGTCGCAGTTCTGAATGGGGATGAGTCACAGCGTTTCCCTCTTGTCCTAAGAAGCAAAGAGGTTCTTAGGAGGCCCCTGGGAAGGGTCCGCTGTGGTGGCTCCCACTGCGTGTCCCCGTCTGTGTGCCACGGGCCGAGCTCCACAAGGGTGGTGGCGGCCAGGCCCACCGCGGGCGCCTCTGGGGCAGAGGGGCCCCCACCCAAAGCCTGTTTTTCACCCTGGAACTTTGCTTTGTTGCCTCTGACGTTGCCCAGCCGTGGTAGCGGACGGTAACATCCACGTTTCCGTTTCAGGCAGCTGGTTTCTGGAGCTGAAACGTTGAATCTTGTGGCCGAAATCCTTAAATCCATAGACAGAATTTCTGAAATTCAAGATGAGGAAGAGGAGTCTTGAGAACTCTCAGGTGCTTCCAGGTCGCAGCCCTGCTTACGTCCGGACGCCGCCGCTCGCCGGGTTGGAAAATGCCGTTGTGTCTTTAAGTACGTCGTCCTCGGCCGTAGTAAAAATACTCACCGTGCCGCTAATTTCGTGACCTAAACAGCCCTAACAGCCAGCTGCAGTGAGGAGCCCCCCGCGTGGGAGAGCTGCACCTGGTTTCTACGCGACCCTTCCTGGCGAGCTCCTGCTACTTGGTGGACTGATGCTCTATCGGAAGACGTTTCTGTGAAAGCCAGTGATATTTTGAAGTTACTAAACGTGAAAACGGCAGTTCTGTAATAAGTGTTTTCCGTCGTCATTCCAGAATGTCGATCGTAAGATAAGTTCAGTCGATCGTCCTTGATTCTGTAAGGAGAGGGAGTAAGGTGAGCCGTGGCTCCGTGCTCGCCTCCCAAGGCGCTAATGCCTCTGTGACCTCACTTGGTGCCCCGGCCGGCTCAGAGTCCCCTCCTGGGGCCTCACGGGCGGCTCGTACAGTTGGAGACCTGAGCCTGGCTGCTGTCCTTCCGCGGGGTCCCAGGTCACACAGGCGCGCCACTGGGTGCGACCATCTAAACGCATCTGTGGGCCTTCGGATTTGAAAAGCTGCTTCGGCTGGAGGGTTTTGATACACGTTTCGAGTGGCATCTTGTACAATGAAGTTTGGAATTCAGGGATTGAGACTGTGTGCGCAGCCTTCCTGGGTCAGCACGAGGTCTCCCGGGGTGCTTTTCCAGCTGCTTTCCAATGCAGGGGGGGCACCATATGCCTTTTTGGCCATTTTTCTCTAGATGTTATTTTTTAAAATAAATTTCCTTTTGTTCTGTTCAGATGGACCGCTTTCCTATTTAATAAACCGTAAAACTCACACGAACTGTCCCTTTTTTTTTTTCCAATTTAACCGCTTCTTTACGCTTAGGAAACCTAGTACCGTTCTCTGACTTTAGGGCATGCGTCTTGTCGTAACGGGTGATTTGTGCTGACAAATTAAGCGTTAGTCCCGTGGCCTGTGGGGTCAGGGGTAGACCCCGGTCACTGCTGCCGGGCCCGACCAAGGTGGCCGGCCCGCTAGATGTGCATCACGGCCGGGTGTTTCGGAGTTGGACACGCTGGATTCTGGTGTCGGGGCGTTCTTCGGTCACATGGTGGAAGTTTTGAATGACGTTTGAACTGCTAGACCCTCTGATCTTGGCTACGGGTAAGAGCTTTGCAGAAGTCCCTGCCGAAGACACCCTGCTCCTCCTCACCCGTCCCCTCCTGTTCCTGCCTGTTGGTGAGAAGTGGGTACCGGGCTCTGTGGTCGGAGCAGACTTTAGACAGGCCGGTCTAGCGGGCAAGTGCTAGGACCCCATTTTCTTCTGGGTGTGCCCACAACAGCCTGGGAAAGCTACGGAGAGCAGGATGGGGCTTGGCGGGAGGATGCTTGCAGGCTCCGTGTTTTAAGGGGGTGGGATGCGGGTGGCAGATCACCACCAGCCTGGTGTACTTTCCCTCCCCCCGCAGGCCAGGCTGGGCCCGAGCACGCCACCCGAGTGAGCCTCAGGTGCGCTCCACCTACTCCTGATCCTGCCCTTCATCCCGCACAGACCTGTACCACCTCCGCAAGGTCAGGCGAAGGGGCTGGGGGCGGGTGGCCGGGAGGAGGGTCTGGATAAAGGAGCGTGGCGCACAGACAGGCTCCTACAGTACGTTTGGGGCGTTCCCTGGTGAAGAGCTTAAATTTGTTGGGCATCCAGCTCTGCGTCTGGAGTTCCAGTGCCAGGCGGCCCCCGGTCCTGGCGGGTGGGTTCCCGGGACGCTGGCTGTCCCCTCGGTTCCTTCCACCTGTGCCGGGGCCGGAAGCTCTGCCTGCTCCGTCCACCAGGGGAAGGTACGCTCCTCGGTTCCCGTGGACTCCTCCTCGTCTTCCGAGACGCCCCGCACTCCGAGGGTGGCGCCCCCACCCCCGCTCTGCCCAAAGAAGGCGCAACTGCAGGCGGGCCCAACCCGGCCTGGGCGGCGCCCCGAAGTCCCCCGAGGTACTCTCAGGGCGCGGGGTCAGAGCGCGGGGGGCTGTCTACCCACTGGCCCGGCCGCGCGGCAGCACTGAGCACTCGGCAAGTTTGCGCACTGGCTGCAAACCAACAGCCCCGAATACAGTTAGCAGAGGCGGAAGCATGCAGGCGGGACTCGGCGATACCGGAGGTCACACGCTCCGGCGAGAAGCAGCGGTCCGGCGCCGCTAACCCCACACGGCGGCGCACGGTCGCGGGCAGTCCCAAGGGCGGCCGCGCGAGGGCAGCACCCGCCCGCCAGCCCCGTCCCGGCGTGCCCCGCGCTGCGGCCGCGGCCGCGGAGGCGGGACTTCCGGTGCGCGGCGCTCTCGTCGCTCTGCCACTGAAGTGTCGGGGGCGGTGGCGCTGGCGGCGGCGGTGCCGGAGGGTGAGTGTGAGGGTGAGGGCGGCGGGTCCGGAGAGAGGCGGCGGTAGGAGGAGCGGGGCTGGGGCGGGGACAGGCCGCGGGCCGGGGCCCAGGAGAGGCGGTGGGAGGAACGGGGCCGGGGCCCGGGCTGGCCGTGGGGTTGGCGGCCTGATGCCCCGGTAGCCGCTGCCGGCTCTGCAGAGCTGCGTGACTCTTGGCTAGTTGGGGTTACACACGATTAGAGTGTAGACGGCGCTCCGTGCTGCGGATCGGGCTGAAGCGTGCTCCCGCTTGGTGGCTGCCGTTGTCCGATTTCAGCGGGAATGTTTCTGGGCTTGGTCGTTGGCTCCTAGGTCTGTGCTGTGTTCCTTTGCTCTTTTCTCTGCCGCAGTTTTATTCTCCTAGGTCTCTTTCCAGCTTTCTGTCCCTTTTAGATTTCCCAGACTGGTATCATTAAGAAAGAAGGTTCTGTTCGTTCAATAGGTGCCGTGGTAGGTGCTGGAGAGGGAGCAGGGAACCTCAGGGGGCTTCGTTCCTGCTGCCCCCGTAGTGCCTGCCACCTGCATTTCCTGCACATTTGCCAGATGCTCTCTGGGCGTCTCCTGGCAGGGGAGCAGGCTGCGCAGCTGAGGTCCTGACTGCCTGGGTCTCGTTCTTGTCCTCTGGTGACTTTGCCACCACAACCTGCTGTTTCTGCACTGGGTGACCAGCTCTCTTGTGGCTTGGCTCTGGGAAGACAGGCCAGGCTCTTGGGCCATGTTGGTGTCCAGGTGTCCATTGCCCTGCCCCCCTGCTGGTCACAGCCTTAGATCAGAGTGGGCAGGTCACACTCACATGGTTTCCTCACCCGCTAGAACAAACAGCGGGTGTTCGTGGGGACACGGGGGGGGGGGGTGTCATATCACAGTCCCAGGGCTCCCCCGAGTGGGAGCGCCTGCTTTGGTCAGGCTTCTGTCATCCCCTACGGGTGTGTGTCTGCAGACTCTTGGTTCCTGAAACCTCATGATGTACTCTGGTGGCAGGTAGGAGTCATGGACGTGGACGCCGAAAGAGAGAAAATAGCAAAGGAGATTGAAGAATTAGAAAGGATCTTGGATCCCAGCTCCTCGAGTATCAGCGTGGAGGTCTCGGAGTCTGGTCTTGCACTGGATTCTGAAGCAGGTAAGCTTTCATAGGCCGTGGCTAGACCGGATCCATCTGCCCTCCGGCTCCTGGCAGCCACGGCAGGCTGCGGACCAGCCGTTTCTCGCGCAAGCTGGCCTCTGCCTTTACTCCCCGCGATGGTTTCTCTCCGCCCCTCCTCCACGTGCCGTGGACCTGCCGGCTGCGCCTGAGTGCCCTTTGGGGGCGTCTGTGTCACTCTGTCCCAGGTGGGTGGCCGGCTGCCCTTCCCAGGAATCAGATTGTCGGCCACCTCCGTGCCGGACAGCCACCATGCTGGACAGCTGAGAGTCACCCCACAGGCTCCCCTGGGCCCCCAGGCCTGCCCACCTCTCCCCAGCCCCAGGTGCAGCTCTAAGTCTCAGTTTCTCAGAGTTTCTGATCACACTGGGGCCTTTCTCTCACCTACGATCAGGGCCTCTGCACCTGCTCCCCACCCCCCAGTAGCTCCAGCTCCCCCGAACGGGTCTGTTCCTGCAAGGCTTCCCCTCATTGCCCTGGCAGACCCTGTTCTCTGTGTCTTCCCTTCCTGGCTGCCCCTGCCCTTGGCTCGGGGCCTGTCCTGCCTGGTTAGTTAGTGGGTAGCATTCAGCCACCAGCCCTCAGGGAGGGAGGGTCCAGGCAATACAGTCTTGTCCTGAGGCCTTTCGGCCCTTCCCTTGCCTGTGGCTATCAGGAAACAGCCCTGTGCTGCACCTGCCGGTCGTTTCTTTGGCGGGTATTGCATCCCATCACGTCCCCAACTTGTGTCCCCTGTGCTTGTGTTCCCACAGACTCGCTGCCTGAAGAGGACTCGGACGCTGCTGGCTCCCTGGCCTCGGTAAGTACCGGCCTGAGCTGGTGGAGCCCGCCCAGGCAGTTGCCACCCTGCCAGTGGGCCCAGGAGGGCAGTGCTCTGAGCTCGTCTTGATTTTTCTGCGTGCCCGTCACTGAAGATGACGTATCCCAAAGTATCTGTCACCAAAACGGAAATTGTCCCAAGAAACGACTGTTGTTAGTAGTTGGGGGTTTACGCCTGCCGACTTTCTGAGCTCTCCGTAACGTGTGTGGGTCGATCTGACGTCACGTGCGGAAGGGTCCGAGCAGGCGAGGCTGGCCCCTCGTAGCTCCCTGTCTCTGCCTCAGTCCTTGCAGGCACGGTCCTGGGCGGTCACACATGTGGGCCCGCTGTAGACCGAGGCACAGAAAGGAGCTCGCTCTCTGTGGGGAGAGAGAGAGAGAGAGATCATGATCTCACAGTTCAGGAGATTGAGCCTGCGGGGGTGGGGGGGGGGGAGAGAGAGAGCGAGCGAGCGAGAGAGCTACGAGGGGCCAGCCTCACCTGCTCGGACCCTTCCACACACGACGTCAGGTCGACCCACGCCCATTACGGGGAGCTCAGAGAGTCAAGAGGCATAAATCCCCAACTGGGCCACTCCAGTTTTTCTTGCCGCTTCTGGTTTGTTTTGGAATCTCACGTTAACCTGGAGAATTTTTACAATCCGCTTTTCAGATTTTCACTGAGGCAGGAGGCACAGCTTCGCTTCCTGGTTTCAACGAGCAGTGGTCCCCGTGGCACAGGCTTCCCGTAGCTCCTCACCTGCCGGGCAGCGAGCAGCCTCTTCCCGGTTCTTAGCTTTGCCGGCCCTGTGATGGCCTTCCTCACTCGTGTCCCTGCTCGCTGTCCCCTGGTGGGGCGGAGGCCCGTTCTGAACTTCAGGTTCACCAGAAACATTTATCGTGGAAAGTGAAAAGCGCTCACGTCGTCACGCCTCCCCCCCCACCCCCCCACCCCCGAGACGTTCCTCCAGACATTGATTTTCTCGTGTCCTTGATTGTGGCCTATGCACACGCTGTACGTGGCCCCAACCCTTGTTGGCCCAGTGATGGGCACGAGCTCAGAGGCTGCTTGTGCTGCCCGGGTCACGGGGGGCGGGTCTGCAGGCCCCCCCGCCTCACCCGTAGTTCCCCGCTTGTGACCAGGAAGAGGAGAGGTGGGGAGAGGCCAGCAATGGCGAGGACGACCCCAAGAAGACCCTCCCTGAAGACCCGGAGACCTGCCTGCAGCTGAACATGGTCTACCAGGAGGTCATCCAGGAGAGGCTGGCGGAGGTCAGCCTCCTGCTGGCCCAGAACCGGGAGCAGCAGGTAGGACGGGCCCTCAGCAGCCCCGTGGCCAGGCACCCCAGGACTGGTGCTTCTGGTTACGTCTGCTCCCTGGCTGCCCCGGTCGCCTTCTCCACAAGGGCACCGCTGCTGCCTGGCCCCAGATGGGCTCCCTGTGTCTGTCACAGGAGGAGATCATGTGTGACCTGGCAGGGTCCAAAGGCCCCAAGGTGAAAGACGGCAAGAGTCTGCCCCCGAATCTGTACATAGGGCACTTCATGAAGCCCTACTTCAAGGACAGGGTCACCGGAGTGGTGAGTAGCCGGGGCTCCACTGTCACCCGTGAGGGAGGGGCAGGCTGCGTGGGAAGGGGCTCTTCTCCCAGCACCTGCTGTGGGTGTTGTCTGTTCCCTCGTGTTCTTCAGGACGACGTTTTCCAATCCTCCTAAAACCTTTTGGTGTCTAGTGGTAGAAGTCAAGGTCTGTGGCCCTGGAACGTGGTCTCTGGGCCTGGAACGTGGTCTCTGGGCCTGGAATGTGGTCTCTGGGCCTGGAACGTGGTCTGTGGGCCTGGAATGTGGCCCGCTGACCCCGGCTCCACAGATAAGCCCCAGAGACGTTTCCTTAAGGAGGGGCGCCTTGGGTGGGGCGCCTCGGCCCGATCCGAGAGGCCTGGCAGCGAGGGCTGGAGCTGCTGAGCCCGCCCGTGCCGGCCGGGTCGTGCTCACGGCCGCTCAGAGTCCAGCGCTGGGCCCAGGTGTCCACTGCCAGGCCTCACGCGTGGCCAGGCTGCTCGAGGAGGCCGAGGGGAAGCGCGGGCCGTGGGGCGAGAGCACTCGGCGTCCGTCCGCGTCGTGACGCTGCCCTGTCTGGCAGGGGCCTCCAGCCAACGAAGACACGCGGGAGAAGGCCGCCCAGGGCATCAAGGCTTTCGAGGAGCTCCTGGTGACTAAGTGTAAGCCCCTGCGCCAGGCCCTCAGCGCCACAGTCCTGCCTCTCCACGGGCACCCTCCTCTGGTTCCGTGGGCTCCTTCGGGCCTTGACCACTGGGACTGGCCACTCAAAGCCCCAGCCTGTCCCACGCGCCACGTGGGGACCACCATCCCCACGGCTCACTGTGTAGTCTCACGTGTCTTATTCCTGAACACACAGCCCCAGGGGCCCTTCCGTGAGCTCGGGCCAGGGCGCCATGCTCTCTCGACAGCCGGGCTGTGGTACCCGGCCGGCGCCGTGGTCCTGGAACGGTCACGTGCCCACCACTTGGTCGAGGGGAAGTCGGGAAGGCTCCGCTGATGCCGTCGTTTCTTTGCAGGGAAAAGCTGGGAGAAGGCCTTGCTCAGAAGGTCGGTGGTGAGCGACCGCCTCCAGCGCCTGCTTCAGCCCAAGTTACTGAAGTGAGTGTAGGAACAGCCGCCGGCGCCAGCCCCGCCGGGAGCGCGAGGGGTCCAGGCCGGAGGCTTGGTGACAGGCGGATGCGTGCTGTGGCCGTGTCCCCCTGCTCCCGTGGGAGAGGCACTCACCCCTGCAACTTTGCCCCAGGGAGGCAGCCGAGCTCGAGGCCAGGCGTGCAAGAACCGGGAAGGCCGAGCGGCCACGTTCCGTCAGGCACAGCTCGGGTAGTTTCTCTGGTCTCGGGCTCAGTGTCCACTTGTGAGAATCGGGACTGCTCACGAGACCCGCTTTTTGTGTGCCGAAGGGGTGATGTCGTGTGAACGGATCGCAGCGCCTGTGGCCGGGCCGGGAGTCTTGGGGGCTGCCCGCAGTCTCGTGGCTCCGCGCGTGTGTCAGGACTAGCCTCAGTGATGGGTCCTCTCCCCTGGCCTCCGGAAGGGGCTCCTGCAGGCTTTGTCGCCAGGCTGCCCTCGGAGCACGTCCCTGCACGCCGGGCCCAGGGCCGGCGGCTGGGCTGCTGAGCGGGTGGTTATCTGTGTCAGCAGACTTGTCATGCTGGTCACTGACGTGACCATGGTGACAGCCCAGAGAGGGGTGTCGCTGGCTGCTTCCTCTGGGCGTGGAGCTCGGACAGCCTTCTGCCTGCAAGAGGCAGGCTCAGAGCCGGGACCAGGCTCCTGTGTGTGCTCCCTGCCACCGGGCCTCATCATGTGGAGCGGTGCACGTGCCCCGGTGCACGGGGAGGCCGAGCTGGCCCCAGAGACGCCGTCCCCCTCCCCCGGGGCACGGCCCTGATGCGAGTAACCCCGGTGCCTCTGCTCTGCCCCGTAGGCTTGAATACTTGCACCAGAAACGGAGTAGGGTGACCAGTGAGGCAGAGAGGCAGGTCCTGGAGAAGCAGAGCAAAGAGGCGGAGAAGGAGGTCCAGGACATCCGGTGAGCTAGGTCTCGTGGGGGGTGTGTGACCTGGGGAGAGGCGAGGAAGGCCAGGCGTGACCCTGGCGACCTGTTCCTTCCTCCAGGGAGCTCCCAGAGGAGGCCTTGCTGGGGAACAGGCTGGATGGCCACGACTGGGAGAAGATCTCCAACGTTAACGTAAGTTGGGACGGTGCTGAGGCCACAGCGGCCTACGGCCGTCCTGGCAGCCGGGGGCGTGGGTCAGCTCTAGGCGGTCAGGCCTCATCCCTGTGGCCACTAGACCTGCCTCGAAGCCTCTGGTCGGGTGCGTGTCCAGCAGTGTGGGGTGGCCTCACGGGCTTGCCCTGCTGGGGTGACGTGGCTCTTCTGAAATGGGAGGGTGTGAAGGTTCAGGCTTTGCGCTTGGAGCCCAACCCCACTCTTGGTTGTGCAAGTCCTGGCGACCTGGACAAGGACCCCACTTGTCCCGGGTGCTGAGCCATCACGGCCAGCCATCAGAGTGACGGCCCCCCCGCAGGCTGGCTCTCTCTCTGTCGGTGCAGTTCGAGGGCGGCCGCAGTGCAGAGGAGATCCGCAAGTTCTGGCAGAACAGTGAGCACCCGAGCATCAACAAGCAGGAGTGGAGCGGGCCGGAGGTCGAGCAGCTCAAGGCCATCGCAGCCAAGCACGGCCACCTGCAGTGGCAGAAGATCGCCAAGGAGCTGGGGGTGAGGGCCGGAGGGGCCTCCGAGAGGCTGGGAGGCCGGGCGGGTTTGGGGTCTCCACGGGCTGCGTGGCGCATCTCACCCTGGGAGCCATCAGGTTCTTCTTTGTGCCACTTTGGAGGGTGTGGCCCTGGGGGCAGCAGCCCCTTCCCCCTCCCACGGCAGAGTCTCCAGGAGCTTCTAGCTCCTTGGCCCCCATCCCGTCTCTGAGTGCTCACTCACCCTTCCCCTCCCCTCCAGGCCTGTCTTTGGCGTCCTTCCAGATCCTCCTTCCTTGTCCCCGTCAAGCCCGGGGGTTCGTTCTGATGGGGCTTAAGGGGAACGCTCCTCCTGGTTTCTTCCGGGGTCTCATGTTGGTTTTCTCGTTTCCGAGGTGAAGGCTAAAGGGCTTCGTTCGGTCTGTCTTTACTCACGAAGGCGTTTAAGGCCTGCTTTTCTGAGAACAGCTTGCTGAGTTCTCCTCTTTGTAGGTTTCTAGGACGGGTCCGATTTCGGGGTTTTTTTCATCACGTCTTTGGATCTTAGTTTACATAAGAATGTGCTTTGTCAATCTCTCTGTGGTTCGGTTTCTTGAAATACCTTGTAGTATTCTCCGGTTTGAGTTTTGTTGGTTCACGACCTGGGAACGTGATCCGTGCAAGCTCCGTGGTATAACTTACTGCTTTCGTAGCCCAGCACGTGACTGCAGGGAACCGCGCCGACGTTAACCAAGGCTGCGTGCAACGTGCGTTTAAGGGTCCTCTGTGTCTTCTCCCGGCTCGACCACTTCTTTCTCCTTAGCGCTGAAGTCCCCTTGTCTGGATAAAGCGTGGTCCGCCCACCTGCTGAAGGGCATCCTGGTCGCTCCAGGGTCCCGCGATTGTGAATGAGGCGGCTGGTAACATGTGTGCGCAGGTGTCTGGGTGGACGTGAGTCTTGACTCATTTGGGTCAACACCAAGGAGCGGTCGTGTGCCAAGAGGGCGTTTAGTTCTGTGGGAAGCCACCAAACCGTCCTACGGACTGGCTGCCCCGCGTCGCGTAGCCCTCGCCACGGACGAGAGTCCCGCCACCCCCGCGTCCTCGCCGGCGTGTGGCCGTGTCGGGGCTCCAGGCTCCAGCCGTCCTTGCGGGGGTGCGAGGGTGGCTGCTTTGCTTTTGCGTTTCCCTGACGATGAACACGCAGTGCCTTATTGCTCGTTTGTGTGTCTTTGGCGAAGGGTCTGTTGAGGTTTTTGGTCTTTTTTTTTTTTTTATAAGTATTTGAGAGAAAGAAGGAGCACGTGCATAAGAGAGCACACGTACACGGGGGAGGGGCAGAGAGGAGGAGAGAGAGGGCCCCAGGCAGGCTCCACACTGTCCGCGCAAAGCCCGACGCAGGGCTCCATCTCGTGAACTGTGACGGCACGACCCGAGCAGAGATCAAGTCGGACGCTCAACTGACTGAGCCCCCAGGCCCCCTGACGTTTGCTGTGTTTTGTAGTCAGGTTGTTTTCCTGTTGAGCTTCAAGGACCGTTCTGCGTGTTGAGAGTAACGGTCCTTCATCGGATGTGTTCTGCGGGTGTCTTCTCCCGTCTGTGGCTCCCGGTCTCACTTTCCTAACGTCGTCTAAGCAGGGGTCCTCTGTTTTCACGAGGGTTAGCTGCTGCGTTCTTTCAAGGATCGTGAGAGAATCACGTGTGGTGTCGTGTCTAAAAAGGCACCGTCACACCCAGTCCCCGTAGCTGAGCAGACTGCGCCTCCGTCCGTGTGCGTCGCGTCTTCTGTGACTCGGGAGTTTTCTTTAGGAAACGAGAGGGTTCAGGTAACGTTAATTAGCTCTTGGGAAGCTCCCTCCCCATAAGGAAACAAACCCGTCGGCGGTGCAGACTGGCGGTGTAGTTGCTGAGCCGCGGCGTGTGTGGAAGCGGGGGTCCGGTCGCCCCGGAGCCCCCCTGGGAGGGCGCCTCCAGAGACGTGGGCGCCACGCCGCGCCCGTCCCCGCAGCCCGACACGCATCCAGCCCCCGCTGCCCCGTCGGTCTGGGTGGACCGCGGAGGCTTCGGAGAGACCGGCCCTCCGGGGGCCCCGGGACTGGGCAGCAGGCAGGCCCCCGGCTCACCGCGCGCGTGCTCCGCGGGGCGGCTGCTCCCCCGGATCGTCGCGCCGGCGCCCCCGTGAGCACTCCGGGGCAGCTCTGGTGTCACGTGAGGGAAGCGTCGTGGATGTTTGTGGACTCGCGCTCTCGCCGTCCGTGTCCCATCTGGTGCTTCGCGGCCGTCTCCCACCACGGGGACGCCCTGCGCCGTCCCTCCCGGGCTCCGGTGCGAGTGAGCGGGCGGTGGCCTTCGCGACCTGTGCCCTGGCGGGCCCTCCGCGGGGGCGCTCGCCGGCTAACGCCCACCGTGCTTTGCCCCGGCCCCGGAAGACCGGCCGCAGCGCCTTCCAGTGCCTGCAGAAGTACCAGCAGCACAACAGGGCTCTGAAGCGCAGGGAGTGGACCCCGGAGGAGGACCACCTGCTCACCCAGCTCGTGCGGGAGATGCGCGTCGGCAGCCACATCCCCTACCGGAGAAGTGAGTCCGCCCGCACGGCCCCCGTGGGGCCCGAAGCCCCCCGCGCGTGGAGGCAGCTCGGTCCCCGCGGGCACGCGGGGTCACGCAGTCCCGGGTGCCCACGCCGCCCCTCCGTCCCCAGTCGTCTACTACATGGACGGGAGAGACTCCATGCAGCTCATCTACCGGTGGACCAAGAGCCTGGACCCCAACCTGAAGAAGGGGCTCTGGGCCCCGGAGGAGGATGCGGTGAGTCCGCCGCCGCGGAGGCGAGGCCGAGGACCTTCCTTCCTCGGGGGACTGGGCGGAGGGTGCAGGGGTCATGGCTGCCCGCAGACGCATCGCTCGTTTGCCGTCCCTTCCTGCAGAAGTTGCTTCGAGCCGTCGCCAAGTACGGGGAGCAGGATTGGTTTAAAATCCGGGAAGAGGTGCCAGGTAGGAGCGATGCCCAGTGCCGAGATCGGTGAGTTGGACCCCGCTGGGTGAGGGAGGCCTCGGCGGGGCCGCTTCCGGGTGGGCCGGCGGGTGGGCTGCCGGGGGGGGGTGGGCCGGGGGGGGGGGGGGTCGTGACCGGTAGGGAAGCAGGATGGCTGCTGTTTTTCCAAGCGTGAGGTGGCCCCTGGCTGGCAGTGCCTCTGAGCCCGTCGTCCAAGTTTCTCCGCCAGAGCCCTGACGGGCCAGGGCCCTGGAGGCGGCCTCAGCCGCCTCGTGTCAGCTTGGGTGTCCTCATAACGTTTCATCAGAACGTAATCTGCGCAGCGTCCGGCGTCTTCGCTTAAAGGGTCCCGTCCTGTGGGTTTTAGTGCATCGACTGAGCGGTGCGGCCCGTCACCCCCATCAACTTAGGACATCTGACCCCCCTACAAAGAAACCCTGTGTCCCAACAACAACAAAACGGATGAGGACGGGGCCTCACGCAGACCTTTCTCCAGAGAGGGAACGGAAAGGTGCTTGGCGTCACCGGTCATTGGTCGTTGGGGAGATAACAGGTCACGGCAGCAGCGGGAGACCACTTCACACGCGGCGGGACGATTGTCTTAGGACAGTTCTGGAGAAGAGGAGGTGCTGACACGCGTGTGGAGAAAGCACGGCCCTCGTGTGCCCGCGGAGCGCCGCGTGGTGCAGGCGCCGTGGAAGACGGTGGAGGGTCCTCGGGAAACGGAGCGAGTGCTTGTGTCGTCCTGAGAGCAGGGCCCCAAACGGGCACACGTCCACTCGTGTCCACAGCCACGCCGGTCGCTGGCCACGGGGCGGAAACGGCTGACGTCCGGCGGGAAGAACAGGGAAGCCACAGCTGTGGTTCTAAAATTGGATGGACGCCACGACGTCATTCGGCTGTAAAACAAACGGAATCCAGGGGCGCCCGGCCGGCCGGGACGGTGCCGCGTGGACTCTCCATCTTGGGGTCGTGAGTTTGAGCCCCCGTTGGGGGTGGAGATTACTTCACAAGATAAACAGACGCAGTCTTGACACGGCAGCGCGGATGACCTTGGAGACGTGAACGTGTGTGCGGAAGTACGCGTGCGGACGGACAGTCGCTGCTCTCGGTGCGCGCCCGGGAGCGGGGTTTTCGGTCACGCGGTGACTTTTTCCTCGGCGGCGGCGGCCGTGGGGCCGCGGTGTCTGCACGCCCTCGCCAGCACCTGTGCGTCTTCCGGATTGCAGGCGGCTCAGTGGGTGTGCCGTGGCATCTCGGGTGGCTTCACCTTGCATCTCCTGGACGGCCCGTGAAGCGGGGCATCCGCGTGTTAACCGGCTGTTTGCGGATCCTGTCTGCAGGAATATCCACTCGTGTCGTAAAGCTTGTTTATTTTGAGAGAGCGGGAAAGCCTGAGCGGGGGAGGGGCAGAGAGAGGGGGAGACAGAGAAGCCCAAGCAGGATCCATCCTGTCGGCGTGGAGCCCGATGCGGGACTTGAACCCAAGAACTGTGAGGTCGTGACCTGAGCCCGTCAGACAGTCAACCAGCTGAGCGGCCCAGGCGCCCCCCACTGGCCCCTTCGAGAACTGGAGCCGTGCTTGTGGTGTTGGCTTGTTAGTGTTCCGGCCGGGGGTCCCTTAGCGGACACGACGCTTGCTTGGCAAATTCTCGCTGCCAGCGTGCGGGTTGTGTTGTCGCTTTCTCCATGGTGTCCCGGGAGTCGCCTTGAAAGCTTTTACTTTTGATGACGCCCAGCGTCTTAGCTAGCCTAGGGGACGAGACCCGCTGGCGGTCAGGACCAGGACGGTCAGACGGAGCCTGCTACCTCAGGGTCAACAAGGCACCTTTCCCTTGCTAATTAGCTCCCTCTGGGCAACTTCGCCCTGCAGGGATCTCTGGCCCTGTTGACCTGTTTGCCTAACTTGGCCCTTGCTTCCCGTGAAAGCAGCTTTCTGCTGTAGCATTGAGCTGGGGCTTGTCCCCAAGCTGAGTATTCAATCTCGTTTACCTCATATACCTTTGTATTGGGGCCTGGGCCCCGCCCTCCCCGTACCTATGTACCTAATGCTGTCCGCCTCACCTTGGACATTTTCGTCCTGAGAGCCCCTCTTCCTGTGCCTTCGTCCTGCACTGGGACCTTTGTCCCACTTTGCTTAATCTCGTTCACCCAAACTTGGGTGCGAACATCCTGTGGCTTTCTAGCTTCTCACGCCTTGTTAACCCCTCCTGCAGGCTCAGGGAATCCCGAAGCTCATTCCCCCACAGTCCAGCTTACAGTTTCCGTTTCGTTTGTCACCGAGCTTCTGGTGCCGGGACGGCGCGGGACGGCGCGGGAGGGCGTTTTGGCGCCTGACCCTGCCTGTGTCCCTGCTGCTCTCAGGTACCTCAGAAGGCTGCACTTCGGCCTGAAGAAGGGGCGATGGAGCGCAAAAGAGGAGGAGAACTTGATGGCACTGATAGAAAAGTACGGCGTCGGTGAGTCCTTGGCCCGTCTGCTCCCCGGGTCTCTGCTGCCCCCCGGTCCTCAGCCGGCAGCGGCGGCTCTTCCTTCTCACAGACCGATGCACGGTCAGCGTCGAGTCGAGAGCGCCACGGGCACCAGGGGGAGAGCGGTGCCGCCGGCCGCGCGCCCCTGCCCCGTCCTCTCTGGGCCCGTTTTTAGGGCGGCTTTTGAAAGTTGCATCGTTCGACACGATGTGACCGCGTTGGCTGTTTGTGCCGTTTTGCCGTCCGTGGCGAACGTTTTCCTGCCTTTACACGTCCTGTGTTTGACCGTGGCTTTCGACGACCGCATCGTGTGTCCCGAGTGACGACACACGCGTCTCCCAGCCCGCCATCCGCTGGCGGACAGCTGTCTCCCATCTCTGCTGCGGCCGGAAAGAGCTGAGGGTTCCGTAGCCGCGTCCTCACTCCTGTTCGCAGCGTCTCCTTAGGAAAAGTCCCAGACGCGGTGGTGCCGAGTGCGGGTGCATGCCGAAACCTGACCTCCGTCCCACAGGGTCACGCTGTCCATGAAAGCAGGGCACCCGTGCCCTCCCACCAGCACTGTCCAGAAGGAAAGAAGAGACGGTTTTAAATGTCGGGTGTAGAAGCCCGAGCGTGGCGGACATGCGAGGGCCGTTTTTACGTAAGCGTGGACGGCTTTTTCTCTGGGATGTGCATTCTCTAGAATTTTGTTAAAGGGCTGATTGTCCTTGGAGAACCGGACGCCCTGCGTGTCGTTGAGCTGCTCACATGTGGGGCGCGGTGTGCAGGTGACCGGGAGACCCCATGCTGACGGAAGACGACGCGGGTCCTCTGTGGGAGACAGCGCGTCTCCTGGAAGGGCCCTTTTCAAGCTGGTAGACGTGTTGTCAAGCATCGCGTGAAACGGCTTCTGTGTCGTTTTGCCTCCGTAGGTCACTGGGCAAAGATAGCTTCGGAACTACCCCATCGGACGGGCTCCCAGTGTCTGAGCAAGTGGAAAATCATGGTCAGGGTAAGGCTTGCCCAAAAGTCAGTCCGAAGGCCGTATCGCTAGGGGAGCCAGCATCCCGCGGGGTGGGGTGGGCGGTGCGTGGTGGCGGGGAGAGGAGGGACGTCTGGTTTCCGGCCCTGGCACGTGTCTTCTTCCTGGAGGCCAAGGGCACGGAGACCTGGGCTCGTCGGCAGCCGCTGCCGCCTCAGAGCCGCGCGGGTGCCGTGCTCTCGGCGCACCGCGTCCAAGCCTGCTCGGGGTCTCTCGCCGAAGGTTGGCCCGCGTGCCCGTTGTCCCCGGTCCGTGAGCCCCAGGTCGCCAAGGCCTCCAAGTAGCCCTTTCCCCCCAGAAGAAGCAGAGTCGGGGGAGGCGGCGGCGGCGGCGGCCCCTTCGCAGCGTGCGCTGGAGCTCCAGCAGCGAGGACGGCAGCGATGGGGACAGCAGCAGCAGCAGCAGCAGCAGCAGCAGGGACAGTGAGGAGTCGGAGCCAGAAGAAGCCCCAGAGGCCCGGGCGGGGGGCCAGGTGCTGCCCTCAGCACAGCACGCCGTGCCAGACATGGACCTGTGGGTGCCCGCCAGGCAGAGCGCCGGCGGGCCGTGCGCGGGGGGCGCCTGGGGCCGGCCGGGACGCCCTGCTGCCTCCCCCAGCCCTCCCAGGGGCACCAGCGGGGCGGAGGCTGGCCTAGCAGCTTGCTCCGCGGCCTCGGCTCCCGCACAGGAGGCAGGCCGGGCGCACGCCCCGTCGGGGACCCGCAGCTCCAGTGCGAGCGCCGTCGGCTGCCCGGGCTCAGCGGATGCTCCCCCCTCGGGTTCGGAGGCGCCGGCGGACGAGGTAGGCCACAGACCCCAGCGCACCCCGGATCGGATGCTCTCCTGCTTGGGGGTCACGAGGCTGGTGCTGGGCTTGCGTCCGCTGTGTTCCTGGGCGTTTGGGAGCAACACCCTGTCCTCGCTCAATAGAACGTTCGTTCCCGGCCTGTTTCGGGGGGACTGTGTTCAGGACAGCAGCCGTCTTTATCAAGACCACCAGCTGTCTCCATCTCCCTGCTGGTGTCCTTTAAAAGCCGTGCATGAGCTGTCGAGGGCGCTCCGTGGGGAGGCAGCAAGAAGGCGGGGTGGCCTCCCAGCTCTTGTAAGTCCAGAGGTCCCGTGACAGGTCCCCTTGCCGGGTCACGTGCACACCTGCCCGGTCGACGTTAGAGGTGTCAGGGCCCTGGCTGCGGGCGGAGTTGCGGTCAGAATCAAATAGGTCGGTCTGTGCTGGGAGAGGTTGGAGACTGCACTCTGGCCCCTGAGGGACAGCAGGCAGGGCTCGCAGCAGCCCCCGTGCCGCGTGGTTTCCCTCCCGCGTCTGTAACCGCAGGCTGCTGCCCGTGGGATTGATGGGCATTTGGTGCCCTCCGCTCAGGGAGCTGGCTGCAGGGAGCGGGGACTCTGTCAGCGCTGGGTGCGGCCAAGCCGGGCAGGCGTGTCGGTGCCAGCCTTAGGGACCTGCCTGAGGCCGCCGCACTTCAGGGCGTCCCACCACCCCACCGTGGATCTGGGCCCCTGCAGGCCATGAGCCAGGACCGCACGCGTCCAGCTCGCATCGTCTTCTTGTCAGAGCGGGAGTCGTCTGCTCAGGGTGCCCCTGGAGACCGTGCTGCAGGTGCTGAGGACCAACACGGCCCACCGGTGCCGGACACTGGTAGGGCTGGCCCATGGCCCCCGCTGCCCCTGCCCCTCCGTCTGGGCCCCCCGCGCCCTCGGTCTGGGCCCCCCGCGCTCTCGGTCTGGGCCCCCCCGTCCCCTCGGTCTGGGCCCCCTGCCCCCTCGGTCTGGGCCCCCTGCGCTCTCGGTCTGGGCCCCCTGTCCCCTCGGTCTGGGCCCCCTTCCCCTCGGTCTGGGCCCCCCGCGCCCTCGGTCTGGGCCCCCCGCGCCCTCGGTCTGGCCCCCCTGCGCCCTCGGTCTGGGCCCCCCTGCGCCCTCGGTCTGGGCCCCCCGTCCCCTCGGTCTGGGCCCCCTGCCCCCTCGGTCTGGGCCCCCTGCGCTCTCGGTCTGGGCCCCCTGTCCCCTCGGTCTGGGCCCCCTGCGCCCTCGGTCTGGGCCCCCTGCCCGCCCCCTGCGCTCTCGGTCTGGGCCCCCTGTCCCCTCGGTCTGGGCCCCCTGTCCCCTCGGTCTGGGCCCCCCGCGCCCTCGGTCTGGGCCCCCCGCGCCCTCGGTCTGGGCCCCCCGCCCCCTCGGTCTGGGCCCCCCGCGCCCTCGGTCTGGCCCCCCTGCGCCCTCGGTCTGGGCCCCCTGCCCGCCCCCTGCGCTCTTGGTCTGGGCCCCCTGCCCCCTCGGTCTGGGCCCCCTGTCCCCTCGGTCTGGGCCCCCTGTGCCCTCGGTCTGGGCCACCTTCCCCTCGGTCTGGGCCCCCTGCCCCTTCGGTCTGGGCCCCCTGCCTGCCCCCTGCGCTCTCGGTCTGGGCCCCCTGTCCCCTCGGTCTGGGCCCCCTGTGCCCTCGGTCTGGGCCCCCTTCCCCTCGGTCTGGGCCCCCTGCCCCCTCGGTCTGGGCCCCCTGCGCCCTCGGTCTGGGCCCCCTGCCCGCCCCCCTGCGCTCTCGGTCTGGGCCCCCTGTCCCCTCGGTCTGGGCCCCCTGCCCCCTCGGTCTGGGCCCCCTGCCCGCCCCCTGCGCTCTCGGTCTGGGCCCCCTGTGCTCTCGGTCTGGGCCCCCTGTCCCCTCGGTCTGGGCCCCCTGCACCCTCGGTCTGAGCCCCCTGCGCCCTCGGTCTGGGCCCCCTGCCCCCTCGGTCTGGGCCCCCTGCGCCCTCGGTCTGGGCCCCCTGCCCGCCCCCTGCGCTCTTGGTCTGGGCCCCCTGCCCCCTCGGTCTGGGCCCCCTGCCCCCTCGGTCTGGGCCCCCTTCCCCTCGGTCTGGGCCCCCTGCGCCCTCGGTCTGGGCCCCCTGCCCCCTCGGTCTGGGCCCCCTGCGCCCTCGGTCCGGGCCCCCTGCCCCCTCGGTCTGGGCCCCCTGCCTGCCCCCTGCGCTCTCGGTCTGGGCCCCCTGTCCCCTCGGTCTGGGCCCCCTGCGCCCTCGGTCTGGGCCCCCTGCCCCCTCGGTCTGGGCCCCCTGCCCCCTCGGTCTGGGGCCCCTGCCCCTCCAGAACAGGGAAGGGCCGGGAACCCCAGGTGCCTTTCTTCCTCACACAGAAGGAGAAACTGAGGCAGCCAGGCCTGCTCGGCCCATCCGCGGGGGCCGGCCCCAGTGACCGCGTCGTAGCCAGGCCCTGCGTCCGGCAGCTGTGGCACAGGACGATCGGGAACAGGCAGCGATGGCGGGGACACTCCCTGCAGAGGAGGCTCCTTGAGCGCCAGCTCCTGATGGCTGTGAGCCCGTGGGTGGGCGACATCGTCCTGCCCTGCACTCCCCGAAGGCCTGCCGCGGCACACACCCGAGGTACTGCCCTGGGGCCCCTTCGAGAGCCTCCTTTGAGGCTGGGGCCCCTTCGAGAGCCTCCTGTGGGGTCCGGGGTTGCGGAGACACAGGGCAATGAGGGGTGACCCTGCTGGGGGCGGTGCGTGGTGCACGGGAGGAGACCTACGCGCCCCCCTCGGAGGGCTGCTTGCGTTTTGTCTCTGACCTGACTGGCACCCAGGGGATGGTTTTGGAAGCGACCAGCCATTCAGGCCTTAGCAAGGGTCTCCTCAGATCTCAGAAGCTGGTCGTTCTCCAGGGGCGGGGGGTGCTCGGCTCGGGAGGGCCAGTCAGGCTCGGCCCGCCCTCTGGTCCCCCGCCCTTCCTTGTGGCTGAGAGTGGCGGCAGAGGGACGTGGGGTCCTGGGGGGCCTCAAGGAGAGGGGCCTCGGTAGCCAGAGCCACTTTGTCTCCTCAGCCGATGGCATCAGGAAGCAGCTTCAGGACGCCCACCTGGCCAGCACCCCGGTGTTCACCCTCTATATCCAGGTGAGCCCCTCGCATAGTGCTTTCTTAGCTCGTGCTCTCTTTTCATGGGGTGGAGTTGCGAAGTTTGTGGATTTGCTTCTTGAAGTCCGGCTCCCTGAACTTGACCCTTGGAAAGGGTTTCTCGTGGCCTGCAGCTTTCAGCCGGCAAGGCAACGCGGAAGAGGCGGCCACGATACAGCGCCGCCCCACCCCCAGGAAGGGACGGAGGTGCTGGGAGCCCCGGGGTGCAAACGAAGGCTCGAGGAGCAGAGACTGGGACGCGGCGGGAGCGCGGCGCTGAGGCAGCCGGGGCGCCTGGGCCCGAGTGAGGGGGTCGCGGCCTCGTGGGGCTGTGCCCGGCCCTGGGGCTATGCCACGTTCGTCACGGGCACCCTTGTCATCTCGGTTCTCGTTGTGGAAAGGAGACGGGCTCTTGTCACGTGTATGTCACGCACGTGTCCCCCGTGTCCCTCAGCTGTTGCAGATTGACACTGCTGGCTGCATGGAGGTCGTGCGAGAGAGGAAGGCCCAGCCCCCTGCCCTGCTGCAGACTGGCACCCGGGACCCAGTGCCTGGGCTCCTACCGGTGAGAAGTAGGGGTGAGCGCCGGACGCGGGCTCAGCTGGCTTTTGCCACCCGTCCCTCCCCTCTGTGAGGTGGCAGGGCTGGTGCCCGGGGGATGGGCAGCACTCGTCCAGCCAGGGAGTAGGTGACACCGGTCCTTCCCAGGACGGAAGGCCTTCCTGGGTGGCCTAGAGGCTGGGCCAGCGCCCGGGAGCAGCCTTGCTGGCCCTTGGCCCCCTCGCTCAGGAGTCTCTCCTAGAAGGTGTCTGCCCACCTGCCCGGAGCCCTGGGGGGACTTCGCTTCGAGTCCGGCTGGGGGAGGGGCGGGAGGCGGGCAGAGCCAGACCCGGCACCCAGGCTTGCCTGCTTCCCCTGCACAATGTGCTCCCTCTACCACACCGCCCCACTCCTGCAAGGGGGTCTCCGAGCCCTTTGGTATGTGTTGCTCTGGGCATTGCCCTGCTGGGGTAGGATGCCGGGCGTGGGGTCCGTCCGGGAGCGGTCGTGTCCCTGAGCCCAGTCACAACTGGAGGGAGTGACAGAATGACCAGATCAGCCCTGTGGTGCTCCGTCGAAGCTCTGGAACCCTTCTGCCTGGATGGCCAGGCTCCTGTCTCTCCCTCAAACCCCGACGTGACGAACTCACCCAAGGTGCCCTGGGGACTTCTCTGAGGTGCTCGCCTTTCTTTTTCAGATGCCTTCAAGTACCCGGAACGCTACAGGTACCGTCCGTCTCTGCCCCTGTCTTGCCCTTGTGTCCAGTGGGAAAGGGGCAAACCTGTCGTAGGCGTTGAATTTCGGGCTCTGAGCAGCACAGCTGTGGCCCCATTGACGGGTCTTGTCTGAACGCCACGGCAGGGACGAGAGCGTGGCTGGCGGGAGGCGGCAGAGACAGCCCCTGGGCTCCTATCCCCCCGCCCCCAGTGCACCAGCCACCCTGGGGCTTCCCCAGTGCAGACCCAGGAGGCGTGGGGGCTCCTCCAGCCCCGGGCATCCGGCAGGGACCTCTGCTGCTGGCCGCTACCCGTCTCCCCACGCCAGCAGCACCGCGCGGAGGTCTGGTGTCCTGGGAGACCGCGAGAGGCGGGCAGGGGTGCCTGACGGTCCTTGTTTTGAAGACAAGGCGCGGTGCTGTCCCGTACTTGATGGGCTGCCCCGCACCAAGCACCCCGGCCACGGCAGGAGCTCGGACGCCACGGCTCCTGCTCCACACTCCCGGCAGCAGCCTGCCCTCCGCGAGGGCCCTCCTGACGGGAGGCCTGTTTTGCTCCGCGTGCGTGGCGCTCGTCAGCACGTGTGTTCTGTCTGCCCTGCAGGCCACGGCTTCCGGAGCGTGCCAGCCCGAGAAGCTGCAAAGCAGAGCGCCAGCCTCAAAGGGAGCAGGGGGCTGCAGCCCTGCCACGCCGAGTCCGGTCCGCAGGCGCCCCCAGCCGGCTCCGTGTGGTCCCCGGCCCAAGCCCAAGACTGTCTCCGAGCTGCTCCGGGAGAAGCGGCTGCGGGAGGCCCGGGCCAGGAAGGCCGCCCCGGGCGCTGTGGTTCTCCCACCCCAGCTGCTGCTCTCCTCCCCACTGATTCTCCAGCCCCGTCTCCCAGTGGCCCCCCACGGCCCCTCGGCTTCGGGCCTGGCTGTCACAGCCTCGGTGCTCTCCCGGCCTAGCGCCCCTTGCCGCGACAGAGCCGTGCACTTCCAGTTCTCGGGCCTCAGCCGAGGACGGAAGGCCCTCCGCCCTGCCAGTCTTGGCCGGCGCCCTGGCCTCCACAGAGGCTGCCCCTGCTGCCTCCATGGTGCCGGTTCTGGGCCCCAGCCAGGTCCCCCTGAACTGCCATCGAGGTGGCCCGGGACAGTCTCAGGCCCCTGCCACCACCCAGAAGCAGGGCTTGCCAGAGGGACCACCCTTTCTCCCTGCAGTCCCCCAGCCCCTCTCAGCTGCCCGTCCAGCCCGTCTGCCCGACGCCAGCTGTGGGCACACACGAGAGGGGGCCACAGGGTGGTGGCCGGACACCCTCTGCCTGTCACCTGGGTGCTCACAGCCCAGGGGCTACTCCCCGTGCCCACCGTGGTGGGCCTTCCTGGGCCAGCAGGGACCCTCTGACTCCAAGGGACTGTCAGTGGCTCTGTCGTCCTCCCTGCCTGGGACACAGATAGGCCAGGGTCCCGGGCTCCCCGGGCTGACCCACCCCTGGCAGCCCCCCACCAGCCGGGGACACAGACTCAGACCCTCCCTCCAAGACAGACCCGCCGGGCCTTCCGGTGCCCCACCAGTCTCAAGGTTCCGTGGAGGTGGACGTGACGGGGCCCACGGCCCGGCGAGGGGCTCCTTCCCTGGAGAGGCCCAAGTGGCCGGGGACACAGCCGTGTCTGGGGCACCCTCCCAAGCCACGCTCCTGGCTGACCACCCTGAAGCAAAGTCCCCCAGGCCCAGCCAGCCGCCTCTTCGAGGTGGCACCGGCCCTGGGAGTGGCCCGGGAGGGACAAGCAGGTCCGCCTTGAGACCAGAGAGACTCGGGGAGCCTCTGGGCCTGGAGAGGCCACCCCCACCCCCGGCCTGGGCCTGAGAGGGGTGCCCTGGACTTGGACCTCGTGTCTCAGGAGGGTGAGGCGGTCGTGCGGGGAATGGCTGAGGGGACGGCGTGGGGTGAGCGTGCCCCCGCTGGGGGGAGGGCTGCCTTACCAGCCCCCCGCCCTGTGCAGCCTGCGGGCCCTGTCTGCACTCTTGCTCCAGAAGGCGGCCTTGGAGCGCAGAGCCGCCTCCCTCGTGCCGGGGGGCGCCGGAGCCCTGCACGCCTCGCTGGGACAGGTAGGAGGTGGCTCCGGGACAGCCCGGCCTACCTGCTGCTCAAGGCGCGGTTCCTGGCGGCCTTCACCCCTCCCCGCGCTCCTGGCCACCCTGTCCCCCGACGGCGTTCCCACCACCCTGTCTGTAGCCACGAGGGCTGACCCCGAGAGCGAAGACGACCTGGGCCTGGAGGAGTCGGAGCTCGCTGATGGCTGCTCCACGAGCGGTCCTCGGGCAGGGCCGGCGGCCGCCACCCCCCATTCAGGTAGGTGGCCGTGGGCCATAGCACCCACCCAGCCTCCCCGTGGCCGCTGTGGGTGCCCAGCCCACCCGGAACAGCGTGGGCAGGAGTGGGTGGGAGCTGTGGCCGACTGGTTGCTGAGGAGGAAGCTGGCTCTGGGCTCCGTCTGTGCGGACGTGGCCTCCCTTGAGGCCAGTGTGGAAAACGGGAGGGGAAGGAACCTCTCCACTCACGAAACCCCTCAGCCACCCCCTGGGGCCGCTGGCCTGGCCACACAGCCCTGCCGGAGGGTCTGAGCAGATGGGCTCAGGCTCCACGCACCGCGCACACCCACACGCGGGCTCCTGCTGGCGGCCCTGCACGTCCGGGACCCCGAGGTCCTTCTCGCGGTCTGCTGTGGCGGCCTCTGCCTCAGAAGAGTCTTCCGAGCTGTGGAGGCAAAACCCCTTTTCCTGTTGCCCGACAAGAAGCCCAGTCTACAACACGCAGAAAGGTGTCTCCGCATCTTCTGTGGCAGAGCAGGAGAGCTGAGCCACCTCGTTTGGTGCCAGATCAGGAAGATTGTGGGGTCTCTTGCAGGGTTGCGGGCCTCCCCAGCTGGAGCTCGCCTTTGTGCCGTCCAGATAACGGGAGGCAGGGCTTGTGACTGGGGGCCGTGCAGGGAAGGACTCCTTGTCCCCCCCCGTCCTGCTTGCCGGCTCTCCAGGGCCGCTGCCATGACAGAGGGCTGGCTCTGTGGCATCGCTGGGAGATTGGAGACCCCAGGGGGTACGGAGGTGGGAAGCCAGAGCCCCCGTGTGGCCCCTGCACGTGGCCATGTCCCCAGGCCCAGCCTGTAGTGTCTCACCATCTGCAGGGACCGGTCTGGGGAGCTGCCTGTCCCCTGGCGTCCAGGGTGTCAGGACCCAGCTTCTGCCCTGGCATACCCCTTGCTGCTGTCGCTTTCCCTGCCTGTCCTGGCTGGGGGTCACTCTTGTCCCCATCTGCCTGGGTTTTGTTTCAGGGAGCCCCAGACCCTGGGGAGAGCTCTGCCTCTTCCTGCCTAGACAGTTCTGACAACCTGGATGTGCTCAGAACCCGCACTCCTGGCATGCCCGGAGAGGAGGAGGCTGGTGTGAGCGGCAGGGTAAGCGTGCGGGGGTGGGGTGGGGTACGGGTAGCCCTGCACCCTGGAAGAGGACAGGCCTTCCCCGCGGCTCTGTTTCTGGGCGGGTGGGAGCCAACGGCCTTTCCAAAGGCAGGAAGGCTGGCCCTTAGGAGCTCACCTCCAAGTGTGACGATGTTAGGTGAGGTTGGGGGGTGGGTGTGTTCAGGCATCTGGCAGCAGACCCAGGGTTGTAGAGGCCTTCTTGGGAGGGGGCCATCTAATTCCCCTCCCCTGGCGACACCCCTCTCCCACTGGGTTCCACATGCTGGGCTCTGGTGCTTCCTTCTTGCCAGCCCACGTGTGGCCTCAGGGCCTTTGCACTGCTCTCCTTTCTGTGTGTAAGCTTTGTTCCCTTCCTCCAATAGCGTCTGTTTAGTGGAAATGCCCTCCCTGCCTGTTGTCCTGGTGTCCCCACATTCATGTGTCTTGATGGCACAGTCTGCTACATCTGGCGTGGCCTATGCACGTATTTGCCTAGCCTTACGAGCCCGTAAGGCTAGTAATGTGGTTTTTGCGGGTGGGTCCCGAGTGCCCGGACGGCAGGTACCAAGTAGGCCCTCAGCACGGCTTAGTTGGGTTCGTGATGTGAACGCGTGATATGGGGGGAGGATGTCCGGGTCAGCAGATCCCCAGAGGTAGGAGCCAGTTCCTCTGAGCACAGTGGGGGCTGTGCCCTGAGGTTCTGGGTCCTGGGGCAGGGCCGTCGGGTGCACAGAGGGGGTGCTGGCGGGGGCTGTCCCAGCCGAAGCCCACCCAGGCTCCAGGGCCTGCCCGCAGCATGCACCCCCACCCCCACCCCCCGGGGACCGCAGGTGGGCGGCCGGCCTCGTTCTGCCGTGCCCTCAAGGGAGGCGGTGCTGTCACTTCCCCGTCCTACAGTGCCATCCCCGGGGTCTGCTGCGGTCAGGGCATCCCCCCGATCAGGGCATTTTTGTGTTCCAGGAGGTGGGAGCCATGCCGGACCCTGGTGAGCCCACCTGCCTGGAGAGCCCACCGCTGACCCTACGGGAGCAAGCAGCCAGAAGCAGCTGGAGGTTGGGGAAGGCTCTGCCAGCGGTGACCGTGAGGCCCCAGGGGCTTGGCTGGTCCTGAAGCACAGATCGGGATGTTTGAAGGAATAAAGTGAATGGCCTACTTTTTTATTAAAAACCAGCCCCGGGCTCTTGTGGTCTTGCCCCGAGACTGGGCGTTATGCGGAAGGGTGGGGCCTCCCTGGCCGTGTGGGGAGCCGGCCGGCCGGGCCTGGGGTCTGAGGAGCCCTCAGTGTGTTGTGTTGGTGGGTGGGGGGGTGGGGACTGCCATTTCCATGAGATGCGATTGTGGCCATCAGGCCAGGGGCCCTGCCACGAGTTCCCAGGCGGCTGCTGGCCCTGGTGCCGCCACAGGTCCTGATGTGGACCTGCTTCTCTGCCAGGTGGGTGCCCAGGAGCAGCGGGCAGCCCGGCTGCCCGCAGGTCACGGGGCGCCCCGGCCCAGCGCCACCTTCCTCCCAGGTGGCCGCTTCCTGGCAGGAGTCTAGGCCCCGGCACCGTCCCCATCTCTGAAGGGCACTCAGCTTCTCTGGGGGCTCTGTTCCCCTTACACATTGTGTCCCATGCCGTCCGCGTGCACACCTCCCCCCGGGGCGTCCCTGGTGCCCTGCCGGCGGCTGTCCCCCCGCGCGGCTCCGTGTGCCTGCTTTCAGTTTTTGATTTGTGCCCAGTACTGTCTCAGCTGATTTCTACTTCTCCTTGGGACTTCTTTGGTCTGTGGACTATCTAGAGGTTTCTTATTCAATTTTCACATACTTAGGGATTTTCCAGTTAGCTTTTTGTTACTGACATCTAACTTAACTCTGATACGGAGAACGTGACATTTTTATTACTCAATTCTCACAAACCCCCGCCGTACAGGAAACGCCTTCCTCAGCCTCGTGTTACAAAGTAGGGGAACGGGACCCATTCCCCCGGGACCCAGGGCTGGCTGCTCCTGGAGGCCTCCCAGAGACCTGCAAGGAGAGGCCGGCTGCCTCGGTGCCCCACCCGCAC
Source organism: Panthera pardus (assembly GCF_024362965.1). Taxonomy (NCBI): domain Eukaryota; kingdom Metazoa; phylum Chordata; class Mammalia; order Carnivora; family Felidae; genus Panthera; species Panthera pardus. The sequence continues at coordinate 92,102,682 of NW_026526766.1, forward strand.
CCAGCTCAGCAGCGTTGCCTTGTGCCCGGACCCCTGAGGCTCGAGACAGGACAGGCAGGGAGCCGGTCGGGCGAGAGGCAGCTGCCTGGAGGAGGTAGGGCGGGAGCGCTGGTCAGGACCTGCCTTGCCCGTCCCACCTCTCCTTAGCTGTTGCCTCAACCCGGCAGCCGGCATCTCGGTTCAACCAGTACGGCTGCACCGGTGAGGCGTTGGCCTGGGGGTTCCCGGCACAGCTGAGGGGTGGAGGCCACGGAGGGCTGGTGGCCCTGGCCGCCGGCCCGGGCTCTGCTGGCTGGTCAATACCCCTCTGACACTGGTTTGTGGGGTCATGGGGCATGGCCTCGGGATCCCGGAAGCCTGCCGTCACAGTGCCACGTGTCGTGGCAGAAGTTGTGGAGTGGGGACACCCAGGAGGGGACTAGTTATAGCGCGGGCTGGCGGCCGTGTAGGGTAGGCAAGGTCCCCTCTTTGGACACTATGCTTCAGCCCTCCGGTGACCAAGGCGCGTGCTGGCCCAGCACCCGGCTGAGATCCCAGGAGTCGGGCCCAATGCCCTCGGGTCTCCACCTGCACCTGGCCAGCTGCCCGTGCTGGTTTCCAGCCGGCCCCTTCTGGAGAAGCCTCTGGAAGCTTGCATCCAGGCCCGATCAGCCCAGCTGGCGAACCAGCCTCCTCCAGCCTCAAGAGGGCCCTTGCCCACGCTTGGGTTTAGTGGTGCCAGGGCTGGGCCTCAGGCCCCAGCGGGACTTCCACTTCCCTGTGCCCCGCCTCCCGGGCCCTGCCAGGCGGGCGAATCAGAAGGCAGCCCCAGAGACCGGCTCCTTCGGGGAGGACCTGCTCGGGCTCCGTGGAGCTAACCAGCACCAGCAGGAAGTGCGAGGCTTTCCTCCCGGGCTGCCGACGGCACCTCCTCCTGTCCGTCGGATCAGGGTGGCCTGGGCTGGCCAGCGTCCCACTGCACGGGTGCCCCTCAAGGACCCTGAGGTAGGTGGGTCTGCCCCCCTTTCTGAAAGAGGCCGGGAAGATGCCCGGCTCTGCTCAGGGTTCCCGGGGCAGGGAGCAGGGTCCTGGGACAAGGACCCCAGAAGGGCACCAAGTGCCCTGTCCCCCTTCAGAGCCGCCCGGAACCTGTTTGCTCATCACAGGGGGGCTCGCAGCAGGGGGCCAGGTGTGGCACCTGTGGATTTTAGGCAGGAAAGGCAGGGAGCGCTCAATGTCACAAGGGCCATCCCAAGTCACCGTCTGTTGCTGGCTGGATGGTGTGACTGAGGGCCGCGGGAAATCAGAGAAGCTCCTCCAAAGACCCTGCCTGTTGCCACCTGCGTCTGGGGGCGGGATTCCCACACTGGCTGAGGGCTGCCTGGCGGCAGGTCAGGGCCTCTCTGAACCCACCACCCAGAGGAGAGCACGACCACACGGCCGCCCCTGGTGTGGCCCAGGCCCGAAGGGAGTGGTTCCCGCCTGCCAATGGAAGGGAGCAGCGGTGGACGGTCCCAATGTGGATGGCCCCCTTGTCAGGCATGGCCAGGGGCGGGCCTCCGCCTCGGAGAGGAGCCCACAGGTGGCAGGTGCCCGGGACCTGGGAGCCTGCAGAGCGTGCCAGAGTGGCCTTGGGGCTGGCCCCTCTCCCGTGGGCGGTCCACACTCACCCTTCCCGTGCCCGCTGTTGCATCACCAGCCGGCCACCGGAAGGAGAGGAGGCGGTAGGGCTAGGCCTGAGCGGGCGCCGCGTCTGGGAAGGAGGAAGTCCCGCACAGCACGGCCTGGCCCCGCCGCCTCCCTCCCCACACCTGCCAGAGAGTCCCTGCCCGTGGGCGGGGGTCACAGAGGCCAGAGCAGGGCATGGGGGTTGTGGGCCACCACCAGCCCCCAGAGCACCTCCACGTCTCCCCCCACGATCGTCAGCACACTGTGGACAGAAAGCCCAGGAGCCGGGGGGGGGGGGGGGGGGGGGACAGCCGTGCCCAGGGGAGGCCGGGAGCACCGCCCTGGGTGAGCTAGCATCCCGGACACGCCCTCCAGACAGCCGTCCAGAGCGCAGCCGAGCCACCGCCATGTCGGACTACGAGAACGAGGACGAGTGTTGGAGCGCCCTGGAGAGCTTCCGCGTGAAGCTCATCTCCGTCATCGACCCCTCACGCATCACGCCCTACCTGCGGCAGTGCAAGGTGCTGAACCCCGATGACGAGGAGCAGGTGCTCAGTGACCCCAACCTGGTCATCCGCAAGCGGAAAGTGGGTCAGTGCCGCCTCAGCCGGGAGCGCGCCCCTCCCCCGCACAAACCCCCCCCCCCCACAACGGCCCGTTTTGCCCCGGGGGCTGTGGCACTTGCGGGCGAGCCGGGCCGGGTGGGCGGCAGGCGGGCCCCGATGGGACCCGGCCCACGGCAGCTCAGCGCCCAGGGCACGTGCTTTCAGGCGTGCTCCTGGACATCCTGCAGCGGACCGGCCACAAGGGCTACGTGGCCTTCCTCGAGAGCCTGGAGCTCTACTACCCGCAGCTGTACAAGAAGGTCACCGGCAAGGAGCCCACCCGTGTCTTCTCCATGATTATCGGTGAGGCCTGGGGCCCTCGCCGACAGGCCCGATGGCTCGTCTCCCGAGAGATGAACTGGGGACAGAAGGAAGCGTTGAGGGGCACATGGGAGTGCCGGCATCGGGGCTCTGTGCCGCTGCTTCTCACTCTGGTGGAGGAAAGACAGACCCGTGCTGACCCTGCCCGAGCCCAGTGCCTGCCTGCCTGGGGGCGAGTCAGGATCTCAGCCTGCTTCCTCGACAGGGAACACCAGCGCCTTGGGGTGGTGTGCGTCCCCGGAGGGGGGCGGGGGTGGGGGGGGTGGGGGGCGCTGGTCCTCAAGCCCGGGGCCAGGAGGCGGTGCGGCGGGGGAGCAGGCGGGCCCTCTGACGCCGCCGTCCGCAGACGCATCCGGGGAGTCGGGCCTGACGCAGCTGCTGATGAGCGAGTGCTGAAGCTGCAGAGGAAGGCTCAGGACCTGACCCAGCTGCTGAGCTCCAAGGACGACCTCATCAAGGAGCTGCGGGTGAAGGACAGCCTGCTGCGCAAGCACCAGGAGCGCGTGCAGCGGCTCAAGGAGGAGCTGGAGGCGGGCAGCCGCGAGCTCAAGCGCTGCAAGGACGAGAACTACGAGCTGGCCATGCGCCTGGCCCGCCAGAGCGAGGAGAAGGGCGCTGCGCTCATGCGGACCCGCGACCTGCAGCTGGAGGTGCCCGGGCCTCCCGCGCCTGCGGAGCTGCGGGGCTGGGGCGGGGGGGGGGGGGGGGGGGGGGGGGGGAGGGGGCTGCCGGGCACCGTGCGGCCGGAGGCTGACAGGGTCTCCCGCAGATTCGAGCGGCTCAAGCACAGCCTCATGAAGGCGGAGGACGACTGCAGGGTGGAGCGCAGACACACGCTGAAGCTCCGCCACGCCATGGAGCAGCGGCCCAGCCAGGAGCTGCTGTGGGAGCTGCAGCAGGAGAAGGCCTTGCTGCAGGCGCGCGTGCAGGAGCTGGAGGCCCGCCGCGCAGGTGTGGGCGGGGCAGGCGCGGGACTGGAGGCCGAAGCGCGGGTGTGGGCGGGGCGGGCGCGGGACTGGAGGCCAATGCGCGGCGTTGTGGGCGGGGCGGGCGCGGGACTGGAGGCCAATGCGCGGGTGTGGGCGGGGCAGGGCGGGACTGGGGGCCCCCTGCGGGTGTGGGTGAGACATACGCGGGACTAGGGGGCCCCGGGTGGGGGTGGCATGCGCGGGACTGGGGGGCCCCTTGCGGGTGGGGGGGGGGTGCAAGCAGGAGCTGGGGGCCCCGGGTGGGGGCGCCTGGCAGGACGCCGGTGCGGTGCGGAGAGTAGGGCCCCCCTGAAGCCCGGCCGCTTCCCTGCCGCTCTCTCCCCTTCGCCGCCCGCAGGAAGGAACGCCGGACAAGAGCAGCCCGTACATCCAGGTGCTGGAGGCGGACTGGAGGCAGGCGCTGCGGGAGCACCAGGAGAAAGCCAACACCATCCTGTCCCTGCGCAAGGATCTGCGACAGGGCGAGGCTCTGCGCGCCCGGGTACACAGCTGGGGCCGGCTGGGTGGGCTTGGGGGCTGCCCCGTGCGCACTCAGCTGCACAGCCCCCCTACCTCACTCCTTCCCTGGGGCGGAGGCGCGGGGGCCTGGCCTCCTCTCCCCACACTGCCCCAGGCCAGTCTGGAAGCTGAGGGCCTGCAGGGACCCAGCTGGGCCTGACCAAGGGGCCGGGCAGGGGCGGCGGCGGGGGGCGGGCGCGGGCGGTGGGGGCTAGCGGCTGGCTCCCGTAGTGCGTGGAGGAGAAGGAGGTGTTCGAGCTGCAGTGTCTGGCCCTACGGAAGGACTGCGAGATGTACAAGGACCGCATCGCGGCCGTCCTGCAGCAGATGGAAGAGGTCGCCTCCGAGAGGGACCAGGTAGGTGCCGCCTCCCACCTGCCAGGACGCCTGCGGGGCGAGGGCGCGGCAAGGGTCGCTCCGGGTCGTGTGGCCTCCAGGGCAGGGAGGTTTTAGGGGGAGGGCAGTTGTCAGAGTGCTTTTTCTTCCTTTTTATTAAGTTTAGTTACTTATTTTGAGAGAGCACGAGTGGGGGAGGGACAGACAGGGAGAGAGAGAGAGTCCAAGCAGGCTCCCACGCTGTCAGCACAGAGCCCCATGTGGGGCCTGAACCCACGAACTGTGAGATCACGACCTGAGCCAAAATCAAGAGTTGGATGCTTAACCGACTGAGCCCCCCAGGCGCCCCAATATCAGAGTGCTTTTAAATAAACAAAACCTATATGTGCTCGTTGACAGACGTGAATGATAGCGAGGTGACCCCCCTACCCCCCACCGCCCCCCCCCCCACCTGTTGCCGGGAACCCCATACCCCATAGCGGGTTGTACTTTCAGATTTTGGTTTGGTGTACATAAGTTTCGTTTTTGTGTTAACAAGAACGCAAACTATTGTAATTGGCAAATAGGTTTTTAAATTAAAAAACCGTGGACACCTTGGCTGGCCGCACTCCTGGAACAGGAGCTGCGCAAGTCCGTCTGGGGCTGCGTCCACTCACTGCTTCCCACACTTTCCCATCACGTCACCTGGGTCTTTTCTAATCAGCTACACTCAAGTGCTCCGGTGACATTCTGGAGGGTAACCGGCCACCTCTATTGGGAGCCCCTAACTGTGCAGTTACACGTCTGAAGACGTTTCCCACAGGAGGACGGTAACCGCGGAGACAGCTCGGTGCCCCGGTGCCGGACACAGTGGAAGCGGGCAGCCCAGCTCACAGCGGGGCTGCTGGAGCAGGGCTCAGCAGGGACAGCTCGTAGCCACCAGAGGCAGGCCGTCAGCCAGGGACGCTAGGACCAGGCAGCCGAGGGGAGTGGGTAGGGCCGTCTCAGGTTGGTCCTAAGTGGGAAGCAGGCACAGACATGGCAGTTCTCGGTGATCCATCAAGTCCTGGCTGTTGGGGGCCAACCGTTCTAGGGGACGTGGTTTAGCTTCCTGGATTGTTGGTACGGACAGAAGACCGGTTGTGACTCCGGTAGGGCCCGCCCCCCGCGCCGGGCTGGTCACCGTGGGCGTCGGGCAGGCTGCTGGCTGCTGCTGCGGGTGGGTCAGAGCTGTGTCCTCAGGTGCGGTCCTGCTGTCCCGCGTCTGTACGTGCGGCACGTCCCCCCAGAGGGACGGGCGCGATACGGCACGTTAACACAGTCGCTAACAACCACGTTCCGGACATCAAGCCACGCCAACCCAGTGAAGGCCGTGCAAGGGGCGGAAGCGTGTGCTGGATGCGCGCACGGGGAGGAGTCTCAGGGGGCACGGGGGCCGGCAGGGACTGCTCTGAGATGGAGGCTGCAGGTTTCAGCTTCGCCTTTTCTGAGCCCTCCGCTTCCCATCATGAGCCCCTATTACCTGCGCCAGCCCTCAAGCGCCACCCTAGGCCGGCCGAGAGGCGGGGGGCGGGACTGGGGCCTCCAGGCACCCGGCCTCGCCATCCCCGCGCCTGCCCCCTGCCATCCCCGCAGGCCATCGCCACGCGGGAGGAGCTGCACACACAGCACTCTCGGAGCCTGCAGGAGAAGGACGCGCTGCGAAAGCAGGTCCGCGAGCTGGCTGAGAAGGCCGACGAGTTGCAGCTACAGCTGTTCCAGTGCGAGGGCCAGCGGCTGGCCCTGGAGGGCAGACTCAAACGGCAGCAGCTGGAGACGCTCATCCTGGTGGGTCTCCTGGGGGCTGGGGACCGGCGTAGCGCCCGCTGGGCAGAGCTGCAGCCGCCGTAGGACAGCGGGCAGTGGCCCTCAGGGGCAAGTGTGTCTCCAGAGACCCCAGGCCCACAGGAAGGGCCGCCGGACAGCCCTGGCCCTGGCCCTGGCCCGGATACTTCTTTTCTGCCGGTGATCGGGGTGCATCCCCGGCCCTTCCCAAGCCCCCTCCGTCCTCTGCAAAGGGCCCTCCTCCTGGTGGGGTACAGGGTGTGGCACAGCTCGGGTTCTGGCAGGCCATTCTGGGTGGCACGAGGGAGAGGGAGAGATGTTCTGGGCAGGGGCCGAGCCAGTCGTGGCCTGGAGAGGAGGACCTCCCCGAGCACAGCAGCTGGCCTGGGGCCCCTCACCACGCCCAACGCTACCCCATGCCTGGGGATGACTGCGTTTCCCCACGTCCTGCTGATGGCCTCCTCCTCTGTGACCACAGAGCTCTGACCTGGAGGACAGCTCACCAGGAACTCCCAGGACGTGAGTGTAAACCTCAGGGTAGGCTCTGGGCCACAGCTTCTGCCAGACCACAGTCCCCTGTGGGAGCTGGGCCAGCCGCTCTTCTCCCAGGCGTTAGGGGGGCAGAGAGGCCTTCCTGCCCGGTTGCCAAAGAGCAGCACAGCAGGGGAGGTGGGCAGGGGAGGTGGGTCTCGGGAGGGTGGCCACCTAACTGGATGCCTGTCTCTCCCTGGAAGCTCTCGCTACCCCCGGACCTGGAGGCCACCCGGCTGTCAGACAAAGGTGAGGAGGGGAGCGGCCTCTCACGGACGAGTCTGGCCAAGGCCTACTCGTCGCCCTGACTTGGCACCAGCCCTGACCCTGGGCCGCGCACAGCCCCATCCACTGATCCTTCACAACCTGACCTTACGGTTGGAGACATTGAGGCTCAGAGGCACGAGAAATCCTCCAGGCTCCCCAGCGAGCAGACGAGAGCCCGTGTGCAGGGCCCGTGCCCCATCTCCAATGTTGAGAGCGCGTCCCTCCATCGGAGCCCACTCTGGGTCCGGAAGGCAGAGTGTGGCCTTCTGCTCTCCCCCGGCGTCTTCCTGGGTAGGGGGGCAGGGCAAGTCCAGTGTAGGAGATGCAAACAGCGGGGAAGGTGGGCCATCTCAGGGCCAGGCACAGGGGCAGCAGGGAGATGGCCTGGAGGAGTGAGGAGGGCTCAAGGGGTTCTCTCTGAACGTGGCTGTCAGAAGGGGAGGTGGGGAGGGGCCACCTCAGGGGTGGTGCGGGAGGCCAGACAGACGTCCTCAGCATCAGGCCTCGCCACCGGTCTCCAAAGAAGGCAAAAGGGAAGCAGCCCTGGCGCAGAAGTGAGGGAGCTGGGAAGCCTGCTGCTGCCCGGAGACCTGAGCTACAGGCCACGGAGCCAGTCCCAACATGGGGGCAGGCGGTCAGGACCCAGCAGACACTGAGTGTTGGGGGGGAGGTCTGGGAGCCCCACCCAGGGGTGGCATGGCCCCTCGAAAGAGTCAGGACGGGCTTCAGGTCAGAGGCCTGACCTTCACAGGCTCTGGCCTCTTCCCCTGTGATGTTGCTGAGACTGGATGTCCAGTCTCCCATCATGGCCAGTTAGGGGAGCCAGCCCATCAGAGCACCTTCTGTTCGAGGGTCCTGAGCCCTGGGCCCGTGCAGGCCCAGACAAATTCTGAGGGGACCTGGCAGCCTGGAACGTTCTGTTTCCAACTGATGCAGTGCCCCGGCCCCCACCCGGAGGAGCAGGGTTGGATGCTGGGGCACTGCTGGTGGGCTTCCAGCAGCCTCTGCCTGCCTAGAGGGAGTCAGGAGTGGGGAGTGACATCTCTGAGCCCCAGTCCCCTCATCTACACAATGGGAGACCTCTAGGGGTCCGAGTGAGGACCCAGGAGATGATGCAGGACTGGCCCAGAAGCAGCGGGGGGTGAGCAGGTGGCCGGGTGTTGACTATGCTAAGCGTGGTCCCAGCTGCTGGGTGGGACCCACAGGCCTAACTCTCCATTCCAGGTGGCCCCGCCAACAGGGACAGCCCACAGCAGCCCCCTGAGGCTCTGCAGGAGGAACCGCTTCCACTGATCCCCAGCGTAAGGCTTCCTGGGGGGGGCAGGGGTCCCTGCAGCCCTAGGATGCCCCCGACACGGGCTTCTGTGTGACGGCGCCCAGGGAGGGTGACTGTTCAATGTGGATGCCTGGGGGTGGTTGCAAGGGTCTCTGCCCAGTGCGGTCTTGGGGTGCGCTGTTGGAAACAGGAAGCCTAGTCCTCCTTCCCGGACGAAGCAGCCTGGTCGGGACAGGGCGTGGCAGCCGCGGAAAGCCTGTCTCCTGTGCGGCTCTGGGTGGGAGCAGGCGGCCCTGCGCGCTGTCGTAGAAGGGACGCCGGCTTGGAGCCCGCGCCAGGCTGGCTCTGTGTCCCAGGGGCGGGGAGGGGGGGGGGGGTCCCCTGGGAGCCTGAGCCGCTCTCCTCCCCCAGAACGCCGCCTGAGCGGCGGCGAGCCCCCGGAGAAGGAGCGGCGGCGCCTCAAGGAGAGCTTCGAGAACTACCGCAGTGCGCCGCGCGGGCGGTGGGCGGCCCCAGGCGGGCTTCGGGAGAGCCGGCGAGGAGGGGCGCTGCCGCCTTGCTGACACCCCGCTCGCCCCTGCAGGAAGCGCGCCCTCAGAAAGCTGCAGCACGGCTCGAGGCAGGGGAGGCGGACTGGGAGAACACCACGGGCAGCGACAACACCGACACGGAGGGCTCCTAGCCAGCCCGGCATGCGAGGAGGACGGGGCGCCGAGCCCGAGGGGCGCAGGCACGCCGGCGCCCACGCACCGTGATTTGCACAGGCGTGCTCTGTCTGTGCGACGCAGATGCGTGCAGCAGTGTCAGAAATGCAGTTTCATAAATAAAGGACGGCCGTCCCCAGCACCGCCGCCTCTGGTGGCTTCGCTCCCGCGTGTACCTCCCAGCCGCGCGTGCACCTCCCGCCTCCAGGGGGCAGTAGAGTACAGCCTGCCCGTCGGCGGACGGAAGCCGGAAAGGGCCGCTTCCGTCGAGTGCCCGCTTCCAAGATGGCGGCTGCGCGGCCTCAGCGAGGCGGGGCGAGGTGGGGCAAAGCGGGAGACCGAGGTCGGAGGGCGGGATGCTGCGGGCCGCGCTGGGGCGCGTTGGGCCGCTGCTAAGCCGCACGCGGCCCCGGGGGCCGGCCTGAGGTGGCCGTGGGGACGCGGGGCAGGCCCAGGGGCCGCGGGGAGAAGGCGGGCCGGGGTCTGGGGCTGGCGGCGCTTGAGCTCGGCTCCGGGGCCCGGGTCCGCGCACTACCAGCTTGTCTACACTTGCAAGGTGAGCGCGCAACGGGTGCAAGACTGGGTCTGCATCTGGTGCTGCCTGGCGCGGCGGGATAGAGGTGCCCTGTGCCCGCGGCACGACAGCATGAAGGGGCAGGGCTATCCGGGGGGGCGGGTTCTTTCCTGGAGAGAGGTGAGGCTACATTCGGGGGCGGGCCTTTCCAGGAGAGGGGTGGGCCTGCGCGGAGGGGTGGAGTTATTTCCCAGAGGCGGGGCCTTTCCGGGATCGGGGTGGGCTGTCTCAGAAAGGGCCGGCCCTTCCGGAGAGGGCAGGCCCTGCCCAGGGATGGAGTCAATCCTCAGAGGGGGCGGGGTCTTCCTTGAGGGGCGGGGCCAAGTACTTGGACTCACCTGGGCTGCGGGTCTCCCCCAGGTCTGTGGGACTCGGTCCTCCAAGCGCATCTCCAAGCTGGCCTATCACCAGGGCGTGGTCATCGTGACCTGCCCCGGCTGCCAGAATCACCACATCATCGCCGACAACCTGGGCTGGTTCTCAGACCTGGATGGGAAGAGGTGAGGCTGCCTGGACAGGGGTGGGGGGACAGAGGCCTGTGTGCCAGGGCTGGCCTGGTGGGTCAGGAGCCCCGCCCCACCTTTCCCTGGGGCGCCCTTCCAGTCCACTCCCCCAGCCTTGTCAATGCAGGAGGAGCCGTTAAGTTTAAGTTTCAGGTGAACAAGGAACTTCAGCATAAGTAAGTCCCCAGGAGAGACTTGTTTTTCTTTGCTAAACTTTTCCACCCTAGACCAGCCCACTTTGGTCCTGCTTCACTGCCTGACCTCTGCCCTCACCGGTGTGGCCTTTGGGGTCTGCAAGACCCAGTTACGTGTCAGGGCTCTGGGCCCCCGCTAAAGTGAGGGGTCAGACTAGGCGACTCTTGCAGCCGTGACTCCCTTTCATTCTGTGGCTCCTTCCTTCCCCTGCAAAGTTTTGTGCAGTGCCCGCTCCCGAGCAGGGTCCTAGCTCCTCTTCTGCCAGTGCTGGCTGGTCGGTCACACCAGACCTGGGGCGTGTGTGAGGCGGTGTGGACCCCTCCTGTGGAGAGCAGTGGGGGCAGTGGTCAGGATCCTCCTGGCCGGTGGCCCGGGCACTTCAGTTCGGCTTCTGAGCAAGTGTCCGTCCTACTTGTGAATGGGATGGTAACAGCACCTTCCTCTGGGGGCTCTGGAGGTCCCTCAGGTCAGCACGCAGGGCCCTTGATGGCACACCAGTGTGGGGACCCACATTCCTGGCTCGAGCCCGGCCTTGGGGTTCCCCTGAAGGACCAAGGTACGGGATGGGCTCTGGGCCTGGAGTGTCACGGTGCCTCCTCGTCTCTCAGGAATATCGAAGAAATCCTGGCGGCCAGAGGGGAGAAGGTGTGCCGAGTGGCTGGCGATGGGGCCCTGGAGCTGGTTTTAGAGGCTGCAGGGAACTCCAAATCCACCTCTGCTCCAGAAGCGAGTGAGGACCAGGATCCCACTCACCCTGGCAAGACGGAGCCTAGCTGACCCTGCCTCTGCCTTCAAGAAGATGCTTCAGCCCTGGGCTCTTCCGGACTTGCCTGTTTTCTGTCAATAAACAAACATCACTCGGACACGATGGGCCCTGGGGCCTTCTTGTTGTCCCTGGTTCCAGAGTCCGAAACGACTCCCAGGAGCCCTGCCAGGTGCTGCTGGCCGGGGCCTTCTGCAGCAGCAAGACCCTGGCCCTCCCCTGTCCCCCTGCACAGAGGACTCGGCTTCCAGCTGCGTCCATGTGGGGAGCGGCCGGATGGGGAGCCTGAGCCCCTCCGGGCCGTGGCCGGGTGGCCCTGGGCAGGTCCCTTTGCCCCTCCGAACCTCTGCCTTCCCAGCAGAAGATGAAGACCCTAACGGTGATGCCCGGTCAGGTGAAAGGACAGGAAGACAAGGTTTAGGGCAGGTGTGGGGTGGCTCAGACTCACGGCTCCGGCCTTGCTGGGTCTGGGGGAGGCCTAGAAGGGATGGCTGACCAGCCACTGGTCTTCCTGGGGAGGATCAGCACCTCCCCCGCCCCCCGTGGGTCCTGTCCCTCTGGCCAGACACAGGGCGGCTCTCCAGACCTTCCTTCCTCCCGTGCTACCTGCCATCCCCCTACATCTGGACAGCGCTCAGGAGCCAGCGCCGACCTCAGCCCTGACCCTTGGCTGCCGGCCAAACGAAGTCAGCAAATCAGGCCGCTCGCTGTGGCCACAGCTGAGCCCGGTGGCCGTGGGGGCGAGGGGGTGGGAGTGTCGGCTGCTGTCTGACGGGCGGGGCCATGTGCCCCACGTTTGAGATCGAAGCGTGTTTATTTCCAGAAGCGTGACCTTCACCACTAATCACCAGCCGCAGTCTCGCAGATCCTGGCAGGATCCGGGCTCCTGACTCTGCGCCCCCATCAGCGCCCGGAGCTTTGTCATTGTTCTGCGGGGCGTTGACAGTTTGTGCTTCGACTCGATTACCCCCTGTCTTTCCCCTGGCAGACAACCGTCTATTATTCCCCCTCAGTGCCTCCTGTGCCGTTTGTGGAGACTGCCGGCCTGGGTGCTCAGCCAGCCCCCCGGGCAGGGGAGGGGGGCTGCTCCCCGACGCGGGCACAGGAGGCAGGGCTGGGCCTGGGCCTAGCCGCTCACTGTCCCCAGAGGGTTGAGACCAAAGTTCGGCGGCGGGAGGGGGGATGGCGGGCAGGGACACTGCTGGACTGACAGTGCAGAGCCGGGCACAGGAGGGCGGCCCAGGCCAGTCCCTCCCTTCACAGATGGGGAAACTGAGACCTGTGGTCTGGACATGGGTATAGACCATACGTTCCACCTGCTGTATTCTAATGCTTGATGGCTGGGCCCTGCCGACCCTGGGGGCACTGCCCCTCCCAGGGTTAGTGCCTGGAGATGGGAAAAGACTCGCCCCTGAGTGCACCCCGTGGCCAGGTACCAGCCAACCAGGGGCGGCCCCCACTCCCAGAGCCACTCAAGCTTCCTGCGCTGTCGCTTCCTGTGGAAACCACAGCCCTTGGAGCCTTTAGCATGTGAGCCACTGAGAGACAGCATGGCACCCCGTGCTATTGGACCGCAGAGCCTGGTCAGGGCACCAGGGTTCCCGGAGCACCAGAACTACTGCTTCGGGGGGCTCTAGTGACAGCTCCCCGGGGCCCCTGCAGGTGCAGATCCTGATGGCACCCTGCAGCTCCGACCAGCTTTTGCCCTCCCGGTGCCCCCTTGCCCTCAAGGGTCTCCTGACCCCCCACTCCTGCCCCCGCTGTCAGGCCTCCTGTGGTCACGTGGGGGCCCCATGCCGAGCGGGTCACTGGGAGTTTGGTGAGCGAGGCCTCTCCCGAACCCAGCATCTCTCCGCCTGGGGACACAGCGCCTTATGACAGCCGTTGGGTGGGGGTGTCACCCCCAAGCCAGCTCCTCGGTTGCACCCCCACAGACTGCGGCCCGGCACGCATCCGCCGGCGGTGCCCGGGGTCCCGGGCGCCCCACGCCTCCCTTGCTCCGTGGCCCCAGCAGGTCCTGGGCAGGTGAGCCGCAGCCCTGCATCGGTGGGGACTCAGGACTGGAAAGGTGCCTGCGCTTCGTGTGACGTGGTCCACTTAGGACCGAGACGGCCCCTCCCAGAGCAGAGGACGGCGGGGTCAACCTGTCGCCAAGTGGCTGGCCGCCACTGGCTGGTCACCCCGCCGTGGGCTTGCTTCCCCAGGTAAGGTTGGCCACCTGGGCCCTCCCAAAGGACCAGCATCCCCGCACCCTTACACTAACCCTGACGCGACAGCATTCACTTGGCAGACTTTATTTTTTTGGGAAAAACAAAAAACCATGTACCTCTTGGGTTGGAAAGGACCCACTGACAACAGGGCAAACACGTGTGAGCAATAAATATGCTTGTACATTCAAGTATGTGGGGGCCCGAGGGGGGCCCGTGTTCTGGCATCTGGCCCCCCCACACCCCGGGCTCCCACCCACACCTTTCAGAGCATCAGAGCCCAGGGCCCCCAGGCCGTACTGCGGGGTGGGGGTCCGGCCGCCTCCCCCGCCAGGAGGGCCTCTGAGAAAGATGGAGGGAGCCCAGCTGGGGCACTGCCTGAGGAGGACGTGGCCACCTCACGCCCTGGGGGCCGCGGGGCTGGGGGGGGGGGGGGGTGGCTCTCCAGAAGGGCTGGTGGCGGGCCAAGGCAGGGGCCTTTCCTGCACAATCCCATGGGTGGGCTTGGCTGTGTGGGGGCTGGACCCTCCCCATAGAAGGCAGTGATGTCACCTTCCCAGCTTGGGGCGCAGCGAGGGCTGGGTGCCCAGGGTTGGGCCGAGCTGAACCCCCCCCCCAGCTTTTGCCGCCGGCCCCCGGGCCTGCCGCAGTCCCTGTCCTGGGCCTCTGTCCTGTCCTGCTCTGTCCCTGGGCCTCGGAGCTTGGAGTTGAGGGGTGTAGCGCCACCATCCCCACCCATCCACTGCCCCTGCCTGTTCAAGACTGGGTGCCGGCTGGGGGTGGGGGGCTGAAATGCCAGGACCTGGTGGCTCTGTGTGGGGGCACCTGGCCTGCCTCCGCTGCTGTGTCAGGTTCCAGGCTGAGACCACCTCGCACCTTCTCTAGGTGGAGAAGGGAGGTGGGAGGGCCGAAGGGCTGGGAGGGACCCCTCCCTGTGGGAGAGAGGCTGGGACTGGGGCAAACAGGTTCCATCATCCCAGGACCACCTCTGGGAGGACGGAAATGTCCGTGTCATTGGTAAGCCCCACAGAAAAGCCGTCAGAGGGGCCTTTGGGGACTTAAGGGAGGCAACAGCATCTTCACATTTGCCAGGCAGGAGGGAGCTGGGCAGGGCAGAGGGGCGCCACGGAGGGTTTGGACCCAACAAGCTGCAGGCCTGGGGCAGGGGGAGAGCCGGGCCTGGGGCAGGGAGAGAGCTGGGCCTGGGGCAGGGGGAAGGCTGGGCCTGGGGCAGGGGGAGGGCTGGGCCTGGGGCAGGGAGAGGGCTGGGCCTGGGGCAGGGAGAGAGCTGGGCCTGGGGCAGGAAGAGAGCTGGGCCTGGGCAGGGAGAGAGCTAGACCTGGGGCAGGGGGAGGGCTGGGCCTGGGGCAGGAAGAGAGCTAGACCTGGGGCAGGGGAAGGGCTGGGCCTGGGGCAGGGGGAGGGCCGGGCCTGGGGCAGGGGGAGGGCTGGGCCTGGGGCAGGGAGAGAGCTGGGCCTGGGGCAGGAAGAGAGCTAGATCTGGGGCAGGGGAAGGGCTGGGCCTGGGGCAGGGGGAAGGCTGGGCCTGGGGCAGGGAGAGAGCTAGACGTGGGGCAGGGGGAGGGCTGGGCCTGGGGCAGTGGGAAGGCCTGGCAGGCCTGCGGGAGGCCCGTGTACCACCCGGGGGCTGCTCTAGGACAGGAGCACAGCCACCCTCCAGGGCAGCCCTGACCTGAGCCTGCCACCCTGGGAGGGAGCCGATGTGGGGGCTGTGTGCCCAGCGTCTGCCACAGCGGAAAGGGCCAGAGGGCTCGGAGCCTGTGCTCAGCCGTGGCCTCCAGAGGAACGGGCTTCTGGGCAGATGACCGTGAGCTCTCCGCCCCCCCACCCCCCCACCCCGGCCCCGAGTCCAGGAGCGGGGGTGGGGCCGGCCTGGCTGCAGTCACAAGGCCTTAGGTGGCGCCAGGCTGGCACTGCTGCCGGGGCTCGGGTCTCCCGCCGACCTCCTGCTCCGGGCTCCCGGCGAGGTCGACCCGCTGTTCGTCCATCCGCTTGGCCTGCACCCTCTGGATGAGGCTGAAGAAGTCCTCGTCAGGCATGGTGGGGCCTCGGGGCAGCACGTCGGGAGGCGGGCAGCGCTGGTCATCGATCCTGGCGGACTGGGCAGACACAGACACGGGGGTTGGCCTCGGAGGGCCCCCCCCCCCCCCAGCAGCTGGGCCAGTGCTCGGCGGCCTCGGGCACCACTCCCAGGCGGGGGCCGCTGTCCAGCCACAAGGCCGGCTCGGGAGGGCCTCCCTCCGTGCACCTGTACCATCGGCTCCGCGGGCACACCAGCAGCCCCGGCCCCGGGGGCGAGGGGCCTCCCCCCGGGCCGCCCAGGGGCAGAGGACCGAACGATGCCCGCCAGACACGGGGTGAGGGTGCCGCCGGGCGGCCTTCCCGTGCCGCTCCCAAGGCCCCCCGATGGTGGTGCGTTCAGGAGCCCCGCGGACAGGACCGGGGGCTCCCGGCGCCCGACGTGCAGAGGGGCTGGGGCTGGCGTGGGGCCGACGAGGCATTTGGGCTTCTCTGCGGGGTCTGGAGCAGAAAGGCCGGCAGCCGGTGCGGCCATCGGAGCCGGTGCGGCCGGGGGCTGGGGGCTCTCTGTAGGGCCGGCTTTGAGGCTCGTCGGACTCGCCCGGGGCCGCGCCTTGCTCGGCTCTGCGGAACGAACGGCACGTCCGGAAACTGCAGCGGCCCACACGGGCCACGCGGCTGCCCTTCCTGCAGCCGTTCCACGGGCTTCCTGACACCGTTGCCTGCCGTCTGGCCTTGCCCCAGCCGGGGCGGGTGGGGGGCAGGGCAGGTGGCCGGACCCCACAATGGTGAGAGCCCTCCCCGCTCGGGGCTGACACCTGGCCCGAGGCCACCACGTTGGGGACCCGGTGCTCCCCCCCCAGCTAGAGCTCCTGTACTGTGAGGGGCGGCTGAGGACATCCGGGGTGACCTCTGGGGGGTCCCGGGAGGGGCCTCAGGTCTGAGCACTCACAGGCACTCAGTTCCCATCCGGCCCGAGACGGAAGGACCAGAGCCAGCTCCCGGCAGGAGGAGCCCCCGCCCAAGACGAGGGCAGAGGGGCACCGGGCCACCTCGGGGCTGGGGTGGGGGCAGGCGGGCGAGCGCCCCCAGCCTCCCCCGACCGCAGGCCCACCTGGCACTTGATGAGCATGTTGAAGAACTCGTCCCCAGGCTCCTGCGGGTCCCCGTCGGCACGCAGGTGTCCCAGGTTGTTGTGGGTGATGCGGAGCCCGGGCAAGCTGCCTACGCTGGCACGCTGGTCGTCCAGCCGGCGGCTCTGCGAGCTGGCGATCAGGTCGAAGAACTCTTCGGTCTGCGGGGAGGCCGTCAGCGAGGGCCGGGCTGGGGGGGACAAGGTACAGGGAAGGGGACCCCATGAGGCGGGTCAGGCTGGAGCCCAGCCCAGCCCACCACACTCCTGGGCACACGGGGCTCCCAGCGGTGGCTCCGCGGACCCCGGACCCCGGACCCCGGCTGCTCTCAGCTGCCTCTGCTATTTGCCCCACACCCGCTCAGGGGCTTCTAGAAGGTGCCGGAGGAAAGCCTTGCTTCCCACGCCCGCTCCGAGACAGAGATGCCCTGACACGGTGTTCCGGAGGGCGGACATGATTACACACTTCCCGGGACGCAGGCTTGGGCGAGCGGGGGACGAGGAGCTCACGGTGACAGGGGGCACTTTTGCAGCTGGTGCACCCGCCCTTCGGGAGCAAGGGCTCAGGGGGGCACGACGGTGGAGGGAGGGGGCTGAGCCTGGCCCAGCCCCCCTCCAGGACAAGAGGAGCTCTCTGGGTGGCGGGGGGGGGCACTCACCGACCCTCTCCTCCAGGCTGGGGGCGGCGGTGGCCTCGGCGGCCCCGGGCTGACCCTCCTCCAGGGGACAGCGCTGGTCATCCATGCGGCTGCTCTGGAACTTGCTCAGCAGGTCAAAGAAGCAGTCCTCGTCGGAGGACGGGGCCCGAGGGATGCTCTGGGGGGCAGGGGCAGTCAGCGCCGGCTCTGGCCCAGCCCCTCAGACCCCTGCGCACCCCTGAGGGAGCCGCGCGGCCTGGGACAAGGTTGGGACCCTCACCCCACCTGCCCCGCCTCCGCCATCCTCCCAGACGCGACGTTGCCACCCGCCCCCTACTTGCCCCAACGCGGTTCAGCAGCCGCCACCGCCACCGCCCCGGCCCCGCCCCTGGACACTATCACACACCGTGGCAGCCCCCGCAGTGAGCTCCCCTCTGCCCACGCCTCTGGGGCTCTGGCACCCAGCACAGCACTCCCCAGCGGCTGCTGAATGAACAAACGAAGGAGCGAGTGAGTGACGGGGCCCTCGGCAGGCAGGGAGCCTCACGGGCCATTTTGTGTATCACACTGGTCTGTACCAGGGTCCTGGCAGCAGTGACGGCGGACCCAGAGGTGCCAGCGACATCAGGGCAGATCACCAAAGGCAAGGAGCCAGAGCTGGGGGAGGTGAGGCCTGCTGTGTTCCACCCTAGTCCCATCCCTTCTGGGGTTCGGGTCCTGGACCAGCGGACAGGCCCAGAGGACGCAGATGTGCGGGGTGTTCAGGCTAAAGCACCCTCCGTGTACTGGCCAAGGTGACCAGGATCTGCTCTGGATGGCTGGGGGGCAGAGTCTGGACATGCTGGGAGCACGGGGACTCTGGCAGGCACTGTGAGTGTTCAGCCTGGGTAGCAGGAGGGCTGACCCTGGGGCAACCTGCTAGGTCCAGGCAAGCCCCACCGATGGGACCAGGGAGGGGCAGTGAGAAGCGGGAGAGGGCCTTGGACAAGCCCCCTCCCACGCTGAGCCTCGGTTTACACATCCATAGGAGAGCAAGCTGGAGGCACCGGTCTCTTGGCCCCCCCAAGGGCAGGCGCCCCCACTAGCCTCCCCACGTCTGGTCCAGAGCCCCGAGTGCTGACTGACGGATGGGGTGGCTTCCGGAGATCACCTTGGCTGCAGACCGGTGCCTGCCCCACGTCCTCCCTGCCTCCGGTGTCCCCTGCCCGGCCCTGTCCTTCCCCCTCCCAGCTGGCTGGTGGCCTCCTGGGGGCCCCTCAAAGCTGGGCTCATGGAGAGACCACACGGCAGAAATGTCACCTAGCGGGGCCTGGCTCGGTCCTCGAATTCCCGACGACCCCTCGCCAGCCCACTGCAGACACTGAGGGAGGGGAGCTTGCACACCTCCAGCCAGGGGCAGCCCCGGGGACCCCACGAGCAGGCCCAGCCTGGGCTCCCAGGTTCAGAGCCGGGCTCAGGCTGCGGGGCCACAGGGGCAGGGAGGGACAGCGGAGTGGGTGGTTCTGTGCGTGAGACCTGCCAGCAGGTGGCAGCTCGGAGGACAGAGACCCCAGCCGGGCTCTCAGGTCCCCCTCCCCGCCCCCCAACCTCCTGTCCCAGCAACGCAGGCCTAGAGCCACGGCTGGGGGTGGTTCAAGATCCCCCCGACTCACGACTCTGCTCTGCTGCGCCCCGGCCTAAGACCCCACAGATCCCAGGGCACAAGGCACCGAGGGCTCAGGGGGCACCCCGGCCAGGGGGCTGCACTTGGTCAGGGCCTCCTGGGGGAACTGCAGGCAGGATGGCCAGGGCCCAGCATCAAGCTCCGCACTGGTGGGGGCCGCACAGGTGCCTCCCCCGGGGAGGTCGCTTGGGGCCCCAGACTCAGCCAGGTGTGGGGGTAAGCACAGCACCACCCCACCACAGGGGACAGTCGCTGCTCCTGGCCCCCGACCCTGGCATCTGGCCCCAGCTGGGGCCCCCCAGGTGAACTGTGGGCCGGGCGAACAGAGCCAGGCCTCTCCCGGGAAAGAGGTAGCCCTGGGACCCCTCTTCTCTAGACACAGGCCCCCAGCACTCCTCCAACCCCCCGTGGGCTGACCTCGGGGCTCAGGGGCACCCCTGAAGTAGGGCGGCATCTGCCCAGAGGCTTCTCGGGGACCCCAGCAGCACAGCAGAGGGCTGGGCCGAGAGGGCCCTGTGCGGCCATCCAGAGACAACCCCACAGCAGAGCCATCCTGGGCCACCTGTGAAGGGCTGGCGCTCCCCTTGTTGGGGGGGTTTGGGGCTGAGGCCGCAGGTGCACAGGGTGAGGCTCCAGACAGCAAGGAGGCCCCGCCCCCCTCGATTAGGACAGCACCCCGGGTCCTAACAGGACGTGCCCCCACCTCTCCTCTGCCCCTGCCTCTGGCTCCTTCTGTCTCAGGGGGTCTCCGAGCCCCTCCTGCTGGAGTGCCAGCCCGGGTCTTGCAAACCCCCCGCGCCCCCCAGGCCCTGGGCTGCCCCCCTGCAGCCCCCCAACCTGCTGGCCGGGGTTCCTGAGGCCCCAGGCCCCGAGGGGCGGGGGAGGTGGCTGGACTGGTGCACCAGCCCAGGAGGAGAGCTCCGCTCTGCCCCCATCCTGCTTCCCACCGGCCCCTGTGCTCCCTGAGCCTCCCCCTGTAGGGGACCCCACACTCACGCTGGGCACGCAGCTCCCTCCAGCAGCTGGGCACGCAGCTCCCTCCCTAAGCGCTGTCTACTGTGGGGCGCTCCACCATGCGGTGCCCTGCCGCCTCGCTGCCCCTGTTGGCTCAGTGCTTAAATAGGACCCGGGAGAGGGCCCTCCCCGCCCCGGCCCCCCCACTGCACTCGCTCCCGCGGCCGCGCACGAACACGCGCACGCACACACATGCTCTGCAAACACGGAGGGCTCCTGCTGGGGCCTACGGGAGGGGGGTGGTCATGCCAGAGGGGCGAGGAGGACGGAGCCTATCTGGAAAGCGGTCGCCCTGATGACGGAGGGGCCCGGCTTCCTTCCAAAGCCGTGTCAGCCCGGGAGAAGCCGCCTCGTTCTTCAGCCCTGACTCCCCAGGCTGCTGAGGGAGCCAGAGGGATGCTTTCCCAGGGGCAGGGGCAGGGGCCGGGCGGCCACCACAGCCCCCGCCACTGGCCATGGGATCCCCTCCCTACACCGGGAGGTCTGTGGAGTCTTGGCCTCTGGCCTGCCGGGGGCCCAGTGGGGGCCGGCCCTGGGGTGTGTGGGGAAGCTGGCTGGGGGCGAGGGCAGAAGGGGGAAAGGTGGAGCCCCCTGGGGCCCTCTCGGTCCCGCTCCTTCTACAGGGAGCTCAGAGCCCCAGGAGAAGGGCCTGCCCCCAGTTGTGTCTGCAGGGCAGGGGGAGGTCTGGGGCCAGGCCTCCAACTGGGGCCAGGCTTAGCGCTCATAAAAATTTTCTCCAAAGGTGCCCCCATTGCCCAAAGCCCTGCTGCCTTCTCAGAGGGGCTGAGCGGGGGTTCTAGGAGCTGGCCTTGGAACCCCAGCTCCACCGCTCCTAGCTGTGCGCCCTCAGGCTAACCTCTTTGCTGCCCCATGCCTCGATTTCTCCTTTTATGGCTGCTGAGCCCTGGCTGTTGTTTCTGTTTGGTAGACGCAACCCCCTGCCCCCCGCCAGCAACAACAGGGACACGGCTAGGGCCAGGTCACCATGTGGAAAAGGCTGTCCTGTTCCAAAGCCCCCTGTGGCTCCCTGGTAGCTGGGGGTCCTCCCCTGCCAGGCCCTTTCTGGATGGACCCCAACCTTTGAGTCTAGCCCAGCCCTCGACCACACCCAGTCACACCTCCCAAGACCCCCAAGTCCCCATGCGCTGGTGGCAAGGCCCCTGCACTGCTCGGCTGGGGGGTCCCCAAACACACAGTGCAGGCAATAGCCCCACCGTCTGGGGCCTCCGTGGTGGCCCCGTCTCCTCACCTCTCACTCTACGGACACGGGCTGGCAGGTAGTGCTGGGGGTAGATGGGGTTGGCGGAGGCCCCCCAGGCTCGTGGGAAGGATGGGTGCAAAGCAGCCATCGGGGGGCTAAGAATACCAGCGCGGCGCCCACGCCCCTCAAAGGCTGGGAAGGTGCTGATTAAGCCCTCAGAGGCAATTATTTTTAGATCGAGTCCCAGATATTTGGACCCAGGTGTTCTGCACATGGGGAGGGGGGATGGTCCCGGCTGACCTCTGAACCTGGACTCACTGGGCACGTAGGTTTGCAGCCTGTACCTCCCAGACCCCGACCCGCTTCCAGCAGCCCAGACAGGCCAGCCCAGCCTCCTGGACACAGTGGGACAGCTGCCAGGCAGCAGGAGGCCCCCTTCCCTCTGTCCCCCATCTGTCTGACCACCTGTCCGTCCATCCCTCACCCATCCGTCCCCCCAGGCCCCGTCCGTCCGTCCACCCCTGTGTGCTGCACACCCAGGACAGGGCTGCTGGCCGGCCCCGAGGGCCCGAGCTCCCCGCAAGCCCGCCCTCCGGAGCCCCATCCACAAGGCCTCCTGTCCTCAGTGGCCGGGGCCTTGCGGAGGCCGGACGCAACTGGCAGAACGCCGTCTGTGCTAAGTGTCCTGCACCGTCCATAGGTGCCATGTCCGCCAGGCCCCGAGGCAGCACAGGGCCGTGGCCTCTGACCCCGGGGGTGGCCCAGGTCGGCCGCTCGGGAGGGCACCCGAAGAGAGGTCACCTACCGTGCGAGGCACCTGCACCCGGACGTCCGCGCTGTCCAGCGGGGAGTGGCCGCCCTCGCGGGGCCTCTCAGCGGTCTCCAGCCCCTCCTGGTACTTCCTGCTCCTCATGGGGAGAGGGAGCATGTCCCTGCCCGGCCCCCGCCACTCCCCCAGCTGGTGGCTGTCTCCATTCTGCTCCTGGGGAGAGGGAGGAGGCCAGGCATCGGTGGGGGCTGTGGCAATCCCCAACCAGTGCTCCCATCCCAGGACCCTGAGCGGGGGCTGGCGGGTACAGTGGCCCTGTCTCACAGACGCACCCAGGCCCTGAGGTGCCTCAGGGAGGAGGAAGAGAGCCTGAGGCCCGGAGGCTAGGAGGCTGACCCCACACTGAGCGGCCCTGAGCCTTGTCCCGCCACAGACCGCCCCAGGGGCACCCGCAACAAAGCCCAGCACACGCCTGAGGAACCAGAGGCTCGGAGAAGGGAGCTCACTCCCCCAGGGCTACACAGCACCCACCTCCGACAGGTACAGAGTGGGCCCAGAGCCTCCCCCTGCCCAGCCTCTGACTGGTCTGCTCTGCCCGTAACAGCTCTGCTTCCCCCGGGGCAGAGTCTCGGCCGACAGGGAGCAGGAAGGCACGGGGAGCGGCTGGGACACTGGGGACTGTGGCCGGGTGGGGGCTTGGGGGCCTGCAGGTTGCGAGGACCGTGGCTTGTCCCCCGGGGGGGGCATGGCTGGCGGGCCCCTGGGGTGAGTGGGAGGAAGTGGGGCTTCGTGGGGGCCTCTCTGGGGGCGGATGGCTGCTCCAGGGTCTCGGGCTGCAGAGAGGGCGCTTGCCCCCCACGGCGGGGACGGGGGACAGACGGGAGCTGGGCTGGGAGGCGGCAATTCAGCACCCATCACACCTGCCTCGTCGGCCCGCTGCCCACGCCCCGGCTGCCCACCCTGAGCCCCACTCACCCGTTCCAGGGGGAGCCTCAGCAGGCCCCAGGTCTCTGCACTCAGCCTCTGTGTCCTCTTGGGCCTGGCACCTGGAAGACAGGGGGCCCAGTCAGCCTGGCACTGACCCTCGGCCAAGAGGCGGGCTGGCCCAGGCCAGGGCCCTCCGGAGGGCCTGCACCCTGGGGCCCGCAGATGAACCGCCAACGTCACCGTCTCCACGGAAGCAAACGCAGTGCCTGCACGACCTCGCACGCCCCACCCGGCAAGCAGCCGAGCGTGGGGATGGGCCGACCCTGTAGGGGCCTGGCAGGGGGTCTGGCTGTGCTGCCCCCGTGCCCGCCCTTAAGGGACTCCGTTCACCCCCCACCCTGCACGCACATGGGCAGCCCAGATCCTCCCAGGAGCTGAGCGCCCCTCTACCTGCAGACACGTGCTGGGCACCAACCGGGTGCCCCAGGGACCCTTGTCCAAGTGTGGGGCCGCATGAGGCAAGGAGGCACTGTGGGTAGAGCGAGCAAGGCAGATGCCCCAGGAGTCATGTCTGGGCAGCACTGGACCTTGGACCCATTACCCTCCCTCAAGCTCAGTACCCCCGTCAGACTGAGCCTCCAGGCATGTTGCAGGCACCACACAGGGAGCCCGTGGGAAGCATCTTATGGCGCCTGACATGTTGTGGACACCCACAGCCCACGTCGCGGTGAAGCCTTGCCCTCTGGCTACCCCAGCACTGAGCTCACTGGTGATGCCGTGCCACGGACAGCACGGGGCACGTGCCCCACCAGCGGCAGCGAGGCCAGGCAGGGAGCCCTCAGCTCGGCCCCCGACCCCACCTCGGGCCCCCGGCTCTGAGCCCACACCCACTGCCCAAGACACGGTCCCCAGAGAGGGGCCGTCCGGGAGGTCAGGCATTCAGACCAGCCCGAACCAAATGCCCAGGGAGTCCTAGGAACGGAGGAGATGGTGTGGGCGGCTGGCCTTCAGGCTCTGAGGAAGCTACGCCCTGTTCTCTACCCTCCAGAGGCCGGGTAGAAAAGCAGAGATCTTGGAGGAGGGGCTTCTGTGGCTGCTGTCCAGGGAGGGGACAGCAGGCAGCCGCGTGGGTCCAGGACTTGGGGCTGCCTGCCGCCCCTCCCGCCCCCCCCCAGCAGGGCCCCATCCCCCCAACTTTGGCCACGTGGTCAGCACCGGGTCTGCCTCTGCCCCCTGAAAATGGCCCCTGGCCACCGGGCCTCGCCCAGGTGTGCAGCCGGAGCCTGACCCCGTGTTGAGGCCCAAGGAGATGGGGCAGGGTCCCCACTGCCCATCCCTCCCCGGATCAGACAAGCAGCTCTGAAGGAACAATGTGATCATTCCAACACCAAACTGTCTGGGGGCATCACCTGGCCCGGGGAGTGATGGGGGGACGCCGAGCGGTCCTGTGCATGGCCCTGTACTCACCACAGCCAGCGAAAACCCGGCCCCTTTCTCGGCCGCCCCCTGACACCCGGGGGGTCTGACTCGCCTTCCCCACTTTGTCTGCTGGGGCCCGCCTGGCTGGACCGTTGGGCCCAGGCCGTGGCGGAGGCTGAAATGTTCCTCTGAGACACAGCTTGTGTCCGGCTCCAGGGCGGGTCCCCTCATGGCCCTCGGGGCCCGGCTAAATGCACCCTCTGTGCGGGCTGCGCGCGCACTGGGGCATTCAGGCCAGAGCCACGCTGGCGGGCTTCCCGCTCCACCCACCCCAGAGGGGAAGGTCTGGAAACTTCCCTGAGCACCACCCCACTCCCGCCTGAGTCTGACCAGAATCATTTCT
Source organism: Panthera pardus (assembly GCF_024362965.1). NCBI lineage: Eukaryota > Metazoa > Chordata > Mammalia > Carnivora > Felidae > Panthera > Panthera pardus. The sequence goes on from NW_026526766.1 coordinate 92,127,107, forward strand.
GTCCCCACCAGGCTGGCCAGGCCCCATCCCGCCCCTCCTGCATGCAGCCGGCCCGCTTAGGCGCCCAACTCAGCTTCTAGCTGCTGGGCTGTGTCCCTCCAACTCCTTCCTGCCTTCAGTCTCAACTTCCAAAATCCTGGCAGGTCCTCCTTCAAAACAGATCCAGAATCCGACCCCTCCTCACCTTGCCGGGACCTGAGTGTCACGTCCCTCACCTGCCTCTCTGCTCTCTTTGTCCCTTATACATGCTGGGGGCCCCGGGGGCATATGCCCATAGGGCCTGGGTGAGATCTTCTTCCTCTGCTCACCCTGCAGGGCCCCTGGCATGGGGAGGGGCTTGCACAGGGCAGAGGTTCTCCCGCTCCCTGCTGCTCCTCTTAGCCAGCCTTACCCAGGCCTCAGGGCCTTTGCATGGCTGTCCTCTGTTCAGGCTCACTCCCTTCTCCCTTTTCAGCCTTTGCTCAGAAGTCACTACTATGGGGCAAACGTTTGTGTCCCCCAAATTCCACACTGAAGACCCCACCCCCAACGCGATGACATCAGCGAGCGGGGTCTTGGGGGTGATTAGGGTTAGCTGAGGTCATGAGGGTGGCTCCGGGGATGGGGCTGGTGCCCTTATGAGAAGACACTGGGGACCTCCCTCCAGCCCCACACCACCCCTGCACCCGGGAAGAGGGCTGTCACCGGGACGGCCGTGCGGGCACCCTGCTCCCGGACCCGCAGCCTCCAGAGCCGCGGGAAGTGGACATTCATCTTTGTAAGCCGCCTGGTGTGTGTTGTTCCTTGGCCGAGCTGAGGGCGACAGCGGCCTCCACGAGGCCCACCCGGCCGCTCAGCTTTTTTCCTCCCCAAGCGCTTGCTCATTCCCAGGCACGCCTTGTTTTTTTGTTTATCGCTGTTTGCCACATACGGGTCGTTTCTGGCTACCTTTGCCGGTTACGTTCCCCAGTGTGTCCCAAGCCTGACTTCAAAGGGGCTTGGCACACCAGGGGACCTGGGAGGCCTGACCCAGTCAGGCAGCAGTGTCAGGACGCGTCCTGGGGCCTCTGCTGGGATGGGGGCTGCAAGGCTGCTGAGGTCAACCTGTAAATTGGGTCCCCCAGCTGCATAAAGGGCCCTTGTTTTATCAAGAAAGAAAACACCTTGGGTCCCGGCCTCCAGGACCAGCCGCGGTCCCCGCCCACCGCGGTCCCCGCCCACCGCGGTCCCCGCCCACCGCGGTCCCCGCCCACCGCGGTCCCCGCCCACCGCGGTCCCCACCGGCCCCAGGCTTCTTCCCTCCCAGAAGCAGCCTGAGGCATCTTCCCTGGGCTCCAGGTGGCGGGCTGGGTCAACACCCTTCCCTGGCGCTCACCTGGTCCCCCCTTCATCCCCCCGCCTCCCCCCCGCCAAACGGCCAGGCTCGACACACGCCAGTGCAGCATCCCCGCCCCGAGGGGCAGTTTCCAGGCCAGTGCCCACGTTCAGTGTGCACTGGACAAATGAGTGGGTGAGTAATGCCACCCCCGCAGGAGACTCCTGGGGCGCTCCGTCCACAAGGCCCCGGCCCCGCCGGGCTCACCTGAGTGGGGGGGGGGGGGCTCCTCCACGGCGGCCCAGACTCAGCAGCCGCATCCCCAGGCCTGGGGCCCCCACACCTGCCTCCGTGACCCGGAGCAGGCTGCTCTGGAGAAGGGCCTCTGCCCCGCCTCGGCCGGTGGCCCAGCGCTGGCAGCCTGGCAGGGAGGGGGCTTCCGGGGGCCCCGGCTGGGAAGGGTCTGGGCACAGGGCAGAGCAGCAGGGCTGGCGTGGGAAGGACAGAAGCTGCCTTGTTCCCGGCACAGCCCAGCCCTCCACCCGTGATGCGCCCCCCTTTCCTCAGCTCGGAGAAGAGGGAAAATTGCCAGAGAACCTGGAGCTGGCCGCAGCCCCGGGGAGCCTTTCCAGAAGCCCTCCGGGCCAGGACCTGCCCCCACCCACTGCTGGGTGTCGCAGAGAGCGGCCTCACAGGGCCAGGGGCTCCAAACAGAGTTGCCCACCCTCAGAAAACCCCCGCCCAAAGGGAGCCACCGTCTTGTACATCCTGGGGCAGGGTGGGGGGCAGAGGGGGGCCCTCCCCCATCCCATCCCCTGCAGCCACATCACCCCAAAACAAGGGTGGCTGGGGGTCCCAGAAACCTTCGCACCCTCCCTTCCGTCTCAGCCCCTGAGGAGGGGTGGGGACACGTGCCTCCCCTTGCCCAGGACAGGCATCGTTAGAAACCCTGGAGCCTCTCCACCGCGGCCAGGTGCCACTTCCTGGGGCCTCATTCTCTGCAGGCCTGACGGGCTCCAGGTTGGGGCAGGTGGGCACCCCTAGGGAACACAGCCACGAGGGGGTTGGGGCCAGACTCCCCGCAGGCTGGGGTCGGTGCAGGCAGGGAGGGGGCAGCTAGCGCCCTGTGCGGAACCCCACACCCGCCTGCAGCCACGGGGGAAGCCAGCTCGGGGTGGCCCCCCCAGCCCCCTATTTACCCATTTGCTCTGCAAGGAACATCCCGCCCTGCGTGCCTAGCAATGTTCACCCACATGGGGCTACAGGCAGCCCGGGACTGAGATCAACATAGCTGCCTTGGCTGGTCCCGGGGCTCACCTGAGTAGCGCCCGCCCGCCCGGAGGGAGGCTCTACATCTCTGGCTGACTCAGCCTCCCCCTCTGGCCCCCAGGCCCAGCTCTGAGCCTCAGGTGGTGGGGGGGGGGGGGGTCCTCAGCCCTTAAGGGGATGGAGCACGGAGGGAGGGGCAGTGAGTGCCCCCCCCCCCCTCCTAGCCAGGGGATCAACCTGGGGAGCTCAGAGTGACTTCAGGCCCTCGCTGGCCCAGAGACCGTGAAGCACCAGCCCGAAGGCCTCCCGTTCAGGACACACCTTTGCCCACACCGTCCCTGCCCCTGAACACCCCTTTCCACCCCGTGCTTCCCAATCTCGGATTCCTAACCTGACCTGGGGAAACAGGGCCCCTCGTCTGTGCCCCGAGCACCCTGGACACCCGGTCACCACCCCCCACCCCCCCCCCGCGCCCCCGGGAGCTCCAGAGCACGGCGGAGAAGTGGTGCGGACAGACACCCCCAGCGACGGGGGCTTGCCACCCTCACCGGGCAGTTCTGTCACAAGGGCTCCTGTGGGCAGAGTCCACCTCCCCATAGACCTGCACCCGGAAGCCCAGCGCCGTCCCGAGGCCCAAGCCTTGAGCTCTCCGGGCGGCCCTCCCGCCACACCCCTGCCCACCCAGCCCGGGACTCACCTTGGGCCTCGTAGCCGGCCAGGTCGGGCTTCTCCGCGGCCGCGGGGCTGCTCAGCCGGCCCAGCACCAGCTCCAACTGTGCCACGTTCATGCGGGCCGTGAGCTCCCCGTTTCGGTCCCCGATCTGCAGCCAAGCAGGGCCAGGTTGGGGGGCAGGGGGGCTGGGGGACTCCTACGGACAATCATGAGCCCCGCACCTCCCAGGGAACCAGGCCTCCCTGTGCCCCGGGGGCGCCCCTCACACCCCAGAACGCTGGGGGCGCCGCGTGAGGCCCTCCTTCCCGAGCGCCCTCCCGAGGACAGGTGGTCTGGTCCAGACTCCAGCTTTCTCGGCCCCTTGGAGCCTCACGTGCAGCCCTCAGGCACCCCCAGCTCAGAGCAGAGGCTCAGCAGGGGCCGAGAAGCGCAGAGAAGTGAGGTGGGCCCGGGGCCGGGCCTCGAGTGGAGCTCTGGGGCCACTGGCGTGCCCCCACCCGTGCTCAGGGGGCTGTGGGGCCGGCCCTGCTGGTGACCCCGGTTGGCAGGGGGTGGGGGACTCTCCTGGCCGGAGCTTCCATGCTCCTCCCCACCGCCTGGGCTCCGGTGGGTCTCACCCACAACAGACACGGGGCCGTGGTGGGTCTGGGCAGGTGCTGGGCATGTGCTGGAGGGAGGTGGCCGTGCCGCTGGGGCCAAGGAGAAGGATGGGGCGGAGGTAAGAGGGCCAACCAGAAACCAGGGAGCCGGAGGTCACCGGTGATGCCCTGTGGCACCCGGCCGTGGACCACCCTGACCTCAGTAGGAGGGTCCTGCGTGCGGACAGGCTCTCAAAGACCCTGTCTACCGTCCCCAAGGTGTCCAGCTGGAAGGTTCCAGGGGAAGAGCCCCAAGGGCAGCCTGCGGTAGGTCATGCCCACCTTGCCCTGCCCACAGGGAACGCCAACACTTCAGGTGGAAAGCAGGCCACCGCTCCCCTCCCCCCACCCCCTGGCTACACCAGATAAGCTGAGCTGCCATCAGGCGTCTGCAGGCAGGGGGTGGCGGCCCCCCCCCCCCCCCCCCGCCCAGTGCACATCGGCAGCCTGGAAAGGAGGGAGGAGCAGAGGCTGGGCGAGAGGCGCCCTGCCTGGTCTGAAGGGAGCTGAGCAGCACCGGGGGGGTCTCCGGCAGGGAGGGGGGCAGGCCTGGCTTACCTCCTGGGAGATCTCCAGGTGCTTCTTGGCGAAGGTCAGGGCCTGTGCCGGGCTCCCCATGGACACGTAGGCATTCCCCAAGCTCCAGCACGCCCGGCCCTCTCCCACTCTGCCAGGGAGGGAAACCGAGTCCACTTCTGCAGCCCCCAGGCCGTCAGGCCCGTCCTGACGGGAGCGCAGCAGGCCCCGCCTGAAGTGCCCGCCTCGGCCTCCCTCGCCCCCTAGTGGCCGGCGAGGCTCTCACCCCCGCGGCTCCCTCCACCCTTGGGTGCGGGGCAGTCCCGCGGGTCATTAATCTTTCAATTCGGGTGAAAATCACAAAGCGTAAATCTAACGGATTAAGCGCGCCTCGGCGCGTGGCACCGTGCGTGCTCACGACCCACGGCCGTCGCCCGCGATCCGCTTCCGAAACGCCGCCCGCCCCCCACCGCGCGCGCACCTGTCGGCCAGCTCCTGGGCGATGAGCAGGTGCCGAAGGTGGTACTCGGCCGAGCGCTCGTAGTCCTGCAGCAGAGTGTAGGTGTTGCCCAGGCTGTAGCAGGCCTGTGCCTCCACCGCCTGGTCCTTGAGCTGCCGGGACAGCTGCAGCGTCTTCCTGCGAGAGGGGGAGGCTCAGCCCCAGCAAGGAGGGCTCCGGGAGCCCTCTCTGGGGACGCGGCGCTGCTCACAGCCCCCAGCCGAGGGGTGCACGGAGGGCGGGGGGGGGGAAGCGGTCCGCCAGCCCCGGGATCCCACCGGGGTGTCTCTGGAGCCCCGTCACTGCTGGACCCGCACTGGCCAGTCACCTCCCCACCCCGAGCCTCCGCCCTGCATGGGGGACGGGGGACACAGCACACCCCAGCCCGGGATCCGGACGCACGGGACCTGGTGCTGACGACCCGGCCTGTGCCCGGCGGTCACCACTCTGCTCCTCAAGCCAGGAGGCGGCTGGCAGAGCATCCTCCCGGGAGCCCGTGTGATCTCCACCCTCTGGGTCCACACACGGAGGATTATACCCGCACTCCAGAGATATTGTGGGGTGCAAAGACAGCTCTGGGGTTCCCCAGTAACTGGCACTGGGAGGCCCTCAGCCGCAGTTAGCTGTGTCCCTGGCACAGAGCGGCTTCTGCCCGCACTTACCGAGTGAAGGGCACCATAGTCCCTTCCTGTCCCCGGCAGCCCCAGGACCCCGGCTTTGTCAGTCTGTGGCCCAGAACCCCCCCCCCTCCCGTTCTGGCCCCTGGAGAGGCTGGGAGGTCAGACCCACCTCCCGACCTTGGGCTGGTGTCCAGGGGCCCCCTCCCCCGAGCTGGGCGGGGTGGGGTTGGGCAGGGGTGGGGGCGGGCGGGCAGGCCTGCCTACTTGTAGTACTCGGCGGCCACGTCAAAGCGCCCCAGGAAGATGTGGGCGTTCCCCAGGTTGCTGTACGCCCTCTCTCGGCCGCCTTGTCTCCAAATTCCTTAGCAATGGCCAGGCGCTGGGGACACAGACCCGAGGGCCCGGGTGGTCACGGAGCAGCCCCGGGACCCGATGTGGATGGCGGGGGTGGCCTCCCCGCCCGGCGTGGCCAGCCCGACGTCTGCACGTCTGGCGAGAGCAGCCTGGGACCCTGAGCCAAGCCCAGACGAAGCGAGGCAGCTGGCCCCCCCCACCCCCGCCCCGCAGGGGACTCACCTCCTTGTGGAAGGTCGTGGCCTCCACGAAGCTCCCCAGCAAGTAGTGTGTGTTGCCCAGGTTGCCATACGCCCTGCCCTGGGCCGCCCGGTCGCCCAGCTCCTTCACGAGGGACAGGTTCCTCCTGGGGGTTGCATCTGTCTGAGCCGTGGCCCCTCTCGGTGCGAGGGAAGCAGGGGCTCGTGACCCACTCGCCCGGCCAGAGGGGATGAGCAGGCAGCCTCCGACAGCCCTGCTGGGAGCGTGCCCCAGATAGAGGGCAGCTTGGGGTTCTAGAAGAGTGGCTCTAGGGAGCCACTAGACGAGGGTGCTGTCTGAGCTCCGAGGCTCAGGTCAGGGGCTCCCCAGCCCCAGACTTTGGTTTTCGGGTGCAGCCTCTGTCCTCCTGCACCAGCGTCCTCCCCAGCACAGAGGCTCAGCCCAACGTCCCCGCCCTATTTCCAGCCAAACGTTTTCTAAATGCCACGTGTGGCTTTTGCTCGGCCGTTTCCCTGCCTCTCGGCGCTGCTGTTTGTGACTTATGTGCGGGAAGCCGAGGAGGCCTGAGGGTGGGTGGGGCTGGGGAAGGAGAGCCAGCCTGGCTGTCACCACGCGGGGGTCTGCAGAGAGGTGATGGGGCCACATGTGGGTGCTCCGTGCCTGGGGTCCCGCGCCTACCGCAGCGGCTCAGGAAGCGCTACGGCCAGACCCCGGCCCGGCCCGTGGTGCCCCCACCTGCCCCACTCACTCATAGAACTCGGAGGCTCTGCGCAGTGGCTCCCGGACATGGGGCGGCAGGTGCCCGGGGTCCTGTGCGGCGTTCCACGAGAGCTGCTTGCCCTTGGCGTGGTACACGTTGCCGATGTTGTACAATGCCCTCGCCTCCCCGACCTGAAGGTGGCACCGAGGTTGGCCCTCCGCAGACATGGCCCCCGAGGAACCCCCTGGCCCCGGACCACTGTGCCTGCAGTCCCCCAAAGGCAGGGACTTGGAGGGGGGCCGTCATCAGGTGCAGATGTGGGAGTAGGGCCGGGACCCCAAGAAGGGGTGAGGCGTGTTTGCACGTGGTCGCCACCCTCTGGGCACGGGGCAAGCGAACACTGCCTCCTGGTGGACAGGCCTGGCACCTGCCCCCTTGTCATCTACGCCATCAGGGCGACCAGGTCCTTCTCGGAAGCCCGGGGGGAAGGAAGGCGCGCTTGGCCCACACGCCTTGAGCTATGACCTGGGGCCGGCCGTCTTGTTCCCCTGCCCGGGGTCACGGGGAGGGGGAGGGTCACAGAGTAGGTCAAGGGTCCGGCACCGGGCGGGGCCCACGGCTGTTCTACCCCGGCTGCCGCGCCACCCTGTGTCCCTCTGGAACCGGAAGGAGGGACGAGGGGTGCTGGCGGGTCTGGGGGAGCTCACATGGAAGACAGGGGGCCGGGCCTCAGCCCTGCAGGTGGGGGCTCGGCAGGCAGCCTGGCAGCAGCCGACCTACCTTGTCCCCCTGCTCCCGGGCGACGTCCAGGTGCCGCTGGCAGCACACAATGGCCTCGTCAAAGCGGCCGAGCACCTTGAGTGTGTTGCCCAGGTTCCCGCTGGCCTTGGCTTCCCCCATGCGGTCACCGATGGTCCTGGAGGGCAGGAGGCAGCGAGGAGCCGGACTGAGGGCCGGCCAGGACCCCGAGCCCAGCAAGGAGCCCGGGCAGGGGCGGGCGAGGCCTGGCAGGACCAACCCGGGGGCAACTGGGGGCGATGCCGGGCAGGGGTCTCGCCGACGGCAGGCGAGGTCCCCTCGGGCAGCCCCGGGCAGGCAGCCCAGCTGGGGATCGCTTCTCTGCTGGGCCCAGCCTGTGGCCGTCGGGGCTCGGGCTCAGAGAGGTGCCCCAATGGAGACCAGGAGAGTCAGGGGGGCCTGACAGTGGGAGTAACTTTCGACACACCCGCCGGGTGCTGAGGACACCGCGTGCGGCTCACTGGCCAGGGAGGGGCCCGTGGGCAGGGCTGGGGGGAGCCCTGAGAAGCTCCGCTTCCACCCGGGATTGGGGGGGTCCGGCTGCCGACGGGCGGGGAACAAGCAAGGAAGGGTGTTCAGGGACGAGAGCAGCTCGGGGAAGGTCTGGAGGCCAGAGGGGAGTGGAGACGCTCAGAAACACAAGTGGTCGCGCCCCCCCCCCCCCCCCGCCCCGTCCCAGGGACAGGCACCCGCGTGAGGACACATTCAGGACACCAAGGGACACCCGTGTGCACACACACGCACACACACACGCCTCCCCTGAAACACAGCCCCTGGGGGCACTTGCCAGGCGCCGCCCCGCCCCCTCCCCCTCTCCCAGGTCAGGGGCGCCCTCGGGTTCCCTGGACCCCGAGCTCCCGGCACTGCCCGCGCTGTGACGGCCCCTCCCCGAGGCGGGCCGCGTGCTCACCGGGCCAGCAGCAGGTCGTGCCTGTGGTACTCCAGCGCCCGGGAGTACTCCTTCAGGTAGAAGTAGGCATTGCCCAGCTGGCTGTAGATGGCGCTGAGAGTCTTCAGGTCCTCGGTGCCCACCTGCACCGCTGCCTCAAAGAAGGCCGCGCCCGCCTTGAAGTCCCCGGCCTTGCAGAGACGCTCGCCCTCCAGGGCCAGCTCCAGGCACGAGGTCTCCATCCTGGGCAGAGAGAAGGAGTCACAGCCTGCCCCTCACGCCGTCACGCAGGGGCCCCGTGCTCCCCCGTCATCACTGGGACCACGGGGCCCTCGGGTGAGGCCACGCCTGTGCGCACAGACGTCGACGTCTCTGGAGAAATGCCCAGAAGCACGTGCGGGGTCCAACAGCGTGCCCATCGCCAGGCTGGCACCTGCGCGGCTCACCCGTGCCCGAACCTCACTGCACGCCCCTCACGACCAGGGCTCAGGGGCCCCCGGGCAAACGCATGAGTCCGTGACTACGGCCAGACCCTCAGCCCACGACGGCCAAGCTCCAAACACAGCCCCCCCTCAAGGCTCAGCCGCCCGGGGCGAGGGACCTCCCTCCGCCCCCGCTCCGGGACCTGGTGCCGCGTCAGTCCTCCAGAGTAGCTACAGTGGCCCGCGACAGCCCTCGATCCTCACCAAGGACAACCAAGGCTCAGAGAGGTTCAGGACACCAGTCAAGGCCACATGGGCAGGACCTGACCCTAGCCCCTCCCCCGTCCCACATCCTCTGCCGTCACCTCTCGGGGGTCACGGCTCCGTCTGAGCTGTGGGTCAGCCAGCCCCCAGAGCCGAGAAGCGTTCAGCTGCTGGCCACAGCCGCCCGACGGGACAGCCGCTCCCCCACGCCCAGGGCGCTACTGTGGGAGGGCATGACAGGACCGTGCCCCAGGGTAGACCCAACCCCTGGGACACTGCTCCAGACTCCTGCCCATGAACCCAGCCCAAGTCCACGGGCCCAGGGCCCCACACCACCACCAACGCCTTGACCGGAGGCCGGGCCAGCCCTTCATGCCTCCACCTTTGGGCAGGGGCTGCAGAGAAGCTGTCCCTTACCCTTGGGCTCTGCCAGCCCATGGGCTGGGGCCGGGGCTCCCCAGCTGCTACCCTGGGCTCTGTTCACTGGGGCCCCATGGCCCTTGGGCCTTGGGCGAGCTGCCCTCAGGACATGACTGTCAGGGGAGCCTCGGGTCTGGGGGTCACTCGATCAGGCTGGCCCTGGTTCCGGCCCTCCCTGCTAGGGGGCCCGGGGTAGGACACTTCATCACTCAGAACCTCGGCCTCCTCCTCTGGCCTGTCGCGGCTGGTCCTGTGAGTTCCACGCTCAAGGCCTGACCCGCTGCCTACCCTAGGGCGGGAGAGCGGTCAGCGGAGGACACGGCACACAGATACCATGGGGGCGGGGGAGCGGGCCCCAAGCTGGAGGGGGTCCCCGGCAGGTGGTGGGAGGAGCCCAGTGACCATACACGCAGCCCTGGAAAAGTGGGAGACGTGTTCTGCGTGGCCGAGGGCCAACCCAGATCACCGGAGTCCGTGGAAAGCCCACGGGTAAGTGAAAGCGCCCACGGCAAAACAGCGCGCGCACCCCCGGGCACTCGCCCCCTCTCTGCGCTGTTGGAGTCCGCAGTGATCGGCCGTTCCTGGGGGACAACACGCAGGGCCCTCGACAAATCCACGAGTTTCGTCCACGGCACTGCTTCTCAGCCGCTCTAACCAAACACGCCTTTGGTGCAAAGCCCCCCCTTGCCCAGCCTCGACCCCCCCACGTCGGGGCCACGCCTCCGGGGGAGAGTGGGCTCCGGGACCCCAACAGCGCCCTGCCGCCCCCAGATTCAGGCAGAGCCTGCGTGGCCTGTCAGAGAGCGGGGTGCCGGAAGCTCGGGCCTCCTACCCACGACGCCCCGGGAAGGGCTGTCTGGAGCCTACCAGCCGCCCCCTCCCACGGCCAGGGCCGCGCACCTCGCTGTCTGATGCCGGGAACTGACCTCTCCGCCTGGGTGACTTGGGAGGACCCGGGGCTTGGGTGTGAGACGTTGGTCTCAGAGCCGAACACGCCCTGCTGGCTCTGACAGATAGGACGCGGGGAGTGGCCTCCCCACCCTGCTGTCCCTGCCTAGCTAGAGACAGGCATCGCACCACCGCCGCGAAGGAGGTTTCTGGTGTGCGAAGGGCCTGGAGGTGGGGGGTGCACCGATGAGGTGTCCAGCGTGGCCATCCCGAATCACAGATTGGGGGGGGGGTCTGACCCGGGCCCCGGTAACGTGAGGAGGCCCCCTGGAGAGACACCGGCCGGCGTCCAGGGCTGGAAGCCCCCGCCCCCTCCACTGACCCCAAGAACCTCCCACCGCACCCTGACCCCCGGGCCACCCCCCCCGGCCCCCCGCACCTCTTCCTCTGCAGGTGACGACGCATCTTCTCCACATACAGCCATAGCTCCAGGCCCCACGGGCAGCAGCAGGGGGCGGGGGCGGGGGGCACCGTATACCACATTGCACACGGCCTTCTCTGCCAAGCTCAGGGCACGGGCTGGCCCTCCGCGGGGGCGGCCGGCATCGCGGGGCGCCAGGCCTCCCGCCTGGCCGGCCAACTCCCACCCCGCCTTGGCCGTTGGTCCTGGGGACGCGCCGGCCTCGTGGTTCCCCTGTCTCTCCCCACCCCAGAGTGGTGGGCTAAAGGCTCTGGCGTCCCAGGCTCCAGGAGACCCCAGGTCCTTGGGCAGGTCGTCTGGGGCCTCCCGGGGGCTGAGACGGATCAAGGGATCAGGGCGGCTCAGAGCCAGGGATCAGCATCGTCAGCAAGGAGGGCAGGGCCTGGGGTGGGCAGGCGGGCGGGGGTGAGACTCTCGCCGCCTGACCACTCACCCAGCTCAGCAACGGGCTTTGGGGTGGCAGAGGGCTCCAAGGCCGTGCAGCTCTAGCCCCCCGGAAGAGGACGGGGCACAGCTCCAGGGTCAGAGGGAACTGGAGAGCCAGGGTGGGCCCTGCTCCCCAAAGCCACCCGGAGTCGAGGAGACCGGAGGAACCCGAGAACCAGAGGAGGGTGGGGGGGCCCGCCCGGTTGTAGGGTCTCAAGGCCAGCCTCAGCCTGTGGGCCCTGCAGGCCCTGCCCACTCTGGCAGGTGGGGTCTTGGAGGGGCTGGGCAGGTGAATATGGAGGTGGGATATCCCAGCTACCTGCCCGCACACATGAGCGTCCAGACCGGGCACCCTCCCTCCCTGCCCTGAGGCTTCTGCCAATGCCACCCCGTCCACTACCCGAGGACAGCTCAGCCGAGGGGCACAGGGCAGGGCCCGGATCACCTCCTCCTTACCCAGTTCCTATTAACAAAGTGGATCCCCAAGCCCCACACCCTCAGAACCACCCCAGGGCCCTATTCCACCGGAATGCAGGCCACCCTGTCTTGTCTCCCCTGAGGCTGCCGGCCTGGCCAGGTGCACCTCCCTGCTCATCGAAGAAGACTCCAGAGCCTTTGTCCCCAACACCACCTGCCAAGCCAAGGGCCACTGAGAGCCCCACTCTCAGGGGCTCTGGCGGGGCGGCTGGAGTCCTCGGGGCCCCGGGGCCGTGGTCTCAGCTCCCCCACCAGCCTCACCGCCCCGACCCTGGGAAGGGCGGCGCTCCCACCTGGGAATAGATGCCTCCTGGTCAACCTGTAATCTTCCAGCCCCCAAGGAGGTCAGACCCACACCTCTGGGACCAGGCTGTGGGGGTCCTGCCCACCCAGATGGGGCCACAGCCCCCTGCACAGACCCACTCGGATGCGGTGGCTGCCCTTCCTTGCAGGGCCGACCAGGCCAACTCTCCCAGTGGCCAGACCACAGTGGCCGGGAGGCGGGATACTGTCTGCCAAGCTCCCGCCGCCTGCCCACAGGCTTACCGGTTAATAAAATGGTATTGACTCCCCAGGGGCCAGTCTTACTGTTCCAGCCACCGCATCATGACCACACCCCTCAGCCTCGCCTGGGCATCCGAGACAGCATCCCAGGAGAAGCCATCAGCCCAGCCACACCCGGATCAAACTGCCCTGCTCTCCATCAGGGCTCCCGTCCCCGCCTATGTGCCCCACAGACTCCGTGGGGTCCTCCGGTGCTGACCACCACGGCCGGCTGTAGCCAGGCCCCGGCTCCCGCTACACATGACTAACCGGGGGCTGTGTCCCCTTAGCCCGACTCGCTGCTAAACATAGTCACCGTCCTTCTTCCCTAGAGATGTCACCCACAGGCTGGGCCACTGGGCAGATGCCCCAGGGCCCCTGCCCACCCCTCCCGTTGCCCCCAAAGCAAAGCCACACTGACTCCCTTTGACGTGGGGATTTTGGGACAGCGCGGGGCAGGCAGCGCGGCGGGTACAGGGATTGCGGGTGGAGGGGCACCTAGCTCGGGAAAGCACCTGAGGTTGTGTTCCGAGGAAACCATGGGGCCAGGCCATTATTCCCCAGAGGCCCTGCCAGGGCCAGTGCCCGGGGGCACCCGTGGGAAGGAGCCCATGGGGACCAGGTGGGCAGCAGGGCGGAGCAGCCTGGGTGCCCGACCCACTCCTGAGGATGCCCCTGTCCCGGGTGCCTCATGCCTGGGGCACACCTCTAGCGGGTCACCCCACAGTGGGGGTGCTCACCGCCTGCTCTCCCCTTCCCAGTTCCTGGGACCCTCAGCTGCTGGCCTGAAAGGGACGGGGAGAGGGCCACCCATAGCTTCCCCAATTTTCAGGGGCCTCTCAGCCACCAGCCCTACCCCCATACCTCCCCGAGGCCCTCTGCCCCCAAACCCCTCTCCAGGCACGAGGGCCCAGGTGCGGTAGACCAGGGTTGAGCGTTATCTGCCCCAACCGCCTCTGCCTCCTGACCAGCTCCCCTCCCGGGGCCCCGCGTGGGGACGTGCTGGGCCCACAGGCACACTCATGCTCAGGCCCTCTCAGTGTGCGTCCCAAGCCCACGTTCCCCCAGACCCCCACTTTATAAGAACTGAACTCTGGTGGGGCCCGGGTGGCTCAGTCGGTGGAGCGTCCAACTTCGGCTCAGGTCATGATCTCGTGGTCCGTGGGTTCGAGCCCGTCGGGCTCTGTGTTGACAGCCTGGAGCCTGGAGCCGCTTCGGATTCTGTGTCTCCCTCTCTCTGCCCCTCCCCTGCTCATGCTCTGTCTGTCCGTCTCTCTGTCTCCCTCTCTCAAGAATGAACAAACATGTAAAGAAAAGAAAAACACTGAACTCTTGTCACCCGGGAGGAAACTGGCATGGGAAGGGAAGCCACTGGGGGTGGGCTGGGCCTGGCCTGGAGGTCCCCCCGATCACCGTCTGCCGAGTGCCCAAAGCTGTCACGGGGCACCCACAGCGCTGGGTGCCACAGGGGGGCTTCCCCGGCCCGAATTAAGGAGGTAGACAATCTTCTGCCTGCCCCAAGGTGCCGCCGTCAGTCTGTCCCCTCCAGCTAGCAGCCCCCACCTGTCAGAGGCCCCCCCACACGGCTCCCCAACTCCCACCCTTCCTGCCAGCCTCTGAAAGCCCGCTCCGAGCACGAACAGCCCTGCCCACACCTGGCCAGCGGCTGCACAGACTCCCCAGGGGCCTCCTCGCGGGCGCTGCGGGAGCGCCGGTGGCTGTGCACCCCAAATCTGTGCTGGGCTTGCCCGCTGGAGCTCAACGCAGGTCTCGGCTTGCCAGGATGCCAGGCTGGGCTCGGGGCCTCCCCCAGCATCCCCTCTGAGCTCGGTCCCTGCCGCGCTCCCCTGGGCCAGGGTCCTGTCCGGCATGTCCCCGCCGGGCCCCAGCACCCCCGCACCCCAGACTCCCAACGAGGCTGCAGACGCGGACGCGCCCCATGAGGACCCCACGCTCGGCGGTGCAGGGGCTCCAGGGCTAAAGCTCCCCGCTCCACACGCGCGTGCACTCACACACGCAGACACACACATACGCACGCTGGGAGCTGCCGAACCAACTCGGGCCGTCCCCACAGGGGTGCTACGGGGGGGATCCCCCGGGTCAGGCCTCCAGCGGCAGCTGCCAGCAAACCCACCCGCGCACCCCCTCCCCCTGCGCGGGGCCCAGGAGCGGGGGTCGGGGGCCCAGCACTCAATCCTGGGACCACACAATGGGGGCTGTGTCTCTGACCAGTGGCACAGAGACCGAGGTGGGAGGAGCCGCAAGGCCCCCTACCCACCACCGGGGCCTCGTTCTACACGTGGGGGGTGGCACCCAACAGAGGCTTGCTGCTGACTCGCTGCCCGGCCGGGGCTGGACGATCCTCTCGGGCAAGGCTAGGCCCCTTGAAGGCCCAGCAGCTGGGGACGCTGCCAGGTCCCGGGGATGACGCTGTCCGGCCAAGTCGGGGACCTGTCGGGCCCCCTGGAGGCAGCCGGGCCTGCCTCTGGGGGTCGCGGTCAATGAGCGGCCCCTGCCCGGCACCCGTGCCGGCTGCTCTCCTGGCCACCTGTGCTCACTGGCAGAGTCCATTCCCCTCGGAGGACCCTGTGCCCACCCGGGCCGGGCACATGGCATCACGTGTGGATCACCCTCGACAGGCCCGGAGTCACCCAGCAGGCATGCAAGGCAGGTGGGCAGGGCCACCCTGTCATCCCTGACGAGAGCGTGAAGCACCGAGCACAGGGCGCTGGCATCATCCACGAATCTGCCCAGAGGAAGGTGCCTTTTCAGGCAGGCACACGCCCACCCGGCTGGCTGGCTCCGCAGCCCGGGTTCGGGTTCGGGCCTGCCATCCATGAACGCAGGCTCGTGCCGGGTCCTCGGGGAACAGGGCCCCACCCAAGACAAAGCCCGGTCCCTCCAGCCACGCTGCCTCCCAGCCAGACCCGGGCAGAGGGGAGGTGGTGCCAGGCTTGCGAGGCAAGCTCCACACACCTGCTGTGCCAGGCGGCCCAGCTGTCGGGAGAGCACAGCTGGTGAAGCGGGAGCTCTCCCGGCCGCCAGGCCCGGGGCCGTGGGGGCGGGGGTCCAGCAAGCAGCAGCCCAGCTCAGCCCAACACCCTGACCACCCGCTAATCCTGGACTCAGAGGGGCGCAGCCTGGGCTCCCCCCTACCCCCCCCACGCCCTCGCTTACCCCGTGGTGCCCCCTTCTCCCTCCCCACGCGCACTCGCCAGGGGGTGGGGGGGCGCCCCCTACCTCTGCATCCCCTCCCCCACCCCGGGTGCCCCCCCAACCCCTTACCCCCTCCTTCCTCGCACCCCCCCACCCCGGGCGCCCCCATCCCAGCACCCCTTCCTTCTCCCCCGCCCCGCGCCTCCACGACCGCCAGCCCGC
Source organism: Panthera pardus (assembly GCF_024362965.1). Taxonomy (NCBI): domain Eukaryota; kingdom Metazoa; phylum Chordata; class Mammalia; order Carnivora; family Felidae; genus Panthera; species Panthera pardus. Next base: position 92,142,857 of record NW_026526766.1, read on the forward strand.
AGGGAGGGCGCGTCCCCGCCACGTCGCGCGCCCGCCGCAGCCTTTGTTCCGGGCCTCCCGCCTCCGGCCGCCCGTCCCCGCCCGTCCCGCCGGTCCCCGCACGTCAGGACCCCCGCCGGCCCAGCCTACCTGGAGTAGAGGCGCCGGGCCGGGCCGGGCAGCTCGTCGGCGGAGGGCGGGGCCGGGCCGGCCATGGGGCCGGGGTCGCCGAGGGCCGGGGCCGCACACCCCGCGCTCGCGCCGCCCTGCTCCTGTCCCCTGCGCGCGGTCCGCCGCCCACCGTCCACCGTCAGTCCGTCCGTCGGTCAGTCCGCCCGCCCGCGGGAGGCGCCGAGGAAGTGATGCGCGCGGGGCGCCGCCCCTCCCGCCGTGGCCGTGATGTCACCGCCGCCCGCGCGCGGGGAGGGGGGCGCCGACGACGGAGCCGCGGGTCCCTCCCCCCTGCGCACGGGGCCGGGGAGGGGGCGGGGCCTCCGAGCGCTCGTCCCCAGCGCCGCCCCCCCCCCCCCCACCAGGGGGCACGCGGGGCAAGGGCCTGGCGCTGGCCGGGCTGCTGGGCCCCGGGGTTCTCGCCGGACCTGCGAGGCGCCTGGGTGGCAGTGGCCCTGCTGGCCCCCGCATCCCCGCGACAGGGGCTGTTTGAGGCCTCCCTCCCTTTGTCTGGCAAATGGCCAGCCCCCCTTGGTGGTCCCCTGCCGTCCCCACCCCCTTCTCTGAACTGGCAGTGGGGGGCCCGCCATGGGGGATGACTCCCTACTTTAGAGACACCTGGCGAGCCAGCCGAGGACTGACCTGTGCTCCAGGGGAATTCCCTGGTCTGGGAGGAGTGAACAGCCAGGAGAGCCGCACTTACCAGGACCTGGGTGGCCTGGCCCTGGGGGAGTCCCCGAGCCTGCTTTGCTCAGCCCTGAAACCCTGGGTCACCACGTCACCCTCCCAACCTTGTGAAATCTAAGGACTCTGAAAACCGAAGCTCACTGTGCCCACACTCCCCCCCCGCCCCCCCATCGTGGCCCCGACCACCTCCTCCCCTGTGAGTTCCTAGGAGCCCTGGTAGATAAGACCTGTGGTGTGGCCTCTTCACCACCCACCCTGGGCTCTGTGCCTCCTTGGGCCTTCTCCCAGGGCCGAGGTGCCTGTCCGGCTGGTCAGCACCGGGCCCACAGCAGGCCCTCAGGCCCCCCCCTCCCCCCCCCCCCCCGTGGATCTCACCTGCCTCTGTCCTGCTGGCCTCAATCCCAGCCCTGCTGGTGCCTCCAGAAGACTCCAAACCTGGGAAAAGTCACTGTGCCCCACGGGACAGGGACAAGTCTGGGAGCAGGAAGTGGACTACTGTCCTCAGAAGCCCGGCCACCCCTCCTGGGAGAGCTGCCCTAACTAAGGTCAGGGAAATGCCAGGGCCTTCTCGCTGGACCCTCTGCAGAACTGCAGCCCACAGGGCCGCTGGCTTCAGGCAAAGGCAAATGGCAACAAAAATAAACACAAGATAAAACAGAGCCTGTTGGCCCCGGGCTAGTTTGTTTTTCCTGCGGAAGAGAGGCAGCGGGAACGAGAACCATCTGTGCCCAGAGCGCTGGCGGCCTGGCAGCTCATCCTACTTGCCCTCCCCCGTGACCACAGGAGCTGGGCAAGGCCTTGCTGCCTGCTTCGTGGGTGCTGCTGGCTCGGCCGGGCGCGGGGCGGGGCTACCACACTCCTCCAGGCCCGCCTCCTTGGGGTGCCCCCTGAGCTGGCATCGTTGTAAGGGCAGGGGCCGCCTTGGGCCCCACCTCTGCCAGGCCTGAGCGCAACTTCCCCGTGAGGCCACTGCCGCTAGCCCCTATGGTCCCCGGGGCTGCGGCCAGGGGCCCGGTGCCGAGAAAGCCCTCACAGGGATATTGGCGTGAATGGCGGAACAGGGGAGCGATGTAGCGTCACCACAGGGAAAGCATCTCGTTTTCCTTCCTTGAAGCAGGGGGACCAGGGAGCCAAGGTCCCTGGGCTAGAAGAGTGTCAGCTTTATATCAGAACTTCGCGGGGGGAGCCGGAGCCCTCTGGGGTGCTGTGCAGTGAGCCGGCCAGGCCCCTGCCTCCGGGTCACCCGCCATAAGGTGCTCTCCCGCTCTGAGCCTCGGTTCGGCCACCCCACCCGTGAATAGGGGTCACTGGTCCGTCCTGCAGGGGGCGCGAAGGGTCATGGGGTCCTGACGGTGCTGGTCACCATTCCCGGCGCACAGCAGGAGCTTGTGGAACCCCAGCGTTGGGACCACGCTGCCTGTCCAATCGTGCCCTGATGACGGTCCTGGGTCCTGGCTGGCACCAGGCGACAGGCCCAACGCGCATTGCCCACGTGGCCCCCCACCCGCGGGGAATGAGTGCATCACTGGTCCTGGCAGGGGGCTCCTGGGCCACGGGTCTGGGCAGGAGGAGCTCCTGGAGGGCACCACCCGTCCCTCACCACCGGCCACACACCTGCTTCGCTCTTGCCCGAGTCCCCTCTGCGCACCGTCCCCAGCTCTGCCTCCCTCTTCCCGGCCTCCCCAGGGGCAGCCCCTCATTACCTTCTGCCTTGTAACCGCCTCCCCACTCGGTGAGGCCTGGTGCACCAGCGGGACAGAGTGCTCCCATGGGGGGCCGTAGGCACCCCTGCCCCATCCATCCCTATTGGGTCCCATTCCCAAAGGAGTGTTAGAGGGAGAAAAACGCTTTCCCGTCGGGACACATCCTCGGAGGGAATACAGAGGGCAGAGGAGCAGTGACGCCGGCCGGTCCTGGAGGCACCGCGGCTCGAGAGCCGACACCCAGGATTTGGTGTCAGCACGCCCGGGGCCCTGCCCTCGCCAGTGGCCAACAGTGCCGCCTCCACCCGAGGCACCTGCCACGCGCCTGCCCTTCACCCCTCAGCCTTCCCTGGCGTCCTGCCTGTCGTACCAGTGAGCGGGCAGAACGGCGAGGTGCCGGTCCCCAGGCCGGGCTTCAGGGGAGCTGACTTACCCGTCCCGGATCCGCCCCCTGGCCAGGCCTGGCGGGAGAAGACGGTGGACGGTTTCTGAGCGCCTGGAGGTGGGGAGGCCTGGTGGACTCTCAGGGCTGCAATGGGCCTTGGATGAAGGCCGGGCCGGCTGAAGGCGCCGCTGCCTGGAGCCATCCCAGGGACAAAGGATGGGGACACAGGCGTCAGCGGGGTGTGCAGCCTGAGGCCCACGGGGGTGTTTGCTGGGGCCAGGGGTAGATCGGGATATCCCTGCTGCTGGCGTGGTACCTCCTCGTCCGTGGCCTCCCAGACCCTGCTGCCCCCGCCCCCCAGCCTCCCCGCCTACAGCAAGTTTGCTCCTGCGGGGCCCAGAGGGGACACAGAGGAGCTGAGCCCAACCCGGGACCTAAATGCTTCTGACCAGTCTCTACCATGGATTCCAGACTGAAGAAGGAAAAGGTAGACAGGGAGAAAAAGAGAGAGAGAGAGAGAGAGGCACACGCACGCTCACATACATAGTCATGTAAGACCACTCGGGTTGACCACGTTCCCAATAATGTCATTACCCTGAGAGACAACGTATTGTCCTGCAAAGTCGTGGGGCAAGTGCCCCCCACCCCATTGCCCTGAGGACCCCGGGGGTCGCCCACAGCCATCTCCTCTCCTCAGGGCCTCAAGACTCCCTGGAGAGTGGGGCCTGCAGGGTGGGTGAACGGGTCCCCAGGCAGGTGCCGCAGGGAGCCGGAAGGAAACGGTCTGCCGCCCCGCGGGGCCCAGTGCCTCCCTGGGAGATGACAGGCGCCCAGGAAATAGCTGGAGGTGCGAGGGAGGCTATGCACCACCCGTGTCATCGAGCGACACCTGGCCACACAGCATTCCTGGGGCCCTGGCTGCAGCTGCGGGCTCTGTCACCCGGGACCACGTGGAGCGGGCACACCCGCCCTCGTCCGTGGCAGGTCGGTCTGTGGGAGCCCATCCCCGGCTCGTATGACTGAACCCCCTGCCCCCTGCCTGTCTAAGCCCCCCAGGCCTGGCAGATGGGTGACACTGAGAGCCGGAGACAGGCAGAGAGAGAGACACAGAGACAGAGGCAGAGAGATGGAGAGTCTGGGGGCTCTGGGCTCCCACGGTGCCGTGTGGTGGGAGGGGGAGTCTTCGCGCGAGCCTAAGCCAGACAGAATTAGGGGGGCGAATAAATCCGAGGAAGCCCCCCCAGGCAAATAAGACACAGTGGATTTTCCCCTTTCAGGGGCTCTCTGCCCACAGCTCCCCACTCCAGCAGAGCCGCTGGGGATAGAAGCCACTGGCCTGTGTTAAATCCACTCCCCTCTCCCGCCGGCTGGCCTCGGCCAAGCTCCCTGACCCTTGGGGTGCGGAGCGGGGAATGAGGCACTCATCAGACACCACTGAGATGGTGTGTCCTCTGGGTCCGTCCCCTGGGGCCGCTCCCTCCAGAGGCTCCCAGGGAGGGTCGTCCCTGCCTCTCTCAGCTCCTGGGGCTCCAGGCGCCCCTTGGCTGGTGACTGCCTCCCTCCACCTCTGCTCGGTCCTCAACAGGGCCCCCGCCCTTCTCCTCTGGGAGGACTGGCCATCGGATGCAGGGCCTGCCTAGTCCAGGACGGTCCTCATCCTGAGATGCTTAATGACATCTGCATGGACCTTCCCTCCCAAACAGAAGCACATTTACTCCTATTTACTCTAGGTGGACGTCTTCTGGGGACTCCATTCACCCCACTACGCCCACGTCCCAGTATTTACTTGCTACATGACTTGGGTCATAGAACACGCAGAGCTTTGCGGCCTCGTTGTCACGTCGCGTTATATCGTGAGCACGACCCGGGCATCGCAGAAAGGTTCTCACAGGCACCGCTGGGGGTGGGGCTATGTGGCCTGCATCCAGACCCTCGCTGGGGGAGCCTCCGCTGCCCCCTCCTTTCCCGGCTGTGCGCTGTCCGGTGAAAGGCACCAGAGCCTGTGCCCCCAGGGCTCAGGGAGCAGCCGCCCTCCCGGCAGCTCAGGGAGCGGGGTCACCACACAACCGCTCACAGGTCCATGAGGAAACCTCTCTCCGTGGGGACTCTGTCTAGAACGTAGGGACAACATGGAGCTTGGGACACTGCAGACCCATGCAGATGTGGCCGCTAGAGCAGGGGCCCTACCCTGGGCCTCTCTCCTCTGTCAGACGGAAGCCTGGGAAATAAAGTCCTGCCAGTGAAGCCCCTGGCACGGGCCTAGAACATGTCGTCCACTGTGCAAGGGACAGCTGTCGCCATGAAACTTGCTCCTGGGCTGACCTCCTCCAGCCTCCCCGGGCTGAGCCCCTCAGGCTGCCGGCCCAGAGGCGTGGGCGGACGCGGGGACCTCCTCAGGCACAGACCTCGTGCGCGGGGCCAGCGAGTCGGGGTTCGCCCGCCTCCGTGGGCCTCCTGGGCAATGCCCGTCACCTGTCCAGCGGCAGGCGCGGAAAGCCAGGGAGAGCAGGAGAGGGGGCCACCCTCCTGCCGGTCCCCGCGTGGGGTCCGTTCCCAGAGTCTCTGCCCATCTTTTCCAGCGCTGGCGGTTGCCACGGAAACCCCGCATCCTCCTCAGGGGGCCCCTGCTCTGCTCTTAGGGGAAACTCAGCCAGGCGGCCTCCTCTCCCAGCCCTCTGTGGCCTCAGGGTGGGGCTGTTTTCACAGCTTGATTCTTCCCAGTGGGTTGGTCCCTAATTCCCAAATCGTCTGGTCAGGTCTGTGGGAGACTCCCCTTGGTGTGGGCCCCACCCCGCCTCTGTGGCCCGAATCAACCTAGGGGCAATGACTGACCTGCAGGGGGCAGCAGACTCAGGGCAGCGCGGCAGCAGTCTGGGCCGGGCCCCAGGCGGTCCCCAGTCTGAAAAGCACCTGGAATCCTACCACTCTGGTTCTCCGAACTGCAAACCTTCCAGGACGGGAGCACGGACATTTCCTGAGCATCTGGCACCCGGGAAGGGAAGCAGCCAGAAGGAAGGAGGGACACAGGACCCCAGGCCTCCGGGGCCCCTCCCTCTCCCTGCAGGACTGATCGAAGCTCAGAGCCAGGCTGATCGGGGGAAATTAGAAAGACCCACAGGGACAAACCCATCTCATGCATTTACTTTTGATCCCCTTGGAGGCCCCATTAAAATGACAGCAATGAGGGGGCGCCTGGGTGGCTCGGTCGGTTAAGCGGCCGACTTCGGCTCAGGTCATGATCTCATGGTCCGTGAGTTCGAGCCCCGCATCGGGCTCTGTGCTGACAGCTCAGAGCCTGGAGCCTGTTTCAGATTCTGTGTCTCCCTCTCTCTCTGCCCCTCCCCTGTTCGTGCTCTGTCTCTCTCTGTCTCAAAAATAAATAAACGTTAAAAAAATTGTTTTAAAAATGACAGCAATGAGTTTCTTCGTTTGCTTTTTAAATTATGAGCTCATAAAGACAAAGAGGACAGGAGAGGGGAGGGAAGGGGGGAGGGGGGGCGGCCCTCAGGTGCCATGGAGAACAGGGGCTGAACTTGGGAGGTGACCCCCCCCATAGCTGGAGGTCTGGACTGAGAGCTCCCCACCCCGCAGAGGCAGAAAGCCAGGGAATGAGGGTCCTTACAGACCCCCTTCCTCCCACCTCCACCCCTAAGCAGGACAGTGGAGGGGTCTTCTCAGGGTCTGGCCAGCCCTACATGTTTGGAGTCCACAGCTCACCCCTCCCTCAGAGCCACCAGGTTGCTCTTGGCCCCACTTGTCATAGGTCTGGTTCTCCGGAAGCGGATGCCAAGGCGGAGTCTGGGGCGCACGATGCACCCCAGGGAGCCCCTGCCGTCGGATGGTGGGGAGGAAGCAGGGCCGCCCTGCGGGGCTCTGGCCGACTGACGCCTTGCCGCACCCCTCGGTCCCCAGGCCGCGGTGCTCTTCCCGCGGGGACACAGGAGGTCCTGGGCAAGGCACCCTCTTGCGGGGTGCTGTCCGGGTGACGCTTCTGGCGAGGCCCTCCTCGGCTGTGGCCGGGGGCAGCCCGTGGACGTTGCCCCTCTGCACCTGCCCTGACGAAGCGGGATGCAGTGGGGTAGGGGGTCCCGTGCTGGAGGGTCAGACGTTCCTACAACCGGGGTGGTGCCGGCCGAGGCCTCGCGGACAGCACAGGCCAGCTGCGCCCCGGACGCACTCCTGAGGAGGAGCGGAGGCCCTTCCAGAACGAGGGGGAGGCCCAGGGGAGCCGCCGGGCCATCCGAGCTCCAGGACTCCTAGGCTCCCCAGACCCCTGCAGGTGCGAGTTTGGAGCTGGGCAGGGGTGGGGGCAGCACACGCTGACCAGGACCTAGGGTTGAAAATGAACTTTGGGTGAGTGTGCAGATCTTAGCCAAGTGACCGAGACCCCGGGAACCCACACGCGGGACTAGGCGCTGCCCGGACCCCTCAAGAGCCCCTGCCCTCCTTTGCCTGGGCCTGCCACACTGACTCCAAGGAGGCGGAAGACCTTGTGAGTTTTGCGTTTGGTAACCGGACCCCCCGCCATGTCCACCCACCGGCACCTTCCCACCGTCTGGAAGCCCTGAGAACTGCTCTCTAGACGACGCTGTGAACTGTCTCAGGTGTTCCCCCCCCCCGCCCCCGCCCCCGACACCATGCTTCAGAAGGGCTGGGGTGACCCTGTTGGCCTCCGGCTCCCTGGCTCCTGGCTGCCAGGCTGTGCTTCCAGAGACCCGGGTGGCTGCTGGAGGTCCCTGGGGGGGCGGGGAGAAAGCAGGGGTGGAGGGTCGAGAGGGGGCAGCTGTGGACCGCACTGGAGATGCCCGCCTCCCTGCCGGTGCAGACCTGCCTCCCGGGCTGCCCCCACTACCTGGGGCCCAGTAGGAGCGCCCCAGGTGTGTGTCCCCTGCCCGTGGGGGCTGGATGTGCCGGTGAGGCTCCTGGCGCCTGGCGCTGTTCCCTCGAGGCTCCGGGAAGCCAGCCTGGAGGAGGAGCCTGCCTGGATGGACGCTTGGGTTTCTCCGGCAACGTCAGGTGCCGGTGTCCCGGTGCCTGGCTCCGCCGGCGACTGGCCTTTGCTGCCTGGCGCCCTCCCACAGCTGGTGAGTTCCCTGGGGGGCTCTGCCTGAGCCGAGCCGGCCAGTCCCAGGCACTTGGGGGAGGCACGGGTGGGAGCACAGGCAGGTTGGGGAGGGCGTTAGCCCTTTCCTCCTGGCATGGACGTGGCTGGGTGCTGGGAGCCACCTTCCTTCCGTCCTGCCTTCCTGGGGAGGGGTCTTCCGGCGTGGGGGCTCCCTCTGAGGGCTTGGGGCCTCCTCAGGGGCAAAGCCAGGCTGCCCCTGGGAGCTTGATGCCCACCCGCCCTACCCACTGGGCAGCCCTGCCTCTGGCTTCAGGTGCTGCTGTAAGGCCAGCACTAGACTCTTACCTAATGAACTGTCCCTCAGTCTCCCCGTCTGTATAATAGGAATAAATACGCCACCAGCCCCTGAGTGGGGCTGGTGGGCAGTTCTGCATTTTGGTCCCACCCGGCAAGCCCAGCTGACAACGAGGCCAGCTCAGCCTGGATCCTGTCCAGCTAACTCCTCGGGCAAAGGGGGCCCCTCAGGCCGTCCTGTCCTGCTGGAAGACCCCCATCAAGGAGTTGAGTCAGCGGGCAGGAGACCCACAGCCATGCCCCCCAAAAGCCATGGTCCCCAGTTGACCCTTCTGAGCCGTTTGAGGGTGGCTCTCACCCCCTGGGAGGTGTCTGTGTCCACGGGCTCCTTTCCCCGGGGTCGCTGGTGTTCCAGCTCCCTCCCTGTTTGCGGGGGGTGGCCCGGAGGACAGGTCTCCACTCTGTGTTGTGTGACTGTGGGCAGGGTGACAATGCCTTGCTCTTGGGTTGTGGGGAGGTGCCTCGGGTCGCCTGGGGAACGCGCTGGGGGCAGGGCCCGGCCCCTGGCAGGGTGCCCCCAGGGGAGCCGGCTCAGGAGCCGCTGCACTGAGCGCTGGGTGCTGGCCAGGCTGACTCTGGCCTTGGACGAGGCCGCCCAGGCCTGAGGGTGGGGGTGCGGGGCGGGGGGAGCAAGGAGGTAGCCGGGGCCAGGGGGGTGGGGGGGGAGCTCCCTGCTGACCTCTCTGTGGGTGTGGCCGTGAGTCCCTCTTGGCGAGTGGGCGGTGGCGCTAGGGTCCCCTGGGGGGTGGGTTAAATGGCTTCTGGGCAGTGCAGCCGAGAGGTCGAGAGGTCGCGGGGGGTGGCAGCCTCGCCTTGGTTTTATCTCCTTGACCCTGTGGCCCGGCCTGGCCGCGTGTGGAATTTCCCTCTGCCCCGCCTCACCCACCGGCCCTTGCATCCCGCTTTCCCGCTGGCGCCCCCCTCCCCAACCTTGGCCTCGTGTTACCTTGTTTGGCCCTGTCGTCTGCCACCCTGGGGCCTGGCGCTCTCCTCTGGGGAGCGGCTGGTAGAGACGCGGTGGCTGAGAATGGAGAGGCTGGGGGACACCGCCCTGGCCAGACTCCCACGCAAGAAAGCCTTTGGCAGCCCAGGCCGGCCTACCTTCTCTGCAGCCCCGGGCAGCGAGCACGCGTGCTGTGTGTCGGGGTCCGGGGTCACGGGGCTGGGGGGTGCCTGTGCAGCTCTTGTTGCCTGCATATCACTTCCCCAGATGTGACCCGAGCCTGGGTCAGCGGCCGGAGCGCTTCTGTCTGGACCTCTAAGGCCCTGCACCCCACCCTCTCTGGGCCCCTGCTTGGTGGCTTCTGGGCAGGGCCTGGTGCGCTGGGGGACTCTAATCGGGGGACAGGGCCAGTTCGGGTGTGTTCGCTGCCGGGACCAGTGCTGCCCCAGGGCCGGGTCTGAGCCGGTGGCTGGAGGGCCCGATGCCCGAGTCCAGGCGGGGCCGGCTGCTGCTGCTGGTGAGACCAATGTGGTCTGAAACCCTGGGGCCCAGGGACCGTGGGCGCCTGGGCCTTTCTCCTTCACGGTCCACCGAATCTGTCCCCGAGCCTGCTCGGGGTGCTTTGGGCTGGGTTCCCTGGGGATGAGCTGGGGAGACGTGAACAGCGTGGCCGACAGAGCCGAGCTGCCGCCCACCCCACCCCTGCAGCCCGGCCAGGCTGTGGAAGCAGGGGCCTGGCCCAGAGCGGTGTCATGGTCTGTGGACAGTGGGCTGCGGGTGCTGTGGGTGGATCCCCCGGCCCCGGCAAGGAGCGGGACACCTGCTCCACCCAGGGCCCCCCCACACTGGGGGCTCTCACAGCCACGAGCATTTGCACACAGGCCACCCCTGCACCCCCCCCCCCCCCGGAGCGGTCCCCAGCCCCCTGGGGAGGGCAGAGGGGACCTCGCTCAGAGAGAGTGGCACTGGTAGGTGTGAGGAGGGAGGAGGCAGGGGTGGTCGGGAGGGAGCGAATGTGGCAACAGAAGGAGCCTCGGGGCCCAAATGGGGGCCAACCTCCAGCCGGGCCTGCATCTTGGCTCAGGGTTAGGGGAGAGGCATGGGGCCTGATCCATGTGGGGCGTGCCTCCCCCCCCCCCCCCCCCCCCCCCCCCCGCCGCAAGACTGTGGTCTCTGCTGTGGCCTTGTGGTACCTGGTACCCACGCTGCTGCTCATGGCCCCGGCCGCTTGTGGTCACCCCAGCAGGTGTGAGGGAGCCGGGGCAGTGCGTGCCAGGGTCCACGGAGGGTCCTGGGCAGGGAGAGGCCCTGGGGGCTCGCACGTCCCCTGATTTGGAGCCGGGCTAGAAGCCCGGGCGGTGAACCAGGTCTGTGGAGAGGTGCGGCACCCACGGAGGGGGGTGGAGGTCGGGGGCCGGGGAGGAAGTTCTGGGCTTGTCACCGCTCACAGAGCAACGACGAAGCTGGTTATTTTCACGTGCACACACATTCGTTTCATGATTTCGCTTTTATGAACTCTAGGGCGTTGAAGCAGACTGCTTCATCGTGTGTATGCATGTATTTATGTGTATTTATTTTGAGAGGCGGGGATGGGAAGAGAGAGAGAGGGAGAGAGAGGATCCCAAGCAGGCTCAGCGCTGTCAGCACAGAGCCTGATGTGGGGCTCGAACCCACAAACTGTGAGATCGTGACCTGAGCTGAAAACAGGAGGTGGACACTTAACCTCCTGAGCCCCCCAGGCGCCCCCCCCCGACCATCGTATTTATGAAATAGCTGCTTCCTGAGGAGGAAAACTGCTTAGGACCTATTTCTGCCCAGAGAGCCCCTCCCTCTGCCCTTTAGGATCAGGGCTAGAAAGTTGGGGGGATGCCGGGGGAGAGTGATGAGGGCCTGAGTGCCTGGCGGGGGACACGGCCGCAGTGATGGCGGGGTCCGTTGGCAGGGCTGCAGGGGGTTCTGCTGAGCTGTCTCTGGGAGTCTCCTCGGTTGTGCAGCCTGTAAGGGTGGTGAGGGGACACCGTGGTCACGCCCTGGGGAAGCCACAGTGTTCCCAGTCCCGCCACCCCCCCCCCCAGGCTCCCCTGTGCCACCCCGGGTCAGCCCTCTGTGACACTGACCCCTCGCAAACATCGTAAAGGAACACAGGGGTGGGACCCGCTGTAGCCTGGCCTCACCGGGGAGCAGGCAGGCCCAGGCAGGGCGGGACTCCCCACCAGGCGGACGCGGCAGAGCGGGAGGGTGGCCACGGTGCCACCGGCAGGGGGACCTGGCCACGCAGGTACGCGGAGGCACGCCCTCGGTCTAGGCCGCCAGGTGTGGTCGAGGGTCCCAGGGCCAAAGTCTGGATCTGGGGTCCCGCGGGCTCTGTGCCCTGAGATGCGCGCCTTCTGCCCTCGTCCCGACCTCAGGAGAAGCCAGACGGGAGAGAAGGGACAGCACCCCGCAGCGCAGGCTGGTCCCGTCCTGGGGTGGGTCCTCTCACCCTGCTGGCGGGACGAGGCGGGGGGGGGGGGGGACATGTCCACCGCGACAGGGCCCTGCTGGGCTCAGGACCTCGCCCTGTGCCCTGCCGCCCTGCCCCTCCGGCAGCCGCGTCCAGGCATCTCTGCTTCCCCCGGACAGGCAGGAGGCCCTCCATTCTGCCTTCTGCTTCCTCGGGGCGACCTGAAAACGAAGTCTTTGTAACCCGCTCAGCCACCCGGCCGCCCCACTCAGCGCCCCCTGCTGGAGTGAACTCACCAGCTGCTCACAATACCTGGGGGGGCAGCGGCAGGGTGGGGTCTCTGGTCGCCCGAGGTTACTCAGACCGGCTGGGGGCGGAGCGGGGATTTGAAGGAGCTCTGCTCCGGGGGACCATGCCCAGCTCAGAGCCAGCTGACTGCAGAGTCCACACCCTCTCCACCACTCCGCCGGCCGGGGTCGTCGAGGTGACAGGACGCCCACTGCAGGTGGGCCAGGCTGGGGTGCAGCCCTGGGAGTGCAGGGCCCAGGAAGCAGGCCCGGGGCTCCCGGGGCTCAGGCGTCTTCAGCTGCTGCTCCTGTGGGCAAAAGGGTGTCCCGAGCCTGTGGCAGGGCGAGCCGAGAAGCCAGCGCCCACTTCCCGTGTCCAATCCCGAGAGGCCGAAGGCAGGGACCTGGGCAGCGTTTCCGAGTCGGTGTCGGGGCCCGAGCACACAGCCTCTCGTCCAGCCGCTGGGGACACGTCCTGGGCTGGCTCCTCTCTCCCGCCCCGGGTCTTCCAGGCTGACCCTGCCCAGAATCGAAGCCTGAGCCCGGCATCAGCCCGGAGGTCACCCCACTCTGCCCCCAGCCCCTCCCTGTGCCCCCACTCTGGCCCAGCCCGACCGCGGCCCCGGCCAGTTCACTCACCGCCCGCGCAGCCACTGGCTCCGGTGCCCTGGGAGGAAGGGGGTGGGGCCCTGCCCATCGCCCCAGCAGGAGCTGAAGGCCTCGGCCCTGTCGCTGAGTGACGTGGGGTTATTATGCTGTCACAGGCCACCCAGAATTCTCTCCCACCCTGCTAACAGGCAGCTCGTTAGAAAGCCCCCCGCCCCCCCGCCATTCCAGCCCAGGGCCCGGCAGCCCACCATGTCTGCTCAGTTTCCACAAGTATCCTGAGGGTCTCCATCGTGGGCCAGGGGACTGGAGAAGGCCAGCCGGCCCAGCCCGCGCAGGGATGGATGTCGGGCCTCAGGCCAGCAGGCTGCCCTGTGAAGGCACCATCTGTGACCTCAGGGCAGGCGGTGACCAGGGGGCTCACCAGATCCCGCCCTGGGCCCGGCCCTGGGGCCATGTCGATCTCCGTCCTCCTAGGAGACACGACCCAGCCCCACCCCAAAGACAACCTCGAGGCCCAGGGCAGGCCAGCCGCCAGGAAGGCTAGAGCCAAGCCCAGGTAGTGTCTGTGCCCGCCCCCTGGACCAGGTGGGGGCTTCCTTTCCCAGGAGGGCAGCCCGGTCAGCATGAGGACAGAGGACTTGGGGGCCTCTGCTGCATGCCTTCTCCAGAGCCTCAGTTTCCCCATCTGCAAATTGGACCGATCGTGGTGCCTTCCCCAGGGCCTCAGTTTCCCATCTGCAAATTGGGCTGATCATGGTGCCCGCCTCAAAGGCTCCAGGTGGCCGTCCGAGGGGACATCACAGCAGTGCCGTGCATGGGGCATTTCACTGGTCCCCTGCACCTTCCTTGGCGGTGGGTCTTCTGAGACAGGAGAACGAGGGAGCAGGAGGGGTGCTGGGCTGGGGGGGTTGTGCTGTGTGAGATGTTCTGCTCGGCATGGCCGTGTCCCCCCCACTCCTGACCGGCCAGTCTGCTTCTCTCTCCCCAGGGACTCCGGGCTCCGTCCATCTGCGGCTGATGATGATGCCATGGCTGCCCTGAGGTGGGCCAGGCCCTCCCGGCAGCCAGGTGACCTGCGGGGAGCTCCCCACGTGGCCTGGTCCGACTACACCGAGCAGCCAGGCCCCCAGAGGAAGGCCTGCAGCCTCCTGGGGTGGTCCGAGAGCGAGGAGGCCAGGGATGGGGACAGCTCAGTGTCATCAGGCCGCCTTTCCGGCTCCTCCGGGGGCCACGAGTCCTGCACATCTCTCCCCGGGCCCTGGAAGGAGCGCCCCCCCCAGGTGCAGGGGCCCCGGCGGCAGCTGAGAGAGAGCAACCCACGACTAGAACGGCTCAGGGACAAGATCCGGGCCCAGGCACAGTGGCAGGCCAGCTGTGCCTCTCTGGGCACCTCGACGCCCTCCAGCGCCTCGCGCCTCTACAGAGTCTCCAAGCCAGATGCCCGCAGGAAGGCCGGAAGGCTGGCGCACCCCGATCCGGCCCCGTGGGACGTACTTGGGCCTGGGGCCACCGTCAAAGGTGCTGCGTTTGAAGCCTTTTGAGCGGCTGCCGGACGGGGACCTTTTCCTGGAACTTTGCGGAACCTGTCTCACGATGCTCCCTCTCATCTTCTCCAGGCTCAGGCACCCCGAGCGAGGCTCTGTGTGGAGCGGAAGACAAGGCCATCCCGGGCCGGGGGCGAGAGCCCTCCAGGGTCCCGCAGCGCCAGGCCTCAGGTGAGCCCGTTTGGACACCCAGGCGGCAGTCGGGGCCACACGGTTCTGGACCATACAGCTTCTCTCTCACCAGGCGATCGGCTCTATTCGATCACACTCAGATGGGGACACTAGAGAGGGTCCCAGCCCTTTATGAAAGGGCCGAGCAGGGGTCTGGACTCAGCCCGCCATTCCGTGGGGGTAGGACTTCCAAACCTCGGCGCCCCTCTCGGGGAAGGAGTGCAGGCTGGCGCCGTTTGCAGATGGCGAGGGGGAGGAGGGCGTCCCTCACGTGCAGAGACAGCCTCACTCCAGCAAGATTTGGGGGGGGGCCCTGGGGTGGGGGAGGGGGAGGGCCTCGGGAGCAGAAATCAGGCTGCCCTGGGACGCCCGAGGCTTCTGGGGTCCTCGGTGCAGGGGAACAGGATGGGTTTTCCACGGGGCAATAGTGGCACCGAGGGTGGGCGAGAGGTTGGTCAGTATGGGATTTGCGACCCCCGGGGCAGCTGTCACAGGGGCGTTTTTGGGTGCGTGTCCTGCCCCAGCTGGATGTATGAGCCGAGTACAGATGCCGGTGGGGTCCAAGGTGCCTGCTGATCAAAGCCAAGGGGGCCGGGCCCAGCTCTGGCTGACGTGGCCGGGGGCTGCGACAACTCCCCGTAGCCGGACGCCCAGGCAGGCCGTGGCTCACAGCGATCACACCCTGCCTTTCTCCTCCTCCACCCACGGGACCCCTACGGCCTCAGCTCTCCCGTCCGTTCCCATCCCACAGAGGCCACTGGGGCCCCTCAGGCAAGGACGGGACTTGGCCATTGGTCACTCAGCACCTGGTGTCATCGGTCACCAGTCCTTGATAGTCACGTCTCCCCCTCCCAGCTTTAGAACCCTCCGGAAGTAGGTGTGGGGCAGGGCCGAGGTCTTTTCCTTTTTTTCTTTTTTAATTGTGGTAAGATACACACAACACAAGATTTACCGTCGTAACCACTTTCAAGGACGCAGTTCGGGGGCGTCAGGCGCACTCACACTGTCGTGCAGCCATCTCCCCGTCCGTCCCCAGAACGTGTTCGTCTTCCCAGACTGGACTCTGTCCCGTTACACGTGGACCCTCCCCTCCCCCAGCCCCACCCTCCCGCTCTCCGTGTCCGTGGCTCCGACTCCTCCAGGGCCTCCTGTGAGTGGATCCTGTAGAATTAGTGCTTTTGTACAGGCCTGGGTGCTGGAGGTCCCTCCTGCCAGCGGGTTGTGGGCACCGAGGACAGAGGGACCGGCCAAGGCCTGGAGGCCTGGAGAGTCCTTCGGGCCAGCCTTTCCCCGAGCGCCCCCGGTCCTGCTCACACATCGCGGGCTGATCGGCTTCTCGGTGCTTCCCGGACACGGCCCCCGTCCCAGCGGTGAACAGGGACGAGCGAGGCCAGACAGCACGGGGAGAGGGGGCCCCACTGGCCCTCGGGAAGCTGGCCCGGTCCTGCTGGCCGCTGTGCTTGCCCGGGGACTTGGACAAGCTCCACCGCCCTCGGTCTCTGAGTCTTCACACGTCCCGCCAGGGTGGACCCCACCACGCGGGGCCCCTCCCCCCACGTCCCCCCTGCTGTCCCACTCGGCCGTCTATTCAGTCACCAAACACGAGGGCCGCACCGCAGACCAAGATGGTTGCGGGCAACTCAGACGGGAGGCCGTTCCTGTCCTCGGTGGCTCGCAGCCCCGGGCACCTGGGCATTTGTGACCAGTCGGGGCGTGAAGGGGGGGCCCGTGCAGACCACTAAGAGGCGGACGGCCACGTGTGCCCCTCTGGCCCCGCACTCACAGTCCCCGGGAGCAGGCAGGACGGGCGCGTGGCTCTGTAGGGGCAGGGGGCCGCCAGCGTGGCCAGCCGTGTGGCCGTCACTGCTCACCCTCCCCGCCTTCCCTCCTCCTCTCCTCTCCCTGAAGCTCCACGGGAGAAAACCAAAAGAATGAAAAGTCGTCCTTGCGTGAGGGAGAGAGCCCCCCAGTCGCCCACCTCTAGAAGAGATGCCAAAGACACAGGTAAGGTTTGCCCGTTTGGGGCCCCGGCAAGGCCTGGGGTAAAAGTCTGTGACCCGGCTCGCTAGGTGGGCACGCGGCTTCTGGTTCCAGTGCTGCGGATGGACGGGCGCCCCGGGGGCCTGGGGCGCTGTGTCCCCGGGGGCCTGGGACGGGCAGGGGCCGAGCTCGAGCGGAGGGTCTGCCACGCGTGAAGGAGGGGCGGCACTGGCGTCCGCATCTCGGGTGAGTGTAGACCCCGCCTGGGCGTCACCGGGCGCCGCGTGGTCCCCGCCGGCACGGGGGTCGTCCGCCGTGAGGAAGCGGGAGTCCACCACCCCCCCGTGCCGGTGGACTGTCCTTCCAGCACCCCTAGACCAAGAGAGTCTGTAGGACACGGAGCCGCTCTCCGCGATTGGACGTGCATTCACAGTCTGTGCTCCGAGGCATCACTCGTGAGCAGCGGGGGCTGCTGGAAGGAGAGGTCTCCCTAGGCACCCCGCCTGGGATTGGAATCCAGACAGCAAGCCCGAACACCTGCCCTCCCCCAGAGCACTCGGTGATAGGAAAGGCCTTACATAGTGCCCACTGTCTCCCAGCCCTCTGGGGACTTGGGGCCATCAGGCAGGGGTGCGCTTCGGCCGATCACATCCCAGGAGAGTCCGAGGAAAAGCTGGTGATGGTGGCAGGCCTGAGGTCACAACCTGGGGCCCCCCAGAGGTGGGGGTTTGGGGCGTGGACATCCAGCAGGGACCCAGCTGCCCAGGCTGGGTCGGTCTGTGCCCTGCCCTCGTGGCGGATCTGCCCGCCCCAGAAGGGGCCACTTTGGTGTGTGTGGGACGAGGGAGGTGGTGTTCCCCTGGGGCTTGACTGTTCCTGGCGGGCAGCGTGGAGTGGCGGCGCTCAGCGCTGGCTCTGTGTGCCTCGAGCTCTCTGGACATCAGCTCAGGGACCCCCACGGCACTCCCCTGGGGTAGACGGGCTTGCTCCCGCTCTGTAGACGGGGACACTGAGGCTCGGCGAGGTTCGACAGCCTGCCCAAGGCTGCACTGGTGTGCTGGCTCCAGGCCTGTGCTCCTCATCTGAGAGAGCCAGGGGCGGGTGCTCTGGCCACCTTTCTGCTCCGCGCCATCAGACCTGCCGCCTCCACTCTGGGAGAGCACGGGTTGCCGCCGGACGAATGAACATGTCCCTCCTCCGCCATTGGTTTCGGGGACCTTCGAGGGAGGCAGGCAGCCATGGGGGCAGACACGTCTATTCAGCAGGGTAAGAGGTGACCAGACAGCAGGGAAAACCTCCACTCAAACCTGACAGTGAGGGATGCTGGGAGCCACAGAGAAGGTTCCGGAAGGCTCACTGAAAAGGCACAAAATACAATAGTTTTCTGCATCGTTGTCTCCCCCCCCCCTCAGCTTTTTGGTTTGTTTTATTTTAATGGCTCGCTTGAAAAATGACCTGCTTGCTGTCTGACACTGGGTCAAAGGGCATGCCACTGGCTGCATCCATCATCGTAACCACCGTGTCACCCTGTCGGAGCTGACCATTAGTTTCTGTCAGTGACCAAGTCACAGCTGGGCTAAGGAGAGATGAGCTTGGGTTCAGAGGTCAGAGCCGCAGGACTTGGGAATTGGATGAATTAGAAATTTGCTGTAGTTAACAAAAAATTAAATCACAATAGTTATAAAATATTCATCCATCCGGGCTGAAGGAAAATGAAGCCCTATATTTAATTTCAGATTATACCGCCTCACTTTGCATTTTTTATCATAGATTAAGTCGGCCCTGGAACTTTGACAGGGCACTTGGGGACTTCATCCATTTCCACAGATTAAAAATCCTCTCGTAAAAAAATTAATTGCCATTAAACTGCTCAGCGGAAGAAAAAATGTGCCCATCAGGACCCATTTATTGACCCGGACCCCTCTGGCGGGCTAATGGGGGATGAGCGGCCAGTGATGGAGGGGCCTGTGGGGAGGGTCCCGGCCAGCGGGCAGCCCCCTCGCCAGAGCAGGGCCTGCACAGTGGCAGGGAGGAGCGATGACTTTGTGCAGGTCAGCAGCGACAGGGGCCAGGACGCAGGAGCCTTGCTGGGGAGCCCCCCCCTCCTCCCTCGGTACCATCCAACACCCAGGTGCGGCCACCTGGGCAGTGCCGGCCTCAGCCCCGGCCTTTGTCTCTGCCAGCGGAACCCTGTCCCTTCCTGGCCCACCCCGTTTCATGCCTGTGGTCTTGTGGGGAAATCGAGGAGAGTCACTCGCCCGAAGCCCATAGCTAGTAATCAGCAGAGCCAGAATTTAAACCCGGTCTGGGACTCCCGAGACCACGCTTTAACCTCCGGTGTTCCCGGGCCCTGGCGTGGGGGGCGTGGCCTCAGGGGCCCTTCCTGGAGGGGTGTGGTTTGTGGGGGCGTGGCCTTGGCTTCGGGTCCTGAAGGGGCGTGGCTTTACAGAGGGCAAGCTTTCGGGGCGTGGCCTAGGGAGGGCGTGGCTTGGCGTGGCCCTTTCCCCTTCCTGCAGCCGTCGGTTCAGGCTTGCCTCTCTCTCTCTCTCTGGGTCTGGGCCTTGGGCCAGGGATCCTTAAGCGTGTGTTGGGGAGGGGCCTGACCCTGTTGGTTGCCTGCCCCGGGGGTCACCTCTCCTGGCCTCCGCCACAGCCCTTGTGGATGGGTTTGTAACGATGGTGGGGGCTGGCATTGGCATTTGGTGAGAGTATTCTGGGATTATGAAGAACTTTGATAAATGACGTTCCTCAGGTGACAACATTTGTTAACAAAACCTCGTTTGCGTTTGGGACGCGGGGGGTGTTTGTCCGTGCTCTCCGGGACCCCTCGTCGTGCTGGCCTGGGCATCCTTGTTGGTGCCCAGCCCCTTTGCTGCGGAGCCACACCGGCTTGAAAGCAAATAGTTTGCTGCAGCCCGGTGCGAGTGGTCAACTGTGGCCGTAGCCTCCCACTGGCCCTTCCTGTGCTGATGGCTCTCCGTTATCGCCGTCCTTGTCACTACGGGCCGGTGTTTACTGAGCACGTGCCGCGCACCTGGGCCTGTGTTGCTCCCGCGGGGAGCAGCTTTTATTGTCCCGTTAACCGAGGGTCAGAGAAGTCAGGTGACCGTCCAAAGTCATCCTGGGACTCAGCCCTGCCTCTCGCTGCCTGGTGGCTGAGGCTCACCCCAGCTCCTCTGGGGGCGTGTGAATTGGTCCCAGGGGACTGCCCGGGGCCAGCAACCTCCCCGGAAGGCCCTGGCTGCTCAGCTGTGTGTGCGTTTTCTCTGTTTAAGATTCTGAGTTGGTCGGTGTTTACGCCTGGAGGAAAGGACCAGCCCTGGCGAGGGCCCTGCTTGGGCCCCCTCCGGCCCTCCCCAGGCTCCAGAGGGAGGCTCCCTCGAGAGACCAGGCCCCCACCGCGGAATTAGGTACCTGGTGCCTCGCCTCTGGCTCCTCCTGCTGCGCTGTAGCCTGTGGGCGGTGGGCGCAGAGGGCGAAGGAGGGACATCAGGTACAGGAGCAGGCCTCTCCCCAGTGGCCCGTCGGATGCCCTCCAAACCTGCCATCAGGCAGGACTTGGGGGAAACCATTACGTTTGAAAGCCTAAGGAAAGGATTTCTGTCCCCGCGAGACGCCTTTCAGGCTCCCAGGAGGCTAGGCTTTCCCGACTGGGGGAAGGCAGGGTGGGAGGGGCAGGGGCTCCTCCAGCGGACACATGTCACCCCCGTCACGCTGTGTTCGCCATGTCTGGGGTGGGGGGCTCTGCGCCACGTGCCCGGGCACAGCCTCGAGTCACCAGGATGTGGCATGTGCACCTGGAGGGCTTCTGCAAACTCATGCTGTGTGCAGGGGTCAGGAGGGGCTGGGAGCAGGGCCAGGGGTGCTTCTGGGGGGAGGGAGGGGAGCTGGCTCTGCTCCCCCCGGGGCCCTGCAGCCCCTGACACCCGTGACCACCTGTGTTTGCAGGAGACAGCAAGAAAGTTGGAGCTGCTAAGAACTCCCCTGCCCGTCCCCGGATGCCCGGTCCAGCCTCTGTCCGCGGCGGCCTGCAGGTGTCCACCAATACGCCCAACCTGTCCTCCTGCGAGCAGCCTGTGACCATCCAGAATGCCATGGCTGTCCTTAGAGACCTCCGCCAGCAAATCCAGGCCGGGCTGGAGTTGGCCCGGAGCCACCGCCCCAGGGGAGGGCCAGAGCTGGGGCGGTCAAAGTTGTGGCTGCAGAACCTGGCAGAGAGGAGGCAGCAGGGCCTCTGGAGCACCCCAGATGTTCGGGGCTCCTTCTCGAAGAGTCCTCAGGCCTTAGAGAGGGCTGGCAGCTTCCCCACGGGGCATCGCTGGAGCAGCTTGGCTGGGTGGGAGTCCTGTCCCCAGATGACCTGGGCGGCCCGAGGACGGAACCCCTCCTTCCAGAGGCCTGGGAGCCCCCCTGAAAGGCTGACCTCCTTCCCTCAGCGGCCCTGGAGCGCCTCGGCCGGGCAGCCCTCCCGGCCCCAGAGGACCTGGGCTGCTCATGAAGACTGGGAGAGCTCTGCCCAAAGCCCGTGGAGCCCAGCGGCCCAGCGGCCGTGGAGCGCCTCCTTCGTGCACAGCAAGGGCACCCCATGCAGGGGCCGAGGCTCGCTCCCGCCTCCCTCGGAGCCAAAGCGAGCCTGGATGAGGCCGGCCCCCGGGGCCCCCAGGAACGCCCCTGGGAAGGAGAACGAGGTGAGGGTGCCTCCACCCTGCCCGAAGCCCCGGGGGGTCCTGGGTCACCCCTACAGCTCTGAGTCCCTGCGGGAGTTCATGCGCCAGAAGACGCTGGCCCGGAGGCGACAGGCCCTGGAGGAGAAGGCCTCGGCCCTGCGGGCGCTCGAGCTGAAAAACCAGAGGCTGCAGGATGTGTACAGGAAGCAGAGGGAGGCCGTCCTCGGCAAAGCCGTCCCTGTGGTGTCCCACACGACCCCCGGCATCGTGACCTTTTTTCCGCATTGTGCACAGTCCAAGGTACGCGCAGCCTGCCGGTGAGGACGCGGTGCTGAGTTTCTGACGTCCCCAAGTGCCTGCCTCCCTGGGTATGGTGGCGCTCTGAGGGACCCCACTGCCTCTGTCCCAGCCCCTAGACAGGGGGCCCCCCGAGGGCTCCAGCCTGAGACCCTTAGCTCTGGGACTAAGGGACAGGGTCTCAGGGTCTTTTGTCCGAGGCGGGCTCTGACCGTGTTCTCCTCTGCTTTAGGGCCTGGAAGCCTCTGGGAGCCTGGGGTCGCCTGTGCTGGAGTGGAGCAAGGTGACCTCCGGCATGGTGCTGGGGGACCAGGAGGCCCCGGGCAGGTGGGTAGGCGGGGGGGGGGGGCTGCAGTTCCTGGGGGGGGGGGCTCCTCCAGGCAGAGGCGGCTTCCTCTGCCCAGAGCCCAGAGCTGGTGAACAGGGCTGTCCCGGGTTCCACAGCCCCTGAAGTGAGCCATTGAGGACACACGATGGCGGGGGGGGGGGGGGGGGGGGGGGGGGCATTGGGCACCTCCCCAGTGTCGTGTGACCGCCACCTCTCTCTGCGCACACAACATCGCCTCACCCCGAAAGGGAGCCCCGTACCCGTCGGCATGGCTCCGGTGCCTCCCCGCGGCCCCCCGCCGCCCCAGTCTGCTCCCCCCTCTACAGATTCACGTCACTGGAGTCTGGCGGGGCGTGGCCGCTGGGAGGCCGCTTCTCTCTTGGAGCGTGCTTTCTGGGCACGTCCGTGTTGTCGCGCGCATTGGGGTTTCGTTCCGTCGTTCTGGCCAAACCCCGTTCCGTGGCCTGACGGCCGCAGATGGTCTATCCGTTGGTCAGTTGGTGGACGTTTGGACTGTTCCCCCCCACCCCGCCCCCCAGGCTGCTGTGGTTAGTGCCGCTGTGAATGAATTCACTGGATGCCTATCTCGTGTCCCTTGTTACACGCCTGGGAGTGGAATTGCCAGGCAACTTTATTTGGAAACTCGGTGTTTAACTTTTCGAGAAACCGCCAGATGGCTTCCCACACCGGCTGCCTCGTTTTGTATCCCCACCAGCGACGGAGCGGCCCAGTTTCTCTGTGTCCCGCCAACTGCTTTTCTGTTTTTCTCCCTCCTGTTTTCGTCTGGTTTTCACTCTTGTGTATTTTAATGGAGCCGGGCACCTGTTCGGAAAGCCCCTCCCCGGGGCGGCACCTTAAAGCTCGGGGTCAGGAGACCGTCCCCCACTTTGCTTGGGGCGCTCCCGGAGGCTACAGGTCCACAGAGCGGCCCAGGAGGCTGCGCGGTTTTCAGCTTCTTAAGCTTGACGTCTGGGAACATCCTGAAGAAGATGCGGGTCCCAGGTTGTGCAGCTCAGTGACGTTCACACACTCCGCACCTGCGTCCCGACGGAGAAACCAGCCACTGCCCAGGGCAGCCCCTGTCCTCTGCGGAAAGGCCGGCCGAGGGCTCCTGGCCGCCTTGACGTGATGCCCGCGGGTCGGTCCCCCGGACAGCGGGAGTGTGGGCCCTTCATCTTGCTTTCTTGTGTTCTTTTTCCCCCTCCACGTTTTAAAGAAGTTGTGGGGAAATACACACAATGTAGATTTACTGTCTTTAGGCACATTCACGCTGTCATGCAGCCGTCCCCTCCGTCTGTCCCCAGAACGTGTCCACCTTCCCAGACTGGACTCTGTCCCATTACACACGGACCCTCCCCGAACCCCCCCCCCCACCTCCTCTCTCTGTGCCCGTGGATCTGATCTATCTAGAGCCTCCTGGGAGTGGATCCTTCAGGACTGGTCCTTCTGTGCAGGGCACAGCTCACGGAGCACGGTGTTCTCAGGTGCATCCACGTTGTGGCCGGTGTCCCGATTTCCTTTTTATGGAATGCTTCCGATCTCTTCACATCCTGTCAACACTGGTTATTTTTAATTTTAATTAATTTATTTTTATTTAGTTAATTTTTTTTTTGAGAGAGAGAGAGAGAGGGAGCGAGTGGGGGAGAGGGGCAGAGAGACAGGGAGAGGGAGAATCTCAGGCAGGCTCCGCGCTTAACGTAGAGTCCAGTGTGGGGCTCGATCATGACCTGAGCCGAAATCAAGAATCAGACGCTCACCTGACCGAACCACCCAGGCGCCCCTTTTATTTATTGTTAAGTCGTAGGCACCCTGGCCGCTGTGAAGGGGTATCTTACTGCAATCTGGATTTGCATCTCCCTGACCACCCGCGACGTTCGGCCTCTTTTTCGTGTGTTTGTTGGCTCTTTGGAGAAACATCCCCTCAAATTCTTTGTGCGCTGTAGCTGTTGAATGGCAGGTGTCCCTTATATGCTCTGGGTTCTGACCCTCGTGGGACGTGCGGGTTGTAATAACTTTGTCCCATTCTGTAGGTCACCTTCTCACTCACGATTGTGGCCTTGGTGCACATGAGTCATACGTTTTGAAGGACTTTGATCCGTTTTTTCTTTTGGTGCCTCTGCTCTGCTGTGAAACTCCAGAAATCACTGCTGGGTCTCCCTCACGGCCGGGGGTGGTCCCTTGCTGTATAGACGTGCCCCGGAGCCAGCCCTCCGAGCCATAAACTGTCACCGTGAATGGACGCCATTGTCACAGACGCTCATCCCGCCTCCTACACGTTTTGAACTCGCTGCCGAGGCCGCAGGCGCCAGACCTGACCCCCTCCACCCTCTCTCCCTGCAGCTTCTGCCTGTGTCTGAACAGAGCCCTGAACCGCACTGAGACGCTGGGGACAGGCGGCCCCACGCTGATGTCCGCCCGCTCCTCCCCGGGTCCCCTGAAGCTCCAGGACCTCGCCACCCAGGGCCCGCGTCCAGGGGTGTGCATCTACCTAGACCCCGAGGAGAGCGAGCGCCTGGGCACATCGGGGCCCCTGCACTTCCGCTACAAGCAGGCCCGGCTACAGGCTCTGGAGACCATGGCCAACATCCTGAAGCAACGGATCGACATCCTGACGGCCAAGCTGCACAAGTCGGAGGCCCTGGACCCTCCTGGGGACCCGGTCTCCGACCCGTCGCCCTCATACCTCAGCGGAATGGCTGCGGCCCCCACGCCCACAGCCCCCGTCCACTCCGGAGCGTTAGTGCCCCGTCGGGGCGGAGGGACACCCTGGGACCGGGCGGACACGCAGGCCAGGCCGCCGGCCTCACCCACCTGCTTCCCGGACAGCGGGACGCCGTCCTGGAGCCCTGACTGGGAGCGGCGGCACAGCGTGAGCCCGGGGGCCCCCCGCGACAGCCAGCCCCGAGGTAGGCGGCCACCAGCCCCAGCAGTGGCCCCACTCTCTCCCTCAAGGGAAGAGGCCGATGACGATACCACGGCGGGTGTGTAGGCCGCTCGAAGGGACGTAGGGGCGGTCCTGGTGGAGCCCGGCCACAGGCTCAAGTTCCACCGGCTGTGGCCTTGTCCACGGCTTGGTCCTGGTGGGTGGAGGGGTGAGGCCTGGCCATGAGGCTTGTGTGCCCACCCCTCACCCCCCCGCCTCCAGAGAGGGGCAAGAAAGCAGACAAGGCCCGCCGGGCCCCTCCTGACACGGGCCGAGGGTGTCCCCGCTCGGTCCCCAACCGCCGGCAGCTCCTCCTTCCGGGGAATGAGCCTGGTGTCCGTGTCCCCCAAGGTCTCACGGAGGACGGATGTTTGGAGCTGGACAACAGGCTGGCGAGAAACACGGACTCCTTCCAGGCCCTCCGCCCCTTCATCGGGAGGTGAGCCTGCGCCCTCCACGCGCCCTGGCCGAGCCTCGAGCTGCTGGCCGTGCACAGCCCGTGCACAGGGGTGCACAGCGGTCTGGGTGCAGCTGGGCTGGCAACGGGGGTGGTGACACAGTCCTGACCCCACCGTGAGAAGCCCCCGGACCTGGGTCAGGGCCTGCTGGCTCTGGTGCTGGCCAGGACCCGGGGGGAGGGCCCAGAGACCCCTCTCTGGCTGGGCTGTGGGCACTGGGCCCCTGACCCAAGGCCCCCGCTGATGGGTGGGCAGCCCCCGGGACGCACCCCCTCCCCACACACCTCTGCACTGGCTTCGGGCCCAGCGGACACTATCGGCCACACTTTTCTTGGTGACTGGGGGGCTGGTCCTGTGCGGGTATCTTCCCACTCAGGTCCTGTGTCCCGTGTCTAAGTTCTCAGGACCCCCCAGCCACCCCCCACCCCCACCCCCGCCACCACTGCCCGCTGCCCAGCCTCTGTCCAGTCGGTGGACCTGAATGATTACTGCCAGTAGGGGGCAGCATCGGGCTGGACTTCTGGTTCTTGGCCAGCTGCCCGCTCCCCAGACCTAGGGGAGAGGCAAGGGATGGGAAAATTGTCAGACGTGAACCATCGGTGCCCCGGGCTCCAAGGCGGATGCCCCACATCTGCCTGTCCCACTGCTGGACGGCCAGCGGGGCCCTGCAGGGCATTCCCACCCAGCGCACCCCCACACCTGGGCCCCGCGTCCTCCCCGTCCCCTCGCACCCACCCCGATCAGGCTGTGCAGAGTTGTGCCCTGGACGACTCAGCGGCCTTGCTGTGTGGGATCAGGGCCCAGGGGCTTGCTGGCCCCTCAGTGTGTCCAGAAAAGCACTTGCCGCCCTGCTGGCGTCTCTCTGGTGGGGTCCGAGGATGAAGGTCAAGGCCCCCGTCCAGCTTCTGGCCCCCAAGTTCTCCAGATCAGGGGCTTGGCCCATCCCGCTGCCTCTCAGGCCAGCTTTTGAGTGCCTGAGTTGGGGAGGGACCACCACCCACACCGCCGTCCTCTCTCCGCTGGGACCGTGGGGCTCGGTGCTGGCCGGGGCCCCAGCCCATCACCAGCACCCACTCCTGCCCTCCAAGGGCCCGTCCATCCCGGCATCTCCGGAAAGAAGGGTGGTGGGGTGCCTGCCCCAGCTGTGTGCCGACCGCTACCCGCAGGCTTCCCTGCACCTCGGGCAGCACTTTCAGGATCCTGTGAGATGGATTCCCGTTCCCACTGCACAGACCGGAAAACTGAGGCCCAGAGAGGTGACTTTGCCAGGATCCCATGGCTCATGGGAGGGCAAGCCAAAACTCAGACGCAGGGCTGGACGCAAGAGCCCAGGGTTCTTCCATTAAGCCCCTTCCCTAGTCGAGCGGTTCTCATTCTGTTCCCTGAGAACTCGTTGGAAACGCCGAGTCCCGGCCCACCCCCCGCCCTCCTGAACCCGGTACACTAGGCTGGGCCCAGGGCTCAGTCCTGCTGGGCACGTGCTGCACACCGAAGTGTGACAACCACTGCCCTGGGAAGTCTAGGCAGAGGCCAACGAGCCACAGCCACGTGGCCCACTGCCTGTGTTCATAAATAAAGCTTTATTGGCACCCAGCCCCGCGCATCCTTTACCTCGGGAGTGCGGCCGCTGTCAGTCATGCTGCAATGGCAGAATCGTTCCTACAGAGGCAGGGTCTGCGGTGACCTGGTCCCTCCTGTCCCCTCATGGGCACGCGCTCCTGCAGCAGCCCCCACTCCCCGTCCCCGGGGGGGCTTCCGGATTCAGCCCCTGGGCCTGGGCATCGCTTCCTCTCTCCAGGACCCTCTTCCATACCATCTCCCTTGCAAGAGCCCGGGGCTGCAGAGGTGGGGGCTGGGCGTCCCAGCAACGTGTGGCTGTTGGAGGGCCACGTCCCCCCCGCCCCCGCTCCACGGCCTGCAGAGTGTCCTTAGTCACCCCGGCGGTCCGGAGTCCCCGTGCCGGCACGGACAGCCGCACCCTAACGAGAAACGTGAAGGGAGGCAGAGCCGTGCACCCCGCTGGCACAGGCCCCGTCTCCTGGGCTCCTGCTGTCTCGGGGAAAGCCCACCTCCTCCCAATCCTAGGGAACCTCGCAGGCCACCTCAGGGTCGGGGGTTAGCTCGCCCTCCCAGCAGGCAGGTACCGAGTCTAGCTGGCCCGTGTGACCGCCGCCTCCTCGGCCCCCTGGCCGGCTCAGCCTCCCTCTGTGGGACGGGACAGCCTCTCGGGGCGCGAGCAGTCCCGAGGTGGTGAGGGTTAGGGCTGGTTGTCCGCCCTGCTCCACTCCGGGCCCGGTGGACACAGCCCCTTAGCAGGCGGCAGAGGGAACGACGGAGGCGAAGAACAGGCCCGTGTCCCTCATTCCCAGAGTGGCCGTCTCGCCCCGTAGGGCCCGGGGTGGGAGCCGGCCCAGAGCAGGCACGGGCTTCCAGGCAAAGGGCGTTCTGGTCCCATCCAGGGTGCCAAGCGGTGATGACGGCAGCTGGGCCCCAGCCGTCCGAGCTCCTGAGGGCTGCTGGTCCCCCGGGTCCCGGTGCAGAGCCCCAGGCTGCCACTTCAAGCTGGGGGACGCTGCTGGCGTGGATCCGTGGGTCCACTGCTGCCCCCCTGGTCCTCCAGGCACGGGCCCATCCCCCTACCCCCTTAGGCCTCTGGCCCTTGGCTTCGGCCCTGGTCACTGTGGGTCTGAGAGCCGCTTTGTTCAGGCCGAGGGAACCCGGGTCCCTGCCCCCCAGACCCCAGCGGCCTCATACCTCAAGGATCGGTCCTTGCCCGACTCTGCTCACGTGTGTGTTTGCGTGTCCCCAGCTCACTCGGGGTGACAGCCATGCTGGACCCCACCTGCGACTCCCTGCGGCTGGAGATGCCGTCAGCCAGAGGGGCCGGCTTGCTCACGCCCGGGACCACGCGAAGCTGCGGTAAGGGCAAGCCCGCGGACAGGCCCTGGGCTGGCTGGTCGGGTGGCCGGGGAGGTCCGCTGGGGACCCCCTCCACTGCCTGATGCTCCGGCGAGGTCCTACGGGTGTAGAGAGAGCCTTTTCTATGTGGAGAGCATCCGTGTATCAGTATTAAAGTTTTTTGGAGGCTTTCGGGACCCAGCTGCTTGCTACGTGCCCCTGCAGCGCCTCGGTTGTGACCGATACTTGCCCGGATGAGGGCTGACCGCGTGTTTCGTCGAGGGCCCTGCTCCCGGGCCGCCGCGTCCGAGCATCTGCCCGCCCAGGCCTCTGCCTTTTCTTTTGCTTCTGAAAGGTTTTGTCCCTGGGTTTCAGCTGAGGAGACTTGCTCAGGGCCACGGAGCTGGTGCAGAGCGGGGGGTGCGTGGGGCAGAGCCCTGTCTGGTAGCCCGGCCTGGCCGAGGGCCCGTGCTGAGGGGTGTGGGCGGACGGTGTGGGCTGGCTCGGGGCGTGCTCAGGGGTGAGCTGCAGGGCCCTGGCACAGCGGCTGGGAACCGGGACTGAGTGGCTGGGGAGGTGTGTCGAGGGGGGCCCGCTGGGCTCGTGCCCTGGGCCCTCTGGAGGAGGAGGGGTCTGTGCCTCCCCCCAATGCCATGGCCGACCCGCTCCCACCTCCTTTGCTTCTTGGTCCGGGAGCCTCTCCAGCCTGTGCTGGGGGCTGCGGGGGGGCCTGACCCCTGGCCCTGCTTCTCCCGGTCTCCCGAGCACCAAGAGCCCCCTAATTCATTTGTTGGTTCCTGTCTCTGCTTTTCCGACTTGTCCCCACTGAGTACCTGCTGTGCCCGGTGCTGACCTGAGATCCGGCCCTGCCCTCCAGGCACCTGCTGCTTAGCATGGGGCAGGCATCGGGAAGCGCTCGGGTGACAGCACACGACACGTCAGGTTCTGAGAGAGAATCCACCGGGAAGCCGGTAGAGATTTCCTCCGTGTTTGCAGCCCCAGAAAATGCAGCCCAGAGGGAGCAGCGAGCAGCCCAGGAGTGCCCGGGATTGAGCTGTGACCAGGGCCTGAACGCGGGTACCAGCACCGTCTATCCCTTGCTGTCCTTCTGGAAGGCTGGCTGAGCAGGGGGCGGTGGCTGGCTGCTGTGAGAGTCAAGGGTGATCCCCAGTCGCATGGGGCTGGCTGCCTCCGGGCCAGGGTCCTACAAGGGGGTCAGGCTCTGGCCTTCCCTCCGGAGGGGACAGCCCTCTCTTTACCGCTCAGCCCCACTCACTGGCTCCTTGCTCTTGGGAGTGTGGGGCCACGGTCCCGGAGCCCCCTTGAAAGGCTCCGCCAGGGCCAAGTGCCCCAGTCCCTGCGGTGAGGTTGGGGTGTGGACCTGAAGGCACCTGCTTTGGTGGCTTCAGGGGACGGTGGGGAGGCCCCCCGCCCATCACCTCCACACCTGGGGCCTTGGCCGCCTGGAGACCTTCGCTGGACCGGCTGCCAGGATCTGGGCACAGCCGCGTGCTCTGGAAAGCTGGGACAGCTCAGGTGCCCCCTGCCCCTCTCGACCGTCACACGGGGCGATGTGGGGACTCAGAGTTGAGGTGGAAAGCACTAGACCCTGAGGACAGCCCCTGCGGGGCTCCGTGCTTTTACCTCCGCTGGGCAGCAGCAGTAAGTGACTCCTCCTGGGACCCGAGGCGCGCGTGCGCCCCACACACTTGCGCTCCCGGCGCTGTCTGCCCACGGGGGTTAGGGGCGGGGAGGTGGTCGACATCTGGGGGTCGGGCAGGTGGCCCATGGGGAGGGGCGTGAGAGCACAGCTAGGGGCAGAGAAGGGGGCCCTCTCCAATCCCAGAGGGGAAACCATCAGTCACCGGTTGGAAGGACAAAATACTTGCATTGTGGACCCACAGCCCCCGTGTGAGCTTTCTCAGCGACTCATTCACGGGAGCGACAGTCGGGGGAAAGCCTGGGCACCGGGGCGAGGACAGCCCTCCCTGCACAGCTGCCCCTCCCTGCAGGCGCCTCTCAGCCAGGCAAGGGGCTGGGCCTAGTTAAAGAGCGCCCCACGCCAGCCCGCTGTGTCCCCAGGGCTGACCCCAGGGGTCCCGCCCACACCTTCCAGAGAGAGACGGGGCAGAGCCGTCACCTTGAGAAATGTCCCCAGTCCCCTGCTCCATGCCCGTCTCCATGAGCGTCCCTCCTGGAGCCTCTGAGGCCTGGTGTCAGCCCCGGGATCTGGCAGCTCCCACGGGCTGAACCCAAACGGGCCAGATGCCGGGCCTTCCGGAAAAACCCACTCTTCCTGGCTCTGCCTCCAGGCTGCTTCTCCAGGAGGCAGGGGGAGCAGGACGGGCGGTGGAGTGGAGGCCCGCCCCAGGCTCCCTGTCCCTCCCTGTCCCTCCCGCGTCCCTCCTTACACTCTCCGTCGTCGGGCAGGACCTACCTGTCAGTGGGCAGACTGAAATTCTCTGATGGGGCCTCTTTATCCTGAGACTCTAGGCAGGCCCCCCAGAGTCATTTGAAATCCGAGCTGCTCCTGCCCAGCGTGGCCGAGAGCAGGATCTCGGGTACCCTGAACCCAAGCAGTGAGCACCTGTGCCGGGCAGGTGTCCGACGCCTCCTCCAGGAAGCCTCCCGGATAGCACGCGGGCTGGGCCAGGTCCTGCCGCTCACCCTGCCGTAGCTTGCTCTGCGGGCCGCGAGGACTCACTGAAGCCCCAGCCAGTGCCCACCAGGCACGTGTGCCCGGGGAGCGTTTGCCGAGAGCATGAGTGAACTGAGCACCCTGATCGCCCCGGACCGGGCACCGTGTACCACACATGGGTCTCGCTGGTCTCACCGTGCTTGGGGCTGGACCCGTCCCCGTGCTCCTGCTTATGGAGGAGGGACCTGATGCTCAAAGAGGCACCATGGCCTTGGGCCAGATCTGTGGCAGAGGGGGGATTCGAACCCAGCTCTTCCTGCTGGGGCAGCGCTGCCCACTGGAACTTTTGAGACCCCTCTAGACCAGTGCTGCCCAGCAGCACTCACTTTCAAGACTCCACCAGCCAGCACCACGTTGTCCAGCAGAAGCTTCTGGCTGGAGGGAAGCGTCCTACACTCTGGGCTATCCAGTAGGGTAGCCATTAGCCACGCGTGGCCGTCTGGCCAGTGAAATGGGGCCGGTGGGACTGAGGAGTAGAGTGTTACGCTGACTTCCCTTTCGCGGAAGCTAAAATGACAGCAACGCGCGTAGTGGTGGGCGACTGTGTCTCCACCCAGCGTGGGGGGGAGGGGAGTCCGTCAGCTTCTGGCTCGAGGCGGTGACTCCCCGATCCCAGCCTCCTCCCTGAGAACATGGTGACGACTACAATCATGGTCGTGACACAGCCGTGTCGGGGACAGCTCACTTTCTCCTGGGTCACTGCTCGGAGCTCAGGGGCACGCGGCCCGTGTCTCCCTGGTGACCGTCTGGGGTGCTGGCGTGGTGTGGCCGGAGGTGACAAGGAACACCCCTCCCTGAGCCTTGGAGCCTCCCGGGTGGTCGGTGGGCGCTCAGGCTGGCGGGGCCTCAGGGGTCCTGGGCATCTTCTCCGGCTTCAGTTTCTCTCAGCGGCCACAGAACAGAAGCAAAAGAGGGTTTTTCCTTGTCGAGGGAACTTCGGCTCAAAGAGACACTTCGAACCGTTCTCCCATTCGGGCCTTCGTTTCCCACGGAGGCCAGCTGGCGGGGGCAGGGGGAGGGCTGCTGTGTGCTCAGCATGGGTTACACCTAACTGCTCCCCCTGGGGCTTCCGAGTCTCCCCGCACTGCCGTGGAAACGCCCAGGAGCTGGTTCAGCCACTGCCCACAGCCTCTGCGCTCCGACCCCGGAAAGCTGAAGCACACTGGCCAGCGATGACCGAGGAAGTCCTCCCAGAGCCACCCACAGACCGGACGCCCTCCTCTGCCCCCTTCCACCAACACCAGGCCCGGAAGACGGGAGGCGGGCCAAGGAGGGAGCGCACTGGGCCCCCTCCGGCCGTGGAGTCGCCCCTAGAGGCCCCCTCGGGGGGGCCAGCAGCACCAACCTGTGCGCAGAGCCCGAGCCAGACCCTCGGGGGCCACAAAGGGAAAGAGGAGCCCCTGTGGCCTTCCCGATCCAGGCCGGGAGGCCGCGGTTTTCACGCCCCTTCTCTGGAGCAACCCCAGAAACCCCAGGGACGCCTGGGGCCCTGTGCCTCTGTGTTAACAGGCACCCGCCCGGCCGTGACCATTGTTACGGTGGTGACCGCTGCCATCCGGCCAGCCTGTGTTAGGTCACCCCTCCAGCAGGGAGGTGGGAACCTCTGTTTGTCCCACCGAGGCTCTGAAGGGCTAGTGATTTGTTTTAGGTCGCCAGGGAAGGCGGGGTGAGCCCGGGTCTGCTGCTGGGCTCCGACTCACCATCTCTGCAGACTTGGGCACGGCTCCCCGGGGGAGTGCGGCTGAGGGTCAGGCCGAGTCAACCCTTGGGGCCGTCGAGGAGACGCAGGAGCTGTCTGCCTCCTCCTGCCATGGGCAGCCCTGTCCTGCTCCCCCCCCCCCGGACACGCAGGAAGGGACTGTCGTGCTGGGAGTCTCCCTGCCGGCCACTTACCTACCCCTTCTCTGTGGCTTCCACAGGTCAGCGTTCCGGGCACCTTGCCAACATCCCCCAGAAGTCCCTGGGCTTTCTCAAGTCACTGAAGGTGCGTCCCACCCCATTCTGCCAGGCCGATGGCAGCTGTGTCCCTTAGAGCCCTGCTTGGGGTGAGCTGGGAGCAGCCCTCGTCCCCCTGAGGCTGAGCGAAGGCCCCAAAGCGGGCAGCTGTAGAATGTGAGCGACGGCTCTTCCGCGGGGGAGGCTGCGCGGGAAGGAGGGAGGGGACAGGCAGCTCAGGACGAGGACCGCCTCAGCCGAGAAGGGGAGCAAGCCACGGGCTGGGGGGAGGCCCGGCCACGAGTGGGGGCTTTCGAGCCCTGCCCCCGAGAAGTGTCCCGTTCCCCACGATGGCACTGCCTGCCCTCATGGGCTCAGGGCTTTTGGAGAGCTGTGGGGGCAGCAGTCTGGGCGCCCCCCCCCCCCCACCTGGGGAATCCTGAGGCTCGGCCCTCCCTGCAGCTTGACCAGCAGAAGCGGAAGCAGGCGTTGGCCCTTCTGCGGCAGCGGGCGAAGCAGGAGGTCTGGGAGACACAGAAGGCCCTGGACGAGCTGCTCTTCAAGCACCGGGTGCAGGTCAGGCACGGACAGGCCCCACGCGCGGCCCTTCCCAGGTGGCTTCGCTCTCTGGCTGCGTGGGGACCACCTGCCTTCACGGAAGGTCGAGGCGGGGAGGGTGCAGATACAGTGCCGCCTGAAATGTGAGCCCTGCCGGTGCCCAGAAGAGGAGGGGGCAGCTGCGGCCAGAGGCCAGCTCAGTGGGCTGCACACAGATGCTCACAGGACCCACCACTGACCTGGGGGCACCTGGCTGGGGGGACAGATGACCGCCCACGCCTTCCACCTGCCCGTGTCCCCGGTGGCACCAGAGTCTTGGGCTCCCTGTTGGAGCTCGTGAGCTGATATGTGCCGGAAACTCACAGCCCTGGCAGGTCGGCCGGGCGGGGAAGGGGACCCACATCTCCAAGCCACCTGTGCCTGGCCCCCCTGCGTTCACTGGTCGGGATGGCCCCGGCCGATGTCCAGGATCCGCTTAGACGTGATGGGCTTTCTCTTCTCTGTGTCTCTGGTCCGGGGGCTGTTGGGATGGACTCACCCACAGCACATCTGGGGAGGCATTCCCGGGAGGGTGCCCCAGCCCGGGGAAGCACGTGCACATGCATGTACACGCATGTGCCTGTGTGTGTGGGCAACATACACAGCCGTCCCCTGCTTCCTCTCCTTCCCTCTTTCTTCCCAGCACCACAGCTGCTGCAGCTGAGAATCAGGGCTCTGGCTCCCGCTGTCCTTCATGCAGCCAGCCCCCCCCCCCGGCCATCTGAGACCCCCCAGCTTTGGGGTGCTCCAGCCCCGGCCTTGCTCTGTGTCTGCTGGGCACCTGCCACCCTCCCCCACCCCGCCACATCCAGCCCTGTCTGGGGGGCAGGGAGGGACTGTCAGCCTCCCGTGGAGGCCTCTGAGGTTGGGGCCCCCACCACACACCCCACCTTCCCGTTCTCGCAGCAGCTGATGGGGAAACACTCCACCGAGGCCAGGCGGAAACCGGCTTCGGAGGGGAAGCAGCCACAGGCGTGCGGAGGTCTGGAGCCAGTGACTTGTCTGAGCACGGTGACAGCCAGACCCAGGTGGGGCCCGGGGGAGGCTGGCCGCCGCCACCTCCCAGCATAGAAGAGGGCGGGCAGGGCGTCTGGGACGGGCGCTGCGGCTGGTGCCGCCGGGGCTGTGTCTCCAGCGCATCTCTCCCCCCACCCCTCCCCAGATCGCACCCAGCCCAGGGCAGAGCCGCGGCCGCGCCCTCCCAGGACCCCCAGGAAGGACAGCAGAGTCGGGAGGGCAAGTCGGCTCCTGCAGGTAAGGGTCTTCCAAAGCACACACACGGCGAGTGCCCGGCCGGCAGCAGTGGGCAGAGGGCCCCGGATGGCGACGGGCGAGGGCTCGTACGTACGGCCCAGCCCTCAGTGACAGCAGACCGTCCCGGTGCCCTGTGCACCTCACCCAGATCTTTCCTGAACTCCACCGTAGTTCGTTATGACCGTGCTGTCGACGCTCGGTCAGCTTTTAACCAGTCTGTGCACACCCGTTCCCGGTGCTCGCTCTTGCTTTGTGTAGACAGGATTCCCGCCCCGGCGACGCGCCGTCCTTCTGCCCGGAGGACCTCCCTTAACGCTTCCGGACGGGGGGGAGGGGGGGCGGTGGCGACATCTTCTTTTAGCTTTTGTATGTCTAAGAACAAACTCATCGCATCGGTGTTTCTGAAATACCCTTTGCGGAGTTTAGCCCAGGTGGACCGTGTCTCCCTCCGGCTGGCAGTGGCGCCCCGTCTTCTGGCCGCGTTGTTTTGCACCGCAAGCCTGCGGTCAGTGTCGCTCTTCTCCCGCGCACGCTGTCCCTTTCCTCGGGCTGCCTTTCTGGCTTTCTCCTTGTTACTGCCTTGCGGCTACTTGATATGATAAGGTTGTGTTCGGTTTCTCTTTAAAAGGCTCTCGTGCTTGGGGTGCGTTGCGATCCGGGCACCCGAGGGTTTATCGTTTGCCTCGTGCTTGGGAATGTTCAGCCACGGTGTCGTCTGTCTCCTGGCCAACAAGCCTCCGCTGGCAGGGACGTCAGGACACCTGAAGCCCCGTGCTTGCGAGGCTCTATTCTGTTTGATTCTCTTTTTCTTCTGTGTTTCCTTGTGGAGAGCTCCAACTGCCGTGCCTTCAAGTTCATTACTCTTTTCTTCTGTGGCCACTGATCTGTCGTTAATCCCATCCGGTGTCTTTTCCTTCTCAGGTATTTGGGCTTTCATTTCTAAAACTTCCACCTGGACACTTTTTTATATCATCCCTGATTCTACCCAACTTTTTAAATATATAGAACACAGTCACAAAAGCTTTAAAAATTTTTTTTAATGTTTGTTTTTGATAGAAAGAGACAAAGCACAAGCAGGGGAGGGGCAGAGAGAGAGGGAGACACAGAATCCGAAACAGGCTCCAGGCTCCGAGCTGTCAGCACAGAGCCCGACGCGGGGCTCAAACTCATGGACTGTGAGATCATGACCCGAGCCGAAGTCGGATGCTTAACCGACTGAGCCACCCAGACACCCCCAGTTATAACAGCTTTTAAAGGCCTTCTCTGGCTAATTCTACCGCCTGGGTCAGTTTCTACTGACTGTTCTCGTGATAGGTCGTGGCTCTTCTTCCCGTGCCTGCTGAACATTTTGACTTTTACCTTGCCGGGGGGCCCCACACACAGTCGTGAGCTTTGTTCTGGAACACAGTTACTTGGATGCAGCTGGAGCCTCCCGGGTGTTGCTTTCCTAATTTGTTAGGTGGGTTTGAAGCAGGTGTCCCCCTGGGACGGAGGCAGGACCTTCTGTGCGCTCTGCCCTGAGACCCGTGGAGCGTGAGGTTTTCCAGCCCGGCTGGCAGAGACGGGCATGGCCCCCAGGCTCTGATCCTTCCCGATGCTTCTCTCCCCAGCGTGGGGAGCTCCCTCACATGCTTTCACCAGCCAGTTCCCACTGAAGGCTGAAGGGGGGGGGGCACTCCAAATCTCCAGGTTCTCTCGGCGCAGCTCTCTTCTCCCTGGTCCTTTTGCCACGAGCTTTACATGCTTCGGTCTCTCCAGACTCCCAGCTCCATCTTGTCTCCTCTGGGGGTCTGACAGGCTCTGCTTCAGTTTCCCCTTCTTGCGGTGGAGCCTAGAAACACTCTCAAGGCAGTCAGCTGTGACAATCAGGGGTCTCACCTAATTTGTTTTCTGTCTCTCAGGGATCACCGTGCTATATGGCCTGATGTCCAGGGTCTGGAGAATTGTTTTCTCATATACATATTGGGAATGTTCATATATGTGTACCTGCATATACATAAGTAATTTTTTTGTTTTGTTGCTTTTTTTACTGTTTATTTTTGACAGAGAGACAGACAGAGCATGAGTGGGGGAGGAGCAGAGAGAGAAGGAGACACAGAGTCCAAAGCAGGCTCCAGGCTC
The DNA here is from genome assembly GCF_024362965.1 of Panthera pardus. Lineage (NCBI taxonomy): Eukaryota > Metazoa > Chordata > Mammalia > Carnivora > Felidae > Panthera > Panthera pardus. The sequence continues at coordinate 92,179,354 of NW_026526766.1, forward strand.
TGAGCTGTCAGCACAGAGCCTGACGTTGGGCTCGAACTCACAAACCGTGAGGTCACGACCTGAGCCGAAGTCAGACGTTTCACCGACTGAGCCACCCAGGCGCCCCTATTTTGTTGCTTTTTACAGTCATTTTTAGCGGGACAGTAAATCCACGATCCGATCCCTTGTACTCTCTCGGTGGGAAGCACAAGTCCTCAAATTAACTTTCTAAAACTATAGAGTCCTTTTCCATCCACCCGGCGCAGAAGGACAGCTAGTAGCAGCCCATGCCAAAAGAGCTGCTTAAGCCCGGAATCTGCTGCCTCCCCACCTGCTGGATGCCGGACCTCAAGGGGTCACGCTCTGGCTCTGGGCCTCGGTCTCGGAAGGGAAGCCGTGGGACCAAGTCATTCCTGAGGCTCCTCTCCCTTGGGTCTGGTCCTTTGTATGATCAGTGGGTTCACACACAATTTCACACCGGGACTAAAGAGGCGGTTAAATCCTCCTGGTGCGGCCTTGTGAAGATCTGATGTGAAGCTGTGTGTATGGGGGGGGGGGGGGAACACTACCCCAGATATCCTACCTTTGAGAGGCCCTCCTGTAGAAAAGGCCACTGGAACCCTTACCTGACCCAGCAGGCTGTCCAGAACCCCTACAGGGCCCAACCACAGACTGCTTTCTGTCCTCAGAGTCCAGGCAGGAAGAGAGGCCAGACCAAGCCCCCTCCCAGCTGCCCCTGGCCAGGCTCTACCCTCAGGACAACCCCACCCACCAGGTACAGGGAGAGGTACTCTGGGGAGGCAGGTTCAGGGGAGGTGCTGGCATTAGCTCTTAGACCCAAATCCTCCCTCAGCTGCCTGGAGCCATCGGGTGCTGAGGACCACCTTTCCTAGAGCCTGCACTCAGAGGGTCTCTGCTGCAGATCCTGGGCTGGGATGGGGGTGGGGGGAGGCACTCCCTGCCATGGGCATCGCCCACCCTTCCAACTGACATCTGCCCAAGCCCCTTCCTCATGCCTGGGGTGGTAGGTGAGAGCAGGCATTTCAGCAAAGTGCTTCAGGCAAGGCTGGCCCCCACCTTTCAGGTTGCACATTTCAGGGCAGGTGGCCCAGTCTTTCCTCAACCCTCTTGGGCACAAATACGTGCCCAGACTGAATCAAGGCAAAAGACCAAGATGATGAGGACCCCTCCCTGCCCTCGGGAGCCCGCAGTCGGGAGGGGGGTACCCCGCCCCAGGAAAGGAGGCACACAACTCGGGATGAGTGGAGCAGACAGTCTGGGAGGGCTTCCTGGAGGCGCCGGCCTCCTCCCCTAGGCTGGGCACCGCTCCCACCCAGCGAAGCTGGTCCCGGAGCGGCCCGGTCGGTCTGCCCCGCCCCAGGGGAGCCCGGCGGGGCCCTGGAGCGCGAACCCCGGAGCCCTCGGCCGCTTCACGCTGCAGATGCTTGACGTGAGCCTGCGGGAGGAGGAGCTGCGCGCGCAGCACCAAGCTGCGATGCTGCGCCTGCGCGAGAAAGTGCTGGAGGAGAAGATGTGCGCCGAGCTGGCCTGGCTGGAGCATCAGCGAGAGTGAGCGCGTGCGCGGCCCCGCCCCCGTTCCGACCCCGCCCCCGAGCCGCCCCGCCTGCCACTCGGGCCCCGCCCCCGACCGGACTCCGCCTCCCACCGGTCTCGGCTCCCGCCCCGGTCCTGACAGCGTTACGGGGAACAAACCGAACCGATGCAGATAGTAATGGGTGTTTGCGGGAAGTTAGTTAAGGCAGTGAAGTTCCAGAAACAAATGACGTAAACATTTAAAGCACCCGCAGTCCCACCTCTCCCAGACAGCCCCTGCGTATTTTCCAGTCTGTCCTGCCAGCTCTCGTTGCGGGAGATACACAGGGCCGTTTAACAGCATTCCGAGAACACTCCACTGCTGTCTTGTGACCTGGGTTTCCACTCACAAGTCAGGAAAGCTTTCAGAGCCCCCGCGTAGCCGCTGCAACGTGCAGGGGCCCCACCCCGACTGACCACACAGCTCCTTTAGGCCTGTGGAGGGGGGCCTCCAGCTGCCTCCTGCCGGTGACCACGGAGGAGACACGCCCCTTAAGGGAAACGTCTAGAAGCGGGCCTTCGGTGTCGGGGAGGGGAAGCACGGTTTAAGCTTCTTGATATTCCCTCACTGGTTTCCAGTGAGTGTATCCCAAATAAGCTTCCCCCCCACCCGGCCACCTTCCACTCTCCCTCCTTGGGCAGTTTAGGAACCCGGCAGGCTGTGGGGGTTCTATGCATGGTGGGCCCCGAGCCCCGCCCCAGGGGACCCTTTGGGTGGGCTAGAGCTCCAGGGTGGGAGGCGCTGCCCTTCCTTCATGTGTCAGGCCCGAAAGTGGTCACGAAGAGCGGGTGGGGAGAGTGACGGTCTGGACTGAGCCCCCGGGCCCGGGTTCCCCCAGCCTGCCCCTAGTGCATGGCACTGGGAGGGGGGCGTCCCAGGTCCACCTGGCCGGCCAGTTTTCACATCCACTTGCCGAACCTGAGGTGGATTGTCAGTCCCGCCTCCCCCCTCAGGTGTCTGGGCGGCGAGGGGAAGGACACGATGCTGGTGGCCTTGGCAACGAGGCAAGAGCAGGCGCTCAGCAAGCTTGAGCAGGAGCAGGTAAGGGTGACCCAGCCCCGTTCGGTGGGCAGGTGACCAGCACCGAGGTGGTCCTGCCATCCTCCTGGCTGGGAATGTGGGCCTTCTGCACCACACCTTGATCAGTCCCCAGCCCTCGCCACCCTCCAGGGCCGCTCAGGACCTCGTGGTGCATGGGGAGCGCCCAGTGGCCGGGGTGGGGGCGGCGTGGCCTGGATGGGGTGTGGCCCTGTAGTCCTGTGTCCTGCGGCCTCTTGGAGCCTCAAGAATGGGAGAATGACAGCAGTGTCTGTCGGGGGGCCGGCGGGGCTTTAGTGCAGCCAGCACTGACCAGGGTGAGCGTGTACCACTGCAGACAGGGCTCAAGCCCAGTTTCCTTCGCTGGAAAATGGGCACCGGGGCCGCTGTGCTGGTGATCTCATCAGTGTCCCAGCATGCTGTGTGGTGGAGACTAATGTTAACCGCCGCCCTTTATGCAGATGAAGAAACCGGGGCTCAGTGTAGGGGGCTTGTCTCACTCGGGGACCCTCAGAGGGGAACGAGGGGTGATGCTGGACTTTGGGTTGGCAGAAAACTTCCGCCCAAGGTGGCCTGTATAGGCCAGGGAGGTGGGGTGGCGGATGTGGGACATGGCAGGTACTGGGGGCAACAGGAGGAGACCCAGAGAGAAAAGTGCCGGTGACACCATCTGTTGGGCACACCCTGACCAGTGAGCTGTGAAGAAGACTTGGAAGGAGGTCCAGTTATCAAATGGCAGCTAGGTTCTGTGTTGCAGGCAGAGCCACTGTGGAGGAGGCTGGGGTCTGGGCCCCTGGCCACCGGGGCTTGAGCAGGACAGCGCTGCCGAGGCTTAGTTTCCTCTTTGACCTAGGAAGGCCTCCACCCCCCAAAGTGGGCGTGCAAAGACCCCAGCAGGTGCTCCAGGCAAGGTGGCTCTGCTGAGGGATGTGCCATCAGAGACAAAGCAGGGACCAGAGGACAGATGGGGACGGTTGAACGAAGGGACAAGTTCCCTTTGGGTGGGGGCAGTGCCCAGAACCTGGAGAGAGGGAGGGCCGAGTGGGGGAGGGCAGAAGGGGAGCCGACCTGTGCCAGTCTCGGTTGGCCGACCCAGGGTACGACACCCTGCCTTCCCTCCTGCTTCCTGCCAAGCCTCCCGGGGGCCAGCAAGCCGAGAAGGGCGGGGCGTGGGGAGGGGCCCAGGGAAGGCCCCGTCGGAGCTGGGCTGCCCCCACCCCCAGACACCCTTTATCCCTTTGCTCATGCGTGCACTTCTCTTCAACGTGTGCCTGGGTGCGGGCTTGGGGGTTTGCTGACATCTTCCCTGGCCGGTTCAGAGAGAAATCCGATACCTGCGGGACATTCACCTGTTTTCACACCAAGAGAGGAAACTTCTCCTGCAGCATGAAAAGGACATCGTCTCCCTGCAGAGATCCATGGTGCACCTGCGGCGGGAGCTTCAGGCCCGGACCAGGCTGCCTCAGGTGGGCGCTCTCACTGGGCTGGAGGCCAGGAAACGCTTGGCACCTGGCTGTTCTGTGGCACTGTCCCTCGTAAATACGCTTGTGACCCAGGGAGGGGAGGGACCGAGGAGGAGTGCAAAGGGAAGGCAGGAGGGGCCCCCAAGGCGGCTTCCTGGATACAGTGGCCCGGCTGGGCTCTGGAGGAGGAGCCCCCACAGTGGAAGGTGCTCCAGGCCCAGAGGTGCGGGTGGGAAGCCCAGTGGGAAGGAGGGAGGTCAGGCTAGAGCTGGGATGGGGCCAGGGCTGTACTCACTGTGGGGCAGGGCTGAGGCAAGAAGCGGAGGTGGCCTGGGCTCCTAGGGGGAGCAGCCCCTTGGGGGACCCCGAGCAGCAGGGGTGTCCTTGCTCCAGCTCCCCGTCCCCACCACCTGTGGCACGGAGGGGGCTGTGGGGACACAGAGCAGGGCAGCTGTTCCCAGCCCAAGCTCTGTTGAGCTGCGGATGCTGTGGCCTTGCCTGGTTGGATGAGGACGGGATGAACTGGGTTCTCTGGGTTAACAGTCACCCTGCAGGGGGGGCAGTAGAGCGGTGTCCTCCCTGCCCCAGGCCGGCCCGCAGGGGAGGTGACCCAGGGCTGCCTGCTGCCAGAGCATGGCCTTGGGTGTGAGCTCGGTGACCCGGGCAGCCTGCGGCAAGGACTCTCCAGCTCTGGGCCTGTGTCTGCCCTGCCTCGGGGCCGCTGCCCTGCCTCGGGGCCGTTAGCATGGCACGCAGGGCTCCTGCGAGGCTAGGACCACCTGCTTCAGCTGGTGAAGGCCGACCTGTGGGGGCACACTGGCCGCCGTGCTGTACGTGAAGCCTGCCACCCACTTCCCCTGAGGGGCGGTGACCCACACGTGTCCGTGCCAGCTCCCTCGTGCTGTTTCTCATAGAGTTCCGTCCTTGAGGTCAAGACCACTCAGACGGAGGGGTCTGAGACAAGTGTGCAGCTGAAGGGCCCTGCACAGGGCTCCTCGCGCCCCTTGTCACCGCCCGGGCCCGCCAGCCCCGCCAGCCACTGCCCCCGGACAAGCCCTGAGACCCCACGAGTCCAACAGTGAGTTGTCCCCGGGCGGCCCCGGTGCTTACCATTAAAAACCTTTCCTGTGCTGCTGGCTGGGGTGTCCTCCCCTCTCTGAGCCCAGTTCGTCATCTGTTAAGTGGGGACGGGGCTGCCACCATCCCCGAGACGAAGCGAGTAGACCGGCCTTGCTCCAGGGCAGCGGGCGGCACCCGGGTGGCCACGTGGCGGCCAGGAGCCCCTCCGAGGCTGGCGTGGGGCCTTTCTGCCAGCTGTGGCGGCCGGGCCTTCTCTCACGGGCCCGGCCACGTGGCCGCTGGGCTCGTTTGGCAGCAGAAGGGCCTCTCCCCGCACACTAGAGGGGCCCTGCCCAGGCTGAGTCACCATGAGGGCGGAGGGGGAGGCCGGTGAGCGGTGCCACCTGACCGGGAGCCTGGCTGTGGGAGAGAGCCAGCTGCCTCAGCCATCAAGAGCGTCCCCGCGTCCCTGCGCTGGGAACGCCGCCTCCCCTCTGTCTTAATTACAACGGCCCCAGGGCTGGCTGCCCACGGCCAGGGTCTAATGACAGCAGCCTGGGGGATGAGGGGGCGCCGGTGCAGGAGGCAGCCCCCACCGCCCCAGAAAGGGCCCGCCCCTCCCCGCCGGGAGCGGCCTTTGCAGGGATCCCTGTCTGCCTGCGGGGGGCACCAGCGCCTCCAGTGGCCTTCCTGCCTGCGGAGCGGAGGACCTTTGCACGCCTCCTCCGTGGAAGGGGGTCAGCGCCCCCTCGGCTGCCGGGGCCACGAGCCCCACTTGGCTGCCCTGAGAGCGTGCTTCTCACATCTCAGCACGGGCCCATGCAGCCTTCGAGTTACCATCGACTGCCAGATCTCTGAGGACGCTCCGGGCCGACTGTACCCTCTTGGTGCCCAGGAGCTGGTTCCTGAGGCTGGGTGGGCGGGGCCGTTAGCACAGGCTTAGCACAGGCGGGGGTGAGGCAGGGAAGGGGGGGTGCAGGCCGCCGTCCGTCCTCCCGCAGGGCGAGGCCTCCTTTGCTGTCCTCATCACAGCAGCGATGCGTCGTCATCGCTGGGAAGTTGGGGACCAGAAAGGCTGTGTACACGTTGGGAAAATATCAGATGGCTTCTAACCGCCACCTCCGTCACCGTGAGAGAGACTCTGAGTTTTTGCTGGGGCCGTGCTACGCAGAGAACTAGGTGTCCTCCCTCCATCCAGGGGAGCTCAGCAGTGCTGCGAGTGGGTCAGGGCCCAGGTGCATCCTTGAGCTCTGCCCGTGGAGCCACCCCCCTGCACTCAGCCCACAGAGCTCCTGGCCTGAGATGGGGGGTGGGGGTGGGAGGGGTGGGGAGAGGGGTGACAAGCCTTTGAAAGGGCTCCAGGGGCTGCCATTCCAGTTTGATTTAGCCTGTTCCTGAGGCAGCTCTGGGGGGCGGGTGATGGGCTTGGGCGCATACCCCTTGCTGTGTCCTCGGGGTCCTTGCTCCTGGGGCCAGGCAGGGGCCTGCATCTGGGACACACTCATGGGAACAGGTGCCTCCCAGGCCTTGCCCCAGAGAGGCCAGAGCTCCAGCCCCTGCGTCGTCTCCATCTGCAAAGGCCCCAGATTCCAGGCACGGAGGAAAGCCCTTTGACCCCACTCCCCGTTCACACCCCTGATGTGGGGGTGTGAACACAGCGGCAGGTGCCCAGGGCCCCCTGGGGGAGTTGTAGCATCCGAAGGGAACAGAAACAAGTCAAGCCACACCCTAAAGAGTGGCCGGTGTCCCAGCTGGCCCCTCTGCCTGCATTGTCCAGGGGTCAGGAGACCTGGCAACCTTGCCCCCCGGCTGCCTCCTTGAGGCTGGGACGGGGGGTGGTTTCCTGATGCCCATCAGTGTGCTCAGAGCATGGCAGCGGGTCTGGGCATGTGGCCTCCCGGAGCTCAGGTGGGCCCGGTGGTTTGTCCCCACGGAGAACTCTTGCCGGAGCGCCCTGTGCTGGGGAACAGGGACAGGCGGACGCCTCTGGCCCATCACGCTCTGGCGCTGTGCCTGCACCTCGCGAGCCCCCAGCAGGGACCCGTCTGCTTGGGAAGCTGCCTGGGAGGGGAGGGCCCAGGACCTGTTTTCCTGCACCCGTGTGGTGACCGCTCGGCCACCGACCACAGCCGTCCCCCGGATGTGACGCGTGTTGTCCCATTGGTGGAATGTTGTGGTCGGGGCTTGTCCCCCGGGAGGGCATCGCCCGGGTAGGCAGTCCCAGCCCCGCCCTGCCTTACAGCCTTCTCAGCAAGCAGGCGGATGGGACGCCCCCCCAGGCAACCTCAGCTGCGGAGAGTCACCGGCCGCCTCCAAGGCCCGCGTGGGGAGAGGACACTCCTGTGGCCGGCAGCTGGCCCGACACGGGGCGCCGGCTGGAGGAGAGCCACAGCCCCGTGGGCCAAGGTAACCGGGCACCGCGGTGGCCGCGGTGGCAGCCGAGGCCAGACGGTCACTCTGTCGGTTGGCCCTGGCAACTGGGGGCAGCGTCAGGCTTGAGGTCAGACAGACCTGCGTCCTGGCGCGCCTCACACGGGCCGTGTGGCCTCCCTCTCCGTGTCTGGGCGCACGGCGGGCCCGTTTGCGGGAGGGCCACCTGCGTGCACCTCGACCGACGTTTCCGGGCAGCGGGGGCTGGGCGGGCGCGGAGGCTGTCCTCCCTTCCCTCCGTCTCCTCCTCCGTGTGAAGAGGGGCCAGCTCAGGGGGTGTGCACCCTTCCCAGGGCTGATTTTCTCACAGGACTTCATAATTCCTGGACGCTGTGCCCCCGCGTCCTCCGTTCTGTGCCCATCAATGCTGACAGTCCCTTTGCCTCACAGGAGACCCCCAGACCAACCCCAGCCCCACGGCAGCAGAGGAGAAGACCCGGCCTCTGACAGACAGCCGTGCACAGAAGCTCCAGGGCCCGAACTCCCCGGGTGGAGGGGGTCCCTGCGGCCCCCTGGAAGCCAGCGTGAGTTGAGGCTAGGTCCTGCCCTGGCTGCAGGCAGAGTGGGGGCCTGGCTGTGGCTCGGTCGGACTCTACCGTGTGGCTTTGGGTGGGGGCCGCCCTGTCCACCAGATGATGGTGTTGAGGGGATGGGGCCTCTTTGGCCCTTCTCATCTGGATTCCTCTGTTGAGGGGCCTTTGGTGCCTGCTGGGAGGAGGAGTACCTGGTAAGTGGGGGTCTCCTCGGCGATCTTTAAGGGGATGGTCTTTGTTCCTTACGGTGGTAGCTCCATGGGAGCACAGGGCTTTACCCACGGCTAAGGGGCACGGACTGATGGCCTCGTGGCAGTGGCCACATCCTGGCTGTGGTCTTTCTCCCACAGGTGGTTGAAGGCCGCGTCGGCCGAGCAGGGTCAGAGCTGGGGCTGGATTTTGCCGGCAGCCCCGTGGAGGAGCCCCACAGAATAGAAGGCTGGTGGCCGGGGGAACAGAGGTATGTGGTCTGGAGGGTTGCCTGAGCCCAGGGGACCCGCAGGCAGGGGGTGGGGTCCTGGGGCATGGAGACGCCCGTCCTCTCGTTGGAAGAGGACAGCTCACTCTGTCCGGGTGCCCCTCGTCCTGAACCGGGTCCTCTGTGCCCCCTCAACCCACCCCATGCCCTCCTGAGTCTGACCCCCTCTGTGGAAGCAAAGATGTCACCTGGGGAGTTGGCCCACGATCCCGTGCTGGGGGCAGCGGGAGGGGCCCTTCCAGGGAACGCGTGCCTCTGAGCCTCTCAGAAAGCAACGCCCCCCCAGAGACCTGACCCAGTGGGGACTGAGGCCAGAACCTCCTAAACACGGGGCCCCCTGCCCCCACCCGGGGAGCCCTGCGCTCTGACCGTCACCTCCTGTCGGGGCAGATACCTGGCGGGCACGGGTGTCAAGCTTACGGGGGAGTTGAAGGCCCCGTGGAGGCCCTGAGCCGTGGGGACAAGGCCGGGGGATGGGGCCCTCTCCTGGGCGCCCCCTGGGACATCCGCACAAACGTGTTTGCAGGACCGAGAGCTGTGGGCAGGACCCCTGCGGCCCCTTCTCTCCACCGGGAGCCGCCCAGCTGACCGCTGCTCCAGGTGAGGCCCTGCCGTGCACCAGGACCACGGAACCCCCGCCCGCGGGTCCTCTGCCACCAGTTCCTCCTGGGCCAGAGCCACCCTTCCCCCAAAGCCCCGCGGGGGAGCCCCGCCCACTCGCCATACCCATCCGCCGTCCAAGCGGAGGACTGTAGGGAGGGCCCCTGTCTGGAGCCGTCGTGCCCCAATAAACACAGGACGGCTGCAGTTCTGAGGCGGGGCCCCCAAGGCACGGACATGTCCCCCCAGACGCGGCGCCCTTACTTGAGCTGGCGGGTGGGTGTGGAGCCTGGGCGGGGGGGGGGCTCCGCGGACCACGCTGGGGCTGTGGACCTTTCTTCGCCTCCACCGGGCCCTTCTGGTCCCGATCCGCTGGCTTAGGGGCTGTGGGGTGTGGGCCGCAGGGGTGGCAGGGGGCAAGGGCTGGGGGCCTCACCCCCAACTCCCCCCTCTCCGCAGCTCCTGTACCACCCAGCTGGCCTGAGGGCAGCCCCCTGCCGCCGCTCAGGGCCCCCTCGGACCCGGGCCCGGAATCCGAGGCTGCTCCCCGGAGCCGCCCGGGGTCTCGGGCGGGGTCCCCTGCCTCCTCCTCCCTGAGTGGGGTGTCCTGCCGCTCTCTCCAGGAATTTCAGAGAGCAGCCGCCGTCCTGGTTCAGCTCTCCGAGAGCCCCGTCTCCGTGTCAGACTGGGGGGGTGGGGACGTCCCAGACACGGACCCCGGCTGTTCTGGGGAGCTCTCTCCTCAAGACTCCTGGGGGCTCCACCGGGGCGGGGGGCAGGTGGCCCGGGAGAGGCCAGAGGACGGTGGGGCCGGGCCCCTGGGCGGCCCCTCCACGGAGCCGGGGGGCGTCCTGCGGGAGGGCTGGCCGCTGCCTCCCCCGGACGCCCCCTCTCTGAGGTCAGGGTCAGAGCTGTCAGAGGCGTCCAGCGAGGTCTGGGACGAGGAGAACCTTCTGGAGCCTGGCTCGGGGCCCTCCTTGTCTACAGGAGGCTCGTCCCACCTGGAAAATGGCGGGGCGCCCGGCTCTGCACTTGCTTCCTTGGGCCCTGGGGAGGGGCAGGAAGCATCTGGAAGCACTGGGAGCCTCATCCGTGGACTCACTACGGAAGAGGGCCCAACAGACGTCCCCCGAGGCTGCCTGCATGCCCTCACGTCCACGCCCTCGTCCTCCAGTGACTTGGGCCTGTCCCTTTCCTCTCCCTCGGGGTCCTTGGCATCCGAAGGGGTGGGTTTTGGCAGAGGAGAGACCAGGCCTCTGCAGGCCTCGGCTGCCTGCCCAGAGGGGCCCTGGGACGCTGCCCTGAGTCTGCCCAGCAACAGGACGCCACGACAGTCCTGGTCTGAGCCTGAGGTCCCCGTGACCCCGCGGGCTCCTCCTGGGGACCCTGGCGGTCTGGTGGCCCTGACACCCCAGGGCTGGGCACCCAGATGTAGGGCCAGTGGAGACTCCCCTGCCCCCGAGGAAGCCTGCCCCACGCCGTCCAGCAGGGCCTTGCCTGAGATCCTGTCCCCCGTTGACGAGGTGCTGTCCTATGGCAGTGCCGACCTGTCCTCCGCTCACAGGGATGCCCGCCTCCCTCCTCTGCCTCCCACCTTCCCAGCAGAGGATCTGGCCAACACGACCAGCCCCGACTCAGGAGACTTCCCTTCCCCACCTGAGGATGTCATGTCTCCTGGGAGCTTGCTGGGCCCCCCGGGGGAGGATGCCTCCATCAAAACTGGGGAGTTGCCCTCCTTGTCTGAGGAGGACACACCCGAGGCACCGTCCCCAGGGCCCCAGGAGTCGGGGCTCTGCCTGGGGGCAGGCAGACAGGGCGGAAGCCTTGGGGACGAATTGGGTGAGTCAAGTTCGGTTTCCAGGGATCAGGCTGTGGGCAGCCAGTGGTCTGACCCAGCCGGCTGGCCAGGGTGCCCCTCTGGGGGCAGGGCAGGAGACGCCCCCGGAGGGCTCCCAAGGCTGTCCAGAGTGGCCTTTATGGCCGGGGAGGGTCCGCCAATGCTGTCAGCCGCTGGCAGCCCTGGGCAGGGCGACCCAGCTCCTGCTCTGAGTGCGGGCCCCTGCGCTGACCCGCCGGGCACGGAGGGAGCCAAGGTGGTAGATTTGGTCTCCAGCCAGCTTAGCAGGAGGATCCTGTGCGACACGCTGGCGGTGCTCTTGGAGCCGGCCCAGCCCGCGGCCCCCTGACGGAAGAGCTGCCGTGTCCCGCAAGCTGGCCCGGCGGTCGCTGCAGGGCCTCGGGAAGACGGGGCCCACGGTGACATGGGGTGCCATTACGCATGCGTGTGCGTGGTGTGTGGGATGCTCCGGGGAGCCTGGGCCACCGAGGGCAGAGCCCCCATTCAGAACAGCCTGCCTGCGGCTGGCCCCCAAGTAGTCGTCTGGTGCTGGGCGGGGGGGGCCTGGGCGGGGACATGGCGGGGAGCGCGGTGAGCTCTGTGTTCTTCCGGACGTTGGGGCCGCTGCGTCCGTTAGGCGCCTGGAAGGGCCCCTGATCCAAAGACTTTAAGAGGCAGGAAGGTAAAAGGTTGTGCGGGCGTGTCCAGAGGCTGGCCGGTCGAGGAAAGGTGCGGAGGTCATGGATTGACAGAGAACGGTCCGGAGGGGAGCGGTCCCCAAGGACGAACTGGAGACCACATGCCGGGAGGCAGAGCCATCGGCAAAGGCGGGGCGAAGAGAGAGAGAGCCGCTCTGGGGGGGCAGGGGGGCAAGGGGCGGTGGAGACGGGCTGGGGGTCACGTCCGCACGGACTCACACCCCAGCTTGGCGGCTTCTGAAGGCCAAGGGCATGCACGTGGGTCGACCCCGCTGTGGACATCACAGATCTGTCAACTCAAGGGCCAGAGGTGACCAGCCACGCCCCAGGCCTGCCCTCTGGCGGGAGGTGGGCCAAGGGCTCCTTGAGGACTCAGGACTCCGGGAGAGGCCAGAGTCCGTTCCCTGGTGGCTGTCCCCCATCGAATGAGCCCTCGGGATGCAGGGCGGCCTCGGAGCAGGGAGCAGTTTGCAGAGGTGTTGGCGGGTGCGATCCCTCTAGGGCTTGGCTCCTCCCCTCCAGGGCACGGACTTCCCGGGCCTCAATAGAGGAACTCCTTTGGAGATGACACTTATGGACCCCTGGGGAGCCAGCGACTCCTTTGGAGATGACATTTATGGACCCCTGGGGAGCCGGCGACTTCCGTGCACTTGCGGTTAGCTGGGGGGCGTGGCGGAGCCCAGAGTTCTGCCTGTGCCCTCCACCTTCCAGCTCGGGAGCGGCGGCCACCTCCAGGCAGCCCTCCACCAGGCCCCGGCTTCAGGGCAGCCTCCTGTATCCAGGCCAGCTGCTCGCCAGACGGACTTTCGTCACAGGCTCACTCGTCCGGTTTCACGGCTCAGGGAGGCACCAGCTGAGACAGTTCATGCTGATTTCGCACTGGGTCCCCCCACATCCACCAGGGAACCCCGGGACGGGCTTGGGTGGAGGGCAATGTGCTCTTGCTGTGCGTATGCGATTTCAAAACAAGTTCTGAGCTACAGCTTTCCTATTGATTTGCTTCTAGTTTTCTGAACAAATCAGTCTGTAATTTTTTATTTTTTTTCTATTTATTGCTGACCCTTTTGGATTTACGAGGCCGTGCGAGAGGGATTATGTATTTTACACACACACGTTTGGCATGGTAATAAATCTCCCACCTCAAAACCCTGCAGATTTGCCTCAAACCCCGTCGCCCCCTTTCTGGTCGCCGTGGGGGGTGGCTGTGCTCCTGGCGGGGCCACGGGCCTCCCAAATGACCTGTCTGGGGGCCGCCTGCACCGGTGGCCCTTCGCCCACGACAGCGGGGCCCAAGGGAGGCCACGCTACAAAATGAGCTCCATGTTTCAGGGCGCCGTGGAGGGTGTCAGAAGCCCTCCGTCTCAGCTGACACGGCGAGTGGGGGGCGTGGGCTCCGGGGTCCGTCTAATGACAGGCAAAACGTACACACCACACTGCTGCCTTCACAGCCTCACTGCGCTCGCCTCGGCTCCAGTCCCTGCTAACCTCTGGGGCCGATAAATCTTGGTCTCCAGAAGGGCCATTATCCTTCATAGAAAGTGGTTATTTCTGGGGCGCCCGGGTGGCTCAGTCGGTGGAGCGTCCGACTTCGGCTCAGGTCACGGTCTCGCGGTCTGTGGGTTCGAGCCCCGCGTCGGGCTCTGTGCTGACGGCTCGGAGCCTGGAGCCCGCTTCTGATTCTGTCTCTCTCTCTCTCTCTGCCCCTCCTCCACTCATGTTCTGTCTCTCTCTACCAAAAATAAATGTTAAAAAAAAAAAAAGAGGTTATTTCTTAGTTAAAGCCCACATTTAATTTTGCAGTCTGTCTCTTTCAACGGCCCCTGTTAGCTGTACCCTCTTGCATGAAATGCCCACGGATGCACCTTCAGCATTTCAAATGCCAAATCACCAGACCAGCTTTAGGAAGCCTTTGATTCCTTACCACGTGCGGCCGTGACAGCCGCCCCTATAAAATACAGCGGGGGCCCCCCCGAGGGCAGGTACAGAGAAGTGACAGCCTTGTGCACTCCGGGGGAACACAGCAGCACCCGTTTGGATGGCGCCTGCCTGTGCCAGGGGCACCTGGCTCCCGGGGTGGGGGGTGGGAGGTTAAGTGACCAGGCTGGGTCCCCACCCCCGGGCCAGGTTCTCCGGCAGCGAGGGGACGTGGCTGTCCAGCGAGCACCCAAACAAAACCAGTTCCGTGGGTCAGACCTGCCCTGTCCATGCTGGCTCCCCAACCAGCATCTGGGCCCCCCGAAGGATGTCTGCCAGGCCCACACCTGTGCCTGTGGCCCCTTGTCCTGCCCGCCCACCCCACGCCAGGCATCAAACGCCAAGCTACTGCTCTGCATTCCCAACGGCGTGCACACGGCTGGGAGCAGACCGCAGCGTTGGCAAAACATGACTACGGGTTTAGGGCGCCAGGCAGGATCGCGCGTGAACACATGCGCCCACACGCGCACCCTGGCCCTCCCAGGGCTCCTGCAGCTGTCCCCCGGTTGGGGCCCTTTCTGTCCGGCAGCTGTGTCCGTCCAGGCTGTAACGTGACACAGCCGGGGTGTTCAGCGATGCTCAGAGCCCTTCCTAAGTCCTGCTCTCCACGTCTCACTGGGGTCGTGGCAGGGACCCCATCCCCGTGCCTCCCTGGCCACCGCCCCTGCCTCCCCCCCCCCCACCATGTCACTGTGAGGACACAGAGGATTGTCCCCACCAGGCTCTGTCCCCGGCCCGCAGCAGTGCTCTGGAACAATCCTCCCGGTAGGTCTTCCGGAGAATGGGCGTTCTTCCTAAGCAGCCGTGCCCAAACGCAAACACCAACTGGGGCCAGGTCCTCGGAGGACAGGGCCCACTCCGGAGTCTGGGCTGTGGCAGGAGTTCAGAAGCGTGTGTGGGGCGCAGAAAAGGCACAGTAGCCCTGCCACCCCCCCCCCCCCCGGGGCCCCTCTCACCGCCCCGCAAGCTGGCGTGGCTGCGGCACTCAGAGCAGGGAGGGAGCTCCGCCTTTGCCCCTGAGCGTCAGGGGCACTCCGGCTTGAGACCCCCTCTGTCGAATATGTGCCACGTGCCCTTCACCATAGTCTGTGGCCCTCTGAGCCTCAGGCTCCCCCTCTGTAAACAAGAACACAGATTCCTCGCTCTGTCAGCTCCAAGATGCAGACCTTCCCACGTCGGAATCACCGCGAAATCAGAGCCCGTCCTTCGACTGGAGGCATCTGAAAATGGCGCGTGTTTCCTTCCTTAGTAGCATCTGCGATCGTGGTTCATCTCACGGTGGCCCAGGGCTGAGCGCCCCCTCCGTGCAGGTGGAGGAACAGATCCGGGGGGGCTCCAGGGTGGGGTCACGGGCTCAAAGCCCCGGCCGGGAAAGCAATGGAAGCTTGGAAACTGCTATCGTCGCCTTGTCTCTCAGACCCTAAGGTACAACCCCCTCCCCCACACCCTGTTTTAATGTTTCTGAGTCTGGCTGCATTTTACGATCAGTGGGCGCTTTTCCTAAGAACCTTTTAGTAAATTGACATGGGCTGCAGGGCCAGTGGCACTCTGGGTTTGAGAAACGACCCGTGCTGTGTTCAGGGCGCTGAACGAAGTCCGGTGCCATGGGCCCCATGCCGCGGAGCAGGTGTGGGGTGAAGTAACACCTGGCCACGCTGACTGCACCCCGGGGTGGGCTCACGGTGTCCGTGGCGCCAGCCTTCCTCGCTTCCCGTGGGGTGGGGCTGGCCCTGGGGAGGGACACCGTGCTTCGACCTGCCTTCCCACAGCAGGAAGGGGGCACTCCTCCAGCACTCCCCGGGGGGGATGGCTGGCAGAGGAGGGACCAGGAGACCCGAGTGGCCCTTCGGTGGGGCCAGCACGCACATCGCACATCGTCTGGCTGCCCCTGAGACGCCCCTCTGGCTCCCTCAGCACGTGGATGGGGACACGCAAGCCCTGGGGAACACTTGTGACAGCACGACTTGCACCTGGGTAGGGGAGGGGCACGGTCCTTCCAGGTGGCTTTGGGCATTTGCTGTGGACTGAACTGTGCCTCACCAGAATTCATTCATGGAAACTTGTCCCCACTGTCACGGTGCTAGGAAGCACATTAGGGTTTGATGAGGTCACGAGAGTGGGTTCCCACGACTGCCCTTGTGCCCTTATGAGAACAGACCCCAGAGAGTTCTCTGTCCACGAGAACACACAGAGGGACGTGAGGACACCTCGAGAAGGCGGCTGGCGATCTGTAGGCCAGGAAGCGGGCCTCTGGGAGCTGACCCTGATGACCCTGATCTGGAGTTTCCAGCCTCCTGAGCTGTGAGAAACAAAGGTCTGTCGTTTAACAAATGCCTGTGCTGTGGGGTTTTGTTACGCAGCCTGAGCCGACCTGAGCCGACCGAGACAGGGTTCAGAGTTAAACCCCTCCGGGAAGGGTGGGGAAGGGTGCCTCGGGCCTGAGTGCTCAGAACCTACCCAATAGCTCGCCCCTGACAGTCTTTGCCCACTGGATGACCAGAGCTGGTCTGGCGCTCAACAGTGGTCATGTGACTTTGTGGCCGCGCCCCCAGGCCAAGGCCAACAAGTCAACCTGGTCACAGGTGGAGGGGGGCAGGGACAGGTGAGCCTGAGATGGGCTCCACCCCAAGGGCAGCAGGGGACCCCAGGGGCACCCAGCAGAGCAGGAGGGGCACCTGGAAGCATAGGCTGCATGCGGGGGCTCCCCTCGGAGGCGGAGGCAGCACCTTCTGTGGAGAGAGGCGGAGAGAGGCTGAGCTGGTCAGGTGCAGGGTGCAGCGACCCCTTCCAGCCTTGTGTCCCTTGGTGCCCACGCATCCAGGGGTCACCTGCCTCCTTCCCCTTGCACTCCACGAGGCACACCCTGGCTCTCCCCCACCTGTTCCCTGCCGGGCCTCTCCTTCCTGCCTGGATCTCCGCTCTCCTTCCCCCACCACCTCCCGAAAACCTCCTGGGAGGAGCCACCGAGCCTCTCCTCTTTCCCTCCACCACCCTTTCTGTAAACGCCCTGTCCCTACGTCACCCAGAACACCTTTGTCCGGTCGCTAGGGAGCCATGCCCCCCCCACCAGACATCTGTCATTCTTTCCTCCCCACATCTATCCTTCACCTGCGTCTCTGCCCTCTCCTGTCCTCCTCCAACCTCCAGGTTGCTCCTCTGCCTCCCCCCCCCCACCCCATTTGCTTCAGTCCAGGGCTCGGGGTGTGGCCAGTCCTCTTCTGTCCCCGTGGCCTCCTGTGGTGACCTCAAGCAGCCCAACCTACCCTCTGAGCCCAGACTCTCACAGCCAACCAGTGGCCTGGCACTTGCCTCAGATGTCACAAGGTCAACAGATCCAAAACAAGCTGGAGTTCCACTCTCACCCCAACCTCCGTCAAGTGCAGCCTCCCGCTTGCAGCGGCTCTGGCCAAAACCCTGCGAGAAGACACGACCCCTCCGTCTACACTCGGGATTTAATCCACCGCATGTCCTACCTTCCAAACGCACCCTAAGTCTGACACTGTCACTAACAATGCCACCCAACCCTCACCTGATTCCCACCATCTCTTGGAGGGCTGTGACAGCCTGTCACAGCTTTCCCTCCTGCCCCTAAGACACGGCAGCCAGAAGGGGAGAACCACATCTCTACTCAGAATCCCCCAATGGCCACCATGGCTTTCAGAGCCAGGGGCCCTAATCTGCAGCCTGCCTGGTGAGGCCCCTCCCTGTGTTGTTCTTGGCCGCTTCCCTGGTTCCCTCTCTTCCCCTGGCTAACTCTGCTCCAGCCACACTGGCCTCCTTGCTTTTCTTCGAACGCGCATGTCCCTTCTACCGCAGGGCCTTTGCACACGCAGTTCCTCTGCCTGGCGTGTGTAGGAGCCAAGTGGCCCGAAACAAGAATCTGAACTTCCAGGCCAATGACTGTTGCTGACTCATATCCGCTCTGCGACCTACTTCCTTTCTTTTTTGTTTTGGTCACACAGTTCAGAGAAAATGTTGATATGCATAACAATCAAGAATAGCAATGTAAAAACCAGGTCTCCTGTTGAATTAAGCAGAAAGTCACAGGAAGCTTTACTTCCTAGGGCTGCAAAGGTCACCTGGAAAGTCCTAAACTTGGGCACCATAACACATCTGAATCTGTGTGGGTGTCTTGCTAAGTCTCCCAGAGATAAAAATCCCATATTTAAAGGTCAAGGTCAGGGGAGCAGACACTCTGAAGCCCCAGGTGGGGTTTCCAGATGAAGCGCAGAACCCATTTAACCCTCAGTTAAATGGAAATTTCCGATAAGCAGCCAGTCTTTTACGAGTCCGAGAACTTCCCGTTAAATTTGCATCTCAGACACGGGGCATTTTCGTTTGCTAAATGTGGCGACCCTGGCGTGGGGAGGGGCGGGGCCAGGCCCTCGGGGGCGGGGCCTGGAGGGCGTCTGGGAGGCGGGGCCGGGCGCTCGGGGGCGGGGCCGGGCGCGCGCGGCGCACGTGACGGCGGTTGCCAGGGTGAAAGGTCAGGCGCGCCGCGGCACTCCCAATATGGCGGCGGCCGGGGCGGCGGCGTTGGCGGCGGCGGCGGCGGCGGCGGCGGCGCGCAGCTCGGGAGCCCCGGCGACGACGGCGGCCCGAGCCCGGCGGCTGCCTCCGCTGCTCGTGCTGCTGGCGGCGGCGGCGGCGGGCCCGGGGGCGGGCGGCGCGGCGCGGCTGTACCGCGCGGGCGAGGACGCCGTGTGGGTGCTGGACAGCGGCAGCGTGCGCGGGGCCACGGCCAACAGCTCGGCCGCGTGGCTCGTGCAGTTCTACTCCTCGTGGTGCGGCCACTGCATCGGCTACGCGCCCACCTGGCGGGCCCTGGCCGGGGACGTGCGAGGTGAGGCGCGCCCGCGCGGGACCCCCGACCCCGGCCCCCTCCCCCCTCCCCGGGCCCCGCAGCCAGCCCTCCAACCCCCCCGGGACAGCCCGGCACGTTGGCGGCCTCGAGTCGCAAGGGCGAGAAGCCCTCTTCCGGCCCGCACTCCGCAGCTGCGGACCGGGGAGCCCCCCTCCCAGGGTCTTGGGGAAGAGCGTCGGTGCCTCCCCCCAGCCTTTGTCCTAGCTGTTTTCCGACGCACACCCCGTCTCCGTGCTTCGGAGCCCCCTTCCCCTGAAGTCCTGCGCCGTCCCCCTCTTCTGGCCATATGGTGGATGCTCGGAGCGAGCCAGCAACTTAGACCGACGTCCAGATGCCCCGCAGACCTCTGTGGAGGCAAAACAGGACCTTCGGAGCCTGTCATCGGGAGGCGCCTGGTTCCTAGAGGCGCAGCCCGTGGTTGACCTGACGTCCACCAAGCTACGTTTTATGTCGTTGGCAGTTTCATCAAGCTGCCAAGTGCTAATCAGTCCCTCGTTACTCGCCTGCCCCGGTGGCAGAGTTGGGGGCGGGGGGCGGGGGGCGGGTCTGCGGCTCCCTTCCGCAGGCCGGCCGGGCTTTTACATGGCACGTGAGTCGCTCTGAAGTCCGTGCTGTCCTCAGCGGGAGTGAGGTTTGGCGGGACCCTTGCTGGTGCTCAGCTAACCTCTAATTACATATTTCCGCGGGCCAGAGGATAACAAATTGCTACACTCTCCTCCAGCACTTTTGTTTTTTAAGTCTCCTTTCCTACTCTGTTGTGATTTTCTCATAACTAAACAGGTTCCCAAACTTCTTAAAAGCCTAAGTAGGGGTTTTGTGCAGAATCGTAAAAGATTGTCTTTAAGATGCATTCTCGTATTACCTCGGGGAGTTGGGGCCTTTTGATTCTGAAGGGCCTGTTCTTTGCTCTCCTGTTTTCTGACGTCCCAAGTGTTTGGCACTGTGGCCAGAACGGAGGTGGACGGACAAGTCCTTAGTGGGCTTTCTCAAAGCCTTTGCTTTGGGAACAAACAAACTCTAAGAGTGCAGAGAACTTTTCAGTTCTCGTTTGTCACTCAGTGGCAGAAACACAGATGTGTAACTGTTCTGTAGTTGAACCAGCGTGTAAGGAGCCTTGAAAATGGCCCCTGGAACTTGGAAGAAAGGTTTCTTCTGGAAATGAAAGTGGCAAAACCCATACCTGATGGTGTGATTCACTCAACCCTTAGCTAAATAAGGTTATCTTAAAAGGATTGGACGTTGCCCGCGTCGGGCAGGATGAAGGCCTGGGACGGAGGGAGATGTGGCTGAAAGTGAAAAGCAGCTGTGGTCTGAAAGACAGTGGGGACAGCCGCGGGGCACCTGGGCAAAGCGTCCGTCCCTAGAGCCAAACCGCAGCTGGAGGCAGGGGCCTCGACACTGGGGAGAGTTCCACATGGGGTCCCCAAAGAGAGGTCACCTGGGGACTTGTTAGGGACGCACCGTTGGTCCCAACCCGGGTCTGCTGGGTCCGAAACCGGGCGTGAGGCCCAGCATCCTGTCAGCACAAGCCCCACGGCTGTAGGACACTGTTCTCAGGGACACCAGCCCCATGACGCACCTGCAGGGAAGCACCTGTGGCCAGGATACGTGGCATATGGACTCCCCCTCGTGGATGTCCCCAGTACACAAGGATTCCCCAGAAAAGGAGTCCATTAACTTTTTTTAAACAATTTTTTTATGTGCGTTTATTTAAAAAAATTTTTTTTAATCTTTATTTATTTTTGAGAGAGAGACAGAGTGTGAGCAGGGGAGGTGCAGAGAGAGAGGAAGACACAGAATCCAAAGTCGCTCCAGGCTCTGAGCGGCCAGCACAGAACCTGACGGAGGTCTCGAACCCGCAACAGTGAGATCACGACCTGAGTTGAAGTTGGATGTTTAATCGACTGAGCTGTCCAGGCGTCCCCCTTCCTTTTGTAAATGTTTATTTATTTTTGAGAGAGAGAGAGAGAGACAGAGCACAAGTGAGGGAGGGGCAGAGAGGGAGGGAGACACAGAATCCCAAGCAGGCTCCAGGCTCTGAGCGGTCAGCACAGAACCCGACGCGGGGCTCGAACCCACGAACCATGAGATCATGACCTGAGCTGAAGTACGACGCTCAGTCGACTGAGCGACCCAGGCGCCCTAATGTTTGTTTATTTTAGAGAGTGATATACACAGCACCCGCGGGGAGGGCAGAGAGAGGGAGACACAGAACTGGAAGCAGGCCCCAGGCCCCAGGCCCCAGGCTCCCAGCTGTCGGCGCTGCATGGAACCTGACTCGGGGCTCCAGCTTGAGGTCGTGACACTTAACCGGCTGAGCCACCCAGGTGCCCCTGGAGTTCACTAACTCTTAAGCCTTTGCTTCCTGTGTGATCGACCACAGGGCTCTTTTTGCGCCTAATCCTGGCCCGCTCCCAGTGGAACCACTGAGAAGCCGCGGCCGCCCCCAAGGAAAGCAGGTCCCCATCGCCCCCCATGTCCTGTGTGAACACAGGCTTCACTCCCGTTGTCACCCCTTTGGTGCCGTCAGTCACCTGTGAATTGGGCTGTCCGGTCCCCGGGGCACACGGACCTTGCACCGGGCCCCCATGGGTGCCCCTCCCCACCCCTCTTGAAATGGAGACCATCCAGCTGGCGTTTTTCCCCATCCACTGCTCCCCCCACCCCAGCCTCAACACTGACTTCTAGTAGGTGGGACAGGCTCTGCTCCCCCATGAGATCGCCTGGGGTGGGGGCAGCGCTGTTTCCCCCCCGCTGTCCCTCCACCATCACCTGGGGCGGGAGCGGCTTCCGTTTGCTCAGAATGGACAGAAGGCCTGAGGGGTGGTCTGGAGAGGGTGAGGCTCCTCCCCCCGCTCTGGAAGCGTCTTCTGCTCAGAGCTGAGGGTACTTTGCTTTCCTGAAGGACTTAGATTGAACTTTGGCAATTAACTGGCATTTTCAAGATTTTGAAAATCAATGTTTTTCCTTGTAACAAGGCGGCTTAACGAACAAAAGGTCTACCGTTGGGTGTAGCCCAGAGTTCCTGCAGTGTTTGTGTGGATCTGGCTTACTTACTCCTGTCACTTCTGAGTCCTTTGTAAGACAAAACCCTGTTGTGTTCCCGGAAATCATTTAGCCCGGAGCTGTGGTGTTAGCGGTTTGTGGTGCCACCTCCTTTTACGGACAGGAGACACCTGCGGCCCCCAGCAGCACCCCACCATCGCGCTGCCTTTGAGTGTCTCTGTGGAGACCGTGGTCGCTGGAGGAGCGCCCCTGTCGAGGGTCACCGGGGCCTCCCTCTCCCTTCTTACTGGTCTGGAGGAAGCAGGGGCACATTTCCTGTAACGGGTCCTGGAATTCTAGATGAGGCAGGAAGGGGAGGGAGCCTGAGACTCGCTGGGCAGTCACCGACAGCACGCACCTTCTCTTCCGTCCTGCAGACGTGAGCGGGTGTCGCCCTGGGGCCCAGTGAGGCCGGGTCCTTCACTTTGGGTCACGCAGCTGAGCACCAGGCCGGGTGGCCCCGGGGCCCGTGGCTCTCTGTCCTGGCCGCTCCGGTGTCCGTGCTCTGGCTCGTCCCCCTGCAGCTCCTCACTCACTACCGGGTCTGGTCTCTCTGCCCACCTGGCTAGGCCACAGGCTCCTGGAGATGAGCTGGCGTTCCCCCACGGGCCGCGTTCGTGGCGGGGGGGGGGGGGGGTGTGACTGAGCGGGGAGGGATGCTGACGGCGCACCGCCAGCAGGGGTGTGCGAGGCAGGGAGCCCCAGGAGGCACCGGGAGCTCGCCGCCTGAACTCTGGAGAGGGCCGCCCGGGGGTTGGAGGCAGGTAGTGGAGATGCCAGCTACCACTGGCACTCCATCGTGATGGGCCCAGGAAAGGCCGCTGTATCCCCTGCCCCCTGCCTGGGCAGCTGTGGTTTCAGCCCAACGGAGACGCGCCAGGGAGGCCCGGTTTCTGTGATGACCATGGCCAGAGGAGCGCCACCAAGCACCAAGGTCAGCGATGCCAGTGTGAGAAGACAGGTCATCAGTGCGGCCGGGAGGACGGGCCGGGGGCTTTTCCTTTCTCCTGAGGCAGGGTCACCAGGCTTCAGCAGTTCGCCAGGAGATGCGCTGGGCATGGGGACGGCTGTGTCCCGTCGAGCGCTCCGGACTGTGCGGGGCTAGTTTAAGGCCACTGCGCCGAGGGGCGAGGGCGCCATGGGTAGCCCGCCCCGCCTCCACTCCCAGAGGAGGCTGAGACGAGCGCCCGACTCTCCAGCCACCTCCAGTGACTTGTAGCTAACTCTTGCTGGCCTCTGCTTGTCCGTATGTGGGCTCAACTTCTACCCGGACCTCTAGACCAAACTTGCCCTTGAACTTGGAATTTGTCTGAAAAGACCTTGCTCACCCAGGACGGGGCCTGCGCCCGGGGAAAAGAGCGTCCTGCGGTGGGTGGACCGTGTGCACCCATGCACCTCCCCCCCCCCCCCCCCCCGCCCCCGCCCCGCCCAGCCTGCACCGCGACGGAGAAGCCACGGAACAGCCCTGCGCCTTCCAGACTGCCCTCCTCTCGCTCCCTCTTAGACCTTGGAGGTTAATTACTCTGTGCTGTAATCCTTTTCTACAACTAACTGATGCCGGACTGTAAATCAGACTTCTATGGACATTTTCACGAGAACTTGACCAGTACTGGTAAAAGGCTTCATCCTGAAGGTTAAGTGATAGGGTCCCTTGATAAGTAAACTTGAAATAAATATTACTTTGCTCTCACAGAGAAGCCTAATTATTTCTCAAGGATTTTTTAAGCCTGTGGTACTGAAAACGGGCTTGTGAGGAGAGCAGAGCAGGGCTTGCGTTGCAACCCCCCGCCCCCACGCCCCCAGCGGACGCCCCTGGAGGCGCGTGCCTCCCAGCTGGTGCCCTTTACCCCCGCTTTAGGACATTGTCCCCAAAGCAGGCAATTTGCATTCAGTGTAGAGTGTTTCTCTCCTTTGTGTGGTGGGATCCAGACAGGTGGGAGAGGCAGGAGGAGGGGAGGGTACAAGTTGAATGTGGCCAACACCCTGAAGCTAGACCTTTGAGATGCTTTGCATTTTATTTGATAAAACGGACTGTGTCTTTTGTGTTGCCCTGAATGCCTCCATCTGCCCGAGCACTGACTGCCGGTGTCTCTGTAACCGAAATTCTCCCTCATCTGCTTCCCTCAGGAGCCTTCCCGCCTAGCTTAGCCTAGCCTAGCCTGAGCAGCCTTCCTCCCCAGGACAAAGGCCTGGTGAGGCGTCAGCACGCCCTCCCGCCAGGACGGCCAGCCCAGCTTTGAACCGGCCGAGCAGAGTGCTGTGTCGAGGGGCGCTGTGCAGACGCGCCTGGTGGCGGGGTGCTGAGGAGCCCGGGCAGGCGGCTGCCCCTGCGCACAGCGCGTGGCACTGTCCTCGGCCCGTCCGTGCTGCCTGGAGCTCCCCGCTCCCTGGGCGAGTAGAGCCCGATGTCTGCCCCGCGTTGACTCTGCACGTCGGGACCTGTCCTGAGTTGTGCGTGGCGCTGGCAGGTGCGGAGAAACCGTGAACGGCCCTGGGAAGGTCCGAGTGGGGCCCCTGTTCCAGAAGAAGGGGCGCTGACGGAAGCACAAACAGAATGAGGTTGATTGCAGCTCCTGAGTCCTGGGAGGATAACCAGGATGATGGAATTGGCACGGGGCTGTGGGGGAAGGCCTCGGCTGGCATTCGACACTCAGCAGATGAGGGGCGAGGGGCACGGCCAGTGCCAAGGCCCTGAGACAGGCAGGACGGCAGGTGTCCAGAGGACTGTGCACGCGGCTGTTGCGGCTCCAGGGTGGGGAGGTGGGGAGGTGCCCGCGGGTGGAAGCCGGCGGCTCCGGGTCCAGAGGCTGGGCGAACCGCGTCCTCATTCCTGAGCAGCGGGAAAGAAGAGTGGCTTCAAGTAGGGGGTCATTTGATCTGGTGTCTACGTTAAGAAATCTGCGCCTGCTCCCTGGAGAACCAGGGCCCGCGGCCGATGGGGGTCGCGGTTGGGACGATGCGGGCCAGACTTGGGGTGGTGGGTCTGGGCCGGAAGGAGGACCGTAGTGTTTCGGCAGCGGTGGGGGTGGGGGGCGTCTCGGAGCGGGCCCTTCAGCGTTGTAACCAGGTGGTGGTCCGGTTCTGGTCAGACGTGCCGAGTGAGGTGTCTTTCCTTCTGGGAGCAGGGCGGGCACGGGGATTCGTGGCCGCTGTTCCCGCGCTCGGCGGATGCCAGTCGCTTTTCCACGGTGAGCTGGTTTTCTTCTAAGTCCTGTCATCAAGGAACGTCTAAAACCTAGAAATGTGAGAAGAAGGTGGGTCTCGCGTCCTCAGTGTCGCTGGGGCCTCGCCTCACAGGCTCCCCCGAGGGCTGGCTTTCGGGGGAACGTGTCTGGGTTTGACCTTGCGTGATGGCTGTAATTAAGGGCTTTGCCTCTGAGGCTACGCGTTGACTCACAGACCTTCTCTGGTAGAGGAACGGACAGCTTCTGTCTGGAAGAAGAACCCCAAACGCTAGGGTTTTCCTGCCCTGTTGGGCGCTGGAGGGCCCTGTCTCGTAGGCTGGCTGTTCCTGGTGGCCCTGGGCCCGATCCGCGCACCCTGACGGGGCCCTTCGGTACCTGTTCATCCTGTGCTTTTCTGAGTCATGCCTCTTTAGCTCTTTGAAAACTATGCCCTGACACTGGCCGCGGGTGGATTCGCTGTCTAGAGCCCTCACGCTGGTGAATTTACCAAGTGCCTTTATCAGGGATGTCGGAGCAGAGGTTCCTGCGGCCTTACACTCTCTTGAAGGCCCTGCAAGGCATTTCAGAAGCACCGGGCTTGCCAAGCACCCTGCTTCTCCGGGCGACACTGCGACTCTGGCCCTTTCGCTGTTGTGATGAGAAGAAGCAGTGGGTTGAAAACCCGGCGAAACCAAGGTTTCCCTTGATCTTGTTCATCTTGAAGCCCCCCGCGGTTGTGCCTTCTTTCAAAGGGCAGGGTCCACCTCCCGGGTGCCTGGGAAAGTCGAAGGCGCTTGGGAGGCTGAAAAACCAGCGTCGGTGACCTCCGTCTGCACCGCCTCGTTTCTCTGTGGCGGCATCTGCCGCCCAGACCGAGCGTTTCCCGCCTGTCTCCCCCTCACTGGGAGAGCAGCCGGCGCCCCTGGGCTGGCGCCCCAGGGAGGGGGGCCGGCTCCCCCCGCCTTCCAGGACACAGCGGGTGGAGGACCCAGGGGCCTCTTTCGGTCACGTTCCGGGAGGTCGAGCCTGGGGCGCCAAGCGGAGACAGCAAGTGGGCAGGGGTTGCCCGCAGCCTGGGCTGGGTGAGGCCCGCAGGCAGAGGTCCGGGGGGCTTGACCCGCTGAGTCAGAGCCCTCCACCCTGGCCCTCACCCTCGGCGCCTTTGACGGAGAATGTGGCTGCTCTGCCCGTGACCTGTGCCCGGCTCCTCCAGAGTCTCTGAGGCCAGAGGTGGTGGCCGAAAGTGAACATCCGACTGGCCGTGGGTCTCGGGCTGGGCGGGGGCGCCCCGTCTACCCAGAATCCGTGTGCTGGGCCGCGGACAGACCGCGGAGGAGCCGTCTCCACCTCTCTCGCTGGAGCTGCCGGAGCCCCAAGGAAGGCTGCCTCCCGGGTGTCACGAGACACCGAGAGGGGGGAGGCACGCGCTCTGTGGTCTCTCTGACACCGGGACCCTGTGCTGCTGCCATGGCGACGCCGTTGGTCACTCACCACCTGCAGGGGTTTCTGGGTTCCCTGTGCGCGTCAGTGCCACCTGGGACAAAGGACAGGCTCCCCACACCTGCAGCTTCGCAGGGACTGGCCCCACCGCTGACTCTGGAGCTGTTTGCATGGCCGCCCTCCCTGCCGCCTGCTGCTCTCCACCCAGAGCTGTCTCCCCTCCCCTCCCCTCCCCTCCCCTCCCAGGCGGTCCCCAGTGTCCCGTAGGATGGCAGCGCCTGGGGTCGTCGGGAGTTCGCCGCTGCTCTGCTGGCCATGGTGCGCGCTCCGAGCACATTCTAGCAGCAGACGCTTCCCAGCTGCGAGCGGGATGTGGCCGTTAGCCCGTCTGTCCTCGCGGCCCCCTTAGCGGGTCGTTCCCTGGCCTCTGTCTTACAGGTGCGGCAGCTGAGTTACAGACACTGGTAAGTTGTCCAGAGTCTCCAAACCTGCTAGGAGGCAGGGCAGCACGTGGGCTGCGCATCTGCCTCCGGACGGGGTCCCCATGTCGTGTGGCACGCCGCTGCTGAGACAGGCCAGGCCTCTCGGGGGCACCCGGAGGGCCAATGGGAGCGAGCTCAGTAAAGGGCGCAGAGGCCAGGACCCGCCGCGACGCGACTGACTGGGGACCTGGGCGCCTGTGCGGTGCGGCTGCTGGGGGCAGGTGGCGGTGAGGTGCACTGAGGCGACGGGACCGGCAGAAAGCGCTTGTCTGGACTGTGGCTGGTTGAGAAGGGCCCCGCTCCCGGGACCCTGGGGGCCGTTGGGGGCCGTTCAGGGCCGTGGCCCGGCCCCGGCTGGCTGCCACCCTCGGAGCAGTGACCGGGGGCGGGCTGCCCGAGCCTGGGTGGCTCCCGCGGTGCTTCTGCATGCCGCTCCCGCCCCAGCACAGCCGGCCCCGGCCTGCCCTGACGCCCTCGCCTGCTTCTCCACCCCGGTGTCCCCCCCCGCCAAATCAGGCAGGAAAGATTCCCCGCCTTCCCGGGATGGTGCGTCGTCAGCGCCAAGCCGGGAGAGTTGGTCTGCCAGTCGTGCGTGGCTCGCCCTGCATGGAGCTCGGGGGAAAAGCAGAGCTCGGGGGAAACGTGTCACGAGTGTCCTGGAGAGGAAGGGGCCTGGGAGGTGAGGACCGTTAGCCGCCTGGTACTTCCTGTGCCTCCCTAGTTACTGCGTCGAGGTCAGAGGATGGCTCCGCTCAGGCGCAGAGGGCTACTCGTGGCCGGGGCGGCCAGGGCGAGGGGGGCAGACGCCGGGCACCCCCCACTTACCCCTGGGGCCTGTGAGCTTGGTTCCGTCACCTGTGGGGGGGGAGTGGTGACAGTCTCATCCCAGGCTGGGATGTGAGGCTTAGCTGGGACGGCAGGGACCAGAGCGCTTTTAGAGCACTGAGTGCGGGACAAGGCGCCAGAGGTGCTCCGGCCTCCTCGGGCTGGGGCTCTGCACCCTCCCGACCTGGCTCCTGCCCGTGGGGATACGGCCACCGTCGGAGGGAGAGGCCGTGGGAAATATGCTGGGAATGCGAGGAGAGGCCGTTTTTCCAAAGAATGGGCTTTCTGTGCATTTAAGAAGGAAGCACGCCGTGTGCAGGGGCTCACTGAAGAGGTGGGTGCCGTTGGTTCCTCCCGCGCGTGACCGTGTGGGGTCAGAGGAGTGGGAGGGGCGGGTGGGAGTGGGGAGTGTCTCCTGTCTGCGGGCGGGAGGCTAGAGGGAGGAGACTGTTGTGGGAAGACACCCACAGCACGTTGAGGAACTTGCCGGTCGGTGGACACCTGTCACATGTGCTCTGCGTGCCTGTGACAGTGGGTGACGGGCAGGTGGTTCTGAACCCTGGGCGGCTTCCTCAGCCTCTCTGACCCCCAGCCGCCTCTTCTGTGGCGTCCTGCCCGTTTCACAGAGAGACTTCCATGGTAGATGACGTGGTAAGAAAGCATGAGGCTCTGTGTAGTTTACTTTGTTCTGGAAGCAAGGCTGGTAGGGAGCTTTTCTTGTCATGTCATGTTAAGTGTGCTTGGGCAGGGAATCAGGGAAGGCCTCTCTATGGAGGTGACATTTGTGTTGAAATTGACAATAAAGCAGCAAGTGCAGATCAGAGGCAAGTGTGCTGCACCCAAGGAAGAGCAGGTGCAAAGGTCCTGGGGCAGGAGTGTGCTCAGACCCGTCTGTGGCTTGAGGGGAGGAGCGAATGAGGGAGAGGAGGGTACAGGTCAGCTGATGAAATGTGCCACGAAGCGCTCCCTCGGGAAGGTCCCGGGGACACACAGGAAGTGATGTCGCCTGCAGACCCTATGCCTTGCTGGGGGCTGGGCACCCTCCGGGCCCCTTCCAGCCAAGGTTGGAATCGAAGGAGTCACGTAGTTCAGTGCTAAGAAAGGACGCGCTCCTTCTTACGGCGGAACAACCGGCAGACACCACGGTGGGGGAGCGAGAAGTCTGGAAGGCAGAGCAGCTGGAGTCGGCAGCCCAGGAGGCCTGGTGGGGACGCCGCCCAGGAACACGGCTGTGTCCTTCGTGCTGAGAGCCGGCCGTGCGCACGTGACGGGGCCAGGGTCCCAGGGTCCCAGGGCTGGGGGGCTGCGGAGGCGGGCAAGGGACCGGGGGCACTTTCGAGGCCTCGCTCTGGTCTGGGCCAGCGGACTGAGCCTGGGAGCAGGTGCTGCGAGCCTGACAGGCCCGTGTTCCCCAGGGTTCAGCGCCCGGAGTCCTGCCTTTGGGGTTACAGAGTTGTTGGGTGCGGGGCTCACAGCCGTTCCTACCAGCCCCGCGTGAGGTCTGCGTGTTCGCGTGGTCTCTTGGTCTCTCGTGCTGTGGGACACTCAGGAGGGTTGCGAAAATGTGGTCGGCACCACCGTGGCCTTGGGTCCGATTTTGCTTCCCGTCGTTGTCACCTGCCGTGTCGTGACCCGTGGCGGCTGCTCTGTGGGGTGCCGTTTGCAGCCTCTTCACGCTGAGGACTCCAGGAGGGTGGGAACTGAGCAGGGGACACAGAGCCAGCCGAGCTCGGGTGCACGGGACACAGTCTCCGCGTCCTGGAGGCTCGACTGTGGGTGTGTTTGCTTTTGCCCATAAGACGTACCTAGTGGGGAAAATCTGAAGGACGAGGGAGTCGGACCGAGTCCCGCCGTGAAAACCAGACCGTAGTGAGCGTCTCGGAGTGCGCTCTCAGCGGCTTTTTTCTGTTTCGGGTCCGGCTTGATTATTCGTCGGGATTGTATCCGATGCTCAGTGCTGGCCCTCGGGGCAGTTTTTCATTTTCCTACATACCTTTTCTGGGTAGCGGGTGCTGTTTCTTTTTTTAAACATGAAATGAAAGCACGTCGTGGAAATTGCGTTTGTGAGGCAAGAAAGAGGCAGCAAACAGGAGGCGCTTTGGCCAGATGGATGGGAACAGAAGCAAAGATGACAGGCTGGGGAAGGGCTCCCCCCACAGGGCCGCTGGAGGGCGGGGGGCCACGGCGCGGTGGGGGGGGCCTCGTGGGCGGTGGGGGGCCACGCGTGGAGGGAGCCCGCGCTGAGCCCTGCGCGTTGGGCCATCTGCCGCACTAATTGGATGAGAGTATTAACTGTTCGCCCTTGGTTCCATGTAATTCGAGACTCCGGAAAGATGTGGCCTGTGATTCGGGAAGGTCCCGTGACTCTCGCTCCCGTCCACGGCCTCGGGACCGGAGTCGGTTTCAGGGGAGCCACATAAGCGGAACGGGACTTGGCCGTCGATTGCGAAAGACGGCTGTGGTTTTTTCCAGTCCGTCCTCTGCGTTGTGTCAATGCTGGTAAACCTTGGGCACCTGGGGGGCTCGGTCGGGTGAGTGTCCGACTCTTGACTTCGGCTCAGGTCGTGGTCTTGAGGTTCATGGGTTTGAGCTCTGAGTCGGGCTCTGTGCTGACTGCGCGGAGCCTGCTTGGGGTTCGCTCCCTCCCTCTCTCTGCCCCTCCCCCACCCCCCACACGTGCGCGCTGTCTCTGTCTGTAAGCAAAGAAGCTAAAAAAATGCATACTGGTAAATCTTTTTTATAACTGTGGGGGAGACAGGCGTGTATTTTTTAAAGTCGAGGAGAGTTTTAATCCTCTGCCGCTTCTTTTTTTTTTCAATGTTTATTTCTGAGACAGAGCATGAGTGGAGGAGGGGCAGAGAGAGAGGGAGACACAGAATCGGAAGCAGGCTCCAGGCTCCGAGCGGTCAGCACAGAGCCCGACGCGGGGCTCGAACTCACGGACCGCGAGATCGTGACCTGAGCCCAAGTCGGTCGCTCAACCGACTGAGCCCCCAGGAGCCCCGGAAGGTGTGTATTTTTAAGCACAAGTGGCTCCTTCCGGGCATATTGCTAATGTAACCTCTGAAGTTTAGGGTCATAGTTAGAATCCAGAAAAAACCTGTGACACGATTTGTAACCAGGTTACTGGTTCAGGCCAGTGGTGTCACATCCGAACACGAGGCAGCAAAGAGCCCGGTCAGTGTCTCGGGGACGGCCGTGCGTCCCCACTGAGAAGTCATTGGACTGCAGGACACCGTGAGGGGGACCGGCCCGTCCCCCAGGGCAGCCAGCGCGTGGGGCGCCTGGGTCTCCACCTCAGGAGCCAGTGGGCGGGTGCTTGGCTGTATAACCGGAACCCTAGGGAAAGGGATCGAATGTTTGTGTTTTTTCTTTTTTTTTTAATTTATTTTAAAGTTTATTTATTTTGAGAGAGAGAGCAAGTGAGCACTGGGGAGGGGCAGAGAAAGAGGGAGAAAGGGAGAACCCCAAGCAGGCTCTGCACTTTCAGGACAGAGCCTGATGTGGGGGTCGAACTCATGAACTGCAAGATCATGACCTGAGCTGAAACCAAGAGTCAGATGCTTAACCAACTGAGCCGCCCAGGTGCCCCAGGATCAAATGTCTCAAAGAGAGAACCTCACTTTTTGGAGGATGTCAAAGTTGTGCCTTTGAGGCTGGTGACCACTGGGCCCAGCCGAGCACCTGTCTCCCTGTGTGTACCTCGCCTCAGGGTCGCCGTGAGCTAGGTTCCTCTGTACAGCCGTGTCCCGCCCATAAGTGAAGCAGGGATGAGATGGGGCACCCCGTCTGGCTGCAGCCCTCAGGAGTTCGTGCGTTCGGCGGGCCATCAGTAGGAAGGAGGGCGGCCAGAGGTCCCCCGCCTCCTGGTGGGAGCGCGCATCGCCACCTAGGAAGCCGTCTCCCCAAAGGTGTGCAGGTTTCAGAAGATCCAGGGGGAGGGGGTGCAGCCACACAGCCCGATGGTGGGAGCCGCAGGACAGAGGACCTTCAACGGGGTCTTCAACGAGGGTGTGCGGGGTTCGCGGAGCAGTGGGTGAGACAGCCGCCGCTCGGAGGCTCCCCGTCAGACTCTCACGGGGCAAAGGGAGCAGTTAGGGAGCCGTGAGCCCAGAGTAGAGCGCGTGTCTGTGTGACTCGGGGTGGCCGGGGCCACTGCTGGCCATGACCCGGCAGCGGGGCCTGGCGGGAGCAGATGGCCGTCGATGCTGAGCTGAGGGTCGTGGCGTTGCCGTGGCGTCACCTCGGTGGCATTCACGTGCAGGACTTTCCGTAACACAACCATTAGAGACGGGCGGATGCAGACGTACGGCCGCTCCTGCTCTGCTCCCAGAACCGGCGACGGGAAAGGGGGAAGCACTTCCTAGAGAGACAGCCGGTCAGGCGCTGGGGGCCTGTCTCTCACTGGAGCGCGTGCCTGGGAGTGTTGCCACGAAACGTCCCGGACCCGGTCTGCGTCATCCGCGGGTGCACGCTGCTGCCTCTGTGCGTCTGGGACGTGCCCGGTTAGGAGCGGGAGCGGTTGGCCGCGTGGTCGGGGACGGTGGCCGCGCGGACGCGGGCCAGACCGCCACACCGAAGGTCGCGTTCCTGCTTTTCAGACTGGGCTGCTGCCATCCGGGTCGCCGCCCTCGACTGCGCGGAGGAGGAGAATCACGAGGTGTGCCGAGCCTACGACGTCCACTTCTACCCCACCTTCCGGGTGAGCACCGCCCTGCCTTCCGCGGCGCCCTCCGTCCTCCCTCCCCGCGACCACCGTGGGGGAAGCCGCGGCACGCTGGCAGGCGCCGGCGTGTGGCTTCAGCTTAGAGGAGCTCGTTGGCCCGGGGCCCCCTCTTGTGCTCCGCCCCTGGCGGGTTGTGCACACGCACGCGCGCCCCGGGGCCCCCACTGGCGCCCCGTGGGAACGGGGGAGGCGGGGTCTGCCGACCCGGTGGGCATGGGGGTGCCCGGGAGCTGCCGTCACAGCTCGGGGGGCAGGTCTCTCCACCCCCTCGTGCCCGTGTCCAGCCGGGCCTTTCCCGCCTGCACGGGGCCGGGCCAGGTTGTCCCCGTGACGCCTGGAGAGTGGCCAGCGGGGGGCCCCACAGGCGGGTCTTACCCGTTTCTTCCACTGAGGGCGGAGGGTGAAGGGATCCCTTGAAGGTGTCAAGGGGCGTGGCCCTTGCCGGCTCGCCAGTGGGAGTGCGTGGGGAGGTATTTACTGCCCAGAACACTCGCGGTGCCTTCAGAAGTCCCCTCCGAGGGAGCTTTGTGTCCCCTCCACTCCCGCTCGGCCCTCGAGCCCTGTGCCCTGTGTGGCCTGGCGCCCCCGCCCCGTCGCGTCTCGTGAGTCCTGCGGAGCACGTCCCCTGCGCTCTCCCCTGTTTCGTTTTGTTCTGGCTGCACGCGCGCAGCGTCGCGCTGTGTGTGAGCTGGGCCTTGTCTCTTGTGAACAGGGTGCGGCCCGGAGCACCCCCACTGCGGGGTGTGGCGGAGGCTCGTCGGCCTTAGTCACCTGGGAACGTGCCCGCCCCCACCCCGGGTGCCGGTGTAACCGCTGGCACTCGGCCTGTTCCGGGTGAGGCTGCTGGGAGCGCTCGCTCGTGTCTGACCCGTGACCACGGCCACGTCTTCTGTTCACGGGCCCGGTGTCCCCCCTTCTTCTTCTTCTTTTTTATTTATTTATTTATTTTTTTCATATTTATTTTTGAGAGAGCACGAGTAGGGGAGGGGCAGACAGAGAGGGGGAGAGAGAGGATCCCAAGCCGGCTGCGCGCTGTGAGTGCAGAGCCTGATGTGGGGCTCGAACCCATGAAACCGTGAGATCGTGACCTGAGCCGAAACGGAGTCGGACACTCAGCTGACTGAGCCACCCAGGCGCCCCGATACTAACCTTTTTTGTTCCAGTTGTGAGAACTGGAAATGTCTTCACCCAGCTTGTAACGGTCTTTTCACTGTCTTTGGTGTCTCTTTTAGTAAAAGAGCTTTTCTTCTGCTCAGAGACATAGCGTCTGTCATTCTCCTGTAAATCCTTTGTGTCTTAGAGCGTTAGAGCCAACTCTTAGGATGCGCGTTTGATTCCACGAGTCAGGGAAAGCGCCTGTTGAGCTCTCTGGCCTCTAGCCCCGTTGGGTCAGAGAGTGTAAACAGCAGAACTGTGGTCAGTCCTCACCCCACACAGGGTGAGCCTGGTCGGAAACACTGACATCCACAGACACCCGCAGAAACGTGTGGTTCGCTATCGCTTAACGTCATCTCAAGCAGATGGACTAAAGCTTTCTTTAAGACGATGGTCGCTCTCAAGGGGCGCCTGGGTGGCTCAGTCGGTCGGGCGACCGACTTCGCCTCAGGTCACGATCTCATGGTCCGTGGGTTCGAGCCCCACGTCGGGCCCTGTGCTGTCAGCGCAGAGCCCGGAGCCCGTTTCCGGTGCTGTGTCTCCCTCTCTCTCTGCCCCCACCCTGCTCTCGTTCTGTCTCTCTCAAAAATGAATAAATGTTAAAAAAGAAAATTTTTTTTTAAAGCTGATGGTCATTCCCTTGCTTAAATATTTGCACAGACACCAGATGAGGCTCTTTCTCACTTATCCTGTTTTTCCTCTTAGTATTTCAAGGCATTTACAAAGGAGTTTATAACTGGAGAAAATTTTAAAGGTAAGGACGTAAGCTTTCTATTTTACTCTCTCAGCATCGCTGCCTAAAGCCGCTAAAGCGGGGGTGGTTTCAGGGCACAGAGAGCCCCTGCTGGGGTCTGTCTGCCCGTCCCCCCTCACCCCCCCCCCCCCGACACCCTCCCCCCCGACACACCCGCATCAGTCCTGTCCGACCTGCCTTTCCTTGGAGGGTTCCAATGTGCATCGTGTCAGCCAGAATTTTATGCTTTGCCTTGGCCATTCGGTGGTGGAATTTTGGTTTTTAAGTGAACTTTTTTATTCAGAAGGCATTCGGAGAAGTGCACAGATCACACACAAATGCTCACCTCACGTGTTTTATGAGACAGCCACCCAGGTAGCCAGCGCCCAGGTCAGGCTCCGGCACGTGACCGGCCCGTCCCCGGGCGGCGGCGGCTCACGTCAGAGGTCACTGTGCCCGTTGGGAGCGTGGCGTAGGTGGGGCTGAGGCGCGCCCGGCTGCTTCGCCTCCACGCTGCGGGTGGGGGATTCACCCCTGTTGCCCATCGGCTCCCACACGGGTCTCCGTGCCGTCTCCTGATGTGCGAACCCACCGCGGTCTCTGGGCGGCCACCGGCGAGCCCCTCTGCGCGCCCTGGGGGGCCCTGGGATGGGCGGCGGTGATGGCGGTGTGGTTCCCCACAGGGCCCGACCGAGAGCTACAGACGGTGAGGCGGACGATGATCGACTTTCTGCAGAACCACACGGACGGACACAGGCCCCCTGCCTGCCCGCCTCTGGGCCCCGTCCGGTGCGTACTTGTGCGTAAACGGGGGCGTTGGGGGTCGAGAGTAATTGTGCAGAGTGCGGGTCTGCACGAGTGACGCGGGCCCTGGCACACGACGGCCCACTCAGTGCTCTTGAAGGCACTGAAAGCCTCTTTTTTCTCCTAAAAGGCCCAGTGACATCCTTTCGCTCCTGGACAGCCGCGATGGCCGTTACGTGGCCATCCTGTTTGAGAGCAACAGCTCCTATGTTGGACGGGAGGTAACTGCGTCTGTCGCGCCTGTGTCTTTCCCTGTGGCACCTCGTGCTGTGATCCGGCCGCTCTGTGGGAACGCCCGTGGCCTCTGCTCGGTGCTGTTCCCGTTCGTCCTTGTTGATTCCTGGAATGCAGGCGCGGCGTTGCCCAGCACGGTGGCGGATTTGCGGGCCGCCGGGAGGGCGGCCCCTCCGCACCCGTTCCCAGGGCACGCTGCCTTTTTCCTTGAGGCCCTTTATTTCTTATGCGCTGCCATCAGGATTTTTTCTTGGCTGTGTCGTGCACGCCCACTCGTTTTGCCAAATCCGAGACTCTAAAACGTCATTCCTGTCGTGGACCTTTTCTGCTCTGGTTTCTCACGTGCGGCTCTGAAGCCTTGGCCGCTGGCCCCAGACACACAGGGGTGGGGGTGGGGGGGATGACGGGAAACCCTCACCTCCCAGCCGCGCTCGCCTCCTCCGCGAGCTCTGGAAACGGGGCGGGAGACCACGTGCTCCCTGCGGGAGCTCCCGTTGACATGCACTCGGGCCAAGGCTGCGGACGTTAGCGATCGCCCGCCTCGCCGCCCCTCCCCCCCGTGCCCTCTGAGTCTGGTGGCGACACGACACGGTGCCACCTTCTCTGGGCCGGCCGGGACTCCCGGTCGGGGGGGGCCGGAGCAGCCACTGGCCGCCGCACGGCATCCTCGTGTGCCGCCCCCACGCCGTCCCCAGGCTGCCTCTCTCACCGGCGCTCTTAGGCTCCCCCACATCCCGCACGCAGGCCCGAGCGGGGACCACCCCCTGGGGCAGGCGGCCCGGCCTCTCCCCGGAGGGCCGCCCGCAGCGGGGCTCGAGCGTGGCCAGCTCCAGCAGACGCACTCGGCTCACCGGAGTCCGGTGACTGCCGCACTGCGTGAAGCGCCCCGTTGCGGACACGCCGGTTCTGTGGCTGAGAGGCCAGGGATGCCGCTTCTGCACCTGACTGTGGCGGCACATGCCAGGCCCGAGGGGCGCCTTTCACGGCATCCGGCCCCCGAGATGCCCTCCTGTGGTCCTTCTGCTGCCACATCCCCGTCGCCGTGCCTTCGGCCTGAGCAGGATGGGACGGGGGCAGGTCGAGGGAGGGACCGGCCCGCCGGAAGCCTGCCGGCACTTCAGGGGGCCGGCCGCCGTCCCGGGATGAGGTTGGCCTCCTGGTGCGCGGCCCCCTGTGTCGAGGGAAGCTCCGGGCCGGGGCCGCGGCCCCGTCTCCCTAAGTGGGGGTGAGTGTGCTCGTCCTCTGGACGCCACTCCTGTGGAGGACGTGCTGGCCCAGGAAGCCCAGGGCGAGTTCTCTGGCAGACGTTTTCTTTAGAGTCCGTGAGCTTGCTGAGCGGGGCTGCCCTGCCCTGCGAGCGCAATGAAAATGAAGATGAGCCTGGCTCAGAGAGCAGATAAATACGGATTTATTCTAAGTGACGTTGTTTGTGATTTCTGTGCTCACGCTGCTTTCGTACTTGGTCAAGGCGACGTCTCGTGAGACGCGGCCATCCACAGCCAGGCGACGCTATCTTCTCCTTGCCCAGGTGATCCTAGACCTGCTTCCGTACGAGAACATCGTGGTGAAGAGAGCGCTGGACACGGACAAAGCCTTCCTGGAGAAACTTGGGGTCTCTTCCGTTCCCTCCTGTTACTTGATTTACCCAAACGGGTCACACGGATTGATTAACATGTAAGTGTAGTCCGGCCTCAGGCGCGTTTGCGACGCCGGGTGGGATCTGGGGAACCTTCCAAGCGTGGGGGCCTCCCCTGGGCGAGTTGCCATGCGCGCCTCGCGGCTGCGACCACGGAGCCCATCCGCACGCCGTCTGCCTGCACCGGGCCCGCCGAGCCGCAGACGGCCTAAAGCAGGGTCGGGAAGGTCACAGGTGAGCAGCCGAGCCGATTCCAGGGGCCTGCGGTGGCCTCCCCGGCCCCAGCCTCCTGTCGGTGTGGGTGCCGAGGACCTGCCGGACCCCACCCAGCCTGTGCTGACCGAGCGGTTCCCGCGGGGTCTCCGTGTGCCGCTTCCTCCGCCCCGGGGCTCCGGGTTCAGCTTCTGAGAGGCGGCCTCCCCGGAGCCTCAGACCCCAGGCTCTTGGGTGTGCTTCTGTTCTCAACAAGGAAGTCGGGGAGGGACGGCGGCCTCTGTGGAGCGGGCCATCTGCTGTCAGGCTCTGTGAGCGAGGTCCTCGGGCCGCTCCAAGCACCCGGGCCCGCGCACCGGGGGCTCCGGCCTGCGGCGGGGGCGGCCAGGGCCAGGCCCACAGCAGACGTCGCCCTCGACGGGCTTTCCCTCGACAAAACGCCATTTTCTTTTGAAGAAAAACGCTCGTTTTGTATGAAAGCGTCACCTGTACGACTCGTTCTTGTCGAATGACTTGGGTGTTTTACCTTCTCTCTTTGGGAACGAGAATGAGCCCTCGATGCTGTTGATGACCCACAGCCACTGTGGAGATGTCCTAACGGCCGTGACGCGTCCCCGGAGCGCATGCTCCTCCCTGTCCGTCGAGGGGCCCCACGGCCCCTGCCGCCCCCCGCCACCCTGGCTCCCGGGTGCCCCACTCAGAGGGCATGCGGAAAACCCTCCCAGCTGGAGTCAGGCTGGTCTGGCCGCTGCTCAGACCAGCCTTGCAAACTGTCCAGATGTCCCCACTGAACAGAAACGAATCGTCACACTGCAGCTACAACGCGGTCATCTGTGGCTCTGTCTTCTCCGGGAGGGCCAGCTCCCCGACACCCTGGCATAGCCACCATCCCGGCCCTCCCCCCTCAGTCCCTGCTTCAGATGCCCAGAGAGCGGGCGG
The DNA here is from genome assembly GCF_024362965.1 of Panthera pardus. Taxonomy (NCBI): domain Eukaryota; kingdom Metazoa; phylum Chordata; class Mammalia; order Carnivora; family Felidae; genus Panthera; species Panthera pardus. Next base: position 92,217,297 of record NW_026526766.1, read on the forward strand.
GCTGGGAGGTCCAGGCCACAGGCCACATGCCTGCATCTCGGAAGGAGAGCCGTTCTCGAGGTGCGGGGGGCAGGGGGGGGGGGGCGCAGAGGAGACTGGGTGCCCTAGTGCCCAGCTCAGACACCTGTGGGTCGGCCAGGCCGGGAGGCACCCTGGCTCCGAGCCCACACCTTGTCCGCTTTCTCGCAGCGGAAAGCCTCTCCGGTCGTTTTTTTCCTCTTACTTGAAGTCGTTGCCAGATGTGAGGAAAAAACTGCTTTCGGTGCCTGAAAGACCCAACAAAGCAGAAACTCCAGAAACCGTGGTCTGGAGAGAATTTGACAGGCAGGTATTTCTCTCGGACCTGAGCTGCCCAGGGGCGCGCGTGGGCGCGGGCCCGGTGCAGACGCGGAGGGCTGCGGGCTGCGGGGCTCCTTTGCAGGCGGGATTCAGCGGAAGCACACCCCCTGAGCCGCCAGCTGTGCGGGGAACGACCGACGTGGGCCTGCGGGGAGCGGGGGTCCCCGCGGTCTGGGAGCGAGGAGGGGGAGCGTTGGGCACGAGGGACGTGTCCTGACCCGACCAGACGCTGTCTCTCCTCAGGGCGAAGCTGTACACGGCTGACCTAGAGTCAGGGCTACACTACTTGCTGAGGGTCGAGCTGGCCGCCCACAAGTCCCTGGCGGGGGCCGAGCTACGGACGCTCAAGGACTTCGTCACTGTCCTCGCCAAGGTGCGTGGTGCCTGACCCAGGCCGCGGGGGGCCGGGCTCCGTTCCCGGGGATCCGCGGGGAGTGACGCTGGCCTCAGCTGGGGGACTGCTCTTTCCTCCCGATGCACGCGCCTGCCGGGTGCCCACCCAGTTCCGGGCCCCCAGACGTGACGGGGCCTCAGAAGGGGCCGGTGGCGCTCGGGCAGGGAGGCAGGGCCGGCTGAGAGGAGAGAGGCTGTGGGGCCTGGGCGGGGAGGCCGCTCAGGAGCCATCCCTGTGTGCGGAGTGGGCCCCAGCGGCCGGGACCCGGAGCCGTGGTGGTGCACGTGTCAGTGGCCGCTGGGAGGTGAGGGGCCGTGCTGCCGGGACTCTTCGCTCCGGGGCAGAGAATCCAGGGCCTCCTGTCTCTTCCTTAGGTCAGAGCCTCGGGAAGCGGGAGGGCATCCCTCTCCCCTGGGGGGCGCCTGGGGCCCCTCTGCTCTCTCACCTTGGGAGGGCTTCTGTCACAGTGGCCTGGGGACAGAGCCCTTTGCTCCCGTATCTGGTGCCCAGCTCGCCTGTTGTCTAGAAGGTCAGGGAGCTTAGTTTTGAAGGACCTCTCTCGGGGTGCCCGGCTGGCTCGGTGGAGCACGTGACCCTGAGTTCGAGCCCTGTGCTGGGCGTAGAGATGACTGAAAAATGAAATCTTTGAAAATAAAAAAAATCAAGGACTCTTCCTGCTAAACGTCAGGTGGTCGGTACAGTGGTTCCTGGTCAACACTGTCGTAGACGCGGTTTGCTCGTGTCGTACGACTTCTGGGGTAAACCGTAGGAGGCGGAGTTGACGGCGGAAGGGACGGTGAGCCGCACAGCGTGTCTCCAAGGAAGAGACGGAGGCTGTGTAGACGGGCGTGTGCCCCGCTGTGCCGATCAGAGTTCAGAGGCCGCGGCCTCCTTCGCTTTCAGTGAGTCACAAACGGGCTGTCTCCTCGCCCGCCACCTCCTCTGTGTCCTCGGCGTCAGGGAGGGGTAGAGCTCCGCAGCCCAGGAGGATCACAGATGACCCGGGCCGGTTCCTCTAAAGCTCGCCGAAAGCGGCAGTCCAGCGCTGGCGAGTTGGGAGCGGCACGTTGTCGCCGGCGCAGGAAGTGGGGTTTTGCAGCCTGAACTGTCCTGTCCCTGCTGCAGCAAGTTTCCGCTCAGGTTTCTGAGCCAGTGGCAGCCTTTGTTTCGCACGCTTAGCAGGCGACACGTAGCGCAGGGCTGCACCACGGGGGTGGCCGAGCCGGTGGGCGAGGTGCAGGAGTCCGGGCGGGCGAGCCTGTGGGCCAGAAGCCTCTGCCTGTGGCCCCTCCCGTCCCCTGCTCTGTGTTCTGGGAGCCCCCCACCCCAGTACTGGGAGAAACCCGTGTCAGGCAGACCCCACCTGGTCCAGGTCCCCAGGGACGGCGCTGCCGTGGGAGGCATCTTCCCGGACGACCTCTGAGCGCGCGTCCTTCCTTGCTCAGCTGTTCCCCGGCCGGGCGCCAGTCAGGAAGCTGCTGGAGACGCTGCAGGAGTGGCTGGCCAGCCTTCCCCTGGACAGGATCCCCTACAACGCCGTCCTCGACCTGGCCAACAACAAGATGCGGGTGAGCCCGGCCCCGGCCCCCGCCCGAGCTCAGGGCCCGCCCACTGCCGCCACCGTCCCGGTAGCCACCCCCTGACCCCGCGCTCTCCTCCCTCCAGCTCTCCTCCCTCCAGCCCGGTGCGTGGGGAAGGAGGGAGCTGGGCTCGGGTGCCATGGCACAACGCCTCCCCTCACCGTGTGGGAACCGCCGTGTCCCTCCGCGGTTTGCCGTGGTTTGTCCTGTTGCTGGGACGCTTTCTGTGCACCCCCCATCCCCGCCCCCGCCCCCCGCCTGTGGCGCTGTCAGCTCACCGGTTGGCGGGAGGCAGGCCGCGACGGAACGGGCAGCTTGCTCGGGTGGTGCGGTGGTCGGGCTGGTGCGTTATTTCAGTTTTCAGCAAACTCCTAACTCCCGGCCAGAAGACACAAGGCCCGCGTGGACGTGGGGTGAATGCTTGAAGCTCCCGCTCGGCTGCGGGCACGTGCCTCCCTATCCGTGGTGGCTGAGAATGTTCCACAGCTGGGCTTCTTAGTCTTGGTGGGGGGTGGGGGGGGGGTTGCATCTTTCAGGCTTTTCTAGTGTTCCCGTTTGTCCGGACACAGAGGAGCCCTTCCCCCCTCCCCGAAGGCAGGGAGGAACAGGCCACACTGCCCTGTTTGGAGACCTCCTTTCGTGGTGTAGACACTGTGCTGTCTCACGTGTTTGCTGCTGAATTTAAACACACAACGTGCTCAGATGTGCAGTTGGTGAAGTTTTAATAAACATACAGTCTGTGTAACCACCACCCAATCAAAGCAGAGGACGCTCATCAACTGTCTTAATTTTAACTATTCAATTATCTCTCTTTCTACCCGCCTCCCCCCGCCCCAGATTTCTGGAATATTCCTTATTAATCACATAAAGTGGGTTGGATGTCAAGGAAGCCGACCAGAGTTCAGGGGTTACACGTGTGCTCTCTGGAAACTGTTCCACACTTTGACCGTCCAAGCTGGGGCCCATCCAGAAGCGCTGGATGGCACAGGTAAGCCGTCCCCGTGCCGGTGCCTGCCTGGCATCGTGAGAGGCTGTATGCAAGGCCACACGTCACCGGGGCTGCCCGGGGGTCCCCTGCTCCAGAGGGGGGTTGGGGAGCTTCTCTCCACACCTTCTGCCCAGTCCCCGGGTGGGTGCTCGGTGCCCCAGAGACCAGCCTGTGCATGGCTGAGCCGCAGGAAATAAGTCCGAGAGTGAGAGCACACTGGCCAGGAATTCCTCTGCAGGGCAAACCCCTCATTTTTCTGCTTCAAAGAGCATGAGCGTCCGTGAAACCTATTTGGAGACGTGGGTTTGTTGTCTCTTGCTGGGTAACGACCCTGCCGCTTAGCAGCTTAGTTTCATCTCAGAGCATCTGTGGGTCAGGAGCTCAGACGTGGTTTGGCCGGGGTCCTCTCCCTGGCCTGTGGGCCCAGTGTCGGCTCAGGCTGGGGTCTCACCTGAAGTCTCCACTCGGAAGGGGCCCTCCTCGGCGTGGTGTCCTTCCCGTCTGTGTTCCCTGGGTGGGCGGTGAGGCGCCAGCCCAGCCTGCCTGGGGGTGGGGGGCTGTGACACAGCTCTGAGGCCGCCTGCACAAGAGGTTAGAAACCACAAAAGACTGACTTGGCTTGAATAACTTTGATTATCAGGAAAGCATGGTCGTGTTTTGTGCCCTGCACAAGACACCGAAAACTGGGCTGGGCTGTTTTATCCACCTTGGGCCGGGCTGCGTGTGCACTTCCCCTGCGAAGCGGGCCGCTGGTGGCCATGGGGTCGATGGCCTGCCTTCTCTAGCTGTTGGTTCAGTGAGGCGGCTTCGCTGTTTGTATCGAGCAAAGGCTGTGACTCACACGCCCGACACTCTTTCCAATAAGGCCGTAAACTTCTGGTTCTCTTTTGCTGCGTGACGACCTAAAGCAAACGCTGGGGCTTGGAAGAAACACCCTTTTGTTTGCTTGGGATCCTGTGGCTCGGCAGCGTGGGCGGCCCCAGCTCCCGCGTGGGCCCCGCTCAGGAAGGACCTTGGGGCCCAGGCGAGCCGGCACACGGCATCGCTTCTGTCACATCCTGTTGTCCCGCCCAGATCCACGGTGGGGGAGAGTCCGCCCGGCGCCAGGGAAGCGGCAAAGTCAGGTTGCGGGGGGCGTGTGCGGTCTGCGAACCCCTACCACCCTGGCTCTCCTCGCGGTGATCTCGGACCTTGCTGGGGGAGGTGGGGAGTGTGCCTGCTGACGGGCCGTCCAGGGGGCTACGCGGGGGCTCCCGGCACCGGCCCCAGTGCCGCGGCGGAACGGCGGCCGAGCGACAGTGCACGTGGTCAGAAAGATCTCCGGGGCGCAAACAGGCCGTACCCGAGGAGCGGGCCTCATGTCACACGCAAAGAACTGGGTCAGATGGACCCCGCCGGATTAGGTCTTGGAAGGTTTTTCCTCTCCTTCGTGCCTGTTTAAAGCCCATCGACTAAAAAGCCGCCGCGCTCTCTAATCCCCCACAGGTAGGGTTTATGGTCCTCGTCCACTCTGAAGATTAGGGTGGCCGGCCGCGCAGCAGTTTGGCGGGGAGAGGGAAGGAGGATTACCCAGTGATGGGCGGCAGCTGGCGGCCGGGGAGAGGCGGGCAGGCGAGGCGGCCATCGGGGGTCCTCCCCGCGTGCCCACCGTCCCACCCTGCACGCCACCCGCCGCCCTCGGGGACACGCCGAGCGGAGGAGAAAGTGGCCGTGCGCTCAGTGGGGGCCTTCTCTCGGTGAGGCCGGCGAGGCTGACGACAGATGTGGGGACCTGGGCCGAGGCCGGGCCCTCCCACCCAGAACCACAACTAGCAGCGAAGGAAGGGCTCACCCGCGAGGGCCTGCTGTTGATTAAGACGGATTCGGTCTCAGAAGCGTGTCTTTTTTTTTTTTCAATTATTTTGCTGCATTTCTTTTAATGCCGACATTTAATCTGTTCTAATCTCAGTCTTGTTTGTTGGCTCAATCCCCGTATTAGTTGTCTGAAGGGAACCGCGGGCGCCAGCCTCATGCCCGCCCCCCTCTTGCTGACGTGAGGGGTCCTCATTTCAGTGAGGTGCGGCTGTTTCCTTCTGCTGTCGGGGGGGGGGGGGGGGGGGGCAGGCTCAGCCAGCCCGCAGCCCCCGGAAGGTCTGGCTCATTGTCCTGGGTGCCGGGGCGCGTCCTGCGTGTTCGGGGTGGGGCAGCCCCGCCCCGCCCCGGGCACAGGGCCGCTCCTTCTGGCTCGGAAGGCGATTGGGCTCAGGCTCCCTACCCGCCCGAGCCCGGGGTTCCAGCGGAAACCCTGGGACGCACCCCACAGGGCTGCCGGTGTGTGTCCCCTCTCTCACTGCAGGTTTCGAGGGGGACCCACAGGCAGTGCTGCAGAGCATCAGGAGGTACGTTCGCACCTTCTTCGGCTGCAAGGAGTGCGCTGAGCACTTTGAGGAGCTGGCGAGAGAGTCCATGGGTTCCGTCAAAACCGCAGACCAGGCGACCCTCTGGCTTTGGAAGCAACATAACTTCGTGAACAACCGCCTGGCAGGTGAGCAGAAGCCACAGCGGGGTGGCCGGTGTGAGTGTGGCTGCGCTCCTGGGCCCCCCAGAGCGCGTCCTGCCGCACACGTACCGGTGACACCTGACCTCTGCCACTGTGCTGGCTGCCCCGGGGATTGCCAGGGGTGACCGCCCCTCCAGGCTGCCAGCGTCCTTGGCTTTCCAGACGGTTCTCCCCCTTCTGGGGCTCCTGGGCTGCATGGAAACTGACACGCCGCCTCCCCCTGGGGTCACCGCCAGGCCCCTGAGGACGTGTGGCACTGGCAGTCGTGGATCGTGATCACTTGTCAGTAAACGGTGTTTGTGCGATTACAATCTGCTCTCAGACAGGGAGCAAACCCCTCGAAGCAGTTTTGTTCCAAGACCAAATAGGGTGCATGTATTTTCTCAGAGTTAAGTAATTCAAACTGTTCCCAAATCAGTGGCAGATTAAAATTAGGCTTAAAAATAATTCCACTGACAAATAAATCTTAATAGAGATGAAGAGAAAATTCCACTAAACTATTGGTTTTTGTTTAATCCACCGCATTATAAAACATATTATAACTAAAGCACTAAAGAAAATTGGTTTTTCTTTGCGCTCAGAGCTGACCGCTGTGGCTCTGGTCGTGCGGCCACAGCGCTTCTGTGTTTGCCGGGGTTTGCCCGTGGCCGTCAGCTGCAGGGCAAGGCGTGTCCCCCGCGGCCCTGGTTCAGAGCCCCCACGCCTCTGCGTGTCGGGCCCGCCCCACTCCAGGAGCCCTGCGCGCCCCCTGAGTCACCGCGTCCCTCCTGGGTTCTGTAGCCGCCCCCACCCCCCCACCCCCCGCCCATGCTCCCTGGTCCCACCTCCGGCCTCCGGATTGGGACCTGGGCTCCCTGGAGGCCCCAAGACCTGCCCGGACCTCCCCGTGTCTGTAACGTGAGCATGTGTCGGTCCCCGGCAGGGTGGCTGGGCCCCCGTGGTCCGCACGCCCTCCCGCCCGTGCCTGCGGGCAGAGGAGAGGGTCTCCGTTGCTTCAGACCCATGAGGCCATGAGGCGGAGGCGTCTCATCCACGTTTACTTGCAGAAGCACCGGCAGGGCCGCAGGGCGGGGGAGTCCGGGAGCCGAGGGCGCCGTGCGCCACTCTTGCTGTGCTCGCGGCCCGTGTGGTCCTCGTGTCCGTCTGGCAGAGGCCCGGGGCCGGCCGACCCGCGGCCTCGCGCGCACGTGTGGCGCTGACACGCGTCCGGGCACCGCGTAGGCGTCGGCACGCGGGGCAGGTTCATGTTTATTTACCGCGTGGAGCCCGTGCCGGCCAGAGGGCGCATGCAGGTGAAGCCGTGCCGCGTGGCTCCGTTTTGTGACCGCACGTTTGCACGTGTGGAGGGGAAGGGCTCGCCCCACTGGGGTCGCGTCTGGAGCAGAACCGGGAGCGGGCTCTGCCAGGTTTTCTGCACACAGGCAGCCAGGTTTCCCTGTCGCAGGCGGGCCTCACGCCCAGAGTCGTTTTCGGAGATCCTCTTGGGGTTTGGGGAGGGGCGGGGGTGGGGGCTGCACACGCCTGAAGCACCTTGGAGCCGTCCACACCGCCGGCATCCGGGGCAGGCGTACGGGTGCGGGTGGGACACGCAGCGGATCATGTGGGGGCCTCGGGGTCTCGGGGGGCAGAGTAGCTCCGGGTGGGGGCAGGCCTGGCCAGGCGTGGAGCTTTCCCACCATCGTGGGTACCAGGGCCTGCCGGGGGCGCCAGGGGAGATGCGACATTTATACCGGGTACCGGGGGGGGGGGGGGGGGCAGGCGCCCGTGCAGGAGCGATGGGAGGTCACGGTGGACGTGGGGGGACGAGGGAAGGGTTCGTGGGGCACGGGCCCGGTCAGGGCACGGGTCAGGTCATCAGGAGGCACCTCGACTGTCGCTCTCTTTCCCCTCCTAGGCCATCTGAGCGAGGACCCCAAGTTTCCGAAGGTTCCGTGGCCCAGCCCGGACCTCTGCCCAGCCTGCCATGAGGAAGTTAAGGGCCTGCACAGCTGGAACGAGGGTCAGGTGCTCCTGTTTCTGAAGCAGCACTACGGCAGCGGCAACCTCGTGGACACGTACGCCGAGGACCAGGGAGACGCCAGCGACGGAGGCGGCCCGCCCGGGGGCGGGGAGCGCGAGAGGGGCCACGCTTCCCCAGAGGAGCCTCGGGGGGACCCGCGTGCCGAGAGTGCCCGTCCACCCAGCGTGCTGCCTCCCAGACCCCGCCTGTCCGAGGGCTCACAGCTCGGCCTGGACGGGAGGCTCCAGAGCGTGAGCTGGGCTGAGGGCCGCAGGGAGGCGGAGGCGGTCGTGCCCTTCCTGGGGATGGGCTTCTCCAGCCTGGACATGAGCCTCTGCGTCGTGCTGTACGTGGCCTCGTCCCTGTTCCTGATGATGATGTACTTCTTCTTCCGGGTGCGTTCCAAGCGATGGAAGGTCAGACACCACCGCCCGTCCGTGTAGAACCGAGCGGGACCACAGAAGCGCCTTGAGAAACAGCCCCACCGCGACACCTGCAGCTTTAACGATGACGGTCAGGGATTTTATAAACACATCAGACCTGGTTTCGTATCAGATGGCGTCTCGGGCCCCAGGTCCTCGTTCAACGAGTGGTTTTCCTGCCGAGGACGGGCCGCTGTTTGTGGGGCTGACTGCTGTCCGGGGGTCCTCCCTGGACGCCTCTACAGATCCGACAGCAAAAAGACATCTGTATTTTTACTCTTCTAGATCTGAAAACACGAGTGGGGAGTCCAGGCCAAACGAACAGAATTCTTCCCGCCTGCCTTCACCCTGGGTTTCTAGACGCACGTCGCGTCCTGCACCCTGGCTTGGGGTTTGGAGCACAGCCAAGCCCTTCCCTGCACCGGGAGGCCACCGGGCAGTGTCTTGCCACCAGCCGTGGCCGGAGCAGAGAGGGAGCTCGGCCGCCAGCGCACCCCACCCCCGGCCGCCTCTCGAAGCCAGTCAGGTCCTCGGAGATTCGCTTGTTTCTGCTGAAGCCGCTCACAGCCAAAGGGACGACTTCTTCGTCACCCTCGTGCTCTGCAGGCACCTTTTGCTGCAGATGCAGAGTCTGGAGAAAGAGGGAAGGGAAGAGGAGGGTTCGTGGTGTTGCTGCATTGCAAGAAACACCCCCCTGGCCGTGTGGAGCGGAGGCTGGGGACAGGATGGTGGCAGAGGCAGGGCCCGTGTTAATCTGGTGGCAGGACAGCAAACGGCCCGTCCCATGGCGCCGAGGGCGGAGCCCCTGGTGGGGGGGGAGGACACACTCCTCCGGAGGGGAGTCCGCAGGGGAACGAGCCCCTCACCCTCTGTGTCACATGGGGCGGCGCCTGCAGGATCTGCCGGTGACCTGAGAGGGTAGGACCCGAGGGCCCGGCGAGACGGTGACGCCCGGTGGCCCCCCGGAGGTGGCCTGTGCTGTCCTCAGCATCTTTAAGGCCAAATTTCATCCCCCTGAAGCTGTTTTATGAAGGGTCCTGGCACAGGGCCCCGGTGCCCCAGGTTTTGGTGATTGACTTTTTTACCGTTTGATGATTTTAGCACATTATTCGTAAAACCCAAGTGATTTAGAGGTAAGTTTGCCTCTGAAGACGTCAGCGGACAGAACGGACTGTGCCGTTCTCGTCGAGATCCTTTGTGACTGTCGGTCTGTCCCACAAACTCAGATGTGTCTGTGCTCTCGTGTCCGTGAGGTTCTAGTCTTTCCCACTCTGCCTAGTGTGTGCTCTGTGTTTACTAACCACAGTCGGCCACCGGCCTGTACCTGTTCGGGCGCCGCAGGCTGGGGGCAGTGGGATCTCACGGCCACGGCCTCGAGGCCGGTGGAGCTGGGCCCTCCCTGGGCGGCCATCAGAGCTTTCTTTCTGTTTGACACTTTTTTAACCCCCAGAAGCCTGTGTGTTTCGTACGTGGTCGTGTGCTTGGGTTCCTGAGGACCCCGTATTGTTTCCTTTCATTTAAAAAATCAGGCAGATTTACGCACAGAATCCGAAGGGAAACACTTAGCACCGTTAACTAAACTGCCTTTTGGTTCGCGTCAGATGCTTTTTCCTGCCCCGAGTGAGTTTCCTCACGTGGTGTGAACCGGCACCAGGTGGCAGGACGCGACCACTGCCAGAAGCTCCGCGAAACCCGTCGGAAAGGCCAAGACTGGCTCTGGGGCCCCTCACAACATCGCAGTCGGAGTCACCACCGTTTGAGGGACAAGTTTGAGGCTCCCTGAGGGGCCAGGCTTCCAGTAGTCCGCGGGCAGTCCGGGAGAGGTGGTTTGCCGAGACGGCCCCGGACGCGTGTCCCGTGGGCGCCTCATGTGGCCTGCTCAGAAGCGGGCACTACGTTTAGGCAAGGTTCAAGGTCTGTTTTCTAAAGCTGTAAGTATTGAGACTAATGAATTGACTAGTTCGGTAATTTAAATGGGTATTTATTTTTCATGGAGGGATTTTGATTAAAAAGAAGCTAATTGACATGGAAATGTCTGGAATTTCTTACCTGCAAGGAAAGTGAACGTTTTGTATTTAAGTGAACTATACTGTGCACATTTTTTAAATAAATAAATCTGACATTTGAGAAGATTGTAATTCTTTCCAAACTGTGAGCTCCCTGGAACAGTGATAGGAGTCGGGGTGCAGAAGGGAGCCCTCCTTCCCTTCCGGAGTTTGTGGAGCGGACATCTGAAATTCCAGAGCCTCTTGTACTGAACCAGACGCTGAGGTGGAAGGTGAAAACCGGAAGATGAATCATGGATTGTCTTCCTGGGGTCGATCTAGGCGGGAGCCGCCCGCGGGACAGCGGTTTTGGCCCAAGTCACACGGCAGGCAGATGGACTGAGATGGGACAACAGCTGAGACCCATGTGAATTGCAGGACTTAGGGCACCAGGGGCGCCCCGGTGAAGGGAGCCTCTGAGGAACCCTGGGAGAAGGGAGCCCCCAGGCACCTGTTTGTTGCCTCAGAGTCTGAACTGTTTGGATTTCTTCTCCTGCCTCCACCTTTTCTTTTGCTGGGGGCTGGGGGGTCCCCAGTCACATGTGGCTTCCCAGAGACCTGCTGGCTGCGGTTGCTGTGGATTCACCTTCCCAGCCAGGCCCTGTGGAAGCTGGTAGGTACCCCCCTCCCTGGCACGGGCAGCCCCTGGTGGTGCCAGCTGGGCAGGGCACTGACCGTTCACCATTCCCGGCCTGTGTGGTGCTGGTGTTCGTGTAGATCCCCCATCTGGTGACCCTTTACAGCCCTGGAGTCCTGAGGAGTGTCTGTTGGGGTCTCCCCGGGTGCTGCTCCTCAGCTGTCCTGGGGGCGTGGGGTGGGGGGCCTGCCAGCAGGAGATCTGGGCAAGAGGTTGTGAATGCAACAGGTTCCTCAGGCCAGCAGCAGCAGCTAATTGCTGAGCCACACCTGGAGCCAGGGACTCGTGGGGGCCTGGGCTGGAGGCCAGTGGGGCTGGAGGGGCCACCTGCCGAGTCCTGGACTCTGCCACGCAGGGCAGGGTGGACCGCCCACTTACTTCAAATCCCCAAGCCTCTAGGCTGGCCTGGAGCTCAGGGCAGAGCCGGCAGAAGAAGCTGCCTGCAGCGGCAAAGGGAGGGGCCGTGGGGAGGGGATAAGCCTGGCTGAGGGACTGGGGGTCCTGGGGGGGGGGGGGGGCGGGGGGTGTGTGGCCTGGAGCCTGAGGAGAGGAAGTGGGTAAGGAGGAATCTGGGGGAGGGTGGGGGAGCTGGTGGAGAGACCAGAGACCTAGGGAGGTGGGGAAGTGAGGAGGAGGGGCTGGGGGAAAGGCAGGCAGAGTGGGGGTAGGGGGTGGGGGACAAGGGCCTGGGGAGGTAGGGAAATGGGCAGGGCAGGGGGGAGGTTGGTGCAAGGACAGAGGACCTAGGGAGGTGGGATGGTGGGGAGGAGGGCTGGGGGAAGAGGGTGGTGGGCGGAGTTAGAGGACGTGGGGAGGGGTGGGGGACAGGGGGCCTGGGGAGGTGGGGAGGTGGGGAGGTGGGCAGCCGCGCGCCTCCTTCAGCACCGCGGACAGCGCCCGGGCCCAGAGTCTCCCGCCTGGCCACACCGCGCACCACAGGCTCGCCGTTCCGAGGCTCCCGGGACCTCGGGGAGCTCCGAGCCCTCCCCCGGGGTGGCAGAGGAGGAGGGAGGAGGGCTGCCCGGGGCCACTCGGGCCTCATCTTCGGCCTGGTGGTCGCCATGCTGCTGGAAACCGAGCTGGGTAGAGACAGAGACCGGCCCGGGGCCCCCGGGGCCGCTGCCGTCTGCACCTTCGGTGGGACTCGGGGTAAGGACCCCCGTGAGCCCCTTGGCCTCCAGCCCGAGCAAGAGCACCCACAAGGGGAGAAACGGCAAGGGTGGCAGAGTCAGGCAGAGGGACAGCGGGGAGGAAGGGGCCCAGGACAGCAGAGAACAGAAGGGGCCCTGCAGGCGCTGCTGGGGCGGAAGGGATAGGGCAGAGTGAGGGGCGCCAATTTCCTCCAGACTCCACGCCCCTCAGCTGTCCCACACAGACCTCCTAACCGCCCAACAGTGCAGAACTGGGACCCCTGGGCTGGATCTCCCGCCTGAACCACCCTCCCTAAGGGCCACTACATTGCCATGGACGTTGTGAAATAATGGAGGCATTGCCGGCAGGCTGGCCAGATGCTGAGCGTGTGGGGCCGCCACCTCCCGGACCCGCTGTCTGCTTGTCCCTTCCCCCCTCGAACCACACTTGGTCCCTCTAGGCAGGCCTCTGCAAGCAGCTGACACTCAACAGGCGACACCCCAGCACACCCAGCACCCACTCGGCTCCCCAGCGTGAGCACCCTTGCCCTGTCCTCTGGGTAACAAGTGTCATATGAGCCTTCGCTCAAAACCGTGAGACTTCGGGTCTGCTGGGATCTGGGAGGCGCTGTGTCCTGCCCACATCCTTCCAGGCTGGTCCCCTTGTTGAAGTGCACAGCAGACCCGGCAACTGGAGGCCAGGAGAAGGAGCGTAGGACTGCCCACTGCCAGTCCCAGGTGGAGGGACCTGAAGGCTGGCATAAACCCCGCCGCTCCCCAGCACTGCCTGGAGTGCCTGCCCTCACCAGCCCCAGCCCGCAATGGCCCCACACTGCTGTGTCTTAATTATTGGACCGGGGGCAGGATATTGGAAAATTAAGTGTGGGACCTGCATTCTGGGCAATCTGGGGCGCTGTGGGTGAGGAGGAAAGTGAGGGCGGACCCCGACTTTCCCAGCTCTGTCCTTCCTGACCTGAGTCTTGGTCGCGTGTCCAGGCCGAGGACACCGGGTGTACCTGCCGGGAATCGCCCTTCTTCTCTGTGCCCATTCTGGTGGCGGTTCTCAGGGTGGGGCTCAGAAGCTGGTCAGAGCGGGGAGGTCTGAGGTCCTGTCTGGCTCCTGGTGGCTTGGCTGAGAGCCTTTTGGCGCCACACTCGTCCTCGCTGGGTCTCGGGTCGCGTTCTTGCCGACCAGACGTTGTCACCAAGCCTCCCAGCCCCGTCTCTCAAGCGGCTGTAGGACTCGGCTCCTTCCGGGACCGCCCTCCCCGGACCCCGAGCCTACCCGCGAGCGTGCACGCCGGAGCCCAGGCCTCAGCCCTCGGCTCCGGGCAGGTTAGCTGCGGGACCGGGGCAAGCGCCCGCGGGCAGCCCTGGCCCGGCTCCTCCCGTGACTGTCCCCGCCTTCGGGCCGGGCACTTGGGGGGCGCCCGGGCACCCGGAGTCCCCGCGCAAAGGCGCGCAGAGCCGGCGGACGGCTGGGGCGCGTCTCAGCGACCCCCCCACCCCGGCCCCGCCCCGCCCCGCGTCGCGGCCCCGCCCCCCCGGCCGCTCCGCCCTCCGCGCGGCCTGAGGCTCCGGGCCCCAGGGCGGCCCGCGGGCGCGGCGCCCAGCAGCGCGGGGAACAGCTCGGACACCTGCCTGGGGCCACCGAAGCCGTGGCCTCGCCGGGCCCCGGGAAAGTTCGGGGCGGGAGAGCAGCGGCGCCAGGAGACGGGTCCCATGGAGGCGCGCGGGGAGCTGGGCCCCGGCCGCGAGTCGGCGGGCGGCGACCTGCTGCTGGCGCTGCTGGCGCGGAGAGAGGACCTGCGCCGAGGTGGGTGCCCAGGCTGAGCGGCCGCCCCGGGGACAGCCGGGGGTCCTCGCTCCTTTCCGGGCCTGGCCACGGAGGTGGCGGCAGACAGGGGACCGGGGAGGGCACGGGTGCAAGGGCCCCAGCAGCGAGTTAGCGTGGGGGCCCCTGGAGCTGTGTTGTCGGCTGCGTGGTCGCAGCGCCGCACTGCTCAGGCCGGAGAGTCCGAGGGGTCCCAGGACCGATTTAGCAAACCCTCTCCCTTATCAGGAGAGTAAGTGGATAGGACCGCGCAGCTCAATGACCACGGGGCAAGAGGATCCCCGAGAGGGCCGACCCCACCCAGACCCTCCACACTTTCGGGGCGGGGGGGGGGGTGGGGAGAAAGAGAGGCAGAGGCAGGGGCCAGGGGGTAGAGCTGGAGCCCGCTGGCAGGTCGCTCCTGGCGGGGATCTTGTCTGCACCCATACGCACCTGCTGACTGGCCGGCTCCAGACGGTTCTCAGGACCCGTCTACAGGAAAGACCCAGCCTCCCGGTCCAGCTTCCCGGTGGCACCAGCCTTGCCCCCCGCTCCCCTGTGCATTGCTTCCAGAGGAGGGCCATCGGCAAACGTTCTCTGGCCCGGGAGACCACGGGAAGGAGACGGAGGCGGGCCTGGGCCGGCGGGGAGTGGCAGGGACGGAGCAGGTGGGAAACAGGTTACATCCAGGCTAGGGGGGTGGGGGGGAGGCTCATCCGTCCCCTACTTATTTATTTATTTATTTTTCCCACGGTTCCTGGGAGGGGTTGGCCGCAGGGGCTGGGAGGAAGGGGTGGGAGGGCGGAGGGAGAGGGAGGGAGGGGAGGCGGGCTCCGAACGCGATCGCTCAGGAGAGCTGACCGGGAGCAGGCGGCCGGGCCGAGGCTCCGCTGGGCCCCGCGGGTGCTGAGGGTAGGAGACCCCGCCGAGGCTGGAGCCGCCATGCAGCGTAAGGCCGGGGTCGCAAGGCTTGGCGGGGAGCGCGAGGGGCGCGCGGCGGGAGCGGCTTTTGCAGGACGCGGGGCCGGGCTGGAGGGGGGCGGGGGGGCGAGCTCGGCCGGGCGCTGTCCGGGCCGCGGTGCTGAATCCGCGCGGCGCGGGCCCGCCCGGCCACCAGCTGTGGGCCGGCTGCCCTGGAGGCCCGCGAGGGGGGCCCGGGACGCGCGGCGGATGCCCGCGCTCCTGCACCTGGGGCCGCGGTTTGGCCCGACGCGGGATCGCGTCCGTTTGGAGTTTCCCGTCGCTCCGGACGTAGGTCGATCGGGTTCTTTCAGGAGGGAGGCCCTTCTCTGGTCCCCCACGCACTGCAGGCCGGCCTGGAGCGGGAGGGGCCGGCGGCTGGCCAGGAGGGCACCGCGAGGTGGGCACGGTGTTCGCACTGGTTCCAGTCCTGCCGCTGGCTCTCCTCTTCGGAAGACCTTTTCTAAATCAACAGGGACACTCACCCCACGGGCACCCTGCAAAGCCCCTTATGGGCCAGTGGCTCCCGCAGGCCACTCCAGAGTTTCCCCAGCCTGGCTCCCCCAGAGGCCTGCCGTCCCGGGGCAGCAGGACCAAGTGTCCCAGCAACTCTTGTCAGGCACCAGCGATTGAGTCTGGTGACCAGGATGCATTTGTCCAGCCCATGCATAAGTACCCCCCAGGGTTCCCAAAGATGACAAGGACACCAGTGTTCGCGTTGGTGCCTGCAGACAGGGCCACGGGGCTGGGTGGCCATGCTGAAACAAGCAATCTCCAGCTGCAATGATATTTAATTGTGCAAAATAATGATGGGGGTTGGGTGGTGGGTGCCCCACGACCATGCCTTGCCTCCTGGTGACGGAGAGAGCCCGTAGGGCGGGATTTTCATTTGAGCTCAACGTGCACCCTTCGTGCTAACTGGGAACACTTTGCAATCAACGGTGTCTGGCCTAACGGGGCGGCCTGGGCCCCTTCCTGCTCAAGGGCACACTTCTAAACCGTTTTCAGTTTCCCCCAATTTTAACCGTGGGCCCGGCTCTGGACTTTGGTGCCGGGCGCTCGCTACGCTTGGCAGGCCAAGCAGCCACTCGTGCCAGCTGGGAAAGACGGGTTGCGGGGAAGGGGGTGTCCCTTGGCAGCCCCGGCCGGCCCCGGAGGCTGGAGCGGGAAGGTGACTTCCATGCTCTCTCCGGGCGGCACCCCTGACCGTGGCGGATCCTCGGCCTGCAGAGATCCCGCTGTGTGCCGGCTGTGACCAGCACATCCTGGACCGCTTCATCCTCAAGGCGCTGGACCGCCACTGGCACAGCAAGTGTCTGAGGTGCAGCGACTGCCACGCGCCCCTGGCCGAGCGCTGCTTCAGCCGCGGAGAGAGCGTCTACTGCAAGGACGACTTCTTCAAGTGAGTGCGGCCGAGCCCCCGCGGGGAGGGCAGGGGGGAAGTCTGCTCCCGCCAGGTCGGCCCCTCCCGCCACCCATGTGGGGAGGGGGCAGGGGCAGGGTTTGGGGCAGTTCCGCTGCAGCCCCGGCCTGTGAGGCCAGGCGCCTAATTTTTCCTAGGTAATTAATTTTGTAAATCATGGGAACAGTCGTTCAAAAGATAACCCAGGTTTGCAGAACTTGATTGGATCTACTCCTTCTTAACTCTGGTCTTGTTTTTGTCCTTAATGCTCGGGAGGGGGTGCTTTCCAGGCACAAGCCTCGGGGGTCTAAGAGACCTGGCCCACGGATCCAGCTTCCTGACCCGGCCCCCAGGGCCCCCGGGGGTCCCTTCTCGGTATTCTGTGCGGCTCCGCCGAGGCTGCCGGGCCGGTGATTTAGGGGCAGGGCCGGGGTGAGCCTCCCTCCTGAACCGCCCAGCGCGGCGCCCCGCTCGCCGCTCTCCAACCCGCTCCGGGCGAAGGAGCCGCCAAACGCCGCGCTGAGCCGCGCCCTGTGCGTCCCGCAGGCGGTTCGGGACCAAGTGCGCCGCGTGCCAGCTGGGCATCCCGCCCACGCAGGTGGTGCGCCGCGCCCAGGATTTCGTGTACCACCTGCACTGCTTCGCCTGCGTCGTGTGCAAGCGGCAGCTGGCCACGGGCGACGAGTTCTACCTCATGGAAGACAGCCGGCTCGTGTGCAAGGCGGATTACGAGACGGCCAAGCAGCGCGGTCAGTGGGCGGGTCCACCCACCCTCCTGTCCCCGTCTGCAAAAAGAGGCTGGCGCCCGTCGGGTCGGGGCGCGGAGGGATCCCCACGTCCAGCGCCCGCCGAAGCGCGCTCGCGCGGGGACGCGAACTTAAGCGCCTTCCCTGCAGGCCTGGGGTGGGGACTGGGGCTGGAGCCGGGTGGGGACAGTTCACAGGGCGGCCGGGGTCTCAGCGGCCTCCTCACTCGCGGGCGCAGGGAGGCTGGTCTGGATTGGGCGGATTATCACCCCTGGTCTGAGTTATCGCCCCGAACCCTTGACCGCGAGGATCCGGCCTTACGCACAGCCTCGGAACAAAGAGCAACCGGGAGGAGGGGAGGTGGGAGGTGGGAGGTGGGAGGCGCGGGCCGGCGGGGGCCGCGCGTTCCTCCTTGCGGCCCAGGTCGCGGCGCAGCCGCCCCTCCGCCCGGGCCCGGACGCGCGCCAGCCGCGTCTTCCCCGGGGTCCCCGCGCCCGGGCGGGGTGGGGGAGGGGGCGGTGGGGTGCGTCGGGCGGCCGAGGCGCCCGGCCTCACCCCAGCCCTCGCGGTGCAGAGGCGGAGGCCACGGCCAAGCGGCCGCGCACGACCATCACGGCCAAGCAGCTGGAGACGCTGAAGAGCGCCTACAACACGTCGCCCAAGCCCGCGCGCCACGTGCGCGAGCAGCTCTCGTCGGAGACCGGCCTGGACATGCGCGTCGTGCAGGTCAGCGCCCCGCGCCCGGCCGCGCCCCCAACCCCTCCGCTCCCCGCCGCCAGGCCGCTCATCACCCCCACCCCGCCCCCGCCCCGCAGGTGTGGTTCCAGAACCGCCGCGCCAAGGAAAAGCGACTCAAGAAGGACGCCGGCCGGCAGCGCTGGGGCCAGTATTTCCGCAACATGAAGCGCGCCCGCGGCGGCTCCAAGTCCGACAAGGACAGCGTCCAGGAGGAGGGGCAGGACAGCGACGCCGACGTCTCCTTCACCGGTAACGGCGGGCCGCCGCGCCCCCCGGGGCGCCGGAGCCCCCGCATCCCCGGGAGCCGCAGCCCGGGAGTCCCACCGCACCTGGGCCCACTGGGCGCCAGGAGCCCGCAAACTGAACTTCCTCGCTAGGGGACCGTTGATGGACCCTGGCCCCCACCGTCCCCCAGCCGTGGGGTTTGGCCCCTGGGGCGCTGCTCAGCTTCTCCCCGGGGGGGGGGGGGGGGACAGCCCCGTGGGCCACGTGTCCCGCAGCAGGCTTTCTCATGGGGAAAGGGTCCAGGCCAACCCTCTGGTTCCTGGCCCTTGCAATGATTTTTTTAGGAAAGTGGGCAGCACAGTTCTGGGGTAAGTGATGAAAAGTCTTGGCTGTTTGGAGCGGGGGGGGGGAGCCCACGGGGGGGAGCCCACCCTCCTCTGTGGGGTCTGATTGTCTCAGTCTCGGTGCCAGGGAGACCTCTTTCTTACCCCTTGGTGCCCGTCCTCAGTTTCTGCAAGAGATTCTCTTTGGCTGCACTGTGACCTTGGGCAATGAGTCACGCTGCCTCTCTGAGCCTCAGTTGAGCTGTCTGCAAAATGGGATTAGTGGAGTCTGTGCTACCTTTCCCAAAGCCGTCTCGGGGACTGTCCTGCAACTCTGGGTTTTGACTGGTTTTGCTCCCCCCAGGGGATCCCACCGTTCCTCAGATGCTGGGTGGGATTGAGCTGCACAAGCACGGGGGCCGAGGGCAGCAGGAGTTCTAAGTGCAGAAGAGGCGGGCCGGCCACTGCTGGGGGAGGGGCACTGAGGGCAGGAGGGGGAGGAGGGCGGGCCCTGAGCTGCACAATCCACTTCCGTTGCAGATGAGCCGTCCATGGCCGAAATGGGCCCTGCCAGCGGCCTCTACAGCAGCCTGGGGGAGCCCACCCCAGCCCTGGGCAGGCCCGCGGGAGCCCCGGGCAGCTTCCCGCTGGAGCACGGAGGCCTGGCCGGCCCGGAGCAGTACCGCGAGCTGCGGCCCGGCAGCCCTTACGGTGTCCCCCCGTCCCCAGCTGCCTTGCAGAGCCTCCCTGGCCCCCAACCCCTTCTCTCCAGCTTAGTCTACCCAGATGCCGGCTTGGGCCTGGTGCCCGCGGGGGCCCCAGGTGGGCCCCCGCCCATGAGGGTGCTGGCAGGAAACGGACCCAGCTCTGACCTGTCCACGGGGAGCAGCGGGGGCTACCCCGACTTCCCTGCCAGCCCTGCCTCCTGGCTGGACGAGGTGGACCACGCTCAGTTCTGACCGAGGCCCCCGGCTCCCCCGAGCGCCGGCCATGAGGGGTGAGGGCTGCGGTGCCGCCCCGCCCCCCACCCCCGGCTGGGTGGCCTGGAGCCGCACGGCCCTCCTTGCCCGAAGTCCTGGACCTCCGCGGGATGCAGGCGCCACTGGCAGCAGTGGGGGACAGGATGAGGGCCTCGAGAGAGGGCCACACCCCGCAGCCCCTCCCTCGGGCGCAGAGGGCGTCCTCCTCCCTGGACCCGGGGCCGGCCCGCCCGCGGCCGCCCAGCGAGCCTTGTTTTGTAAGCAGATTCCTCCCTTTGTGGACCAATTAACTGGACGCTTGCTGTTTCTAGACCCGAGCCATCACCCGCCCAGGCTGGGCCTTCACTCCGGGCCTCGCTCCACACCGTCCTCAGGCGGGAAGATGCTTCTCTTTCTAAAACCAAGAAAATAGTATGAACCGTGCTTTTATTTCCCAAGCTCCATCTGCCTGAGCTGTGTAGCCCCGCGTGAGGTCGGAGATGGGTCGGTCTCCTCTCTCCAGGCAGGAGGTGGCCGAGGGGGGGGACCACGCCTGTGTCCTTCCTGGTCCCTCTGGGAGCCTCCCTGACCCCAGCCCCCACCTTCCCAGGAGCCTCCTCTCCCCTCTTCCCTGGGGCAGCTGGCTCTGGATCTTTCTGTTCTTGACTCCACTGCCCCTCCGAAGAGATGCCACTCCCGGGCGCCCTTCTTCTCCACGAACAACCTTTAAGGCCGTGGGGACCTCCCTCCCTGTCACAGCCACCCCCAGGCCCTCAGCGTCCAGGCCACGCCCAGCCCACCGATTTCCGTTGCCAAACAGCCTGCGGCTCTCCCTCTGGGAGCCGCTCTAACTGCCTGAGGATCGGGCGCCTCCTCCGCCCCCGACGACAGCGTGTAGCCGCCCGCCCCAGACTCACAGGCCGGCCGCGGGTGAGGCCCAGCTATCCCCACAAACGTGCATCCCAAGCTACCTGTTGGTTCTGTGGACGTCCCGTGTTTTTATTTACTCTTTGACCATCGGCTCTTTCCAAGACTTCAATAAATTTGTCGCTTATGGTCTAGAGGGTCCGTGTGTTGAGTGGGGCTAGGGGTGCGTGGGGCAGAGGGGGCAGTTCTCCGGAAACGGGGAGGCTGGTGGGAGTAGCCGCCGCTCCTCCTCAGGGGTGGCACCATTGGGCCCCTCTGTCCCTGGATCTTGGCCAAACTTCTGAGCACCGGAAGGAGACGTGGGAGAAATGGGGGGGGGGGGTTGCTGGGGGCCCGGTCCCTGGGAGAGACAGGGGCTGGGGCGGCCCGGGAATGTGTTCACAGCTGGAGCGGCACCGTGGTGAGGACGGTGTGGAGTCGGCTGGTCAGGAGGTTCACGGCACGTGGTCGTGGGGGTCTTGCCAACTTGGACTCCACTCCTCGCCATCTGTGACTTGCTGTGTGATGCTGGGGAAGTGAGCCGCCCCCTCTGAGCCCTCCTGCGAGGTGGAGACAGAGGTGGCAGCCCCTCCAAGGGAGATGTAAGGAGAGGGTCTGTGCGCTTGGGGCCTCCCCTCGCCCGGCAGGTGCGCCACCGGAGGGCACGACCCGGCCCTGTGGGCCTCCACTGCATTTGGGGCACCGGGGCGGTCGGGGGAGGGGGGGCGGATGAGCATCCAGTGCAGGGAAGAGGGGTTGACGCTGGGAAGGAGGAGCGGCGTTCCTGGGAGGAAGGTCCCGCTAGCTGCAGGCTCACGTGCCCCACAGGGCAGCCCCCGGGACAGGGAACGGAGAGGCACCAGGAGAAGATTCGGGGCAGGACGCAGGGGCCCCGAAACCCTTCCGTGGGGGGCGTGGGGCAGGGAAGAGCCAGCCTAGGGCAGCAGGGTCGGAGGCACCTACCCGGAGCAAAGGCGTGGCACCCGGAAGTGTGAGCGGTTCTGGGTTAGCCAGGGAGGATGGTGCTCAAAGGTCAGGGCCACCCAGGGGGTGGTGGGCGGGGTCCTGGAGGGGAAAGGGAGCCCCCCCCCCCCGGGGAAGAAAGAAGCCTGGTCGGAGTTGGGATCTGGGGGCCCCGGTGGCGGCGCAGGAGCCGGCGCTGTCTGACCTGGTGGCCCCGAGGGGGCGGGCGTAAATCCTCAAGTCGCCCCCTCTCCTGCTGGAGCCCCTCCCCCAGGCCGCCCGGGACCTTTTAGGCGCTGACAGGTTAATAAAGTGCTAAGTGTCCCCGCGGGGCCCTCCGCCTGTTGGCAGTTGCTGCCGAGCGCGCTCCAGCTGGCGGCGCGTCGATAATCCCAGAGCCAAGTCAGTGCCGCGGAGCTGGGGGCGGGCGGCCTCCCCCCGAGACCCCCGGGGCCGCCCAGCCCGAGCGCGGAGACCCTGGCGGGTGTCGGAGGGGACACGTGAGACGTACCCAGGCACCTGGCAGATGTGCTCGGCCATCAGACCCACAGCCGCCCCGTCCCCGCGGAGCCTCCCCGTCCTCGGTATCCCCATCCGAGCAGAGCGCCAGCTGGGCAGGACCACAGCTCCCACGTCCCGGGACCACAAAGCCCATTAGCCGGGTGGGTGTGGGCGGCCAGGGGCTGGCGCGGCGGTGGGAGGGGTGCCCAGGGGGGCCCTGCCCGGGACGACCCGCGTTGCTGGTGAGGAGGAAGGCAGCCGCCCGGCTGGCAGACCCTGGGGTGGGGGAGCCCTGTCGCGGGTTCGGGGCCCCCTTGAGCTCGCGAAGCTTTTTGTGAGGAAGGGCAGGGTTGTTAACTATTTTTTTCTTTTTTCCTTTTTAAAGCAGGCTCCACGCGCAGCGCTGAGCCCAGCTCGGGGCTCGAACTCACAACCCCGAGGTCAAGACCTGAGCTGAGATCAAGAGTCCGAGGCTCAACCGACTGAACCACCCAGGCGCCCCTGTTAACTTCCGAACCCAGCGATGTATTACATTATCGAACGTGAATACCTGAATAGCGTAAATGATAACATCAGCCGACACATAAAGGGTCTTCTCTTAAGTATAAAATTTGCACAAGGGGGGAGCCTCAAAGGATGATTCCCAAAGCAGGGACATCTCCCTCCCTGAGACCCACTCCCCTCCCTGCTTCGCCTCCCTCCTCGCCACCCCACCCCCCGCAGGACTGGCCGGCTTGTTGGGGGACCGGCCCCCCAGATGTGGACAGGAGGGGGTTGGGGTCCAAACCCTGGGGACTTGCCTGCTTGAGTAGCAAGGCTATAAATCAGTGGGTTTTCAAAGGAATCAGTCTGGAGCGCTAAATCCCAGGGGCTGTAATGATCAATTCTTTAAGCCCATAATTGTTCAAATTACTCTGAGCAACATAAAACATTAATTTTAAGAAATTTAATAGAAAAAAGCTCTTTAAATCCGCAACGAGATAAATGACACCCAGCACTGCGACCTTTCTCCATACCTTGGTGACATTGAATAATCTGAAAGGTATTCACATTTTCATTCTTCGTGGAAAATGTTGACAAGCTTTTGGCCGTGGGCGAGGTGTGCGGCCGTGCGGAGGGCCCCCTCCCCCTAATTAATGGGGGAGCCACGGCTTCATGAAGCAGGATTTTCATCAGTCTGCCTGGGCGACGTGGCAGAACCCACCCCTCTTGGAGATGAAGCAACATGGCTCATTTTTTACCATAAAGATATTCCCTCCTGACCGGCGGAGCCCCCTCTTGGCATTCAAAAATAGACGGGGCGCTAAGAAGCCGCTGTCACGCGGGCGGAGCGTGCGTGGGGCCCGAGGCCAAACCTGAGGGAAAACTTCGGGTTCCGCAGGCCCCAGAGTCAGGGACGCGAGTGTGCCCGTGGGTGTGGCCGTGGGGCTCGCCCCTGGAGGGGTGGCCACAGGCCCCCAGGGGCACGCACAGCCCTCAAACCCTCGGTTCCATGCGCTCCTGAGAAACCGTCCAGGGGAGCCGCCGTGGGGGCCCACTCGCTGACACCTGCGTGGGGAGCTGGGGCTGAGCCAGCTCCTGGAGAAGGCGGGGGGGTGGTGCCCCCGGCTCCCTGCCAAGCCCCTCACGTCTGTCCTTAGGGGTCTTGCAGAGCCAGGCACCAGAGCCCAGGGTCGGGGTGAACTGGCCCAGGCTCCTCCCAAGCTGTGTGACCTCGGGCAGTGGCTCAACCTTTCTGAGCCCGCACACAACAGCATCACACCCTGGCTTCCCGGGTCACTGCGAGGGGAACAGGCTATGGGCTCAGGCTATGGGCTCGGGTGAAGGGCTGGGCAGAGGTGGGGACAGCGAGCGCCTAAAGCACCTTCTCAGGTGTGGAGGGCAAATCCCACGCAGAGGAAACAGCCCGGCCAGACCCGCGGCATCCCCAAGACTCGGGGCTCTGTGACCGTGAGCACGCAACCCCCGCTCTGGGAGGACAGGGCTCTGAGCCGCGGGGGGTCTGGGTCGGGGAACCTTGTTGGGTTGTCACAGGGGGTCAAAAAGCCCCTGGCCCGCTGCCCTGACTGTGTCACATCAGAGCTGCTCCGAGAGGGGGGATGGGCGGGCTGCCCTGTAACCTGTAGGTCTTGGTGGCTGTGAGGGAAGCGGGGTTGTGTGCACAGGCTCCTCCCCACCTCCGATCGGAGCGCCCAGGTCAAGGTGTCCTCTGAGCCAGGTGCCGGCGTGGGGGGCCCAGGCCACCGCAGGAGTGTCTCATGTCCTTCTGCCCCGCTCCAGCCCGTGTCGGCCCCAACAGTGGGTGAGACGGAGGCAGGGCGCGGGATTGCTGGGGGAGGTCATGCACTCAAGGTGATTGGTCTGGAAAGACCCCAATCCAGAGGAGACGCTGTCACAGAGGGGTCCCCTCTCTCTGAAGGGTCCCCTGCCCCTGAGGGTCCCCTGTCCCCGAAGGCCTCTTGTCCCTGAAGAGTCCCCCATCCTTGAGGGCTCCCCGTCCCTGAGGGGTCCCCTGCCCCTGAGGGTCCCCTGTCCCCGAAGGCCTCTTGTCCCTGAAGAGTCCCCCATCCTTGAGGGTTCCCCGTCCCTGAGGGGTCCCCATCCCTGGGGGTCCCCCATCCTTGAGGGCTCCCCGTCCCTGAGGGGTCCCCAAATCTGGAGGTCCCCATCCTTGAGGGGTCCCCGTCCCTGAGGGGTCCTCACCCCTGGGGGTCCCCCATCCTTGAGGGCTCCCCATCCCTGAGGGGCCCCCTGTCCCCGAGGGCCCCCAAACCTGAGACCACCATCATCCTGTCCCCCACATCCACGGCCCGTCAGCTGTGGGCCGAGAGGTGGCTCCTCGTCTGTGACAGGGTGATCTAGTCAACAGCACAGGAGGAGGCACGCACCAGGGGCCTCGAGGGAAATCGAGTCAGAACCGCAGTGTGAGAAGCCACCGGAGCCCCACGGGACGGCTACAAGCAGGGCAAAGCGGACAGCAGCAAGTCCTGGCAAGGACACGGGGGGACCGGGGCCTGGCGTGCTGCTGCCGGGGACCTGGGGCCGCAGACCATGGGGACAGCAGCCCCCCCCTCTCCTCAGACATCTGGCATTTCCACTCCCCCAAGGGGCTGAGAACAGGAACCCAAACAGACACCCGAATACGAATGTTCATGGCAGCACAGCAGCGCAAATGTGGACACAGCCCGACGGCCATCAGGTGATAAATCGATAGGAAAAGGGGGCCCGTCCTTGTCGTGGCAGCCGTGGCACAGCACCAGCCGGGAAGACAGCAACGCGCCCACACGCGCCACGGCTCCACGGACCTTGAAACAGCCTGCGGCTGAAAGAAGCTGGACACAGAAGGCCACGTGTTGTATGATCTACGTCATAGGAAATGCCCAGAACAGGGACAGCCACGGACACAGGAGGACGCGGGGCCGCGTGGACATGGGGTGTAGGACGTGGCCGCTGATGTCGGCCTCGTGAGGTGCCAGAAACGGCCCCCAAGCACAGAGGGCGTGGGCCACACGCCGCGGCACGGCCGATTTGACCACGTGGGCCTGTCACCTGCGGGGTGGGGAGAGAAGGAAACCCAGCGGTGCCCGTGGGGGGTCTCCCACTGCTGGGTGGCGGGGAGGCTCCGCCGTGGTGGGACGTGCAGAGTCCACGCCGCCCTGGGCCCAGCGGGCAGTGCAGGGGGGCGGCCCTGGCGGCAGAGGGACCCTCCCCCGATGAGCACAGCTGGCCTGGGACTCAGTGCCCCCTCCCCGGGAAAGGGCCCGTGTCCGGGGAGGTCTGACCCGGTGGCTGAGCAGAGAGGGCATCTCCAGCCCCCAGACGCACCGGCCGCCGGCCTGGTGGTCGTCTACAGAGCGGCTCCGTCCTGTCCCCCGGCCTAAAGCTCTCCCGGAGACCCCTGACCATTGTCCCGAGGGCCAGCCCGCCCTGACCACCAGCTTTGTTTGAACTCCAGGAAGGGCAGGGGTCGAGACCCGTGATGTTCCAGGGTGACACGGCGAACACGCCCTTTTCACGTGCCCCCCTCCCCCATTTTTTTCTCTGCTGGCAGAATGCCGGCTGCAGACGGGGCGGGCAGAGTCTGCACTCTGGAGAGGCTCCCCTCGGCCTCCCTGGAGGACAGGAGGCGGGTGGCCAGCCGCCACCAGCTCTGAGCCGCGGGGGCCTCCTGTCCCCTTCCCCCCCACGACAGCTGGCAGGGCCTAGAGAGGGATGGCGGAAAGGACAGCGCCCCTGGAGCCCCACCGTGTGCCGGCATCTCATGTGGTACTCACTCTTCCTGGAACCTGAGGTCGCTGTGTCCACAGCCACCCCGCCTCAGGGCCCTGGCACCCTGGGGCGGGGTTTGGCGGGAGCCCCCAGACTGTTTCCCTGGGAGAATGCCAGCCCCCCCGCCCCCCATAGCCAGGCCCATCCTGGGGGCCGCCTTAGAGGGCCTGGTGCTGCGAATCTCCTGGTCTTCCAGAAGATTCCTTCTCAGCTCCCTCAGCCAGAAACCCCTCTGTAGTTTACAGCCAAGACCCCCAACAAGCCTTTCCTTGGGGAGGGGGCAGTGGCTCCTCTCTCCCTGACAAATGTTTCCATCGGAGCTCTGGCTAATCTTCAGAATGACAAGGTTTAAAATTTAATTAGCAGGTTCCTCTTATGCAAACTCTCCTCATTAAACTAAGTGTCCTATTAGTTAAAATGAAGCCCCGTGGGGGTTGGGTTTGGATATATGGCTGGCAGGGCAGAGACCGACAAGCAGGCAGGAAATCCGATGGAGGGTAGGTTGACTCGGCTGCTGCCGGTTGGGTCGTAACTCAGGGGGGTGGCTTCTCTCCCAGTCCTTCCGGTGACGTCAGGCGTCAGAACCCGGGGCTGGTGGTGGGGCCACTGCCCAGAGGGAGGACGGCGTGGGTCCCCACCAGGTCTCCGAAAGGCGGGCAGGCGGCCGGTGGGGGCTGCCTCTGTCCCTGAGAGGCCACTGGGTCCTGCTGCCCTGGACCCCTCCCTGGGGACTCCTCCCCTTCCCCCGGCCCATCTCTGCCCCATCGGCCCCAGGAGCTGGAGGGCATCCGATGGGGCTGGGGGCCAACGCCAGGGGGTGTGCCCCGGGAAGAGGCCTGTCCAGGCTCCCACCCAGCCGGGTGGCTCTCATCCCCCACCCCTACATCTGGCCGTCCTCTCGTCCATCTGGCCCTTTGTGCGTGGGCCACAGGCTGGTGGGCAGGCACTCCACGAGGGTCCAGGAGGGGCCGCGGCCCGCCTCCCCCAAGGGGCCTGGCTGGCCCGCCTCCTGTCACCGTCCTTTAGCAAATCCTCTGAGGAATTTCTCAACGGAGCTGTCTCCTGACTTCAGGGGATGAGAGGAGCTCCCGGCCCAGGGTGGAGGGGGGCGGTGGTGGGGGGTGGAGAGCTGGGCAGGGGTGGGGGGGCTGCTACCTCCAGCCCCCACCCATGTTATTTGTTGCTAACTCAGAGTGTAGAACCGTGTGGGATTAAGGGACTGCATACGCGGCTTCCTGTTTTTGTCTTGGTCAAAATAACTCCAGCCCAGTAGTCTGTGATTCCAAGTAAAATGTTGATTTAACTGATTTCAACGTTTAGGTTAATCTCTTATTAACTTCGGGGGCCACA
This sequence comes from Panthera pardus, assembly GCF_024362965.1. Taxonomy (NCBI): domain Eukaryota; kingdom Metazoa; phylum Chordata; class Mammalia; order Carnivora; family Felidae; genus Panthera; species Panthera pardus. Next base: position 92,244,525 of record NW_026526766.1, read on the forward strand.
CTGGAAAACAAGAAGACCGGTCTCCCCGTTTTTACGCTTGGTGCGTGTTTAGACACATCGTGACTTGTGAGACTCCTCCCTTTGCGTCCGGCAGCTGAGGTGACGCAGCTCGCAAGGCTGGAGGCTGTGGGTTGGGTCAAATGTTTAAGAAAACTGAATCGAGGGGTATAAGTTCCCTAACATTGTTCTGAGAGTTTGCTAAGCTTCATAATTGAATCGTATTAGTAAACTAAACTTTAGAACTTCGCAAACAGACTTTCAAGTTAATCGGATTTTTGAAACACCAAAATAATTACACCGAATAATCTTTTTTTTTTTTTTTTTACATTTATTTATTTTTGAGAGAGAGAGACAGTGTGAGCAGGGGAGGGGCAGAGAGACAGGGAGACACAGAATCGGAAGCGGGCTCCGGGCTCCGAGCCGTCAGCACAGAGCCCGACGCGGGGCTCGAACTCGCAGACCGTGAGATCATGACCTGAGCCGAAGTTGGACGCTCCACTGACTGAGCCACCCGGGTGCCCCTCGAATCACCTTTTTTTAATGCTTAAAACAAGGAACGTTTGGAAGCACACTGTCCTTGGCCACCCGCTTTCCCGGTCGCGAATGCAACTTTGTCCCAGCCCCGGGGGCCCATGCTCAGGGACTTATGTGGAAAGGGCCATGTCATTAAGTTGAGATGAGGTCACACTGGGTTGGGATGGGTCCTAATCCAGTGACTGGTGTCCTGAGGGAGAGAGAAATTGAGACACGGACACACACGGGAATGTGGCTTCAGGAGGACAGAGGCAGAGACAGGAGGTTCGGGGACAAGCCAAGGGCCGCCAGGGGAGGCGTGGAACCCAGGCCTCAGAGCCCGAGGGAGGAACCAGCCTGCCCACATCGTGATTTGGGACTTGTGACCTCCACAGGTGGGAAAGAATGCAGGCGTTTTCAGCTACCCTGTGTGTGGTACTTTGCCAGGGCCCCCCCTGGTCAGCTGCTCAGTGCTGACACCACCCCTGTGGTGTGGGTCCCTCCAGTCCCCGCTGCCTGCAGGCCACAGGGTGAGGAGGCCGCAGGGAGGGGCCCAGGGTACCTGCTGGGGTCCCCGGGGGGCCTGGTGCTTCCTTCCATACCAGCTGGGTTGGTCTTGTCCCTGTCCCAGGCTGTCCCTCCCTGGCTGTCCCTCCCCCTGCCCCAGGCTGTCCCTCCCCCTGCCCCAGGCTGTCCCCTCCTGACTGTCCCTCCCAGGCTGTCCCTCCCCAGGCTGTCCCTCCCCCTGCCCCAGGCTGTCCCTCATGACTGTCCCTCCCCAGGCTATCCCTCCCCCTGCCCCAGGCTGTCCCTCCCAGGCTGTCCCTCCCCAGGCTGTCCCTCCCTGGTTGTCCCTCCCCCTGCCCCAGGCCGTCCCTCCCAGGCTGTCCCTCCCTGGCTGTCCCATGCAGCCTGTGGGCATCAACTCCAACCTGCCACCCAGTGGTGCCCTGGCCCCTTCCCGTAGGCTGAGGGGGTGGGGAGCCAGCCCGTCGGCTGACCGCCCCCCAAAGAAGGCCCCGCGACCCTGCCTGGCCCTCCCCAATCCGCCAATATTAGAAAGGATTTGTGTCCCCGATAAATAATGCAAAGTTAAATTACATCCGCTCTGGCTTAAATTTTCATATTCCTGTCTCTCATCTCCATAAAGAAATGCTGCTCCCCGGCCTCGCGGCGTGGCCTCTGCCAGCTGCCAGGAAGCTCCTAATGAAATTACTCCTCCAGCGACAGGCAGCCCGGGCAGGGGGTGGGGGCTGCCCGCCTGCCGGGGGAAAAGGTAAAAGGCCGGAGTTCAAATTATTTATCTCCCTAATAACGTAACCGATCGCAGGCATCGAGCGGCCTCGGGCCGGGGGCAGGAGGGTGATGCATGAGGAGGCGGGCTGGGGAGGCAGGCGTGGGACCTTCCCGGGGGTGACCCCACTGCAAGGGCACAGCAAGGGCGTGCCTTAGCAATGGCCCAGAGCCGGGGATGTGGGGGCCACATCCAGGGAGAGGTGGGGTCAGCGTGACACTTCCCGGGCTCAGGCAGTGAGCACAGCCCCACGAACCCTTCAGAAAATTCAGGACGGGGCACAGGCGCTTCCTCGGGGTCCTTGCCCCTCTGTCATGGCTGAAGTCAGGGGCTGGCTTCTTCAGACTGGTTTTCCCAGACCCGGGACAAAGCCGGTGCTTAGAAAATGTGGCCTGCACGATGTTGCCCAGCTGAGGGACCTCCCAGGGTTACAGGCAGGAGGGGAGACCCTGGGCCTGCCTCGAAGGTGCTAAGGGTCCAGACAGAATGACCTGGAATCCCAGGCAGGATGGGGAGAGGCCCCTGCTGGCTGGCGTCCTTGGGATTGCCAGGCCCGGGGCTGTAGGTGGCGGTAAGGGCAGGGGAGGGGGGTGGGGAGGAGGTCCCCAGCAGGGAGTGGCCCTGGGAGGAAGGGCACGTGGTCAGAGTTCCTGAAGGAACCAGCCAGGCAGACCGCAGCACGGGCCGGGAAGCCCCCCAAACTAAGACAAAGACCTGCAGAGAGAATTTAAACCTTTTGCTACCACTGCAAGGAAGGGGGTCCCCCTACCCCGAGCGTCCTTCCCGACTGCAGGGGAGGTCACTGGGCCCCTCGGTTCTGCAGACTGCGTCCCTGGGCTAGGACCAGGGGTCCGCAGCTGGCTCCCCCCCGGCCCTGGCGGCCATGCCCCGGGCCCCCCTACCTCCGGAGGGGGCAAGGCGAGCCAGGTAGCCTCTTTGCCCCGTATCTTGGTCCCGCACCTCACTTTTCTTCCCACCCGGGTCCGGCACCCTTGGTCGAGCCCCAGACCCTCGTTGCACAAGCAGCACCACCCCGGTGTCCTGCCTCGCCCTCCGCCTGCTGTCCCCTCCCCTCGTATTTATGGCCACTTAATCTGTGTGAGCGGCCAGCCCCAATATATCTCCAAGTATTGATCAGCTTTAGGCTGATAGAAGTTCAAGCTCACAGGGCCTCGCTCTTTGACCCCCAAATAGGGTATGAATCTCAATCGGATAGACTGATATTCGCACACGGCTTCTACCCTGGGCTAGAGGCTGCGGGAAAAATCAATGGAGAGTGCTAATGACTCACGATTTATAGAACACCTGCCATTTTAATATTAGAATAAATGTTATATTGCGAAGGGAGGGGACACAGGGGGTCTCAGGGAAAATATTTCTTAGAGAGCCTTTTCTGCTGGAAAATGATGTGCGTGGAATTTTATGAAGTCAAATTTATAGACCTCATTTAGGCTTATAATTTAAAACTGCTTAGAGAAAGACATTCAGTAGAGAGCGGGGGTAGGGGGCAGGGGTTGGACGGGCGGGTGGTCCCAGAGCTGAAGGGGGCAGGGAGGCCCAGGGAGGGCGGCCCTGGGGCCCAGGGTGCCAGGCCGTGGCTCCGCCGGGGCCTGAGCAGCTGGGTATCTTGGGGGTGGGGGTGGGGGGCAGCCGGCATGGCAGGATCGGTCCGGGCCAGGGGCCAGCCGCGAGTGGGGGCGGGGGCGCCAGCCCGTCTCCCCTGCCCGGCCCTGGGCTTGGCAGAGGAAGGAACACCCCAAGAAGGTGAGCCTCCCGGCGGGTGTCCACACCCACGCGAGGCGAAGGCAGGCACACGTGCACCCACACCCCTGAGTCTGCGGGCGAAGGTCTACACCCGTGTCGGCCGCTGCAGGTGTGCGCACACCTGCTCTCAACAGCCTCTCCTTCACCTCCTACTTTAAAGCCACGTCTCGGATTTCTCTGCTGAAGAAAACTCTTGGCCCCAAGCTTCCCGCCCTTAGAGGGGCTCAGAGTCACCTGTGTCCTGGGCTGGGTGGAGGTCAAAGGGGTACCCTAAACATTGTTACTTAGATAAACTCTGCCGGGCGTCTGGGGCTCCGGGGACACCGCCGTCCGGTAGAAATGGGCAAAGGCCGAGGAGGGCGTCACCATCCGGCTGATACGAAGGCGAGAAGCAGCGGGCCCTCCAGTGGCAGAGGAGACGACCAGGAGGGCTTGTCCACGGGATACTTGGCCCATCCCCGCCGGCAAGTCCCCCCCAAAGCTCTGTGTGTCCTTCCCCTCTGGGCCTCAGTTTCCTCAACTGCACCCGGAGCGTTTCCTCATCTGATGGTCTGGGAGCCCCCCGTCCTAGGCTCCAATCTCTGACCCTAAGGAGGCTCTTGTTGGGACCCCGGTCTGATCCTGCAGGCCCCCTACCAGGAAACAGGCCCGGGAGGCCGTGGCTGGCCCCGGAGCCCACGTGCAGTCTCCCCGTGAGGCCCGGCCTCAGGAGCTGGCATTTCCAGACGGCTGGACAGGGCAGGGACCGGCCTGTCCCTAAGTGGACTCATCTTCCCCGAGGAGGCCCCTGCAGGTGTGGGGCTCCCTGCTGAGAGCTGGGGAGCCGTCTTTCAAGGGCGGGAACCCCGCCCAGCTCCCCCAGCTCCCATCCAGAATCGCCACCTTCCCTGCCAGGCGCACAGGCTGTCACTTAGTTCACAGAAGCGCGGCAGGGCCCGGGAGGACCCCGCTGCGCTTCGTCCAGAAGGAGGTGACCGCTCCCTCCCCTCCGTGCGCTCGCAGCACGCTGCCCGTGGCGCCCGGTGTGGGACGGGCGTATTTTACATTTCCGACTTTATTAAAGGTGTGTGCGGAGCTTGGGAACCGCTGCCTTCTCTCTGTGGTCAATTCCGCTCCTGGAGGCCATAAATCTCCGGGCCTATGATTTGTGACTCCGCACTCCCGATAAATTAAATCTTTCTTGATGAAAAGGTTGGAGCTCCCGGCTCTGCTCCCGGTCACTGTGCTCGTCCAGGGTGAGTGGTGAGGGGCCCGGGCGGGGCTCCCCGCTGCCCCCCACCGGCTGTCTGCCCACAGCAGGGAGCAGGTGTCGCGGTGGGGGGGGGGGGGCGGGCAGCCGGGCAGCAGGGTCGCGGCTCGCTGGCACAGCCGGGCCCTCGGTGGCGCCTTGCAGCCAGACCCGCGGACCCCCGGCCGCCAGTGGACGTTTGGGCTCTTGGTCTAAAATGTCTGCCGATGTCCAAAGTAAGAAGAACAAAGCCGTTCTCGGTTTTCTCAGATGGCAGGGTCACCAGGGACGGGGCCTGTCCGGGGAGGCCCGTGAGTGCTGCCCGGGCCCTGCAACGGGGGGGGCCCAGCCTTGCACGGTTCCAGAATTGACTGTCAGGGATCTTTGCCACCGGGGTGTGGGGGGCAGAGGCAGAGTCTGACCGCTGGGCTCCCCGGGCGACTTGTCCCGCCACGCCTCCCGGCCTCCCCGGCATTCTGGGTCTTCTCTGGGACACGGCCCCGGAGAGCTGGTGTGGTGCTGCACCTGCCAAGCCACCGGCTGTCAGGCCGGGACCTACAACTGCCCCAACTTCTCCACGGAGAGGGCCGGACGGGGACGGCCAGACTCCTTCATGGCGGCTTCTAGAACCAGCGAGGACAGCAACCATCCTGCCAGCCCCTCTGGGTCGGAGGTCTGCACCAAGGACAGCCCGAGCCTGGCTGGAAGGCGGCGGGCACCCTCTGGGAACAAGAGGGCGCAGACAGGCCTCCGACCCCGGGAGGGTCCGAAAGCGGTTCACAGGATCATCCAGGACTTCTGCCCCGCTCTGCGAGTATCACGCAGATGTGTCTCGGAAACCAAAGGGAGTGAGGTCTGCATTTTGGAACAGAAAGATTTACGGCCTCGGTGGAGAGTTGATCCCAGGGAAAGTGCTGGAGACATGGCTCTGCCACAGAAACAAGATCCCACGGAGCCTGGCAGACGGAGCCCAAGTCCACACAGCGGCCCCAGAGCTCCGGTTTCAGGGTGGTGTCTGGGCGGGGAGGGGGGCGCATTCCTGCCTGGTAGGGGCTTAGGTGTGGGCACCCCAGACAAAAGCCCTAACCCCTGGCTTCCTGGGGCTCCATTATGCTGATGAAGCACTCAGGCCTTTTTGGCTGATTGCGTGGGGAGGGGAGGGCTCCTCCTCATCAGGGTGGGGTGGGGAGCCGTCCAGGGTCGGCGTCCTGGCTGCTGAGGGGAGGCCCATCTGAGCGCCAATAAGGCCCCGGTCTAAATACAGGTGTGCCTTTGTCCCTGCCCCTGCTGAGTTCAGGGAGGAAAGGGAGGCAGGAAGCGGCCCCTGGCAGGGGTCAGGGGCCCCCTTGGGTCCAAAGTCCTGGACGGTTCAGGGTTCCTGCCCAGCGAGGGAGGGGCTGATCCGGCCACTGGGCTTCTAGTCCGGTGGCCTCGCTGGACAGACTGTGGGTGAGGCTGAGACGGACGCAAGGCTGGCCCACAGCTGCCCGGGCTAGCCCCAGGGGCTTTCTGACAGAGGCTCCTGGCTGTCCAGGGGTGTGCTCAGAAAGGTCACCCTGGACAGGCCCCTGCCCCGCTTCCCAAAGCCTCCGTCCACACCTGCCACCTCACTGCCCCGGGGAATCGGGTCTGCCCTCCCTCAGCCAGGAGCCCACCTTCTGGACAGCCCCAGCGCCCCTGCAGCCACCAGGTGGGAAAGGACTGGGGCTCCTGAGGGTAGGGCAGGCCTCCTTCCCGTTCGCCACCCGCTCTTGGCAACAAGAGCCGGCCCTGCCCACTGCCCGGTCCCTCACAGCCCTGCTCGCCCGGCGCCGCCGCACCCCCCAGCGCCTTGGCTGCTTTCTGACTCCCTGGCCTCAGGGCCTTTGCACCTGCTGTGTCCAGCGGACACCTCGCGTGTGGCTCACACAACCTGGAGTCGCTGGGGTGGGTCCCAGTGCGCAGACCGTCCCGTAGGGCCGGAGCGGGAGAGCCTGGGGCCATCGGAGGGGGTGAGACGTGGAGAGGGGGCTGGTGGTGGGGTTCGGGGTGCGCGGCTCCCAAATACCATTCCTGGGCACACGAAGAAGCTGGCAGTTTCTCCCTGAAGAGGCTCTCTCCTCGCGCCTGGGGACGGGAGCCCCCTGGCTCCAGAGGCAAGGGGACGCCAGGAAGCACCAGGACGGGCAGGCCCTGCCCAGTGTCCCCCGCTCAGCTCGCTGACCGGTCCTGACCCTCCGTGACCATCCGCTCTCCGTCCAACACGCGAGTCAGCTGTCCCTTGTCACAGAAAACGTGCGCTAACACGTGTGTGTGCCTTTGTTCCGTTTGTCTGTCTTGGTCAGTTCACCTCTCAGACCTGCTGGGGACACCGAGGGGGCCAGGGAGACTTCCTCCTCCGGTGCGCTGGCCCGGGCCAGGTGCAGAGCCGGATTGCAGGGGTGACAAGGGGCACGCGCGCCTGGGGCCCCCGTAACCACGACCACACCCCGGCGGGCTTCAGACAACGGGAACTTAGTCTCTCCCGATTCTGGAGCCATAGTCCGAAATCAAGACGTCCACAGGCCGCCCTCTCCCCAGCGGCTGTAGAAGAGGGTCCTTCCTGCCTCTCCCAGCTCCTGGTGGCCCCAGGTGGCCCTTGGCTTGGGGCCACATCACCCCAGTCTCTGCCTCCTTCTTCACGGGCTTCTCCTCTGCGCCCGCCCCTCTCGCCTTCCTATAAGGACGCAGGGCCCGCCCGAATCCAGGAGGGTCTTGTCTCTGAGATCCTTAACCGATTACATCTGCAGAGACCCTGGGGCTGCCCCTCGCGGGGTGACCACGGGCCCTGGCCAGACCAATGCTTCCACGTGCCCGTCTGTAAGGGGCCCTGACCGTCCTCGCTTGGAGAATCGGCAGCCTCTAAGAGGCTCCCTGACCACTTGCGTGGACTCTGGACCGAGATCAATGCCCCTAACAGCCCGGTGGGCCCAGGATTCGAAGGCCTCGGGGCCAAGCCGACAGATCTGGTCTCCCGTGTGAGGCATTTAGGTCTCAAAGAAGTGTCTCCATGTGTCTGCAGAATGCCCCTGGGGCCAGCTGGAGGGGAGCCATTGATTCAGACGAGCTTCTAGAAATTTCTGCACTCTCAAGGCATCAGACAGCGGGGAATGGATGGTTTTGTGTCCACAATGATTAGCCCAGTGGGGGTTAGCCGGCCACCTCTGTGGATCACTACGGGGGCCTCAGGCAGCCTCTGTCTGCTGACGCCCGTGGGCCTGACGTCCAGGGACCCTGCTCGGCCCGCCCACCCTGCTCTCACCTGCTGGGTTTGGACAGAGGACCAAAGGCTTGCTCAGCCCCTGCCGCTCACCCACAACCTCTTGGGACTTGCCAGTGGGGGTCCCTACCCCATGCCGCACACGCTCATGCCTGCACGGGGCACGTGGGGGCTTCTCGACCTCGACGTTCTTCTCACCAACAGCAGGGGCGCGGCTACCAGGCGCGGGGCGGGACTCTGCTCCGCACCAAGGGAAGCCCGAGACCCTGGGCATCTTCGCGGATGCCTGTAGCCGTTTACACCCCCATTTACAGATGAGTAAACTGAGCCTCCCAGAAACGACACTGCTCACTCAAACTTATGGCCGCTTGGGGGGCTGGGGCCGGGGAGCCAGGTCCAAGGTCACTTCCAGCTGATGCTAAGGGCTTGCTGCCCACGCTGTCTCCCCCGGCCGGTCCCCCAGCTGCCCCAACTCCCACACCCACAAGCTGAAGTTTTCCAGCAGAGCGGGAGCCCCGAGGATGGCCAGCACCTCCCCGGAGCCCCCCCCCCCCAGCCCCCCCAGAGCAGCCTCCGAGGCCGTGGGTGGAGACAGCCTCCAGGGAGCAGTTTCCAGAGGCCCCATGAATACGGCGCAGGGAAGCCGGGGACCCTCGCAGCCCGGAGCTCACCCCTTAGCGCCCCGGTCCCCACAGGCACCTTGCCCCATCCCTGCCCACCCAGCACCTGGGGAGCAGGTGTGGGGGCTGGGCGGGGGCAGGAAGTCTGGTGTCGGCTGCAGGGCAACTCTGCCAAGGACCTTGGGTGCCAGGCCTGAGCCTGGGGCTCTGGGGGAGGGGAGGGCCGTCCCCAGGCTCCTGGGGTGGCATTAAATTGCGCAGGACGGAAATCAGACCCTGTGCACCTACATCTGAGAAGGGGACATTGTTTGTTTGCTCCTGGGGGGAAATTCCAGCCTCCCGGTCTCCCCTCTGCAATTCTGTTGACTTAATTTGGCTTTTGTCTGGGTGGCCCTTGGGGGGATTACCTAGGGGTCCTGTTACATTGAGTTCAGGGGCTGGAGGCAGAGGTGAGCCAGAGGCTCGGTTTGCTGTTGTCCTGGTAACAACCTGGCCGCTCTGGGCTCTGGCGGCTGCAAGGCCTCTGGCAGGGGCGGGAGCGGGGGTGGCAGAGTTGATCAAATGGGCACTGTGGGGGGATGGGCACGCTGGAGTGGAGTCCACTTCACAGAAGAAAACCTGAGGGTCAGAGCAGCCCAGAGGCAGCATCCCGGAGATGCAGCTGATGGGCTGAGCTGGGATCAAATTCCCCCCACCCCCACCCCCCTGGGGATTTCAACCCGCCTTCTGATCACTGCGGCCAGTGCCTCTTCCTGGGTCCCCAGCCAGAGCAAAGACCCCGTCCCTCTTCTTGGGTCCCCAGCCGGAGCAAAGACCCCGTCCCACCTGGCCGAGGGGCCTCGGCCTCCTACACATTCCCCAGCGGGGGAGGGTGAGCCCTGGTGTCGCCATCCCCACCCCGCGGCTGGCCGGCCTCTGCTGCCCCCTGGCGGCCACCCCAGCCCGGGGAAGCCACGACCCCACCGTATTTTTACCTCGAGGCTCCCTCTCGGGCCCAACCTGGGATTCTGCAAACAGGTTCACCAAATTGTCAATTAAGTGAAAATCAATCCTGAGTCATTCATCACGGGCGGCCATCGATCGGGGCCCCCAGGGAGCGATTGAGGCCAAGTGCAGCCCGCATCTGCTGTATCAGGGCAGCCTCTGTGATCCATCATCCGGATGGGCCCCGGCGCCCACAGGGGCTGGGGACCTGGGCTGGCGGGTGGAAACGGGCCCTCTGGACTCAGGACCCTCGTCTCTCTCCTTGCTGGCTCCCGTGGCCCTGCTGGCTCTCTCTCACAGTGCCTGTGAGGACACTGGGGTCTCTCACGAGGAGCCATAGCCTTCAGGTCGTGGCAGGGCCCCTGGAAGTGTGTGGGAGGAGATCAACTTTCCTCCCATGCTCAGCAACCCCCTCCTCTGGCCTCTCAGCAGTGGGCACCCTGACCTCTGCTCCCCCATCACCGCTGCCCCCAGCACGGGGCTGTAACCCACGTGGCACCTTAATGCACGACCTCCAGGCACATCCTGCGGGGACAAAGTCCGACGAGGCCCATCTAGAGGTCCATCTCTGGGCAGCAGGCCAGAGATGCTTCCCCAGGAGACCAGACCTCCTCTCCCCCCCACTTCCCCAAATCTGCAAACCCCAGAAACACCAGCTTTCCTTTATACTTCCTTTATAATACAGCACTCAGACTGCTACCATTATTTTTTCTAGGTTTATTTATTTTTGAGAGAGACAGTGGAAGCGGGGGAGGGGCAGAGAGAGAGGGAGACAGAGGATTCAAAGCAGGCTCTGTAGTGACAGCAGAGAGCCCAATTTGGGGCCCAAACTCACGAACCGTGAGATCGTGACCAGAGCCAAAGTTGGCCCCCCAGGCGCCCCCAGGCCGTTATTTTTATGTCAGGACGAAATAAACTATCTCCACACTCCCTGCAGTCAGTCTGTTCCCCGGTCCCTCAAGGGAGCTGCACCAGCCCAGACTTCCGGACCCTCCCAGGCCATGGGCTGGGACCCCGTGCATGCGGTCAGTGCTCGGGGGCTGCACACCCTGTTCTACGGGCCAGTGGTCCCCCTGGTGGAGGGGCCCCTCTGGGCACCCTAGTTGTCCCCACTGGACAGATGAGAGTGTGACAGGGAGACCCCCAGGCCCCCTTCCTGGGCTTCAACGTGGAAACCGGCCCCTTCCTCTGCTTGAACTCAGGATTTGGGCTGAACGTGGGGACGGTCCCATGAGGACTGGAAGCAGCCCGCTGTCACGGCTCGAGGGCCCCACAAGTGTTGACACCTGTCGGCATCCCGCTTGCACGTCTGGGGTCAGTTCACAGCCGGGCAGCCTGTCTGCCTTCTGTGAGCCGGGTACTGTGACCGAGAGGTGGGCGGGCCACCCCACGCACCCTTGTGGAGCCCAGGCAATGAGTAACCCGAGTAGGGGAAAAATCCTTTGATCAAAGGCATGCTTAGAGCCTCACTCATTCGCTTATTCATTTATTCGCCTAGAAATATTTATTAAGTCCTCAGAGGGCTTCAGCTTCTAGCCATGACAGAACAATAAGAACTGAATTTGCCCTCATGCTAAGATAAAACAACAGGGAAGTATATAAAATGTGTACGTGGCACAAAACGTTGGACGACAGGCCGCTCAGGACGGCGGTCCAGGGAGACAGGAAGCAAGCGAGATGTGCCCCAGTCCCTCAGCTTGCTTCCAGGCTGGCGTCACGGGGGCACCCAACGAGAGAAGGCTGCGTGGACAGACCCCGGGGTCTCTGGCTGACCTGCCGGGCTTGTGCGTGTGCGGAAAGCGCCCGGGTCTGGAGAAGAAACAGAGGAGAGGCGGCGTAACCCTTGGAACTCACACAGGGCTGGGGTAGTCTAGGTCTCCACCAACCAGAGCGAAGGGACATCAGGTGCAATGCTCAGAAGGGTCTCACCTCAACACGGGGGCAAAATTAGCCCCGACAGTGCTCTGGTCTAACAGGCCGACTGAGCCCAAGGGCCAGCATCCAGAGGAGCAAAGGGTTCCTTTAACAACATCGCAGAACAAAGCTCAGGAGAACTTGGATACAAAATATCCTCACAAGAGGATGTGGTGAAATCTACAATGTCTAGCACCCAAGCAAAAATTACCAGGTTGGTGAAGAAGCAGGGCGATGGGCCCCATGACGAGGAGCAGATCAATACAATGACTCAGAACTGAGGCGGGAGAGAGTGAGCAGAGAAGTCTCTTGCAACAGTGACTCCAGGAGGCGGAGGGGAGGCTGAGTGTGTAAGGGAGGGCGTGGAGGACACAGAGAAAGAAAGAGGGCGCGTGAACTCAGAGACGGGGCGGAGGAAACACGGGGAGGAGAGGCCAGGAAAGCTGGCCGAGTGCACCTGTCTCCAGAGCCCTCGAGGGAGAGGTCAGAGAAGGGAACGTGCATGAAAAGTAACGGCCCAAAGCTCCCCAAGATGGACGGATCCTATAAGCCCACGGGTCCAAGGAGCACTACAAACCCCAAACACAAGAAATGTAAAGACAAACGACACTGAAGCTCATCGTATTTCTCAAAGCCAGCCATAAAGGGGGCACGGCGAGAGCAGCCAGCGGGGACGGGCACATAACGGTCGGAGAAACGAAGGCCAGCCCGCCCCTCACGGAAGCATCGCAGGTGTCTCGCAGGCTCTGAAAGAAAATGTTCACCACCGCTGAATTCTACGAATGGGGGAAGTCTCTCAAAAATGAAGTGAAATAAAGGCTTTCCAGGCAGAAGAAAGCTGACAGAGTTCTTTGCCAGCAAAACCAGACCGCAAGAAATGTTACAGGAAATCCTTCAGACAAAAAGAGAATTATTCCCCATGGAAAGATTGATCTACACAAAGAAATGAAAAGCACGGGGAACGGAAACCACATGGGTAAATAGAAAATGCTTTCTTTCTAGTAAAAAAAAAATTGTTAAACAATTGATAGTTTTAGGCAAAAAGTATCGTAATGCGGGGTGGGGGGCACGGCCCGCGGAGGCATGAGACCGCAGCGCGCAGGCGGGGGCGGGCACGGAAGTCCACCGCGGGGACGGTCGTGGGTGGACGGAAGCGGTAAGACGTCACTTGAAGGTAGACCGTGGCAGGGAAGGGCGTATAATCGCTAAAACAACCAGTAAAAACACAAAGATAAAGCGTCATCACTGATCAGCCAAAGGAGGAGACGCAGTGAGACAGAAAAAGTACCTGATTAAGTAAAGGACAGCACAGGGAAGGGAACAGAGCAGACGGAGGAACAGAAAACAGCAGGTGCACCTACGGCCACGGCAGCCGGGCTAACGGCCCCATGAAAACACAAGGGCTGCGTTCCTCGGCCCGCGACACAAGGTGGGAGAGAAGAGAAACTCGGAGCGTCTGAGTCTGTTTATGAGACCTGCTGAGAGGCGCCTGGGGGCTCAGCGGGTTGAGCGTCAGACTCTCGATTTCAGCTCAGCTCATGATCTCGCGGTTTGTGGGTTCAAGCCCCGTGTCCGTTGCCGTGCTGATGATACAGAGCCTGCTTGGGATTCTCTCCCTCCCTCCCTGCCCTCCCCCTGCTCTCGCTCTCTCTCAAAATAAATAAACACGAAAAACAAATTTGTAAGACCTTCTGGAAATAGTCCAATTCACAGAAACAGAAAGTAGGACACAGGTTACCTGTGGGGGGGGGTGTGTGGGGGGACGGGAAGTCAGCATTTAACCAGGACACAGTTCAGTTTGGGAAGGTAAGAAAGTTCTGGAGACAGACGCTGGTGAGGGTTGCACAACAGTGTGAGTGTCCTTGGTGCCACCGAGTGGTACGCCTAAAAGTGGTTAAAATGGGAGCACCTGGGGGGCTCAGTTGGTTGAGCACCAGACTTCGGCTCGGGTCATGATCTCACCTCACGGTTCATGGGTTCGAGCCCCCATCAGGCTCTGTGCTGACAGCTCGGAGCCTGGAGCCTGCTTCGGATTCTGTGTCTCCCTCTCTCTGTCCCTTCTCGGCTCTCTCTCTCTCAGAAATCAATAAATGGCTTAAAAAAATGTTTTAAGGGGTTAAAATGGCAAATTTTATACGTTACGTATCTCTCACCACAACTTTAAAAACAACGCGATCTAACAAAACCCGTCGAGTCATACAGTTTATTTTTGTTACTGTTAAGTCATCTCTACGCCCAACGTGGGGCTTGAACTCACGACCCCGAGATGCAGAGCTGCGCATTCCTCTGACTGAGCCAGGCGGGAGCCCCAAACGGTACCGTTTAAATGGGCGCAGCGTCTGGTACGTGAGCTACGAGCTGTGTTCCAACGACACCGTTTAAAGGAAAATGACGGTGACCGTCAGACTCGAGATAAAACTCACTGTGTGCCGGGCACCGCTCGACACCAGTGGTCTGGACACTGTGACCCCCACACCGGGGGTCAGCAAGCGTTGCCTCGCCCGCCCCCAGCCCGGCTCACCCGCGCAGGGTAGACGCGTGACGAGGAGGCGCCGGAAGGGGCCGGGGCGGCGAGGCTTCCGGAGGCCGTGGGGCCCGTGGGCGCCGGGGAAGAGGCTCGGGGCGAGGGAGCTCCCGGCTGGACCCGGCGTGGCCCATCTTACCAGCATTATTAATAATAGCAAAGAAATAGCATCCTCCCAGATGTCTAAACGTCGGGGAAACCATTAAGGGTTTTATGCTACAACCAATCCATTGAGGATTTTTGCAGCCATTAAGAAAATATTTTTCAAACAGAGTATTGACTAACGCGGGGAGATGTCCGCTGCCACGAGTAGAAAACAGGAAATAAAATGGACCACGTGATGCGATTATGACGCGGCGCTCGGCGCGTGTGCACGCACACAGGTGCACACACACACGCACACACACACACACACACACACAGCTGGCGTCTCCCCCACCTCTGCGGAGGAGGAATTATGGCCCCATGACAGCCACCGCCCTGGCCCAGCCACCGTCGGGAGTGCGACACTCTGGGGCTACTCCCTCCTGTCCCAGGCTGGCCCCGCCGTTTCCCCAGGGTAACACGCTGCTGGGATGACCCCTCCCTGTGGCCCCGTCGTGTCCCCCTGCCCGACAGCCCTTGCCCGCGGCCCCGTGTGAGGGCACGCGGACAACAGGCCGTGCCGTGCCCTCGATGCACAGATCCCGCGTCCCGGGAACAAACGAGAATCTTACTCGAATCCTCATAAATCTTCGATTCCTGACAAATCCAAAGGAAGACGGGGCGAAGGAGGAAGGGGGCGGGAGAGAGCCGGAGTCCCCTGCTAATTCTTTCAAACGGCTGTTTATTGAAATGAGGCACCGGGGATAAACCACAGCCTGATCGATAATGGCCTGTCTAATACAATCAGCGAGGGCCGCCCGCCCCCCCAGGTGAAGGCCAGAGGAGAGAGAGGCCGGAGCGGCGCCCCCCTCATACCTGCGCCCCCGCTGCCGCCACCCCACCCCGGGGACGCCGCGCGCCTCTGAGGCGGGCCGCCGGGCCGCCCACAACCCCTCCTTCCCTGCAGGCAGGGTTACCCAGACAGGAGGGCGGCCCGAGGGGAGCAGGGCTCCCGGCCAGCCTGGGGTGCGGCCACACTGCGTGCTGCTCCCCACGGGCTCTAGCTTGCCGGTGGGCTTTGTTCCCCAAATCACAGCGCCCGGTCCCGGGAACGCGCGGCCGCTGCCCGCTCTGGGTACCCTGCTCCCAGCCTGGGCCTCCGTGACCCCGTGTCTCTCAGTGTCCAGTGCCCGGGCCCCCCCCCGTTCTGGGGGAGGAGCTGCAGGGTGGGGTGAACTCAGGGGCTCCCGCTGGAGGCTGCGTCTCCCCAAAGCGGCTCTGACTCGGCTGGCGGCCCCGGGCCCAGACCGCCCTGCCCCTCTTGCTCCAGGCCGCGTGGGGTCTCATGAGTGCCACTGGGGGTCACAGGCAAGCTGACCCTGGCCTTGTGGGGTGGAGACCCCGGCCGCTCCCAGCTCCCCAGCGATGGTCCCGCTCTCTGTGCGCCTCCCTCGCTTCCCAAGATGATGCCGAAAGTGACCCCTACCGCGACCTCAGCTGAGCCCAGAACTAGTCTCAGGCGAGAGCCTGCCTGGTCCTGCCCCAGGCGAGGACTAGTCCAGGGTGGGGTGGGGGGCACCAAGGCAGGCGGGGCTGCAGCCAGGCCAGGTGGTGCCCACACAGTGGCTCTGAGTTCATCAGTCGTTGGAAAAGAGCCACCTGTGAGCTGTGCTGGCTTCCCTGGCCCTGTCCGTCGTAGGAGTGTGACGGACACAGGCCACCGCGTGCTGCCCACGTCCCCACCCCACCGCGAGGGAGAAGGCGCCCCGAGATACGGCGGCCTCGAAGCAGCGTGCCCTCGCTGGCGGGGACGTTTACCCCATCCTGCGGAACGGGAGGGCATTGTGTGAACCCCCCTGTCCTGCCAGGATCTCTGGGGCTGAGAGGTCTCCGTGATGCTGGGCAAGAGGCAGGCCCCAGGAAATTTCAGGTCAACCAATCCCACGCCAGCCTTTGTCTGACCTCGAGAGTCAGCTTGCCCTTGACCTCGCCGGGCAAACGCTGTGGCTTTATGGTCGGTCGGCTGCCTCTCTCCAGGAGGCTCTGCGTCCCCGTTCAGCTCCTACAGGTGAGGGGTGAGCGACCAGAGAGGAGGCCGGTTTGGCAAGGCCCCGGGGCTGACAGGTGCGGCAGGACCCAGGCTCTGCTCCCCGGCTGCACAAGCAGAAGAGGAAAGTGACCCCCCCCCCCCCCCGCCCCGCCAGGTTTTACTTCTCCAGGGGACACATCGTCTGCAGGCAGCCTTTCCTGGAGCCCACTGACCCGAGCGGGGTTTGCCGTGTCCCCTCTGCAGGGACGTGGGGAGGGGCTGGCCAGCCAGCAAGGCCAGGCCTGGCCCCTACAGGATCACGAGGGACCTGCCCTCTGGCCCTTTCTTCCTCCAGGAAATGTCTTCCCTGTGACTGGTCCCACGTGCTTTCCCCCAAAGGAAAAGCACGGGACAGGGTGTTGGAGACACTGCTACCTGCAGGAGGGGAAGGCCACCTCGCCCCCAGGGTCCCCTGACCAACCACCTCTAGGCACCTGCTCCTAGAGGCCCGGGCTCCCGGGCCCCTCCCTTAGGGCTCCTGCCACAGGCAGCGTCCCCGCGTCCCTGGAAACACAGTGGCTGCCACAGGGCGAAAGCTCCAGAGCCCAGCTCCATAGCCCTTCGTCCACAACTCTGGCCCCCGCGGGCTGGCCACAGGTCTGGGGAAGATGAGGTCGAACTCACGGACGTGCTGGGCGTGAGGCTCGCCGGGAGAGCAAGGAATGGCCGCCTCACCCGACCCGGAGACCCCCACCCTGTGGGCCTGGGGAACGGCAGGGGTCCACAGCCCCACTAACTCCAGGCGGGTTGGCGGTCCGAGGGAGCACCTTGGCCTGGCGCCCCCCAAGACTCAGCTCTGCCCAGGGGACGGCGGCCCTCCGGGGGCCAGTCCCCGTGCAGGCTGGAGACCGGGCTCGTGTCCACGCACACCTTCCACAAGGCCAAGCCCTCCCTGGGTGTGGATCTGCTTCTGGCTCCTCTGACCACCCTCCACTCTGGCCTCAGTTTCCCCACCTGCAGGGGAGGGGTCCGGGGTGGCCCCAGTGGTTCTGGGTGCCGGTGCCACGCCCGGGAGGGGAGGATTCTGCTCGCCGTCCCAGGGGATGACCAGGTGGCCATGGCGCCTTTGTTTCGAGCGCCCGGGCCCGGGGACCAGCGGACGGGAAATTCGGGGCCCACCGGATACAGGGTGGGTGAGGCTGCCAGCAGGGCTGCCCGGGCCCCGGGCACGGGGAGAGGAAAGGCCGACTCTGAGAGGAAATCAAAAGCAAATTATTTTCGGGATTATGGCTCTCGAGCCTCGGCAGGATACGGCCCATTTTTCAGAGCAGACAAAGCCATTTTCCGAGGGATCAATTTTGCCCGAACAAGTCTCCTCCTCTCGGCCCACAATCCATCATATCTCCCCATTTGCAATTTCTCGTGTCTGAGTGTTTTAAGTTTCCTATGAATTATTTCGTAAAGCTTTCTTTCCTCCCGCCGAAGCAAGGCGCTCCGGCCGGGCCCGAAGCCGCGGGCGCACGCTCGGTCAGGGGCCCGGCACCGTCAGCCCCGGTCACGGTCACGGCCGCGGAGGCGAGACCCGGGTGCAGGCAGGCCGGCGGAGAGGGCGGGACGGTGGCGGGGACGGGTCCCCAGCACTGGGGGTGGGGGGTGGGCGGGGAGGCGGGTGCGGGGAAAGTTTTTGAAGAGATTTATTCTGATGTGCTGCTGAGGGAGGGCCATCCTTCAAGAGGCAGGGTGTATAAAAATTTCCCGGCCTGTTGATTGGTCTGTCACAGTGATTTGTGGCTCTTCCCCCGAGGTAATGGGGAGCAACTGTGCCCGTGAGCGACAGCCGGACAGATTGCTGCGCCGAGCGGGCGGGAGGCCGTGGCCGCCGGCAAGATTTATTGACCTCGACCCACGGAGGTCCCCTCAGTGCTTTTAATCTGGCCTTTAAGCTTGTCACCAGCACTGATTGCGGCCCGGCCGGCTCCCCGGGGCCCCACAGGGCAGAGGCTCGGGGCCGCCCCGGGTCTTGCCATCTGGCCCGCTGCCCCCCGCCCCCCTTCCCCGCCCCGGGTGCCCCTGTCCCGAGGAGAGACAGTGACCCTCTGCCGGGGCTGCTGCCTTTTCATAACCCGGCTTTATTGAGAGACAAGCCGCATACCACGCGGTTCACCCGCTGGAAGTGTTTGTGCGGTGGCTTTACGGTGTTCACGGGGCCGTGCGGCCACCACCACCGTCCACGGCTCTCCCCGCCCCAGAGAGAAACCCCGGAGACGGCCCGGCAGTTTCTTACTAGGCTGAGCAGACTCTCACGACGCCAGCCGGCCGGAGCTCTCCTTGGCGTTTACCCAGAGGAGTGGAGAAGTCACGTCCACACAAGAATCCGCACACGTGCATTTGCAGCGGTTTGCGCGGAATCGCCAAGTCGGAAGCAGCCAAAACATCCTTCCGGAGGTGACGCGTATGTGAGCTGGGGTCCAGCCAGGGCGCGGAATACTGGTCAGCGCTAGAAAGAATCGGGCAAAGAAGCCGGGGGAACACATGGAGGCACCGAAAAAACACTGTTGGTAACTAAGAGAAGCCAGTGTGAAGGGACCGTCCGATGCGGCTCAAAACCACCATGAGTTGTAGGGGCGCCCGGGGGGCTCGGTCGACTGAGCGTCTGACTTCGGCTCAGGTCACGATCTCACGGTTCGTGGGTCCGAGCCCCGCGTCGGGCTCTGTGCTGACGGCTCGGAGCCCGGAGCCCGCTTCGGATTCTGGGTCTCCCTCTCTCTCTGCCCCTCCCCTGCTCGCGCTCTGTCTCTCTCTCTCTCAAAAATAAATAAACATTAAAAATAATTGTTTTTTAAGCCACCAGGGGTTATCACCGCCCGCCTGTTAGAACGGCCATCGTGACGAAGGCAGGAGATGACAGGTGCTGGGCAGGACGCGGAGACGGGGTCCCTGGAGCAGGGCCGGGGAAGGCAGGCTGGGGCAGCCGCCGGGGAAACAGCGTGGCGCTTCCTCGACAAGCCGTACAATCCGGTAACGCCACGTCTGCGTGTTTATCTGAAGGACGTGAAACCGTCGTGTCACAGAGGCATCCGCACCCGCGTTCGCTGCGGGGGGCTCGTCATTCACAGGGGCCAGGACTGGGGGCCACCCGAGCGTCCCCTGATGCCATAGGGTGGAATATTACGCAGCCACAGGAAAGAAGGCAGTCCTGTCATCTGCGACGACGAGGATGGGCCTGGAGGGTGTTACACTGGGGAAACGAGTCAGGCAAATGCCGTGCGATACCCCTTGTGTGCGGGACCCAAAAGCACCTGCACCCACAGAGGCAGAGAACAGACTGGTGTCGCCAGGGGCGCAGGTGGTCAAGAGATACAGACCTCCGGGTGTAACGAGGTAAGTACGGGGCTGGGACGTGCCGCACGGTGACCGAAGTTAGCGACGTCGCGTGTTTCAAAGTTGCTGAGACGGTAGAACTCGTGAGTTCTCGTCGCTGGACAGAAGGGCTGTAACCTCGAGGGGCGAGGGGGTCCGCCGCACATACCCCCCCTCCCCCGCCATGCCTTGTGGCCCGTGCACGTCAGTCCTGTAATAACACCCAGGAGGGGCGGGCGACTGCAGGGTGCCGCCTCTGTGACCTTCCGGAAAAGGCGAAACTTGGCAACGGTAGGAGGGTCAGGGCTGGCAGGGGCTGGGGAGGAGGTCGGGACGACTGGGGGGGGGGCCCAGGGCATCGTTAGGGCCGTGAAACACCTTTGTGCGATACTGTAAAGGAGGACACACACGCCCAGTCCCGCAACAGCACGGGCGGGCCTCAGGCACACCGCGGACATTGGGTGATGATGACGTGTCAGTGCGGGCTCAGCAGGTGTGACAAACGGGCCACGAGGGGGGGTGTTGGTAGCGGGGGAGGCCTTGCACAAGTGGGGTCAGGGGTGGACGGGGGAGACCTCAGTCCCTTCTGCCTGATGCTGTGAACATAAAACCCCTCTTAAAAATAGTCCAGTGGTGTTTTTCAATGTTTATTTATTTTTGAGAGAGAGAGAGAGAGAGAGAGGGACAGAGCAAGAGTGGGGGAGGGGCAGGGAGAGAGGGAGACACAGAATCTGAAGCAGGCTCTGAGCTGTAGGCACAGAGCCCGACGTGGGGCTCGAACCCACGAGCCATGAGATCATGACCTGAGCTGAAGTTGGATGCTCAACCGACTGAGCCACCCAGGTGCCCCTAAATACCTTTTTAAAAAAAATTTTTTTTTTTTTTACTATTTACTTATTTTTGGGAGACAGAGTGTGAGCGGGGGAGGGGCAGAGAGAGAGAAAGACACAGAATCTGAAGAGGCTCCAGGCTCTGAGCTGTCGGCACAGAGCCCGACGAGGGGCTCGAACTCACAGACCTCGAGATTATGACCTGAGCTGATGTTGGACGCTTAACCCACTGAGCCACCCAGGTGCCTCGGTCCAGTTTTTTTTGTTTGTTTTTTTTTAAGATTTTGTTAAAGTTTATTTATTTAGGTAATCTCTACACCGAGTGTGGGGCTCAAACTCACAACCTCGAGATCAAGAGTTGCACGCTTCTGTGACTGAGCCAGCCAGGAGCCCCCAAAATACTTTCTAAAAGGACCCCCTTCCCCCCACACCCCTCCCGGTGGCCACGCCCCCTGCAGACGCTGGTGCGAACGGAGCCCTGGTGTATGGCTGCTCGGGCACACGTGATGCCTCTGGGGTCGCCCGTGCTGCGGGGGTGGGCGGGGCGCATGAGGGTGGCTCCCTTCAGGGCGGAATGATGTCCCCTCCTCAGGACAGGAGCGTCTTCTTTGTCCGTCACCAGTGAATGGGCCCGTGGGCTGCTCCCCCTTTGGTGGCCGTGAGCGGAGCCACCGTGGATGCTGCACACTGTCATCTCCTACCCCCCCCCCCCCCCCCCCCCCCCCCCGCCGCGGAAGCGAACGTGCCCGCTGTCCACACCCGCGGCACACAGAGGTGCGTGGAGAAGCAAACCGCTGCCTCCCGCGGACCCTGGGCCCCAGCACACCTCCCGTTCTGTCCCGGGCCTTGTTCCCTCCGCGCCAGGACCCGTCTGCCCCCCAGCTGCGTGTCCGCCTGTCTTAGCCGTGACTCCGTATTTAGCGTCAGGCTTTCCCTGCGCTCCTGAAACCCTCCCGCGAGTCGTTTTAAACCGACGTCTGCGCGTCCGGGCAGTGGAGGCCCCGCTGTTTGCTTAACGTCTTTCCAAGCGCTCTGGGCACCAAGAATGATGCCTCCCAGAGGTGCCATCCAGCCCCCTGCTAGGGGCCCAAGTCCTGGAGTGGCCATCGGCTAGGTCAAGGGCCAATGACGGAGACCAGAGCAGACCCTCGGGGCCCAGCGTGCGCCTCAGGCTTGCCTCTCTCCATGACCCTCAGAGCGCCCCTTTCTTCCCTCTGGGTCCCCAACTGGCCTCCACCTGCCCTTCCGGCACCCACCCCAGGCCCACAGAGGGTTTCTGATACCCTGGGTGAGGGGTGGGATGGGCGGGCCTGGCCACCTGCTCCTGTCCTGTTCCCGGGCTACGTCCCCTGGACACTGCAATCCAGGTTCCTAACCTCGTCCCCTGTGTGTCCGGGAGGAACGTGCTCCCTGTCCCGACAGTCACAGGGGGCAGAAAACTGCCCACAGTCGGGATCAGAGTTACCAGCACAGAGCCCATACGGGAGCCGCTCTGTTCCGGGCACGTCCCTGGTGACGGCTCACGGAACCCCCTCTCTCACGGGGAGGCGCCCCTTTCACAGATGAGCAAACCGCAGGATGAGAGGGGCCTGCTCCAGGTCTCAGGCTGGCGGGTGACCGAGCTGGTACCGCCCCGGATGGCCCCTTTCACTCTGCCCTTTGAGGAGGGGGCGTCAGGGGCAGGGGGGCCCGACCCCGGAGGAGGGAGGCCTTGTGCAGGCTGCCGTCCCGAGCGGAGGGCTGGACGGGGTCCCCTCCTAGTTAAAGGACAGCAGATCTGTCTCTTGAAAGCTCTGAGGGTGACCCAGGTGGCCAGAGTGAGGGCCCAGGTGTCCCCTGGAGTGAACCCCCACCCTGCCCTTTCTTCTGGACCTTGTGGGGACATGACCCCCTCTGGAGGCATCTGAGGGGCAATGGCACGGGCACACAGCCCACGACGGGGGTCTGGTCGGAGGGCAGCTCCCCGCCCCTCACCCAGAGCTGGGGGCCCCCAAGGAGGACGGGGCCGGGAGGCCGAGGGCAGCCCAGAGGGCAAGGCCCACGCCTTCCTGCCCTCTCAGGGACCAGACCCGCCGCGGGCCCCGTGGGAGGTGGGGCACTGTGGGGCTCCAGCCGGAAAGTGGGATGGGGGCCTTGTGCCCCAGATTCTCTGGGAAATGAGGAAGTCATGGGGCAGCCCGTCTGTCACCTTCACGGGGGCCAAACCCCCTTCCCTCCAGCAGAGCGGGAAGCCTCGAACATTTGAAGATCAGAGTAATGATCGCAGCGACACCAGGGGCCCGGCGGGGACACTGAGAGGAGGTGACTTGGAACCCATGCACTTCGCCTCTTAAAAGACGCCTTTTCTGAGCCCCTCCCTCGGCCGGGACTCGGCACAATCCATTCCGAGCTCGCACTTGGAAATTAAATTCCTTTTAGCCAAAAAGGAGCCTGGCTTCAATCAGCCTGGGGCACGTCCTCCCTCGCCCGCCCCAGCCCGCCCTCCCCACCGCGGCCTCCGGAAGTATGCAAATGGGGGCACCTTGCCTTGCGGCCAGCCATCGATCCTGAGGCTCTCATCAGGAAAGTGAAATTAAAACAGAGCCGCGGCTGCAGGGCTGCTTGGGTATTCTCGGACACGTCTCTCCCGGGCCCCGCCTGGCCCCTGACCCCGCTGCGGTGGGAGGGCCTGTCCTGTCAGCCGATGGCCCTGACCTTGAGAACTTCCGGCGGGCCTGCTGCAGGACCCCCAGCCGGGTCGGGTCCCCTGAGCACCTCGTGCCCTGGCGTGGGAAAGCAGGTCCCTAAAGCGAGTGTCCCTCCAAGCATGGCCTGTGGCCCGCCGGGTCAGACTGGCCGGCGAGTGTGATGGGAATCCAGGCCCCGGGCCCCATGGATCCCAGAGCGGGGAGGGGGGGCTGGCTGGGCCTGCGGTCCCCTCCCCCGGGGTGTCAGTGCAGTGCACACCCCTGAACCCTCACCTTCGTCCACGCGCCCACTCATCCCACAAATGGCCAGGGCTTCGGGGAGCCGGGACTGGTGCTGGGTCCCGGAGATGCGGAAAAGACAGACGTCGCCCCCCGAGCCTGTCAGACCGTGGTTGCTGGTGAAGGGCCTCCGGGAGGGGAAGGACGGCTCTGTGATGGGGGGGGGGGTGTTCAGGCTGGGGGCGGGGGTGGTGAGGGGGACCCCCCGTGGCAGAGGTAGATCGGCAGGGACCCACTGCCACTCGTCCCAGGCCAGAGCAGGCCCCGGAGGGCACTTCTGGGGTCGTGGCCCCTTCCCTCCCTGCGGGGCCCCCAAGCCAGGAGGCAGAAGCTTCCGGAGGCAGGAACAACATGAGGGAGTTGGAACGTACTTGGGGTGAGGGCGCCCAACCTTTCCTGAGCTGCTCTTGGGTCCTGTCCCCACTCAGGCTGCCCTGGGGGCTGGCAAGTCAGGGCCAGACCCACCCCAGGGGCCCACAGGAAGGGGGCCTCGTGGACGCAAGGGGCAGAGCGAGGGGACACCACGAGCTGATGCTGTTCGGGAGGAGGCAGGATGACCGGTGGCTAGGCTCTCCTCACCCCAGCCCACCAGCCTCCTGGGGCCTCCCGTCCCTACCACAGGGCCTTTGCCCCTGCTGCTTCCTGCCCCCAGGGCCTCCTGTAGCCGATTCCTTGTCGCCACGCAGGTGACCTCCTCCCTGCTGGCCTGGATCAGCTCCCTGGCCTGCAGGTCCTCTGGCACGACCCCCTCGACTTTCACCCACCCTTGACAGTTACATATTCTGCCGGTCTGTCTACCCACTGGCCCCCTGAGGCCAGGAACTTGGTGGAAAGCCGTGCTTGGCTCCCTGAGCTCAGACCTTGTGCGCAGACCATCCTGGCGCTCTGTCTGTGCATTTCGCTCCCTCCCACCAGACCCCTCATTTTGTTTCCGTTGTTACCCCCGTTTTAACAGGGTGGGACCCCTCTAATAAGGGGCAGGACGGGACCCGGAGTCCTGCACTTGCCCCCGGGGGGCAGAACCAAGGCATCGGGCGGTCTGTGGCCCGTCTCTCCCAAAGGGGGCCTGAGGGCGGACCAGAAGGGGTGCGTGGGGTCGGTCCGGCCCCCTGGGGGTCTGGGGGCCGCCCGTGCCAGGGCGGGGAGCCGAGCGGCCCCATCTTGGATTTAGAGCTCTAACGTTAATTACGATGTGTGACGCTCACTGTAGGAAACTGATTCATTCCCAACAATCAAGGCTACACTGCATAATATATTTAATTAGCCAGATTTCCTGTGCACGTCGGCGGGACGGAACTGGCAAGTCCTCGGTGTAATACACTTAATTCCGAGATAAATCATTGTTTGTAGAGGCCCACGCTCAGCCCGCCCCACCCAGGGGACCAGGGGCGCTCGGGGGTGGGCGCTGGCCCCCCCCCCGCCACCCCGTGGGCACGTATCCGCGTGGAAGCCCCTCCCGGGGTGGGGCGAGCGAGGGAGGAGGGCCGGCTGCCTGGGCCCGGGCAGCGGAGGCCGAGGGAGCTCCGGCCGCCTGTGTTCCGCACAGAAAGCTGTGACGTCCTCCCGAGCCCTTGGGCGAAGTGTGCAGAACCCCCCCCCCCCCCACCCCGGGACTGCCATCTCAACTAGGTGAGGACCAGAAAAACCATCTTGCGGGTGTCAGCGCTGGGGGCAGGCTGCTGGGAAAGGGGGCGCCCCCGTCATCTGGGCCCCGTGTCCCCCGCTGCAGCCCAGCCCTGGCCGCCCAGGCGGTGGCCGCCCAGCTCTTAGGAGACCCCGGGTCTTTGGGGCACCCTGGTCCCCACCTGAGCTCTATGAGGACCAGGGTCCCCTGACAGAATCCACACAGCTTCCATCACTGACTTACGGGGACGTCCCCGGGACCAAAGTGTAGACTTTGTCCCTCGTAGCAGACAGGAGGGGGCAGGAGAGGGGCCCTCGTGTGTGTCCTCCACCCGCTGAGGGTGGGGTGGCAGGGCCCTGACGTGCGTCCCTCTTGCACAGCCCGCCTGCCCCGGGCTCCGGTTACCTCGTGTGCTGCCATCTGCCACCCGTGTGGCCGGCCTCGTGCATAATTCAGGCACCTTGGAGAGGCCCCGGCCAATGCTACTGACAAGGGCTGACTAGCCTGATCGGATGTCGAGACATCGGACCCACCACGAACAGGACCCGTGTCTTTCTGCCCTGTCTGTGCTCCGGTGACAGGCCAGGCAAGGAGCAGCGTGGGCGGTGTCCTCCCTGCTTGGGTGCCTCGAGACACAGCCATGTGCTCGGGCGGCTCGGGGGGTGGGCGGCAGGGGGCTGGGATCCGGCCCCGTCCCTTACCTGCCTTGTGCGCTTCGTCGGCTCGCCACAAGCCCAGCCCTCGAGCCTCAGTTTCCTATCTGTGAAATGGACGCAGGGCCGCTCAGCGTTGGAGCCCGGGATGAGGGCTGCCCCAAGGTGCCCGGGAGCCCCTGGCGGCCCAGCAGACTGGAGAGCTGGCCTTGAACCTGAGCCTGTGCTCGGCCCCAGGGCTCTGCCCTCCACCCTGCACGGCCACGCCCTCTCGCTCTGTGAAACTGGAGACGTAACACTGGCCTCTGGCGCCTGACCCTAAACTGAGATCTCAGACCGTGGTCTGCAGCGCCCAGCGCCTGCGACCACCCCCACCGGAGCCCCTGTGTCCTGTTGTGCCCGTGGGCTTCTGGGCATCGTGGCTCTTCATCCCGGCCCGGCCGGGAGCCACCGGGAGACGGGGGTAGCGCCCTGCCCCTTCTGCCATGAGGGCGTGGGGCAGGGCTGACCCCTGACGGCCCTTCCTGGCCCAAATCTCAGGTGTAACCACAAGGAACTCCTGCCTAAGCGGAGAAGCAAATATGTACATGCCTGCCACCTGCTGCTGGCCGGTCCCTGCCTGTGGTCCAAGCCTGGCCCCATGTGCCCAGGATGCCCGGCCCTCAGAGGACCCAGCCTCCAGGACCACAGAGCCGCCCTAACTGAGGACCCCCAGATATGTCTGTCCCAGGGGGCACTGCAAGTGGAGAGAAGGGTGGGTGGGCCTTCTCCTCCCTCTGCCCAAGGGGCCCCTTTGAAGGCTTTGAGAGTATAGGGACAGAGAGCCAAGGGCAGAGAGGGGCTCACCAAGAACCCCAAGGGCCCTCCCGGGCCCGCCCGGGTCTTGGCACCTGCTCCCGTGGTGCCGACCGTGTCCTTTCTGAAGTGGGCCCGGCCCTTCCCAGTCCTGCCCTTCTCGCGTGGGCACCTGCGGCCCAGGTAACCTGAGCCGGTGTCTCTGGGGCTGCCGCTGCTTTGTTAAGAAAAGAGGGCTCCCGGCCCTTAAATAATTGATGACAGGCATTAACAATTGACCCTGGAGAACATCTGGCAGGTAGAGGGCTTTCACCCATGGTGGCGTCGGATCAGACTGCCGTTCAGGGGGCTGCTGTGGCCGAGTGTCCCCGCCCCTCCCCATGACCCCGTGTGGAAGTGTGGGGTTGGCCCGGGGCGGGGGGCCTGCTGGGGAGCTCTCTCTGTTCCCAGTGGTGCACATGGGCTCCGACGGGCGATCGTGAGTACACACACGTCGCAGGTACGTGTGCATGCTCCCCCCCACGCACACATCGCAGGGATCCCCGTGCACCGTGCACGGCCCACGCATGTGTCCCTGCGTGATGGGTGCGCACACGGCATGCTGTGCGTGTGCTTGCTTGCACGTACACCGATGCACACACCACACACGTGTGCACATGTCCTTCTGTGAGGGCTACCTGTCGTCCCAGCCTGGCTCTGGGGGCCTCAGGGACCTCGCTCAGCCCTGCCCCCCTCCGGATGTGGGATAAGGAAGGGCCTGCACCCCGCAGACAGAAGCGGCGTCAGCAGATCTACCGGGCAGCGTGCTTCCCACCGGGGCCTGACAACACAGAGTTGGGGGTGCCGGGCGAGGAGCGGGTGGGCCGGTTCGGTGCCGCCTGGTGAGTCTGACCCCGGGGAACTCCTTCACCAGGAGTGGCTGCTCTGGGGACAGACAAGCTGGCACCTGACCCTTCGTCTCATGTCACTGCATTTACTCCTCACACCTGGTCATCATTACCCCATTTTACAGCTGGGGAAACTGAGGTCAGAGTGGGGAAGAACTTGCCCAGAGCCGCCCAGCACCACACCGGGCGGCCAGATGCCCAAATCCTCGCTCATGCGGGGGCCCGGCAGCACCCAGGGCGGGGGGCCCGCACCCTCCCGATGCTGGTGGGTGCTCATGTGGACGGTGGTGCCCCCCCTACTTCTGAGCTGGTATAAAGCCCCCTGGAGCAGATTCACACCAGCTCTGCCTGTGGCCCCTGAGGGCAGGCAGCCGGAGCCAAGGGCGTCCCACCAGGTGAGAGGAAGTCAGCAGCCCACTGTGGGCTGAGGCAGGGAGGGGCCTCCCTGGCTCTGGAACGTTCCAGGGCTCAGGTGCTGAAACTAGGTGGGGCAGCGATGTCTGTGGAGGGAAATGGGAGGGCTCCCCAGGGCCAGGCAGCACCCCTTGGTTTGGGGGGGAGGAGGGGAGGAGGAAGGGGCTTGCACCTCACCCAGGACCCCACATGGCTGGCTAAGGAGAAAACAGCCGCACGCCAGGTGGGGGCCTCTGCAGGCTGGGCCTCGAGACACCGGCGATCTGCCCGGAGCAGGCATGGCCTGGGAGCCTGTGACACCTCTGCCTTGCCGTGCCCCCCCAGCCCCGCCCCACCCAGGGGGCATCTCACACTCTGGGCCCCAAGTCAAGGATCGCCTGTGACAGGAAGCCCGGCACGGTGTCCCTTAATTGTGGCTGTGACTGGACTCTCAGGGTCGTATTCCGGTTGATGTCCCTAATGACCCTGACGTTGGCCGAGTGTCCAGGCAGGAGGTCGACATGCCCAGGCATCCAGGACCTGCTGGGTCTCGAAGGTCCCCGGGCTCGTGTTGGGAGCCGGACCGCAGCCTGTCCCCTACTTCCCGGCTGGCGACCAGGGGGAGGGGCTGACATTGCGACCGTGCAGGTGTCTGTGGAGCAGACCTTCCAGTTGCCGGGGCGGGCGGGCAGGAGCAAAACTCAGAGCGGGCCGCTTGCCGGCCACACGTGGAGCTGCCCTAGTCGGGGAGGGTCCCGGGCCGATCCCAGCAGCGCCCCCCAACCCCGCCCCGGGCCGGCCTCACGGGCTCAGAGAGTCATTTCCCGTAACTGGTCCAGGCTGGGCCGAAACCTTCCCACGCATGAGTGGTGGAGGGAGGTGTGAGCCCGCCCCGTGGAGGGACGAGAAGGCCACTCTCTGGGCATCAGACTCTGGGGGACACGCCAGCCCCTCCCCTCCCGCAGGGATGCGGGCAGATCCGGAAGGGGCCACTCCCCGTCCTCGGCCCTGCTCCTCTCCTGCCCACCTCTGTGCCCACAACTTGGAGGGCACAGACCTACAGAGGCGAGCGGACTCAGGGGTCCCTGGAGGGCCCCTCAGCCTGCAGACCCCCGAGGGCCTTCTCCGAGTCTCGTGGGAAGGGACTGAGTCGGGGCTCCCTGTCCAGAGCCTGCCTTGGCTCCCCTTCCCAAAATGGCCTGGAGCTTCTGCTGGCCCCGGACCCCGGGGGACCCTGCAGTCAGAGAGGCAGCTGGGACACGGGGTGTCTCCCAGGTGAGAGGAGCAGGGGGAGGGGCTGTCCCTCACTGCAGGCCACCACCCACCTCACCCCCAGCCCATCAGAGAGGGCAGGGGGCCCCTGTGGCCCCCGGGCTGGGGCCTCTGCTGCGTGAGCGATTTCAGTTGGCCTCCGGCATCCACAGCCACACCAGGGCCGGGGTGCTGGGCGCAGGGGTCTCCTTAGTGTGGCCCCGGCTCACGGCCCCCCTGCTTCCCAGAGGGAACCCGCGCTTCTTCCTGGGCCAGGGTGGCCCTATCTCCCAGACCCCGCCCAGCGGCCACCAGGTGAACCGAGCCCAGAAGGGGCCCTCTCCTCCCTGGGGGTCTGCAACCTGGCCTTCCTGGACCTCTCTGGTCATCCCCTGAGGTCACGGAGCATAGAGGCCCGCTGGGAGCCTTGCAAACATGAATAATGTTTAGATTTTCCGTTTTATGACCTGGAGACAGGCTTTCAAATGGCCTCACCAGGAGGACGCAAGGGTCTCACTTTGTGAGGCGCACAGGCCGGTCCCCACTGCAGGATGCCCTTGCGATCCTCGAGGGGACCTCTGGCCGTGAGCGATGACTCCGAATGGCCCAGGGGACGGTCCCTTCAGCTCGTAGAATAGTGATTCCGGTCCCCCTCATTGATCTCCCTGAGTTTTTAAAGGAAATTTTATTTGTTTGGGGTTTCTAGTCATTAAGTTAAAACCAGTAAAATAGAGCAAAATCAATACCCACAGGGCACAGCACAGCCCGTCCTATCAAGATGTAAAAACGGGCAGAATAAATTGTGACTGGGATTCGGGCTGGGGGAGGGGCCACAGCACAGAGAGAGGCCGGCCAGGCTCCCCGGAGATGCTCCTGACCGCAGAGGGAGCCGCCGAGGGCAGGGCGGGGTGGTGCGGGGGCTGCAGGGGTGGTGCGGGGCTGCGGGGAGGGGGCGGTGCAGGGCTATGGGGCTAGCGCCCCCCCCCAACCCCCCGGCTCTCCCCTTCCCCTCCAGCCCTCTGCACAGATGCAGATTCTTTCATTCAAACTCTGGATGCACATTTGAGAAAGTGAGTGGTTTGCGACTCTCAGCTCCGATGGCACCAGCCCCACATCTGCCCCTGGCGTGCGTAGGGACAGCCCGGCACAGACGCGCCAGGAGGAGGCCGGCCAGCCTCCCGCTGGGCGCCGGCCAAGCACCAGGCAGGGCTCGTTAGGCTGTGAGGGCCATGAGGGGGCAGTTGCCTGGGACCGGGGGCCAGCAGGACCGACCGGCCGTGGTGACACGGTCTCCGCCCGGGAGAGCTGCCCACGCTGCTGGGGAGGCCAGAGTCGCCTGGGCTGAGGGTTCCCGGCCGCCAGGTGGGGTGGGGGCAGAGACAGCTGAGGGGTTGTTTCGGGGCAGAGTGGGCTCCGTGTCCAGAGTTCCAGAAGCTTCTCATCACGGGAAAGCCACGCGTGTGTCTCTGCTGATGGGAGCTGGCTGGAAAACCCATAACCTCTAGTTTCTAAAGCTCAGCCCCTCACGGGACAGGACGGAAGGCGGGCAGCCTGGGCGCACCCTCTGTAATTCACGTGCCATACGGTCCCCCCGCTTAGGGGTGTTCAGTTCAGTTCAGTGGGTTTTGTGCAACCATCACCAAGGTCAGCTTTCGAACATTGTTTTACCCCAGAGAGAAACCTGGGAGTCCCCAACACCGGCCATAATGCACACGGACCTAGAGGACACCGTGCTCTGCGAGGTGAGCCTGTCACCAAAGGACAAGCCCTGAAGGTCCACTCACAGGAGGCTCTACAGTCATGAGACCCACAGACACAGGGAGCAGGGGGCGTGGGGAGCAGGGCTGGGGGAGGGGAAGGTCCGTGTGTAACGGGACAGAGTCCAATCTGGGGAGATGAACACGTTCTGGGGACGGACGGGGGGACGGGCCGCACGACAGCGTGAATGCACCTGGCGCCCCCGAACTGTGCCCCAAAAATGGTTAAGACGGCAAATGTCGTTACGTATCATTTACCACCATTAAGAGAAGGGGGGTGCCTGGGGGGCTCCGTCGGTTGGGCGTCCGACTTCTGCTCGGGTCATGATCTCACAGCTCGTGAGTTCGAGCCCCACGTCGGGCTCTGTGCTGACGGCTCAGAGCCTGGAGCCTGCTTCGGACTCTGTGTCTCCCTCGCTCTCTGCCCCTCCCTTTCTCTCTCTCTCTCTCTCTCTCTCTCAAAAATAAATAAAAATTAAAAAAATCTTTAAAGGCAATCCCAAAGTGTATCCCAATTAGGGAGGAGAAACGCCCCCTACAGAGTTGCTGTCCGGCCCGGGAGGACCCGGGGTCCAAGGTCGCCATCGTATATTGAACAGAGGGATGCCTAGTCCTTCTGTGGCTTCAGACAATGAAAGGCCACCGCCCACGACGCCCCGTAGGTGTTCCAGGCGTTTTCACCTTGCAGGCGTCCTCCAGCTGCGGTGTTCTCGGGGGGACAAGGAGCGAGCACTTTCTGCGCGCCAACCCCCGCCTATCTCCCGCGTCCCCGCTGGGTGTCAGGCCCCAGTGTGGCCACCACCGGGCACTCTGCCCCCGGGGCATCTGTGGTGAGGCAGGCAGGGGGCAGCTGACACGTGCCGGCTGTCCGACCCCCCAGCCCCACTCCTGTCCCATGAGCTGGCGTGGGGCGCAAAGGGCGGCCGGGCAGTGATAGGGGCTCCCCATCCAGAGGCCCACTGAACCAGAACACTGTCACTGACTGCGGGGGTTTCCAGAAACCCAGTCTGCAGCGGGGGTTGGCCTGCCGGGCCCCGCCTGTCTTTCCCATCAGGGAAAACGCTTGGTTTCGAGGAACCCCCAGCTGGGGAGGGATCTTCAGCTAAGGAAGCCCAAAGCAGGTGTGGGGTGTAGGGTGTAGGAAAGGGGGTGGGGAGAGGGAGGCAGGGGAGGGTGGCTGGGGGGCCTGCCTGCGGGGCTCTGGGAACACAGCTCTCCATTCCGGGAGCTTTGGCCCTCGGCCGCCGTCCCTTTGTGTCCGCCCCCCAGAATCTGGGACTTCACGTGGCCGAGGTGTTTGACACTTGAATTCCACAGGAAATTAAATCAATTACAGAGTCTAATAAAGGATCCCAGGTTTTTAATTAAACGAACCTTAATTAAATGGTGAGCACCACTCTGTCGATGCTCTGATCAGGCCCTGGGGGCTGGGAGCGTCTGGGGAGCCCGCGGGGCGCTGGCGGGAGGGGGTTGCTGACGGCACATCCGCCCGCGGGGTCTGGCTGCCGGAGGCCGGCCCTGGCAGTTGTCTCCGGACAGCCGGGCACTGAGCGGGGGCAGGGGGGCTGAGATCCTGCCCTTCAGAAGGTCAACCACTTCCGGCCCAGCTGGACGGGGCGGCTCACCATTGGACAGAGGAGGCGAGGCCCCCCAGCGACACGCTTGAGGTCGTAGAGCGGGCGCTTCGTTCCCGGGGCACCCCACACCCGAGCTCCCGCTGCCTCTTCTCGCGGCGGCCGTGGCTCCAGGGATTTTGCTGGCACCCTGGCTCCACGGGTTGGGCACCTACGTGGTCCTCTCTGCCCGCAGCTCCCTGCAGAGGGCCAGGCTGGGCCTCGCCCATTGGCTCACCGTGCCCTGCCCGGCCCACCTGGGCTCCCCACACTCTCCTGGCCCTGAACTGTGGGGGGGACCATCTGTGCTGGGCCCGGAACGGTGGGTGCCGCCTCTCACTTGTCCCCAACCGCCCGCAGCCCGGCCCTACGCACAAGTGCCATGGGGTGACCCGGGGGCCAAGCGGGAGGGGGCGGCTGCCTGGGCCAGGGGAACAGGCCCGGGAGGCTTTTCAGGAGACGGAGCGCTAGGGGAGCACGGAGGACGTTTCGCCCCCGAGGCAGGGGAGGGACTGGACAGGGGCCAGTGAGGGCCGTGTGCGGACGGTGGACAGACTGAGTTCGAATCCCGATCATCACGAAGCCGCAGGCTTGTGACTTCACATCTCTGTGCTTCTATTGATCGGAGACGAAAACAGTGGTGTTGGCCTTGGCTGCTGGACAGATTCAGGGCAGCCGGGTTGCCCAAAGAGAGTTCCCAGCAGGACCGTCCTGCATCCTTCCTCCCCGGCCTCCTGAGCCCGCCTGAAGCAGCACAAGCATCTTGTTTCTGGGGAATTCCTCCCTGCTGCTTGGACAGACGGAGCAGGAGAGGCCGGCCTCAGCCAGCCCCAGGCCCGCAGAGCAGGGCCCTCACCTTGGGCACCCTTGGCTGGATAGGACCGTGCAGTCCCACCCAGCACTTTGGGGTGGTCCCGGCTCCCTGTGGCTTGGAACTCCGGCACACGGGGCACTGACCTCCTCCCTCCTGGACGGCACCGTGCATCCGCTGTGGGAATCCCTTCAGGAGCCGCCCCGGGCGCGGGGGTCCCTCGAGCTTCTCCCCTCCCCCACAGCTCTGTCTCACTGTCTCTCCCCTGAGGATCCTGTCTCTCCTCAGGCTCGGGGCTCGGCAGCGCCTCTCTGCACCCCGCCCCGGTGCCCAGAATCTGATGGATGCGTGTCGCTGTGACACCGTGTGTGTCCTACCCCGGGCGCCGAGAACCAAACTGCATAATAAAAAAAAAGGAACCTTCGCGCGATTGTCTGATCTGTATTTATTTCATAACATGCAGAATTAATAAGATACCGACTTTAAGGCAACCATGGCAACCAAATGCAGAAAGGCTTGTCCCGGCAAATAGATGAATTCATAAATAACCCTGAAGTGCTGATATCAACAGTCTCAGGACCCTGCCGCAATGCTAATGCGGCGTCCCTGTCCCTGCGCTCAGGTCCGGGCCAGGGCCTCCGAGGAGTGCCCCCCGCAAGGGGTGACGGACCCCCAGCCGTTACCCGGGACCCCCAGCCGTTACCCGGAGCCGGCCCAAGACGGGTGAGTGTTGTGTGGCCGGGGAGACGGGACCCCTGGCAGAGCGCCGTGCCTGTGGGGGCCGGGTGTGCAGATCAATGGCCCTGGGGGGGCACAGGGGAGCCAGGCTGTCTCCCTACAGCTCTGACCGCTAGACGGTGGGGCCCTGGCCCTGCCTTCCAGATCAACAAGGATGCTCAGGTAAGAAGGCATTCGCTCATTCGTTTTGGTGATCATTCATTCATTCATTTGACAGACAGATGTCTACTGGCCCCCGAGAGTGTGGGGGTACAGCAGTGGGTGTCTGGGGGAGACGCTAGGCACACGGGCAGATAACCTTGGCCAGCGGGGTTAGAGCTGTGGGCGCAGCACTGAAACAGGCCCCTGCAGACTGTCCCTGAGCACCAGGCAGAGAGCCTCCCTTGAGGCTACTGGTTTTGCTGCCTTGACTCTTCGGTTCAGCACCTGTCAACAACAGCCCAGCGTGGCACGAATGACCTCCTCACTGGCCATCAGGCCGCCCTCGGGACATGGCCAAGCCATGCTTCCCATGGGCGTGTCCCCTGCATGCAGCTGGGCAGTGCCACGGGGGCTGTGCGCCCAGGCCACCGTCAGTCCTCGGCCTGGCTGGCCCGTCCTGGGGGCGCCGGTGCCCTCGCCCCCGAGCCCACGTCTCCTCATCTGAAGGCAGTGAACCCCGGCCCCCGTTTGACCAGGTTCCCGAGAGAGACTCCAGATGAAAAAGCGCAACCTGGGTTTGGAGGAAGGGGATGAATCGGGGGTGGGGGGTGGGCAGAGGGTTTTCAGGGCACGGGATGGCCGCACGACCCGTATGGTGGGGACAGGACGTTGCACATTTGCCCAAACCCACGGACGCCCAGAGGGAGCCCTAACGTCACCTGTGGGCTCAGCGACAATGATGTGTGGACACAGGTTCATCAGCTGTAATGAGTAAACCTCTCTGGTGGGGGTGTTGGTAGAGGGGGAGGCTGTGCTTGTTGGGGGGCATAGGGGCAAAGGGGAAACCTCCGTTCCTTTCCCTGCATTTTGCTGTGAACCTCAAATGTTCTGAGTGTGTGTGAGTGTGCGTGTGCGTGTTTAAAGCGAACCCCTCAGGGAGGTAACCCTTCTGTGTCATCGCAGACACTTTTACCAGAACATCCCCTTAGAAGAGGTCTTTCCGAGCTCGTGTGTGGCCCCCACCCCCAGACCTAATGGAACTCTTCCCGGGCAACCCCTGTTCTGCAAGTGTCCTTTGTGCCTGCCAGACTCATTTGCCCAACAGATGGCTGTGTCAGACCCGAGGAGCTGGGTGGGACGGGCGGGGGGGTGAGGGCCGAGGCAGGGGCGGAGCCATCTGGGGCGGGGGATGACCCAGGCTGTGCCCCAAAGCCACCGGGGAGAGGACAGCATGAGCCACTCGGCGGGGCTTCAAGACTCCCGTCTGCACCTGCTGCAGCCGCCCTGGCCACCCACGGGAGACACTCGGGCCAGCAGGGATCAGCGGCCAGGAGGGTGCAAAGACAGATGCAGGGAACACTCCCGGAGAGCTGGCAGTCTGTCCCGAGGCCCATGGACCTTATCAGCAGCACCACCGGCGGCTGGGCCCCCGCAGCCTGTGGGGATGGGCCACACTCACCCCCTTTAACAGGAGGGCGTCCGGTGCCCCTTCCTCTGCGTGCCCCACCGGGGCAGGAAGAGACTGGTGAGTGTCCAGCTGGACCCATGACCCCTGGCCCTGCCCTGTCCCCTTGGTAGCTGTCTGGTGCCTCCACACCCATCCGAGCCCCCTGCCCACAGTCACATTTCTTATCAACTTCGGCACCCTTCGTTTTCTTACCTGTGAATTGGGGTCTCCAAGCCTGGCCTGTGATGGGGCGTCACCCCCCCCCCCCCCCCCCCCCCCCCCCGTCTTCCTGCAAGAAAATCTTGCAGGATTTTCCACACCCCACCTGATGACAGTGCCCTGCTGTTTCAGAAGCAAGGCAGCGGGCGCCCCCTGCAGGCCCCTGGAGGGGGGTCTGGCGCTGGGAAGGTAGGGGTGCTGCAGAGGGAGTCCTGCCGCCCCCACCCCCACCGGGGCTGCAGGCCAGGGGTCCCAGGAGCCCGGCGCCGCCCCCTAGCGCAGGAGGAAAGCGCGGGAACAGGGCTTGAGGGGAGATCCCGAGGGCCCGGGTCAGGTGGGGGGTGGGGACTCCAAGAGGGGGCCGGTCCTGACGCACAGCCCTCCCCTGGTGCCCCCCACCCGCTCTGCTCGGGGCTCCTCATGTACAGGGGGTGCAAGTGTCTCCCGGCCTCTGCGCTCTGCTCGCCCCTAGAAGTGGGGCACCCAGGGTGCGCCAAGGAAGCTGGGCTCCCCAAGCGGACGCACCCCCACCCGGCTGCAGCTCAGCGCAGCGCGCGGCGTGACAGCAGTTACCGTGGCCCCATCTCAGTCAGCTGACCCCAAGAGGAAACAGGCACACAGAGAGGGAGCGACCTGCCTGGGTCCCTTGGAGAGACTGGAGAGCCTGAGTGCCCCGGGAGCAAGGAATGAGCGGGGGTGCACTGCGTGCGCAGGGGTGCCCCAGGATGAGCCGGGGTGCCCGGCGGCAGAGCTGGGATGGGTAGCGGTGCCCCCGGGAGCAGGGGTGAGCTGGGGTGCTCCGGGGTGCGTGGAGGTGCACGGTCCCGGGGACGCAGCGGCCCCACGCCGCAGGGTATCCCGGCGGCCAGTGTTGCTGGCTGCGTGGACCGTGCAGATCCCGGCCCGGGGGCGCCCTCTGCCGGCCGTCGGGCCCACCAGCCGGGCCGAGAGCAGGGGAAGGGGGGTGGAGGGGGCGTAGGGGGCGGAGGGGGGAGGGCTCTCCGCCGTCCCACGCCCACCTCTGCCCTCAGCGGGTCTTCCGTCGCTGTGGCTCCGTCAGGCACAGCGGTGCTGGCGGGCGCCAAGCCACCTGCTCCTTAGAGACGTACACCTGTCGGTGGTGACGCCTCCGAAGCGGGTCCCTCCTACAGTGCACCCCGTGGGGACAGTGTTTGGCAATATTTTTTCTTTCTCCGCAGTGTGTGAAACTATGGTGAACCTGCAGCCAACGTGATCTCGGGTCTGTGAAGGGCAGCGGGCAGGCCCCATGGTGAGCACCGAATACTGTGATTATTCCCGTTTGATGAGGAGGAACCTGCCCCAGGACGCCCCAGCCCTTAAGGGGCATGTGCGCGATCACTGCCTCACTGCCGGGAGTGGGCAGGGAGGGCCTCAGGGAGGCGGTTCCTCCAGATCCACACCACAGGGCCAGGGCCTGCAGCCGGAAAGGGGAGCCCAGCTGATGGTGGGCATCAACGAGCCAGTCCTGGGCCACCTTCAGGGCAGGCTGGATCCAGCACCTGAGTCCCATGCCTGCAAACGTGTGGTGCTCCCGGGAGCCCAGAGCAGGCTCTCCGGACCAAGGACATGTGCGGGAGGTGAGGGAAGGGAGGGGCCACTTGGTCCGCTCTGATGTCGACCCAGCAGGGAGGAGAGCTAACCCTCACATATGACCCTTGCCCAGTGCCGAGAGCACATGGTCTCCACACTGCGTTGAGGGGTGACGTCGAGGGCTGCCCCGTGTCCCTCTGTGCCCTCTGGTTCCCACCTGTCCGTGTCAGCGGCACCGCCCATCTCACTGCACAGAGGAGGGAGCTGGGTCCCAGGGGTGGTGAGACCCTGGAGGTCCAGCCAGGGTGTGGAGGCCCCTGAGGGCGGTGTGGCCCCTGTGCCACGGCCTGGGGAGCCGGTGCTTGGCGACTGGGGTCGGGAATGTGACTCCTCTGGGACGCTGTGCTCATATGGACGCAGGACAGGGGCAGTTTCCGTGCCTGGGGTACATAGTTTCTGCTGCTTTCCTCAGAGGGCCAACAAACCAAAGCCGTGCCCCTTTGCTGCTCATGACACCGAGTCCTGGGAGCTTGTTCTCCATGGAGTTGGGGACCCCGTGAGGACAAAGTGGCTGTCACCTGGGCCTGGGCTGGTGCCTTGGCCAGCCAGGAACCTGGACAGGGTCGGGGGTCCCTCAGCAGCAGCCTGCCTCCATAGGTTCTGTCCCTCCCAAGGTTCACCCCGGTTGATTTCCTTCCACGAAACCCCAAAACCCTAGGGGCGGGAAGGCCCGGGACCCCCGGTGACACTGCCCCCTCTGCTGGGTCAGCGGGTGATGCCAGCGAGTAGGGCCAGCACAGGTGTGGTGGCCACATGTCACCCCCAGCAGCCCCCACCGAGCCTGCACACTCTTCCCTGCACACCAAGACCAAAACCTCCTAAGCCCACTGCCTAGAAGACCCCCCACCCCGGTCGTGGGCCTGGCTGAGCCCTCACTCGCCCTCCAGCCTGCCCAGAGCTGGTTCCTGCCTGGCCCTCTGCTCCCCAGTCCCCTGGGCGGTGGGGGGAGGGGGGCTTGGCTACTGCATCAGCCTCTACCCCCACCCCCCCACCTGAGCACCTCAGAGGCAAGACCAACCTCATCGTGGCCTCAAGGAGCCCAGCTGGGAAGGAAGGCTGAGGGTTCTGCTGAGCAGTCGTGCCCCTGGGACCCTGGGACAAACACCGCTGTCAGGCAGGCCACTTTTAGGGGTTCCGAGAAGTTGACTTCGGCTCACCCTGGCCAGGCAGGCCCTGTGCTGGGCTTAGGGTCATACAGCTCAACCAGACACAGGCCCTAGTCTCGAGAGGAGCTGGTGCCCAGCAGGCAGTCCTGCAGGGATAGGTTCTGAGATGGGTAGTCAAGGCATCCACTTGGCCCAGCCCTGGGGGTCAGGAAGGCTTCCTGGAAGAGGAGGGGCCTTGAGCTGACTCTTAAAGGATCAAAGGGACAATTTCGCAAGGGGACGTACCCCGGGAGAGGAGGACCCTGGCAGCTGGGTGTCCTGGGGCTGAGGTCTCCTGGGGGGTGGTGGCTGAGCTACAGAACCTCTAGAGGCTGTGGGTCGGGTTTGGCTTTGAGAAGATTCCCCGTGCCGTGGGGGTAACTGCAGGAGGACCCACGGGAAGGAAGCTTCTGGAAGGGTGGCAGGGCGTGATGGAGGACAGATCATGATTTGAAAGGCATTAACACCGCAGGTGCCCGTACGAGGCCGCGCGCTGGGGCGCTTGTCAGTCTGCGGCCTGGACACAACTCCGCGTCCGTCCACGGGGCGGGCAGCCCCTCCGTCCCCACCACCAGGAGGCCCTCCTGCCAGGCTCCGCCCACCCTCAGTCTTCCAGGGCTCTTCATTCAAGTTCAAGCAGTCAGGAGCGCGTTTTTATCTACCTCTCCCTTTCTTTGTATTGTGGTGAAGTGTTTGTCCTGTAACATTTACCACCTTAACCGTTTTGACGTGTACGTTTCAGGGGCACCAAGCACATTCATGCCGTCGTGCAGCTGTCCCCTCTGTCGGTCCCCAGAACGTGATCAGGACTCTGTCCTGTTACACACGGACCCCCTCCCCCCCCCGTCCTCCCGCCACCTGTATCTGTGGGCCTGAGTCCTTCAGGGCCTCCTGTGAGTGGATCCCACAGGATTGGTTTTTCGAGTCTGGGTGACGCTTCCCTGCTTCACTGTCTGTGATTTGATTAACTCGGTGCCTCTGTGAGCTGACCTCCAGGGGACAGGCTGGACTCGGGCCGCGTCCCCTGGCCGGGGCCAGCTGCACCTGCACGCGGCATCGCGAGCAAGTGGGCCCGTCGTCGGGCGAGTCACAGACCATCACCCTCTCCGCTTCTGCTGGGGCGCCCTCGGGCCTTTCCTTCCGGAGACGCCCCTGAGCCCCCAGGATGAGCGTGACATCCCCCGAGGCCTCCTCACAGAAGTCTGTGGAGCCTGCCCCTCGCCGGTGGTGACGGGAGCCTGCCCCTCGACGGTGACGGTGACGAGGAGGCAGCCTCCTGTCTCCGTGCTACGGACACTCTTTGCTGCTTGTTTTGGAAACAACAGGAGGTGTCATTCCCTTGATGGGTTCGCAGGACATTGAGTCTGTACCAGAGACAGCACGGGGGGGGGGGCGGGGGGGGGCAGAGCTCGGCAGGGAGCCCCCAGCAGGGGCTCGGCCCTGGGTCATCTGTGCAGCAAGGGGGCTGGAGGGTCTCCGTCCGGAGCCTCGAAGCGTCAGCCCACACCAGCAATCCATCCAGAAGAAACACGAAGCGTGTGCCCACAGATTCACGTCCCAGGATGTTCATCACGGCATTATTTACAACCGCCAACAATTGGCCCCGACACACGTCCGGTCGGAGGGGGACGGTGAGGTAGATGACGGGGCGCCGGCCGCCGGAATAAACGCCATGCGGCCCTTACACGCCAGACTTACGCAGAGTGTTCATGGGCGTGGAAAAATGTTCGTTCTATACTAAGGTCAAGCGGGGGGAAAAGCAGAAGGCAAAGCCAGGTTTGCAACATAAACTCTATTTTGACAATTAAATAAAATAAACACTTTCCCTGGCAGAGCAGAGCCAGCTCAGTGAGTTCAGCTGTGTGCCACCTCGGGGGCCAGGCCTGGAGACACCGGCCTCTCCCTGCATGTCCGGGCGCGGGAGTGGGCTCCTCCTTGCCCTGTCTGCCTGTCACTGTGCAACCCCCCCACCCCTGAAAAAGGACAAAGTGCAGTTAAGTCAAAACCCTCATTTAATCAAGAATGAGGGTGGCTCAGTTGGTTAAGCATCTGACGCTTGGTTTTAGCTCAGGTCGTGATCCCATAGTTCGTGGGTTCGAGCTCCATGTCGGGCTCTGCACTGACACTGTGGAGCCTGCTCAGGATTCTCTCTCTCTCTCTCTCTCTCTCTCTCTCTCTCTCTCTCTCTCTCTCCCCCCCCCCCCGTCTCTCTGCCCCTCCCCTGCTCGCACTCTCTCTCTCTCTCAGAATAAATAAATAAACCTTAAAAAAAAAAAAAAAAGAATCAGTTTGGAACGGGCAGGCTCCAAGGGGAAAAGGCAGCGGGACAGAACGTTCCAAGCACATTCTGGAAGGGGCTGGCGTCCGTGGCTGACGAGAGCACGGGGCTCCTGGAGTCAAGCAAACCCAGAATGGAATTGGTTCTAGATGGTGATGCCCAGGTCTGGCTCGTCCAGAACCGCACGCTCGAGGGGAGTTGAGCCGGGTGCCCGGCTGATAGGCTCTTCCTCTGTGAGCCGAGAAGAGGGGATCGCTGGCCTCACGGAAAAGAGCGCCTTTCTCGGTGGCCCTCCTGCCCGCTGCTCCGAGCCCCTCCTCTCCCACGGCGGGCACACCCTCACTCACTCATCAGTTCCCGGCCTCCCGATTATTCTGGGGCTGATTAAATTAGCAAATGCAATCACAATCTGAAGCAAGTTAATTGGGAGAATTTATTGGACCTGCCAGTTTTATGCATGTTTGATTAAGTATTATAAGGTTTGTTTTTGATCTTGCATAATTTAACTTTAAATCCTGCACTGGGGGGCCCATCAACCATTAACGGCCAAAATAAACCTCTTTTAAAATGCATCTATTTGTGATTTATTTCTGAATGCAATATCTTCCAGATTTTTTTTTGGTGCTGTTGCCTAAGTGACAAATATGTTAAAAGTAACATTTTGAGCCATTCCGCTCACCCTATAAATCTCTCGGAACATATACAATTCATTAAAAGTTTTGGAAGGAGTACAAGTTAGCATTTGTATCGCAACAAGTGACACATAAATGCGTCTGTCTTCCTGGCGCGCCGTAAAATATATCCGCCTCCCTCCCGAGCTCCTGAGAGCCAGACAAACCGCCCATGCTCTGGGGTTATGATAAACTCTGCAGCAAATCTTCTCCACTGTCAGCACAGAACTGTTCAATCAACAGGAGTAGGAGCATGTCTTTGTGAAATTAGCACAGGAGAAAATACGGCCTGGGCCCGGGGACGCGGCGGCTGGAAGGGGCTGGGCCCCGTGTGAGCGCCAGCCTCGAAAGCGAGCCTCCGGTGCCCCCTTCGTGGCCTGGGCCTGGGTTTTAGGAGGGCACATCCAGTAAGTAAGCAGGCATAAGGCCTGCTGCCCAGGGAGGGGGGCGGGCCACCGAGAAGCTGGGCTGCGTGGCCTCTGCCTTACTGCGCTGAGAGGCCGGGCCCCTGTCTGCGCGCTAAGACCGTGTTGGTTCACAGCCATTTACCTGCTTCCCAGTGGCGGCGTGGCGTTTATTGGGCACGGATTCTGCCCTGGCCTCGGCTAAGGGCTTTGCCGCTGGGGCCACACTACCTCCCCAGCTCGCAGACGAAGGCTGAGCACTTAGGAAGGTGAAGAGATTCATCCGAATGTGGAGCAGCCGCCTCTCGTAGCTTGGGGCCAGGGCACTTGTGACATCCGGGCAACCGTGTCATCGATAAACCATAACCCAGCAGCCCTGGGCAGGCCCCCGCGTCACTCACAAGGTCCTCAGAGGTGGCCTGCGTGCTTCCCCAGCGCCCGGCCTAACCCGCCTCCCTCCAGCAGCCCCCTGCCGCCCTGCTCGAGGGCGGTGTGCACGGGGCCCAGGCTGGAGCCGGGAGGGTAAATGCCCTACGTGCCCATGGCTGTCACCGGACGACGCCAGGCCTCCAGGCCTCTGGTTTGGAATGCTCAGCGCGAACCAGGCACTTTTGTCCGCCAGCCGACCAGTCCACACCGGGCCCTGCTGTGTGCCAGGCACCTGGGACACAGGAGGAAACAGTTTTCCGCCCTCAGGAGCTTCAGCTCGAGGGTGGGATGGGGGCCTGCGGGCAGAGGGCCTCCCTGCCCTGGCCACAGTGAGACTGATGTCCAGCTCAAGCCTGCCCCGGACTTGGGAAGACGGGAGAGAGCCGGCCAGACCGGGGACAGTGAGGAGGGGAGGACAGGTGAGTGAGACCCCATTCCTTCTCCCTAACCGCCGCAGGAAGCAAGCCCACTGAGAACAGAGGACCCGTCTGCCTGTCTCCCCGGCTCTGGCCCGCCGGAGAGCCGACACCCAAAGAGGAACGCTTCTGTGTGCGTTCAGGCCAGCTCGGCACAGGGACTGTGTCCGAGGCCGGCCCCTCCTAAGGCCGATGAGGACTTGAGTCCGGTGCTGGCCCCCTGAGCCCCTGCGAGATGGGGACAGTAGCAGCAGCCTTCGCAGGTTCCTGTGACTAACAGGGAAGCGCTCGGCGTGGCCTGGCCACTGCCACCCCTCACAGCTGTGCCCGCCACCCTGGCTGCCCAAGTGACCCCAGGACGCGAT
Organism: Panthera pardus; assembly: GCF_024362965.1. NCBI lineage: Eukaryota > Metazoa > Chordata > Mammalia > Carnivora > Felidae > Panthera > Panthera pardus. The sequence goes on from NW_026526766.1 coordinate 92,287,521, forward strand.
GGCTTAACATGATGATAAGCACATGCGCTCGATCACCAGGGGGCCGGTCAAAGCCCCACGGACCTCGGCTCCCAAACAACAGCCGCGAATCCCCCCCCCATCCTGGAGGCCGGACGTCCCAGACGCCGGCGCGGGGCAGGGCTCGTTCCTCCCGAGGCCTCCCTCCGGGGCTCGCACACGGCCGTGTCGAAATCACTTAGCTTCCCCGTGAGGGACCCAGGACAGAGCAAGATGGGGGCGTCACTGTCACCTCGGCCCTGCCCTCCTGGCCACGCAGGTCAGCCCTATCCGCTGCGGGCTGGCGATCGGCCACCCTGGAGGCTGACTCCACAAGAGCTGGCACCAGCTACCGGCTTTACGCCCAGGGCAAGGTCGAGGCCTGTGTCCGATCGCCACCGCCTGACGGACGAGACAGAGGGGGGGCGCGGCTGACACCTTGCCCACAGCTAGAAAGTCGTGGAACCGGGGCCACCCTGGGCGGGCTGGGTCCCGATCACCCTGCCGCACTGCCTCTGTGAATGCCACCTAGCGTTTCTAGGGTGACCAACCTCTGGGCGTCCAACCGGCCCTTGGGACAGACCGGCAGGTGGTCCCCGGGACTCCAGCCCAGGGCCCACCCTGATGAGAAGAGCATCGGGTGCGGGATCACCGACGTAGAGCGGGAGGCACAGCAGGGACGGGACAGGCCGGGGTCCGTCAGCGGGGCACCCTGCTGTCCCCACGTGGGCTGGGATTCTACAACCAAAACCAGCAGGGAAACTGCCAGGGGCCAGACGGCCAGAGGCTCTGCTGGAGGGCCGCCTCAAACAGCGACGTCCGCAGGGCGTCGGGAGGACGTGGCTCGGCGTGCGTGGCACACGGAAGCCACCTGTGGGCGGTGAATCCATCCCGGCCGTCAGACCTGATGAGCAAAATCTCTCCTGTAAACAGGAGGCAAGGGCACTTCCTCTCAAGTCAGTTGTAAGGACTTGAAACGACACGTCGCCCCACTCGAGCCACTCGGGCGTGTAAGAGACGGCCGGAGTCTAGTACTGAAAAACAGCACCTATCTCCTTCCGGTGGCAGGGTCTCCGCGGCCGGGACCGGACAGCGCCCGCGCAGGGCTTCTCTGCCCTGTGCCGTTGGGGTTTCAGCTGCGAAAGCCTAGGTCAGCCAAAGGGCGAGGCCCTGAACGACCTTCACTCACAGGCCTGATGCCCCCGCCAGAGGCTCACACGGCAGGGCACCGAGGCCCCCAACAATGCCTTTCCACGCGACCTCCCCAAATGCCCTCCGCGTGCCCCCCACACGCCCAACATGTGGCACACAGGTGTGAGTCCCCCTCGAGCCCCTACGTGCCCCCCACATGAACCCCACAACCCCCACAAGCGCTCGGCAGTGACCATCACGTGCCCCACACACAGTCCCCACATACCTCCCACGTACCCCATGTGCCTGCCACACAGCCCCATGTCACCCCACATTAGACCCACGTGCCCCCACGAACCCTCCAAATTGCCTCCCTTACGCACTTCCTGTACGGCCCGCATGTGACCACCACGTGATCACACGAGCCTCCTCCACTCACAGGCCTGGTACCTTCCCCGGACACACGAAGGCTGGGCTCAGATGGGCCGGGCACTGAAGCCCCCCACAGGGCCTCCCCACGAACTCCTCAGATGCCCCCACGTGCCTGTCACAGGGCCCCTGCGGGTCCCCCCATGTGACCCACTGTCCACCAGCACAGCAGGTGGGTGCGGGGAGGGGGCGTCAGGACGTCGAGGTGGAAGCCGCACAGCCTCTGACCCATCCCCGGAAGTGGGGTCCCTGGGGCTCGGATCTGGTCATAAGGCAGCCGGAGCCAAGGGGCGGAGTCCCAGCCCACGTCTGTGTGCGAGGGACCGGGGCCGTCGAGCCCCTCTGTGAGCTGGGGGGCTTGCTCAGGCCTCTGACTGGACCACGGGAGGCGCACTCTCCCTGGAATCCCCGAGACGAAGCCTTCCCCCTGAAGGACACACGGCAAATGACATCGCTGTTACTGTGAGCCTGAAGTCACGCTTGACCCCTGCCGAGGCCTGGGAAGTCAAAACACGACCCAAGAACGGCAGCCGTCCTCCCCGTGTTTAAACTGGGGAGCAGGGCTCAACAAACCTCACAGAGGCCGACGAGTAGGGGTCCTCAGGTTTGTGGGCCGTTGGCTCTCTTTTCGGGGGGCCGCTCGGTTCTGCCGCGGCAGCTGGAAAGCAGCCACAGACGACACAGAAATGGTTAGGCTCGGTCTGGGGCGCCCTGGTTTGTGGCCCTGCCCTGAAGCCTCCAACGGACTCAGACCCTTTCTGCCAGCTCTCCCCACCCCAATCTGGGCAGCCAGCTCTGTGGCAACCCCAGCAGCATCCCAGCAGGTGGCGCCAGGCCACCGGCTGCAGCTCTGACCCCCATGGGGAGGCCCGGGGCTGCAGCCGGGAGGGGGATGCTCAGGATGGAGAGCAAGATTGGGATCCCCACCGGACCCCCAAACAAGGGCCTGCAAACAAACACAGCAGGTGTTCAGGGGCTTCCCCTGGCCCTGCCACCGAGGTGGCCCTGAGGACACAGCCCCATCCTCACTCTCCTCAGGGCTCTGTACCTGTAGTGGCAAGGTGGCAGCGTCTTTTTCTTAAATTTTTTAAGTGTTTATTTATTTTTGAGAGAGAGAGAGAGAGAGCGGGGGGGGGGGGGTGAGGGGCGGGGGCAGAAACGAGAGGGAGACACAGAATCCGAAGCAGGCTCCAGGCTCTGAGCTGTCAGCACAGAGCCCGACGCGGGGCTCGAACTCACGAACCGTGAGATCATGACCTGAGCCAGATGCTCAACCGGCTGAGAAGGTAGCAGCATCCTGATGCAGTGAAACAACAGAACATATCAGACTGTGTGGTCCGGAGTACTATTCTGTGAAGCTTCTAGAATTGTTGAATTTTTAAAAAATGTTTATTTATTTTTGAGAGAGAGACAGTGTGAGCAGGGGAGGGACAGAGAGAGGGGAGACACAGGATCCGAAGCAGGTTCCAGGCTCCGAGCTGTCAGCACAGAGCCCGACGCGGGGCTCGAACTCACAAACCGCGAGATCGTGACCTGAGCCGAAGTCAGACGCTTAACAGACTCCAGGCGCCCCTGGAGCTGTTTAAACACGTGTGTGGGCCACTAGATCACAAAATAGAAATGTCTCACCGTGGGCCATGATAAGAAAACCGAGCCAGTGGGGGACATAGGTCTATAAACCAAACTGGAACTTTGGGGATGGAAGAAAGGAATGGTCGAGAGGAAACAAATCCCCTCCACTCACACTCAGGAGGGGTAAGGGGTGCCCGGGAAGGGGGGATACGTGGTTGGAGGCACCTTCCAGAGGAGAGGATACTTGACCGGGGTCTTGAAGGGTGAGTAGGAGCTCGGCAGGTGGAGAAGGAGCAGAAGAGCAGAACAAGCAAGTGTGAAGGGAAAGGTCATGTATGAGAGCAATGGGGCTTCCTCACAGAGCCCAGGAGGGGGCCTGTGGGGCGGGGGTCCCAAGGGGAGAGGGCTGGACCCGGGGCTGGAGAGGAAAACCACCACCTCAGGGTGGAGGGTGGAGCAGGGGCCACTGCAAAATCCCAGGCCACAGAAAGACCGCGTTTCAAGAAATATTTAACATCTCCCCCTTCTCTCCCATCTTCTCCCGCTGCCCCTTCACAGGCGCTGTGGGCACTTTTCAAACCTCTCCCGGCCTCAGGCCTACCTGCCTCCCCCCCCCAGCTCCGCATCCTGACCCTGCCAGACCCTCCCCACCAGCTGGGCGCGATCGGAGAACCAGGACCGCATGCCCAGTGAGTCAGAGCTAGGATGTGAGTGCGGTGGGGTTAGGCTAACTTCAGGGGTGCCGGCGGATGGGGAGAGCCCGGTGGCCAGCCTGGAGGAGGGCAGCCCACCGGCAGCTACCGTGAAGGTGTCCATCAGCGTCCACAGACAACTGCGACCAAGCCCAGCCCCCGGTGGCACAGACAGCCGCGTCCACGAGTGTGTGGCCCGCAGACCCCCAAGCTTGAGAGGACTCGGACACTCTAGGGGCACCCAGTGTCCCCGCGACGCTGACACCCAGTCGGGTCGAAACGCTTAAGTCTGCACTGCATCCTCATTGTCCCAGGAAGGGGCAAGCCCAGGGCTGCGGCTGGAGTCGCCCCCCGTCCCCGTCCCCCCGCCCGGCCGCAGCCCTGCGGGTCGCACACGCGAACGGCCGCGGCCGGTCCGGGACCAGCTTGGATCCTCAGCAGCAACTCGAGGAGAGCGCCGCTCGCAGCCCAGCCTTCGCGGGCGCGCGCCTGCGCACTGCCGGCCGCCTCGGGCACCGCGGCGCGTGCGCGGAGGAGCCGCCCACGATCTGCGCCTGCGCAAGACAGAGCGAGCCGCCGGCGGCGTACGCGGTGCGAGGGTTCGGTCGGCAACGTTAAGGGCCGCGCGCGCACGCAGGCACGTAAGCACGCACGCCCTGGGGAAGGGCCGCGTTCCGGCCGCTCGCAGTCGGCCCGAGCAGGGGGAAGGGAGGCGCCTTCGGTGTCGGCACGGGCGGAGGGGTGGGAGGGAAGCCCTACGGTGGCCGCGGAGGGACGGCGCTACGGCTCCCACGCTGGGCCAAACGCTGCCGGCCGCCGGGCGCGCGAGCCCCGGGCCCTCCGGGGCGCCCTCGGGCGGGGACGCGTGAGCGGCCGGGACCCGCAGTCGCCGCGCCCTCGGCACCATGATGCGGCCGCCCTGCTCCTGCAGCCCCTCGTGCCGGGGGGACCCGCCGGCCCGGCCGCCCGCACCGCCGGCCTCCCCCGACGCCGGCGCGGAGAGGGCACCTGGTGAGCGGCGGGCGGGCCTGCCCCGGGGTGGCGGGCGGCCGCCGCGTGCCGGGTCCCCGCCGGTCCTCGCCCGCCCCGGAAGCCCGCGGCGCCGACGCTGGAGGACCGTGCGTGGGGGCGGCGGCGGGCGCGTCCCCGCGACGAGCAGGGAGCGGGCGGGGACCCTGCGGACGAGGCCCGGCCGAGGCGAGCCGCGCGGAGCCGCCCGGAGGCGCGGGACCAGGTTCTGGCCAAGCCTGCGGGAAGGGCTGGGCGCGCCCGGCCGCCGCCTCCGCGACCCTCAGCGCAGACCCCGGGTCCCCGCGGCAGGGCCCCCGTGTGATGTGTCTCCTGAGCCCGCAACCAACCTGGCCGCCCCTGTCTCACACGTCCTGTACTTGCATGTTTTTCCACCCACAAGTTATTTAGGCGACCTGTGAGTGGCAGTTACCAGAGAGCCACTTGGTATTTAGTTCTCCTTTCCTTGCGCCCAACCTGTGGGCCTGTGATGGCACCACTGGCAGTCAGCTGTCCTCCGCCTACCGGGCACGGCCACCAGCTAACCCCCAGCACCCCGGGGAGCACAGCGCAGCGAGCATTCCTGCTTTGCAGAGCAGGGATGGGAGGGTGACGTAAACCGCTCCAGCTTGCTCCTAGTGGGTGACCGCGCCAGGGTTCAGGCCCGGCAGGTGACCTCGGAGCCCCGCAACCCGCTGTCTGCAGCACTTGGCCTGTCAAGTTGCTGAGGCGAACTCATCCGTCTGTGTCCCCGTGAAATGTCCCCAGTAGTGCCTGTGGAAAGAGCAACACTCCCCCCCCCCGCCCCCCCACCCCAGCCCCAGCAGATCCCCCTGACCTAGACTCAGTTCCGCTGCGGCCCCAGGGCTGGCTGCTTTCCCAGAACGGATGCACCTGCTCACATCGTCCCGGGGCTGACCCGGCTCCTCTTTGTCGCTTTCCTGCAGGCCACCGCCTCCCCCAGGGCTCAGCTGCTGGCTTCCAGGCCTAGGTGCCCATGACGCCTATGCTGACCACTGCCCGGACACCACCGCTGCCACAAGCTAGCACCACCGCCCGGGCCCCAATGCCGGTCATGCCCATCCCGCGGCGGGTGCGCTCCTTCCACGGCCCGCACACCACCTGCCTGCACGCAGCCTGCGGGCCGGCGCGCACCTCCCGCCCGGCGCGCACTAAGTACAACAACTTCGACGTCTACATCCGGGCGCGCTGGCTCTACGGCTTCATCCGCTTCCTGCTGTACTTTAGCTGCAGCCTGTTCACGGCCACGCTGTGGGGCGCGCTGGCCGCCCTCTTCTGCCTGCAGTACCTGGGCGTGCGCGTCCTGCTGCGCTTCCAGCTCAAGCTGTCGGTGCTGCTGCTGCTGCTTGGCCGCCGGCGCGTCGACTTCCGCCTCCTGAACGAGCTGCTCATCTACGGGATCCGAGTAACCGTGCTGCTGGTTGGGGGCCTGGGCTGGTGCTTCATGGTCTTCGTGGACATGTGAGGGGCAGCGGCGGGCCTGGCTCTGGGGTTTCTCTGGCCCGACCGGCGGCGGTGGGTGCGCCTGTGGCCGCGTTCTCCTCGACGGGGTAGGTCAGGTCCTTGTTCTTCCCAAGCCGGCTCACGGATGGGGGTCGGCCGCGGCGTCCGCCCCGCCCCCAGCCCGTGGGGGAGGGGGGCTGAGGCTGCGCCGCGAAGGGGACGCCGGTGCCCCCTCTGCTGCCGGATTTCCGCCCCGATCCTCCTGGTGTGCCCGCGTCGGTACAGCGCCCGTGGCCGCCAGCCTGTACTTCCGGCCCCCGCGCTGCCAGGGTGGGCCCCGTTGGCCCCGTCTGCCCCGGGGGAGCCTGTGCGTCCCTGCTGCCTGTCCGGCACACAGGCGTGGGCCGGGGTGTGGGAGTCCGTCCTGGCCAGCCGCCGGCCCCCTTCCCGCCAACCCCCAGCCCCTGCCCCAGCCTCAGGGGAGCGTCGGGCTCAGCTTGCTGAGGTACCGCACTGCCACGAGGCTGTTCCCTCTGCCCTGGGCCACCGAATCCGGGCCCGGCTCGCACACTCTGCGTCTGCGACCCTGAGAGGCGTAGGGGGTCCTGCGTCCCAGGCCAGGCTTCAGGGTCTTGTTGGTTTGCTTAGATGCAGTCCGGTGGGGGTGCGGGCGGCCTTGGCAGCTTCCCTAGATCAGGGGCCCGCCCTGGGCAGTGCTGGGTCCGGGGCAGGCCCGTCTTCTTCCGCCGGTTTGTTGACGTCAGGTTGGATGCCACAGCCTCTTCAAGTGTGGATTTCTGAGGAGGCAGCTTAACTCCTTGCTTGCTGGGGGAGGGGCTCTGGCTTCTCTTCCTCGGAGGGGTGGCTGGAGGGGAACCGCACGTGCACGGAGCTGACGTCAGAGGTCTCGAGGAGGTGCAGCACGGCCTGAGCGGGCACCGCAGAAGCACAAGCAAAGCTTCTGTGTAAAAAGCACCTCTCAGAGTTACGCGTGTGCCCCAGGGCCGGGCCTCTAAGCCAGGGACGTTCAGCCCCGTGCTCCCGCCCTGGTGGCCGCCAGAGCAGCTGTGGAGTGAAAGGCAGAAATGCACGGGGGGCGGGAGAGAACAAAGGGCTGGTAGTCCAGCGGGGGCCCGTGTGTTGCCCGGACCCCTGGCCTTGGGCTTCTCTGTCGGAGGAGGACAGAGTGGCCTGGGGGCTCAGTAGTCACCGTGGGTCTCTGGGCAGGTGAGAAGGCGCTTTGAATAATCGTGCTGGGGCAACAGGCAGAGACCAGGGACAGGACACGGCCCCATACTAGGGAGTGACAGACCCACGCTTCACCCTAGCTTGTCCCCACCCCCACCCCCCGGGCGTGGGCAGCGCCCCTTTGACCCTGCCTGGCCGGGCAGTCCGGTGGCGGCGGTAGGGAGCTGTCGGACGGTTGGGTCCCACTGGAAGAGAGCCCCCAAGTCAGGTGGAGAAGGCGAAGGGCGCTCGGCGGCGAACCGCGCTCTGACTTGCAGCTTCCAGGTCGCCGACCCGAGGGCGGCCCGAAGGCTCCTGGTTCGCAGTTCTCTTAGTTCCCGGACGGCAGGCGGGGAGCTGACCTGCGTGCACGCCGCTGCTCAGCGCCGCAGAATCTTTTGCACTAAGTCATGCTGTTTCCTCAAAGTTTTGTTTCGTGTTAATTGGCTCGGATTCCCCCAGAGCTCCCGTCGGTGGGGTGGGCACGTGTCCGCGAAGTCAGGACGGCAGGAGGGGTCCGGCCGTGCGAGGGGGTGGCGCACTGAACACAAAGATACTCCGCGTCTCGAGTGCCTGTTAAATTCTTTATTGAAATGAGCCACCTGCATTAAACTTATTTTTTTAACGTGTTGACGGAGTGATTGTTTAAAGCTCAAAATCTGATTTTATTTTTTAAGGATGTAACCAACCGAAAACGTCGCAGCTGGCGTCTGTCACGAGCAACACTGGGAACGTGTTGAAGCGGTCACCTGTGATGCCGGGGGAGGGACAGGCGTGGTGGGCTTTGGCGGGCCCACCTTGACCTCGAAGTCCTGGGGACCCGGTCGGGATGGCAGGGACAGTGGCAGCGCTGGCGGGGGGCCCTGGCCGGGTCCACGAGGGCCGACTCCCACCAGCAGACGGGCGTGAAGGGTCCTCACAGGGCGAGGAGACGCCCGTGCGGTGAGTGGGAACAGGTCACAGGAGTGAGCGCAGCGTGAGTTCCACTTCAGGGGAAGATACGTGTGTGCGGAGAGAACCCTGGCTGAAAACTAAAGTCGTGGTTCTTGTTTAACCAAAAGCACGTGGGGCGCCCGACCGGCCCAGCCCGCAGAGCGTGCGCGTCTCAGATCTCAGGGTGGGGAGTTCAGGCCCCACGTTGGGTGTGGAGGCTACTGAGAAAAAAGCGTAAGTGACCAAAACACTCGGAAAGATGACAGACGCCTGATTACTTAGCGCCCTCAGCTTGTCAGGGTTTCCTGGCTTCTGTGCAGGGACGCCCGTGTCTGACTTCTCCCAGGTCACCGACGAGGGCAGCATCCCTCCAAGCTGCCATGGCAGCCAGAAAGTGCCACGCAGCCGTTCTCTGCGGCCTCCGGAATCTTGTGGAACGGAGGGTTTTCTCAGAAGAAAACAATCCAAGTCGTGTGGGGGGTAGCCTTCGATGGCAGAGCTGGTAACATTCCCGAGAGTGGCAGAGGCTGCTCAGGAGGTGGCGTTTGTCCCGCCTCGGGCGGCCCCAAGGGTTAGGGCGTGCACCTGTAGGCGTGGTCCCCGGCATGCCTCAGGACGCCGGCCTTCCCGGGGCCTCGCCTGGTTCGAGGCCAGGGGGGGTGCTGTCTTCCCAGGCGCCCGAGGCCTGCGTGGCGGGGGCGCTGCTGCGCCACCGGCCTCGCGGGACGCTGAGGCCTGACCCGGGTGCCGTGGCTCCCAGGTAGCGGACCAAGCAGGCTGTGATGGTGCTCGGTGAGCGCGAGCCCTCGGGGTTTGAGGTGCCGTCCAGTGAGGGGTTTCCCGCCAACTCCCACCCACCTCGGGGCCGAAGTCACCCCTGCCCTCAGCCCCTCTCTTCGAGGACAACATGCAGGGTCCCGGGCGGGTGGACGGCAGGAGGGATGTGAGGTTTCAGTTAAGGAGCTGCCACTCAGAGTGGTCCGGGCCCCGGGGCACCACGTGAGGCAGTGGCTGGCTCAGCTGGGGACGGTGACCCGTGAGGGCAGCTTCTGGGGAGAGCAGGCTTCCTGCTGAGATGTCTTCTTCAGAGCAGAGCATCTGCTCATTGTGGGCTCGGCATCTTCGAGAAGAAAGGAACGACCTACAGGCCTGGAGGCTTCCGGGGGCCACGAGGAGGCAGGTGCCGGGGCCAAGTGGAGACGAAGCCTGGCCTGAGCACAGGTCCCAGGGCCATGCTGGTAAATGCCAGGAGCCGGAGCTGGCCTGACCAGACCCCAGAGCCAGTGAGCTGGGAGGGCAGGGGGGGCCCCTGGCGCTCATGCGGGACTCCAGGTGGGAGAAGATGGGCTCAGAGAGCATCTGGAAGGTTCTGCAGGTGGCAGTGCTGCCCCCGGTGATGGGACAGGACGGAGGTGGGGGCGAGTGGGCCCTTGATTTGGGAACCTGGCCTGCCCGAGAGCTGGGGGGGTGGGGCTGGGGCTTGGCCCGGAGGCAGTGGGTGTGGGGGAGAGGGAAGCCAGGCAGGAGGATGGTCCAGTTGGCAAGGTCGCAGGGAGGCCAGGGTGAGGACAGAAGCAAAGGGAGGCACGGGGCGGGGGCGGGGCGAGGAGGAACCGGGGAAGCACTTTCCTTGAACAAAGGCGCAGGTGCTGGGTCCCTGCGGGCCAGAGCCAGGTGCTGGGACGCAGGAGGAGAAGCCTCTGGGCACTCCTGTGCACTCAGGCTCGCTGTCCAGTCTGTCCCTTTGCTGAGGGACTCCCAGGGCCTGACTCCTCCGTGGCTGGTGTGAGGGGCTGTCAGAGGGGATGGCGGCCAGGAGGGGCAGTGACTTGGGAGCTTCTGGAAACCAGATGCTTATTTGAGAAAGTCTGGGTGCCGTGCAGACCCCGGCGCAGCCGACCGGGCACCTCATGCTCTCTCTGCACTTCTGGCAGCCCCTGAGGAGGTCGCACCTCGAGGGGCAGTCAGTCCCCCGTGTCGTTCCCCATCCCCGCACCCCCTTCCCGGGGCGGGGGGGGGCAGCCAGCTGCATGGTGGGAGGAGGACACAGCCCCACCTGGGAGGACGGCTGGGGTGGGCACGGCCCCTCTCTGGAGCGGAGCGTGACCCCCTCCCCCGGGGGCTGCTGCGGAGGACAGGGCGATCTGCTGGGGCTCCCTGCACAGATACGGCTGGTCCCTGACCTTGAGAGGTCCCTGTCGCTTCCAACGTGCGATTGGGCGAGGGAGCTGGCGCATGGCAGGGCGTTCGGTGCTGATTCAGCCCTTTCTGGGAAGGGAGCGAGCTTTCTTCTCCTTTCTCCCTCGGTGCTGTTAGGAAAGGGCCTCTCTGGGCCAGCTCCTCCAGGATGGCCTTTCCTCCCATCCCCTCGAGGCTGGCCCGCTGCTCTGCACCCGGGAGCCACTTTCCAGAAATCCCAGCCCCGGGGGGGCTGCCGCCTCCCTGACAGCTCCCAGAGGCGGGAGCGCCCTGCCTCAGCAGCATCCCTGCCCGGAGGGGACAGGGAGGGCGGGAGGGAGCCGCTGATTCAGCGGCTCCTGGGCTGCGCCCCTCCCCCTCGCCCCCCCCCCCCCCCCCCCGCGGGCAGCGTGCCCAGGCCTGCTGGCGGCTGTGTCACACGGGGCCTCTGGCAGGGTTGCTGTGGCGCTCGTTGTGTGGCCGGCTCTGCGCCTGGTGCTGGGGGAGGGCCTGCCGCAGAGGAGGGTGCGCGGTGAGCAGGGCTACCTGGGCCCGGGAAGCGAGCGCGCCCTTGTCCAAGAGAGGGCAGAGCCCCACTCCTGGGCCCGTGCGGCCTCACAGGAGCCCAGGCCAGGCCAGACTTCCTCCAGCTCTGGCCAGTTCGACCAGCTCACCTACCACCCTGACCTGGGGCGGGACGCTTCCCCAGCCCTGGGCGGGGACATGATGCAGTGCTGGCCTGTCCTTGGCTCCGGCCTGGCCAGCTGAGGGGGGCAGCTGGGGCCAGAGCCCGGGGGGCACGAGCCAGAACCTCCTAGGGTCCAGCATGGGCCTGGTTTGCTCCTAACTGTGCTGGGAAGCCCAGAGTGGCAGGTGGCTGGGGGGGCGGGGCACTGAGGGCAGGCCCCAGGCCAGGAAGGTGCTGGCGCCCTGTGAACGGGGTTGAGCGGAGACGGGCCCTTCCTCAGCATGCCTGTCACGGAGGGGGCCACGGGCTGGGGGCAGACACCTGGGGCAGGGTGGGGACCGGTGTGGGCCTGGAGGCCCAGGAGGAGTCTGGAAAGGCAGGAGGGAGGCCACAGGAAGATGGGGTGGGGGCGGCTAGGCTAGGTCGCTGGGTGGGGAGGTCTGTGTGTTTGGGCAGGGCAGGGCCTGGGGCATCCCACCGACCTCTGCGTGGCAGTCCTATCCGTGGGCGAGTGTTCAGACAAAAGCCCACAGGCCCACCGGCCGATGTGCTGATGTGCAAGCCTGACCAGCGCCTGGGCATCAGCGTGCTGACCGCCATCCGGTCCCCTTCCTGAGAATATTCATGCCTAGTCCCGGCTGAAATGCCGCATGAATATTCATGCGGAGATCAATCAGTCCAGGCCCACGGTGATGCGATGTCACGGGGAGAAGAGCAGTGAGCAGTCAGGTGGCGGTGCGTCCCCTGTGCGGTGCCGGCGAGGTGCCCCCACCGTGGGGCCGGGTCCAGGTCCCCGGGGCACAGGAGGCTGGGCCGGGGCTGCGGGCCCTTTCCTTCCAGGTGGACCCAGAAGAGGCCTCGGGGCTTTTGCACCGGGTGCCGCGGTCTCAGAAGGGCAGGGAACGGCGACCTGCCTGCCCTCACTGGGGTCAGGAGTCCTCCCCGGGAGTCCCCCGGCCCCAGGCACCCGGGGCCCCCTCCTGACGCCCTGCCAACTCAGGTGAGCAGAGGTGGTGCGTTTCCAGGTCTTTGCAGCGGCCCAGCCGCACCCCTGCTCCATTCTCCCACCGCCTGGACCCCCAGAACTCTCCTCCTGCACAGGGCAGGGGCAGGGGCAGCCCTTGGGTGATGGAATGTGAGTTCGTTATTTACAACACGGCCTGATGGCCTGACGTAAGGGTAACGGGAATTACTTGTGCTCGACTAGCCCCGCCCCCTGTTCGAGGCTCCAGGCTCCCGGTTGTGGCGCGAGGGTCCCGCCGATGACACAGCCTGGAGTGGGTCCAGCCCGTGCTCAGCACCATGCGTGTGGTGAGTGTGCGTTTCAGAGCAGTGCAGCCCCTTCGGCCCGCCGCGTGGCTGGGGTGTGCGTGTGTGTGTGTGCGTGTGCACTCACACGTGCGCGTGCCCCTGCGTGCAGGTGTGTTTTCTGTTCACCCAGAGACCGAGCAAGGCGGGGTGGACAGGTCCTGGCCCGGCCCACCGGCACCGGTGTTTCCCCCAGGTGCTCTCCGAGGGGACCGGGGGAGCCCCCCATGGCCACTGTCCCCGTGTCCCTGCCTTGAAAACAGACTGCTGTAGAAAGCCGAAACCCTTCCCGAGTCTGGGTCAGATGGTCCTGAGCTGACCCGCATGAAGGGCCTTGTTTCTTGGACGCTGTGCTGTGCCGTGTTCCCTCCCCTCCGGGACCGGCTTTCCCTGCAAGATGGGGGAGAGGAAAGCCAGAGCGGCCGGACTCACAGTCCGGAGGGGACAGGGCTGCTGCTGCACGAGGCTCTTCCCACAGCGGGAGGGTAGCCGGAGCAGGTGTTTCCCACTGGCAGGAGCTGCAGAGGGGAAGGTGGGGGACTCCTGATGTCCGTCCCCACACCGCCCCGGTGGGCCAGAGCTCAGGGTGGCCCTCTTCTGGGGAAGGTGTGGAAGCCAGGGGCCGAGGCTGCGTCAGGGAGATGAGATGGCCCTGGGACAGGGCAGGAAGGCCCTTCGCGGCCCAGACGTGTTCCAGGTCCTGACCGCAGGGGTAGGTGGCCAGACCTCCGGGGGTGCGGCATGCTGGCACAGCTGTGGGATGGACGAACAGGGGTGAAGCGCCGTCCTATCTCAGGGCATCCCCGCGGCCGTAACCCAACACCACCGACGGCCCCACGACCACGGCTCTGGAGGCTGCGAGGCCAGGATCCTGCACCGGCAGACCTCTCGCTGTGTCCTCCCGCGGCGGCGGGAGCCGGGAGCCGTGAGGGAGCTCTGGAGTCCCTCCCCTGAGGCTCCGCCCCACGACCCCCTCCGCTCCCCAAGGCCCCGCGTCCTAACACCTTCACCTCGGGGTGGACCCTGAGGACGGCATGTTCTCGTGCCCGTAGGCCCTTGACGCTTTCCGCACGACTGTGTCCAGGGTCACTCCGTGCTCCGCGAGCTCGGTGTCCGCGGCGGAGCGTCTCCCTCCGGGAGCGTCCGTGGGGATGGGCGGCCGCCTTTGGCCGAGCTCTCCTGGGCAGGTAGCCGCCGCCTCGGACCTGGCCCCCGGCGCCCTCGCACGGGTCTTCCCTGGGCGTCCCCGGCTGCGCCTCCGAGGCCCGCTTCCGGGCGGTGTGTGCCCGGCCCTCACCTGTGTCCTGCAGGAGGCACAGACTGTCCCCCAGCTGCTGCGCCCGCCCTGGCGTGACCGGGCCAGGCTCCGCCGTCCCTCCCGGGAGGAGGGGAGTCCGCGAAGCCACCCCGCGCCTCAGCCTTCTCGGGAGCAGGAAGCCACAGCTGCTGTGCAGCTGCACAAAGCGGTGGAAATTTAGGACAAAAGAGGAAGGAGATGGGAGCATCCGATTTAAACTGAGGGGAGGCGCGCAGAAGCCGAAACGGTGCTGCCCTAATTCACGTGCGCGGAGAGCCACCAAGTCCGCCGCCGCTGACGCGGAACCAAAATACTCACCCAGTTTCCTTCTGTGTAAGGGATCCAAACTCGCCTCCGAGGACTCACAGATGTCCCCGGGCCCCGTGGGGCGCGGCCTCAGATGGCCCCCGTGCACAGCAGTCCCCCTCCGGCCGCAGGGTCCCGGGGCGCTGGTCCGGCTGCAGAAGAGGGTCCAGCGGAAGCAGAGGCTGGGGGAGCTGGGGGGGGGGGGGGGCAGGCGAGCTCCGCAGTCTCCAGCCGCCGCCTGAGGACCCACTCTCAGCGGAGCCGCGGGGCCCAGGGTTGGCGAGCAAGCCAGCGAGCGGAAGGGGGCGAGCCCCAGCCCCAGCGCCGAGCTGCCGGGGCCCCCCCCTCCAGCCTGGAGCGGGGTCTGTGTGCCGACACCGACTAAGCCAGTGCCAGCAGAGGAAAAGCCCGTCTCTGCCAGGGTGGCCGCGGTGCAGGCTGACAAGCCGTGACCCCTTGGGGAAGTTTAGGAACCTCTGGTTCTTACTGTGCCTCAGTTACAAGCTCCGACCGACCAGAACGAGCCTGCTCTGCCTGGGTTTGGGAGAGGTGGCTTCTACGATCCAGAGGAGTCAACCCAGCTGTCTGTCCAGGCCTTTGGCGAAATGCCCAGGGGAAACCCCTCCCCTGCGCCGCTTTGGAGGGGAGTCAGGGAGAGGGTCTGCCCCTGCTCACACACCTGTCTGGAGCCAGGCGCGCCCAGCCCAGGATGCCCTGGCTGGGGCCGGGTGTGGAGCGTGGGGGGCGGGGAGGGGGCAGGTCCCACCACCAGCGGGGGCCGGGACCCCACACCCTCAAGCACCTTCGCCCTTTCTGTTCACTGGGGAGACACTCTCGACCTGGCTCCTGCCTCCCCCGATGTGCCGTTCTCTCTCTCTCTCAAATAAATAAACTTAAGAAACAAGGAGGTACCTGGACCCAGTGGACACAGGGCTGTGGCAGTTCCCCGGTGGGGCAGGGGTTCCAGCAGCCATGGGGACGTGTCACCAGCACGTAGGCCAGGCCTGAGCTAAGGCCACACCTGGTGACCGGAAGGCCCACTCTGGCCCTTCCCCCAGGCTGACCACCTCATGTGGGCGCCCGAATCCGAACCACCGGGGCCTCGCCCGGAATTCTCCAGGACGGGGGCGCCTGGGTGGCTCAGTTGGTCAAGCATCTGACTTTTGATCCACTCACTCTCTCTCTGCTCCTCACTCCCTCTCTCAAAATAAATAAACATTGAAAAAAAAAAGAAGAAGAATTTTCCAGGACAAAAGACAGATGACGAGGATGATGGCCACGGCCAGCAGGGACCAGGGCCCTGGTGTCCACCGGGCAGGGCTGGATTCAGTCTCCCTTGCAGCCCCAGTCACCACCCAGAGCAGACAGTCGGGTCCTCAAGGGGCAGGGGATGCCCCCCCACCCCCCATCTGTCACTTTTGGCTTTTTTCCCTGGGGAAGTCCATGGCCATCTGAGGGGACCCCACAGGCCACAGGGCAATTCTGGGACACGTGACCGCATGGCCACACACAGGCAGGGACGAGGGACAGCACACATCCCTTTCTCCTCTGGGGGGGGTGGGGCGAGGTTGTGAGGAGGACCCTGCCTGGGACAGCCACATGGAGTGACTGCAGGGGCTCGCTCCATGGGCCCTCCTGCCAGCTCCTCCCGGTCGATGGCTAGCTGTGGGTCATGGGCTCCCCCTGCCCTCCCGAGCCCTGGAGAGTCTACGTGAGGCGTGTCACCTGGGTCAGGGCTTGGAGCGTAGAGGCCCGGGGCCTCCTCTGTGCTGCGCGTCTGAGCGGAGAGCAGGCCCAAGACCCCTTGCCGGGGAACTCGGATGTCTTGCGAGCCAGAATGGCAGTGGAGGGAAAGGAGGAGTGGGAGCCACAGCTGGGGTGGCCCATCACCCCGCCATGCTCCACACCACCCCCAGGGGCCCGTCCGGGGGTAGGCCATGCCTGCGGTGGGCCCAGGAGCAGGGCTGCTGGGGGCTTGGAGGAGGCGTGCCCCTCGAGGCCACTCTGCTCCCAGCCTTGGGGCTCAGTGGGGAGCCCCAAGGTGAGGGACGGCCCGCAGCCCACGCTGAGGTTTTAGGTGAAGGCACGGAGAGGAGTTACCACATCAGAGGACTTAAACCTCACGACCCCTGCAGACAAGGTGAAGCGGCCCTCGGAGAGGCAGCGGGGCATGGAGAGGAGGGTCCAGCGGGTCGGCGGGCAAGAGAGCAGAGCGGATGTGTCCCCTCCTAACCCACCAGCTCTGCTGGTGGACACACCCGGGCCCCACTGCGCTGGCGCCACCACCTCTGGCTGGATGGCTTTAGTCTTTCCGTGCCTCCAGACCAGCAAGCGCCCGGCTTTCCGCACAGGACCAGACCCAGATTTGAATCTGAGGGGCCCAGCTGCCCTCTAGCTGCCTGACAGTGGGTGAAAGCTCCTGGCGAGCCTGCACGTGCAGACCCCAGGTCCAGCGGTCCTGCCTGGGGACTGTGCTCCCTGGAGTCTGGGGTCTGAGACATCACGTCCCCTCCATCCATCCCCGAGGGCTCTGGGTCCACAGCTGGCAGCCAGCAGGGCCTATGGGTCTCAGGCAGGGGCCCACGGGGCCCACGGGGGTGGAGGGCAGGCCAGGCAGGGCCCGACGGCGCTCCCCACGGATCCCAGTGTGGACCAGCGCACCTCAGATCCTAACGTGCACACTGGTCATGTGGGGGGGGGGGCAGCGCAACGCAGATTGTGGTTCAGCAGGACAGGAGCCCAGGAGGAGGTGTAGCAAGTGGGGGAGGACCAAGCTGGCAGCGTGGCTCGGGGAGCCACTAGGTCTTTGGTGGAGGGCAGTTCGACCGCGTGGCCAGATGCTCACAGACCACTGGCTTTGGGGCAGCGGTGAGCACAGGTGACGGCAGGGACCCTGCATCCCCACGCACTGGTCCCTGGTCACATCTGGTCTGACTCCCGGGGCCTCTGACTCCAGCGGGAACTATCCAGGGGCTCACGCAGCCCACACGGGAGGCCACGTTCCCCCCAAACTGCCCCCCAGCAGGCCTCCCGCCCTGCTCCCTCCCCCTGGTTCCATCTCCTGGGGTCCTCACCAGCTCAGCCCTCCCTGGACTCCGGGGGAGTCCCCAGTGGGTCTCGTAGAACCCAGCGGTCAGGGCCTCCTCCCCCCCCCCTCCCCCACTGCGCCCTATCTCCAGCAGCGTGACCCTTTAGGTATTTCCCGTAAGCGGAATCTGAACACCGTTCTGCTGTAAGAAAGACGACATCCGGCGGTCCCATCGAAGGACACGGGTTGTTTCCACCCCTTGGCCGCTGGGAAGGGTGCCGCGAACGTGGGGGTGCAGACAGCGCTCCGAGCCCCTGCTTGCAATGTTGGTTCGTACCCACAAGGGGACCCGCTGGACTGTGTGCAATTCTACGTTTGATCCTGGAGACCCGCGCACCTTTCCCGGCCGAACGCTTTCAGTCCGTGCGGGCAGAGCTGGAGGTGAGTCTGTGGCCGCCCTGGCTGGTTTCTGGGTCCCGCTCTGCTGTCCTACCGCGTGAAGGACCTCACTGTGCGCACAGCACTTTCTAGCTTCGTTTTTCACTGACCGTCCCCCTGGCTCGGACAGCAGCCCCAGGACTGCGGCCCTGGCCCATCTTGCTCCCCAGCACATCCGTGGCCGAGCACCAGGCCTGGCACACAGCTGTGCTCAAGGATGACCTGGTCTTCCTGCTCTGGGGGCAGGCGAGCCAGCCTGTTCGCCCCCTGCCCCCCCACCTTGGCGAGGGGCCTGGCCCGCAACCCTCCCAGGCTGCCGGAGCTCAGCAACTGTGGCTCTTCACCCTGGGTAGGGGCCCGATTAGCCCATGTGCTATTAGCCATACCTATGGCTGCCTTGAGGGGCCCCAACCCTGCGAGAGCCACCTGGGGGGTCGGGATGGCTTCCCTGAGCACCTGAGGAGACCACCTAAGGGACGAACCGATCCGAGTTCACTTGCCAACACAGAGTGGAGGTATCCCAGGCAGGGGATTGCAGGTGCAAAGGCCCTGTGACAGTGGGCACAGGGGAAATCAGCCAGCACAGGCGGTGGCCCGTGGGCTACAAGGAGGGCGTGGGTGGGTGGGAGGAGGACCAAGGCCGGGGAGCGGGCAGAGGCCAGCTGCTCAGGCCTGCTGGGAACTCACTGAGCACAGAATGAGGCCCTGGCCAGGCCTTCTCTGCGGGGCCGGGACCCCGGGACTCTGCTGCCAGATCCGCTGCAGAGCAAGCCTGGTCCCCGTTCGGTGTGGGCCAGTGCCTCCTGACCGTGGACCTGGCGGTGGGTGAGGGGTGCCAGGCAGCTCGAGCCAGGAGCCACCGCGGCCTGCACGCCACGCTGGGCTTCTGAGCACAGCAATGACACCCCAAAAGAGGTGCCAGTGACCACATGTGCCCTTGCGTGCAAGGCCCATGTAAGTGCCTTGCAGCCCAGTTCATCCCCAAGGGGGAGTGGAGGGCCCCCCGGGGGGGAGGGTCTGTTGTCTCCTGGGGGTTCCCGCCGATCCTCCAGGGTAACCGTGGTAAGGACAGAAACGGCAGGGGGACCAGGAAGGTATGTGACAGGCCAAGCTGGCAGACCTCCAGGTAAGTTTGGCTGCCAGCCCCTTCCTAGGAGGGTCTGGGGGAGGGGCAAGGCCCCTGAGACTCCCGACCTGCTGGCACCTTCCATTGTCCCCTCCTCCAGCAGGAATGCACAGAATGCTCCCTGGGGGCAGGCCCTCAGCTCCCCATCCGCCCCCAATCTCCAGGAGCTGGGCCAGGAACCAAGGCGAGGTGGTTTCCTGGGGAGGGGCGTGGGCTGTGTTTAAGGTCGGCCACTGCCCTCCAGATGTCCTGTGTTGGGCTTTGGCAGGAAGGGTGGCCTGGGTCCGTGGGGTCCCTGCCTGGTGTCCTATGCCCTATGGCCCAGGACGGCCACGAGGTGTGGGCAGCTCTTGCCCCACCACCCCCACCCCTTCCCGTGGATCCCGGCTCCCCTCAAAGGCTCCGCAGCGCCACCCTGGGGTCCTGGGCAGGCTTCCTGGAGGGTGCGGGCTACGGGATCGGGTTGGAGTGTTTAATGTTAAAAGGGGTGGTGGCCTCCATTTGAATCCCAAACTGGGGATGGGGGATGGGCGGGCAAACACCCACCGGCTAAAACTGGAGGCCTGACTGCAGATCTGGGGGCGGGGGTCTGCGGCGTGGCTGGCCTCTGCCCCCGCTGAGATCCCGGAGTCCGGGGTGAGACTGGGGGCCCCACTCAAACCCTGGCCGCGAGGGGACAGCCGGGGCTGTCGGGCCCCCCTGCACCGCCCAGTCGGCAGGGAGCAGGATCCCGACAAAGGGATGCTTTGTGGGCTGCTGGCGTGTGGCCCCAGACCAGGCGGCCGGGGCCTCTCCCGGATCTTCCCTCGGGTGGGGTGGAATCGGAGCCTTGCCACTTTGCTGGCAGCTACCCCGGGGTCAGGCCTGGGGTCTTCCCTGACTCTGCCACGCTGGGACCGCCGGGCGCTCACGGGAAAGCCCTCCCGTGGCGGCGGTGGCCGGGGAAGAGCCCACCTGGGGCAGCTTCTGAGGCAGGGTTAGGGACCTGCGGTCAGTCGGTTCCTTTGGGCCCCAGTAAACTCCTCTTTGGACGCTGAAAGAGGCTTCCTCCCGAGAGGATGCAAATGCCACGGCAGCAAAGGGCTCTTCGACGTCGTTGCTTCTGTACCAACAGGCAGGAGTGGGGGGCGGACACCCTCCCCCCGCGGTCCCTGCACGGGCCCGGCCCGGAGCTCCCCGCTCTCGCCGAGAGGACAGGCCCCTGCGCACATCTAGGGGGGAAATGCCGCTCTCCTGCTCCATCGCTTATGGGGCTGTTCGCAGGCCAGCAGTCCTGGCCTGGGCTCTGACCCTGAGGTCCCCTGCCTGCTGCTTCCCTTCCTGCTGACTGGGTACTCCTGACAGTCCACGGGCAGGAAGGAGGCACCCAAACTCAGGCAGGTGGGCAGGGGCCCCGGCCCCTCATCAACGGGGGCACAGCACCCCTCAGGCTCCCACATGCTGCAGATAGGTACTGTCACCTGACCTGTGCCGGGCATCCCATTGGGCCAGGGCCAGGGTGGTGGGCAAGACGGGGAGCCTGTACCCGTGCGGGCAGGGGAGAAGGGGTTGCGAATGTCAGGAGTGGATTAGCATTAGCCCCAGGGTTGGGTCGGGGGAGCTGGCTGGCAGTGGCCCATGTGGCTCTTTTATATGGGAGGGTCGGGAAGGCCCAGGCTCCAGGTATGACTGGCAGAGACCCAAAGGAAGTAAGTAGTGTCAGAGACAAGGGGGGGTTGGGGGGGCGTGGTGGAGAAGGCGTACAGGTACTGGGAACAGCAGGTGCCAAGTCCCTGGGGCAGAAGGAGGCCAGCAGTTGGAGGGCCCATGCAGAAACCGGTGTGGCTGGAGTGGAGTCAGGATGCTGGCGCTGCACGGGGACCAGGTAGGGGTGAGCGTGGGGTGGGGACCCAGGTCGTGGCCATCGCAAAGACTTGGGCTCAAGTTCTGTGTGGGAGGGAGACTGGGGGACCCGAGCAGAGGGGTGATGTGATCTAACACGTTCCGAGCCATCTCTGTGCTGCTGCGCCGTGACAGACCCGGGCAGGGGCACTGGGAGGTGGGGAGACAGGGAGCCCAGCTTCAAGGCCGCTGCAGTAACTTGGGGAGAAGGGGGTCGGACCAGGAGGGCAGCGGGGAGCGCGTGGGTTCGAGAGAGGTGACGAGGAGGGGTCCGAGGTGGTTGGGCCTGAGCCGCCCAGAAGCTGAGCTGACGTTCCCGAAGCAGGGGAGGCAGGGGCGGGTCTGGGGCACGGGGAGCCGCTCTGTGTGGCCATGTCTCCGTGACACGGCCCTCAGCCACCCAGGCGGGCAGGAGTCGAGGAGGCGGCTGGCGGAGCAAGGCGTGAGTTCGGGTGTGCTTGCTGGGTGGGCCTCAATCCTTGTTGGAGACGAGCCTCGGGTGGAGGAGGTCGGCGTCCTCCAGACCTGGTGTCGCGGTGCGCACAGACCCGACGGCTGCATTCGGTCCTGAAACCCCTCGGTTCAGAGGCCCAGGAAGAAAACCGTGCAGGATGCAGAGTTTGGGGGGGGGGGGGTGTGGCCAGGGGAGCCCAGGGAGGAGAAAGGTGCTCCCGCAGCCCTCCTCGATGGAGCACCAGCTCCGGGGAGTCATTTCCCCGGCAGGTGTTCGCAGGGCACGCAGCCACCTGCAGGACGTCCCCCTTGGGTGGGGCGCCAAGGCCTACTGCGTGGGGGAGGGGGAGGCAGACAGGTGGCCGGGCACTGGTTCTCCGCCCTGCTCCTCATACTCCCACCTGGGTGGCTCGTCAGTGTGCAGACCTCTCTCTGGCGACTTCCCTCTTCCCCCACAGCCCGATGCTCTCCGCCCCGGCGGCAGGACCCCACGCCAGGCCGGGCCTTCCTGAGCGGAGAAAACCCTTGCTGGCATCTCAGAGGGGCTGCGGTGCCAATCGGGTCCTGCAAGAGGGGCCTGCGGCCACCGGGCCGGCGTATCAGCCAGCAGCAAGCTGGCGGCTCACAACGTCTGACTCACGATGGTCAAACGGAGGCAGGAGGTGCTCAGCCCCCCCCCCCCCCCCCCCCCCCCCTCCCCCCCCGGCCCTGGCTGGGCTCAAGTCCTCCCCGCCTGCCGGGAGCCCTGGCTGCGCGAGCCCCAAGCTGGCTGCACTTTCTTGCTGAGCGGCGCCATTCTCATTAGCAGAACAGGGGTAGAAAGAGCTAACCTCACGGGACCGTCGGAGCGTAGTTAGCCCGCACGGACACGCACAGAGCACGCAGGGAACATCCACAGAGCACAAACAGACCACAAACAGGACACGCACAGAGCACGCACGGACACGCACAGAGCACGCAGGGAACACGCACGGACACGCACAGGGCACGCACGGACACGCACAGAGCACAAACAGACCACAAACAGGACATGCACGGACACGCACAGAGCACGCGCGGAACACAGTGCACGCACGGAACACGCACGGACACGCACAGAGCACAGACCACAAACAGGACACGCACAGTGCACGCACGGACACGCACAGAGCACGCACGGACACGCACAGAGCACGTGCGGAACACGCACGGACACGCACAGAGCACGCCCAGGGCACGCACGGACACGCACAGAGCACGCGCGGAACACACACGGAGCACGCACGGACACGCACAGAGCACGCACAGAGCCCGCGCGGAACACGCGGTGCAGGCCTGGAGGCGAGCGGCTGTCAGCATCTGCATTTAAATGTGCTCGTGCGGTGTACTCACACCCAGTTGCACAGAGACTGCAGCAAATCCTGTCACCTTCAGGGAACAGGTTTTTGGTCATCTGTCGTCTTTTAAAAACTTTGCAATGTTTTCCGAACGTCCTCCATTAAAGAAGAAAGACTTTCTTTGAGATTTAGAAAACAGAGTGATGGAAGCAATCAGATCGTGCAAATATGTGAACCAGCTCCCCACGGGCAGGAGAGTGCAGACAGACGCCTCCCAGGCCCTGTCTAGGGAGGCCGTCACACCTCTAGACCCTCTGTGGGTCCCTATCCACGCAGGGACCCCGGTGCTGGCCATGAGAGGATCTCAGGAACTCATGGATGGCTTCTCGCGCCCTCGCCCTGGGCTGGAAGTGCTCAGACACTAGTCTGTCCCTGCTCACGCATGTCCTCTGTAGAAGCCCAAATTTCCCAGGGCCGGAGGGTGTCTGCACAGCCAAGATCCTCAGTAGCACGTAGGAGCCGGTGGGATCCTGAGGCCCGGGGCCTCTGCCCCACACCACCCTGCGGGCACCTGTGCTGGCAGGGCACCTCCTGGACCACGTGAGCACAGGCCAAACCGCAAGTCTGTGCCTCTGGTGGGTAGAGGCCCCTTGGACACGCCAGACTGCCCCTTGGGCTTGGAAACTGCAGTAGGCTGGACTGGTCTGGGGGTGAGGGGATTGGGGCCCTGTTTAGGTCCGAGTGGGGTTCTGGGGGCGTCCCAGAGAGTCCTTGAGAGTTCACACCCATCCTCCCAGAGGGCAAGGCAGGGGAGAGCTGGTGGGAGGCTGTTTTCTGTGCAGTCTCAAGTTGGAGTTGGGGGGGGGGGCGGGAGGGGTCAGTGTACGATCGAGGTGAAGGACCCGGCTTGTGCTTGGGGACGAAGTTCTTGCACGGGCTTCTGACCATTGTCCTAGGAATGACCTTGGCTAACTGTCTTGCAGGGCTTTAGCCCTAGCCTCTTACCCCCAAGGGGTCCAGAACATTCTCTGGGAGGGTGGCTGGGCATCTTGTTCTTCACATTAACCCCCTCCTCCTGGTGACCCCACGCTCCAGATCACTGTTTTGGTACCACCCCCATTTTCCCATGAGGACCCTTGTGGGAGGGAGGGAGCCAGGCTGTCTCTGGCCTGTCCTGACTGAAGACTCCAGATTGAAAAGGGGGCCTTTGTGGGGTGCTGCGGGTGCGGGTGCGTGGCCTGTTTGACTTGAAGGCGCACCTGCGTCTACAGGAGCGTGGCCTCAGGCAAACCCGGAGCCCCGGCGAGGGGAGGGGAGGGGAGGGGGGAGGGGCGGCCGATTGTTATGAATGACAATAATGCGCCAGCGCGCCCGGATCCAGCCAGGCCTGAAAGCAGCCCCGGCCAAGTTCCCCGGGCCGAGCGAGAGGCCCCGGGGCCCCGACGCCAGGTTCGCCCAAAGGCGCTCCCGCATCCCCGCTTTGCGCGCACGCCCTCCCGCCGGCGGCCCCGCTTGGCGCCGCCTTGCGGAGGCTGCTCGGTGCTAGCTCGGGCGCCGCGGGGAGGGGGCGCTCCAGGGCCCGGGGCTCCCGGTCTCCGCGGGTTTGTGCGAGGCCTGGAGGGCGGAGGGGGGGGGGGGCGGAGGGGGGGGCGGGGGGGGGGTGTGGGTCGGGCCCGGCCCAGCGTCCCGCGCACGGCCGGACGCGCGAAGCCGGGGAAGGCGGCGCGGAGGGGCCGAGGAGTGCGGCCCCCGCCCCGGGACAACTCCCACCCCGCGCCCGGCGCCCCCTCCCCCCGCCGGCACCTCCCCCCGCCCACCCGGGCTCCCACCTGGCGGCGGGGCGGCGCGCCCCGGGGCGGCGAGTGCGCGCGCGCGGCCGGCGCGCTGTCCCTTTAAACGGCCCGCGGCGCCTCCCCGCGCCCCGCCCGCCGCGGTGCGGCCGGTGCTGGGCGAGGCCGGAGAAAGTCCATGTGAGCCGGAGCGCGGGGACGCGAGACTTCCTGCCGCCGCAGGCCGGACCGGGCCGGGCGCCCGCAGGTACGCCCAACTTGGCGCCGCCGGCCGGCTCGCCGCCGCCGCACTTCCCGCAAACTCCGCGGCGCGCCCGGCCGCCTCCCTGCCGCAGTGCCCGCCGGCCGCCCGCAGCCCAAGTTCGCGCGGCGCGCCCGCCCGGCCCGGGGGAGGCGGCGCGGCCCGGCCCGGGAGGCGGCCGGCCCGCGCCCGCGCCCGCGCCCAGCTGGGGCCCCGGGCGCCTCCCCCGCGCCGGGCCGCCCGGGCCGCCCGGCCTCCGGCCCCGGCGTGGAGGCCGGGGTCGGGGTCCGAGGCCGGCCGCGCGGCTGCGCATCCGCCGGGCCGCCGCCTCTCCCTCCCGGTCCCCGCGGGCCCCCTTTCCCCGGGCGCCCCTGCCCGCCCACCCCATCCCCCCCCACCCCGCACCCCCGTTCCTGCCCCGTGCGGACGCCAGCCTGGGGAGAACCTGGGCGCCGGCTGCCCCGGGAGGGGGGCTCGCACCTGTCACCCGCTGCGCCCACCCTGCGGAGCGGAGGTCTTGTCGCCCAAGCCCCTTATCCAGGAAGCTCAGAGGTGACCTCTGAGCCCGCTGCCCACGCCCATGGCCCGGGCAGGCGACCCAGGCTCTTCCGAAGTCTGCCGCGTTGATGTGTGTGTGGGGGGGGGGTGGGGGGTGGGGGGGGTGGCATGAGGTCAGAGGTCACCTCCGGGTCCCCTCTTCCGGGCTTCTCAGAAGTTTGGTCTTGGGGCTGGTGATTACCAACTCTGTCCTGATGCCCTTTAATTAAACCTGTGGATTTGCCGGTGGTAGGTCCCTTGGAGCTGGCTTTATAGACCATTCCCACTGCCTCCCCCCCCCCCCCCCCGGGGGCCTCTAGATCTGGGATGTTTTGGGCGCATAGGCAGTCGGGCGCCTTCTTTCCAGTGGTAATTCTTCGGACTCACTGGGCACCTGGCTGTGTGTGTCCCCTGGCTGTCCTAGTCCAGCCCATCCTGGGAGGGGGGGGGGTGCTGGAGGCAGCCATCCTCTCTGCCCTCCGTGTGCCCACCATCCCGTAAGGCTGCTTTTTGTGAGCAGCCCGCAAGCACTCCACTGTGCCAGCAGCGGTCAGCCACCCTCCTCTTCCTGCGCCCGGCTGCGCTGGGCTGGGCTGGTGTGGGTCTCTCCCCTGGTCTTCCCTCTCGCCGCCCCTGACTCCCCACCCCCCTCCTCTCCTCTTGAGCCCCTGACCCCACTCCCCTCCCTCTCTCCAGTTTGCCCAGGTGATGGCGGTAGGTGGCTCTCCACACTTATTGTCATTTAAGCCTGGCAAGGGCGCCAGGAGAGGTAGGCTGTGTTATTGGCTCCGTTTCGCAGGTGAGGAAACAGCCTGGCAGGAAGGAGTTAGGTAAAGGGTCAGGCAGCGGGCACTGCCTTCCCCTTCCAACGAATCACCTTGTCCCTGCTCCTGTGGCCCCCTGTGGTGCCCGTCCCTCCCAGGAGGCCCGTTGGCATTTCAATAGGGTCATTCCAGGGTTGGGTGGTACCTTGGCTGGAGCCTGAGTGAAGGAAATAGAAGGAGGTGAGAGCGAGGTGTGGGGCCCCCCGCGTTCTTCCGTGAAGGCTGCTGGAAGGAGCCCGCAGGTAGAAGATATCACTTGTCACCTCTCAGTGGCCGGAGACCTGCTGTCGGTGGTCACGGCCCGGGCAGAGGCCGGGCTGGACGGGGCGTCTGACACCACGCTGACCCTGGGGCGACTTTGCCCCTTCTCTCCTGCAGCCGTTTAGAGCCTCCTCCTGAGCAGGGGGGGCAGCACGTACTCCTGGCGCACCCCTGACCTGGGAGCACCGGGCCGCACGGGGGTGTCTCGGGATCGTCACTGTGGACCCGCTGGAGGGTGTGCCAGGGCGCCCAGAGAGGCCGTCTCTGGGAGGCTGGACTCCTGGGTCACTTTCGGCAAAATCCTTCAAAGCTTTCTCTGGTTTCCAGCTAAAGTGAGCACGAGGTACTCACGGAAGGGGTGACGGCAAGCCCTGAGCCGGGCCCTTCGTGCGTCCTTGCCTTCGGGTCCTGCCTGCCTTGCGTCATGGCTTGAGGGGGGCCCCGTACCCCTGGTGGGACAGGGGATAAGAACCGTGGCAAGGAGTGTTCCCAGGGCTCCACCGCACACCCCTGCCTCTGAGGTCTGAGCTCCCCCGAGTGCAGAGTTGGGGATGGGCCGCCCAGGCCGGGCCCCGGGCTTCCCCTGACGGGCGGCAGCACCTGCCATCCTCGAGGGCGAGAGCGTCAGTGCCCTGAGACCACCCCCCCCCCCCGCCGTGGCCCAGCCCCCATGGGCCCTCTTCCAGCTCACCTTGGCCTCCCCTGCCTGGGCTCTGCCCGGGTTCTGTTGTCCCGAGAGACCATAGGGTGGCCAAAGCCACCCTGGCCGGGTGGCAGCGTGGTGAGTGTCTGCCCAACTGTCCACGTGTGGACTGCAGCCCAGATCACGGCCCCTCGCCCCGGCACACTCGCGTGTTTTCCCGGGAACCAGGGCCTTTGACAGACCCCAGCGTGACGGGCATACTTGGGAAGTTCGACTAGGTTCGTGGGACGCGACGAGCTGATGTTCGGTTCAGAGTCCTGTTGGCTACCTGGCTCGTTCTCGAGGCTGCTGTCCCTCAGGGGTGCCCTGGGCTCAGGAACCCGGGGCCGGTCTTCCAGCCCTGGTCTTTTGAAGGGGAGCAAAGCCTGTGGTGTGGTGCCACTGCGTGTTGGGGGGGTGGTTCCAAGGCAGGAACAGGTGCCCCTGGTGTCCCTGGCTGGATCCTGAGCTTCTCCAGCTCTGGGCGGCCCCACTTTTGGGGGCTTGTAAAGTCTGGTTGGGTGAGGGGTCTGCCCGGGGCCGGGGAGTGGGCACAGGGCCTGTGCAGGGCTGGCTCCTGTGGGCCTCTCCTCTGCCCAGGCCAGGCCGGGCCCCGGGCCCCCCCGGAGCCCCTGTCCAGCACCACGCGTCAGCCCTGCCTGGCCTGCTCCCCTCCCTCGTGCCCTCTTGATGAGCAGGGGGCTCCGGTCAGTTGTCTGTGTGTCCGCCTCAGTTCAGAGATGTGCGGACCCCACACCGTGACCTGCTGCCACCTCGGGTGTTGCCTGAAGGGTCGCGTCCTCCCCTCCGACTTGGACCTGGGCTCCAGGGGACCTGGCTGCAGGCCGGGGGAGAGCATTCAGCTTGGTGAGGCCAGAGGCTCGCCTGCAGGGCAGGGCAGGGCAGGGATCCTGGCCGTCTCTGCTTCTCTTTTCGCAAGTGCTTGCTCTCACCAGGCCTGGCCTCGGGCTCTGTGGACACTGGTTCCGGGCTGCCCACGGCTCCCTCCTGTGCCACCTGCAGCTGCTGCTTGCTGGGAGCTGGGCCTCCTCCTCCACGGTGGCCTCTGGCCTTTCAAGTGCTGGGTTCTGGAAGTGGGCCCCGTGGGCGAGGGCCTGGCGGCCCGTGGGGGGGAGGGGGGCGGACGCAGAGGTGGCTGAAAGTGGCAGCCGTTGATGTTGGGGACGTGGACTTTGGAGTGGGGCTCCCTGGTGGCCGCCTCTGTGGTTAGCATCTTCAGAGTGGGGCAGTGCCCTTGAGGACAAGGGCGGCGGGAGCACATCTGAGCGGGGGAATGGATGGAGGGGCTCTGACCGTGACCCTGGGCTCTCCGGGCCCCTCCCTGGCCTGGGTTCAGGAAGGGGGGGCGGTTGTGAGCACGAACTCCGGGGTCCCTCCCAGGTCTCATCCCGCCTGGAGCTGTGTGACCTTGGATGCGTAACTCGGCCTCTCTGAGCCCCACCCTGGCCTGTGAGTTCCAATGCTGAGCGGTAGCTTCCTTGTTTGCTTGGAGGCTGAAGGTGAGCGGCCGGCCTGGGGCCTCTGTGCAGGTCGGGCCCAGCCTGGAGGCCCTCCCGGGATGCCCCCTCCCTGTGAGTGGGCCGCAGCCAGTGAGAAGCACATGGCCCTTTAAGGGGAGGCTGCTTCTCAGTCTCCAGGGAGGGCACAGACATACTTTCCTCCGAGGCGTTGTTCTCTGGTCCCAGGGGGGGAGGAGAGGCTGGCTCTGGGTCTCTGAAGGAATCTCCCCCTCCCCCTCGGCCCTGGGCCCTGGCATCCAGGAGGGCACAATGGCCATGGATGGGCCCCGCCTAGCGCCTGCCTGTGTGCCTGGGAAGCGGGCAGGTCGGGGGCGGAGACCGCAGAGGCCTGAAAGTGCCCATATATAGTCACTGGGTTTGAGCAATCAGCAGGACCGCAGCACTGTGTCCCGGGCCCTGGGCTGGCCGGCCCCCAGGCCCAGCCAGCAGGTCCCCGAGGGAGGCACGGTGTGGGGGCTGTTGCAGAGAAAAGGCACGTCGGGGAGGGGGGCGCAAGCCATCAGATAGAGCCACAGGCGACAGGCTTGGGACTCTGAGTGTTTGTTGATTGAAAATAAAAATCTGCAGGGCCCTCGGTAGTCAGAAGCAGGTGTATTTGTGGAAACGCTCGCTCTCTTTGAGAGCTGGAGCCGGCTGGCCAGGACTGCCCGGGTCCCTCGCTGTGGGTGTTGGGGGCCGGATGCCCGCTTATCCGCCACCCCAGCCTTTGCCCCGCAAAATGCCCGCGGTGTTACGGTGATGTCCCTAGATGTCCCCTCCCCTTCCGCACATCAGCGGGGGCCTTCCGCCCTGATGGCTGGTGTCCTCTGGACGGTGCGTCCCTCCTCCGTCCCTCTGGCTCCTGGACGCGGCCGGCAGTCTGGACCGTGGGTGCTGCCCCGGCCTGCGGGTCAGGAGCAGAAGGGTCCGGGTCTCAGCGGTACCTGCGCCCGCGGCTGCTGCCCCGCTGTCTCCCGTTTTTTGCCCCATCGCTGTCTCTGTGCCAAGAAGGGAGAAGTAACCGCCTTTGCCGCATTCCTGACTTTTGTGCCGTTAGAAAAATCACAATGTTAACATAGTTTTGCTCATTTAATTTAGTTTCCATTGCGCTGCTAAGCGCCTTTGTTAAATTTTGTATATTGATACTTTTTGTTGTCGTCAGCAGTTTTTTCTTCCCTGTTTTTGGATATAAAGCCATTAGAGAGGGAAGATTAAAAAGATACATTACAATTAAAATGTTAATGAAATCTGCATCATACAACTTACGAAGCCCTTTAGGCATTAATCTTGCCTGTGTCATGTCCATTAACTCTGGCCATTCTTATTTCACACTGACCCCTGCTGAGAGATTTGTGCTATAATTAGATTTTTTTTAATAAAAAAGAAAAAAAAAAGCTTTTAAGAAAATAAAGGTTGAGTGGTGGCCCCCGCTCCCAGATGAAAGGAGAGGAGAGCAGGGGGCACGTGGCCTCTTCTGTGGGGGTCCCCTTCTGAGCAGGGCGGACGCCCCTGCGGCTCCCGGCGCCCCCCCACGGCCGCCCCAGGGGCCGCGTCTGTTCGGGCCCTCGCCATCCCCCCCCAGGCACCGGGTCGCCCATGACGTTCGGCCCCCCGGGCTGTCGGAGGCACCACGGGCTGCATCTGGGGTACGGAGGTGCGACAGTCTAGGACAAGCCCACCTGCCCGCACGCTGGGTGAGGGGTGACGGGTGACCCTGGCCAGGCCGCAACCTTAGAAGGGCCTGTGGCACCAAAGCCTAGACTTTTGAGTTCTTAGGCTTGTGTATTGCCTGTGATCCCATGAAGTCTGGCCCCCCTCCCCCCCCGGGGCACTGGGGTCTCCAGCGTGAGGCCGGGGCCGGGGAGGGTGGGAAGGGAGAGCCTGCCAGGGCAGTCGGGACCCCCGGCAAGAGTGGGCGGTAGGTGCCCCGTGAACGACCCCGTGTAGACGCGCCCCTGCCGGGAAGGGCCCCCTGGCCCCAGTGACGATGGGGCTGGGGCCCCGGGGGTGACGTGTGGCCCCTGGTGTCTGGGCTTCCCGGGCCCCGGTGCTGCAGTCACAGCCGCCACTGGGAAGCTGGTCAGGTGCTTGGCAGTGGGGCTGCTACAGACAGATTTCATGTCTGTGTGTTTTTGCAACACCTTGCTATAAAGGGAAACATAATTTAAAATATGATTACTTAGTGTTGTAACAGCCGCCTCAGCGCTCCACGCTATGCCGAGATCATTATCAGAGGCTGATATTAACTTGCAAAGAATATTATGCAAATCGCCCGCTGGCTCCTCCGGGAACCTTCTCCCAGGATGGGCGTGGGGCACATGGGGGTGGCGGGGGTGGGGACGCTGAGGGACCCGGGGAGCCGGGGGCAGAGTGGACGCGGTGGAGGCTTTGGCGTGGCTCTCGTCCAAGCTGCTGCCGGGCTCCGTGAGGTTTGCTGAGCTCGCGTTGCCTCCGTGCCGGGGCCGGGCCCTCCCTGAGGTCCCCGTCCACTACAGGTAGCCGGTGGTGTTTGCTGCGGTGGCCTCTGGGGTTCGGGTGAGTCCCCGAGGAAGGGACTGAGGTCACAGACCCGGCTCCGCCTCTGGCTGCTCTAGGCCGTCACCCTGACCGGCTTTGCGGCTCGCAGGAGGGGCTTGGGGCGGCCTCGAGGGACGTGTGGCCGGCCTGTGGATCTGCGAGGTGGCCAGAGTCTGAGGACGGCTCCCTCCGTCACCAGCCCCCAGCTGGTCCTGACGGGGGGCGGGGGGACTCTAGTTTCATGGCTTTGCGATCCCTTCCCAATGTCCTCTCTCTCCCACCGTCTAGAAGAAGTTGGGCGGGGCCAGTGTGGAGTACAGATCCGTGACCCCTCATGGCAGAAGAGCCCATTTACGGGTCCCCAGAAGTAGGGTCCGCCTGGCAACCGTGGAAGCTGGTGGTGCCCCGGAGACCTCGGGTCTCCTGCATTTCCCGTGGACGTGGTCACATATGGGCAGGGCCAGGGAGCCTGGGACCGAGCACACGTCCCCCCCCCCCCCCCCCCCCCGTGTGGATGGAAGGCTCTCTCCCCCTCAGGGCCACACAGGCAGGAAGAGGACAGGGTTTTGGGGGCCGCTGGGACTGGACGGGGCCGTGACCATCTCCACGATCCTGTTGGGGCCACTCGGGGCCGTTCTCAGCCGAGCGGCCACTTTCTGCAGAATCCAGGTTCGGAGCGAGTCTCATCTCGGGATTTTTGAGCGCTGTTCCTTACTGTGTGCTGTGCTACCGTGGCCTCCCTGGGCCTCAGTTTCCCCACAAGTGAGAAGAGCTTTGAAGGAGAAACAGAAGTGGGGCACCGCCTACTCTCTGGTCACCGAGATAGCCCCGGAAAGGTGCCTCGTGGGCTCCACGCACAGACGCTCTCGCTGGAGGGTGGGGGCCGTCCCCAGTGTGCTGGTGCGTGCCGTGACCCGGCCGTGATGAGGCGGTGCTGCTCTCTTCCCTGCCAAGCTCCTTCCCCTCTGTGGTGCCCCCCTCCGTTTTGTGACTGCTGCTCTGGGGCGCCCCATGGGGTCTGTCCGCCCCGGGAGAGCAGTGATATTTGCCAACAGGCAGGGAGGGCGCAGGCCGTGTGAGCCCAGGCAACAAGTGACCATAAAGCTGGTGGCTTCAAAGGACAGAAATGTATCCCCTCCGCCGTTCTGAGGCCGCAGGTTCAAAGTCAAGGAGGGGGCAGGCCTGGCCCCTTCTGGAGGCTCCAGGGGAGAACCTGGCCTCTCCCGGCGTCTGGTGGTGCCAGAGGTCCTTGGCGTCCCTTGGCTTGTAGACCCGTCCCTGCCACCTCTGCCTCGGCTGTCACATGGCCGCCCTCCCTCTCTGTGTCTGTGTTCAAATTTCCCTCTTCTTACGAGGACACCCGTCACGGGATGCGGGGCCCGCCCTCAACCCAGGACGGTCTCGTCTCGGTCCTTAACCGATCACATCTGCAAAGACCCAGACTCCAAGTAAGGTCCCGTTCTGAGGTCCTGGGTGGACATGAATCTGGGGGGACGCTGTCCGGTGTGCGGAGGTCACAGAAACCCCTTGGTGCCGGAGGGGAGGGGGTGCTGTTTGGGAAGTGGGGGGCTGGCCCTGTGCTGGCCTGGGAGGGTGGGCAGCCAGACAGGCAGACAGAGGCTGCTGCCCCGACGAGTACTGGCTGGCAGGGCTGGAGGGCCAGTACCAGCTGGGGAATCTAGGAGCAGCTTTGTTTCCAGGACCAAAGCCCGGGGTCGAGGGCAGGAAATGGGGCCATGGGCGGAGGAAGTTTCCTGAGGCACAGTGTCTGCGGTTATGTAAGTTTTGGGACAGGCGGCAGAATTTGTGTTAATTGTTGTAACCCAGTTTAGTCGGCCAGCCCCTGTCATGTGAAGGGCCAGGGAAGGAAAGGCGTGTCGTCCAGAGGAGCCCTCGGGGCTGGGCCTGGTCGGGTGCTGGATCCCAAACCTTAGAGGCCCCCGGAGCCTCCTCCTTCCTCCCCCTAGAAGGAAAGTAAGCTGATGAGGGGAAATGATGCAGCGGAGGAGGTGGGAGGGCCACAGCGTCCCGGCTGCGGGCCACGGGAGCCGAGAGGCTGTGCTGTCCTTCGGGACCACACGAGCCCGGATCTTGAGGGGCCCCGGGACCCCGAGAAGCAGGCGGCTGGCTCTGGAGAGCTGTGACGGGGGCCTCAGGTGCTTCTTGGCGGAGGAGCAGGGTCCCTGGTCTCTCCCCACATCGCTCCAAGCCACGCAGACCGACCTGGGCCAGGCTGGAGCACAGCAGTGAGGGCCCCGAGGCTGTGGGAGGCTGGCCCGTGGTTTTGCTCTGGGTCCCTTGTCAGGTTCTCGATAACCCAGGAAAATGGGAAGTCCCCTCCACCGAGCATCCTTGGGAATAGGCCCGAGTTCTTCTTGGGAGGCCCCTGGGGTGTTTGGGGGCACTCCTCTGCCTTCCCCTCCCCCAGCTGCTGGGCGTGCTGCAGCTCAGAAGGTCCTAGAGGGTCCTGGCCACATTCAGAGACTCGTTTCTGAAGGCTTTTACTGGCTGGGCTTGGGGCCGACCCGCAGAGCCCGACGTGGGGCTCGAACCCACAGACCTCAAGATCATGACCTGAGCTGAAACCAAGAGTTAGATACTCGACCGACTGAACCTCCCAGGCATCCATCCCTAAAGTTTTAATTTAAAAAATCCTAGGGGCTCCTGGGGGGCTCAGTCAGTTGAGCGTCCGGCTTCGGCTCAGGCCATGATCTCGCCGTTTGTGGGTTCGAGCCCCGCGTGGGGCTCTGTGCCGACAGCTCGGAGCCTGGAGCCTTCTTCGGATTCTGTGTCTCCCTCTCTCTCTGCCCCTTTGCCCGCTCACACTCTGTCTCTTTTTCCAAAATAAATAAAAACATTAAAAAAAATTTTTTTTAAATCCTAGTTACCGTATGTATAAAGCTTACCACCTTAACCAGTTTAAGGGCACAGTTCAGGGGCGTCAGGTGCATTCACGCTGTCGGGCAGCCGCCCCCTCCCCCTCCGTCCGTCCCCAGAACGCGTCCGTCTTCCCAGACTGGACTCTGCCCCGTTACACACGGACCCCCCCTCCCCAGGCTCCCCCTGGTCCCACCGGCCCCCTCCCCTCCCCCCGCCCCCTCCCCGCGTCTGGAATTTTCTTTCCCTCTCCCTCCTTTACTGTGCTGAACGACACAGAGCATCACGTCCACCATCCGAGCGTTTGACGCGTGCAGTTCAGGGGCGCCCCGCGAGTGGCCGCCCTCCGTCCCGGGACCGCTCGTCGGGCAGATAGGAGCCCCCGGCCCCCAGCTCCCCTCTCTGTGTCCGTGGGTCCGGCCGCCCCAGGGTCGCAGGTGAGCGGATGCTACGGCGTTCGTCCCTGGCGTCTGGCCGTTCTCACGGAGCGCGTGTCCTCCGGGGGCATCTGCGGCCGAGCTACGGCTGAGGGGGGTCCACGCCGGGTCCACGGCGGGTCGACCACGCTTGCTTCTCCGTTTGCCTGTCAATGGATGCTTGGATCGTTTCTGCTTCTTGGCTTTGTGAATAATGCTGCTGTGAGAGTAGGTATGCTCTTATGTGGTTGAGGTTTTTTTTTTTTTTTAATTTGTTTTAATGTTTGTTTATTCCTGAGAGAGTCAGGGCCAGGAGCAGAGCGAGAGGGAGACACAGAATCGGAAGCAGGCTCCAGGCTCTGAGCTGTCAGCACAGAGCCCGACGCGGGGCTCGAACTCATGAACTGCGAGATCGTGACCTGAGCCGAAGTCGGACGCGTAACCCACTGAGCCACCCAGGCGCTCCGTGTGTTTCAGTCTTATTGTGTCTTTTAGGCTCCTTTAGTCTGGAAGCTTCTGTGGTCTTTCCCTGGCTCCTGTGCCCTTGACTCTGGAACGCAGGCCAGGTTCGCGCAACGCCTCCCAGCCCGGGTCTGTCTGTGTGTCTCCGGGGGGAGTGATGGGCCACACGGGACCCTGTGTGCAGTGGGGGGTTTGGGTCTCAGGCCCAGGGGGGCCGGAGTGGGTGACGCTGTGGTCCTGTCGGGACCAGCTGCTCCCGGAGGCGGGTGAGCGGCCAGGCCCCTCGGGGCCCCGCGTCTGGAGGCTCTGAGCTGGCGGGGCTGTGGCGGGCAGTGAGGAGGCGTCCCGGACTCAGAGCACGCCTGGCCGCCCTCGTTCTTGGCAGACATTGTCCAAGTTGGAAAACCAGTGGCTTCCCATTGCTTCCGAGCCGGGGTCAAGGTCGATGTCGGTGGGGCGGGTGTGTGCGGGTCCTGATGCTGCTGAACAGAGGCCCATGAGCTTGGGGGGGGGGGGGGGGCGGTCCAAACAGCAGGACTCTGTGTCTGCCTGGGTCCGGAGGTCAGACTGTCACCGGGCCGTGCTCCCTCCCAGCCTCTGGCCGCTGCGGGCGTCCTCAGCTCACGACCACATCCCTCCTGTCTCTCTGTGTGTCCCATGTGTCCACGCCTGCTTTTCAGAAGGACACCAGCTGTTGGGTATGGAGCTCACCCTCAACCCAGTAAGGCCTCTTCTTAACCTGGCATCTGCTGCTGGTTTTGGCTGAGATCCCATTGTGAGGTGGGATTTGGGGGGATGTGGTTTGGGGGGACCCTCAGCCAGTACAGGAGTGAAGGCCCCGCTCCCCGTTCTGCACGACTGCTGCCCCCTCCTTCTGCCAGCCCTGGCCTTGGAAGGAAGGGCAGAGCCGGCCCCCCGAGCAGGGACATGTCCCTTTGTCCCCCGGGCTGGGGTAGGGCCCCCCTGGTCCTCTGACCTCCCGCCCGGGGTGGCTCCATCTCGGAGCAGAGGAGTGTCGCGGGGGGGTTCCAGCCCGGGGCCAGGCCCGCACACTCGTGGGGACAGAGGAGATGGGCATGATCGCTGTCGTGTCTGCACGGGTCAGATGGGGCCCGAGTCACTGCAGCTGGAAAACACGGGATCATTCCTCTTGCTCCAAAACTTGATGGGATTGAGGCAGTCAGCACAAAACCCTAGTGGTAAAGTGGGCCATCCGTGAGGGTGAGGGTACAGTTAGCAAGAGAAAACCAGCCGCTCTTGGAAAATGCGTGGTTTTCTTTGTGGGGAGAAGGAAGCAAATAGCCCTGCGAGCCAGCCCCACCCAAGGGGGAGAAGGGTGGGGGCCCGGGCTCTGCGGTGGCCCGCCGGCCGCTGAGGGGCAGTGAGCGCCGTGAGCCTGTGTCTGGGGGTCCAGGAGGCCCAGGCCTTCCCACCTGCGGCCCCAGGAGTGGAGTCACCCTGCAGGCAGGGAGGCACCGCCTGGGGCGGATGGGGGGGGCCTCTCCTTGGCTCCTGTTTTGTTTGGGGTGACTCAGGGCGCCCCCAGGCAGAAGGCTCGCGGGTCAGCCTTCCCCAGGGGTCAGGCCGCTGTACTGTCCACGGGCACCAGGAGGAGGCCGGTGAACTGTGCCCGAGAGGTTCAGCCACCAGCTCCAGGCCGCGAGGCTTGGGACAGCACTCCCGGCTGCCTTCCTTGTGTTGGACCCCTGTGGCCCCTTTAGGAGAAGCCCTTCCTCTCCCCTCCCCCTGCCTGCAGGGGTGCTGGGCAGTCATGGTTTTGCTTTGAGCTGCTGGCGGGTCACGCCGGGACCCATGGTCTCTGGAGAGTATCTGATTCTCCCCTCAATTTGTGGAAGGGAAATGAGGCCCGGAGGCGTTGGGTCCAAGAGCTGAGGGGGTGTAGGGATAACTGCCCCCCCCCACCGCTGATGGTTTTCTGCGGGTGCCAGGGGGCCGCTCCAGGTGGGCTGGGGTGAAGACAGCAGGGCCCCTGGGCAAGGGGGTCGCCGGCTGCCCTCGCAGCCCTGCCCCGCCCTGGCGCTCCCGGTTGCCTGGACCGGGTATATCCAGGTGGCTATAGCTGGGTCAGGGTGGGGTGGGATGGCTCCACGAGGGGCCAGCAGGAAGGGGCCGGGTGTCCTCGTCCTGGGCGGGGTGGTGGGGTGGCTGGTGAGGGCATGGCCACAAGGTGGGGCCGCCCCTCCACCGGCTGTTGGGTATTCCTGAAGGTTTCCGTTTCTCCTCGCTGTTTCTTAACTGTGCTTTCGTAATAATTATAACCGAACGGAGCCACTGAGCGGGCTTGTTCAGAGCCCCAGCAGCTGTGATTACATTACAGTCACTGATTTCCAAGAACCCTCACGAGGGAATTGGTTAGAGCCCGAGGTGGATGCAGACGCCCTGCACGCCTGAGCCTCGACGCCTCGGGACCCTCACCCCGTGCATCTGGACCACCCCTGCGGGGACGGGGCACTCGCCAGTTCCTGGGGCAGGCGAGGTGGCCCCGGGGGCAACGTTTGCAGGTTGTTGGCTAATGTGGGCGGGCCAGGTTCGCCCGCTGACCCCCGTCCTGCCTCCGCCAGAGCCCCTGAGGAGCTGGCTGGCCTCTTTCCCCTCTGGGTTTCCAGCGGCTTGGGATCCTGCAGGGTCCCAAGGTGGGCGTCTTGGTCCTGAGCTTGGTTTGGTGTCTGTCCTTGGGAAGCCTTTCCCACGTCCCTTGTCGGCCCTGGGATATATGAACACGTGTGAACATGTTGTTTCTTTTCCCCGAGACTGCTTGATCCTTGACCTTGGGCTGTGGTGTTCTAGGTCAGCCTCTTCCATTCATGGGAGCAGGCACCCACGGGGTTAGCCATCCCCGGGCCTCCTGGAGGGCACAGGGAGGGGCTGGCCTCCCTAGGCCGTCCCCAGGCCTGTCCTGCTGCTCAGGTGGCTGGGACGAACTGCACACACTGGGTCCGGCCTGGGCCTTCCTGGGGCTGGGCTCGTGGCTGCATGCCAGGGAGGGCGGCCCCGGGGCCCAGAAACGCTGTCCTTGCGGTGATGAACAACACAGCAGTGTGGCTGGTTACTTGTTCTTGAACCACTGCTGGAAAGGCCGTCTGTTTGCCTGTCACTGACTTCCCTCCCTGTCACCCCAAAATGCCCCGTCTGGGGGCCGCAGTGCCCGCCTGCTGCTTGGGGGGCTTTGCTGGGTGGGGGCTGCTGGCCGCCAGCTCGGGTATCTGGCTGCTCTCCTCTCCCTGGGCCCCTTCTGCCTGGGGTGTCAGAGTGCCCCCCGTGTGTCTGGAGAGGAGCCCCCTGACCTGATGTACCTCCGGTCCCCCAGAATGGGACAAGCAGGAGCACACCACAAAGTGTCCTTTGTTGGCTAAGTTCTGTGCCGTCTGGGTGGGGGTGGGGGCGATCCAGGCACCTACTGGAGAGTTGATGGCTGTTGTTGAGACCCCGGGGCAGTGGGCTGACACTCGGGGAGGGCCTGCGGCCACGCAGCTTCCCTGGATAGAGCCCCGCGGGCGACAGAGGGAGGAGGGGCCCAAGCGGACTCTGCTCTAGAGTGGGCCTGGCCTGCCACCTCCGTCCCAGTGGCTGCTGGAAGCTCACTCCCAAGCTTGCTCCAGTGCCAGCCGAGGCGGGAGGGGCGGCCGGTGTCCCTCCTCCAGGCCGTACCTGGGCAGGCCTCGGGCCGTCCTGGGTTGTCCCAAGCGCGTCCCGGGCAGCCCGTGGTCTGCGGGCCCTGCTCCCCCTGCATGGGCCCGAGTCGAGCCTTGTGCTGGTGGGAAGTGTCCCCTGTGAGCAGCCAGGCAGCGGCACAGGGGGCTGATCTCACGGGGGAGCTGGCGGGCCGGCCTCCCCTGGTGCCCCCTCGGCCGTCCCCTTGGCCCCTCGTGGTCAGTGTCCTTGCCCAGGATGGAATGCCCAGACGTTCGAGTGAGTAGTTTTCAGGTTCCGTGCCCTAAACCGATAGAGCGTGCACTTTGTTTTAAAAAGCCGTGATTGAAGTCAAATTAACATATTTACCTTCAGTGCTCCCCGGGGAACCGTTAGGGAATCAGAGAGGTGCGGCAGCGGCTGCAACGTGTGGTGACGGTGACGGTGACGGTGGCTGTGGCTGGCGGCAGTGCCCCGGCTCTCCCGGCTTTGGGACGGATGGTGGTCCTGCGCGTCAGCCCCCAGGCTCCCCTGCGGCTCCCTCGCTGCTCCCAGGGGCTCCCGGGCACCTGTCCCTGGAGGGGCCCGGGCTGGTGGGGGGGTTGTGCCCCGGGGTTGGGGCTCTGGCCCCACCTGCCTCCGCCCCCACGCGGCCGACGACGCCCAGGACCCTGAGCCTGGACCCTTGTCCCCCTTGCTCTCCGGCACTGGGGTGGGTCCCTTTGGTGCACGTGCCCTCAGCGGCTTGTGGCCCAGGAACATTTGGTGCCCGGGTTCTGTCTGCACCAGGAGGCCTGATGTCCACTCTCGAGATTCAGGTCAAGTTCCTGGGCCAGCGAGCCAGTTGGCTCCCCACGCAGACCCTCGGTTTCCCTACCTGTAAAAGGGGGGTATGGCATTTCTCTCAAGCTCGG
This sequence comes from Panthera pardus, assembly GCF_024362965.1. NCBI lineage: Eukaryota > Metazoa > Chordata > Mammalia > Carnivora > Felidae > Panthera > Panthera pardus. The sequence continues at coordinate 92,326,685 of NW_026526766.1, forward strand.
ATAAAAATGCTGCACAGCACCCGGACATTTCGACCATTGTGACAAGACCTGGGATTTTCTAGCCTCCCGCCTGTATGTCCACTCTCCCGTGGAGATGGGGTTCTGAGGCCTTGGGAGCTCTAGGCCGAGGGGGTGGCCGTCCTGGGGGGGGGGGGGGCGCTGCTACAGCACAGGGTGTGGGTGTGCACCCGCAGCCTCGGTGCCGCCCGCCAACACTATTTTTAAAAACCCGCGCGTGGATTGTTGAGCTACGTGGCGGAAATTTTCATCGTCGGAAAGCTATTAATAGAGCGACATCACTTACCTGGTTTTTGTCCCGTAAAAAGCACACCTCTGGGTAGTGAAGTGCACAGAGGCGTTTAAGTTCACCAGTCAGGTCTCGGACTCGTCGCTCACCTGGCCGTGCAGCTCACAGGAATGTGCATGATCCTAAGCGCAGAGTTCGATCTGTTTTCATGCAGCTGACACATCAGTGTGTGACCGGGGTGCAGGTGGACAGGGCCAAAGTGTCACCCCCCAGACCTCTTCCCCCCCCCCCCCCCCGGCCCGCCCGCCAGCCGAGCTCCTAGCACCTGGACGGTGTGCCGTTGGATCCCAGGTAAGGGAGTGGGCCGAGGCTCCCTTCATCTGTCCCTGAGTCCCCGTGGCACCTGCTGTCTAGAGGTTCTTAGTGGGCAGGTGTTCCTTGGGGGGGGCGCTCCCCATGTTTCCAGCATCTAATCTGTCATGGGCTCTGGGGTCAGTTCTGCTGCGGGGCGCAGACGCACGGCCTCTGCCGAACGACCTGGTGTGTGGGGGGTGAGCCCGGGGGAGGGGGGGTACAGGTAGCTGGCCCCCCACCCCGGCCCCTCCCTCCCCTTGGAGGCTCTGCTTCGTCTCCCTGGTGACTAATCCTCCCTCCTTCTCCGGTGCCTTTGGATGCTGTCCCCTGAGTGCCTGTTCTCAGCTTTTCCCTCCCTCCCAGCTGAGTTGTCCTTTTCTTGATTGGCTTGTAGAATTCTTTCAAGGTCCTGACCACACAAATTTGCTTTACAGGTATTGTAAATATCTCTCCGTCCTCCTTGTCTTTTTTTTTCTTGGCGCTGATCTTTTGAATTCTCGATTTCAGTGAGAAAATTGGTTGGTACAGTTTGCCAACAATGCCCTTTATGGCCGCTGCTGTTGGTGTCCTCCTTGGAATCCTTCCGCCAAAGGTCACGTTTCTCTTCTGTTCCTGACATTTGACTCTCGCACCCTTCACACGGAGGTCTGATAAATTATTACTTAAAAAATTCTAATGGAAGAATACACATGACATAAAATTTATCATCGTAGCCGCTTTTAAGGGCACAGTTCAAGGGCGTCAAGCACAGTCACACTGTCGTGCAGCCGTCCCTTCCGTCCCCAGAACGTGTGCGCCTTCCCAGCCTGGACTCTGTCCTGGGACCCTCCCCTGCCCCAGCCTCCGGCCCCCTCCCCCCCACCCTCCGTGTCTGTGGCTCCAACTCCTCTCCAGGGCCTCCGGCGAGCGTCCACCCCTACAGGACGTGTCCCCCGTGACGGGCTGACGTCACTCAGCACGGTGTCCTCCAGGTTCGTCCGGTTGTAGCAGGTGTCGGGATTTGCCTCCTTTTTAAGGCTAAGTAATATTCCGTGGTGTGGACAGGAAAGCCGGTTGCAAGAGCATTGAGGAACTGCGCGTTTCTAGTCGCCGAGGAAAGAGTATTGGAGTCTGGTTGTTCGGTTGGTCACAGAATTGCTCGGTGTCCCACAGGACAGGAAGACCAGAGCCTTCGGGGCTCCCTTTGCTACTACGCAGAAATCCCTATTTGCCCCCCTTTTGGGCACCAATCTAAGGGCTGACGCGGCGGGGGAGCGCGAGGGTGTGGCCGGTGGCCCCAGTGGCCTCGACGACCGCGGGGGACACCGGCTCTCCCCCGCCCCAACCCAGATCACAGGAGCCGGGGGTCCTTCTCGGCTGCGCAACCAGCCCAGGCGGCTCCGTCGGGGCATGGGGGGCGGGGGGGGGGGGGCACTGCAGACTGCTCCGCTGCCATGAAAGGGAAAGAGACTCCAGAAAGGTCTCTGCTTCTGAACCGAGAGGCTAGGGAGACGGCGCTCGCGATGTACAGAATGTTCCCTTTGGAATGTTGCCACGCTGTGTACAGAAAGAGGGCCGGCGGTGGGTCTCCGGGGGAGGAAGGGTTTTCCGCCCCAGAGCCCCACGGCCACCACCCACCGTGGTCCGTGGGGGCCTTGGTCTGCGGCCCGCGCCTCCGCGCAAGGAAAGGCACCTGGACACGGGGTCCCCTTGCTGGGGGTGAGCCGTGCGGCACGCCTCCTCGGGAGACACCAGCGTCCCTGTCTGGCCGGCAGCTTCTGGGCAGCAGAAGGCACCTGCTGATGGCCAGACAGGGCCGGGCGGTCTCCCAGGGAGCCCTACGGCGCCGGCCTGGAGGAGGTTAACCCCTGCACGCAACCGAAGCGTCGCGTGAGGCCGTGATCGCTCTTTCCCCCAGACGAAGACCATAAATGGACGGTGTGGAGAGACCCGTCTCCTGGAAGGGAACGTGTGAGAATTCTCTTCCTACGAACGGCCCTTGACAGTTCAAGCTTAACCCTGGAGGCCTCTGGCTGGGCAGCCGAGGCCGCCTCCGGGGCGGTTCTGGAGGTGCGGTGGGGACGTCCCGGTGCCGCGGTAAACCCCGCGTGCCCCGACTCACACGCCCGAGGCCGCGGGCCCCCGGGAAACTACCGGGCTGGAGAGTCAGGAGAAGACGAGATCAGTGCCATCGGAAGAGATGAACATTCCACGGTGGGACGACGCCTGGCTTTCGCCCGGGTGCTTGTTAATCGAATAATTATAGTCTCGGAAATCAGGAACGCCTTTGCGAGGAAACGCCACTGCTTTGGGAGTGAAGAACTTGAATTTTTTTTTTTTTTTAACATTTATTTATTATTGAGAGACGGAGAGACACAGAAGGTGAGCAAGGGAGGGGCACAGAGAGGGGGAGACAGAATCCGAAGCGGGCTCCAGGCTCCGAGCCGTCAGCACAGAGCCCGACGCGGGGCTCGAACCCACAAGACGTGAGATCATGACCTGAGCCGGAGTCGGACGTTCAACCGACTGAGCCACCCAGGCGCCCCTATTTACAGGTATTACAAAGCAAGAGAAATAAAGATCACTTTGTGCAAACCTCCTACAGTTTCCCGTATGTCCATTTGAAGTTTTAGGTGCTTTTTTTTAAGTTTATATATTTTTGAGAGAGAGCGAGAGTGCGTGAGCAGGGGAGGGGCAGGGAGAGAGGGGACAGAGGATCTGAAGCAGGCTCCGGGCTCTGAGAGCAGAGAGCCCGATGGGGGGCTCGAACTTGGGAACCGTGAGGTCGTGACCTGAGCCGGCGTCAGATGCTTGATCGACGGAGCCATCCCCTTCCGCACGCTGGGACAAACAGCCATTTCCCTCTAAGACAAGATACCTCTTTTCCCCTTGGTGACAGAAGACGCCCTTTGATATTCTTGGACCTGTAGTCACACTTCTTTGTCCCGTGTTGTTATGTCTTTGGAAGGGGGTGACTAACTTCTCTCTGACAGAGAGGGCTGCGGGTGGAAGGCGATGGGGGCCTGCCTGTCCTACACACGCGTGTGCCTGCCACACCTTGTCAGAGTGGCCGGGAGCGTGTTCCTCTGATCTGTGATGAGGACAGATGAGTAAAGTACCTGCTGTCCGAACACTGTTTCCATCACGTGCTGACTGATCACGCAGAGCTACCTGAATGCTGCTCGTTCCGTTTAATGTTCGCATGGCGTGTTACAGTGAGCGAGGATTTGGGATATCTTACGTTGACACGCTGACGCTTTTTGGGTTTTGGTTTTAACTTTGTATTTGGAGATAATCCTAGGTTCACGAGCAGTTGTGGATCGTACAGAATGAACGGAAAAACAAAGTGGTGCGTCCCTGTAGGGAAGGTTATTTGCTCATAAAAGGGAACCGCTGGATTTTGTGGTATCTCAGTACAGCTGTTACTGGACCAGGTGGCACTACCGAGAGACCCAGTGCACCCTCCACAGGCCCCCCGGGGCCCCTCCCACCCCCACCCCGTAGCCTCTGACAGCCACCACCCTGGTCTCTTCTGTAAGTGATCCATCGTCCCCCTCCGTCACCGGCATTTGGTGTTGCTGCTGTTGGGGCTGTAGCCGTTCTAATAAGTTTGTGGCCCATCTCGTAGTGGCGTTAATTTGCGTTTCCTGATGGCTGATGGCGGGGAACATCTTTCGTGTGCCTGTTTGCCACCTATATGTGCTCTTTGGTGAAACGTCTCCGTGTCTTTTGCTGATTTGTTTTAAATCGTATTAATTTTGAGAGAGAACGAGAGCGAGCAGTGGAGGGGAGAGAGAGAATCCCAAGCAGGCTCTGCACTGTGAACACCAGGCTCGTCACGGGGCTCGAACTCACGAACTGGGAGATCACGACCTGAGCCGAAACCGAGAGTTGGATCCTTAACCGACTGAGCACCCCCAAGCGCTCCTTTTGCTGATTTTCTAATTGGGCTGTGTTTTACTGTTGACATGTGGGGCTTCTTTATGTAACCTGTATACTAACCCTTGGTCGTCCATGTGCTTTGCAAGTATTTTCTCCCGGCCGGTCTTTCCATCTTCCTAACAGGGTCTTTTTGACGAGCAAAAGTTTAAAATTTTGATAAGTCAAGTTTATGAGTTTTTGCTTAGGGAAGAATGTTGTGTCTAGCCCTAGATTCTGAAGTTAATTCTCCTGTCCTTTTTTTCCGGTTTTACGTCACACATGTAGGTTCTCGATCTCTTTTGGATTAAGTTTGTACACAGTGTGAGGTCGAGGTTCATTTTGTTTGCCTCTGGATATGCACTGGCTCAAGCACTGTTTGCTGAAAAGGCTGACTGTCCTTTACTGAATTGCTTTTGCATCTTTATAAAAAGTTACGTGGACATAACTGTGGGTCTTTTTCAGGGTTCTCTATTCTGTTATTGATCTGTCAGTCATGCTGTCTTAGTCACTATAGCTGTCTGGAAAGTCTTTATATCAGGCGGGTTGGTTTCTTCCACTGAATTCCTCTTAAAAATTCTCTCACCTATTTTAGTTCCTTGCCTTTTGATAATACATTTTTGGTCAATCTTGTCTATATCTATAAAAAAATATGCTGGAATTTTGGTAGGATTGTGTTAATAATTGTGTATAAATTTGGGGAGAATTCTTTGGGGAGAATCTTTCTTGTGTCATCTTTCCATCCATGAACATGGTATGTCTCTCCATTTATTTAGATGTAGATTTCTTTCATCAGCATTTTGTAGTTTTCACCATACAAGTCCTGTGCATCTTTTGTTTTTGTTTATGTTTTTGTGTAGTTTTTTTAAAGTTTATTTATTTTGAGAGAGAGGGAGAGGGAGAGAGAATGAGCAGGGGAGTGGCAGAGAGGGGGAGACAGAGAGAATCCCAAGCAGGCTTCATGCTATCAGTGCATAGAGCCCAATGCAGGGCTCAATTTCATGAACCATGAGATCATGACCTGAGCGGAAACCAAGAGTTGGATGCTTAACAGACTGAGCCACTGAGCCGTACTGGAGCCCCTACCTGTGTGGGTTTTTTTTAATGTTTATTTTTGAGAGAGAGAAAGAGACAGAGTGCAAGCAGGGGAGGGGCAGAGAGAGAGGAAGACACAGAATCTAAAGTAGGCACCAGGCTGTGAGCTGTCAGCACAGAGCCTGACGCGGGGCTTGAACCAACAAGTCATGAGATCATGACCTGAGCCGAAGTCAGACACTTAACCTACTGAGCCACCCAGACGCGACTGTTGTTTGTTTGTTTGTCTGTTTGTTTTGTTTTGTTTAGTAAACTCTACCCCCAGTGTGGATCTGGAACTCACAACTTTGAGATCCATTTCACGCTCTACCAACTGAGCCAGCCAGGCACCCCTTACATATAGATTTTTCTGAATGATCATAGTATCATCTTGGTAATTGATTGTATATAGAAACACAGTTGTTTATCTTGTATCCTGTGACCTTGATAGACTCACTTGTTCTAGAAGGTTTTTTTGGTGGATTCCCTGGGATTTTCTATGTAGACAATCCTGTCATCAGCAAATAGGGACAGCTTTTTTTATTTCTTCCTCTCTAATCTGTATGCATTTTCTTGCCTTATTGCACTGTGTTGAGTAACAATGGTGAGGAGGATGTCCTTGCCATATTCCCCATCTTAAGGAGAAAGCATCAGCTGTAAGATTTTTGTAGATGCTTTTTGATCAAGTTGAGGAAGTTCTCTGAGAGTTTTTATCGTGGGTGGATGTTGACTATCGTCAAATACTCTGCATTGAATGGTACGTTCATGTGATTTTTCTTCATTAGTCTGGTGATAGTGGGTTACATTGATTGATTTTATTATTTTTTTTAAATTTTTTTTTTAATGTTTTTATTTTGAGACAGAGTCAGACAGATCGCAAGCAGGGGAGGAACAGAGAGAGAGGGAGACACAGAATCCAAAGCAGGCTCCAGGCTCTGAGCTGTCAGCACAGAGCCCGACGTGGGGCTCGAACTCACAGACTGTGAGATCATGACTGGAGCCGAAGTCGGACGCTCAACCGACTGAGCCACCCAGGCGCCCCTACATTGATTGATTTTAAAATGTTGAATCTGACTTGCCTCCCTGGAATAAATCCCACTCGGTCGTGGCGTATGATTTTATTTTATTATTATTTTTTAACATTTTTATTTATTTTTGAGACGGAGACAGAGCATGAGCAGGGAGGGGCAGAGAGAGAGGGAGACACAGAATGGGAAGCAGGCTCCAGGCTCTGAGCTGTCAGCACAGAGCCCGACGCGGGGCTCGAACTCACGGACTATGAGATCATGACCTGAGCTGAAGTCGGACACTTCACCGACCGGGCCACCCAGGCGCCCCTGATTTTATTTATATGTTGTTGAATTCCATTCATATCTTGTTCAGGATCTTGCATCTGTATTACAAGGAACATCGGTGTGCAGTTTTCTTTTTTGTGCCACCTTTGGTTTTCATATCAGGGTAATACTAGCTTCGTGAATGAATTGGGAAGTATTCCTTCCTCTTCTGTTTCCTGGAAAAGATTGTGTGCAAGTGGTTGTCAATCCGCCTTTCCATGTTTGGGTAGAATTCTCCAGGGAAACCATCTGGGCTTGGAGATTTCTCTTTTGAGAATTTTTAAAGTTACAAATTCCATTTCCTGAATAGTTAGAAGGCTATTCAAATGCCCTGTTTCATATTAGGTGAATTGTGGTAGGTTTTTCCCCTTAGGAATTGGTTATTTAATTTATGTTGTCAGGCTTATGTGCAGAAAGTTGTCCGTATTATTCTTTTTCATCTGAAGGGTCTGTAGTGATATCCCTTGCTTCGTTTCTGATACTGGTGATTAATTTGTCTTCTCTCTCTTTTTCTTGTCAGTCATGATAGAAGTTTGTCACTTTCATTGATCTTTTAAAAGAACCAATTCTTGGGGCGCCTGGGTGGCTCAGTTGGTTAAGCTTACGACCAGCTCAGGTCACGATCTCGCGGTTCATTTATGTAAATAAACGTAAACGTATGTAATACAAATAAATGTAAAAAAATTTTTTTAAAGAACCAATTCTGTTTCATTGATTTTTTTCTCTATTTTTTTTTTATATTTTCAATTTGATTGATTTTTGCCCTCCTCGTTATTTCTTTTCAGTTTATTTTGCTTCTTTTTCTACGTTCTTGAGATGAGAGCTTAAGGTTATTGATTTGAAATTTTTCCTACTACAAGTACTTATTATAGCTATAAATTTTCCTCTCCGCTCTTAAGTAGTGTCCCACAGGTTTGGATATGTTGTATTTTCCTTTTCATTCACTTGATTTCCTGAAGACTTCTTCTGACACATGGGTGACTTAGAGGGGTGTTGCTAATATTTCCAAGTGTTTGGAGATTTCCTTGTTACTTTAGATTATTGATGTCTAACTTGATTTCATAGTGGTGGAAAAACACACCCTGAATGATTTCAGTTCTTTCAAATTTCTTGACGTTTATTTCAGGATATTGCTTGTCTTGCTGTGGGTTCCACGGACACTTGAAAAGAGTGTGTATTCTGCTGCTGTCGGATGGACAGCTCTGCGAGTGCTGATCAGATCCTGTTAGTTGACTTTGGCTCTCTCTGTACTTTTGCTCTGTCGACAGAAGGTTGTCCAAGTCCCCGGGTGCGATGGTGGATTTGTCTCTGTCTTTTAAGTTCTGTCCATTTGTGCTTCATACATTTAGCTGTTCTGTTTCTGGTACAGATACTTTGAGTACTTCTGTGCCTTCTGGGTGGGTTGACTCTTTGGTCCTTGTGAAATGTCTTTCTTTGTCTCTGATAATTTCCTTTGCTCCGAAATCTACTTTACTTGATATTAATATAGCAGCTCCCGTTTTCTTTTGATTATGTTTGCATGATTTACCTTTTCCTGTTTTTTTTAAATTATCTGTATCATTATGTTTGAAAGTGGATTTCTTATGGACCACTTATAATTGGGTCCTGTGTTTTCATCTACTCTGCCAATCTCTGTCTTTTAATTGGTATATTTAGGCCATTTACATTTGGTATGCCAGGGCTTCAGTCTGCCATTTTATTTTTCGATTCTGTTTGTCTTTTTGTTTCTTTCTCTGTACTCCCCCCCAACACCTTCCTGTGGGTCTCTTGTCATTTAAAATTTCATTTTGGCGGATCTGTAATTTTTTTCTCTTTGAAAGAAAGGTTTATTGAGATATAGTTCACACACCATACGGGTCACTTGTAGGCACACAATCCAGTGGTCTTTAGTCTACTTGGAGTTGTGCACCCATCATCACAGTCAATTTTAGGACATTTTCAGAAAGAAAATTCTGAAAGAGTTTCGCAGAAAGAAATTCTATGCCCTTTGGCTGTCACTCTGATTCCCTCTCTTCCTCCCTGATCCCCCCACCACCTCCAGCCCAAGGTAACCACTCATCTGTCTTACATCTTTATAAATTGCTTGTTTTGGGGGCACCTGGGTGGCTCAGTCAGTTGAGCGTCCAACTTCGGCTCTGGTCATGATCTCGTGGTTCATGAGTTCGAGCCCCGCATTGGGCTCTGTGCTGACAGCTCGGAGCCTGGAGCCTGCTTCCCATTCTGTGTCTCCCTCTCTCTCTGCCCCTCCCCCACTTGTGCTCTCTCTTTCTCTCTCAAAAATAAACATTTAAAAAAAATAATAAAAATAAATAAATTGCCTGTTCTGGACGTTTCACATAAATGGAATCGTGTAATATGGTCTTTTCGTGACTTTTTTTTTCTTAGCATGATTTTTTCAGGGTTCATCATGTGATAGCATCTGTCAGTACTTCATTCCTTTTTATGGATGGATAATATTCCATTGTATGGTTTTGCCACATTTCATTTATCCATTCATCCGTTGATGGATGTTTTGGGTTGTTTCCACTTTTTGGCTATTGTGAATAATGCTGCCGTTCATATACTGGTTTTTACATGGATATTTGTTTTCATTTCTGTTGGCTGTACCTAGGAGTGAAGTTGCTGGGTTATGGCAACTCCATATTGAACCTTTTGAAGAACTTCCAGACCGTCGTCCACACTGGCTGCATCCACTTATATTCCCATCACATCTACACCAGCACGTTTACTTATTTACTTACTTAATTTTTTTTAAGATTATTTATTTATTTTGAGAGAGTGAGCAGGAAGGGGCAGAGAGAGAATCCCAAGCAGGCTCTGCACTATCAGTGTGGAGCCCACGCGGGGCTCGAACCCACGAACCGTGAGATCATGACCTGAGCCGAAGTCGGACGCTCAACCCACTGAGCCACCCAGGCGCCCCTTCCTCTGTGTTTTAAGAGTCGTATCGTTTTATCTCCTACATTCAAATCTTCAGTGTGTTTTAAGTTAATTCTTGTATGTGGTGTGAGGTGAGGGTCCAACTTCATTCCTTTACCTGTGGACGTCCGGGTTTGTCCCAGCACCATAGTTTGAAAAGGTTGTTATTTTCCTGTTGAATGGTCTTGGCCCCCTTGTTGTTTGTTTCTAGACTCCCACTTTTATTCCATTGATCTATATATCCTCGTGTTAGCACCACACCGTTTTGATTACTGGAGCTTTGTAGTAAGTCTTCAAAGTGGGAAGTATGAGTGCTCCAACTTTGTTCTTTGTCAGCATTGTTTTGGTTATTCTGGATTCCTTGGGTTTCCATAAGAATTTTAAGATTGGCTTGACAATTTCTGTGGTGATGTCACCTGGGGTTTTGATTAGGATCCCACTGAATCTGTGGGTCAGTTTGGGGAGTATCTGCTGCCTTGGCGATGTTAGATCTTCTAATCCGTGAACATAGGTATCTTCCCATTTATTTACATCTGTAGTTTCTTTCAACACAGTTTTACAGCTTTCAAAGTGTAAGTTTTTACACTACTTCTGTTGAATTTATTTATTTAAGTATTTTGTGCTTTTTGATGTCGTTGGAAACGAAACTAGTTGCTAATTTCGTTTTCAGATTATTTGTAGCGTACAGAACTGTGTTGGAGTTTTGTCTACTGATCATATAGCCTGCAGACTTGCTGAACTTGTTTATTGGTTTTCATAGTTTTTTGGCCGACTGCTCAGAGTTTTCTGTGTACGAGATCATGTCACCTACAATAGGGATAGTTTCATTTTTTTCCTTTCTAACTACTTTTGCTTTATTTCATTTTTCTTGCCCACTGGGGCTCCGTGAGGGCCCCTTGTGCTGTGTTGACTTCCTTGCCTTTCTCCTGACCTTAGGAGGAAAGCAGCCAGTTTTCTGCTGCTGAGTAGGATGTTACTTGTGGGTTTTTTCACATGCACACTTTTTCAGGTTGAGGAAATTTCCCCCTTTCCTGGTTCACTGAGTGCTTTTATGTGTTGTTTATGTGTTACGGTGTTTTTTGGATGACAGATGCTGGAATTATCTTGACAGAGATTCTGTTTTTTTATCTTTATTTTTTAATGTTTATTTATTTATTTTGAGAGGAGAGCGTGCACGTTGCATGAGCAGGGGAGGGGCGGAGAGAGAATCCCAAGCAGATGCCCCATCATCGGCGCAGAGCCCAACTCGGGGCTCGATCTCACGAACCATGAGATCATGACCCGAGCTGAAATCAAGAGTTGGACGCTTAACCGCAGAGCCACCCAGGCGCCCCAACAAAGAGAGATTTTAAAGAATCACTCCCGTGTTCCATATTCCCGGAAGTAGAAATTCAACACAATTTTGATACAAGTTTTGGCATCAGTTTGAGTTATTCAGTAGAGTCGACCATAGATTTTCTATTTTTTCCTAGTCGGGAACACATGTGCGTGTATCAGTAGCTTCTCTGATTGGTCAAACGGTGTAAAGAGTTTGGGAAATTCCGATTAACTACTTTCCTCATGAGAAAACACATCCAGATCCTGATCATAAAATCCATGCTGGATTTATAAATTAAAGAAAAGACACCAGGTTGTTTTTAATTTTTTCTTTAACCCAAGTTATCAGAGCACTCTCATTTGTTCAAGATTGTGGACATTTGGAGTTTTGCTTGGAAATACTTTTTGAGCTGGTTGTTTTCTCTGCAAAGGGCTCCCTCCTTAAAATGCTAGCTCATTTACGATATTAGAATTTCCTTCTCTTTATATTCTGGGAATTCCAAGAGTATTAGGTTTGTAAAGTTACTTATTACGTATGAGTGCACGAGGACACCGCTCTCCGAGAGACTCTGAGTCACAAACCCCTTCAGAAATTCCAACGTGAGAAAGGTCTGGACACAGCCTGCGCCACCGGCCACGGGTCAGAAGTGAACATGGAGAGCGGCTCACCTTGCCTCGTCTGATGAGAGAGAGGATTTCCTTTGCAGCGGATGTGAGCTCTTCCCTTGACTGATGAACAAACACGACTGACGGCACAGGCGAGACCCCTCACCTGCCCCTCAGAGTCTCCCCGTGGTCACACTGGAAAGCCGGCCGTCGGCCCGCTCGCTGGCTCCCGGCTCCGGTGGTGCCCCAGTCAGGGTGGTGGAGGCCAGCCGGGGCCCCGGCGACTGCTCCTTCCCGGTCCTTGCCACGGAGAAGGGACATGGCCCGGACCACACGTTACCCGGGATACGGGTGGGCTGACGGATTAGGCCACCTGCCGGGGACGGAATAGTCTTGGGGCGGGGGGGATAAACCGTCAAACAGAAGAAGACGGTCAGCGGAGGCCGGGGTCTGCCTGCCCCCCGGGCTCACTCGACGGGAGGCTTGCGGGCCAGCCCGCGGGATGTCCGTCGGCGCATAGTGTTTTCAGTTATGCCCCAGACCCGCGTACACATGCAAGGTGAGCGTGGTCGCAGATGTGCTGAGCTCACGGAGGAGGAGATGGCGGGTTGGAAGGTGGCCGTGAGGGCGCCCGAGGAGCCGCGCACACCGAGGCCCGAAGGGGAACGGGTGGTCTCCCGGACCTGCCAGGCCAGACCCGCGGCTGGCTCGTGTCCTGCAGAGCAAAACCCCGCACCTCTGGGGCTGTCTTTTCCAGTGGAGAGAAAGTTTGCATCTTTCCTGGACGAAAACGAGCACGTTTACGTGTAACTTGGCAGAGCCTGGGTAGAAAGGGAGTCGGAGGGCGTCCTCCCGGACGGTGGTCGTCCTGGGACGAACTTGTGGCGGCCCGGCGGCCCTGCCTCCCTGTGATGGTCATTTCCAGGTGTTTGATAATTCTCTGAACGGCGTCCCGTCCCCTGGGGTTCACGATTGTGTATCTCCCGAGCTTGCTTCCCTCCCAGCCTGCCCGCCTGCCGTCAGCCTCTCGGCCCTTCTCTGAGCTGGTGCTTTTGGGGCATCTGGGCTGGGGGTGACCAGCATGGCCCGTCCGCCCACCGCTCCCTGACCTGCCTCTCTTGGCTCCTTCCTCTGCCGTCTTCCCTCTACCTCCAGCTTCTCCCGCAGGCTCGATTGATTCCCAGCTGACCCCCAGTGGCCAGGTCCCCCCAGTGAGAAGGGCAGGCCCTGCGGCTGGACTTGAGGAGCCTGGTGTTCTGCGGGGCCGGGGGGGAAACATCTTCGTGGGACAGGTGCCAGGTTCGGGGCCTGCTGTCTGTCCGAGTGGCTACTGGCAGCCTGGGGTTCAGTCCCGTGTGCCTGGGGCAGCGGGAGCCCTGACCTCACCCCACTGTGCCCCGGTCAGGCCGTAGGAGGCCACCTGGCATCTGGCAGGACGTGAGCTGGTGGCCGCGGGCTCCCTGACCTCCGTGGGATTCCAGGGCAACTGGGGGCCAGGCCTGGGGAGGGCCTGCCACTGCCCCCCTCCCCCAGCCCCTGGGGGAAGGGTCTCCTTCAGCCTAGAAGGTAGTGGTACCACTGGGCCTTGTCCCTACTCTGAGACAGTCCAAGATGAATAGTGTGATCCCGGGCCAGGAGATCTGGGGACACCACACACACACACACACACACACACACACCCCTCTCTCTCCACCTCCTCTGCTCCCTGCCACCTGTGCAGACCCCCCACCCACAGGCTCCCAGGAGGCCGTGTGGGGTCTGGGAGGGCTTGGGGCGAGCAGGCAGTGCGGGGGGTTCTGGTGAAGGCGCCGCCAGCTGGATGCCCGCATAGCCGCTACCTGGCAGGTGGGAATGAGCCGGGGAGGGCTGGGGCCCTGGGCTCCCAAGGGGTGGTGAGCATGTGCCCCGGGGCACTGAGGGTCTTCAGAGAATGTGGTGCCCACCAGCTGCGTCTCTGACGGGCACGTGGCTTTGTCCTCTGTCTCAACCCCCACCCCTGAGGTGTGGGGGGGCCAGCCCGTCCGGAGGGGGGAGGGGTCCCACCCTCCCGGTGTGAGCACTGCACCCCGCCGTTCCCGGCCGCGCTGGCTGGTCCTGTCCGTGCCCCACAGATTCCACAAGGTCTGGGGCTCTGCGGCCCCTACCCCCCCGCTTGCCACGGGAGCCACGTGAGAAAGCGGGAAGGGGGGCCAGCCCGGTGCCCCCACCTGTGGCACAGGGGAGCCGCCTCTGGAACCCACCGTCCTGGCAGTAATCCTCATTCCCAGGCTGTAAAGTCGGGCGTTCGTATTTACGATCTTTATTTTTCATATCAGTAATTACCTTTTATGGCCCCGGCTGTATGCCGCGGCCTGTGCCTCTGATCGCGGGCCAAGCACGGACCTGCCCCCTCCTGCTCCCCACACCTTCGCGCGGCAGGATGCCTCCGCCTTGCACAAGGGCTTGGGGAGATCTGGGTTTGTGGTTAAGATTCTCACATTGGAGCACGAGGACAATTATGTGTAGCTTTTATTCGGCCCCCAGGATTCTTACTGCATTATCCGTATTTCCTTTAATTTGTGGGATTTCTAGTAAATGGGCTTAAAAATAGGTCTGGGCGTGATGCCAGGCAGATGCGGGCAGCAGGCATCTCTGTGTCTCCTTGTCTAAAGGCAGAGTGGGGCAACCCCCGTGTCACTTGGGCCCCAGCCTCCTGCATGTCCCCTGAGGCAGTCCCACTGCCACCGCCCCCCCGGGAAGGGCGGGGCCGGGCCAGCCCAGGTGCCCTGACTCCTGGACAGGAAGTGGGGCTTGTGTTTGGGGCTGCCGGGAAGGCAGGGCCAGGGGCATTTGGGGACTCTCTGAGGGGAAGGAGACGGGCAGATGCTGTGGGGCTCTGGTGCAGGGGCAGCGGGCGGGCTCCTGGCTGTTGGCATGTGCACCCCCGGGCTCACCAGGTGGCAGCCCCCAGGTGCCCCGAGACCTGGGCCCATGCCCACCTCCTGGAGCCCCGGAGGCCCCCGTGGTGCCCGTCTGTGAGGGCTGGTACTGTATTGGGCTCTAAGTGGCTGGCGTGGCCTCCGTCCCCCAGACCCTTCTGTTCTGCAGGTCCCGATGCCCCGTGTCCCTGCAGACAGGGGGACTGGCCCCAGAGCGTGGTGCCGGAGCCCCCTCTGTCCTGCTTGTGTGGGGCTGGAACACCCTCGGGACTCAAGAGGACCCACTGACCTGTCCTCTTGGCCCCCTCGGTGCTTGGCACCCCGTCCCCAACTCCATTCCAGAGTGGAGGTGGGGGGACATCCGTCTGTTCCCGCACTACTGTGTGAGCCGAGCCCGCGGGAGGGCCAGAGTGTCCAGGGGGTTGAACGTGGAGACAGGGAAGTAGAGATGCTCGCCCATGGGGTCAACCCTCACGGCCAGGGGGAGCGGCACTTGCTGAGGTGGGCAGTGGGAAGGAGGCCGCGAGTTGGGAGCCCTTAGGGGAGAAGGTGAGGCTGGCTGGCTGGCCCTGGGCGGGGGGGGCGGGGGGGGGGCGGGGAGGTGTTGCTGAGGCTCCTCAGGCATCCACCCCGCCCCACACTGGCTCTGGCTTCAGGGCCAGCAAGTGCGAGGTTGGCCAGGGTCTCTGGGCCAGGGGGGCCACCGCCACCAGCCGCCGCCTTGCCCTGAGCTCCGAGGTGGGGGCTGCTACGTCGTGGCCCCGTCTCCGTGTAATTGGACCCCCCCTCCGGCAGCTGATTGAGTATTTCTGTGTCTGTCTGATTTACATTAGGTTTTTAAGCATAATTAGAAATGCAGGGGAGCTTTGTGTCTTACCTCGACTATGTCTTACCTCGACTATTTATGGCACGATATGCAGATGAGAAAGGCTATGAATATTAAGGACGGGGGTGTGTGGCACAGCCGCTGTGGATGAGGAGCCGGTGACCGGCCCAGGGCAGCGCCCCCCGGCGCCGGGACCCCCGCCCGTCCCCCAGGTGCTCCGGGACCCCCACAGGCCTGTGGGAAGGGGAGGGTGCCCAGCGGGCTGAGGAGGGGATCCGGCTCCACGGGGCCCGGCCCGCTCGGTCTGGGCAGCCCCCGGTGCCCCCGAGCCCCGCCCTCCAGCCGGGGGTGCAAGGGGGGACCTCCCGCCAGCCGATAAGGGGGAGGAGGCCCGTCTGCCAGCGAGTGGAGCTGGCTTTTTAAGTTATTAAACTATGCCCGAGGGAGACACTCTTCAAGCTTACGTTATTTAAATTACAAATACGGTGAGGGAGATTGTCGGCTCTGTTCAGAACACTGCTTCATTCTTTGGGAGCCTTCTGGAACCGTTTTGTGGCTCGAGAGCGGACCTGCTGGGTCCACGGGCTCCTGGCGGGGCGGCGGGCCAGTCCCTGCTCCTTCATGCCGTGTGGCCGTGTGGCGTTCGTGCCGTGTCTGTTTGGCACCCCCACCCCCCCAGCCCCATACCCACAGTAAAGTCAGAGTATTTGAGAGTGAAGGGTGGGGGGGGCTGGGGTATCGAGGAGCCCCTCGGACGTGGGCCCGGCTCGGCCACACGGACCACCAGACCGGACCCTTGTCGGAGCCGTGCCGTGGGACACGTGCTGAGATGTGGGACCGCTGCCCCGTCTGGCCGGGTGTCTGCCCAGTCCGTGCCCAGCTCCGTGGCCCTGCAGCAGCAGCGGCTCCGATGGCCGTTGGTGGCCTGCCTGGTGCCGTGGGTCCTGTGTGCGTTGAGCCTCTCTGAGGACCAGCCCCGGGTGTGTGGCACCCTCCTTGGGGCGGCGAGGGGGAAGGACTGATAAGCACACGTTTGAATTTGCAGATTCTGGCAGGCTGCCTTTTTCTGTTTGGGGGAAGGAAAAAAAAGCTTCCAGGCAAACGCTTGTTGTGAAGTTGAAGCCAGTTGAAGCCAGCTGTGGTGCCCGATGCCGGCCCAGGCTGCGGTCGGGGGTGGAGGCTGCTGGGTGCCGGGGGGGGGGGGGGGGGGGGGGGGGGGGTTGGGCACGGTGAGCCAGGGCGGGAAGTGCGTGCCCTTTCCCCTGTGCGAGCCCCGGTCCTCGAGGGGTGACTGGCCCTTCCATTAGCAGCGAGGCCCCGAGGCCCCAACTGGCGGGTGCCTCACCCAGCCCCTGGGGACCTGGCACGCCCAGCTGGCGGCGTGCTGTGCCGGCAACCGACACCTCGACCCTTGAAGGGTCGCCCTCCCCGGCGAGGCCAGAGGTGCTCGGCACAGCCAGAGCACTGACCGGGCGTGGGGTGTAAGTGAGCCTCCGCTCCCGCAGGCCGGTAACCGGAGCCTGCGCTGTAATTGGAAAGCTCCCTCCCCGCCCTCCCTTAACAGCCTGGACGCACACAGCAGGCGCGGCCCTGGTGCCCCCCGCGCTCACGTGTGCGCGCTGACTCACGGGCTAACTTGCCTGCCTCCCGGTGAGGCACTGTCCTGGGGCTGCAGCCTGCCCCGCCCCCGCCAAACTCGGAGCACCTTGACTTTCAGGAGGCGTCCCCGTTGCTGAGCTGGCTCTCCCCGGACGGCAGGGCTTGCGCGGCGGCCGAGGGGCTGCCCCGGGGACGGGCCTGGTGCTCGCTCGGGGCAGGGGAAGCAGGGAGGCAGAAGGGGCTCCTTTGTTTCCTGGGGCACCTGCCTCCCTGCCTCCCTGCCACGGGCGTATTTGATAGCTGTGCGTTTGCCGAGGCCCAGACCTCTTATTAGATTGGAAGAATTAAATCCTGCCCTATGATCTTATTTAATTTCATTTATCATTTATCTCGCCTCTCCTTCCTGGGCTGGTGGTGACCCTACAGAAGGTAGACGCTGCATTGTCCCACCTCAGGAAGCTCCTCGGGATCTGGGGGGCGGGGGGGGGGTGGCTTCTGACAAGGACCCCCAGACCTTGCAGCCGTATCTGCGTGGGGTCCTGGGGAGGAGGCACCCCTGCTTGGAATGCCCATCCTTCTCTGGTCCTCTGGGCCCCCAAGAGAAGTCCTCGGCGTGTTCCCAGTACCTGTTGGAGCCCCTGCCTCCCCAGGTGCACCTAGAGCCCTGCGTGGCTGGCCTTGGCCTGGCTGCAGCCGAGAACCTGTGCCCCGTCCGCATCCTGCCCAGGCCCTGGGGCGCACACCCTGCGGCCAGTCCCTCGGTGCCTGTGTGGGCACCTGTTTGTGGCTCCTGGGGCCAGTACCCTCACCCCCTTATCGTTGGGCTCCTTCCCTGTGCACCTGCTGGCCGCGCTGCCCGTGGGGGGCCTGGAGGAGCTCTGGGTGACCACCCGTGACCCTGGGTCCTAGATCCTGGCTCTCCCCGAAGGAGGGTCTGCGGTAAAGAGACACCCCCCCCCCCCCGCTACCCACGTTTTCTCATTCTGGGGGGAGGTCGGGGAGTCTGAATGGGGTGGGGGCCCCCGAGGCTGGCACAGCTGGACTCTGGCTTTGGGATTTCCCAAAGCGGGTTCCGTCCTGAAGGTCGTTAGGAGGGGCGGGGTTCCGTGGTGCAGTGGCTTTGAGGATGGCCAGAGTGAGCACAGTTAGAAATTTCTGCCGTTCCTTCTGGCTCTTCAGAACCTTCAGTAATAGGCCAGCGGGCATGGCGAGTCTCGTTGTGGCGGGGGAAACCGAGGCGTGGAAGGGGAAAGGCGGTCTTGGTGGGGCTGGTGCCCGCTGCCCTCGGCCCACTCGGGTCCCGGCCCCTCCTCTCTGGCCACCGCACAGGGTCGGCCCTTGACCTGCCCCGCTTTGACGGGTCTAGGCACGTAAACCAAGCCTTTATCTGGTTCTTTTCTCCTAACGTTCAGCTTTGTTCTTGTCCCGGCCAAGGCTTCTAAGAAAGCAATCTAAAACCAGCTCTTGCAGGGCTGTCCTGGGCTGGGCCGTGGGACGGCAGCCTGGCCTGTGCAGGTAGCCTGAGGACACACGTCCCCGGGACCCGATGGCCTCATCACCTTCCAGAGGAGGAATGGTCCCCTCTCCGGGCCAGCAGTCTGGCCCCCGGCCCTGGGGCGCAGGTGTGGGTGGGGATGGGCTGGGGGCTGACGGAGGCCCCACCTGGACCACCGCCTCCTGTCCCAGTCACCGCAGGTAACGGCATTGTGACGCAGGTTACTGGGGCATAGAGCATGCCACGTTCACCGTTCGCCTCGACCCTGTAGTGACCGTCAAAGCGTAAACCTGACCCCCAGGGGACAGATGAGCGTCCCAGAGGTGGTGCATTTGCTTGAGGCCACAGGACACGGATAGGAGAGCAGCAGGGCCGGGCTTGTGGGAGGCGGGGGGAGGGCATTGCCCGGTGGGACCCAGGATTGCAGCCCTGCTGACCAGCCAGGACCTGATGCTTGGAGGGACAGGCTCCGAGGGCCTCTTGGTGTCCCTGCCCTCAGTTTGGGACCTGGCCACTGGCTGGCCCAGCCCCAGGCACTGGGGCCCTCTGGGCACCGATGCACAGTGTACCTTTGCTGGCCAGGCTGACTCACCCCTCTCACGGCCCTAGAGCCCTCATCTGGCTCAGGGGACCCCATCTTGCTCTCCAGGAGACTCCTGGCAGTGGGTGCTGTGGGTCTGTGAAGGGGCCATTTGGAGGGCCCCTCTCTCTGTGGTGTATTGCTGGCCAGCACAGCCCCACTCTCGTGGCCCTCCCTGGCGTGCCCAGCATTGGGCTAAATGTCCACCAGGCAGTGGGCAGACCCCCCCCCCCCGCTCCCCCCCCGCCCGCCCCGCCCTTGCTCAGGTCAAGAGACACCCTTGGCAGGCTTCTCTGAGGAGGTGACAACAGGTCTGTTCCAGGCAGGGCCGGGATGCAGCACAGCCAGCGATGGGGGCGGGGGGATTGCTCCCGCAGAACCGGTGGAGGCCGCGTATGCTGGGCCCTGGGGCCCAAGGCCAGCACCCAGGCCAGGAGTGGCCCTGCCCTGCCCCCCCATCACGGGTTCTGCCATGCTTTGGCCTCTGGGGGGCCCTCTGTTTCCCCATGTCGGCTCTGCCTGTGCCCCGGTCTGCTTTCTTTTGTGGCCGGGTGGCACGTGGGGGGTTGTGCCCCCAGCCCCCTCATCTTGGGGCCAGTGGGCTCCTCCTAGGCCCCAAGACAAGGAGGCTGCCAGGACAGCACAGTCCAGTCGGGAGGCCTGACATGGCTCCTGGCGGGGGCGACCCTGGGTCTGTCCTTCTGGGTCTGGATGCCGGCGAGGCTGTCCCACCGCCCCCCGGGGTTGTGCGGACACAGGCGTCCGCGTGGACCCCCGGGCAGCTTCCCCAGGGCAGCGGGGGCCAGGCTATGCGGAGCACGAGACCCTTGCCCTGAGGCCTGTCTGCTGTTGACCGGGCCCCCCGCGCACCCCGCCCTCCCCTGGACTTGCTGCTTCGACACCCTCCAGGTAGAGGAGAGCGAGGGCCCAGGGTCCGGACTGGCTCCATCGCCAGGGGGACGAGGGCCAAGTCCCCCGTCGGAGCAGCGAGTGGGGACCATTTCTGCCGACGCTCCAAGCTCAGCGCTCACGTGGCCGCCACACCGAGTCGCCATGCGTCCCACGGAGGAGCCCGGCAGCCACTGCTGCTGGGAGGCCTCCCCACACCTGTATTTCTTCCTGTGCCGTTCCTCCCGCAGCGTTTTATCTGCTGTGGGAAGCTGAGCCCGCCGCATGCGAGCGCGGACGCGCCAGATGGCCCTTTCTCTCCCTCCGGACGCGCCGCTGCCGTGGAGGGGGCGGTGGGAGGGCCGCTGCCTGTGCCCCGGCCCCTCCCGCTCCGGCCGCCAGGGTCCAGGGTTAGGTTCTCGGTGGTGGCAGCCGCGCCGTCACCCGTCTCGACCGTCTTCCTTTTTGCAGGCTGTGTGTGTTCTTCCCAGGGCCGCGGTTGGGGGCGAGAGGGGAGACCGAGGCAGGGCGGGCCAGTGGTTTGGCACAGGCGGGGGTGTGGGCCTGGAACAGGACGGGCCCTGTGCACAGCACAGCCTCCCCTCCCAAGGGAGGCCCAGGGGAGGAGCCCAGCCTCCTTCACACGGGCACCCTTGCAGGTGGTGGCTTTGCTGCCCGGCTGCTGGGAGGGGCCCCCCTCGGCCTGGCCCAGCTGCACTCACAGAGTTGTTGTTCTTGAA